>NC_134397.1:18330436-19653763 GCF_050003625.1 Haematobia irritans
TTTCATCCCTTGGTTTTCGTTGAGCAAAAGGTTTCGTAGTCAAAACGAGAATTATAATTGTGAAACATATTTTTAGGCTTTCATGACTAGGATTTCTTCTCATTTAAATAAAAGACTTTGTGCCTGAAAATATGCTTTGTATGAATATTGGATGCATTTTTTTGCGTTTGTTTCACCATTAGCTGTCAAATTTTTGTTTACTCTGATATTTGCCAATCACTTCGAAATAAAATCTAAAAAAAAATCTCATAGCAATTTGCAATGATGTCCTATTAAGTGGGTGGTGGAGGGGGAATGACTACACTACTACTACTACTGCCATAGCTGCAATAAATAAACCACATTTGCTAACGATATATCCATGACTATGTTGGCTCAATGAAAATATGCCAACTATTCTCATTTTTGTTTTTTTGTCGAATTCACTAGGACGCCATAGACAACAACGTATTCTACTAATTGTGAGTGGAAATTTGTCCAGCATTCGCCTAAAGGTATGCAGGAATTGTTGAAGTCATTATGCACACACACACACACATCGGGTGACTGGCTGGCTAAGCCGGCGTTGGCTATATTCGTCTATAGCATCCATCCTTTGTGGGTTTATTAAAATGTTGACAACTTTGTAATGGATTTCATGGGCTATACAAAAGAACAAAAACAAAAATGGTTTTAAAATGAAATGCCAATGCATTTTGTAGGTGACAGTAATTCAGGCAGTATTCTTCCTAATAACCCAGGTAATGGTCTATGGAAAATATTCAATGTATATTTGATGGAAGTAGCAATTCATTCATCTCTTTGTTGATCATCAATATTTAATTGGAAAAAAAATTCTGAATAAATAATTTGTGGTGTTGTGTTTGTGTATGCTTTAAAATGGGATGTTTTTACATGCGCCTAAGGATAGACACTGAAAAAGTAATTAAAATGAGCTTAAATATTTTAATGCTTGAGAATTTAAGCATATGATTAAGAATTATTTGCAAGGTTAATCAGCTGTTGAAAAATTATTTAAAAAAATACTTCAAGCAAAATATTATTATGGGAAATAATTAAAATCGTAATAATAATAATAATAATATCACTACGAGAAATTGGAGCAAACTGCAAGATTCGTAGCAATCATCCGGTTTCTATCAATTATTACATTTTCATATAAATCATTAAATTGTATACACTACTAACAATAGAATGACATTCCAAAATAGTAAACAATCCGTCGAAATAAAAGCGTCTACAAAATGGGAAAATTTAATAGAGCCTAAAGATAGACACAGAAAAATTAAATAAAATGAGCTTAATAAATTATTTATTTTATGAATTATTTACTAGCATAATCTGGTGTTTAAAAACTATTGAAAAAATAATGGAAGCCATCTATTATTATGGAAAATAATTAACAAAAAAAATGAAAAATTTGTGGAATTACCACTAATGGACCTATCATCCAGTTTCCATGAATTATTAGAATTTCATATATATCATTAACTTGTATACACTACTAGAAATGGAAAGACATTCAAAATTTTGTGAAGAACTCATAACGAAACCAAAGTGAAGCATTCAAGCAAAAATCCAAAAATGGGAATTTTACAACGCGCCTAAAGATAGGCACTGAAAATGTAGTTCAAATGAGGTTGACGATTAAGAATTATTTGCTATATTAAACTGGTGCTTAAAATTAAAAAAAAACGAAAGGAATGACATAGTGTGGTAAAGAAATAAAAAAGTAATAATGACCCTAAGAAAAATTAAAAAATGACATTTCCAAAATCATAAAATCGACATTTTGGTTCACAATAAGATTCCCAATAGGGGCTCAAAATTCGTGTTTTCCGAAATTCATCAAAACCTCACATAATTTACACTTCTTATCTTAAGCAAATTGATGGGTAAACGGACAGAAAGACGGACGGATGGTCAGCCCCGGTTACCACAGTTGGTAGAATTCAAACAAAAATGGTAGAATTTTTTTTTGACTAAATTTTCCATAGAAATAAAATTGTAACAAAATTTTCTATAGAAATACAATTTTGACAACATTTTCTATAGAAATAAAATTTTTGACTAAATTTTCCATAGAAATAAAATTTTAACAAAATTTTCTATAGAAATACAATTAAGGCAAAATTTTCTATATAAACTAAATTCTGACAAAATTTACTATAGAAATAAAATTTTGACAAAATTTACTATAGAAATAAAATTTTGACAAAATTTTCCACAGAAATAAAATTTTGACAAAATTTTATATAAGAACAAAATATTGATAAAATTTACTATAGAAATAAAATTTTGACAAAAGTTTCCATAGAAATAAAATTTTGACAAAATTTTCTATAATAATAAAATTTTGACAAAATCTTCTATAGAAATAAAATTTTTACAAAATTTTCTATAGAAATAAAATGTTGACCAAATTTTCTATAGAAATAAAATTTTGACAACATTTTCTATAGAAATTAAATTTTGAAAAAAATTTTTATAGAAATAAAATGTTGACAAAATTTTCTGTAGAAATAAAATTTTTACATAATTTTTCTATAGAAAAAAATTTTGACAAAATCTTCTACAGAATTAAAAAGTTGATAAAATTTTGACAACATTTTCTATAGAAATTAAATTGAGACAAAATTTTCTATAGAAATAAAATTTTGACAAATGTTTCTATAGAAATAAAATTTTGACAAAACTTTTTATAGAAATTCAATTTAGGCAAAATTTTCTATATAAACTAAATTCTGCTAAAATTTTCAATAGAAACAAAATATTGAAAAAATTTTCTATAGAAATAAAATTGTGACAAAATTCTCTATAAAACTAAAATTTTTGCAAAAGTTTCTATGAAAATAAAATTTTGACAAAATTTTCTATAGAAATAAAATTGTGACAAAATTTTCCATAGAAATAAAATTTTGACAAAATTTTCTATGAAAATAAAATTTTGACAAAATTTTCCATAAGAACAAAATATTGACAAAATTTACTATAGAAATAAAATTTTGACAAAAGTTTCCATACAAATAAAATTTTGACAAAATTTTCTATAATAATAAAATTTTGACAAAATCTTCTACAGAAATAAAATTTTTACAAAATTTTCTATAGAAATAAAATGTTGACCACATTTTCTATAGAAATAAAATGTTGACCAAATTTTCTATAGAAATAAAATTTTGACAACATTTTCTATAGAAATTAAATTTTGACAACATTTTCTATAGAAATAATATTTTGGCACAATTTTTTATAGAAATAAATTTTTGAGAAAATTTTCTATAGAAATAAAATTTTGACAAAATTTTCAATAGAATTAAAAATTTGATAAAATTTTGACAACATTTTCTATAGAAATTAAACTGTGACAAAATGTTTTATAGAAATAAAATGTTGACAAAATTGCCTTTAGAAATAAAATTTTGACATTTTCTGTAGAAATTCAATTTTGACACAATTTTCTATAGAAATACAATTTTGAGAAAATTTTCTATAGAAATAAAATTTTGACAAATTTTCTTTAAAAATAAAATTTTGACGAAAATTTTCTATAGAAATAAAATTTTGACGAAAATTTTCTATGGATATTAAATTTGCACATAATTTCTCTACAGAAATAAAATTTGGCAAAATTTTCTATAGAAATAAAATTTTGACAAAATTTTCTATAGAAATAAAGTTTTGACAAAATTTTCAATAGAAAAAAAATTTGACAAAATTTTCTATAGAAATAAAATTTTGGCAAAATTTTCTATAAAAATAAAATTTTGGCAAAATTTTCTATAAAAATAAAATTTTCTATAGAATAAAATTTTGACAAAATTTTCTATAATAATAAAATTTTGACAAAATCGTCTATAGAAATAAAATTTTTACAAAATTTTGTATAGAAATAAAATTTTGATATTTTTTATAGAAATAAAATTTTGACAACATTTTCTATAGAAATACAATCTGAGCAAAATTTTCTATATTAACTAAATTCTGGTAAAATTTTCTTTAGAAACAAAATTTTGACAATATTTTATATAGAAATAAAATTTTGACAAAATTTTCTATAGAAATAAAATTTTGACAAATTTTTTTATAGAAATAAAATTTTGACAAAATTTTCTATAGAAATAAGATGTTGACAAAATTTTCTATAGAAATAAAATTTTGACAAATTTTTTTATAGAAATAAAATTTTGACAAAATTTTCCATAGAAATAAAATTTTGACAAAATTTTTTTATAGAAATAAAATTTTGGCATAATCTTCTATAGAATTAACAATTTGATAAAATTTTGATAGAATTTTGACAAAATTTTTTTATAGAAATAAAAATTTGACATAATCTTCTATAGAATTAAAAATTTGATAAAATTTTGACAACATTTTCTATAGAAATTAAATTGTGACAAAATTTGTTAAAGAAATAAAATGTTGACAAAATTTTCTGTTCAAATAAAATTTTGACGACATTTTCTATAGAAATACAATTTTGACAAAATTTTCTATAGAAATAAAATTTTGACAAAATTTTCTGTAGAAATAAAATTTTGACAAAATTTTCTATAGAAATACAATTTTTTACAAAATTTTCCATACAAATAAAATGTTGACAAAATTTTCTACAGAAAGAAAAATTTTGACAAAATTTTCTATAGAAATCTTCTCCACGAAATGCTACAGATCAATCACGTAGGCAATATTCAAGCAATGTCGACCACAATGGCACATTTTTGACGTAAATCGTATTATTAAAGCCTTCAATTTCGTAGGAAGAAACAAAGGATTTCCGTTTACTTCGCCATATATTAGAGAGCGCCTAAGTATATGCAATAAAAATTATATCCCAATGGAAAAAGCTGCCTATAGCCTTTCTAGACAATTACTGTATAAGCATAAGAAAATTCTTTCTCCCAATCGAAATTTTCGATCTACGAATGTCGTTTTGGAATTTACGACCACAATTTTTGACAAGCGAAAAAAAAGACGAAATAATTATGTCTAATAAATGTTCTTTCCTTGTGGGTTCACTTGTTTTGAAGATATTGTACTCCATCTAATGTACATGCCTTCAGATCCTGCAAACATTTTGAAAATTTGCAACATCAATTGCCTTTTACATTCCGACCACAAATCAAAACATTTGGGCAAATATTCACAAATAAGCCATATTTTTTGCCGTATTTATAAGCCCCTCATTACACAAAATCACCTAAACCACTGTTGTCTGGTAGCAATGGCTTTGGGTAATTTTTATCAGATATCTGATTTTAGTTAAATATGCTAAACATTTTCAAAAATATTTATTATTATTTAGGCTGAATTGTACTCGCTCACCCACACACTCAATCCCCAGCCAAGGGAAACAATGTACCTCCAGTTATTCAAAATAAATTGTTTAAAATATTTAAGTTTTTAATTTAATTTTGTTATGAAGCAAATTTTTATTTACTCTATTTCACTCATACCAACACAAAATCACACACTCACACACATATTCTCGTTGGAATACAATCATAGGACAAACCCCGGAGTGTAATAGAGAAAACAATGATTTAAAAAATTCCATCGTATTTACAATTGAAATAAAATAAAAATCTAAATGAATTTACAATGATTTTAATGAAGGCAAATTAAATTACACTATAGAAAATTAAGTTAAAATTAATAAAATGAAATAATTTGATTTGTTTTTTAAATTAATTTATTAGCATTAAAAGAATTTAATAACTTAAAGCAGCTTTAATAAAGCTTAAATTGTCATTTTTTCCAAAAAAAAGGTGTACTTCATTAAGAGGTAAAATTTTCGTTAGAAATAAAATTTTGAAAAAAATTTCTATAGATATAAAATTTTGCAAAAATTTTCTATAGAAATAAAATTTTGACCTTAATTATACAAAAAAATTAAATTTTGACAAAATTCTCTATAGAAATAAAATTTTGACAAAAATTCCTATAGAAATAAAATTGTGCGAAAAATTTTCTATAGAAATAAAATTGTGCAAACATTTTCTATAGAAATAAAATTTTGACAAAATTTTCTATAGAAATAACATTTTGTCAAAATTTTCTATCGCAATAAAATTTTTATAAATTTTTCTATAGAAATAAAAATTTGATAACATTTTCTGTCGAAAATTTTTATAAAATTTTCTATAGAAATAAAATTTTGTTAAAAATTTCTATAGAAATAAAATTTTGTTAAAAATTTCTATAGAAATAAAATTGTGCGAAAAAGTTTCTATAGATATAAAATTGTGCAAAAGTTTTCTATAGAAATAAAATTTTGACAAAATTTTCTATAGAAATAAAATTTGGACACAATTTCCTATAGAAATAAAATTTTATATCGAAATACAATTTTTATACAATTTTCTATAGAAATAAAATTTTTATAAACTTTGTTAAAAATTTCTATAGAAATAAAAATGTGACAAAATTTCCCATGTTAGGTTAGGTTAGGTTAGGTTGTGAGGATGCCATCGATTTTTGTGTTGAAATTGATGTCCACTTAGACCAGTATAGGTCCATTGTGATTCCTCGCTGTGATCTTTCCATCTTCTTCCTTCCGATGCGGCCTGCTTTGTCCCAGAGCTTCCTCCTGCTCGCTCTCTTTGAAAGAAATCTCAGAACAACCAACCAGAGGCCCTGATGAATGCAAGTATGTTCCTTAAGCTGCACTCCCGCAGATCAGTGAGAGCCTGAAAGAAAAAGGAGCCCAGTGTCTTGTTTTTTCTAAAGGATAAAGCTGGACACTGGCTCATTAAGTGGTACGAATCCTCCGCAACTTCCGGGTCCAGGCACCCTCTACATATATCATCGTCTTTAAGTTATATTCTTACCATGTGTTTCCCAAGTGTGTTAAGTCCTGTTATGATACCAATCAGTGGCCGCAATTCTTCTCTGTTCATCGACATCAAAATTTCGCAGTTTCTACGTTTCTTTTCGTCCCATATCAATTTGGTTTGCTCGCAACCATCCGAAGAAACTCAGCGTCTTCGCCATAGTTCGTCATATTTGACCTCTATCGTGTAATGATAAGAAGATAGTGGAGGAAAAATGTCCGCTAGGACATTATTCGATCCAAGAGCGCCCTCCTTAGCCAGCACATCGGCTTCCTCATTTCCTATTATCCCATAGTGCCCAGGTACGCAGCACAGAGTTATATTATGCTGTTCAGTGAGAACTTTGAAGTCTCTACCACAGCGGCCGACTACCTTAGACCTTATGTCGTGCTCGTTCTCTTTGAAAGAAATCTCAGAACAACCAACCAGAGGCCCTGATGAATGCAAGTATGTTCCTTAAGCTGTACTTCCGCAGATCAGTGAGAGCCTGAAAGAAAAAGGAGCCCAGTATCTTGTTTCTTCTAAAGAATAAAGCTGGACCCGGGCACAGGAAGTGGTATGAGTCCTCCGTAACTTCCGGGTCCAGGCACCATCTATAGATATTATCGTCTTTAAGTCCTATTCTTACCATGTGTTTACCAAGTGTGTTATGTCCTGTTATGATATCAATCAGTGGCCGCAATTCTTCTCTGTTCATTGACATCAAAATTTCGCAGTTCCTACGTTTCTTTTCGTCCCATATCAACTTGGTTTGCTCGCAACCATCCGAAGAAACCCAGCGTCTTCGCCATAGTTCGTCATATTTGACCTCTATCGTGTAATGATAAGAAGATAGTGGAGGAAAAATGTCCGCTAGGACATTATTCGTTCCAAGAGCGCCCTCCTTAGCCAACACATTGGCTTCCTCATTTCCTATTATCCCATATGTTAGTGCCCAGGTACCCAGCACAGAGTTATATTATGCTGTTCAGTGAGAACTTTGAAGTCTCTACCACAGCGGCCGACTACCTTAGACCTTATGTCGTACTCGTTCTCTTTGAAAGAAATCTCAGAACAACCAACCAGAGGCCCTGATGAATGCAAGTGTGTTCCTTAAGCTGCACTCCCGCAGATCAGTGAGAGCCTGAAAGAAAAAGGAGCCCAGTATCTTGTTTCTTCTAAAGGATAAAGCTGGTCCCGGGCACAGGAAGTGGTATGAGTCCTCCGTAACTTCCGGGTCCAGGCACCATCTACAGATATCATCGTCTTTAAGTCCTATTCTTTCCATGTCTTTTCCAAGTGTGTTATGTCCTGTTATGATACCAATTAGTGGCCGCAATTCTTCTCTGTTCATTGACATCAAAATTTCGCAGTTCCTACGTTTCTTTTTGTCCCATATAAACTTGGTTTGCTCGCAACCATCCGAAGAAACCCAGCGTCTTCGCCATAGTTCGTCATATTTGACCTATATCCTGTAATGATAAGAAGATAGTGGAGGAAAAACGTCCTCCTTAGCCAGCACATCAGCTTCCTCATTTCCTATTATCCCATATGTTAGTGCCCAGTACTCTGTAACTTCCGGGTCCAGGCACCATCTACAGATATCACCGACTTTAAGTTCTAGTCTTAGCATGTGTTTCCCAAGCGTGTTATGTCCTGTTATGATACCAATCAGTGGCCGCAATTCTTCTCTGTTCATCGACATCAAAATTTCGCCCTCCTTAGCCAGCACATCGGCTTCCTCATTTCCTATTATCCCATAGTGCCCAGGTACCCAGCACAGAGTTATATTATGCTGTTCAGTGAGAACTTTGAAGTCTCTACGACAGCGGCTGACTACCTTAGACCTTATGTCAGCAATGCACAATGCCTTTATAGCTGCCTGACTGACTGTCGATGAAGAAGCTGATATCGCTTCTGAATAACGGCCGCATCAACAGCGACTCAGCAGCCTTTGTGATCGCAGAAATCTCAGCCTGAAAAATACTGCAATCACTCTCCAGCGTGTAAGACTCCCTTATTTCTAGTTCACTACAATAGATTTCGTTGCCCGTTCCTTCCTCCATCTTTGACCCGCCCGTATACATATTCAGGGTTCCGAAGGCTATCCTCCTGTCTTCCCACTCCTCTATACTTGGTATAATGTATGTCGGTTTGTTATGATAAACATGCTCCGTGGCCATATGGTTCGTCTCTCTATACTGCCCGTCCAGAATCACAGTATGCCTGCATTCTGTCCTCTCCAGCGTCGTCTTCCTTACGTGTAAATCGAGTGCGATAACTCCCATCAGTACCGCCAAAGCGGCAGTGGCTGTGGTCCTCATAGTACCTGTCATATAAATAAGTGCAGTCCTATTTATCCTATTTATTCCCGACATATGAATTGTGGTGTTTCACGATTGTCCACCAACCATGACAACCCTATGTGGCCACAGGTCTTACAACCGCGTTATAAAGCCAGCCAAAAAGATTCCGCTGCCCATTCCTTCCACCATCTTTGACCCGTCCGTATACATGTTCAGGGTTCCGAAGGCTATCCTCCTGTCTTCCCACTCCTCTATACTTGGTATAATGTATGTCGGAGCATGTTTATCATAAACATGCTCCGTGGCTATATGGTTCGTCTCTCTATACCGGCCCGGCCAGAATCTCAGTATGCCTGCAGGCTGTCCTCTCCAGCGTGTTCAAGCTCTTAAGTCTCAGAAGTGTCAGTTCCGTCGTCTTCCTTATGTGTAAATTGAGTGCTATAACTCCCATCAGTACCTCCAAAGCGCCAGTGGCTGTGGTCCTCATGGCGCCAGTCATATAAATAAGTACAGTCCTATTTATCCTATTTATTCTCGACATATGATGTTGGTGTTTCACGATTGTCCAACAAACATGACAACCATATGTGGCCACAGGTCTTACAACCGCGGCTTCACAGCCTGCCAAAAAGAGAAGAAGAGAATGAGGCCATTCTCCATCTCTGCCCGACCAATTTCTGGCACGAGTATAATACCGCATAGGCCCGCATAGTTTGGAATCCAAAAGAACTCCCAGGTATCTTGCTGATTTCGAGAGGGTCAGCTTCGTGCCCTGGAATTCAGGCGACTTGTAACCGACAACCTTTCTCCTCCTGGTGAACAGTACCAGCTCCGTCTTTCCAGGGTTTACGTCTAATCCGCATCCTATTGTCTACTCCGAAAGATACTGCAAAGACCCGCTCAGCACATCCGAAATAGAGTTCAGGAATTTCCCCCAAAACCATTATCACAATGTCATCCCCGTATGGCACTACCTTGATGCCCCTACTGGTAAGCCAAATCAATACCTCGTTCACCACCAGTAGCCATGGCAAAGGTGATATTACCCCTGCCTGTGGCAATCCTCTAGTGGACCTAGCCCTCCTTGTGGAGTTCGCTAGCTCGACCACCATGTCCCTGCTTAGCAGCATCACCTCGATCCACTTTATAACGAATTCCTCGACACCATTCTTCTCACATGCCTGTACTACTTTATCAATTTTCGTTTCGTTTAATGTCCAGAAGCGCCGCCAATGTATATTCGCCATATGCCATGGATCTTTCTATGTGATGCACCACTGAGTGCAGGACAGATTCTACAGATTTATCCTTAATGTACGCTTGCTGACAGATTGATAGTTTCATGCCTAGCTGGTTCCTTATATGATCATCCAGTATCCTCTCCATCGTCTTTAGCAAGAAAGATGATAAACTTATTGGTCTAAAAATCTTTCGTCGGTCCATGTGATATCTTTCCCGCTTTAGGAATGAAGATTACCTTAACCTTCCGTCAAGTCCTTGGTATATATCCAAGACGCAATGAGGCTCTCATCAATTCCACATAAGATGCACCAAAGAGATAAAAAGACTCTTGAAGCATACATGAGTATAGCCCGTCCAAGCCTGGATGCACCACTGAGTGCAGGGCACATTCTACAGGTCTACCCTTAATGTACGCTTGCTGACAGATTGATAGTTTCATGCCTAGCTGGTTCCTTATATGATCATCCAGTATCCTCTCCATCATCTTTAGCAAGAAGGATGATAAACTTATTGGTCTAAAAATCCTTCGCCGTTCCATGTGATATCTTTCCCGCTTTAGGAATGAAGATTACCTTAACCTTCCTCCAAGCCCTTGGTATATATCCAAGACGCAATGAAGCTCTCATCAACTACACATAAGATTCACCCAAGAGATCGAAAGACTCCTGAAGCATACATGGGTATAGCCCGTCCAAGCCTGGAGATTTATAAGGGCCGAAATTGTCAATCGCCCATTTAACGCTCTCCATGGTCACCAAACCTAATATATCCTTCTCCGCTCCTCTGTGGTCTATAGAAATACGAATTTAGGAATGAAGATTGCCTTAACCTTCCGTCAAGTCCTTGGTATATATCCAAGACGCAATGAGGCTCTCATCAACTCCACATAAAATTCACCGAAGAGATCGAAAGACTCCTGAAGCATAGATGGGTATAGCCCGTCCAAGCCTGGAGATTTATATGGGCCGAAACTGTTAATCGCCCATTTAACGCTCTCCATGGTCACCAAACCTGATATATCCCTCTCCGTTCCTCTGTGGTCTATAGAAATACGAATTTAGGAATGAAGATTACCTTAACCTTCCGTCAAGTCCTTGGTATATATCCAAGACGCAATGAGGCTCTCATCAACTCCACTTAAGATTCACGCAAGATATCGAAAGACTCCTGAGCATACAGGGGTATAGCCCGTCCAAGCCTGGATATTTATATGGGCCGAAATTGTCAATCGCCCATTTAACGCTCTCCATGGTCACCAAACCTAATATATCCCTCTCCGTTCCTCTGCGGTCCATAGAAATACGAATATCCGTTGTATGTCTGATCTCACACTCTGGGAAGTGCGTTTCCAATAACAGGTCTATTGTCTCATCCGGTGATTCAGTCTATTTCCCATTGCTGTTCTGCAAGTTACCACTGAACTTAGAAATAAAATTTTGAAAAAATTTTCTAAAGATATAAAAGTTTGACAAACAATCCTATAGAAATAAAATTTTGAGAAAATTTTATATAACAATAAAATTTTGAGAAAAAATTCCACAAAAAAACTGTACTTCATTAAGAGGCAAAAATAGTAACAGCGCAAATACTCAACAATAATCATAGCATACTTTAGGGCTTTGTAGTTAAACAAATTGTTGTATATTTCTCTCCCTGCAAAAAAAAAAACAACTTTCCCCAATAGTAGTAAAGAACAAAGCAATTTCTTTTTGGTATTGAAAACCAAAAACAAATAAAATTTTGTTCAAATTACCAAAATGATAGAAAAACGATTTATTTGATTTCATTTTACGATGCTCATTGAATATCGTATTATTTTCAAATTGATATCTGTGTATGTGTGCGCTTGTGGGTATTTTTATACCCTCCACCATAGTAAGGGGGGTATATTAACTTTGTCATTCCGTTGGTAACACATCGAAATATTGCTCTAAGACCCCATAAAGTATATATATTCTGGGTCGTGGTGAAATTCTGAGACGATCTGAGCATGTCCGTCCGTCCGTCTGTTGAAATCACGCTAACTTCCGAACGAAACAAGCTATCGACTTGAAACTTGGTACAAGTAGTTGTTATTAATGTAGGTCGGATGGTATTGCAAGTGGGCCTTATCGGTTCACTTTTACGTATAGCCCCCATATAAACTGTCCCCCAGATTTGGTTTGCGGAGCCTCTAAGAGAAGCAAATTTCATGCGTTCCGGCTGGTGTTAGTATATGGTCTCTAAAGACCATGCAAAAATTGGTCCACATCGGTCCATAATTATATATAGGCCCCATATAAACCGATCCCCAGATTTGGCTTGCAGAGCCTCTGAGAAAAGGACATTTCATATGATCCGGCTGAAATTTGGTACATGGTGTTAGTATATGGTCTTTAACAACCATGTAAAAATTGGTCCATAATTATATATAGCCCCCATATAAACCGATCCCCCGATTTGGCGTGCGGAGCCTCTAAGAGAAGCAAATTTCATCCGATCCGGCTGAAATTTGGTACATGGGGTAAGTATATGGTCTCGAATGACCATGCAAAAATTGGTCCACATCGGTCCATAATTAAACCGATCCCCCGATTTGGCTTGCGGAGCCTCTAAGAGAAGCATATTTCATCCCATCCGGCTGAAATTTGGTACATGGTGTTAGTATATGGTCTCTAACAACCATGCAAAAATTGGTCCACATCGGTCCATAATTATATATAGCCCCCATATAAACCAATCCCCCGATTTGGCGTGCGGAGCCTCTAAAAGAAGCAAATTTCATCTGATCTGGCTGAAATTTAGTACATGGTGTTAGTATATGGTCTCTAACAACCATGCAAAAATTGGTCCACATCCGTTTATAATTATATATAGCCCCCATATAAATTGATCCCCAGATTTGGCTTTCGGAGCCTCTTGCAAGACCAAAATTTATCTGACTCAGTTGAAATTTGGTACGTGGTGTTGATATATGGCCTCAAATACCCGTGCAAAAATTGGTTCACATCGGTCCATAATTATATATAGCCCCCATATAAACCGATCCCCAGATTTGGCTTTCGGAGCCTGTAAGAGAAGGAAATCTCATCCGATCCGGCTGAAATTCGGTACATGATCTTAGTATATGGTCTCTACTGACCATGCAAAAATTGGTCCACATCGGTCCATAATTATATATAGGCCCCATATAAACCGGTCCCCCAAATTTGGCTTGTAGACCCTCTAAGAGAAGCAAATTTCATCCCATCCGGCTGAAATTTGGTACATGGTGTTAGTATATGGTCTCTAACAACCATGCAAAAATTGGTCCATATCGGTCCATAATTGTATATAGCCCCCATATAAACCGATCCCCCGATTTGGCTTGCGGAGCCTCTAAGAGAAGCAAATTTCATCCGATCTTTGGTACATGGTGTAAGTATATGGTCTCTAAAGACCATGCAAAAATTGGTCCACATCGGTCATTAATTATGAATAGCCCCCATATAAATCGATCACCAGATTTGACCTCCGGAGTCTCTTGGAAGACCAAAATTCATCTGATTGAGTTCAAATTTGGTACGTGGTGTTAATATATGGCCTCAAACACCCATGCAAAAATTGGTCGAAATCGGTCCATAATTATATATAGGCCTCATATAAACCGATCCCCAGATTTGACCTCCGGAGCCCCTTGGAAGAGCAAAATTCAACCGATTCGGTTGAAATTTGGTACTGACTTTTGGAGAAACAAAATTCGTCAGATCTGGTTGAAATTTGGTACGTGGTGGTAGTATATGATATTTAACAACCGTGCCAAAAGTGGTCCAAATCAGTCCATAATCATATATAGCCCCTATATAAACCGATCCCGAGATTTGGTTTTGGAACCTCTTGGAGGAGCAAATTTCATCCGAGTCAGTTGAAATTTGGTACATTGTGCTAGTATATGGCCGTTAACAACCATGCCTAACTAGGTCCATATCGGTCTATAGTTATATATAGCTCTCAGATAAATCGATCCCCAATCACACAAAAATTGGTCCATATAAAGTTCATAATTGTATAGAGCCCCCATATAAGCCACTAATTTCAATTCTGGCTCTCTACGTACCGTACAAAAGTCCATATCGATTCGTAATTATTTGTAGACTTACCCACACATACCTTTTTTTTTTGTAATTTATACCTCGTAACAGGTTGGCTGATAAGTCCCCGGTCTAACAAGGAAAAACACATTTTTTTGTCAAAATTCGTTTTTACTATTCAACATAGTTCCCTTCAAGAG
Source organism: Haematobia irritans (assembly GCF_050003625.1). NCBI lineage: Eukaryota > Metazoa > Arthropoda > Insecta > Diptera > Muscidae > Haematobia > Haematobia irritans. The sequence continues at coordinate 18,345,049 of NC_134397.1, forward strand.
CCATACAACGAGTATAACGACAACGAGTATAAACTTTCAATTTTTTAATACCATTTTGGCCTCATTTTTCGGCGATCACCACTTCATTGCAGCCAAATTTTTTTCCCTGCGGTCATCCTTTTGAGGTCTGAGAACAAGAAAAAGTCCCTGGGGGTCAGATCTGGAGAATACGGTGGGTGGGGAAGCAATTCGAAGCCCAATTCATGATTTTTTGCCATCGTTCTCAATGACTTGTGGCACGGTGCGTTGCCTTGGTGGAACAATACTTTTTTCTTCTTCATATGGCGCCGTTTTTCCGCGATTTCGACCTTCAAACGCTCCAATAACGCCATATAATAGTCACTGTTGATGGTTTTTCCCTTCTCAAGATAATCGATAAAAATTATTCCATGCGCATCCCAAAAAACAGAGGCCATTACTTTGCCAGCGACCTTTTGAGTCTTTCCACGCTTCGGAGACGGTTCACCGGTCGCTGTCCACCCAGGCGAATGTTGATTGGACTCCGGAGTGTAGTGATGAAGCCATGTTTCATTCATTGTCACATATCGACGGAAAAACTCGCTCAGAATCATCAACACGTTGTTGTTTTTGGTCAAATGTGAGCTCGCGCGGTACCCATTTTGCACAGAGCTTCCGCATATCGAAATATTGATGAATGATATGACCAACACGTTCCTTTGACATCTTTAAGGCCTCTGCTATCTCGATCAACTTCATTTTACGGTCATTCAAAATCATTTTGTGGATTTTTTTGATGTTTTCGTCGGTAACCACCTCTTTCGGGCGTCCACTTCGTTCACCGTCCTCCATGCTCATTTCACCACGCTTGAATTTTGCATACCAATCAATTATTGTTGATTTCCCTGGGACAGAGTCCGGAAACTCATTATCAAGCCAAGTTTTTGCTTCCACCGTATTTTTTCCCTTCAGTATTTTATCAAAACACGAAATTCGTTTTTTTCCATTTTTTTACAATAACAAAAGATGCTCCATCTCACAAACTAATTGACTTACAGACGTCAAATTTTGACACGAATCATTTGAAGGTTGGTACTGTATAAAAATAATATGCATTTAATACTAGCGACGCCATCTACGTGTCAGACCGGAGACTTATCAGCCAACCTGTTATGGACTAACTCACAATTTAGAAAACGATTTAAGATACCACAACCCAAGTAATTCGATTGTGGACGACAGTCTTTCGTTGAAGTTTCTACGCAATCCATGGTGGAGGGTACATAAGATTCGGCCTGGCCGAACTTACGGCCATATATACTTGTTTTGTTTTAATTTAATGCTTGTATATGCAAGCGAAGTTTTTTTTTGTGTTTGATTGTTACAGATATGCTGATTGTGTTTGTGAACGAGAGAGGAAAAAAATATGTAACGAATTTTTGTAAAAACAAAAAATCCCCACAAAAACACCAGGTACAAACAATATCATCTAGGGATAAAATCACCATAAAAACAACCACAGAAATTCATTATCAATTTCATTTGTATTCCCTCACAATGGTTAAGATTGGCCTATATGAGATTTAAACATTTTTTCCGGCAAGCATTTCATTAGTGTTCTTGGTTCTGTGTGGTATTCAAAAAAAAAAAACAAAAAAGGGGAAGAACAATTTCATAAAATCCAAAATATGTGTAGGTGGTTTTCATCAGGGATTCATGGGTTAAATAGTTTTATTTTATTTCCTGGAAAACCTTTTCTGATAGTTGTGTTAAATACTTTTGATAAAGGTACATACACAAACAGACTTACTTTATATTCTAAATTATTTAAAATTTCCATAGCAAAGGTAAACGTATTTACACCCATGCAAAGGTACCAATAGAAAATTGTATATTTCTAAGGCTAATGTTTAACTTTTATTTGGTTTTAACAAATTTTCACATAATAATCTATTTAAATGATTTATAGCTGAAGCTAGGTAAACCCAAGCAATTTAAACCGTAGCCACATCCCTTACTAAAACCCTAAACCAAAGGATATAATAGGAAATTTAGAACGGAAGTAGTATGGTTATTGTTTTTATTACGAATAGAAAAACAATCGTTTTTCCTACCCTTGTTATTTATGCAAGTCACTTTTCGAATGAGATAAAAAACAAAAGTTTTTATTAAGGTAATTAAGGATAAAAGCTGAAAAATGTGGAAATCTTAAAACATAAGAGTACAATATTTTAAATAAAATTTCTCGACAAAACTTTCTATAGGAATTATTATTTGATACATTTTCCAATAGAAATAAAAATTTGAGAATATTTTCTATAGAATGAAAAGTTTGAGAAATCTTTTTTAGAAATTAAATTATGAGAAAAATTACTAAAGAAATAAAATTTTAACAAAATTTTCTATAGAAAAAAAATTTTGACAAAATTTTCTATAGAAATAAAATTTTGACCACATTTTCTATAGAAATAAAATTTTGACAAAATTTTCTATAGAAATAAAATTTTGACAAAATGGTCTATAGAAATAAAATTTTGAGAAAGTTTTCGTTAAAAGTAAAATTGTGAGAAAATTGAGGCAATATTTGCAATCAAAATAAAATTTTCGTTAGAAATAAAATTTTGATAAAATTTTCTATAGAGAACAAATTTTGAAAAAAAAATTATAGATATAAAATTTTTAAAAATTTTTCCAAAAAAAAAAATTAAGAAAATTTTCTATGCCAATCAAATGGGGACAACATGTTTTATTGAAATAAAATTTTGAGAAAATTTTCTTAGAAATAAAGTTATGACAAAAAATAAAGTTGTGACAAAATATACTGTGAACATACTTTTTTATAGGAGTGAAATTTTAACAAAATTACCTATAGAAATGAAATTTTGAAAAAATTTCCTATTGAAGTAAAATGTTGACATAATTTCTTATAAAAATTAAGGTTTAAGTACATTTCTTGTAAAAATGAAATTTTGAAAAAATTTCTTATACATATGACAGTTTGCAAAAGTTTCTTATGAAAATTACACTTTGAAAACTTAAATTTTAATAAAAATAAAATATAATTTTGAAAAGATCTGCTATAGAGATAAAATTGTGCAAATATTTTCTTCTATAGAGATAATAAATAAAGATAAAATTGTGAGAATAATTTCTATAGGACTAGAATTTTGAGAATTTTTGTTTAGAAATAAAGTTGTGATCAAATTGTCTATAAAGATACAATTTTGACAACATTTCCACAATTTGGACAAATTTTTCTATAGAAAAAAACAATTTTAAAAAATTTTCTTAGAAATAAAATTTCAAGAAAATTTTTATTAGAAATTAAATTTTGAAAAATTTTCCTATACCAAAACTTTGAAAAAATATAGCAACTAGAAATAACATTTTGCAAAAAAAAAATTTCAATAAAACTAAACTATAATTTTGAAAAAATCTGCTATAGAGATAAAATTGTGTAAATATTTTCTTCTATAGAGATAATAAATAAAAATTTCTTTAAAGATGAAATTGTGAGAATAATTTCTATAGGACTAGAATTTTGAGAAATTTTGTTTAGAAATAAAGTTTTGATCAAATTATCTATAAAGATACAATTTTGACAACATTTCCACAATTTTGACAAAATTTTCTATAGAAGAAACAATTTGAAAAAATTTCTAGAAATGAAATTTTGACAAAAATTTTTTACAGAAGTAAAATCCTAAAAAAGTGCCTATAGAAATAAAGTTTTGACAAAATTTCTTATAGAAATGAAATTTAGATAAAATTTCCGATAGAAATGACATATTGACAAAATTTTCTATAGAAATGAGATTCTGAGGAAATTTCCTATAGAAGTGAAATTTTGAGAAAATTTTTCATAAAAATAAAATTTTGACAGATTTTCTAATAGAAATGAAATTTAGACAAAATTTCCTATAGAAATGAAATTTAGACAAAATTTCCTATAAAAATGAAATTTTTACAAAATTTCCTACAAAATATTTTGAGAAAAATTTTTGTTGACATAATTTGTTATAAAAATTAAATTTCAACAAAATTTCGTTTAGATTTTTAATTTTGACAAAATTTTCTTATACAATTTAAATTTTGACAAAATATCCTGTAAACATACTTTTTTTATGGGAGTGAAATTTTAACAAAATTTCCTGTAGAAATTAAATTTTGAAAAAAAAAAATCCTATTGAAGTCAAATTTTGACAAAATTTCTTATAAAAATAAAATTTTTACAAAATCTCTTATAGAAATGAAATTTAGATAAAATTTCCGATAGAAATGACATATTGGCAAAATTTTCTATAGAAATGAGATTCTGAGAAAATTTCCAATAGAAATTAAATTTTGATAAAATTTCTTATCGAAATGGAATTTTGACAAAAAGTAAAATTATGACAAAGGTTCCTATAGAAATGAAATTTTGACAAAATTTCTTATAGAAATGAAATTTAGATAAAATTTCCGATAGAAATGACATATTGACAAAATTTTCTATAGAAATGAGGTTCTGAGAAAATTTCCTATAGAAATGAAATTTTGTGAAAATTTTTCGTAAATATAAAGTTTTGACAGAATTTCCAATAGAAATGAAAATTAGACAAAATTTCCTAAAGAAATTAAATTTTTACAAAATTTCTTACAAAATTGATATTTTGAGAAAAAAATTTTGTTGACATAATTTCTTATAAAAAAGAAATTTCGACAAAATTTCGTATAGATTTTTAATTTTGACAAAATTTTATTATATAATTTAAATTTTGACAAAATATCCTCTAAACATACGTTTACTTTTAACAAAATTTCCTATTGAAATGAAATTTAAAAAAATTTCCTCTAGAAGTAAAATTCTGACAAAATTTCTTATAAAAATAAAATTTTGACAACATTTCTTGTAAAAATTAAATTCTGAAAAAAATTCTTATAAATATGACAGTTTGCAAAAGTTTCTTATGAAAATTACACTTTGACAAAATTTCTTATGGAATTAAAATTTTGGCAAAATTTCCTTTAGAGATAAACTTTTTTATAGAAATGAATTTTTGACCAAATTTCCTATAAAAATTAAATTTTGGCATAATTTCTTAGAGAAATGAAATTTTGAGATAATTTTTTGTAAAACTAAAACACAAACTAAAGACAAAATTTCCTTAAGAAATTTTTGTATAAAAATAATATTTTGACAAGATTTCTTATAGAATGAAATTCGGACAAAGTTCACTATAGAAATTAAATTTTGACTAAATTTCCAATAGAAATGAAATATTGCGAGACCTTTTTATATAAAAGAAATTTTGATAAAATTTCTAATAGGAATTAAATTTAGACATTATTTCTTATAAAAATGAAATTTCGACAAAATTTCCTATAGATTTTTAATTTTGACAAAATTTTCTATAGATTTGAAATTTTGACAAAATTTCTTATAGAATTTAAAGTTTGACAAGATATCCTATAAAGATTTTTTTTTTTTATAGAAATGAAATGTTGACAAAATTTCCTATAGAAATGAAATTTAAAAAAAAAATCCTATAGAAGTAAAATTTTGACAAAAAATCTTTTAAAAATTAAATTTTGAAAAAAATATATATAAATATGACATTTTGACAAAATTTCCTATAAAACCTACATTTTGACAAATTTCATTTCCTATAGAAATGAAATTTTGATAAAATTTCTTATAGAAATGAGATTTTGATAAAATAGAAATGGAATTGTGAAAAAATTTCCTATACAAATGAAATTTTGATAAAATTTCTTCTAGAAATGGAATTGAAACAATTTGCTATAGAAATGAAATTTTAGGAAAGTTTTTTTTTTTTTTTTGATAAAAATAATATTTTGACCAGATTTCTTATAGAAATGAAATTTTGACAAAATTCACTATAGAAATAAAATTTTGACAAAATTTGCTGTAGAAAAATAGAAAATTTTCTATCAAAATAAAATTTTTCAAAAATTTTCTATAGAAATAAAATTTTTCAAAAATTTCTATAAAAATAAAATTTCTCGAAATTTTCTACAGACATACAATTTTTCGAAAATTTTCTACATTCCGAAATAAAATATTTTCTATAAAAATAAAATATTCCGAAAATTTTCTATAGAAATACAATTTTCCAAAAAATTTCTATAAAAAATAAAATTTTCCAAAAATTTTCTATAAAAAAAAAAATTACTAAAATGTTCTGTAAAAATAAAATGTTGAGAAAAATTTCTATGGAAATAAAATTTTCTATGAAAAGAATTTTTTCGGAAAATTTTCTATGGAAATAAAATTTTGAGAAAATTTTCTATAGAAATAAAATTTTGAGAAAAAAAAAATCCATAGAAATAAAATTTTCAGAAAAATTTCCATGGAAAGAAATTTTTAGGTAGACCTAAAATTTTCAGAAAATTTACATTACAAAAATTTATAATTTGAATTCATCGCATTTGCTTTTGCTATAAAATAAGTTTATTTTTTCACATGACAAATGTTTTGAGAACGTAAAGGGTAATCGTGTGGTGAAAATAGGGTACCTCATATCTTGTAGGGGAGGGGGACATCCCCTTGCCCGGATTTTTCAAAATTGGGGCAAAGTTCTCCGATTTGGGTGAAATTTCCAAGGAGGTTAGGGGTGATGTCTAGACAAAGACCCGCTACTTTATTTTTCGATATTTGGTCGCGTAGGTGGACCACCACTTTATACGATTTTTATTTAAAGTACAGTAAAAAAATAATCTGATTTACTTGAGATTTACAGAGAACATACCATGAGGTTATGAATTTATTATGGGGTACCTGATTTTTTAATATTTGGACGAGAAGGGGGAACTCCCCCATACCTTTTGAAAATTATAACAATATTATCCGATTTGCTTGACATTTTGTCCGACTTTTTTTACAGTGAAAAAACTAAAATTTGTCGACTTACTGAAATTTTACAGAGAACTTGGGGGAGATTATGAAATTTATACGAGGTATATGATTTTCTAATAGTTGGTCGGGCAAGAATAAAAAGGCACAGGGAGACCTCCTTTCTCCTCAAGTACATACCGTGAAACAATTAAAATGGTCCAATTTACTTGAAATTTACAGAGAATGTGGGGTAGGTTATATTATTATTTTGGATGTCTGATTTTGTAATATTCTGAAGGGAAGAGGGGCCTCCCCTTGCCCTGGTGTTTAAAAATTTGGCTAATAGTTGGCTTGAGATTTTCTGGGAAGTCTACAAATATACGCTATATCATTTTTCGATATTGGGACGCGGAGGGAGACCTGCTCTAAAACTGAAAAAAAAACCTATAAATCTCAAGTTTACTTGAAATTTACAAAGGCCGTAGGGGAATGTATTGAAATAAATATGGTGTACTTGATTTTTGGGTATTTGAACGGGAAGCTTCTCTTTGCCCCACACTATGAAACTTGAAGGAAAGTTTACAAATTTTCTTGGAATTTGCAGAAAAAGTGACGTCACTTTACAAAAAAAGGAGCAAAATCTAACCTTCTCCGATTTACTTGAAATTGGGAGAAGATGATTAAATTTATACAGGGAATATGATTTTTCGATGTCTGGTTAGGGATGGGGAATAGTGACATTGGGTAGTTTGTGAAATGTCCCTTGCCTAAGCTTCTGGCAACGTACCTCGTATCTGACATAATGGTTTAAGGCACATATATATTCTCAAAGAAATTGTAGTCACCTAAAAGCCTATATTGTTTTAATTTCCTTTATCTTTGACCAAATCCCATATCTGTATATAACCTCTCTCAAACTTCCGTCATAATTTGTTATGGAGTTAGGGATATAAATGGGTGAAGTGAAGTGAAAACAATAAAAGTTAAGTAGATAAATATTCAAATATTATGTTATTACCTAAAACTCCTTCGCCAATGGGACCATAATCTAGAACAACAAAAACAACAACAGCAACCTTCCCTTACCCCATCGCATCCTGCTCCTACCTGGATTGTTCACCAATTGTTTGTTTTCACAAAGAAATGTCATTTGATATACAAAAACCTGGTAGAAGATGCTGTTATTAATCTTAGCCTGACATTGTTTGGAAGGGGTATCCTAAAAAAAAATCTCCATCTCACGATAAACTTAAACGAAATACTGGACAACCAATGAAATGTCCAAAAGAAAGTTCAGTTTGTTGCCAGAGAAAGGCAGTTGAAATAGAACAACGAAATATTATTTCAAGTTTGTTTTTATTACCTCCTTAAACTGAGTAAAAAATTAAGACGAGAGGCATCATTTATTACGGACGAAGGAAAATAATAAAAAAAAATCCCAGCTTCACGCACCTGAGCGTGAAGAACGAAAATTTGAGAAAATACACTCTGAAGGTTCTAGTAAAGGAGACAAATTATTATTTAATATATTTATTTAATTTTTATTCATATAAATTAAATTAATGAAATAAGATGAAATAAAATAAACACAAAATAAATATAAATTAAAATAATAAAAAATGAAATAAAATGAAGTTACTTTTGTTTTAACTCATTATTATTTAATACTATTAACTCCTAATTTTTTTTAAGTCAGACAATTTTAACAAAATTTCCTATAGAATTCAAATGTTGAGAAAATTTTTGTTAATAATCAAATTTTGAGAACATTTTCCATAGAGATCAAATTATGAGAATATTTTCTACAGAAATACAATTTACTATAAAGATACAATTTTGACAACATTTTCTATAGAAATAAAATTTTGCCAAAATTTGTGGAAAAATAAAATTTTACAGAAATATTCTATAAGAATAAAATTTTGTAAAAATTGAAATAATAGTAGAAATTAAATTTTAACAAAATTTCCTGTAGAAATGAAATTTTGAGAAAATTTTCTTTAGAAATAAAATCTTGACAAAATTTCATATAGAATTGAAATTTTGCGAAAATGTTCGATAAAAATAAAATTTTGATAATATTTCCAATTTTTTTTTTTTTGATAAAATTTTCGTTAGAAATAAAGTTTTGATGAAATTTTTTATAAAGATACAATTTTGAAATAAAATTTTGACAAAATAAAAAAATAAAATTTTACATAAATATTCTATAAGAATAAAATTTTGCAAACATAGAAATAAGAGTAGAAATTAAATTTTAACAAAATTTCCTATAGAAATGAAATTTTGACTAAATGTCCTATAGAAATGAAATTTTGAGAAAATTTCCTATAGAAAGGAAATTTTGACAAAATTTCCTATAGAATAGAAATTTTGAGAAAATTTTCGTTAGAGAAAAAATTTTGATAAATTTTTCTATAGAAATAAATTGTGACAAAATTTCGTTTAGAAATAAAATTTTTACAAAATTTCCTATAGAAATGAAATTTTTACAAAATTTCCTATGGAAATTTCCTATAGCATTGAAATTTTGAGAAAATTTTCATTAGAAAAACAAATTGATAAATTTTTCTTTAGAAATAAATTTTGACAAAATTTCGTTTAGAAATGAAATTTTTACAAAATTTCGTTTAGAAATGAAATTTTTACAACATTTCCTATAGATATGAAATTTTGACAAAATTTCCTGTAGAAATGAAATTTTGACAAAATTTCGTATAGAAATGAAATTTTGAGAAAATTTCCTATAGAAATGAAATTTTAACAAAATTTCCTGTAGAAATGAAATTTTAAAAAATTTTCCTGTAGAAATGAAATTTTGAGAAAATTTTCTTTAGAAATAAAATTTTCTATAAAGATACAATTTTGACAACATTTTCTATAGAAATAAAATTTTGACAAAATTTTGTGGATAAATAAAATTTCACAGAAATATTCTATAAGAATAAAATTTTGCCAAAATAGAAATTCGAGTAGAAATTACATTTTATTTAAATTTCCTAGAATTGAACTTTCGAAAAACTTTTATAGAAATGAAATTTTGAGAAAATTTCCTATAGAAATGAAATTTTGACAAAATTTTCTATAGAATTGAATTTTTGACAAAATTTTCGTTAGAAATGAAATTTTGACAAAATTTCAGATAGTAATAAAATTTAAACAAAAATTTCCTATAGAAGTTAAATTTTGAGAAAATTTTCATTAGAAATAAAATTTTGATAAATTTTTCTATAGAAATAAATTTTTTTAAAATTTCGTTTAGAAATGAAATTTTGATAAAATTTCCTATAGAAACGAAATTTTGACAAAATGTTCTATAGAAATGAAATTATGACAAAATTTCCTATAGAAATTAAATTTTGAGAAAATTTCGTAAGAAATAAAATTTAAACAAAAACTTCCTATAGGAGTTAAATTTGAGAAAAATTTTTTTAGAAATAAAATGTTGATGAATTTTTCTATAGAAAAAAAAATTTGACAAAATTTCGTTTAGAAATGAAATTTTGACAAAATTTCCTAAGAAATTAAATTTTGACAAAATGTTCTATAGAATTGAAATTTTTACAAAATTTCCTGTAGAAATTAAATTTTGAGAAAATTTTGTTAGAAATGAAATTTTGAGAAAATATTGTTAGAAATGAAATTTTTATAAATTTTTCTATAGAAATGCAATTTTGACAAAATTTCCTATAGAAATGAAATTTTGACAAAATTTCTTATAGAAATGAAATATTAAGAAAATTTCCTATAGACATGAAATTTTGACAATATTTCCTATAGAATTGAAATTTTGACAAAATTTCCTACAGAAATGAGATTTTGAGAGAATTTCCTATAGAAATGAAATTTTGACAAAACTTCGTTTAGAAATGAAATTTTGACAAAATTTCCTATAGAAATGAAATGTTGACAAAACTTCCTATAGAAATGAAATTTTAAGAAAATTTCCTATAGAAATGAAATTTTGACAAAATGTCCTATAGAAATGAAATTTTGACAAAATTTCCTATAGAAATGAAATTTTGACAAAATTTCCTATAGAAATGAAATTTTGACAAAATGTCCTATAGAAATCAAATTTTCACAAAATTTCGTTTAGAAATGAAATTTTGACAAAATTTCGTTTAGAAATGAAATTTTGACAAAATTTCGTTTAGAAATGAAATTTTGACAAAATTTCCTATAGAAATGAAATTTTGACAAAATTTCCTATAGAAATGAAATTTTGACAAAATTTCCTATAGAAAAGAAATTTTGACAAATTTTCCTATAGAAATAAAATTTTGAGAAAATTTCCTATAGAAATGAAATTTTGATCAAATTTCCTATAGAAATGAGAATTTGAGAAAATTTTCGTTAGAAATAAAATTTTGACAAAATTTTCAATTTTTTTTGTAATAAAATTTTCGTTAGAAATAGCATTTTCTATAAAGATACAATTTTGACAACATTTTCTATGGAAATAAAATTTTGACAAAATTTTGTGGATAAATAAAGTTTCAGAGAAATATTCTATAAGAATAAAATTTTGCAAAAATAGAAATTCGAGTCGAAATTAAATTTTAACAAAATTTCTTAGAATTGAAATTTAGAGAAAATTTTTATAGAAATGAAATTTTGAGAAAATTTCTATAGAAATAAAATCATGACAAAAATTTCCTATAGAATTGAAATTTTGACAAAATTTTCGTTAGAAATAAAATTTTGACAAAATTTCAGATAGTAATAAAATTTAAACAAAAATTTCCTATAGAAGTTGAATTTTGACAAAATTTTCGTTAGAAATAAAATTTTGATGAATTTTTCCATAGAAATAAATTTTGACAAAATTTCGTTTAGAAATGAAATCTTGACAAAATTTCGTTTAGAAATGAAATTTTGATAAAATTTCCTATAGAAACGAAATTTTAACAAAATGTTCTATAGAAATGAAATTATGACAAAATTTCCTATAGAAATTAAATTTTGAGAAAATTTCGTAAGAAATAAAATTTAAACAAAAACTTCCTATAGAAGTTAAATTTGAGAAAATTTTTTTTAGAAATAAAATTTTGATGAATTTTTCTATAGAAAAAAAAATTTTGACAAAATTTCGTTTAGAAATGAAATTTTGACAAAATTTCCTAAGAAATTAAATTTTGACAAAATGTTCTATAGAAATGAAATTTTGACAAAATTTCCTGTAGAAATTAAATTTTGAGAAAATTTTGTTAGAAATGAAATTTTGAGAAAATATTGTTAGAAATTAAATTTCTATAAATTTTTCTATAGAAATGCAATTTTGACAAAATTTCCTATAGAAATGAAATGTTAACAAAATTTCCTATAGACATGAAATTTTGACAATATTTCCTATAGAATTTAAATTTTGACAAAATTTCCTACAGAAATGAGATTTTGAGAAAATTTCCTATAGAAATGAAATTTTGACAAAACTTCGTTTAGAAATGAAATTTTGACAAAATTTCCTATAGAAATGAAATTTTGACAAAACTTCTTATAGAAATGAAATTTTGAGAAAATTTCCTATAGAAATGAAATTTTGACAAAATTTCCTATAGAAATGAAATTTTGACAAAATTTCCTATAGAAATGAAATTTTGACAAAATGCCCTATGGAAATGAAATTTTGACAAAATTTTCTATAGAAATGAAATTTTGACAAAATTTCCTATAGAAATGAGATTTTGACAAAATTTCCTCTACAAATGAAGTTTTGAGAACATTTCCTATAGAAATGAAATTTTGAGAACATTTTCGTTAGAAATGAAATTTTGATAAATTTTTCTATAGAAATGAAAATTTGACAAAATTTCCTATAGAAATAAAATTTTAACCAAAATCAAAATTAATATTTAGTATATTTAATGAAATTTAATTTATTTGAATTAAATTAATGAAATGAAATGAATAAAATAAAATAAAATAATTAATTCATTTATTCGTTATCATTATTATTTTATATTATTAGCTCTTAATTTTTTGTTAAGACAAACAATTTTTTTCTCTCACTACATCAATTTGGCTGATGAAGAAAATCAGTAAAAAGGTAGACTAGAATCTCTCTGACATCCGTATGTTACTTACTCCGGCTGTTGTTATTATTGTTTCATTTTACTTTTTCGTTAATGTCATTGTTGTAAGGAGGAAGTTTTTCGTAAAGGATGACCGAATGGCCATTCGTGCATACTTTCTCCCCCCTAAACAAAGAAAAAAGAAAAGAAAGTTACTTAACTGTAAATGAATTATTGTAGTTGAACGTTTACACGTTTAGTTTTACAACAAAATAGAAAAATAAAACAACCATAACGAAAATCCAAAGAATTTATTTTTCAAGTTTGTTGTTTTGCTGTTGTTGTTATTCACAAATTCCATTTGCCGCTTACCTTTTGATTTCAATTTTTTGGAAGAGTGTCTTATTTTTTTGGATTTTTTTACCAGATTGTTTTCTGTTTTTTTTTCACCTTATGTTATTCACTTATTTTTACTTGGCATTAAGAAAACAAACTCGGGAGTGAAAAAAAAAAACAAATTGTCATGAAACTTATACACACACACAATGCCATACACATATTCACAATCGAAGTCATTAAATTACCTAACGAAAAGCTTTTGCGGCATATCGAAATAAATCACCGTAAAAAAATAGTGCCTACTTTTGGGGTATATTCGATAAATTAAAATTCGTCGCATACTTTTGTTCGTTTTGTTTTTGCCATTTTGGCATCTTTTTTTGGTGTAGTTATTGGCAATTTAACCGCTGTGACTAGTCTTAGGTCCCGCTTTGGATGCCAGAGGTTTTCCCATATTATATGTTTTTTTTATACCGAATACTTTGATAAATTACAAAAAAAATTCAGAGTACACTTTTGGGGATTTATTGCTAGTCGCAAAATATGTAGCATGTTTTTTTTTTTTTTTTTTTGGTGGAAATGGGCAGGAAGGACAGTAATTTGTTAAAAGGTACCTAGGCAAATATAAGTGAGGTGAGTGGCATAGTTTATGGAATTCATGCGAATCCCATAATTTTATGGTCCCCTTCTCTTTGAGAGATGTGCCAAAGAAAATTGGAAAGAAGAGAAAATTAATTGTATTTCCAAAGTAGGCTATGAGAACATTTAAACTACAAAACAAAATTACAAAAATTAATAAATACTAAGATATTCTAAACACGTTGATTACTTTTTATGGTCCCAATGAATAAAAATCTAGTAAATAAAAAAGGGGACATTATTCATTACTATGAGAAAATTCAATTGAAAAATTTTTCTGAGAAAATTAACTTTCAATGGAACTAAATAAAATACCTCAAAATAAAAAATAAAAACAATGGATAGGCATGTAATCTACCCAATTTTACTGCCATTATGACCATAATAGGGAATAAATTGCTAGATATCTGTATGGAGTGGGGACTCTTGGAGAGAACATAAGTGATGGCCATATAACATTAACTGCATAGAAGGAAAAATTCATTAAACTAAATTTTTAGGTTGCACCTACGAGGGAAAAAAAATTTAATTTTTATAAAAAAAACATCATTTAAATCATTTCAACAGAAATCAAAATTTTATTTGTAAAGGAAAATTTTGTCAAAATTTTATTTTTATGAAAAATTGTCAAAATTTTATTTCTATAGCAAGGCTTGTAAAAATTGTATTTCTATAGCAAAGCTTGTAAAAATTGTATTTCTATATAAAATTGTGGAAATTTTGTCTAAATTTGATTTCTCTTTGTTTTGTTATTGTTGGTTTTGTTCTTTAAGCATTGTTGTGGTTTTTATTGCAGCTTAAAACAATACATTGACTAAACTACAAGTGTAGCTTAACCAACAGAGGAAAATAATGTTTGATTTCTATAGAAAATTTTGTCAAAATTTTATTTCTATAGAAAATTTTGTCTAAATTTGATTTCTATAGAAATTTTTATCAAAATTTTATTTCTATAGAAAATTTTGCCAAATTTTATTTCTATAGAACATTTTGTCAAAATTTTGTTTCTATAGAAAATTGTGCCAAAATTTATTTCAATAGAAAATGTTATCAAAATTTTATTTTTATAGAAAATTTTGCCAAATTTTATTTCTATAGGAAATTTTGTCAAAATTTTACTTCTATAGAAACTTGTTGCAAAATTAGGAAATTTTGTTGAAATATTCTTATTTTTATAAGAACAAAATTATTCAAGTCTGGTTTTATTCCAAAATTTTATTTCTATAGAAAATTTTCTATAAATTTTATTTCTATAGAAAATTTTCTATAAATTTTATTTCTATAGGAAATTTTGTCAAAATTTTATTTCTATAGAACATATTATCAAAATTTTTGATTTCTATAGAAATTTTTTTTTTTTTCAAATAGAGTAGAGTAAAAAATTTCGGCAAAAAGTTGTATAGAATAATGTTGTCGAAATTTTATTTCTATGCAAATATTTATCAAAATTTTATTTCTGTTGGATTTTTGTCAAAATTTTATTTCTATAGAAAATGTTTCCAAAATTGTAATTCTATAGGAAATTTTATCCAAAAATTTATTTTTATAAAAAATTTTATTCAAATAAAATTTTATTTCAACAGAAATCAAAAATTTTCCATAGGAAATTTTGTCAAAACTTTATTTCAGTGGGAAATTGCGTCAAAAATTCCTTTCCATGGAAAATTTTGTCAAACTGTAGCAAGCGTGATTGAGATCCATAGAATTTGGTAGCCATTGGGCGATGAACCTCCTTTTTAAGCCATTCTAGGTTTTTGTGGGCTGAATGCGATTGTGCTGAGTCCTGTGGGAATGTCCATGGTATGAGGCCTATAGTTCATAGAATATCACCCTTTATTTTCCCGATTTCCCTTATTTTTACTGTTGTGTTTTATTTTTTCAAAGACTATAATACTGCTGAAAGTCTGAAGGTCTCAACGACAATGACTAATCTCCTGATTGATTATTGCCTATTTAGGAATCACTTACCTTCATAATCCTAGACAACAATCCTAGAGTAAACAAAATTTGAAACTGAAAGTATTCCCATTTTCGGGACTCGTTTTACAAAATCCACCTAACAAAAAAAGAGCACTTTTGACCATTTGACTTCTATGGCCCTATTTTACATGAATTTTAATATGGAACCCCCGCACAAAAGGTATACTTCAAAAAGACCAAATGAAGATGAAGAAAAAAAAAAGAACGAAAATTTAAATCGGCTTCAACTGCTGGAACAAAAATCCCCAAATGCCCTCAATGCTTCCTTGGTTTCCAATCAAATCGATTGATATGCATAATTTACTTTTGTAATAATACCTTTAACGTTTTCGATTTCAAGAAATAATTTTCCCTCTGTTACTTCAACGACCAAGCAGCGAATGAACTCAATTACAAATTGACAGAAGTATGAAGATGATGGAGTCTGAAGGCAAAAAAAAAAAAACAAAAAACAAGAGGAAATTCCAAATACAAAAAGAAAATCCCACAAAATACCAAGAAATAAAAAAAAATACAATCACAGACAAAATGATTTTTAATGATAAGACAATGGCAAGAATAAAATGAAAAAAAAAATCGAACGAAGACAAACGAAAGATTTCAAAATCTAAAAAACACTGGGGAAAACAAAGACGTTAAGCAAAAAAAGAAACAGCCGGCAGGGAAATGTGAACAATCATCATTTCGAAAATATTTCTATTGATTGATAACAGACAGAGACTGTCAGAGGGGGACGAAATGCCAGGAGCTGAAAACAAAATTAGACAGTAAGAAGGTAAAGCAAGCCAGGCAAGTCCATAAAATCCTCAATGATAAGATTGGCTTTTAGATGCGACATAATCAGTGTTCCACCAGGTTACCAGGCATCCGTCCTTAAGCTTCGGCTGAGTAATAAGAGCAACGGAAGAGGTTGGCTTTTTTAAACTCTAAGGGGCACATATATGTTCAACTATATGGGTCATTCGTTAAATATAGCGATAGGGAAGAGATCAGAATTTTATTTCTGTAGAAAATTTTGTAAACATTTTGTTCTATAAAAAAATTTGTAAACATTGTTTTCCATATAACATCTTGTCAAAATTTTATTTCTATAGAAAATTTAGTCCAAATTTTATTTCTTTAGAAAATTTTGTCAATTTTTTTTTTTAGAAACATTTGTCAAAATTTTATTTTTATAGAAAACTTTGTCAAGGGATCTCCTTTTTATAGCATCACGACGTTCCACATTGCGGGGAAACCACTTTGAGAAGCTTTTAAACACTCAGAAATGTCACGAGCTTTACTATGAGGGGTCGGAACTCTATAGTATTGTGGATTGTCCCATATCTTACCACTCTCCCCAATCGTACTTAAAAGGGAATTTCTTTTATTCAATTCCTGTCTTTGACTCACATGCTCGATTCCTTGGCTTTCCATCATCAATTCAATTCAATCAAATTAAATTCTAATGTTAAAAAATATTCTACGGCTGATTACTTTGAACCGTCAACTTTTCGTTTTCGGAAATCAAATCTAAATCATTAGGCAAAGACATTGGAAGATGGAGTAATGGATATAAATAATATGATTTACTTTAAATTCTTATGGCCTTTTTTAGGTGAGTTTTTTTTTTTATGCCATGCCATGTTAAGGGCAACAATTTTATTTTATTATGGATTAAGAATTATCTCAACAAATTGATAAGAAATTTATTTTAATGATGCCATGGAAAATAGATAGACAGACAATCACCGATGGTTAGTTAGCATGGATAAGTGATGACTGGGATTCTATAACAGTTTACTGTTTTCGTGGGCGATATGCTTACGAGTTCTATTATCTACTATATTTCCTTAAAGTATGCAATAAAATTTGAAAAATAAATTTAGGAAAATAAGTAATACCATAGAATTGCAATTTAAATAAAATATTTTGAAATTTTGTATATCAACTAATTGTAAAACTTTATTTAATGTTGACACCTGCATCAAAGCTGGGTATAACTTGAGGTGACAAGAAAGAGATTTTTATTTTATTGTACTATGGATTATGATTTATCTCAACGTATTAATAAGGAAATAAGGTTAATGATAAAAACAGGGTATTGAAAATGTATTTTCTGTATTTAATATTGTCCCTATTATATGTTAGCCTTAGTGATATGCTGTATTTTTTACATAAGCCTTAAAATATGCAACCACCTTCAAAATAAAATATTCAAAAAGAAAACTGAGTCATATGACGAAACTATAATTTCACTAAAATGTTCCGTGTTTTATAATAGATTAAAGATTTTGGCAATTTTATAGTAGCCTGACAAATACAATCTCTTTTTTTATATATCTGAGCCTTAAAGTATGTGAAAAACTCCCAGACGGTTGAAACCTCCGGAGAGGTTCACGTGTAGTTCACTTTGGGTTAAGCGAATTCATTCTGATAACTGGTTGATAGTTTTGCTGCAAGTAGAGGATGCTGATGAGGAATGTGGTAATTCCGAAACTTGCGTCCATCCAACCATCCTGCAGTCTATAGGGCTTTGCCCAAATAAATTTGACAAGCATAGTTTTCCTCTGTTGACTAACCTACTAGTTTAGTCAATGCATGGTTTTAAGCTGAAATCAAAAACTACAATAACAATTGTGTTTTTATAGAAGATTTTCTCAAAATTTTATTTCTATCGAAAATTTTACCACAATTTTATTTCTATAGAACATTTTTTTTAAAATTTTATTTCTATAAAAAAATTTTGACAACATTTTATTTCTGTAAAAAATGTTGTCAAAACCTTATTTCTGTAGAAAACTTTATTAAAATTTTAGTTCATAAGAAAATTTTGTCAATATATTATTTCTATAGAAAATTTTGTAAAAATTTTATTTCTACAGAAAATTTTGTCCAAATTTTATTTCCATAGAAAATTTTGTCAAAATTTTATTTCCGCAGAAAATTTTGTCAATATATTATTTCTATAGAAAATTTTGTCAACATATTATTTCTATAGAAAATTTTGTACAAATTTTATTTTTATAGAAAATTTTGCCAAAATTTTATTTCTATAGAAAATTTTGCCACAATTTTATTTCTATAGAAAAATTTGTCAAAATCTTATTTTTATAAAAATTTTTGTCAAAAATTTATCTCTGAAGAAAATTTTTGTCAAGATTATATTTCTGAAGAAAATTTTGTCAAAATTTTATTTCTATAAAAAATTTTGTCAAAAGTTTATTTTAATGGAAAATTTTGCCACAATTTTATTTCTATAGAAAAATTTGTCCAAAATATTATTTTTATAAAAAATTTTGTCAAAAATTTATCTCTGAAGAAAATTTTTGTCAAGATTATATTTCTGAAGAAAATTTTGTCAAAATATTATTTCTATAAAAAATTTTGTCAAAAGTTTATTTTAATGGAAAATTTTGTCAAAATTTTATTTCTATAGAAAATTCTGTCAAAATTTTATTTCTATATAAAAATGTTGTCTAAATTTTATTTCTATAGGAAATTTTGTCAAGAGCTTATTTTTATAGAAAATTTTGTCAAAATTGTATTTCTGAAGAAAGTTTTGTCAAATTTTTTTTTATATAAAAATTTTGTCAAAATTTTTTTTCTATAGAAAATTTTGTCAAGATTTTATTTCTATAGGCATTTTTTCAAATTTTTATTCCAATAGGAAATTTTGTCAAAATTTTATTTCTATAAAAAATCTATATATCTATATATTTATATCTATATAACTATAGAAAATTTACCCAAAACTTTATTTCCATAGAAAATTTTGTCGAAATTTTATTTAATTATAACATTTTGTCAACATTGTATTTCTATAGAATATTCTGTTAAAATTTTATTTATTTAGAAAAATTTATCAAAATTTTATTTCTATAGAAAATTTTGACAAAATTTTATATTTGTAGAAAATTTTGTCAAGAGTTTTTTTATAGAAAATTTTGTCAAAATTTTAGTTCTATAGAAATTTCTATAGACAATTTTGTCAAAATTTTATCCTATAGAAAATGTTGTCAAGATTTTATTCTATAGAAACTTTTGTCAAGAGTTTAGTTTTGTAGAAAATTTTGTCAAAATTTTATTCTATAGAAAATTTTGTCAAAATTTTATTTCTATAGAAAAT
Organism: Haematobia irritans; assembly: GCF_050003625.1. Lineage (NCBI taxonomy): Eukaryota > Metazoa > Arthropoda > Insecta > Diptera > Muscidae > Haematobia > Haematobia irritans. Next base: position 18,364,925 of record NC_134397.1, read on the forward strand.
TTTGTAAAAATTTTATTTCTATAGAAAATTTTCCCACAATTTTATTTCTATAGAAAATTTTGTCAAAATTTTATTTCTATAGAAAATGCTGTCACGATTTTATTCTATAGAAACTGTTGACAAGAGTTTACTTGTATAGAACATTTTGTAAAGAGTTTATTTTTGTAGAAAATTTTGCCACAATTTTATTACTATAGAAAATTTTGTCAAAATTTTATTTCTATAGAAAATTTTGTCAAAATTTTATTTATATAGAAAATTTTGTCAAGAGTTTATTTTTATAGAAAATTTTGTCAAAATTTTATTTCTATAGAAAATTTTGTCAAAATTTTATTTCTATAGAAAATTTTGTCAAAATTTTATTTCTATAAAAAATTTTGTCAAGAGTTTATTTTTATAGAAAATTTTGTCACAATTGTATTTCTGAAGAAAATTTTGTCAAAATTGTATTTCTATAGAAAATTTTGTCAAAATTTTATTTCTATAGAAAATATATCAAAATTGTATTTCTATGGAAAATTATTTATATAGAATATATTTATATAGAACATTTTATTTCTATAGAAAATTTTGTCAAGAGTTTATATTTCTATAGAAAATTTTGTCAAAATTTTATTTCTATAGAAAATTATGTCAAAATTTTATGTCTGTAGAAAATTTTGTAAAAATTTTATTTCTATACAAAAATTGTGTCAAAATTTCAGTTCTATAGAAAATTTACCCAAAATTTTATTTCTATAGAAAATTTTGTCAAAATTTTATTTCTCTAGAAAATGTTGTCAAAATTGTATTTCTGAAGAAAATTTTGTCAAAATTTTATTTATTTAGAAAAATTTGTCAAAATTTTATTTCTATAGAAAATTTTGTCAAAATTTTATTTCTCTAGAAAATGTTGTCAAAATTGTATTTCTGAAGAAAATTTTGTCAAAATTTTATTTCTATAGAAAATTGTGTAAAAATTTTATTTCTATAGAAAAATTTTCCAAAATTTTATTTCTATAAACAATTTTGTCAAAATTTTATTTCTAAAGAAAATTTTGTCAAAATTTTATTTCTGCAGAAAATTTTGTCAAAATTTTATTTCTAAAGAAAATTTTGTCAAAATTTTATTTCTATAGAAAATTATGTCAAAATTTTATGTCTGTAGAAAATTTTGTAAAAATTTTATTTCTATACAAAAATTGTGTCAAAATTTCAGTTCTATAGAAAATTTACCCAAAATTTTATTTCTATAGAAAATTTTGTCAAAATTTTATTTCTCTAGAAAATGTTGTCAAATTTGTATTTCTGAAGAAAATTTTGTCAAAATTTTATTTCTATAGAAAACTTTGTCAAAATTTTATGTCTATAGAAAATTTTGTCAACATTTTATTTCTATATAAAAATTTTGTCAAAATTTTATTTCTATAGGAAATTTTTCAAGAGCTTATTTTTATAGAACACTAGCGTAACCCGGCCCGCTTCGCTGCGCCTTCCGAAGCGTATTTGGAGGAACATTTTGCGTTAACTTAGTCAACTATATCCTTCGTGCTGAAAACAAATTCGAAAAGATTTGAATTCTTTTAAACAAATCGGACTACTTGATTTTTCGTTTATAGGTACAAATACGGCGGGAGAGGGTGTACCTTTGTCTATATTTCTTGTGAATTTTAAGTTTGGTTTGTCAAGGAAAGGTATCCTTCTCCTCAACATATCTGAAAATTAAGCTCTATACTATAATAACATACGAAGAATTACTGTTTCCCATCCAATAAATCGGAAAAGGCAAAAGTAGTAAAAAATTTTACCACATTAACATTTGCTAAAATGTTGGAAAATAATGCACCCTCTACGTTGGCTGCCAATTTCATGTAAATTTAAATTCTTTACTAAAAAGAAGTCTGGCAGAAGCCTGTACAAAAATCATAAAATTATGTACCGAGTTCCCATTTACGGACAACCCTCTACTTTCAACTTAAGAAAAAAAAAACGGACAAAAGGGAACCCTCTCTTTACTAATAAGAAGTCTGGAAGAAAGAAGCCTGTGCAAAAATCATAAAATTATATACCGAGTTCCCATTTACGGACAACCCTCCACTTTCAATTTAAGAGAAAAAACCGACAAAAGGGAACTCTCTCCCCACCTTCGCTCCACTCTGACCTGATATCGGACTATCACGTACCCTATATTAATTTCGCAACTACTCAATGGTCCCTATAAATTCTATCGAAGTAAATCGACAAAGTTTATTTCAATTTTCCCCTTCCCCAACCAGATATCGAAAAATCATATATTAATTTAAAAATCATGTATAAATTTCATCACCTCCTCCCACGTTCCCTGTAAATTTCAAGCACATCGGAGATGTTTAATTTTTGCTCTATTGTTTTAAAGGGACGTCACTTTCCCCGATACAATATCGACAAACACCGAAAATTCTTGAAACTTTCCTTCAAGTGTGGGGCAATGAAGGTTGCCTCTTCATTTATAACCTTTTCCCCCGCTTCCTTTGTAAATTTCAAGAAAACTTTAATTTTTTATATTTCATGTTAGCCTGATACCGAAACAGGTAATTGACGTCCAAATGCATTATATCTAATTATACAATTATTTTTCGAGCTTTATGGACAGATATAGATTAAGGAACATTGTTAATAGAGCCATTTTTTTTTGGCAGTTTTAGAGGAGGACCTCCTCCCCGACCAAATGTCGAAAAGCGTATCTTTGGTAAACGTCCCAGAAAATGTCAAGCAAATTATAAGCCTAAAGGGGCGGCCTCTATTCCGTCCAAAAATCACAAAATCAGGTATCAACTATTACGGTTGACAGAGGTTACGATCTCTCCCCAGTCCTCTGTAAATTTCAAGTAACTCGGTAAAGTTTAATTGTTTCTCTGTATGTACTTAAGAGAAGCGGATGTCTCCCTATGCCCTTTTATTTTTATTAAAAAATCAGAAACCTGATATAAATTTCATAACCTCACCCATTTTTCCGTAAAATTTCAGTCGGGGGAGTTTAGTTTTGTTTTCACTGTACTTTAAAAAAAGTCGGGCAAAGGGGTTGCCCCCCTCCCCGACCAAATATCGAAAAATAATGTAGCGGATTTTTGTCTAGATGCCAACCCCAACATTCAATGAAAATTTCATGCAAATCGCATAATTTTGTTCCAAGTTTCAAAAAGTCCGACAAAGGGGAGGTCCCCCTCCGCGACCAGGTGTCAAAAAATGAGGTACCCTATTTTCACCACATGAACGTCCCCTATGATCTCTGAAAGTTTCAAGTAAATCGGTTCAGCCGTTTCGGAGCCAACTCAGTTCATACAAACAAACAAACAAATAAACAAACATAGATTGAATTTTATATATATAGATTTTGTCAAAATTTTATTTCTATAGGAAATTTTGTCAAGAGCTTATTATTATAGAAAATTTTGTCAAAATTTTATTTCTGAAAAAAATTTTGTAAAAATTTTATTTTTATATAAAAATTTTGTCAAAATTGTATTGCTATTGAAAATTTTGTTAAAATTTTATTTCTATAGAAAATTTTGTCAAAATGTTATTTCTATAGAAAATTTTATCAAAATTTTATGTCTATAGAAAATTTTGTCAAAATTTTATTTTTAAATAAAAATTTTGTCAAAATTTCAGTTCTATAGAAAGTGTACCCAAAATTTTATTTGTATAGAAAATTTTGTCGAAATTTTATTTATTTAGAAAAATTTGTCAAAATTTTATTTATATAGAAAATTTTTACAAAATTTTATATCTGTAGAAAATTTTGTCAAAATTTTATTTCTATGGAAAATTTTGTTAAAATTTTATCTATCGCGAAAACTATGTCAACATTTTAGTTCTGTAGAAAATGTTGTCAAAATTGTATATTTCTAAAAAGTTTTATCCGAATTTTATTTCTATAGAAAATTTTGTCCAAATTTTAGTTTTATGCCACTATACCTAACCTATCGTCTGTTTGAGAGGTTATACCTTTTTGACTAAAATTTTAGTGTATTATACCAAAAGTATCACTTATCACATTCACTCGCTAACATTCTTCATTTCTATTCTCACACAAATATAACCCTCTTCACTTTGCATTGTATGGGAAAATTTTACCCCTTTGGCTAACAATGGTTTTGGTTACGGAAATATTTTATATAAATGATGACATAATAATAACAAATTTCCAAGAAGGGAAAAATATTCTTATGACCACAACCACAATGAAATGATATCTTTCGTAAGAATTACATTTGGATTACCCAAAGTATTTTCGACCCCCCATAAAGCGATGGGGTCAATTTTCTTGCTAACCCTAATGCTATAACACTAATAGCCCTCCAACTCTCCCTTCCTCCCCCCCCCCTCATTCTAAGTAATTTTAATTAAATCCTAAAATGGTTATGTATACTGTCAATAACAGACAGGATACAAGGCTTATTAAGATTATTGAAGTGATACTTTTAAAATGTCCTTTAGAAGGACTATTTGGAAATATGCCACTATAACCATTGTCTCAATGAAATTGGTTTAGGTGATTGCTTCAAATTTTCCTTTTTCTTGTTGCCATAGATGAATCTATCATTGGCAGACATAATTATGATTGGTGTGGACATCTATGGGATTTTTATAAAAATAAGGCTAAGAAAGGATTTAATCCTTGGCACTTATAGACCCATCATTCATTGTTAAGGAGAAAAATAACTCCACTACCCCCTCCCTTGATTTGAATAATAGCTGCTGCCTATCATTTCCTCTTTTAAGCAAAACAAAAAAATGTCTTGAGCGATGCGACAAATTGAATTAAAATTTCAAATTCATAACAAATCATGTCAAACTTTTCCTATTTTTGTCAAGACATAGGACCAGCTCGCTCGTTTGGGTTTTCTTCGTTTTCTTTTGCTGACAATTTTCCTACATTTTCCTACCACTTTTTTGGCCTTCTTTTATTAATTTTATCGCTGTTCATTCAAAAGCCTGCTACCAAAAAAAAAAAGGAAACGGAAACCCCAAGAATGGAAATAAGCCCCACCAAAAACCTCGCAAAAAAAATCAAATTTCTTATCCTTCAGCTTAAGAAATTGGCCAACGCCCGCCCCCGCCTCTTGTATTCAGTTGCAATGTACTACCAAAAAAAAGTGAAAACGAATACGAAATACTATTAGGATTTCGTTATTTTTTATGTTTATGGCGCGAAAGCGTGAAATGAATTGTCAAAGAATACGACAGCAGCAGGAAAAACGAATCACAATGTGCCACCTCCACCGCCACTAGCACAACCGCCAAAATGAACTTCTTTGCAGTCTGTCCATCAAGTTGTATATGCTCCTTACATTTTTTTCTCCACAATTTGCAAATATTGGTGCCAGAGAACACTCAAAGAAATTGTAAAGTGAAAGTTTTTGAGACAATTTTTAGGTGACAAAATTTTCTATAGTAATAAAATTTTGACAAAAGTTTCTAAAGAGATACACTTTTGAAAGAAATTTCTATAAACATAAAAATGTTGACAAAATTTTCTATAGAAATAAAACTTTGACCAAATTTTCTATAGAAATAAAATTTTTACAAAAATTTCTATAGAAATATAATTTTGACAAAATTTTCTACAGAAATAACATTTTGACAAAATTTTCTATAGAAATAAAATTTGGAGAAAACTTTCCATAGAAATTAAATTTTGACGAAATTTTCTACAGAAATAAAATTTTGACAAAATTTTCTATAGAAATACAATTTTGACAAAATTTTCTACAGAAATAAAATTTTGACAAAATTTTCTATAGAAATAAAATTTTGACAAAATTTCCTACAGAAATAAAAATTTTAACAAAATCTTCTATAAAAAAAATTTGGAGAAAACTTTCCATAGCAATAAAATTTTGACGAAAATTTTCTACAAAAATAAAATTTTGACAAAATTTTCCTAACAAATAAAATTTTGAGAAAATTTTCTATACAATTAAAATTTTTAGAAATTTTTCTAAAAAAAAAATTGACAAAATTTTCTAAAGAAAAAATTTTTGACAAAAAAACTTTCCATAGAAATTAAATTTTGACGAAATTTTCTACAGAAATAAAATTTTGACAAAATTTTCTATAGAAATACAATTTTGACAAAATTTTCTACAGAAATAAAATTTTGACAAAATTTTCTATAGAAATAAAATTTTGACAAAATTTCCTACAGAAATAAAAATTTTAACAAAATCTTCTATAAAAAAAAAATTTGGAGAAAACTTTCCATAGCAATAAAATTTTGACGAAAATTTTCTACAAAAATAAAATTTTGACAAAATTTTCCTAACAAATAAAATTTTGAGAAAATTTTCTATACAATTAAAATTTTAGAAATTTTTCTAAAAAAAAATTGACAAAATTTTCTAAAGAAAAAATTTTTGACAAAATTTTCTAAAAAAAAAGATTGACAAAAATTTCATTAAAAAAATTTGGACAACATTTTCTGTTGAAATAAGATTTGGTTGAATTTTTTTCTACAGAAAAAAAATTTTGACAACATTTTCTATAGAAATAAAATATTGACAAATTTTTTATAGAAATCAAATTGTGACAATATTTTCGACAGAAATAAAAACAGATAGAATTTTGACAAAATTTTCTATACAAATAAAATTGTAAGAAAATTTTCTAAAAAAAAAATTGACAAAATTTTCTAAAAAAATTGACAAAATGTTCTATAGAAATAAAGTTTGGACAACATTTTCTATGGAAATAAGGTTTGCTTGAAATTTTTTCTATAGAAATAAAATTTTGACAAAATTTTCTATAGAAATAAAATATTGACAAAATTCTCTATATAAATAAAATTTCGACAAAATTTTCTACAGAAATAAAATTTTTACCAAAATTTTCTATAGAAATAAAATTTTGACAAAATTTTCTACCGAAATCAAACTTTGCGAAAATTTCCCACAGAAATAAAAATTTTATCAAAATTTTCTATAGAAATAAAGTTTGAAGAAAACTTTCCATAGAAATCAAATTTTGACGAAATTTTTCTACAGAAATAAAATTTTGACAAAATTTTCTATAGAAAAAAAATTGACAAAATTTTCTATAGAAATAAAATTTTGACAAAATTTTCTGTAGAAATAAAATTTTGACAAACTTTTCTATAGAAAAAAAATGTGAGAAAATTTTCTATGGAAATAAAATTTTGAGAAAATTGTCTATAAAAAATAAAAATGTTGACAAAAAAAGAAAAAAGAAATAAAACTTTGACCAAATTTTCTATAGAAATAAAATTTTTACAAAAATTACTATAGAAATAAAATTTTGACAAAATTTTCTACAGAAATAACATTTTGACAAAATTTTCTATAGAAATAAAATTTCGACAAAATTGTCTATAGAAATAAAATATTGACAAAATTCTCTATATAAATAAAATTTCTACAAAATTTTCTATAGGAATAAAATTGTGACAAAATTTTCTAAAGAAATACATTGTTCACCAAAATTTTCTATAGAAATAAAATTTTGACAAAATTTTCTACCGAAATAAAATATTGAAAAAATTTTCTATAGAAATAAAACTTTCAGAAAATTTCCTACAAAAATAAAAATTTTACCAATATTTTCTATAGAAATAAAATTTGGAAAAAACTTTCCATAGAAATAAAATTTTGAAAAAAATTTCTATAGAAATTAACCTTTTGACAAAATTTTCTATAGAAATACAATTTTGACAAAATTTTCTACAGAAATAAAAATTTTAACAAAATTATCTATAAAAAAAAATTTGGAGAAAACTTTCCATAGAAATAAAATTTTGACTAAATTTTCTATACAAATAAAATTTTAACAAAATTTTCTATAGAAAACAATTTTGACAACATTTTCTATAGAAATACAATTTGGACAAAATTTTCTATAGAAATAAGATTTTGTTGAGTTTTTTTCGATAGAAATAAAATTCTAACAATATTTGCTATTGAAATAAGATTTTGTTGAGATTTTTTCGATAGAAATAAAATCTTGACAAAATTTTCTATAGAAATTAAACTTTTGACAAAATTTTCTATAGAAATAAAATCTTGACAAAATTGTGTATAGAAATAAAAATTTGACAAAATTTCCTACAGAAATAAAAATTTTAACAAAATTATCTATAAAAAAATTGGAGAAAACTTTCCATAGAAATAAAATTTTGACGAAAATTTTCCTAAGAAATAAAATTTTGACGAAAATTTTCCTAAGAAATAAAATTTTGACAAAATGTTCTATAGAAATAAAATTTTGACAAAATGTTCTATAGAAATAAAATTTGGACAAAATTTTCTATGGAATGAAAATTTGGTAAAATTTTCTATAGAAATAAGATTTTGTTGATATTTTTCGATAGAAATAAAATTTTTACAATATTTGCTATTGAAATATGATTTAATTGAAATTTCTTCGATAGAAATAAAATTTTGACAAAATTTTCGATAGAAATTAAACTTTTGACAAAATTTTCCATAGAAATAACAGTTTGACAAAATTTTCTACAGAAATAAAATTTTGACAACATTTTCTATAGAAATAACATTTCGACAAAATTTCCTACAGAAATAAAAATTTTAACAAAATTATCTATAAAAAAATTTGCAGAAAACTTTCCATAGAAATAAAATTTCGACGAAAATTTTCCTAAGAAATAAAATTTTGACGAAAATTTTCTATACAAATAAAATTTTAACAAAATTTTCTAGAGAAAAAAATTTTGAAAAAATTTTCTATGGAAATAAAATTTGGACAAAATTTTCTATGGAATGAAAATTTGGTAAAATTTTCTATAGGAATAAGACTTTGTTAATTTTTTTCTATAGAAATAAAATTGTGACAATATTTGTTATTGAAATAAGATTTTGTTGAAATTTCATCGACAGAAATAAAATGTTGACAAAATTTTCTATGGAAGTAAAATTTTGACAAATTTTCAATAGAACTATAAGAATAAAATTTTGACAACATTTTCTATAGAAATAAAAATTTGACAAAATTTTCTATAGAAATAAAATTTTAACAAAATTTTCTATAGAAATAAAATTTTCCTGCCTATTTGCTCTGCTGACCAGTATAGGTCCTTCAGCTATATCAAGACCAATTTATTTGCTTAAGGGCAAAACAAAATAAAAACTCCCTAAAATCCATTCCTCTCTAAATTCGCTAAGATATCAGCTTCATTTCTTTATTAGATATATCAATGATCGAATTTTTCTAGTGTATTTGCTGTACATATTTTATATTGACATTGGTTGAGAAAATGTAAACTGCCACCTAAACATTGGCAAAATATAAGGACCTTACAGACGGACAGACAAACGGACGTATTTCAAAATTTCAAGATAACTGTGTGCATTGGCTGCTTGACGGCTCTCTTCCTACGCGGTTTCACAGCAACGTACGGCATATTTATGCCGCAGTATTGTAACAAAATTTAAAATTCAGATTTGGAAAATTATCGAAGTAGAAAATTTTTATTGACAGTGAAATATCTTACAAAGTTAACACGCCTTAACACTGGCAAATGCTCAATGTTTTGTCTCAGCACAAGCAACTCTCTCCCTCCCACCAACGAAACCCTCACAGTTTGGTGGAATTTCGAAGCGAAAAACAACAACGACGAGAACCACCAATGTTCATAACATTTTGATTATTATTATTATGATGATACTCAGTGAAATGCTGTTTACTTTTCAACAAGGCAGCCCTATGAGGCGGAGGAAATTTGACACTGGAGACGTAATGCGGAACAACAATGATGCGAATACTGATGTTAATGCGGATGTCGATTTCGACTGATTTCGACTGATGACTCTACTACTGCTACGTCAACAACGGCATGTTGATGACGATGAGGTTTCGAAATCATTAAAGAGAAAAAACCCTCAGACAAACAAATACATTGAAGAATTGGCGGAGAGGAGATGGTTGGGGTAGAGGACTCGCAAGGTAGACTTACATGCACGGTTGCCACAGTTGATAGAATTCCACCCAAAAAGGTAGATTTTGTACTGTTTGGTATATTGGTAACATTCTCAATGTTTTAGTAGATTTTGCAAAATATACCTCTCCAACTAAGAGGCACATCAGTTTTCTATAGAAATAAAGTTTTGAAAAAAATTTCTACAGAAATAAAAAGTTTGACATAATTTTCTATATAAATAAAAATTTGACAAAGTTTTCCATAGAAATAACATTAGCGATACAATTTTGACAAAATTTTCTATAGAAATAAAATTTTGAGAAAATTTTCTATACAAATAAAATTTTGAGAAAATGTTCTATAGAAAAACTTTTTGAGAAAATTTTCTATAGAAATAAAATTTTGAACGAATTTTCTATAGAAATAAAGTTTTGGCAAAACTTTCTATAAAAATAAAATTTTGACTAAATTTTCTATAGAAATAAAATTTTGAAAAAATTTTCTTTAGAAATAAAATTTTCACAACATTTTCTATAGAAATAAAATTTTGCCAAAATTGTCTATAGAAATAAAATTAAGCCAAAATTTTCTATCGAAATAAATTTTTTTTTAAATTTTTTCTATAGAGAACATTTTTTTACAAAATTTTCTATAGAAATAAAATATTGACAACATTTTTTATAGAAATAAAAGTTTACAAAATTGTCTATAAATTCTATAGAAATACAATTTTGACATAATTTTCTATAGAAATACAATTTTGACAAAATCTTCTATAGAAATACAATTTTGACAAAATTTTCTAAAGAAATAAAATTTTGAGAAAATTTTCTATAGAAATAAAATTTTGGCAAATGTTTCTATATAAATAAAATTGTGACAAAATTTTCTATTGAAATAAAATTTAGACAAAAATTTCTGTAGAAATAAAAAGTTTGACATAATTTTCTATATAAATAAAATTTTGACAAAATTTTTTATACAAATAAAATTTTGATACAATATGCCATAGAAATAAAACTTCTACAAAATTGTCTATAGAAATAAAATTTTGACAAAATTTTCTATAGAAATACAATTTTGACAAAATCTTCTATAGCAATAAAATTTTGAGAAAATTTACTATAGAAATAAAATTTGAGAAAATTTTCTATAGAAATCAAATGGTGACAAAATTTTCTATAGAAAAACTTTTTGAGAAAATTTTCTATAGATATGAAATTTTGAACGAAATTTCTATAGAAATAACGTTTTGACAAAACCTTCTATAAAAATAAAATTTTGACTAAATTTTCTATAGAAATAAAATTTTGAAAAAATATTCTTTAGAAATAAAATTTCGAGAACATTTTATTTAGAAATAAAATTTTGACAAAATTTTCTATAGAAATAAAATTTTGACAACATTTTCTATAGAAATAAACGTTTGCCAAAGTTTTCTATAGAAATAAAATTTTGACCAAATTGTCTATAGAAATCAAATGTGGACAAAATTTTCTATAGGAATAAAATTTTTTGAAATTTTTTCTATAGAAAAAAAATTTTGACAAAATTTTCTATAGAAATAAAATATTGACATTTTAGAAAATTGTCTATAGAAATAAAATTTTCTATAGAAATAAAACTTTGAAAAAATTTCCTACAGAAATAAAAATTTTGACAAAATTTTCTATTGAAATAAAATTTAGACAAAATTTTCTATAGAAATAAAAAGTTTAACATAATTTTCTATAGAAATAAAATCTTGACAAAATTTTCTATAGAAATAAAATTTTGGCAAATTTTTTGGAAAATTTTCTATAGAAATGAAATTTTGAACGAAATTTCTATAGAAATAACGTTTTGACAAAACCTTCTATAAAAATAAAATTTTGACTAAATTTTCTATAGAAATAAAATTTTGAAAAAATATTCTTTAGAAATAAAATTTCGAGAACATTTTATTTAGAAATAAAATTTTGACAAAATTTTCTATAGAAATAAAATTTTGACAACATTTTCTATAGAAATAAACGTTTGCCAAAGTTTTCTATAGAAATAAAATTTTGACCAAATTGTCTATAGAAATAAAATGTGGACAAAATTTTCTATAGGAATAAAATTTTTTGAAATTTTTTCTATAGAAAAAAAATTTTGACAAAATTTTCTATAGAAATAAAATATTGACATTTTAGAAAATTGTCTATAGAAATAAAATTTTCTATAGAAATAAAACTTTGAAAAAATTTCCTACAGAAATAAAAATTTTGACAAAATTTTCTATTGAAATAAAATTTAGACAAAATTTTCTATAGAAATAAAAAGTTTAACATAATTTTCTATAGAAATAAAATCTTGACAAAATTTTCTATAGAAATAAAATTTTGGCAAATTTTTTAAAGAAATAAAATTTTGACAAAATTTTCTATAGAAATAACATTTTGACAAATTTTCTAAAGAAATACAATTTAACAAAATTTTCTATAGAAATAAAATTTTGACAAATTTTTCTATAGAAATAACATTTTGACAAAATTTTTCTCTAGAAATAAAATTTTGACAAATTTTTCTATCCAAATAAAATTTTTACTAAATTTTCTATAGAAATAAAATTTTTATAAAATTTTCTAAAAAAATAAAATTTTAACAAAATTTTCTATAAAAATAAAATTTTAACACAATGTTCTATAGAAAAAAATTTTTACAACATTTTCTTTAGAAACAAAATTTTTGCAAAATTTGCTATGGAAATAACATTTTGGATTTTTCTATAGAAATAAAATTTTGACAATTTTTTCTATCCAAATAAAATTTTGACTATATTTTCTATAGAAATAAAATTTTGACAAAATTTTCTATAGAAAAAAATTTTTGACAACATTTTCTTTAAAAATAAAATTTTTGCAAAATTTTCTATGGAAATAACATTTTGGACACTATTTTCTATAGAACTAAAATTTTGACAAAATTTTCTATAAAAATAAAATTTTGATAAAACTTTCTATAAAAATAAAATTTTGACAAAATTTTCTATAAAAATAAAATTTTGACAAAATTTTCTATAGAAATAAAATTTTGAAAAAATTTTCTTTAGAAATAAAATTTTGACAAAATTTTCTATAGAAATAAAATTTTGACAACATTTTCTATAGAAATAAAATTGTTGCAAATTTTTTTATGGAAATAACATTTTGGATTTTTCTATAGAAATAAAATTTTGACAAATTTTTCTATACAAATAACATTTTCTTTAGAAATAAAATTTTTGCAGAATTTTCTATTGAAATAGTATTTTGGATTTTTCTATAGAAATAAAATGTTGACAAAATTTTCTAAAGAAATAAAATTTTAACAAAATTTTCTATAAAAAAACATTTTAACACAATTTTCTATAGAAAAAAAAAATTTTGACAACATTTTCTTTAATAATAAAATTTTTGCAAAATTTTCTATGGAAATAACATTTTGGACACTATTTTCCATAGAACTAAAATTTTGACAAAATTTTCTATAGAAATAAAATTTAGAATGAATTTTCTATAGAAATAAAATTTGACAAAACTTTCTATAAAAATAAAATTTTGACAAAATTTTCTATAGAAATAAAATTTTGAAAAAATTTTCTTTAGAAATAAAATTTTGACAAAATTTTCTATAGAAACAAATTTTGACAACATTTTCTATAGAAATAAAATTGTTGCAAATTTTTTTATGGAAATAACATTTTGGATTTTTCTATAGAAATAAAATTTTGACAAATTTTTCTATACAAATAAAATTTTGACTATATTTTCTATAGAAATAAAATTTTGACAAAATTTTCTAAAGAAATAAAATTTTAACTAAATTTTCTATAAAAATAAAATTTTAACACAATTTTCTATAGAAAAAAAAAATTTGACAACATTTTCTTTAGATATAAAATTGTTGCAAAATTTTCTATGGAAATAACATTTTGGACATTATTTTCCATAGAACTAAAATTTTGACAAAATTTTCTATAGAAATAAAATTTTGACAAAATTTTCTATAGAAATAAAATTTTGACAAAATTTTCTATAGATATAAAATTTTGACAAAATTTTCTATAGAAATAAAATTTTGAATGAATTTTCTATAGAAATAAAATTTTGAATGAATTTTCTATAAAAATAAAATTTTGACAAAATTTTCTATAGAAATAAAATTTTGAAAAAATTTTCTTTAGAAGTAAAATTTTGACAAAATTTTCTATAGAAATAAAATTTTGACAACATTTTCTATAGAAATAAAATTTTGTCAAAAATTTTCTATAGAAATAAAATTTTGAGAAAAAAACTTTGACAAATTTTTGTGTAGAAATAAGACTTTGTTTAAATTTTTCGATAGATATAACATTTTTTAAAATTTTTCTAAAAAAATAAAATTGTAACACAATTTTCTATAGAAATAAAATTTTGACAAAATTTTCTTTAGAAATAAAATTTTTGCAAAATTTTCTATGGAAATAAAATTTTGGCACTATAGAATTAAAATTTTAACAAAATTTTCTATAGAAATAAAATTTTGAGGAAATTTTGTATAGAAATAAAATTTGGACAAAACTTCTATAAAAATAAGATTTGGTCAAAATTTTTTATAGAAAAAAATTTTGACAACATTTTCTGTAGAAATAATATTTTGTCAAAATTAATTTTGGCCCGAGTGGCAACCGTGCTTACATGGCGAAACTTTATAATATAAACAAAATAATTTGCTTACACTTATCCATTCGCTTTCGGGGAAATTTGCACGAGACATGGCCTTTAAGCAATAAGCCGGAAGTGGGACACACATATACTCATGTGAAGGGAATTTCTTGCAGACACTTCTTAACCCAGAATACCACGGTGGAGACATTGAGCACAATCCGAAATGCCGACAATGAAATGAACAACCTCATCAGCAAAAAACAAAATACACAGACAACGGCACGCATCGTATATCCGGTGAGGTATACACGCCAAGCCATAAGCCATTGAGACACACACGCACATATCCATACTCTCATAAATATATTTCCCTTTTATTATCCCACCCGTTCTCTCTCTTTAGCTACGTTGTATATATCATTGAAGGTATCCCATTTCATATTTGGCTTCACCTAAGAAATGGATGATCCTTTCATCATCATCATCATCCTCTGCAGGGCCAACCACCTCAGAAGGAGTGAATAAAATTATACCCTAATGACACCAGCAAGGTTGTCAGGAAATATCAAAGTCAAAGTTTATGGAAATGCTTTAAAATTTATTCTTTGTGGCCATTATATTGTCTTATTTTATATGTCTATGTCACGTATGTGAAAATCTCTTTTTCGGTGGAAGGCATAAGGCTAAGGCGAAGATTCCTCGAAGATGTTCCTGGGCAACATAATAATGGTCAAAAAATATACTTGATAGAATATAAAGAGAAAATTAGATTCTTTTACTTATGAGGTGAAGAAAATTTGTTGTAGTTTTATGATATGGAAAATGGTAAAGAAGGAATGCTCCCATTACCAATGTTGGAATAGAATGAGCCCAAATAAAGGTGACAATAGAGTTATGTCTCGCAATGAAATTAAGTTCAAAGTTTTATAGCAAAAGGGTATTTTTTTGATGACGGTATATTCAATGCTAGGAAGAATGAAGATATAAAATGAAATAATGCTAGCTTTAGAAATGGTATAGATAAAATTTACAGCTGCCTTAGGACGAATTCGTTATACAGTAATTACTTGGTATATATGTAAGAATATAAAGTTTAAGGACAATTAAGTTAAGATAAATTCAATTAAATTTAATTATTGGGAGGGCAATTTAAAAATGTGGAATTTTATTTTTTCATAAAGTTTGAGAATTTATTCCAAAAATATTGTAACAGGAAATTGAAATTTATTAGAAAATTTTTGAAAAAAATTCATTATTATAAATTGATTTCTTTATTTCTATGAAATAAACAATTTTCTGCAAATAAATTTTCTATAGAAAATTTTGTCAAAATTTTTTCCCAGTGCAAATGTTTTAAAACTTTATTTCATTTTTTTTTTAAATTTTATTTCTGTAGAAAGTTTCCGCAATATTATTTCCATAGAAAATTTTTTGTAAAATTTTATTTCATTGGAAAATTGTGCCAAATTTTTATGTATACAGAAAGAATTTTAAAAAATTATTTATTTCTATAGAAAATCTTCGGAAAATTTTATTTCTTTAGAAAGTTTTCGGAAAATGTTATCTATATAGAAAATTTTATTTCTATAGAAAATTTCGGAAAATTTTATTTCGATAGAAAATTTTCGGAAAACTTCATTTCTATAGAAAATGTTGTCAAAATTTTATTTCTTAAGAAAATTTTGCCAAAATGTTATTTCTGTAGAAAATTTTGCCAAAATTTTATTTCCATAGAAAATTTTGTAGAAGGTTTATTTCTATAGAAAATGTTTGCAAAATTTAATTTCACAATCTTATTTCTATAGAATATTTCCTCAAAATATTATTCCTATAGAAAGTTTTTTTTAAATTTTATTTCTATAGAAAAGTTTGTTTCTATAGAAATTTATATCAAAAGTTTGTTCGCAAAATTTTATTTCAAAATGTTATTTCTATAGAAAATTTTGCCAAAATTTTATTTCTATAGAAAATTTTGCAGAAGGTTTATTTGTATAGAAAATGTTTGCAAAATTTTATAGAACATTTCCTCAAAATTTTATTCCTATAGAATTTTTTTAAACTTTATTTCTATATAAAATTTTGTTTGTATAGAAAATTTTCTCAAAATTTTATTTCTATAGAAAATTTTTTGAAAATTTTGTTTCTATAGAAAATTTTCTGAAAATTTCTGAGAATTTTGTATTTAAAGAAAATTTTCTGAAAATTTTGTTTCTACAGAAAATTTTCGGAAAACTCTGTTCCTATAGAAAATGTTCCTAAAATTTTATTTCTATAGAAAATTTTTCAAAAAGTTTATTTCTATAGAAAATGTTTGCAAAATTTTATGTCCATGTTTTGTAAAAAATTATTTCTATGGATATTTTTATACCCTCCACCATAGGATGGGGGTATATTAACTTTGTCATTCCGTTTGTAACACATCGAAATATTGCTCTAAGACCCCATAAAGTATATATATTCTGGGTCGTGGTGAAATTCTGAGTCGATCTGAGCATGTCCGTCCGTCAGTCTGTTGAAATCACGCTAACTTCCGAACGAAATAAGCTATCCACTTGAAACTTGGCAAAATTAGTTTCTATTGATGTAGGTCGGATGGTATTGCAAATGGGCCATATCGGACCACTTTTACGTATAGCCCCCATATAAACGGACCCCCAAATTTGGCTTGCGATTGCTCTAAGAGAAGCAAATTTCATCCGATCCGGCTGAAATTTGGTACATGGTTTTAGTATATGGTCTCTAATAACCATGCAAAAATTGGTCCATATCGGTCCAGTTTTACGTATAGCCCCAAATATAAACGGACCTCCAAATTTGGTTTGCGATTGCTCTAAGAGAAGCAAATTTCATCCGATCCAGCTGAAATTCGGTACATGGAGTAACTATATGGTCTCTAACAACCATGCAGAAATTGGTCCACATCGGTCCATAATTATATATAGCCCCCATATAGACCGATCCCCAGATTTGGCTTGCGGAGCCTCAAAGAGAAGCAAATTTCATCCGATACGGCTGAAATTTGGTACATGGCATTAGTATATGGTCTATAACAACCATGAAAAAATTGGTCCATATCGGTTCATAACTTTATATAGCCCCCATATAAACCGATCCCCAGATTTGAACTCCGGAGCCTCTTAGAGGAGCAAAATTCATCCGATCCGGTTGAAATTTGGTAAGTGGTGTTTGTATATGGTCTCTAACAACCATGCAAACATTGGTCCATATCGGTCCATAATTATATATAGCCCCCATATAAACCGATTCCCAGAGAAGCAAATTTCATCCGATCCGGCTGAAATTTGGTACATGGTATTTGTAAAGGGTGATTTGTTAAGAGCTTGATAACTTTAAAAAAAAAAAAAACGCATAAAATTTGCAAAATCTCATCGGTTCTTTATTTGAAACGTTAGATTGGTCCATGACATTTACTTTTTGAAGATAATTTCATTTAAATGTTGACCGCGGCTGCGTCTTAGGTGGTCCATTCGGAAAGTCCAATTTTGGGCAACTTTTTCGAGCATTTCGGCCGGAATAGCCCGAATTTCTTCGGAAATGTTGTCTTCCAAAGCTGGAATAGTTGCTGGCTTATTTCTGTAGACTTTAGACTTGACGTAGCCCCACAAAAAATAGTCTAAAGGCGTCAAATCGCATGATCTTGGTGGCCAACTTACCGGTCCATTTCTTGAGATGAATTGTTCTCCGAAGTTTTCCCTCAAAATGGCCATAGAATCGCGAGCTGTGTGGCATGTAGCGCCATCTTGTTGAAACCACATGTCAACCAAGTTCAGTTCTTCCATTTTTGGCAACAAAAAGTTTGTTAGCATCGAACGATAGCGATCGCCATTCACCGTAACGTTGCGTCCAACAGCATCTTTGAAAAAATACGGTCCAATGATTCCACCAGCGTACAAACCACACCAAACAGTGCATTTTTCGGGATGCATGGGCAGTTCTTGAACGGCTTCTGGTTTCTCTTCACTCCAAATGCGGCAATTTTGCTTATTTACGTAGCCATTCAACCAGAAATGAGCCTCATCGCTGAACAAAATTTGTCGATAAAAAAGTGGATTTTCTGCCAACTTTTCTAGGGCCCATTCACTGAAAATTCGACGTTGTGGCAGATCGTTCGGCTATTCATGATGAAATGTCCAAGCATACTGAGCATCTTTCTCTTTGACACCATGTCTGAAATCCCACGTGATCTGTCAAATACTAATGCATGAAAATCCTAACCTCAAAAGAATCACCCTTTACTTGCTTTTATTTATTAAAGAATTTAAAACCATAATAAATTATGATATTAAATGAAATAGGTACTAACAACCTATTTCATTTTTCTGACCTATACAATTTTTTTTTCAATATCTTACTTCTATAGAAAATTTTGCCAACATTTTATTTCTATAAAAAATGTTGTCAGAATATTATTTCAATAGAAAATTTTTTCAAAACCTTATTTCTATTTAAAATTTTGCAATCTTTTATTTCTAGAAAACATCCCCTCAAAATTTTATTCCTATTGCAATCTTTTTAAAATGTTATTTCTATAGAAAAAAATATTGTTTCCATAGAAAATTTTCTGAAATTTTTATTTCTATAGAAAATTTTCAGAACAATTTATTGCTATAGAAAATTCCCGTAAAATTATATTTCTATTTTTAATATTTGTATAAAAAACTTAACTGAAAATTAAATTTTATATTAAACTAAATTTGGTTCAGGGACAAAAATATAAACTAACTCCTCTTAGTTAATATGAATTGCTATATATGCATATGTATTATCCTTGAATAGTTCGTATTTGGTATAGGAAACCACTAACAAGTCTTGTTGTTTAACTTCAAATTAAATTTTAAAATATTTTCGAAAAATCCTCTTTTCTTACCCCCGGGCTAATGGTAATGATTCAGTGCCCTCAATTGCTTTTCTTAGTCGACAGCTCAGTTAATAAAATTTCTCAAGTCTTACGTTTGCCTTGGTTGCGGTCTCGATATTGTATCCCCCCCCCCCCCCTCCACCATCATATTCATGTATATCAAAATAAGCGAACACATACTCGTAGTACCCACATACTCATATTGCTATAAATACGAATAAATGGTGAAAATTTTAAACATAAGCATGTGTGTGTGTGTATGTGAGGTGTTTTTATGTCACTGTTTTTCTTATTGTTATTATCGTTGTTGGTGTTGTTGTTACTGCTGATGTGTTTTGTTCTTCTACCATCGAGAAAATGAAACTCAACGATGTGTGAAAATTTTAAAAGTGTAGAATTCATGTCGCTTATCCTGTTTCCCCATACCCCCTCCTTTGCATCCTTCTTTGGTCTTTCCCAAAATACTGGCATTTTAGTCCATTTTGGCATCAGGAAAGCGATACCACACCATATTGTTTTTGGCTAGAACAGACCGTTTGAAGGAATATGGGTGGAATTTAAGGGACAACGACAAAAATGGCATTTAAAAAAGGAACAACAACGAGTTATAACGAAACAAAAAAAAAAAAACAAAAAAGAATTTTCAAATATGTAAACAAATCTTATAAATATTTAATGAAACGTAATTTGTTGCATGGCCACACTTCCTTAAACCTCGACATTCGCTCTTGTTTTTTGTTTCTCATCACTTTGCTGTTTGTTAAGGTCTTCTAGGGCGGTAAATGGGGGGTTTTGAGGTTTGCACTATGGGGTGAGTTTTATTGAAATGATACAAAAAGGTTGGTAGAATATTCCTTTTTATGGAATATGAGTATGTAAGTGTGCAAAATCTACCAAAAATGGTAGATTTTTTACTGTTTGGTAGATTTTGCAAAATTTCCTATAGAAATAAAATGTTGACAAAATTTCCTTTAGCAATAAAATTTTCAGAACATAAAAAATTAAAAAAAAAAATTTACAGAAATAAAATGTTGACAAAATGTTCTATAGAAATGAAATTTTCACAAAATTTCCTATAGAAATAATTTTTTCACCAAATATGCCATAGAAATTAATTTTTGACAAAATTTTCTTAAGTCATAAAATTTTGACAAAATTTTCTAGAGAAATAAATTTTTCAGAAAATTTTCTATAGAAATAAAATTTTCAGAAAATTTTCTATAGAAATAAAATTTTCAGAAATTGTTCTATAGAAATAAAATTTTGACAAAATTTCTATAGAAATAAAATTTTGACAAAATTTCTATAGAAATAAAATTTTGACAAAATTTCATATAGAAATAAAATTTTCAGAAAGTTTTCTATAGAAATAAAATTTTCAGAAAGTTTTCTATAGTAATAAATTTTTTTTCTATAGAAATAAAATTTTCAGAAAATTGACAAAATGTTCTATAGAAATGAATTTTTCACAAAATTTTCTATAGAAATAAAATTTTCCCCAAATATGTTATAGAAATTAATTTTTGACAAAATTTTCTTAAGAAATAAAATGTTGAAAAAATTTCTAGAGAAATAAATTTTTCAAAAAATTTTCTATAGAAATAAAATTTTGACAAAATTTCTATAGAAATAAAATTTTGACAAAATTTCTATAGAAATAAAATTTTGACAAAATTTCATATACAAATAAAATTTTCAGAAAGTTTTCTATAAAAATAAAATTTTCAGAAAATTTTCTATAGTAATAAATTTTTTTCTGTAGAAATAAAATTTTCAGAAAATTTTCTATAGGAATAAAATTTTGACAAAATTTTCTATAGAAATAAACTGTTTATAAAATTTTCTAGAGAAATAAAATTTAGACAAAATTTCTATAGAAATAAAATTTTGACAAAATTTCATATAGAAATAAAATTTTCAGAAAGTTTTCTATAGTAATAATTTTTTTTCTATATAAATAACATTTTCAGAAAATTGACAAAATGTTCTAAAGAAATGAAATTTTCACAAAATTTCCCATAGAAATAAAATTTTCACCAAATATGCCATAGAAATTAATTTTTGACAAAATTTTCTATAGAAATAAAATTTTGACAAAATTTTTTATAGAAATAAATTTTTCAGAAAATTTTCTATAGAAATAAAATTTTCAGGAAATTTTTTATAGAAATAAAATTTTGATAAAATTTCTATAGAAATAACATTTTGACAAAATTTCTATAGAAATAAAATTTTGACAAAATTTCATATAGAAATAAAATTTTCAGAAAGTTTTCTATAAAAATAAAATTTTCAGAAAATTTTCTATAGTAATAAATTTTTTTCTATAGAAATAAAATTATTAGAAAATTGACAAAATGTTCTATAGAAATGAAATTTTCACAAAATTTCCTACAGAAATAAAATTTTCACCAAATATGCCATAGAAATAAATTTTTGACAAAATTTTCTTAAGAAATAAAATTTTGACAAAATTTTCTAGAGAAATAAATTTTTCAGAAAATTTTCTGTAGAAATATAATTTTCAGGAATTTTTCTATGGTAATAAATTTTTTTCTATAGAAATAACATTTTCTGAAAATTGACAAAATGTTCTATAGAAATTAAATTTTCACAAAATTTCCTATAGAAATAAAATTTTCACCAAATATGCCATAGAAATTTATTTTTGACAAAATTTTCTTAAGAAATAAAATTTTGACAAAATCTTCTAGAGAAATAAATTGTTCAGAAAATTTTCTATAGAAATAAAATTTTCAGGAAATTTTCTATAGAAATAAAATTTTGATAAAATTTCTATAGAAATAAAATTTTGACAAATTTCTATAGAAACACAATTTTGACAAAATTTCATATACAAATAAAATTTTCAGAAAGTTTTCTATAAATAAATAATAAATTTTTTTCTATAGAAATAAAATTTTCAGAAAATTTTCTATAGGAATAAAATTTTGACAAAATTTTCTATAGAAATCAACTGTTTATAAAATTTTCTAGAGAAATAAAATTTTGACAAAATTTCTATAGAAATAAAATTTTGACAAAATTTCATATAGAAATAAAATTTTCAGAAAGTTTTCCAAAGAAATAAACTATTCAGGAAATTTTCTATAGAAATAAAATTTTGACAACTTTTTCTATAGAAATATGATATTGACAACATTTTCAATAGAAATAAAATTTTAACAAAATTTTCTACTGAAGTAAAATTTTAACAAAATTTTCTATAGAAATAAAATTTACAAAAATTTCTATAGAAATAAATTTTTGACAAAATTTCCTTAACTATGAAATATTCATAATGAAATTTTGACAAAATTTTTCTATAGAAATAAAATTTGGACAAAATTTTCTATAGAAATAAAATTTTATCAAAATTTTCGATAGAAATAAAAGTTCAACAAAATGTTCTTAAGAAATAAAATTTTAACAAAATTTTCTATAAAATAAAATTTTGTAAAAATTTTCTATAGAAATAAAATTTCGACAAAATCTTCTATAAAAATTAAATTTTGACAAAAGTTCCTTTAGCAATAAAATGTTCACAAAATTTCCTATAGAAATAAAATTTCGACAAAATTTTGATAAAAATAAAATTTTGACATATTTTTCTATAGAAATAAAGTTACGACAAAATTTATTATAGAAATAAATTTTTCAGAAAATTATCTATAGAAATAAAATTTTCAGGAAATTTTCTATAGAAATAAAATTTTGATAAAATTTCTATAGAAATAAAATGTTGACAAAATTTCTATAGAAATAAAATTTTGACAAAATTTCTATAGAAATAAAATTTTCAGAAAGTTTTCTATAAGAATAAAATTTTCAGAACATTTTCTTAGTGATACATTTTTTCTATAGAAATACAATTTTCAGAAAATTTTCTATAGGAATAAAATTTTGACAAAATTTTCTATAGAAATGAAATGTTTATAAAATTTTCTAGAGAAATAAATGTTTGACAAAATTTTCTATAGAAATACAATTTTGACAAAATTTTCTATAGAAATACAATTTTTCAGAAAATTTTCTATAGAAATAAATTTTTCAGAAAATTTTCTATAGAAATAAAATATTCCGGAAATTTTCTATAGAAATAAAATTTTGACAACTTTTTCTTTAGAAATAAAATTTTTACAAATTTTCTATCGAAGTAAAACTTTAACAAAATTGTCTATAGAAATAAAATTTACAAAAATTTCTACAGAAATAAATTTTTGACCAAATTTTTTATAGAAATAAAATTTTAACAAAATTTTCTATTGAAGTACAATTTTAACAAAATTTTCTATAGAAATAAAATTACAAAAATTTCTATAGAAATAAATTTTTGATAAAATTTTCTTTAGAAATAAAATTTCAAAAAAATTTTCCAAAGAAATAAAATTTTAACAAAATTTTCTATAAAATAAAATTTTGTAAACATTTTCTATAGAAATAAAATTTCGACAAAATCTTCTATAAAAATTAAATGTTGACAAAATTTTCTTTATTCGTTTGGCTTGAGGTCATGGACTAATGAAAAATGCTGGTGTTGTTGTTTTTCATTACTTTTTTATTGAGATGTTGCTGTTCTGTTCACCAAATTTCCTTTAGAAATAAAATTTTGACATATTTTTCTATAGAAATACAGTTACGACAAATTTTTCTATAGACATAAAGTTTAGACAATATTTTTTATAAAAATAACATTTTACCCAAATTTTCTATTGAAATAACATTATGGCAAATTTTCTATATATAAAAAATAAAATTTTGGCAAAATTTTGGGATTATTCGTTTGGCTTGAAGTCATGGTGTCAAAGAATTTTCGTTTTTCAGAAAAATAAAACCGATAAAAAACTTTCAATTCCCAATACACATGCAAAGAAAAATTTCATCAAAATTCAATGAATTTTGGTCACAAATTTATTTTATTCATGTATATACATGTAGGTATATACATATGTTCAAGAACAAATTTGCTGAAATGAAAAGAACAGAAATTGTTAGTTTGTAAAGCTACTTAGCGCTGCTGGTTGTTGTCTCGTCCACTGCCAAAAACAGAGAGAGCGAATTGAAGCAAACAATGTTGGATGAAACCATGTTGCAAAAATTTAAATTGAGTCAAAACTCTGCGAACCGCTATAAAAATATTGGAATATGAAAAAAAATATTGAAACATTAATCTACAAAGCAACAACAATTTAAGCGCAAGTCCATTCAATGCATGCAAACATTGTTCGTATACAAGAATGCACTGAGAGCAACAATGTTCGATCAAACCGTTTGATCGAACCTGGCAGCAACTGAGCAAACATTGTAGCTTTCAAACAAAACAATTGCATTTGTTCCAGCAAACATATGTATATATATTAATCAGTATGTTAATATGTCATTCAAATTTTACATATATATAAATATATTAATAAGTGTGTTAATATGTAATTCAAGTTGGATATATATATTAATCTGTATGTTAATGAAATAGTGAAGAAATGTAAATGTACTTTTTTATGAATTAAAAGAAATGGAAAATAACAAAAATATATTGATTTTTAACTTAAATAAAATAAAAAATATAAATAAATGTAAAATATAAGATGCGTTGGTGGTTTCACTGTATTTCCACCAACATTCTCCCCCCTAAAGAACGGATGTTCTTAAGTCTGATGAATATAGTCCAGATTGGCCTACCGTTGGGAGTACTTTAGTCGAGCTTGGCTCCGCTGTGCTCCGACTCACAGCGCTATGGTGTAGGCTCCATTCGTGGACATATGGCAAAGTGGAATACTGATGAAATTTGAAAATGTTTGTTGATGATGAAGATGAAATCATGTATTTGCAGTTGATGTGATGATGATATAATTGATGCTGGCGGTATGACACGAAATGATTTTGTGATTATCAGTTGATATGATTGTTAGCTGGAAGAAAAGATATTTTAGAAATAGGTCTTTTTAAGATTTTGTTTTTAGTAGAAACTGATACAACCCTTGTTCTACCATCTCCTCCAGGATGGATTTCTTTAATTCGGCCAAGTAGCCACTGTCCCGGTCCAATACGTTCATCAGCAACCAATACTAAGTCTCCGACTTTAGCATTTTCACTTTGCTTTAGCCATTTGGGACGCGATTGGAGACGGTTGAGGTACTCACTATGCCAGCGTTTCCAAAAATGTTGCTTGATTTTTTCAATGCATTTCCATCTAGTCAGCCGGTTTATATTGACGTCAAGCAAAGTCTCATCTTGAATGCAATTTGTGGGCTCGCCAATCAGAAAATGAGCTGGGGTAAGTGCATCGAAGTCAGCTGGGTCCGGTGATAGTGGACATAGTGGCCTGGAGTTCAGGATACTTTCTATTTGACACAACAATGTGGACAATTCTTCAAAACTAAGAAGTCTGTCACGTACCACTCGTTTTAAATGATATTTGACAGACTTTACGCCAGCTTCCCATAATCCTCCAAAATTAGGAGAAGCTGGCGGAATAAAATGCCAAGTCGTACCATCATTACTTAGCGCATGTCGTAGCTCTTCTGGTAAAGATTTCTGTGACCTATTGTGGAGCACCTGTAGTTCCTTTGATGCTCCTACGAAGTTGGTACCACAGTCCGAGTATATATCGGTGCAGCCACCTCGACGTGACACAAATCTTTTAAACGCAGCCAGAAAAGCGCTAGTGCTCAAATCTGAAACTGCTTCCAAATGAAGGGCTTTCGTAACCATGCAAACAAACAGGCAAATATATCCTTTTGTAACAACAGCAGATCTGATAGTGGAAATTTTTAACATAATGGGGCCTGCAAAGTCCACCCCACTGTGTTTGAAAGGTCTAGTGGCGTTCAAACGAACAGAAGGCAAATTACCCATTATTTGTTGAGCCGTTTTCGCAGATTGTCGGAAGCACCTCATACATTTGTGGATAATTGACTTTGCCAACTGGTTACCAGATAAGATCCAGTACCTGCGGTTAACATATGACATTGTCAATGTAATTCCACCATGTAGAGTTTTTTCGTGCGAATCCGTTATTATTAGTCTAGACAGGGGGTTATTTTTCGACAAAATAATGGGGTGCTTAATATCATAG
Organism: Haematobia irritans; assembly: GCF_050003625.1. Lineage (NCBI taxonomy): Eukaryota > Metazoa > Arthropoda > Insecta > Diptera > Muscidae > Haematobia > Haematobia irritans. Next base: position 18,391,438 of record NC_134397.1, read on the forward strand.
TCAAAACTAGAGTTTTGCAGCCTGCCACCTACCCGTATTAGACCATATGTATCGAGAAAGGGCATGAGTTTCAGTAGTGAACTACTCCTAATGGGACGATTTTTTAAAAGCTGCTCAATTTCTATAGGAAAATCAACTTTTTGAGCAACTTTCAAAATTCTGTAAAGTGTATCATTTATCTCAGTGGACGTTAAAACTCCTGTGCGCCTCGCATCAGGCTTTCTACAATTATATATGAATCGATAGCATAATGAGAAGCTACGAATCAAATTGTTAAATTTCGAGTATCTCAAAAAAATCTCAGGATAGGTTTTTTCGTTCAAAGCATGAGTCGAAATTTTCGTTCTCTGCTCCTCCGTAGTATTAAATTGAGGTAAATTACGAGGCCACGAATCCGTGGATTCCCTCAAAAATCTTGGGCCAAACCACCAAGTGTCATTATTCAAAAGTTCCGTGCCAGAAATTCCCCGTGACGCACAGTCAGCGGGATTAAGCGACGTCGGTACATACCTCCATTGAAAAGGGTCGCTAAGTCTTTGAATGTCCGCCACTCTATTCGCCACATAAACTGTCCAATGGGACGGAGACTTTCTGATCCAGCTCAAAACTGTTGAGCTATCACTCCAAAAGTAAGTGGTCTCTATAGGTAAATTCTTTAGTGACTCTTTAACATTTTGAACCAATAATGCTAAAAGCTTAGCAGCACATAGTTCGAGACGTGGTATCGAAACTGTCTTAACTGGTGCAACTTTCGATTTTGCCTGCAAAATAGAAACTCGAATACCACCTGGAGTCAAAATTCGTGCATAAACTACTGCCGCATATGCCACAGAGGAAGCATCACAAAAACAATGGAGCTCCACGACAGAATTTGGAGACCAGCCAATCCACCTTGGGACTTTGAGGCTTGATAAATCCTTTAGTGAAGATCGATGATTTATCCAATCCCTCTCAATATCATTTGGAATCTTAGAATCCCAATCAATGCTATCCTCCCAGAGCCTCTTGAATATAGTCTTCGAGACAACTGTAGACGGAGTCAATAGCCCCAGAGGGTCGTAAATTCTTGCCGACTCTGAAAGGATAGATCTTTTCGAGAAAGATTCTCGCTCATCAAAGTTAACCCTGATCGAAAATGTGTCATCGCTTGTATTCCATTGAATACCTAGCGTTTTGACAACATTGTTGTTTCGATCGAAATCAATGGAAATCGATGGGTCCCTGCAATCAAAGGGTATTGCAGCAAGAAGCTCTTGCGAATTCGTAACCCATTTCCGTAAATTGCAGCCACCCTTATTTAAAAGGGCACACAAATCCTTTTGTAATTTACTTGCATCTGAGAGATTATCAGACCCGGAAATAATGTCATCAACATATGACTCTGACATTAAAACCTCAGCAGCGCTTGGAAAATGGGATCTGTAATCCTCAGCAAGTTTTTGTAAAACACGAATAGCCAAATATGGTGCACTGGTGGTACCATAAGTGACTGTATTCAACTCGAAAATTGAAATATCTTCAAAAGGATTTGCTCGCCATAATATCTGCTGATATTTTCGATGTTCTGGATGAACATCGATTTGGCGGAACATCTTTTCTATGTCTGCTCCAAAGGCAATCCTATGTCTCCGCCATTTCGTTAAAATGGATGAGATATCATTCTGAAGAGCAGGTCCAGCGGCAAGTTCCTCATTGAGTGACTTGTGGCCCTGGCTATGACTACTGCCATCAAACACCACGCGGAGTTTGGTAGTAGTACTCTGCTCCTTGAAAATACCATGATGCGGTAAAAAATATGAGTCCCGACGGACATGATCAGGATAATGACCAATTCTAGTCATATGACCTAATGACTCGTATTCACTCATAAAGTTTTTATAACTTTGAGCGAATTCTGGTCTTCTGGAAAATGAAATTTCCAACTGACGCAATCGTCTAAATGCATTCAAAATATTGTTTTGAATTTCTGGACCCGAACCATCAGATAGAATGGATTTAAATGGCAATTTCACCATATATCGTCCAGTTTCAGTCTGATTTGTGGTGTCAACAAAATAAGATTCACAAGCCAATTCCTCATTTGACATGTCTCTATCGGAGCATATTTCCTCCTGTTCCCAGAAAGAACGTAATATGGCGTCCAAATTGACGTGATGTATATGAAGCCTATGGGTAGATAAGCTTCTATCCGATCCAGAAAATACCCAACCGAAGTGAGTATTTTGGAAAAACATACCATTATGTATGAAAGACTGGGACGGAATTTTCACCTCGAAACACACATCTGAACCTAGAATCAAATCAATGGGATCAGAATCATAAAAACGCGGATCCGCCAAATCATCCTCACTGATGTCAGGCATAGAAATGCTCTTTGCACAGGCATCAGGCGTATACGATGATAACTTGGTAAGGACTAGCGCAGTACATGAAAGTACTGATATGTTTCTCCTCGAAAACAATTCAATGTCCACCATAAATTTAGAGACGCTCCCACTACCATCACCTATGCCCACAACAGTGCAGTGAGATTTGGTCCTCTTAAGGCCCATCAGCTGTACCGCCGATTCGGAAATCAAACATCCCTGAGAGCCGGGATCTAAAAGGGCCCTTAAAGGAAATGTGCCACGATTCGTGCAAACATGCAATCGTATCGTGTACAACAACACTGATCGAATTACATTCGCGTTATGTGTCGTAAATCGATTGGAAGGATTGGTGTCAGAATTCGAAGTAGATGAAACCAACGGTTCCGCTGAAAAAACCTGTCCCGATAAACCATCAGCATGTAAAACAGAATGGTGCTTTTGTTTGCAAATAACGCAACGAAAGGGTGAACCACAATTGTTTTGGTCATGTCCAACCGAAAGACAATTGCGGCAAATTGATTTATCGGACAGAAATTCATTTCTGCCATGCACAGATAATGCTAAAAATTTATAGCATTTTGAAATAGAATGGGACTTTCCGCAATAAATACACTCAGTCGGAGTCTGTCTCGAAATTTTTCCAGTGTGACAAGAAGTCTTTTTGAACGAGTTAGAATTCTTTGTGGATTTCGAAAATTTCGAGTGAGACTTCGAAGCTGATGAGGAGGAAAACTCATTTCCCAATGACTCCAAAGTACGGAATGTTCTATCAAGAAATGTAAATAATTCACTACGTGAAGGCAAATTGGTACTCGATTTCAAAGAATTTTCCCATTCTTTCCTTGTCTGCAAATCAAGTTTTTGCACCAACAAATGAACAAGAATGGGATCCCAATTGGAAGTGTCTATGTCTAAATTCCCCAAAGAGGAAAGACATTCCCTGGCGAAATCTAGCAAAACCCTAATTGACTGGCAACCCCCATCGGATTTCGGTATATTAAAAAGTTTGGAAACTAGATTCCCAACAAGCATTCTCCTGTTATGGTATCTAGATTCCAAAACTTCCCATGCCGAGTCATAATTAGCTTCAGTGACCGGGATGGTCTTAATAAGATTAGCGGCTTCGCCCGAAAGTGTTCCCTTCAAATAATAAAATTTCTGAACCCTATTTAGCGATCCATTGTTGTGGACCAAGGAACAATACATGTCGCGAAATGGTACCCATTCAACGTATTCTCCAGAAAACTTCGGTAAATTAATTTTTGGCAAACGTGAATCAGAAATAATAGCGGCATCAGTACGATTACTAGGGGCAACAAAAGTGCTCGCCAATGGAGAATTAGTTATCGAATTTTCCGGTAAAGCGTCAATAATTCGACCTTTAAATTCCAAATATTTTTCCGTAAAATCGAAATAAACATCTTCCTTCATATAAGGAACATCGTCCACGTCTAGCGACGTATCGCGAATTACACTCACAATTTTATCATGTTGGTCCTCAAATTTATTGAAAATTTCGTCAACTCGTTGTACTAAAGTGTTCAAATAACCATGAGTTTTCTCGCTTTTTGCTTTCTTTTCAAATCGTTTTGCATATTTCACAAGCAATTGCAATGTGTCCCTTTGATTAACTATTAAAACTTCGAGCGAACTCATAATTATTTATTTAACGTGCACAAATTTTCCAATAAATTCACTTGGTCACACAACAAATTTTCACCAAATAAGCCTACACGTGTTGGAATCCTAGCCAATGATTTATCAAATAGAAAAAATGGAACGAGATTCCCGGGTTTCGGCACCAAATAATTATGTCAAAGAATTTTCGTTTTTCAGAAAAATAAAACCGATAAAAAACTTTCAATTCCCAATACACATGCAAAGAAAAATTTCATCAAAATTCAATGAATTTTGGTCACAAATTTATTTTATTCATGTATATACATGTAGGTATATACATATGTTCAAGAACAAATTTGCTGAAATGAAAAGAACAGAAATTGTTAGTTTGTAAAGCTACTTAGCGCTGCTGGTTGTTGTCTCGTCCACTGCCAAAAACAGAGAGAGCGAATTGAAGCAAACAATGTTGGATGAAACCATGTTGCAAAAATTTAAATTGAGTCAAAACTCTGCGAACCGCTATAAAAATATTGGAATATGAAAAAAAATATTGAAACATTAATCTACAAAGCAACAACAATTTAAGCGCAAGTCCATTCAATGCATGCAAACATTGTTCGTATACAAGAATGCACTGAGAGCAACAATGTTCGATCAAACCGTTTGATCGAACCTGGCAGCAACTGAGCAAACATTGTAGCTTTCAAACAAAACAATTGCATTTGTTCCAGCAAACATATGTATATATATTAATCAGTATGTTAATATGTCATTCAAATTTTACATATATATAAATATATTAATAAGTGTGTTAATATGTAATTCAAGTTGGATATATATATTAATCTGTATGTTAATGAAATAGTGAAGAAATGTAAATGTACTTTTTTATGAATTAAAAGAAATGGAAAATAACAAAAATATATTGATTTTTAACTTAAATAAAATAAAAAATATAAATAAATGTAAAATATAAGATGCGTTGGTGGTTTCACTGTATTTCCACCAACACATGGACTGATGAAAAATGCTGGTGTTGTTGTTTTTCATTACTTTTTTATTGAGATGTTGCTGTTCTGGGCTATTTCGATATACTATCGGTGATCATCTTTAGCGAGATATTATCTATAAATTGTAATAATTTAAATATTTAACAGTATTAACTTTTACAATGTTTAGCAACAAAAATATAACATTAATTGTATTTACATTTTACAAGTTTGAAAAAAATTAGTATAGAAATAAAATTTTGACAAAAATTTTCTATAGATGTAAAACTTTAACAAATTTTTTCTATGGAAATAAAATTTTGACGAAATTTTTCTAAGAAGTAAAATTTTAACAAAATTTTTTTATCGACATAAAATTTTGCCAAAATTTTCTATACAATATAGTTTTGAGAAGATTTTCTATGGTAATAAAATTTTGATAAAATTCTCTATAAAAATAAAATTTTGACAAAATTTTATAAAAAGTGTCTATTCAAATAAAATGTTGAGAAAATTTTCTATAGAAAAACAATTTTGATAAAATCTTTTATAGAAATAATATTTTGACAAAATTTTCAAAATTTTATTTTCTTGTGAAGTGTAAGAAGATGACTTTTTCTCGTAGAGTTTGTGAACAGACTGAGTACTATGTTGGGAATTATAGACTTGAGAATGTGCTTAGATTTAATGATTTAGGTGTATTGTTTGATTCCAGGCTTGACTCTGGTCTCCATGTTGAGGGATGTGTCAATAAGGCAGCTGGTGTTTTGGGTTTCATTAAGAGATGGTCTAAGAAATTTGTTGATCCTTATCTTACGAAGAGGCTCTTTACGACTCTGGTTAGACTGATATTAGAGTATACGTGTGTCATCTGGTCACCGAGTTATCGTTGTTCTATCGTATTGAATCTGTACAGAAGCAGTTTCTTATTTTTGCTTTGAGTGGGCTTGGCTGGAATAATTTATACGATTTGCCTCCATATTCTAATCGTCTTATGTTAATTGATCTTCCATCTCTTGAACATAGACGGTTTATGTACGGTATTGTGTTTTTAACTAAACTTATTAATGGAGATACTGATTCACACTATTTGACATCGAGAATTTTCTACAATGTTCAAAATCGTTTAACTAGGAACTTTAACTATGAAATTATTTAATCCCCTTAATGTTTTGTGTAAAAACTTTAATTCGGTCTATTCATTGATTTCTTTAACCGATCCGATTCCTGCCATCAAGGAAATTATTAATCTCAACAACAGAGATTCTAATCCAAGGGGTGTTGCCAAGTGGTGTTGCCTTCTAAATTAGAAACATTTTGTGATCCTGCTCATCCAATTACTGCTTCTATTATCCTGTTTTCGCGCCCTTACCGTCCATAGTGGCACTTTTAAAACTGTGTCTGATTCAATAGGGTCCCTCCTGACCCATCTGCTTATATATATTGAACCTTATTGAGTACCGCGGAGCCCTTACTAACTCAACGGGGTCCCTTCTGACCCATCTCGAATAACTAGCTTGGGAGTCCTTTCTGACTCGCTGTGGTTCTTACTGACCTATAGAGTCCCTTCTGGCCCACTTGGAATATTGAATTATATTTAATTGAATTGAAAATATATATTATGGCTGCTATTAGCCTTGTAAATAAATATGTTAAATAAAAAATATAATTTGCAAAATAAAGATTTTTTGTTTGGTAGTTTTTATGTAAAATTAAACTTGTTATTTGGCCGATCATTTAGTTTTTGTCTGTAAATCCTCTCATATTTTCCATCCCACTGTGTAAACATTTGATGTTTATATTCGAATATTTTTAGCAAAAACTTTTTTTCCCAAATATTATTTCTCATAGAAGAATAAAAAATATTGGTTTTTGTTAAGCATTCAGTGAGCTTTTCGAAGTTTTTTTCCTTATTGCTTTGTTTCGTCCCTCTGTGTTTGGTTGGTGGCTGTAAACGATTTTTTATTAAATAAATTTCTTTCACTCATCATAAAGAATAAACAACTGCTGCGTTTAAAACAAAACAACCGAAAAAAAACAACGACTAGAAATAGTAATGCTACCATAAGCAATGAATTTTCCTCTATCAGAGAGAGTGCGAGAGAGAGAGAGAAAGGAGGAGAAGATAGAGAAGCTATATCACAAGAACTGAACCAAGTTTGGTAAACAGAAATTGCTTTACATCGTTAAAAGTAAAACTATGCTTTTCAACGCCATGAGTTTTATGCTTTTTTCCCTCAATTTTTTGCCATTCGAATAAATTCTTTTCCGAGGAAAAAAGGATTTTCTTTTTGTTGTAAAAGTTTGGATTTTGAACAAATATAAAACACAAGAATTATGTTTAATTTTTAATGCATCAGCGGAGAAATCTTTCAGAGAAACTGACTTCCGCTTGCATAGCATAGCGCTATCAAGTCTTCAATAACTTTAACTCTATTTTTTTGGTGCTATGAGTTATGCATTTTACTTTGATTTTTCAGAATGGTGGTCTTACCAGGGAGTAAAAGAGAATGAGCAAGAGTTAATATGTGGGAGAGTGGGTGTATGATTCAGTATTCTAAAGAGAATGTGTGTGTGAGAGAAGGAGAGAGAAAAAGCCTTTGAATGTTCTTTTGCAAAAAAATTAACGAATTACAAAAAAAAAAGATTTGTCTTTGACTACGCCACTTTAACTTTTTGATGGATTTTTATTGTTATGTTTCGCATTTGGAGCTTGTTTTTTATTGTCGCCACCTTTATGGCTTTGATAAATGATATCGGTCTCAGTGGAATAAATAAAAGTATGTTTGTGATGGATACAGCTACAAGAAATGGACCAAAGTATACAATGCTGGGCCATAGACAATAGCACAAACGATGGAAATTTGAATATCTGATAGGAAAGCCGGATCTGACTCTAGCCCCTGATGGGGGTGGGACTTCCCCTTATCCAAATAATTTTAATTACTTTTCCGTTTTATTTGAATTATATAGGACAACGTCTAGGTGAAATTTATTAAATTACCTCTAGGTAAAATTTCCAGGGCGAACTCTAGACCATAAAGTGATAAAAGGTATTTATATTTGTTTTTTTGCAGTGAAATATCAGCCATCATTGAATGAAACAAAGTAAAACTCTACGACCAATAATATATCACTGTGCTGTATATATCAGCAGAGATTCATGTGGACATAAGCTCTGCTGTTGGATTAGCACAACATTTAAATCTGAAGGAAACTTCGCAATAATTTATTTATGATTTATCGCTCGATATATATGTATTAGAAGTTTAAGAAAATTAGAGTCATTTTTACAACTTTTCGACTAAAGGGTGATACGATCAAAATTTGGTCAATATAAACTTGACGTATTTCTTTCAATTTTGCATATAAAAAACCTGAACACCCCTCATTTTGAAGGTGTGTGTGTGTGTAGAATGTTGCTCCTATTTTGATTTTGGAATTCACTCTTCAGTTGTCAAAATGCCGTCCAAGCAAGAAGAACAGCGTATCAAAATTTTGCTCGCGCATCGCGAAAATCCGAGCTACTCGCACGCAAAGCTGGCAAAATCGCTAAAAGTTGCCAAATCAACCGTTACAAATGTAATTAAAGTGTTTGGGGAACGTGAGTCGACAGCCAGGAAGTCTGGATCGGGGGGAAATCGAAAACCGGAAGCCGCTGAGACGACAAAGAGAGTTGCCGGCAGTTTCAAGCGAAACCCTAACCTCTCTCTCCGAGATGCCGCAAAAAAGCTGGGTGTATCGTCTACAACCGTGCATCGAGCCAAAAAACGAGCCGGACTATCGACTTACAAGAAGGTAGTGACTCCAAATCGCGATGATAAACAAAATACGACGGTCAAAGCGCGATCCCGGAGGCTGTACACGACTGACTGATGCTGACGAAGTTTGACTGCGTGGTAATGGACGACGAAACCTACGTCAAAGCCGACTACAAGCAGCTTCCGGGACAGGAGTTTTATACGGCAAAAGAAAGGGGAAAGGTAGCAGATATTTTCAAGCACATAAAACTGTCAAAGTTCGCAAAGAAATATCTGGTTTGGCAAGCCATCTGTACCTGTGGCTTGAAAAGCAGCATTTTCATAGCTTCCGGGACTGTCAACCAAGAAATTTACGTGAAAGAGTGTTTGACTAAACGTCTGCTGCCTTTACTGAAGAAACACGGTTGTTCCGTACTGTTTTGGCCGGATTTGACATCTTGCCATTACGGTAAAAAGGGCATGGAGTGGTACGTTGCCAACAACGTGCAGGTGGTTCCCAAGGACAAGAACCCTGCCAGAGCTCCGCCCAATTGAGAAATACTGGGCTATTGTCAAGCGGAACCTAAAGAAGACCAAAAAAACTGCTAAGGACGAGCAGCAGTTCAAGGCAAACTGGCTTTCTGCGGCGAAGAAGGTGGACAAGGTGGCTGTACAATTCGGATTTGGAAAAGCGAAAGCCTAACTGAATATTTTTCCTGAATTTTATACTAATTGAACTTGAAAAAGAAATTTAACTTGATTTTTTAAATAAACGATTTCACCGATTTACACGCGTTTTCCCTTGACCAAATTTTGACCGTATCACCCTTTATACCAAACAACGTGAAGCACAATTATATAAATGCATGTAAGGACGAATACTTTTTATACCCTCCAACATAGGATGGGGGGTATATTAACTTTGTCATTCCGTTTGTAACACATCGAAATATTGCTCTAAGACCCCATAAAGTATATATATTCTGGGTCGTGGTGAAATTCTGAGTCGATCTGAGCATGTCCGTCCGTCCGTCCGTCTGTTGAAATCACGCTAACTTCCGAACGAAACAAGCTATTGACTTGAAACTTGGCACAAGTAGTTGTTATTGATGTAGGTCGGATGGTGTTGCAAATGGGCCATATCGGTCCACTTTTACGTATAGCCCCCATATAAACGGACCCCCAAATTTGGCTTGCGAGGCCTCTAAGAGAAGCAAATTTCATCCGATCTGGCTGAAATTTGGTACATGGTGTTAGTATATGGTCTCTAACAACCATGCAAAAATTGGTCCACATCGGTCCATAATTATATATAGCCCCCATATAAACCGATCCCCCGATTTGGCTTGCAGAGCCTCTAAGAGAAACAATTTTCATCCGATCCGGCTGAAATTTGGTGCATGATGTTAATATATGGTCTCTAATGATCATGTAAAAATTGGTCCATATCGGTCCATAATTATATATAGCCCCCATATAAACCGATCCCTCGATTTGGCTTGCGGAGCCTCTAAGAGAAGCAAATTTCATCCGATCCGGCTGAAATTTGGTATATGGTGTTAGTATATGGTCCCTAACAACCATGCAAAAATTGGTCCACATCGGTCCATAATTATATATAGCCCCCATATAAACCGATCCCCCGATTTGGCTTGCAGAGCCTCTAAGAGAAACAATTTTCATCCGATCCGGCTGAAATTTGGTGCATGATGTTAATATATTGTCTCTAATGATCATGCAAAAATTGGTCTATATCGGTCCATAATTATATATAGCCCCCATATAAACCGATCCCCCGATTTTTCTTTCGGAGCCTCTAAGAGAAGCAAATTTCATCCGATCCGGCTGAAATTTGGTAAATGGTGTTAGTATATGGTCTTTAACAACCATGCAAAAATTGGTCCATATCGGTCCATAATTATATATAGCCCCCATATAAACCGATCACCAGATTTGACCTCCGGAGCCTCTTAGAAGACCAAAATTCATCCGATTCAGTTGAAATTTGGTACGTGATGTTAATATATGGCCTCAAACACCCATGCAAAAATTGGTCGATATCGGTCCATAATTATATATTGGCCCCATATAAACCGATCCCCAGATTTGACATCCAGAGCACCTTGGAAGAGCAAAATTCCTTCCTTTTGGTTGAAATTTGGTACGTGATGTTAGTATAGGGTATCCAACAACCATGCAGGAATTGGTTCCTATCAGTCCATAATAATATATAGCTCCCATATAAACCGAATCCCCAGATTTGACCTCCGGTGCCTTTTGGAGAAGAAAAATTCATCCGATCTGGTTGAAATTTGGTACGTGGTGGTAGCATATGATATTTAACAACCATGTGAGTTGAAATTTGTGGATGACAGTCTATCGTAGAAGTTTCTACGCAATCCATGGTGGAGGGTACATAAGATTCGGCCTGGCCGAACTTACGGCCGTATATACTTGTTGTATTTCGTTCCGTTACAATATTGTGTTAAAAAAGTGAGTTCCAAACATATAATTTTTACACCCAAACATATGAAAAACCGTCTTTTTCGTCCGTGTAATCACACAAAAAATGGTCCATATCGGTTCATTAGTGCATATAGCTCCGTAAAAAGCGACCACCTTATTTCAATTCTGGCCAAAGGTTCATATCGGTTTGTAATTATTTATAGACTTCCCTATATATACCGGTCAAGTATTGAATTATATACGTATTTAATGTGCTCTTTTATCTAATATATACCACGTATGGACTAAAGCGACTATGCTTGGAATAAACCTGTCAGCTGTCGGATACACTGCACCACCGAAAATTCCTACTTATCGGTTTATAGTTATCCCTTATTCAGTTACACTTTATTTGTTTTTGTTTCTTTTACAAAAACCTTATCACAAACAAATCATGAGAAATTTTGTTTACAATCAGGATTCTGATTTATTGACTTTGTGTTTATTTTTCCCCACCCCCTCAAAAAAAAATATCTAAATCAAATTAAAACTAAGATCTATTTTACTTGTAATGGTAAATAAATATTGACTTCGTGCCATAGAAAAAGCATTTGTACACTGAGCAATTTTAGCCAATTTGCAAATGCAAACTAGCAGCTATGTTTGTTGCAAAAAATTGCTTTGCCAGACACCATATGAATATATTTTGTAAAATATTAAGATTTTACATTTTTCATTTTGATTTCTTTGTAAAATAGTCTCAGGCGGTTCTCGTTGCTACTAGGTTGCTCTACGAATGCCAGGACGGACATTGAATGTTAGCATAGTGCGTTTATGAGTTTTATGATTTCTCATATTGCCGCATTTGGGGGATTCTTGTATATAAATCTTCAAGAGTATGTATATGTGTGTGTGTGTAGTATTTCATATCAAGGGGCTTCAGAGGTAAAGTCCTCCGTGTTCGTTTTCATAAAATGGTCGTTAAGATTGCAATTGGTCTTTTCTACAGAAAATCTTTTATAGTAAATATAGTTGTGTTGTAGTTGTAGTAGTAGTAGTAGTAAAACGAACTTTCTTGTCAGTGAAGCTGTAGATGCACTGGTGGTGGTAGTAGTAGCAGACTTGTACTAGCAGTAGTAGTTGAAAAGAAACTAACAAAAGTTAAAGATATTTGTAGAGAAACAAACTCCCCATGCATGTTTTCAGGCATATGCACAATAAACAAGTAAGGAACCCACAGCCATCCCCCCACACTAACAATATACAAACTAAGGAGTCAAGAAAACTCTCCATGGCACAGGCACGCATTGTATAGCGAAGATGTATGCACACACACACACACACACACACATACTAAGAAACATAGATGTGTACACATATAGCACGAAAAAAAAACAATAAACAAAAGTTTTATACTGTAATTTATGTGATAAATAAGTTGTTTACCACAATAAATATTCCAAAGAATAACAACAACAAGTACCACTACTATTACTATTGCTACTACAATAGTGACCAGCAACAACAATAACAGCAACAATGGTAGCAACACTAGTAACAACAATACTTCAATTTGACTACAACAACTCTATGAAAACAAACATTACAAGAATTATTTCTTAGTGAGATGTGGACATACAATGGTCGAAAGAAATCACATTGAGTAAGAGAGAAGTTCTAGAAGAGCGAGAGAGAGAGAGAAAGGGAGAGTTAGTGACAGTAATAAAGAGCATTAAATGCTAGTGTGTGTGATTGTAAGAACGATTACAGTGTTATTACTCTTAAATGAAGATGATCGTTTTACGTAATTACATATTAATTTAAAATTTAATAATGGCAAATATGTTTTCAATAGAAATAAAATTTTGACAAAATTTTCTATAGAAAAAAAATGTTGACAAAATTTTCTATAGAAATAATATTTTGACAAAATTTTCTCTAGAAATAAAATTTTGACAAAATTTTCTATAGAAATAATATTTTCAAAAAATTTTCTATAGAAATAAAATTTTCAGAAAATTTTCTATAGATATAAAATTTTTAAAAATTTTTCTATAGAAATACAATTTGCAGAAAAATTTCTATAGATGTAAAATTTTCAAAAAATTTTCTATCGAAATAAGATTTTCAGAAAATTTTCTATAGAAATAAAATTTTCAGTAAGTTTTCTATAGAAATAAAATTTTCAGAAAATTTTCTATAGAAATAAAATTTTGACAAAATTTTCTATAGCAATAAAATTTTGTCAAAACTTTCTATAGAAATAAAGTTTTGACAAAATTTTCTATAGAAATAAAATTTTGACAAAATTTTCTATAGAAATAAAATTTGGACAAAATTTTCTATAGAAATAAAATTTTGTCAAAATATTCTATAGAAATAAAATTTTCAGAAAATTTTCTATAGATGTAAAATTTTCAAAAAATTTTCTATAGAAATAAAATTTTGACAAAATTTTCTATAGAAATAAAATTTGGACAAAATTTTCTATAGAAATAAAATTTTCAGTAAATTTTCTATAGCAATAAAATTTTCAGAAAATTTTCTATAGAAATAAAATTTTCTATAGATGTAAAATTTTCAAAAAATTTTCTATAGAAATAACATTTTCAGTAAATTTTCTATAGAAATAAAATTTTCTATAGAAGTAAAATTATGACAAAATTCTCTATATTAATAAAATTTTGTCAAAACTTTTTATAGAAATAAAATTTTGACAAAATTTTTAATAGAAATAAAAAACTTGACAAACTTTTCTATAGAAATAAAAATAAAATGTTAACTAAATTTTCTGTAGAAATAAAATTTTGACTAAAATTTCTATAGAAATAAAATTTTGACTAATTTTTCTATACAAATAAAATTTTCAAAAAAATTTCTATAGAAATACAATTTTCAATAGAAATAAAGTTTTCAGAAAATTTTCTATAGAATTAAAATTTTGACAAAATTTTCTATAGAAATAAAATTTTGACAAAATTTTCGGTACAAATAAAAAACTTGACAAAATTTTTTATAAATTTTTTTATACTAAAATAAAAATAAAATTTTGGCTAAATAATAAAATAAAATAAAATTTTCTATAGAAATAAAATTTTCAACAAATTTTCTATAGAAATAAAATTTTCAGAAAATTTTCTATAGATCTAAAATTTTCAAAAAATGTTCTATAGAAATAAAATTTTGACAAAATTTTCTATAGAAATAAAATTTTCAGAAAATTTCCTATAGAAATAAAAGTTTGTCAAAATGTTCTATAGAAATAAAAAACTTGACAAAATTTTCTATAGAAATAAAAAAAAATGTTAACTAAATTTTCTGTAGAAATAAAATCTTGACTAAATTTTCTATAGAAATAAAATTTTCAGAAAATTTTCTATAGAAATAAAATTTTCAGAAAATTTTCTATAGAAATAAAATTTTCTATAGAAATACAGAAAATAAAATTTTCAGAAAATTTTGTATAGAAATACAATTTTCATTAGAAATAAAAATTTTCTAAAGCGATAAAATTTTGACAAAATTTTCTATAGAATTACAATTTTTAGAAAATTTTTTTTTTTGTAGATATAAAATTTTGACTAAAATTTCTATAGAAATAAAATTTTGACTAATTTTTCTATACAAATAAAATTTTCAAAAAATTTTCTATAGAAATACAATTTTCAATAGAAGTAAAATTTTCAGAAAATTTTCTATAGAATTAAAATTTTGACAAAATTTTCTATAGAAATAAAATTTTGACAAAAATTTCTGTACAAATAAAAAACTTGACAAAATTTTTTATAAAATTTTTTATAAAAAAATAAAAATTAAATTTTGGCTAAATAATAAAATAAAATAAAATTTTCATTAGAAATAAAATTTTCACAAAATTTTCTATAGATGTAAAATTTTCAAAAAGTTTTCTATAGAAATAAAATTTTCAGTAAATTTTCTATAGAAATAAAATTTTCAGAAAACTTTCTATAGAAATAAAATTTTGACAAAATTTTCTATAGAAATAAAAAATTTGACAAAATTCTCTATAGAAATAAAAATAAAAGGTCAACAAAATTTTCTGTAGAAATAAAATTTTGACTAATTTTTCTATAGAAATAAAATTTTCAGAAAATTTTCTATAGATGTAAAATTTAAAAAAAAAATTCTATAGAAATACGATTTTAAATAGAAATAAAATTTTGACAAAATTTTCTATAGAAATAAAATTTCGACAAAATTTTCTGTACAAATAAAATTTTCAAAAAATTTTCTATAGATCTAAAATTTTGACAAAATTTTCTATAGAAATAAAATTTTCACAAAATTTTCTATAGAAATAAAATTTTGACAAAATTTTCTATAGAAATAAAATTTTGACAAAATTTTCTATAGAAATAAAATTTTGACAAAATTTTCTATAGTTATATCTATAGATAAAATTGTCTATAGAAATTAAATTTTGACAAAACTTTCTATAGAAATAAAATTGTAAAAAAAATTTCTGTAGAAATACAATTTTTACAAAATTTTTCTATAGAACTAAGATTTTTACAAAATGTTGCTATAGAAATAAAATTTTGAGAAATTTTTCAATAAAAATAAAATTTTGACATAATTTTCTATATAAATAAAATTTTGACAAAATTTTCAATAGAAATAAAATTTCAGAGAAAATTTTCTATAAAGATACAATTTTGACAAAATTTTCTATAGAAACAAAATTTTGAGATAATTTGCTATAGAAATAAAATTTTGCAAATATTCTATAAAAATCAATTTTTGACAACATTTTCTATAGAAATAAAATTTTGAGAAAATTTTCAATAGAGATAAAATTTTGACATAATTTTTTATAGAAATAAAATTTTGATTTTCTATGAAAATCAAATTTTGATTTTCTATGAAAATCAAATTTTGATTTTCTATGAAAATCAAATTTTCACAAAATTTTTTATAGCAATAAAATTTTGACAACATTTTCTATAGAAATAAAATTTAAAAAAAAAATCTTTGGAAAAAAATTTTGGCAAAATTTTCTATAGAAATAAAATTTTGACAAATTTTCGATAGAAAAAATTTCAAAAATAAAATTTGAACAAAAGTTTCTATAGAAATAAAATTGTGAAAAAAATCGTACGAGATGATGTTTTCCAATGTAGCATGAGTAGATTATTATTTAATATATGTTTGTTACACATTTCGTTTCGATTTTAAATGTCTTAGGTATTCTCTAGCTTCAATGAGATAATGAATAATCTTCCTTATGTGATAACCTAAGCTCTTCTCTACAAATGCAGCTTACCACTTTGTATTCAAATATTCTTTTCGGCTGGAATATTTTCATATTTACATACAAATCAAAGTGAGCTTTTAAAGCTCTAATCCAAGAACCAAAAAGAATAGAGTCTTAAATCAGAACCCTGAGGCAGGAGAGAGATATGAGTAAGACACAAAAATCTGCAAGAAATTCCAACAAAAAAGAAAATATTCTAGATCTTTCAACATTCCTTGCAAATGAAATAAAAATAAATTAGATTTTCCCAAAGAAAAATCATAAGAATCCCTTTATAAAAATCAAGAGAAAAATTCCCATTCACAAGGACATTCAAGTCGAAGTTCTGGCAATACTACCAACATCAGCTATCCCAACACAATAACATTGTCCATTGGATAGTTTTGGGAAGCTCGAAGGAAGGAAGGAAAAACCAACGAACAAATAGAATGAACCAAATATAATTTCATTCAGGTGTTTGGTCATTACTTATCCTGTGTAATTGGCCAGCTGGCCCCAAGGATTTCAATTCATTACATGATATTTTATTGCTCATTTACAACATCAACCTCAACAATACAACTCAACGGCAACTACAAAATCAACAGCAATACGAACAAGGACAACAGCAACAATGTTGACAATCAGAATGTAAAAATGGCCAACATATCCAAAGGACCTAGCCAATGTCCATATGAAAGAGAGTAATTCTGTAATATCACTACAATACAATGAGTTTTCAGTACATCGACCGATATCTTAAATTTCTTAGTAAACTACATCGTCTCCATCGAACAATTTCATGTAGCTCTAATAGGCTTTAGCTGTCGGTTAACAAACAATAAATTGAAGCGAGTTTCGCTGGCGTTTAAGTTTAACTGAAAAATTTTCATCAATGAAAGTCCTAACTAAGCTGTGAATAATGTAGCTTGGATTACAATTTTGTCAAAATTTTATTCCTATAGAAAATTTTGTCAAACGTTTATTTCTATAGAAAATTTTGTCAAAATTTTATTTCTATAGAATATTTTGTCAAAATTTCAAATTTTATTTCTATAGAAAATTTTTTGAAAATGTCATTTAGAAAAATTTTTCCGAAAAAATGTATTTCTATAGAAAATTATATTTCCATAGAAACATTTGTTAAAAATTTCCGAAAAATTGTATTTCTATAGAAAATTTTATTTCTATAGAAAATTTTATATCTATAGAAAATTTTTCAAAATTTTATTTATATAGAAAATTTTGACAAAATTTTATTTCTGTAGAAAATTTTGTCCACATTTTATTTCTATAGAAAATTTTGTCAAAATTGTATTTCTTTAGAAAATAGTATAAAGATTTTTGTCAAAATTTCATTTCTATAGAAAATTTGCAAAATTTTATATCTATAAAAAATTTTGTCAAAATTTTGTTTCTATAGAAAATTATGTCAAAATTTTATTTCTATAGAAAATTTTCTCAACATTTCTATAGAAAATTTTGTCAATATTTTATTCCTATAGCAAATTCTGTCAAAATTCTATTTCTATAGAAAATTTTCTGAAATTTTTATTCCTATAGAAAAATTTCTGAAAATTTTATTTCTACAGAAAGTATTGTCAAAATGTTATTTCTATAAAAAATTTTGTCAAAAAAATTTTTTTTATAGAAATTTTTTCTGAAAATTTTATTTTTATAGAAATTTTCTTAATTATTTAGTTCTATAGAAATCTTTGTCAACATTTTTATCTCTATAGAAAATTTTGTCAAAATTTTATTTCTATAGAAAATTTTGTCATTATTTTATTTCTATAGAGATTTTTGTCAAAATTTCATTTCTATAGAAAATTTGCAAAATTTTATATCTATAAAAAATTTTGTCAAAATTTTGTTTCTATAGAAAATTATGTCAAAATTTTATTTCGACAGAAAATTTTGTAATAATTTTATTTCTATAAAAAATTTTGTCATAATTTTTTTTTCTATAGAAATTTTTCTCAAAATTTCATTTCTGTAGAAGATTTTTTGCACAATTTTATTTCTATAGAAAATTTTGTCATTTTTTGTTTGTTGTTGTTTATATCTATAGCATAATGTTGTCAAAATTTTATTTCAATAGAAAATTTGTCATAATTTTATTTCTATAGAAAATTTTGTAAAAATTTTATTTCTATAAAGAAAATCGTGTTGAAAATTTTATTTGTATAGAAATTTTTTCAAAATTCTATTTCCAAAGAATTTTTTTAAATGTTATTTCTATAGAAAATTTGTCAAAATTTTATTTCTAATGTTATTAAAATTTTATTTCTAAAGAAAATCTTTCAAAATTTAATTTCTATAGAAAATTTTGTTAAAATTTTATTTCCATAGAAAATGTGGTCAAAATTTTATTTCTATAGAAAATTTTGTCAAATGTTTAGTTTTATAGAAATCTTTGTCAACATTTTTATCTCTATAGAAAATTTTGTCAAAATTTTATTTCTATAGAAAATTGGCAAAATTTTAATTCAATAGAAAATTTTGTCAAACTTGTATCTCTATAGAAAATTTTCTCTGAAATTTTATTTCTATGGAAAATTTTGTCAAAATTTTATTTCTATAGAACATTATGTCAAAATTTATTTCTATTGCAAATGTTCTCAAAATTTTATTTCTATAGCAAAAGTTTGTCACAATTTTAGTTCTATAGAAAAATTTTGTAAAAATTGTATTTCTATAGAAATTATTTTTACAATTTAATTTCTATAGAAAGTTTTGTCAAAATTTAATTTCTATAGAAAATTTTGTCAACATTTTATTTCTATAGAAAATGTTGTCAAATTTTTATTTCTATAGAAAATTTTGTATCTAAAAAATTTTTTGTCTAAATTTTATTAATTTAGAAAATTTTGTTAAATTTTCTATAAAAATTTTTGTGAAAATTTTATTTTTCGGAGGGTTCAAGTGTGGTTTTTGTTGGGTTTAATAAACTGCCTGAATTTATTCTGATAATTGGTTGATAGTTTTGCTGCAAGTAGAGGATGCTGATGAGGAATGTGGTAATTCCGAAACGTGCGTCCATCCAACCATCTTGCAGTCTATAGGGCTTTGCCCAAATAAATTTGACAAACATTCTTTTCCTCTGTTGGTTAAGCTACTCTTGTAGTTTAGTCAATGTATGGTTTTAAGCTGAAATAAAAAAACAACAACAATGCTTAAAGAACAAAACCAACAATAACAAAACAAAACAAATGGAAAAAGAAGAGGAGGCACGCTCAAAATAAACCCAGCCATGTGAATTCAAATCGATGATTTGACAGTGGCATAGGAAAAGAGATATGTTTGTTTCGAGTTTATTTCGGCATAAGCCGGCTATCAATGTAAAACCTTTTTTCGGAGGGTTCAAGTGTGGTTTTTGTTGGGTTTAATAAACTGCCTGAATTTATTCTGATAATTGGTTGATAGTTTTGCTGCAAGTAGAGGATGCTGATGAGGAATGTGGTAATTCCGAAACGTGCGTCCATCCAACCATCTTGCAGTCTATAGGGCTTTGCCCAAATAAATTTGACAAACATTCTTTTCCTCTGTTGGTTAAGCTACTCTTGTAGTTTAGTCAATGTATGGTTTTAAGCTGAAATAAAAAAACAACAACAATTTTATTTTTTGTTAGAAAATTTTGCCAAATTTTATTTCTATAGAAAATTTTGCCAAATTTTATTTCTATAGAAAATTTTGTCACAATTTTATATCTATAGAAAATTTTGTATCTAAAAAAAATTTGTCAAAATTTTATTACTTTAGACAATTTTGTTAACATTTTGTTTCTATAAAAATTTTTGTGAAAATGTTATTTCCATAGAAAATTTTGTCAACAATTTTTTTCTATAAAAAATTTTGTCAAATTTTTATTTCTATAGAAAAATGTTGACAAATTTTTTTTTTTCTATAGAAAATTTTGTCAAAAGTTTATTTCTATAGAAAATCTTGTTTAAAATTTTATTTGTGTAGAAATTTTTTCAAAATTCTATTTCCAAAGAATTTTTTTTAAATGTTATTTCAATAGAAAATTTTGTCAAAATGTTATTTCTATATAAAATTTTGTCAACATTTTGTATCTATAAAAAATTTTGTGAAAATTTTATTGCATAGAAAATTTTGTCAAAATTTTATTTCTATAGAAAATTTTGTCAACATTTTATATCTATAGAAATTTTTCTCAAAATTTTATTTTTTTTTGAAAATTTTGTCAAAATTTTATTTCTATAGAAAATTTTGTCAAAATTTTATTTCTATAGAAAATTTTCTCAAAATTGTATTTCTATAGAAAATTTTGTCAAAATTTTATTTCTATAGAAAATTTTGTCAAAATGTTATTTCTATAGAAAATTTTGTCAACATTTTGTATCTATAAAAAATTTTGTGAAAATTTTATTGCATAGAAAATTTTGTCAACATTTTATTTCTTTACGTATTTTTGAGTATTGTTGACCTATTTTATGATTATTCTGATTATTAATTTTGTTCGGCTTGAGGTCATAGAAATAATCGGTTGTTGATGTGTTTTAATATTTATTTCCAATATTTCGTTTAGTGCCACTTACCATCTTCTGGGATTTTGTATCTACATAAAATACAAAAATTAAATTACATTTAATGTTCACAAAAATCACAATATTATTTAAGATATAATTTATTGAAAATAACTAACTTGAGTTCGTGTGCTGCTGTTCGTTTCGCAAGTCACTGTACACTAAGCTTCCTTTGTGTCGATGCTTGTTTATGATATATTCGATACATTTTCGCTCATTCTTCCGTGTCTTTTTTTAAATAGAAAATTTTGTCAAAATTTTATTTCTATGATTAAATAACTACTTTTTTTTTCTCTGTGGAAATCTCTAGAAAGATTTATTTTTTTATCCTCCAATGATTGGTATTTTTTTCCCATACAAATAAAATATAAATTCAAATTGTTTTCTATTTTATTGAAAACAAATTTTCTTAATACTAGCCAAGGCAAATACATTATCCCCACTTGCTCCCCCTCTCCTCCCCACAAAAAAACTATTTCCTTCCTGCTATCGAAAGATTTACTACAATTTGCCCCTTAATGTGACCTAGAATTCATTTCTATGGAGCAAATGAAAAAATTCCAATAAAATCACAAACATTCAATAACCTTCAATCTTGGTCTTCGTTCTGGAGACATCGAAAATTCCCCAAATTCTTATGGAGGAGGTTGGAAGGCAAGTTGATTGGTTGGTTGGGTAATTGTATTTTGTGGCTTCACCAAAGAACGAAAGAAAAAAAATCAACTACAAAAAAAAAAATTATCTTTGTTCGAACAATAAAGTAGTGGTCGTAAAAAGTTCACTTGAGATTGTAATCAATTATTTGGTCTGATGTTAAAGCTCAAATTCTTTGGAAGATAATTCCACCTTTCACCTCGTAAAGGTAGCAAATAAAATAAAAACCAAACAGACAACGACAATGTCACAAGTTTAGGGAGCTTGGAGACAAAGAAAACAAACCCAAGTAGGCACGCAAAATACCTCATTCCTATGCTCCCATAACAGACTTTTGGCTGACTTAAGAAGGATATCGAATAGCGGCATATCATCACCCATTTGGGGTAGGTAAACTAACCTCCATTCCTTCTAGCTATCAGGAGGAAGATAAACTTAGAGCAAGGAAATACCATTTGCCTTAGCTTCAATTTTGTGATATTGGAGGAAAAGTAAAAATACGTGACAATGCAAAGTAAAAAAAAAAACAATTTTTTTTGACGAGGGGTTTGTTGTATGGGATATTTTTTCCCTTTCATCCACTACTTTATAAGGTGTATAATTTAAATATTCTTTAAATATCCTTTCCATGGCTCTGGGCCATGTTGATACTGATACTGATGATGATGCTGAGGCTGATGATTATGCTCTGCTGTTCATTTATTAGTGTGTATGAGTGGGTGTCTCGGTGTGTGTTTACTTTGTGCTGTCCAACCATCCACGTTAAGCGTGTGTTAGTGGTTTGGAAAATATGCACACAAAAAAAATCTCAGCATAAAATCTTTAACACTTAACATTCTTTGGCATTCTTTTGGTGGTGGTAATTTTCCATGGTTCCATGCTCTTGCTCTTGCCATGGAGGCTAGATTTTAACTTCTAAATATGTTCCAGTGTCAAGTGTTGGTAGTTTGCAGAGTAGCAATAGAGGCAGCCGCAGCCGAAGCAACAGCAGCAAAAGTATTCACGTCGATGGGTAGTCACAATTACCCTAAGGTGGTAATTCAACTCCCCTCCCAACTTGAATTCATTTAAAGCATTTTTATTGTAACACCATCAATAGACAATGACAGGCATCCTATTACTTGGGAATTATGTTGGGTGTTAGAGGGTTTCCAGGAGAGAGTATAGGTATTTTTGCCAACTACAAAGGAAATTTGGAATAAAAATAAGAGTAAAATTAATTTTACGAGCAAATCAATGGATATGTGGACGGAAAGACAGAACCACAGATCCGTCTTACAATGGTGGAAACATCGTGTGCTTCTGATGACTTTTAATAGAAATTCGTTTATATTTCCTTATGACTTTCACTTGAATAATTTTGTGTCAATTTTCACTTTCATTTTGAATTTATAATTTGAATTCGAGTTGAATTCCAATGGAATTTAATTTTAATTCGATTTGAAGTCCAACGGAATTCCGTTAGAAATTCATTATAAACTTCTTGGTCAATTTGCACTTTAAGTTTGAATTTAATTTGAATTCGACTTGAATTCCAATGGAATTCCATTAGAAATTCTTTATAAACTTCTTTGTCTATTTTCACATCCAATTTGAATCAAATTTGATTTCGATTTAAATTCCTATGGAATTCAGATAGAAATTCATTATAAAATTCTTCGTCACTTTCATTTTGAATTTAATTTGAATTTGAGTTGAATTACAATGGATTTCCGTTAGAAATTCATTATAAACTTCTTTGTCAATTTTCACTTTCATTTTGAATTTAATTTGAATTTGAGTTGAATTCCAATGGCATTCCGTAATAAATTCATTATAAACTTCATTGTCGAATTGCACTTTAAGTTTGAATTTAATTTGAAATCTATTTGAATTCCTTTTGAAATGCATTATAAACTCATTTGTCAATTTTCACATCCAATTTGAATTAAATTTGATTTCGATTTAAATTCCTATGGAATTCAGATAGAAATTCGTTATAAAATTCTTCGTCAATTTTCACTTTCATTTTGGATTTAATTTAAATTCGAATTGTATTCAAATGGAATTCCGGTAGAAATCCATTATAAACTTCTTTGTTAATTTTCACTTTATGTTTGAATTCGAGTTGAATTTCAATGGAATTCTTTACTACTTTACGTTTGAATTCGAGTTGAAATAAATGGAATTTTCTCTTCTCTTTTGTTAGAAATTCATTAGAAACTTCTTTGTCAATTTGCACTTTAAGTTTGAATTTAATTGGAATTCGACTTGAATTCCATTGAAATTCAACAATGGACTTTCGTTAGAACTCCATTATAAAATTCTTCGTCAATTTTCACTTTCATTTTGATTTTAATAGAATTTGAGTAGAATTCCAATGGATTTCCACCAGAAATTCATAATAAACTTCTTTGTCAATTTTCAATTTGAATTCGATTTAAATTTTTATGGAATTCAGTTAGAAATTCATTATAAAATTCTTCGTCAATGTTCACTTTCATTTTGAATTTAATTTAGATTCGAGTTGAATTCCAATGGAATTCCGTTAGAAATCCATTATAAACTTTTTTGTTAATTTTTCACCTCCAATTTGAATTCGAGTTGAATTTCAATGGAATTACGTTAGAAATTCATTAAAAACTTCGTTGTCAATTTTTACTTTAAGTTTGAATTCGAGTTGCAATCAATGGAATTTTCTCTTCTCTTCTTTGTTAATTTTCACTTTCATTTTGTATTTAATTCAACTCGAATTCCAATGGAATTCCGTTAGTAATTCACTATAAACTTCTTTGACAATGTTCACTTTAAGTTTGAATGTAATTTGAATTCGAGTCGAATTCCAATCGAATTCCGTTAGAAATTCGTTATAAACTTATTTGTAAATGTTCACTCTCATTTTGATTTTAATTTGAATTCGAGTTGAATTCCAATGGATTTCCGTTAGAAATTCATAAACTTCTTAGTCAATTTTCACTATCATTTTGAATTTAAGTCAACACGAATTCCAACGGAATTACGTTAGTAATTCACTATAAACTTCTTTGCCAATTTACACTTTCAATTTGAATTTAATTTGAATTCGATTTAAATTTCTATGGAATTCAGTTAGAAATTCATTATAAAATTCTTTGTCAATTTGCACACTAAGTTTGAATTTAATTTTAATTCGACTCGAATTCCAAGGGAATTCCATTAGAAATTCATTAGAAACTTCTTTGTCAATTTTCACTTTCATTTTGAATTTAATTTGAATTCGAGTTCAATTCCAATGGAATTCCGTTAGAAATCCATAATAAACTTCTTTGTCAATTTTCACTTTAAGTTTGAATTTAATTTGAATTCGAGTTGAATTTCAATGGATTTTTCTATTCTTTGTCAATTTTCACTTTAAGTTTGGATTTAATTTGAATTCGAGATGAAGTGCAATGGACTTATAAACTTCTTTGTCAATTTTCACTATCATTTTGAAATTAAGTCAACACGAATTCCAACGGAATTCCGTTAGTAATTCACTATAAACTTCTTTGCCAATTTACACTTTCAATTTGAATTTAATTTGAATTCGATTTAAATTTCTATGGAATTCAGTTAGAAATTCATTATAAAATGCTTTGACTATTTGCACATTCATTTTGAATTTAATTTGAATTCGACTCGAATTCCAAGGGAATTCCATTAGAAATTCATTATAAACTTCTTTGTCAATTTTCACTTGAAGTTTGAATTTAACTTGAATTTGAGTTCAATTCCAATAGAATTCCGTTAGAAATCCATAATAAACTTCTTTGTCTATTTTCACTTTAAGTTTGAATTTAATTTGAACTCGAGTT
This sequence comes from Haematobia irritans, assembly GCF_050003625.1. Taxonomy (NCBI): domain Eukaryota; kingdom Metazoa; phylum Arthropoda; class Insecta; order Diptera; family Muscidae; genus Haematobia; species Haematobia irritans. The sequence goes on from NC_134397.1 coordinate 18,416,871, forward strand.
GAATTTCAATGGAATTATAATATTCTTTGTCAATATTCACTTTCATTTTGAATTTAATTCAACTTTAAATGGAATTTTCTAGTCTTTGTCAATTTTCACTTTAGGTTTGAATTTCATTTCAATTCGAGATTAATAGCAATGGAATTATAATATTCTTTGTCAATATTTACTTTCATTTTGAATTTAATTCAATTCGAATTCCAATAGAATTCCTTTATTAGTTCACTATAGACTTATTTGTCAATTTTCACTTTAAATTTGAATTCGAGTTGAATCCCAATTGAAATCCGTTTTAAAACCATAATAAAATTCTTTGTCAATTTGCACTTAAAGTTTGATTTTATGTTGAATTCGAGTTGAATTCCAATAGAATTCCGTAAGATATTCATTATAAGCTTCATTGTCAATTTTTCACTTTCAATTTGAAATAAATTTAAATTCCTATGGAATTCAGTTAGAAATTCATCATAAAATTCTTTGTCAATTTTCACTTTCATTTGGAATTTAATTTAAATTCGACTTGAATTCCAATGAATTTCCGTTACAAGTTCATTATAAACTTCTTTGACTTTTCTAAAATATTCATTTGACTATTATTTGAATTTCTTAGGGGTTTCACTAGTTTTCTTGAATTTGATATGGTAAAAATGTGATTTATGCTCAAAAATATAAGTAAATAAAAAAGAGCACATATAATATTCCGAACAAATAAATGGGATAGCCCGATGGAAGGACAAATTCCCAGATTCGTCTGAGCCATGTGCACTCATCGCGTGCTTCTGATATCCTTTATTAGAAATTTATTGAAATTCCCTAGGAGTTTCTTTTAAGTTTTTGTCATCAAATTGCAAATTTAACTTTAAGTTTGACTTTAATTAGAATTACCCTTGCATTCCATTTGAAGTCCCTTTGAAATTCGTAATAAACTTCTGTGACTTTTCTAGAAGTTTTTTTTTTAATTTTATATCGTTTTCACTTTAATTTAATTTGTTTTATTAAATTTTGAGGTCATTCAATTTTTTAATTTCAATTCGTTTGCAATTCATTCGATCTCAATACTGTATGAAATAAATTTTAATTATTTTGCAATTTAATTTTGTTTGTAACCATTGAGTTGTTTTTGACTTTGCTAAATTCTTAAGCTTGTTAAAAAAAAAAAAAAAACAAATGATTAATATAAATTATCTTTGAATTTAATTGGAAATCCATTTGCATTCCAATGAACTTGAAATTCATTACAAACTTATTCCACCTTTGACACAGAATCTTACATGTAATATTTTAAAATTAACTTTTATATTTATTACACTTGAAATTTTTCAAAAGTTTAACAAGAAATATTTTTTGCTTCCTTTAGAGTTTTTTTGAATTTGAGTTTTTTATTCCAAGTCTTTGGAATTGAAATTCACTTAAATTCAAATATCTAATGGTACCAACTTGATGTAAAGTCATATCTTTGTACCTTGAATCACATTTAACGCTCTTTTATAACTAATATATTAAAAAATCAATCCTAGATTTAAAAATCTTACTAATCAATTTATTACTCTCATCTTATCATTTTAGGTAAGTCCTTGCAAATATGACGACATCCTCGGAATTTGGTAAGATACCAACCAATACGGCTTTAGAAAAAAAAATTGTGCTCCCAAAGATTTTGACAGCTTACCATGAACGTTAATGGAAATAATGTTTTGGAGGATGGCCCAAACAAACATTTACTCTGGACCAAGAATGATTCTATAGCGAAAAAAATTCTGGGGACCAAAGCGCCAAACCCCCTATTTCTCTACTTTAATTTCATTAGAAATTTATTGTTTTTTTTTTTTGTAAAATTGATTGGAATTTCATTTGAAATTAATATGAATTTCATATTATATTTATTTCGAAGTGAAATTATTTTGATTTCAATTTACTTGATTTGCATAGCATTAGAAAAAAAGAATTTTTGATTTGCATAGCATTAGAAAAACATTTGAAAAATCACTTAATTTTCCTTTGAACTCTACATGTGAGAGAAGATCATATTTATAAAAATTTATCAACACTAGTGATTTTTATACCCTCCACCATAGGATGGGGGTATATTAACTTTGTCATTCCGTTTGTAACACATCCAAATATTGCTCTAAGACCCCATAAAGTATATATATTCTGGGTCGTGGTGAAATTCTGAGTCGATCTGAGCATGTCCATCCGTCCGTCTTTTGAAATCACGCTAACTTCCGAACGAAACAAGTTATCGCCTTGAAACTTGGCACAAGTAGTTGTTATTGATGTAGGTCGGATGGTATTGCAAATTGGCCATATCGGTCCACTTTTACGTATAGCCCCCATATAAACGGACCTCCAAATTTGGCTTGCGATTGCTCTAAGAGAAGCAAATTTCATCCGATCCGGCTGAAATTTGGTACATGGTGTAAGTATATGGTCTCTAACAACCATGCAAAAATTGGTCCCTATCGGTCCACTTTTACGTATAGCCCCCATATAAACTGAGCTTGCGATTGCTCTAACAGAAGCAAATTTCATCCGATCCGGCTGAAATTTGGTACACGATGTTAGTATATAGTCTCAAACAACCATGCAAAAATTGGTCCACATCGGCTCATAATTATATATAGCCCCCATATTAACCGATCCCCAGATTTGACCTCCGGAGCCCCTTAGAGGAGCAAAAGTCATCCGATCCGATTGAAATTTGGAACGTGGTGTTAGTATATTATCTCTAACAACCATGCCAAAATTGGTCCATATCGGTCTATAATTATATATAGCCCCCATATTAGGCGATCCCCAGTTTAGACCTCCGGATCATCTTAGAGGAGCAAAATTCATCCGATCCGGTTGAAATTTGGAACGTAGTGTTAGTATATGGTCTCTAACAACCATGCAAGAATTGGTCCATATCGGTCCATAATTATATATAGCCCCCATATAAATCGATCCCCAGATTTATCCTTCGGGGCCTCTTGGAGGAGCTAAACTCATCCGATCCGGCTGAAATTTGGAACATGGTGTTAGAATGTGGTCTCTAAAAAACACGCAAGAATTGGTCCATATCGGTCCTTAATTATATATAGCCCCCATATAAACCGTTCCCCAGATTTGATCTTCGGAGCCTCTTGGAGGAACAAAATTCATCCGATCCGGTTGAAATTTGCAACGTAGTGTTAGTATAAGGCCGCTTATAACCATGCCGTAATTGGTCCATATCGGTCTATAGTTATATATAGCCGATCCCCAGTCACACAAAAATTGGTCCATATCGGTTCATAATCATGGTTGCTACTCGAGCCAAAAATAATCTATCAAAATTTTATTTTTACAGAAAACATTGTCAAAATGTTATTTCTATAGAAAATTTTGTAAAAATTTTATTTCTTAAGAAAATTTTGTCAAAATTTTATTTCTATAGCAAATTTTGTAAAAATTTTATTTCTACAGAAAATTTTGTCAAAATTTTATTTCTATAGAAAATTTTGTCAAAAATTTATTTCTATAGAAATTTTTTTCCAAATTTTATTTCTATAGAATTTTTTTTCAAATTTTACTTCCAAAAAAGATGTTGTCAAAATTTTATTTCTATAGAAACTTTAAACTTAATTATATACGTATTTAATCGGCCTTTTTTAGTTTAATATATACCACGTATGGACTATGTGGTATATATTACGGTGTTAGGAAGTTTTAAGATACCTTGCCATCGGCAGGTGTTACCGCAACCCAAGTAATTCGATTGTGGATGACAGTCTTCAGTAGAAGTTTCTACGCAATCCATGGTGGAGGGTACATAAGCTTCGGCCTGGCCGAACTTACGGCCGTGTATACTCGTTTTTATTTCAGTTAACTTGAAGTATTTTAAATGGCTTTGATTTGCATTTAAAAAACATTTGAAAAATCTCTTAATTTCCCTTTGAACTTTACATGTGAGAGAAGATCATATTTATAAAAATTTCTCAACACTAGTGCTTTTTTTATTTCAGTTAACTTGAATTATTTTAAATGTTTTTGATTTGCATTCCATTGGAAAATCATTTGAATATAACTTGATTTTCCTTTGAACTTTAGTTGTGAGAGAAGTTCACTAATTTGTCATTAAATTTGAGTCAAAGAAAAAATTTCGTAAACACAATGAAAATGTTCATGAATTTTTCTACAAAAAAAAAGATGAAATATTTCCTACTAACATATTTATGATTACTATCATTGGCTGAAAGAAACGGGTTTGTTCTGTTAATGCAAAATGCTTTCCTTTCACTGTGAATATGTTATAAATCACTCTCCCTCTCATCACATGTTTTACGTTTGTGCCATACCAAAAAATTATGAAATGTTATTTTTTGGGGAAATTATGTTGACAAAGCCATCAAACTGAGCTATGAAAAGCAAAAATTTTATACGAACAAATAGCATTTGCCAAAAAATGAATAAGAACAACAACATTGCTACATCTGCAAATATTTTGCTTGATTCCCTTATCATAAAACATTCAAAAAATGAAAACATAATGTAACGGGCGAATAAGATAAAAAAATTGGTAGTGAATAATTTTTTGTTCATGTTTTCATCTCGGTTAAAACAAAAAGGAAATTTTATTTTGTTGTTTTTTTTTTTTGTCACAACAGTAAAACTAACGAAACAATCACATCTCATGTCGGCACTCTCACTTTTTTTTTTATAAGTATATACTGTCTGCCTATAATACTCTTGTACACACTGCCTCTATGTAGGTATGTATGTCCACCACAAGAGGAACCACAAATTTAACTCATTTCTATGGTGGCCTCTTCATTCCCCACTTCTCGTTTTCCTGGTCATATTATGTTTCCTTTTCTAGAGCTTAATGGGGAAATGGGGTAAATAGAGCTGATGCTGCTGCTGCTGCTGCTGCGGCTACTACACAGTTTCACCACTAAATATCATACGAGCAGAATGATATGAGAAGCTCTTCTACTCTCTAACGACATCGACAGCACAAAGAAAACGAAGAATGCCATTGTTTTTCCACTATCATGTCTATAAATTAAGTTTAATGCATTTTTGCTTTTTATATGATGTAAGAAGAGGAGGGGGAGGGGTAGGTGGAATTGTAGTGTTTTCTCGTTTCAGGGCTAAAAAGAGAAGATTTTGTGGATATACGGTGTTAAGTCACCGCTAAGCTTTTGATGATGCCATAAGAATTAAGAGCATACTCATCGATGTTCACTTTACTCATAGTTATACACACACACATACAGAGAGAGAGAGAATCACCTAAATTGGTTAAAGTGAGAACGATTGTTTAGCTACCTTTTAGAGGGAGAGAACTTAGAAACTTAAACACATTTAGTGGTTTTTAAGTGTTAGAGTGGCTGAAAGTGGAATATATTAAATTTCGAAAATTGCAAACTGAGAGAAAAAATTTACGAAATTCTCTTAGGGGAAACATATGCCAATAAATAGATTCACAGATTAAGGTGGATACTAGGTTTTTTCATCAGAACTCTAAGATAAAAGTGCAAAAGAATATATCACAACAATTATATTTTTATTAAATCTTTTCAAATCATAAATGCAGAATATCCAGGGTATTGCTTGGCTAACATTTCGTCTTTCGAAATTATTTTATTAAAAACAAGTAAGGAAAGTCTAAAGTCGGGCGGGGCCGATATTATACCCTGCACCACTTTGTAGATCTAAATTTTCGATACCATATCACATCCGTCAAATGTGTTGGGGGCTATATATAAAAGTTTGTCCAAAATACATACATACATTTAAATATCACTCGATCTGGACAGAATTTGATAGACTTCTACAAAATCTATAGACTCAAAATTTAAGTCGGCTAATGCACTAGGATGGAATACAATGTTAGTAAAAAAATATGGGAAACATTTAAATCTGAAGCAATTTTAAGGAAACTTCGCAAAAGTTTATTTATGATTTATCGCTCGATATATATGTATTACAAGTTTAAGAAAATTAGAGTCATTTTTACAACATTTCGACTAAGCAGTGGCGCTTTTACAAGGAAAATTTTGGTATTTTGACCATTTTTGTCGAAATCAGAAAAACATATATATGGGAGCTATATCTAAATCTGAACCGATTTCAACCAAATTTGGCACGCATAGCTACAATGCTAATTCTACTCCCTGTGCAAAATTTCAATTAAATCGGAGTAAAAGATTGGCCACTGTGGTCATATGAGTGTAAATCGGGCGAAAGCTATATATGGGAGCTATATCTAAATCTGAACCGATTTCAATAAAATTTGGCACGCATAGCTACAATGCTAATTCTACTCCCTGTGCAAAATTTCAACCAAATCGGAGCAAAAAATTGGCCTCTGTGGTCATATGAGTGTAAATCGGGCGAAAGCTATATATGGAAGCTATATCTAAATCTGAACCGATTTCAACCAAATTGGGCACGCATAGCTACAATGCTAATTCTACTCCCTGTGCAAAATTTCAATTAAATCGGAGTAAAAGATTGGCCACTGTGGTCATATGAGTGTAAATCGGGCGAAAGCTATATATGGGAGCTATATCTAAATCTGAACCGATTTGGCTGATATTTTGTAAGTTTTTCGAGACCCATAAAATATTCGGATGTACGGAATTTGAGGAAGATCGGTTGATATACACGCCAATTATGACCAGATCGGTGAAAAATATATATGGCAGCTATATCTAAATCTGAACCAATTTTTTCCAAAATTAATAGGGATCGTCTTTGAGCCGAAACAGGACCCTATACCAAATTTTACGACAATCGGACTAAAACTGCGAGCTGTACTTTGCACACAAAAATACATCAACAGACAGACAGACGGACATCGCTAAATCGACTCAGAATTTAATTCTAAGCCGATCCGTATACTAAAAGGTTGGTCTATGATTACTCCTTCTTGGCGTTACATACAAATGCACAAACTTATTATACCCTGTACGACAGTAGTGGTGAAGGGTAAAAAAAGAACCGTGAAAAAAAAGCAGGTTTCTATGTGGAAACCAGATATAGTCCTCACCTTTAAATGATAAAACAAAAAGTCAATTGAACGGGAATCCAACACAACTTTTCCCATTTTCTCTTATGTTTCTAGGGAGATAAAAGAGACTTATCGTTTTTTTGGGCAAAAATTGAACTAATTGAACTCTTTTGGAGATTTTCATAAGGCATTGATAGAACAAAGAAAATATAATGACCAGTTATACTTTTTAACTACAAAAGCAAAAAGAAAACATTTCCAAACATTTATAATTTTCGGAAATGGTGCGGTATCCATTTATATAGCACGGCAATTGTTAAGTCAACTTTCAGTACGATCGGGTGATAAATAAGGGTTTTACGGCCAAAATTGGGAAAATCGAGCTATGCAAACATATATAGGAAACTATATCTAAATCTGAACCGATTTCGATAGAAAATGTTATAAAAATTGTATTTCTATAGAAAATTTTGTCAACATTTTATTTCTATAAAAAATTTTATTTCTATAGAAAATTTTGTCAAAATTTCATTTCTGTCGAAAATTTTGTCAAAATTTCATTTCTGTAGAAAATTTTGTCAAAATTTAATTTCTATAGAAAAGTTTGTCAAATTATCTTATTTCCATAGAAAATGTTGTCAAAAATAAAAAAACTTTGTCAAAATTATATTCCTATAGAAAATTTTGTAAAAATTTTTCTATACAAAATTTTGTCAACTTTTATTTCTATAGAAAGTTTTTCCAAAATTTTATTTATTTATAATTATTTCTATAGAAAATTTTATCAAAATTTTGTTTTTATACAAAATTTTAACCAAAATTTTATTTCTCTTGAAAATTTTGTCAAAATGTTATTTCTATAGAAAATTTTGTCATATTTTATTTCTTTAGACAATTTTGTCAAAATTTTATTGCTATTAAAATTTTGTGAATTACCTCTTGGTTAGAGAGGAATATTTTGCAAAATCTTCCAAAACATCGGGAATTCTATCAATCTACCAAACAGTAAAAAATCTAAAATTTTTGGTAGAATTCTAGCAACTGTGGCAACGGTGAACGTGACCACATTTGTCGAAATCGGGAGATACATATGCATAGGAGCTATTGCCAAAGACATCGGTGCGTCGAAAAACGCAACGTGACAACGGTTGCTACACGAGCCAAAAATTATCTACCAAAATTTGATGAAAATTCTATTAAATTGTATAGAAAAATTCTAACAAAAACTACCAAATAAAAAAATCTTCTATAGAAAATTTTGTCAAAATGTTATTTCTTTAGAATATTTTCTCAAAATTTTATTTCTATAGAAAACTTTGTCAAAATTTTATTTCTGTAGAAAATTTTGTCAAAATTTTATTTCTGTAAAAAATTTTGTTAAAATTTCATTTCTATAGAAAATTTTGTCAAAATTTTATTTCTATAGAAAATTTTGTCAAAATTTTATTTCTATAAAAAACTTTGTCAAAATGTTATTTCCATAGAAGATTTTGTCAAAATTTTATTACTATAGACAATTTTGTCAAAATTTTATTTCTCTAGAAAATTTTTACCAAAATTATATTTCTATAGAAAATTTTTACCAAAATTTTATTTCTATAGAAAATTTTTACCAAAATTTTATTTCTATAGAAAAAGTTTTCCAAAATTTTATTTCTGTAGAAAATTTTACCAAAATTTTATTTCTTAGAAAATTTTGTCAAAATTTTATTTCTTAGAAAATTTTGTCAAAATGTTTTTTCTATAGAAAATGTTGTCAAAATTTCATTTATATAGAAAATTTTGTTAAAATTTTATTTTTATAGAAAATTTTGTCAACATTTTATTTCTATAGAAAATTTTGTCAATATTTTATTTTTATAGAAAATTTTGTCAAAATTTTATTTCTATAGAAAATTTTGTCAAAATTTTATTTTTATAGAAATTTTGTCAAAATTTTATTTCTATAGAAAATTTTGCCAAAATTTTATTTCTATAGAAAATTTTGTCAAAATTTTATTTTTATAGAAAATTTTGTCAAAATTTTATTTTTATAGAAAATTTTGTCAAAATTTTATTTCTATAGAAAATTTTGTCAAAATTTTATTTCTATAGAAAATTTTGTCAAAATTTTATTTCCACAGAAAATTTTGGCAAAATGTTATTTCAATAGAAAATTTTGTCAACATTTTATTTTTATAGAAAATTTTGTCAAAATTTTATTTTTATAGAAAATTTTGTCAAAATTTTATTTCTATAGAAAATTTTGTTTCTATAGAAAATTTTGTCAAAATGTTGTCAATATTTTATTTTTATAGAAAATTTTTACGAAAATTTTATTTCTCTTGAAAATTTTGTCAAAATTTTATTTCTATAGAAAATTTTGTCAAATTTTATTTCTTTAAAAAATTTTATTTCTATAGAACATTTTGTCCAAATGTTATTGCTATTAAAAATTTGTGAATTCCGTCTTGGTTGGAGGGGTATATTTTGCAAAATCTACCAAAACATCGAGAAAATGTTGTCAAAAATAGAAAACTTTGTCAAAATTTTATTTCTATAGACAATGTTTACCAAAATTTTATTTCTATAGAAAATTTTTACCAAAATTTTATTTCTATAGAAAGTTTTGTCAAAATTTTAATTCTATAGAAAATTTTATCAAAATTTTATTTCTTAGAAAATAGTATACATTTTATTTCTGATCATTATTGCCAAAGACACCATTATGTTATAATGAAATTTAGTATAAAATTTATACTAAATTTCAAAGGTATACGGTATATAATCAAAGGGTACGACTAAAATTTTCTTTACATGGCTTAGTTAGCCCCTCTGTCAACTCTTAGCTACACCAATTAATTTGGAAATATGAGACTACCCCCCTTCCCATCCTCTACCAACATCCCCCAACCAAACCAATAAGTATCCTTTAAACAATATCATTTATATTTGATTACAAGAATATTACCTAAAATAACATTAACAACTAAAACTTTTACCCCATTGCTGGAAATACGAGCCTAGAGTTATTTTTAAAAACCACAAAAGAAAGCAAAAAAACACGCACTCATACAAACATCAGTAGTTGTATTTATGACTTTACCTTCAAATAGCAAAAAGGTCACAGTGGCAAATGGCTCAAAGCAAACACAAAACCATAATTCTTGATACTTGAGAGAGGGCCTATAAGTTGGGGAATTTCTCTCAGAGAGTTTTGGATCTCTAACAATTTCCTCCATTTTCCAAAACAAAAAAAAAATAAATAAACAAATGATATTTGATATTTTATGCTTGGCTAGAGATGAAACTCTTCATTATTTTATTATGGCAATGCCATTGGATATGCCTATGAAAATATCTAGCAAGCGGGGGGTCGGGTGCATAGCTGTGTTTGTAATCCTTATACCATATTTTTGGTGTGAGAGACTGCGTATAAGTATGAGTGAGTGTGTGTGTGTGCTCTGTACTTACCTTTGCACATCTGCTCTTTGGGTTTTACCTAAAGAGTAGAAAAGGGCTTAAACTCTTAATATAAATTAAGCTTTTTATAAGATTTCCCTTTCACTTTGTCACGCCAACGCCATTGCCGCTAAATTGTTTCGTGGTATCATTGTCGTCATTGTTGCTGTTGGAATATTTCTTCCCGACACACAGCCACACATACAATGCCTTCTGTCTTTGTTGGCCTCTATTAGAAATTGATGTTTTACGACTCGAGTACTACCACTCAATGTCACATTTCATTAAATGTCTGCGTGAATATTAGGGATGCCACTTTGAGATGTTAAAGAAAATGAGAGAAGAGTAAAGAGAGAAAAGACATTTCTTAGCAATGTTAGAGTATCTTAAAATGCTATTCTTACACTTTAAAACCAAATTTTGAGAAATTTTTCTATAGAAAAAATTAAGAAAATTTTCTATAGAAATAAAATTTTGATAAAATTTTTCTATAGCAAAAAAAAATTGATAAAATTTTCTATAGATATAAAATTTTGACAAAATTTTCTATAGATATAAAATTTTGGCAAAATTTTCTATAGATATAAACATTTGAGAAAATTTTGTATAGATATAATAATTTGAGAAAATTTTTTATAGACATAAAAATTTGCGAAAATTTTCTAAAAAAATAAAATTTTTACAACATTTTCTATAGAAATAAAATTTTAAGAAAACTTTCTGTAGAACTAAAATTTTGAGAAAATTGTCAATAGAAATAAAATATGGAGAAAATTTTCTATAGATATAAAAATTTGAGAAAAATTTCTAAAGAAATAAAATTTTTACAACATTTTCTATAGAAATAAAATTTTAAGAAAAATTTCTGTAGAAATAAAATTTTGAGAAAATTGTCAATAGAAACACAATATGAAGAAAATTTTCTATAGAAATAAAATTTTAACAAAATTTTCTTTAGATATAAAATTTTGACAAACTTTTCTATAGAAATAAAATTTAGAGAAAATTTTCTATAGAAATAAAATTTTCTATAAATATAAAATTTTGACTACATTTTCTATAGAAATAAAATTTGGAGAAAATTTTCTATAGAAATAAAATTTTGACAAAATTTTTTATATAAATAAAAGTTTTCTATTGAAATAAAATTTTGAGAATATTTTCTATAAATATAAAATTTTGACTACATTTTCTATAGAAATAAAATTTGGAGAAAATTTTCTATAGAAATAAAATTTTGACAAAATTTTCTATAGAAATAAAATTTTGACAAAATTTTTTATATAAATAAAAGTTGGAGAAAATTTTCTATAGAAATGAAATTTTGAGAAAATTTTCTATAAAAATAAAACTTGGAGAAAATTTTCTATAAAAATAAAATTTTCAATAGAAATAAAATGTTGACAAAATTTTCTATAGAAATAAAATTTTAACAAAAGTTTCTTTTGAAATAAAATTTTGAGAAAATTTTCTATATAAATAAAATTTTCTAGACAAATAAAATTTTGAGAAAATCTTCTATAAAAATAAAATTTTGAGATAGTTTTCGATATATATAAAATTTTGACAAAATTTTCTATATATAAAAATGGACAAAATTTTCTATAGAAATAAAATTTTGAAAAAAAATTCTATAGAAATTAAATTTTGAGAAAATTTTCTATAGAACTAAAATTTTGAGAAAATTTTCTATAGAAATAAAGTTTGGAAAATATTTTCTATTGAAGTACAATTTTGCAAATTAAAATATTTTTGTTGGGTAGTTTTTTTTTGGTAAAAATGTTAGTATCATGTATCCCTTTCCAAAAAAAAAAAAAATATTTTCTTCTTGAAACCTCCTAGAGGCTTTCATATTTCTTCTCCGTGTGTAGGATTTCAATTAGTTTCCTTTATTGGCATCCCTACTTATGCTACTGCTTGTTCTGCTTCGGATGCCACCACTGTCGTTACCATTGCTCCTGTGGTTGGTTGCTAATGCTTTTCAGGTTGTTAGTGTTGTTGTCACCGTGGTAAGTATTGCTGATGCCATTGCCATTGCTATTATTATTGTTATTGTTGTTGTCATTATTATTGTTGTTGTTGTTGTTCTTGTCATGGCAAGGTATTCATTTTGTGTTGTTGTGTTTTTAATTAATGTGCCACTAATTTGGTTTTCAAATCATTAATTTTAATTAATTCTGTGGTTTTTCATTTTGATGCTAATCATAATGAGTGTTGGTAGTGGTAGCGGTGGCGGTGGTAATGGTGGTGGTAGTGGAAAATGATTGCTAGCTAGCTAGCAAAATGGCTCACTGGTTGGCTAGCTGGCTGTCATAGGCATGCGATGCTGGCCTTATTGGTGGTGGAGGCAATAATAGTGGTTGGTCCTGTCCCCCCTCACCAACGCATCGCCATATTTCTGTTACCACCTTCCATTTGGTCCAGTCTAGCATATACATGGCCACGCTTACAACAACCATAGTGTTGCGAATATTGGCCTTAGCCGATGTGGGCGATATACCTATGGCAAATACCTTAATTTAATGGCACCTATAGTTTACAGTCTATGACTATGAATTGTCTGAAGACAAAGAAGAAGATACATGGGTATCCTGTTGTTCTCTTACTTTCCACCTCCCCCCTGCAAACCACGGTTGCCAATCGACCCAAAAATAATCTACCAAAATTTGGGGAAAATTTTATCAAAAAACTACCAAACAAAAAATCTACTTTTCCAAAATTTTATTTTTATAGAAAATTTTATTAAAATGTTATTTCTATTGTGAACATTTTATTTCTATAGAAAATTTTGTCAAAATTTTATTTCTTTGGAAACTTTTATCAAAATTATATTTGTATAGAAAATTTTATCAAAATTGTATTTCTATAGAAAAGTTTGTCAAAATTTTATTTCTATAGAACATTCTGTTAATACTTTATTTCTATAGAAAATTTTCTCAACATTTTATAGAACATTTTATCAAACTTTTATTTTTATAGAAAATTTTGTTAAAATTTTATTTCTATAGGAAATTTGGCCAAAATTTTATTTCTAGAGAAAATGTTGTCAAATTTTTATTTCTGTAGAAAATTTTATCAACATTTTATTTTTATAGAAAATATTGTAAAAATTTTATTTCCATAGAACGTTTTGTCAAAATTGTATTTCTATAGAAAATTTTCTCAAGATTTTATTTCTTTGGAAAATTTTATCAAAACTATATTTCTATAAAAAAGTTTTTTAATACTTTATTTCTATTGAAAATTTTCTCAACATTTTATAGAACATTTATTTCTTAGAATTTTTTTTTTAAGTTTATTTCTATGGAAAATTTGGCCAACATTTTATTTCTAGAGAATATATTGTCAAAATTTTATTTCTATAGAATTTTTTTTCAAAATTTTATTTCTATAGAAAACTTTGTCAAAATTTTATTTCTATAGAAAATTTTGTCAAAATTTTATTTCTATAGAAAATTTTGTCAAAATTTTATTGCTTTAGAAAATTTTTTCAAATTGTATTTCTATAGAAAATATTGTAAAAATTTTACTTCTATAGAAAATATTGTAAAAATTTTACTTCTATAGAAAATTTTCTCGAAATTGTATTTCTAAACCACGGTTGCCAATCGACCCAAAAATAATCTACCAAAATTTGGAGAAAAAAACTACCAAACAAAAAATGTTCTTTTACAAAATTTTATTTTTATAGAAAATTTTATTAAAATTTTTATTTTAATTGAAAGTTTTGTGAAACTTTTATTTCTATAGAAAATTTTATCAAACTTATATTCCTATAGAAAATTTTGTCAAAATTTTATTTCTATAAAAAATTTTGTCAAAATGTTATTTCTATAGAAAATTTTGTGCGATATTTTATTTCTATAGAAAATTTTGTCAAAATTTTATTTCTATGGAAAATTTTTTCAAATTGTATTTCTATAGACAATATTGTAAAAATTTTACTTCTATCGCAAATTTTCTCGAAATTGTATTTCAATAGAAAATTTTGTCAAAATTTTATTTCTTTGGAAAATTTTATCAAAATTATATTGTATTTGTCAAAATTTTATTTCTATAGAAAATTTTGTTAATACTTTATTTCTATAGAAAATTTTCTCAACATTTTATAGAACATTTTATCAAACTTTTAATTTTATAGAAAATTTTGTTAACATTTTATTTCTGTAGAAAATTTGGCCAAAATTTTATTTCTAGAGAAAATGTTGACAAATTTTTATTTCTATAGAAAATTGTATCAACATTTTATGTTTATAGGAAATATTGTAAAAATCTTATTTCCATAGAAAATTTTGTCAAAATTGGAAAATTTTATCAAAATTATATTTCTATACAAAATTTTGTTAATACTTTATTTCTATAGAAAATGTTCTCAAAAGTTTATTTCTTTGGAAAATTTTATCAAATTTTTATTTCTATAGATTTTTTATACCCTGCGCCACACTGTGGAAAAAAAGAAAATTTTGTCAAAATTTTATTTCTATAGAAAATTTTGTCACAATTATATTTGTATAGAAAATTTTGTCGAAATTGTATTTCTATAGAAAAATTTGTCAAAATTTTATTTCTATAGAAAATTTTGTTAAAACTTTTTATTTCTATAGAACTTTTTTTTTTACAAAATTTATATCTATAGAAAACTTTGTCATAATTTTATTTCTGTAGAGAATTTGGTAAAAAATTTATTTCTATATTATTCTTTTTTTTACAAAATTTATATCTATAGATAATTTTATCAAAATTTTATTTTTATAGAAAACCTTATCAAAATTTTATTTCTATAGAAAATTGTATTAAAATTTTATTTCTATAGATAATTTTGTTAAAATTTTTTTCTAAAGAAAATTCTGCCAAACATGTATTTCTATAGAAAATTCTGTCAAAATTTTATTTTTATTTTTATTTTTTTTTAATTTTATTTCTATTGAAAATTTTGTTAAAATTTTATTTTCATAGACAATTTTTGGTCTTTAGAAAATTTAGTCAAAGTTGTATTTTGTATAAGTTATATAAAAATTATTTCTATAGAAAATTTTGTCTGAATTTCATTTCTGTAGAAAATTTTGTTAAAACTTTATTTCTATAGAAAATTTTGTTAAAATTGTATTTCTATAGAAAACTTTGTCAAATTGTTATTTCTGTAGAAGATTTTGTCAAATTGTTATTTCTGTAGAAAATGTTGTCAAAATTTTATTCCTATAGACATTTTTGTCAATTTTTTATTTCTATAGATAATTTTGTAAAAATTGTATATCTTTGGAAAAGTTTGTCAAAATTTTATTTTTGTAGAAATATCTCATAATTTTATTTCTATAGAAAATTTTTTCAAACGGTTATTTCTATAAAAAATTTGTCAAAATTTTATTTCTATAAAAATTTTTTGTAAAACTTTATTTCTATAGATAATTTTGTCAAAATTTAATTTCTATAAAAATTGTTCTCCAAATTTTATTTCTATAGGAAAATTTTGCAAAATTTTTTTTCTATATTTTTTTTGTTTAATTTTATATCTATCGATTTTTTTTTACAAAATTTATATCGATATATAATTTTGTCAACATTTTATTTATATAAAAATTTTGTCAAAATTGTATTTCTACAGAAAATCTATTTCTATAGAAAAAATTTGTTAAAATTTTATTTCTGTAGAAAATTTTATCAAAATGTTATTTCTATAGAAAATGTTATCAAAACTTTATAGAAATTTGATTAAATTTTTATTTCTTTTGAAATTTTTGTCAAAATTTTATTTCTATAGAAAATTTTATCAAGATTTTATTTTTATGGAAAATTTTGTAAAAATTTTCTCAAAATTCTACCAAATGTGGTAACCCTGCACCAAACTACACTTTAGGGTGAGAAGGGGGCTTGCTACTCATAAGATTCTGTGGTCTAACTTTCTTTTGGGTATTGCAAAAACCCAATTTGGCAACGCAAAAAAAAATCTTGAAAATTTTCCTATGACCGTAGGGAATATTTAAGCTGATTAAAGAGCAAAACGAAACAAGACAAAGGCCAATATTATAGACAACATCATTATAATTTTTTGGCCAAACCATAGATCTTTTTGCAAATATTTTGCCATGCTGTGTCTAAGACAGTGGGATACAGGCGTTGTAGAAATGAATTAAAACTTTGTTAATTGGTTCAAGAAAAATTTTCATAGTGGATCCCTGCCTCCAAGGAGGTCATGTGAATGCTAATTACACAGTATGTGTTAAGTAAAGGGTGATTTTTTTAAGAGTTGTAGAAGTGGAGATCATGTGAATGCTAATTACACCCTTCGCCAGCCCTATTAAAACTTGTATAGAAAACAACCCAATTTTTTCTAAACGTAATACAAACATTTTCCATAGCCACCATAATTCCTCGCAAAAACCCCCATATGGCCTTGAGAGTTTATTCTGATTGATTATAGCCTTTAGTTAAGCCCCATGTACATTCAAAATATGAGATAAACGAAGCATCCCTGCTGTTGCCACTGCTCTTGGGGCATTTTTTCTATCATCTGACACCAATGTTAATTGAATGCCATCGAGGCATTGATAATTGCCGGTTTTCCAATGCTAACGCCAACGCCAATGCCAATGCCAACACCAATGTCAAGTGGCGGTTACATTTTAATGGAATTAATTTGCACAAATGTTACCTTAGCTTAGGTTACCCTACCCCAGCATTGGAGTCTGTAAATACCGCCAAGCAATCATTTGTCTCCGTGTCTGTCTATCCTTTTTTTTTTTTGTTTGAGACTGGTGGGTTCATCCATCAATACCATATGGTGGTATCCTGGGTTGGTATAATGTCTATATTTCTTTACGAGGGATGATAGTATTTTTCTTTTGATGAGGGACATGCGGCAGGGGAAATTTCAGCGAAATTCCAGTGGCAATACAAACACCTGCCAATTATGAAAAATTGTCATACAACCTTCGCATATGATGGTGATTTTATGAGATGAGTTGAAATTTTTCTAAATCCTTGAGGTAGTATTTGCTGGTTTGGCGTTTCCTCCATTCCGTTTGAAATTCAAGATTCCATTTGAATTAAATTTTGGAGAAAGGACCATGGTTTTCCGTGAGTCTTTTGCTATTTTCGTTACTGAAATAAAATCACTGTGACGACTAACTGAGTTTGTCTATTTCAATAGAGTCAATCAAGGACAAATGGATAGACAAGAAAAGGCTAAAGAGTCATACGATTTGTTTTCCGCAAGTTATTTTTCGTAGCTTCTGGCATTGAGATTCCTAATGTCACTTTATTGTTTCAAAAGGATGGTGTCATTTTATCCCTTGTTTGCTATGACTGAAGTGTGTCCTAATCGCTTGTTTCTATACGCTGATGTTATAGCACTCAATCAGCGATGGCGGAACACAGTGAAAGAAAACTAAACAATTAAAGACGACCGACTCGAATTGTCAAACTGTTATTTCTATAGAAAATTTTCTCCAAATTTTATTTCTATAGAAATTTTTTTGCAAAATTTTATTTCTATAGAAAATTTTTTGCAAAATTTTATTTCTACAGAAAATTTTGTCAACATATTATTTCTATAGAAAATTTTATCAAAATGTTATTTCTATAAAACAAAAAAATTTGTCAAGTTTTTACTTCTATAGAAAATTTTCTCAAAATTTTATTTCTACAGAAAATTTTCTCAAAATTTTATTTATATAGAAAATGTTTACCAAAATTTTATTTCTATAAGAAAAAACTTTGTCAAAAGTTTATTTCAATAAAGGAGCTTTGCCAAAATTCTATTTCCCTACGAAATTTTGTCCAAATTTTAATTCTATAGAAAATTTTATTCCTATAGAAAATTTTGTCAAAATTTTATTTTTATGGAAAATTTTGCCGAATTTTTACTTCTATAAAAAAAAAATTCCAAAATTTTATTCCTATAGAAAAGTTTGCCAAATTTTATTGATATAGAAAATTTTCTCAAAATTTTATTTTTATAGAAAATTTTCTCAAAATTTTATTTCTTTTGAAAATGTTTACCAAAATTATATTTCTATAGAAAATGTTGTCAAAATTTTATTCCTATAGAAAAGTTTGTTTAAATGTTATTTCTATAGAAAATTTTTTGAAAGTTTTATTTCTGTAGAAAATTTTTTGAAAGTTTTATTTCTGTAAAAAATTTTGTCAAAATTTTATTTCTATAGAAAATTTTGTCAACATTTTATTTCTATAGAAAATGTTGTCAAAATTTTATTTCTATAGAAAATTTTGTCAAAATTTTATTTCTATAGAAAATTTTGTCAAAATTTTATTTCTATAGAAAATTTTGTCAAAATATTATTTCTATAGAAAATTTTGTAAAAATTTTATGTGTATAAAAAAATTTTGTCAAAATTTTATTTCTGTAGAAAATTTTGTCAAAATATTATTTCTATAGTAAATTTTGTCAAAATATTATTTCTATAGAAAGTTTTGTCAAAATATTATTTCTATAGAAATTTTTGTCAAAATTTTATTTCTATAGAAAATGTTGTCAAAATTTTATTTCTATAGAAAATTTTTACCAATATTTTATTTCTATAGAAAATTTTTCAAAATTTTATTCACATGGACAATTTTGTCAAAATTTTATTTCTATAGAAAATTTTGTCAACATTTTATTTCTATAGAAAATGTTGTCAAAATTTTATTTCTATAGAAAATTTTGTCAAAATTTTATTTCTATAGAAAATTTTGTCAAAATATTATTTCTATAGAAAATTTTGTCAAAAGTTTATTTCTAAAGAAATTTAAAGAAAATTTTATATATTTACAAAATTTTGTAAAAATTTTATGTGTATAGAAAATTTTGTCAAAATTTTATTTCTTTAGAAAATTTTATCAAAATATTATTTCTATAGAAAATTTTGTCAAAAGTTTATTTCTGTAGAAACTTTTGTCAAAAATTTATTTCTATAGAAAATTTTGTCAAAATTTTATTTCTATACTAAATTGTGTCAAAATATTATTTCTATAGAAAATTTTGTCAAAATTTTATTTCTATAGAAAATTTTGTTAAAATTTTATTTCTATAGAAAATTTTGTCAAAATATTATTTCTATAGAAAATTTTGTCATAATTTTATTCCTATAGAAAGTTTTGTCAAAATATTATTTCTATAGAAAATTTTGTCAAAATTTTATTCCTATAGAAAGTTTTGTCAAAATATTATTTCTATAGAAAATTTTGTCAAAATTTTATTCCTATAGAAAGTTTTGTCAAAATATTATTTCTATAGAAAATTTTGTCAAAATTTTATTTCTATAGAAAATTTTGTCAAAATATTTTTTCTATAGAAAATTTTGTCAAAAGTTTATTTCTACAGAAAATTTTGTCAAAATATTATTTCTATAGAAAATTTTGTCAAAATTTTATTTCTATAGAAAATTTTGTCAAAATATTATTTCTATAGAAAATTTTGTCGAATGTTTATTTCTAAAGAAAATTTTATGTATTTAGAAAATTTTGTAAAAATTTTATGTCTATAGAAAAATTTTGTAATAGTTTGATTTCTATACAAAATTTTTACCAATATTTTATTTCTACAGAAAATTTTCAAAATTTTATTTCCATGGACAATTTTTTCAAAATTTTATTTCCATGCAAAATTTTGTCAAAATTTTATTTCTATAGAAAATTTTGTCAAAATATTAATATTATAGAAAATTTTGTCAAAACTTTAGTTCTATAGAAAACTTTGTCAAAACGTTTTTTTTTTCTATAGAAAATTTTGCCAACAATTTATTGCTTTAGAAAATTTTGTCAAAATGTTATTTCTACAGAAAAATTTTACCAACATTTTATTCCTATCGAAAATGTTGTAAAAATTTTATTTCTATAGAAAATTTTTACCAAAATTATATTTCTATAGAACATTTTGTCAAAATTTTATTTCTATAGAAAATTTTCTGAAAATTTTATTTCTGTAGAAAATTTGGTCAAAATTTTATTTCTATAAAAATTTTGTCACAATTTTATTTATATAGAAAATTTTGTCAACAATTTATTTCTTTAGAAAATTTTGTAAAAAATTTATTTCTGCAGAAAATTTTGTCAAAATTTTAGTTCTGTAGAAAACTTTGTAAAAAAAAAATTTTTCTATAGAAAATTTTGTCAAAATTGTATTTCTATAGAAATATTTTACCAAAATTATATTTGAATAGAAAATTGTGTCAAAATCTTATTTCTATAGAAAATTTTGTCAAAATTTTATTTCTATAGAAAATTTTGTCAAAATTTTATTTCTATAGAAAATTTTGTCAAAATTTTATTTCTACGGAAAATTTTTCACAATTTTATTTCCATGGAAATTTTTTTCAAAATTGTATTTCTATAAATAATTTTTTCAGAATGTTATTTCTATCGAAAATTTTTACCAAAATTATATTTCTATAGAAAATTTTGTCAAAATTTTATTTCTATAGCAAATTTTGTCAAAATTTTATATCTATAGAAAATTTTTGGAAGGAAGAAGAATATTTTGCAAAATCTACCAAACCATCAAGAATTCTACAAATCTACCAAATATTCATACCCAATATGGTTTGCAGTCAAAGCGTATTCTCTGCTATAGGCTTCATTGCCCTCTGGCAATCTATGAAAACGGTTTGTGGCGTCTTGTTATTCCCGTGCGATTTAACACATTCCCTTAGGGCACGCTTTTTTGCCTACAGGATTGTGATGTGTTTCGGTAATCGGAATAGGATATCGTGTTTGGTTCCTCTCAACCATCTTCGATCTATTGATGTAGCAGCTATTTCCAACAGATATCACATCTGCTCCGGAGTCCCATTCTCCCAGGAGCAACTTGCTGACATCAGAATGTCACACTCGACAGCTATGGCTTCGATGTTCCCGTCCTCTCACCCATTTGCGATCCATCGGTGTTAAGCTTTGAAACCCTCAGAAATGTCACCAGCATTACTGAGGTGGGATAATCCACCGCTGAAAACCTTTTTGGTGTTTGGTGGAAACTGGGTTTTGGACCCACGACCCTGTGTATGCAGATCATGCTAACCATTGCACCAGAGTGTTACACTCGACAGCTATGGCTTCGATGTTCTTGTCCTTTCACCCATCTGCTATTTCCAACCAGATACCAGATTTGGGTTCTGGCGGTCTCATTCTCCCTGGACCAACTTACTGACTTCAGAATGTCATTCTCGGCAGCTGTGGCTTCGACGTTCCCTTCCTCTCACCCCTCTTCGATCCATCGGTGTAGCAGCTATATCGGCATCTGATATCTGTTCTGGAGTCCCATACTCCCATGACCAACTCACTGACATCAGAATGTCACACTCTGAAGCTATGGCTTCGATTTTCCCGCCCTCTCATCCATCTGAGATCCATCGGTGTTGCAGCTATCTCTGCACCTGGAATCTGTTCTGGGGAGCCATTCTACCATGACCATCTTACTGTCTTCAGAATGTCATGCTCGGCAGCTGTGGCTTCGACGTTCCTCTCACCCATCTGCGAACCATCGGTGTTGCAGCTTTTCTGTATCTGGTATCTATTTTGGGGTCCCATTCTCCGCTGACCATCTTCCTGGCATCGCAATTTTACACTCGACAGCTATGACTTCGATTTTCCCGTCCTCTCATCCATCTGATATCCATCGGTGTTGCACCTTATTCTGTATTTGGTATCTATTCTGGAGTCCCATTCTCCCAGGACCAACTTACTGACATCTGAATCTTACACTCGACAGCTATGGCTTCGATATTCCCGTGCTCTCACCCATCTGCGATCCATCGGTGTTGCAGCTTTTTCTGCATCTGGTATGTATTCCGTGGACCCATTCTCGCAGGACCAATTTACTGACATCAGAATGCCATACTCTGTAGCTATGGCTTCGATGTTCCCGCCCTCTCATCCATCTTCGAATCATCGGTGTTGCAGCTATTTCTGCATCTGGTATCTGTTCTGGAGAGCCATTTTACTGGCTTCAGAATGTGATGCTCGGCAGCTGTGGCTTCGACGTTCCCTTCCTCTCACCCATCTGCGATCCATCGATGCTGCAGCTATTTCTGTATCTGGTATCTATTCTGGGGTCCCTTTCTCTGACCATCTTCCTGGCGTCGCAATGTTACACTCGACAGCTATGACTTCGATTTTCCCGTCCTCTCATCCATCTGAGATCCATCGGTGTTGCAGCTATTTCTACATCTGGTATCCGTTCTGGGGAGCTATTCTACCATGACCATCTAACTAGCTTCAGAATGTCATGCTCGGCAGCTGTGGCTTCGATGTTCCCGTTCTCTCACCCATCTGCGATCTATCGGTGTTGCACCTTATTCTGTATTTGGTATCTGTTCTGGAGTTCCCCGTTCTCCCAGGACCAACTTACTGACATATGAATGCTACACTCGACAGGTATGGCTTCGATGTTCCCGTCCTCTCACCCATCTGCGATCTATCGGTGTTGCACCATATTCTGTATTTGGTATCTGTTCTGGAGTCCCGTTCTCCCAGGACCAACTTACTGACATATGAATTCTACACTCGACAGGTATGGCTTCGATGTTCCCGTATCTGTTCTGGGGAACCATTCTACCACGACTATCTTGCTGGCTTCAGAATGCCATGCTCGGCAACTGTGGCTTCGACGTTCCCTTCCTCTCACCCATCTTCGATCTATCGGTGTTGCAGCTTTTTCTGCATCTGGTATGTATTTCGTGGACCCATTCTCGCAGGACCAACTTACTGACATCAGAATGTCACACTCTGCAGCTATGGCTTCGATGTTCCCGCCCTCTCACCCATTTTCGATCCATCGGTGTTGCAGCTATTTCTGCATCTAGTATCTCTTCTGGGGAGCCATTCTACCATGACCATCTTGCTGACTTCAGAATGCCATGCTCGACAGCTGTGGCTTCGACGTTCCCTTCCTCTCACCCATCTTCGATCTAACGGTGTTGCAGCTATTTCTGCATTTGGTATCTATTCTGGGGTCCCATTCTCCCCGGACCAACTTACTGACATCAGAATGTCACATTCGACAGCTGTGGATTCGATTGTCCCATCCTCTCACCCATCTTCGATCCATCGGTGTTGCACTTTCTTCCGCATCTGGTATCTATTCTGGGGTCCCATTCTCCGCTGACCATCTTACTGGTTTCAGAATGTCATGCTCGGCAGCTGTGGCTTCGATGTTCCCGTTCTCTCACCCATCTGCGATCCATCGGTGTTGCAGCTATTTCTGCATCTGGTATCTATTCTGTGGTCACATTCTCCCAGGACCATTTTACTGGCTTTTCAAATATCACACTCGGTAGCTATGGCTTCCATGTATTGTAGGGTTTAAATAGTTCAAGCTTTACTCCACTTTCCCCCTTTTAAGTCTCCACGAAACATTAATTCCCTAGGTCTCCTTAATAGGACTGAAGATCATAACCATCCATTGAAATGTTAATGTCATAGCTAGAATTTCTTTGTGAGGGAGGATATCAAAAAAATTCAACCAAACCAAATTTCCGAGCCTCGATGTTTTGCTACCCCATCTCAGCCATTATATTTGGAGGCTTGAAGAAATAATAAGAATTTTAACAAGGCTAAAATGAAGACAGTGAAAATTGTTCATCTTGTTTTTTTTTTCTTTCCATGTTCGTGATTTTTCTTCATAGTCTTCATTATTTTGGGTTTTTTTCTCTTGTTGCTTGTTGTACCATAGGAAAAGAAGAATGACTTGGAAAATTCCCTCCTTTCGCTCCTATTAGAGAATGAATAAGGGGACGGGTTAGAAGGGGTTAAAGATTCAGATTGCTATTGCAATCAAATTGTATTTTTCTGACTAACTGACAAAGGAAGCCGCCTGGATTCCTGCCTTCTTGCCTGCCTGCCTGCCTGCAGACTGCTAGCTCACTGCTTTTCAAGCACAAAACAAACCGGAACAAAATGAGTTCACAGTTTCTTTTTCCGATGAAGGTTCTCTAAGGATTCTTTATTTTTTTTTATATTTTTAGTATGAAATTTTCATCCTGCTGTGTAAGGGTAACCGTTCTTTGTTGTCTATCAGTGTGTGTGTGTGTGTGTCTACTACTAAAGAATGAGAATGTGGAAAATTTCTGTGGGTGTTATAAAGACGTGTGTAATGCCTTTCTTTTGAAAAGTCAGCAAATAATGCAGGTGCGTTTTTATTGGAATTGCACAGCAAAAAAACTAAAAAAAAAAAAAACGAAAAACGAGTAAAACTTTCTTTGGTTTGAGGATTGCAATTATTGGTTAAACTTTTGCAATGACTGTGCTTGTGGCTGCCATGGTTATGGTACGAGTATCTATTTAACCATTCACAATGTTGTAAAAAAGTAATCAATTCACTGTTTTTTCCATTTTTTCCTATTTAAAGCATTTGATAATAGTAAGTCATTCTACAGGAAATAATAAATTCCTAGAGAATTTCTCCACATACAAATATTCAGAGAAAAATAAATCAAATTCATGTAGCCAATTTATTTTGATTGATTCTAGTCAGGTGAGGATAAGTCAAAACTTCGTTAATATTTAAATCAACTAATTTTTATTCCATCTGCAATAGGATAAAATTTTATGTTTATACAAAATTTTATTTCTATAGAAAAATTTTATCCAAAATATTATTCCTATCACAAATTTTGTCAAAATATTGTCAAATTTTTATTTCTATAGAAAATTTTGTCCAAAAACTTTATTTCTATAGAAAATTTTGTTAAAATTTTATTTCTATAGAAAATTTTGTCAAATTGTTATTTCTGTAGAAAATGTTGTCAAAATTTTATTAATATAGAAATTTTTGTCAATTTTTTATTTCTATAGATAATTTTGTAAAAATTGTATATCTTTGGAAAAGTATGTCAAAATTTTATCTTTATATAATATATCATAATTTTATATCTATAGAAAATTTTGTCAAAAATGTATTTCTATAAAAAATTTGTCAAAATTTTATTTCTATAAAAAATTTTGTTAAAACTTTATTTAATTTGTATTGAAAATTTTGTCAAAATTTTATTATTATAGACAATTTTGTCTAAAGTTATTTCTATGGAAAATTTCGTCAAAATTTTATTTCTATAGAAAATTTTGTAAAAATTTTATTTCTATAGAAAATTTTGTAAAAATTTTATTTCTATAGAAAATTTTGTAAAAATTTTTTTTCTATAGAACATTTTGTCAAAATGTTATTTCTATAGAAAATTTTGTCAAAGTTTTATTTCTACAGAAAATTTTGTTAAAATTTTATTTCTATAGAAAATTTTGTCAAAATTTTATTCCTATAGAAAATTTTGTCGAAATTTTATTTCAATAGAAAATTTTGTTAAAAGTTTTTTTTTTCTATAGAAAATTTTGTCAAATTGTTATTTCTGCAGAAAATGTTGTCAAAATTTTATTTAAATAGAAAATTTTGATAAAAGTTTATATCGTTAGGAAATTTTGTACAAATTTTATGTCTATAGAAATTTTTTTCAAATTTCTATAGAAAATTTTTGGTTTAATTTTTTTTAGTATATAGACATCATTTCCCTTTCATTAAATGTTCTATAATTTGTCAAAACTTTATTTCTATAGATAAATTTTGCAAAATTTTATTTCTACAGAAAATTTTGTTAAAATTTAATTTCTATAGAATTTTTTTTTTACAAAATTTATATATATAGAAAATTTTGTCAAAATTTTATTTCTATAGAAAATTTTGTCAACTTGTTATTTCTGTAGAAAATGTTGACAAAATTTTATTCCTATAGAAAATTTTGTCGACATTTTATTTCTATAGAAAATTTTGCTAAAATTTTATTCCTATAGAGAATTTTGTAGAAATTTTATTTCTATAAACATTTTGTACAAATTTTATTTCTATAGAAAATTTTTGAATTAATTTTTTTTTAGTGTATAGACATCATTTCTTTTTCATTAAATGTTCTATAATTTATCAAAGCTTTATTTCTATAGAAAAATTTGGCAAAATTTTATTTCTATAGAAAATTTTGTTAAAATTTTATTTCTATAGAACTTTTTTTTTACAAAATTTATATCTATAGAAAACTTTCTCATAATTTTATTTCTGTAGAGAATTTGGTAAAAACTTTCTATTTTTTTTACAAAATTTATATCTATAGATAATTTTATCAAAATTTTATTTTTATAGAAAACCTTATCAAAATTTTATTTCTATAGCAAATTTTATCAAATTTTTATTTCTATACATAATTTTGTTAAAATTTTTTTCTATACAAAATTCTGCCAAACATGTATTTCTATAGAAAATTCCGTCAAAATTTTATTTTTATAGATTTTTTTTTTTAAATGTTATTTCTATACAAAATTTGATCAAAGTTGTATTTTGTATAAGAAGTTAAAAAAAATTTATTTCTATAGAAAATTGTGGGAAAAGTTTATTTCTATAGAAAATTTTGTCTGAATTTCATTTCTGTAGAAAATTTTGTTAAAACTTTATTTCTATAGAAAATTTTGTTAAAATTTTACTTCTATAGAAAATTTTGTCAAACTATTATTTCTGTAGAAAATGTTGTCAAAATTTTATTCCTATAGAAATTTTTGTCAATTTTTTATTTCTATAGATAATTTTGTAAAAATTGTTTATCTTGGGAAAAGTTTGCCAAAATTTTATTTTTATAGAAATATCTCATCATTTTATTTCTATAGAAAATTTTGTCAACAATTTATTTCTATAAAAAAATTGTCAAAATTGTATTTCTATAAAAAATTTTGTTAAAACTTTATTTCTATAGATAATTTTGTCAGAATTTAATTTCTATAAAAATTAATCTCCAAATTTTGTTTCTATAGAAAAATTTGGCAAAATTTTATTTCTATATATATTTTTTTTTTAATTTTATTTCTATAGAAAAATTTTGAAAAATTTGATTTTTATAGAAAATTTTGTAAAAATTTTCATTTCCATAAAAATTTGGTCAAAATGTTCATTTCTATAAAAAATATTGCCAAACTTTTGCTATAGAAAATTTTTCCAAACTTTTGCTATAGAAAATTTTTGCTAAAATTTATTTCTTTAGAAATTTTTTGCAAAATTTTATTCCTATAGAAAATTTTGTGAACATTTTATTTCTATAGAAAATTTTGTGAACATTTTATTTCTATAGAAAATTTTGTCAAAATTTTATTTCTATAGAAAATTTTGTCAAAATTTTATTTCTATAGATTTTTTTTTTTTGCAAAATTTGATTTATATAGAAATTTTTTGCAAAATTGTATTTATATAGAAAATTGTGTCCACATTTTATTTCTATAGAAAATTTTGTCAAAATGTTATTTCAATAGGATATTTTGTCAAAATTTTATTTTTTATAATTTTTTTTTTTTTAATTTTATTTCTAGAGACAATTTTGTCAAAAGTTTATTTCTATAGAAAATTTTGTCACAATTTTATTTCTATAAAATATTTTTATACCCTGAGCCACACTGTGGAACAGGGTATTATAAGTTAGTGCATAGGTTTGCAACACCCAGAAGGAGACGAGATAGACACATGGTGTCTTTGGCAACAAATGCTCAGGGTGGGCTCCGGAGTCGATATAGCCATGTCCGTCTGTCCGTGAACACATTTTTGTAATCAAAGTCTATATCGCAGTTTTAATCCAATCGACTTGAAATTTGGCAAAAGTATGTGTTTTGGCTCAGAATAGAACCCTATTAATTTTGGAAGAAATCGGTTCAGATTTAGATATAGCTCCCATATATATATATTTCGCCCGATATGGACTTATATGGCCCCAGAAGCCAGAGTTTTACGCTAATTTGCTTAAAATTTTGCACAAGAAGAACAATTAGTACTATGGTCAAGTGTGTCAAATTTTATTGAAATCGGTGCAGATTTAGATATAGCTCCCATATATATCTTTCGCCCGATATGGACTAATACGGTCCCAGAAGCCAGAGTTTTACCCCAATTTGTTTGAAATTTTGCACAGGGAGTAGAATTGGCATTGTAGCTATGCGCCAAATTTGGTTGAAATCGGTGTAGCTATGTGCCATATTTGGTTGAAATCGGTTCAGATTTCGATATAGCTCCCATATATAGCTTTCGGCCGATTTACACTCATTTACACCATAGAGGCCAATTTTTTGCTCCGATTTAGTTGAAATTTTGCACAGGGAGTAGAATTGGCATTGTTACTATGCGTGCCAAATTTGGTTGAAATCGGTTCAGATTTAGATATAGCTCCCATATATAGCTTTCGCCCGATTTACACTCATATGACCACAGAGGCCAATTTTTTGCTCCGATTTAGTTGAAATTTTGCACAGGGAGTAGAATTAGCATTATTGCTATGCGTGTCAAATTTAATTGAAATCGGTTCAGATTTAGATATAGCTCCCACATATAGCTTTCGCCCGATTTACACTCATATGACCACAGAGGCCAATTTTTAACTCCGATTTAGTTGAAATTTTGTACAGGGAGTAGAAAAAGCGTTGTTGCTATGCGTGCCAAATTTGGTTGAAATCGGTTCACATTTAGATATAGCTCCCATATATATGTTTTTCTGATTTCGAAAAAAATTGTCAAAATACCAACATTTTCCTTGTAAAATCGCCACTGCTTAGTCGAAAAGTTGTAAAAATGACTCTAATTTTCCTAAACTTCTAATACATATATATCGAGCGATAAATCATAAATAAACTTTTGCGAAGTTTCCTTAAAATTGCTTCCTTAAAATTGCTTGTTCCCTAGTGCATTAGCCGACTTAAATCTTGAGTCTATAGATTTTGTAGAAGTCTATCAAATTCTCTCCAGATCGAGTGATATTTAAATGTATGTATTTGGGACAAACCTTTATATATAGTCCCCAACACATTTGACGGATGTGATATGGTATCGAAAATTTAGATCTACAAAGTGGTGCAGGGTATAATATCGTCGGCCCCACCCGACTTTAGACTGTCCTTACTTGTCCGACTTTAGACTTTCCTTACTTGTTTTTTGCGTGCGTTAGTTAAATGAACTAAAAGACGGGAAAAAATTATACCTAAATTAAGGATATAGATTTACTAAATTCGTATTTCTCATAAATTAGTTCATTATTTCTTCAAATTTGTAAATTTTACTACAAAAGCGTCCATCATGAACTTCGTATGTCACCAAAGACATTCTTGCAATTTTGAACTCCAATTTTTTTCCTTCAAACTACAAAATTTTCTTTAAAAAATGAAAAAAATTATTTATGCCTAATACATTTTCTTGAATTTGTCGAAAAATATTTACTTATTTTTGATTACGGCGTGATGCCAGCGCTTGTAATACTGTTTAGTTAAAAATTTCTAAAAAAAATTCAAAAATTTCTAAAAATAATCAAAAGTTTTCTTCCTGGTGGGTTCACTGTTTTTTTTTTCAGTGTATAGAAATTATTGGTTTATTTTTTTTTTTTTTTCAGTGTATAGTGAGAATCTCTCTTTCATTAAATTCGTAGCAGATTTTAGTTATGTTAACTATAAATTTAAATTCAAGCCCTCTTAAATTCCCAATGATTATCCCAAAGCAACGTTAATTTTGCAATTCGACAAGCATCAATTTCAAAAGGCAAAAATATTACACTCGATGGCATAATAAGAGCGCAAAAAAAAAGTATTGAACTAAAGAATTTATTTCACTCCTCCACATTATGGTAGTGGTAGTGGTGGATAAAGGAAAATTCCATAGTGAAAACAGAGCATCATTGCTTTAATTACTTCCAGGTCTTAGGGTTGAATGTAGTTGGCTGCTGATGCCACAAAGTAATTAATCCTGCTCTCAAGCGACCAGCTAGTCAACTGACTCGCTCTTTAATCCTACCCCCCATGGGGATTGGGATGTAGGCCAAAAAGTTTCGATTACTTTATTTTATTAACCATAAAATTTCTTGGAAACTTCATTCAAGTCTAAATTACTTTGCCAATGTCCTCATCTTTATCTGTGTTTTTTGTTATTTCATTGAGACAGGGGCCTCTACATGAAGTGAGTGAGTAAGACAGAGAGAGAGATAGCGAGAGGTAGAGTAAATTAAGTTATTTATTATTTTCAAATTTCAATACTTTTACATTAACTCTGACAAGTAATGGTGTAATTGTAAGATAGGGCAGTTGTTGATGGAATTTTTCTTAATTTCAAACAAGAAATAAAATTCTTGGCAATTGTGAAGTTAGTAAACAGTGGGTATAATTTAATAATTTGGAGAGAAAATAATCGTTTCTATAGAATTTTTATAGAAATAAAATGTTAACACAATTTTCTATGGGAATAAAATTTTGACAAAATTTTCTATAGAAATAAAATTTTGACAACGTGTCCTATATAAATAAAATTTTATTATATTTCATGTTAGCCTGATACCGAAACAGGCAATTGACGTCCAAATGCATTATATCTAATTATACAATTATTTTTCGTGAAATTTCGATAAAATTTTTCTATAAAAATAACACTTTGACAAAATTTCCTATAGAATTAAATTTTGACAAAATTTTCTATAGAAATAATATTTTGACAAAAATAACTATAGAAGCAAAAAATTTTTTTTGAAAAAAAAAATTATATAAATTTTGACAAAATTGTTTATAGAAAAAAAATTGACAAAATTTTTTATAGAAATTAATTCTGAAGTTTTGACAAAATTTTCTATGGAAATAAACTTTGACAAAGTTTTCGATAGAAATTAAATTTTGACAAAGTTTTCGATAGAAATAAAATTTTGACAAAGTTTTCGATAGAAATAAAATTTTGGCAAAATTTTCTAACGAAACAAAATTTTGACAAAATTTTCTATAGAAATTATATTTTGACAAATTTTTCTGTAGAAACAAAAGTTTGACAAAATTTATTATAGAAATAAAATATTTAAAAAAATTTCTAAAGTAATAAAATTGTGACAAAATTTTTTATAGAAATAAAATTTTGACAAAAGTTTTTATAGAAACAAAATTTTGACAACATGTTCCATAGAAATTAAATTTTAATAAAATTTTGTATAGAAATAAAGTTTTAACAATATTTTCTATAAAAAAATTTAAGAATATTTGTTATAGAAATAAAATTTTGACAAAATTTTCTATAGAAATGATATTTTAATAAAAAAAATTCTATAGTTTTAAAATTAAAAAAAAAAATTCTATAGAAATAAAATTTTAACAAAATTTTCTATAGAAATAAAATTTGGCAAAATTTTCTATAAATATAAAATTTTGAGAAAATGTTCTATAGAAATGGAATTTTGACAAAAATTTTCTATAGAAATAAAATTTTGACAAAATATTCTATAGAAATTAAATTTTGTCACAATTTTCTATAGAACTAAAATTTTTCTATAGAAATAAAATTTTGGCAAAATTTTCTATGGGAATAAAAGTATGACAAAATTTTCTATAGAAATAAAGCTTTAACAAAATTTTCTATATAAAAAAAAAAATTTTGACAAAATTTCCTATGGGAATAAAATTTTGACAAAATTTCCTACGGGAATAAAATTTTGACAAAATTTTCTATAGAAATAAAATTTTGACAAAATATTCTATTGAAATTAAATTTTGTCACAATTTTCTATAGAAATAAAATTTTGACAAAGTGTCCTATATAAATAAAATTTTATTATATTTCATGTTAGCCTGATACCGAAACAGGCAATTGACGTCCAAATGCATTATATCTAATTACACAATTATTTTTCGAGAAATTTTGATAAAATTTTTCTATAAAAATAACACTTTGACAAAATTTCCTATAGAATTAAATTTTGACAAAATTTTCTATAGAAATAATATTTTGACAAAAATAACTATAGAAGCAAAAATTTTTTTTTGAAAAAAAAAATATATAAATTTTGACAAAATTGTTTATAGAAAAAAAATTGACAAAATTTTTTATAGAAATTAATTCAGAAGTTTTGACAAAATTTTCTATGGAAATAAACTTTGA
This sequence comes from Haematobia irritans, assembly GCF_050003625.1. Classification (NCBI taxonomy): domain Eukaryota; kingdom Metazoa; phylum Arthropoda; class Insecta; order Diptera; family Muscidae; genus Haematobia; species Haematobia irritans. The sequence goes on from NC_134397.1 coordinate 18,449,189, forward strand.
CAAAGTTTTCGATAGAAATGAAATTTTGACAAAGTTTTCGATAGAAATAAAATTTTGACAAAATTTTCTATAGTAAAAAATTGGACAAAATTTTCTATAGAAATAAAATTTTGGCAAAATTTTCTAAAGAAACAAAATTTTGACAAAATTTTCTAAAGAAACAAAATTTTGAGAAAATTTTCTATAGAAATAAAATTTTGAGAAAATTTTCTATAGAAATAAAATTTTGAGAAAATTTTCTATAGAAATAAAATTTTCACAGAATTTTCCAAAGGGATAAAGCTGTGACAAAATTTTCTATAGAAATAAAATTTTCACAGAATTTTCTAAAGGAATAAAGTTGTGCCAAAATTTTCTATAGAAATAAAATTTTGAGAAAATTTGTTATAGAAAAAAAATGTTGACAAAATTTTCTATAGAAATAAAATTTTAACAAAATTCTCTATAGCAATAAAATTTTGACAAAATTTTCGATAGAAATAAAACTTTGACAAAATTTTATATGGAAATAAACTTTTGACAAAATGTTCTATACAAATGAAATTTTGACAAAGTTTTCGATAGAAATAAAATGTTGACAAAATTTTCAATAGCAAAAAATTATACAAATTTTTCTATAGAAATAAAATTTTGGCAAAATTTTAACAAAATTTTCTAAAGAAACAAAATTTTGACAAAATTTTGACAAAATTTTCTATAGAAATACGATTTTGACAAAAGTTTTTGTTGAAATAAAATTTTAACAAATTTTTCTATAGAAGTTAAATTTAAAAAAAAAATTTCTATAGAAATAAAGTTTTAAAAAAATTTTCTATACACATAAAATTTTTAGAAAATTTGTTATAGAAATAATATTTTGACAAAATTTTCTATGGAAATAAACTTTTGACCAAATATTCTATAGAAATAAAATTTTGACAAAGTTTTCTATAGAAATAAAATGTTGACAAAAATTTTTATAGAAATATAATTTTGACAAAATTTTCTATGGAACAAAAATTTTGGCAAAATTTTCTAACGAAACAAAATTTTGACAAAATTTTCTATAGAAATTATATTTTGACAAATTTTTCTGTAGAAATAAAAGTTTGACAAAATATATTATAGAAATAAAATATTTAAAAAATTTTCTAAAATAATAAAAGTGTGACAAAATTTTTTATAGAAATAAAATTTTGACAAAAGTTTTTATAAAAATAAAATTTTGACAACATGTTCTATAGAAATTAAATTTTAATAAAATTTTGTATAGAAATAAAGTTTTAACAATATTTTCTATAAAAAAAATTGAGAATATTTGTTATAGAAATAAAATTTTGACAAAATTTTCTATAGAAATAATATTTTAATAAAAAAATTTCTATAGTAGTAAAATTAAAAAAAAAATCGATAGAAATAACATTTGAACAAAATTTTCTATAGAAATAAAATTTGGCAAAATTTTCCAAAAATATAAAATTTTGAGAAAATTTTCTATAGAAATGGAATTTTGACAAAAATTTTCTATAGAAATAAAATTTTGACAAAATATTCTATAGAAATTAAATTTTGTCACAATTTTCTATAGAACTAAAATTTGGACAAAATTTTCTATAGAAATAAAATTTTGAAAAAATTTTTTGTAGAATTAAATTTCGACAAAATTTTTTTATAGAAATAAAATTTCGGCAAAATTTTCTATAGAAATAAAATTTTGGCAAAATTTTCTATGGGAATAAAAGTATGACAAAATTTTCTATAGAAATAAAGCTTTAACAAAATTTTCTATATAAAAAAAATTTTGACAAAATTTCCTATGGGAATAAAATTTTGACAAAATTTCCTATGAGAATGAAATTTTGACAAAATTTCCTATGGGAATAAAATTTCGACAAAATTTTCTATAGAAATACAATTTTGACAAAATTTTCTATAGAAATAGAATTTTGTAAAATTTTCAAAATAAATAAAATTTTGACAAAATTTGTATAGAAATAAAATATTGACAAAATTTTTTATAGAAATAAAATATTTACAAAATTTTCTAAAGGAATAAAATTGTGACAACATTTTCTATAGAAATAAAATTTCGGCAAAATTTCCTATAGAAATAAAATTTTGGGAAAATTTTCTATAGAAATGAAGTTTTGACAAAAATTTTCTATAAAAATAAAATTTTGACAAAATATTCTATAGAAATTAAATTTTGTCACAATTTTCTATAGAAATAAAATGTTGACAAAATTTCTTATAGAATTAAATTTCGACAAAATTTTTTTATAGAAATAAAATTTCGGCAAAATTTCCTATAGAAATAAAATTTTGGCAAAATTTTCTATAGAAATAAAGCTTTAAAAAAATTTTCTATAAAAAAAAAATTTTGCAAAATTTCCTATGGGAATAAAATTTTGACAAAATTTTCTATAGAAATAAAATTTTGACAAAATTTTCTATAGAAATAAAAAATTGTAAAATTTTCTAAATAAATAAAATTTTGAAAAAAATTGTATAGAAATAAAATTTTGACAAAATTTTTTATAAAAATAAAATATTTACAAAATTTTCTAAAGGAATAAAATTGTGACAACATTTTATATGAAAATAGAAATTAAATTTTAATAAAATTTTCTATAGAAATAAAGTTTTAACAAAATTTTCTATAAAAATAAATTTTGACAAAATTTTCTTATTAAATAAAATTTTTCTATAGAAAAATGTTCTATAGAAATTAAATTTTAATAAAATTTTCTATAGAAATAAAGTTTTAACAAAATTTTCTATAAAAATAAATTTTGACAAAATTTTCTTATTAAATAAAATTTTTACAAAAAAAATATTGATTTTGACAATATTACCTAAGACTTTGTGTATCCGTGGTGCAATGGTTAGCATGCCCGCCTTGCATACACAAGGTCGTGGGTTCGATTCCTGCTTCGACCGAACACCAAAAAGTTTTTCAGCGGTAGATTATCCCACCTCAGTAATACTGGTTACATTTCTGATGGTTTCAAAGCTTCTCTAAGTGGTTTCACTGCAATCCGTTCGGACTCGGCTATAAAAAGGAGGTCCCTTGTCATAGAGCTTAACATGGAATCGGGCAGCACTCAGTGATAAGAGAGAAGTTCACCAATGTGGTATCACAATGGACTGAATAGTCTAAGTGAGCCTGATACATCGGACTGTCACCTAACCTAACCTAACCTTGTGTATCTATCTCGTCTGCATCTTTAAATTAACTTTAAAGTTTTGACATCATTATTTGGTAAAACGTTTCCCATTGTGCTGGACCCTTTGCCATTTTCCCCCTATCACAAATTACTTGTTAAAGTTCAAACATCTTTATTTTACATTTCTTCAGAATACCATCTCTCTGCCATGCTAACTACTATGCCCATTCTGATGAGTTCTATTTAGGAGAAAAAAAACAGGCTGTCAATGGTAAACGGAAATGTCTACTAAAGACGTGGGAGTGGGACGGAGGGGGCCAAATTTAATGAATGACTGGGAAATGAAGACTTGGACCAACAAAGAATCATTTTCAAAAAGAAGGAGAAGGTAATTATGGCTTTTTCCCACCGACAAACGCGAAAAACTAATTGTGTCTTTTTTGTTCGTTTGTTGCTATTTGCTCTCAATGCTTTGCTCAAAGTATCCTGTGGAGGGATGGGGATTGGCTATGCGAAGATGGGGTTAGTTGTTGTTGTTGCTGTCGTTATGGTGAGGCCTTTAGGGCAATGGGGTTTTTGGTGGAAAATAATGAAATCATTTGTTAAGTTGCCACATAGTCAACGTTGCCAATGAGACAACGAGTTTGCCCCGTCAAAAGAAAATGTTTGTGCGAATATGGTTGCCGTTTGCCGCCGTTGTTAGACGCTGTTGTTTTTGTTGCCAATAAAATCGGATATCTTCATTAAGTTTTCTCTCCCCTCTCACCATAATAATGTTCGCTATGGTTAATAAGAACGAATTGAAAGAATGTTTGCCATTGACACCATCACCCTCTTACCATACGATATGCGTTACGAATTCTTATGGTGGGAAATATCTTTATCAAAATGATTGTTAGGCAGAAACAGTGGTTTCAATACATGAGGGAGAAAAAAATAATTTTTAGTCAACAATTAAACTTTCCCCTACTGAATTAAACGTAATGTTAAAAACTAAAAATAAAAAATAATTTTGAGGGCTTATATAAATCAATTAAAAATTAATATAAGGACATTTTTTAATATTTTTTATACCCTGCGCCACACTGTGGAACAGGGTATTTTAAGTTAGTGCATATGTTTGCAACACCCAGAAGGAGACAAGATAGACACATGGTCTCTTTGGCAATAATCCTCAGGGTGGGTCCCTGAGTCGATATAGCCATGTCCCTCTGTCCGTCCGTCCGTCTGTCTGTGAACACATTTTTGTGACCAAAGTCTAGGTCGCAGTTTAAGTCCAATTAACTTAAAATTTGGCACAAGTTTCTGTTTTGCGTCAGAATAGAACCCTATTGATTTTGGAAGAAATCGGTTCAGATTTAGATATAGCTCCCATATATATCTTTCGCCCGATATGCACTTATATGAACCCAGAAGCCAAAGTTTTACCCTAATTTGCTTGAAATTTTGCACAAGGAGAACAATCAGTACTATAGTCAAGTGTGCTAAATTTTATTGAAATCGGTTCAGATTTAAATATAGCTCCCATATATATATATTTCGCCCGATATGGACTTACATGGCCCCAGAAGCCAGAGTTTTAGCTCAATTTGATTGAAATTTTGCACTAGGAGTACAATATATAGTGTAGTCAAGTGTGCTAAATTTTATTGAAATTGGTTTAGATTTAGATATAGCTTCCATATATATCTTTCGCCTGATTTTCCGTCATATGACCCCAAAGGTCAAAGTTGCAGTTCGATTTACGTGAATTTTGCAAAGGGAGTAGAATTAAAATACTTAGTATGCATGTCAATTTTGGTTCAAATCGGTTCAGATTTCGATATAGCTTCCATATATATGTTTTTCCGATTAAAGCAAAAATGGCCAGAATACCCACATTTTCCTTGTAAAATCGCCACTGCTAAGTCGAAAAAGTGACTCAAGTTTTCTTTTATTTCTAATACATATCTCTCAACCGGTAAATCATAAATACACTTTTGCGATGTTGGCCCAAAATTGGTTCAGATTAAAATGTTTCCCATAAAATTTTATTTCTATAGAAAATTTTGTCAAAATTTTATTTCTATAGAAAATTTTGTCAAAATTTCATTTCTATAGAAAATGTTGTCAAAATTTTATTTCTATAGGAAAGTTTCTCACCTTTTTATTTCTATAGAAATTTTTTTCAAAATTTTATTTCTATAGAATATTTTGTCAAACATTTTATTTCTTTACAAAAATTTGTCAAAATTTTATTTTCATAGGAAAATTTGTCGAAATTATATTTTTATAGAATTTTTTTTCAAAATTTTATTGCTATAGAAAATTTTAGTCAAAATTTTATTTATATAGCAAAGTTTTGAAAAAGATCTTATTTCTATAGAAAATTTTGTCAAAATTGTATTTCTATAGAAAATTTTAGTCAAAATTTTATTTTAATAGAACATTTTGTCAAAATTTTATTTTAATAGAAAATTTTGTCAAACTTTTATTTCTATAAAAAATTTGGTCAAAATTTTATTTCTATAGGAAAGTTTGTCAAAATTTTACTTCTATAGAAAATTTGTCAAAATTTTATTTCTTTTCCTCTGGTTAAGCTACACTTGTAGTTTAGTCAATGCATGGCTTTAAGCTGAGATCAAAAACAACAATAAAATTTTATTTTAATAGAAAACTTTGTCAAAATTTTATTTCTGTAGAAATTTTTTCAAAATTTTATTTCTATTGAAAATTTTGTCACAATTTAATTTCTATAGAAAATTTTGTCAAAATTTTATTTTTATAGAAAATTTTGTCAAACATTTATTTCTTTAGAAAATTTTTCAACATTTAATTTCTATATAAAATTTTGCCAAATTTTATTTCTATAAAAAAATTTTGTCAAAATTCTTTTTCTATAAAAAATTTTGTCAAAATTTTATTTTAATAGAAAATTTTGTCAAAATTTTATTTCTATTGAAAATTTTGTCACAATTTAATTTCTATAGAAAATTTTGTCAAAATTTTATTTTAATAGAAAATTTTGTCAAACTTTTATTTCTATAGAAAATTTTGTCAAAATTTTATTTCTATAGGAAAGTTTGTCAAAATTTTATTTCTATAGAAAATTTTGTCATAATTTTATTTCTATAGAAAATTTGTCAAAATTCTATAGAAAATTTTGTCAAAATTTTATTTCTGTAGAAAATTTTTTCAAAATTTTATTTCTATCGGAAAGTTTTTCAAAATTTTACTTCTATAGAAAATTTGTCAAAATTTTATTTCTATAAAAAATTTTGTCAAAATTTTATTTTAATAGAAAATTTTGTCAAAATTTTATTTTAATAGAAAATTTTGTCAAAATTCTATTTGAATAGAAAATTTTGTCAAACTTTTATTTCTGTAGAAAAATTTTTCAAGATTTTATTTCTATAGAAAATTTTGTCAAAATTTTATTTCTATAGAAAATTTTGTTAAAATTTTATTTCTATAGAAAATTTGTCAAAATTCTATTTCTATTGAAAATTTTGTCATAATTTAATTTCTATAGAAAATTTTGTCAACATTTTATTTTTATAGAAGATTTTGTCAAACTTTTATTTCTTTAGAAAATTTTTCAACATTTTATTTCTATATAAAATTTTGTCAAAATTTTATTTCTATAGGAAAGTTTGTCAAAATTTTACTTCTATAGAAATTTTTCAAAATTTTATTTCTATAAAAAATTTTGTCAAAATTTTATTTTAATAGAAAATTTTGTCACAATTTTATTTCTGTAGAAATTTTTTCAAAATTTTATTTCTATTGAAAATTTTGTCACAATTTAATTTCTATAGAAAATTTTGTCAACATTTTATTTTTATAGAAGTTTTTGTCAAACTTTTATTTCTATAGAAAATTTCGTCAAAATTTTACTTGTTTCTATAGAAGTTGTCAAAATTTTATTTTTATAAAAAATTTCTATAAATTTTGTCAAAATTTTATTTCTATAGAAAATTTTGTCAAAATTTTATTTCTATAACAAATTTTGTCAAAATGTTATTCCTATAGAAAATTTTCTCATCATTTTATTTCTATAGAAAATTTTTTCAAAATTTTATTTCTATAGAATATTTTGTCAAACATTTTATTTCTTTACAAAATTTTGTCAAAATTTTATTTTCATAGGAAAATTTGTCGAAATTATATTTTTATAGGATTTTTTTTTTCAAAATTTTATTGCTATAGAAAATTTTGTCCAAATTGTATTTCTATAGAAAATTTTTGTCAAAATCTTATTTTAATAGAACATTTTGTCAAAATTTTATTTTAATAAAAAATTTTGTCAAACTTTTATTTCTATAGAAAATTTTTTCAAAATTTTATTTCTATAGGAAAGATTGTCAGAATTTTACTTCTATAGAAAATTTGTCAAAATTTTATTTCTTTTCCTCTGTTGGTTAAGCTACACTTGTAGTTTAGTCAATGCATGATTTTAGGCTGAAATCAAGAAAACGACAACAATGATTAAAGAACAAAACCAACAATAACAAAACAAAACGAATAAAAAAATTTTATTTCTATAAAAAATTTTGTCAACATTTTATTTTAATTCTATTTTAATATAAAATTTTGTCAAAATTTTATTTCTGTAGAAAATGTTTTCAAAATTTTATTTCTATAGAAAATTTTGTCACAATTTAATTTCTATAGAAAATTTTGTCAAAATTTTATTTTAATAGAAAATTTTGTCAAACTCTTATTTCTTTAGAAAAATTTGTCAACATTTTATTTCTATAGGAAAGTTTGTCAAAATTTTACTTTTATAGAAAATTTGTCAAAATTCTATTTCTATAAAAAATTTTGTCAAAATTTTATTTCTGTAAAAATTTTTTAAAAATTTTATTTCTGTAAAAATTTTTTCAAAATTTTATTTCTATTGAAAATTTTTGAACATTTTATTTCTATATAAAATTTTGTCAAAATTTTATTTCTATAGGAAAGTTTGTCAAAATTTTACTTCTTTCTATAGAAGTTGTCAAAATTTTATTTCTATAAAAAATTTCTATAAACAATTTTGTCAAAATTTTATTTTAACAGAAAATTTTGTCAAAATTTTATTTCTGTAGAAAATTTCAAAATTTCAAAATTTTATTTCTATAGAAAATTTTGTCACAATTTAATTTCTATAGAAAATTTTGTCAACATTTTGTTTGGTTTCGAAAGAAGAATATTTTTTCTTGTTAAATTTTTTTCCCATCATACCTTTTATACCACTGTCCTGGTATTATTTACCAATGTCGAAGACAATTGTATTGCCTTCTTGTATTGCTGGTATTGGTGTTGATTTTGTTACTTCTGTTGTTATTTTAACTGACTTGCTAGCTTTTCCGTTTCCTTTCAATTCATATAGGAATGCTTATTGGCGTCTGTGTGTGTGTGTGTGTGGGTCGATGAGACTAAGTCTGATTATGGCATGGCTTACTTGTTTCGTAAAGGGGAAAAGGAGGTAAATTACAGACAAACCCATGCTGTGTGCCCGTCAAGCGTGGCATTATCATGCCTGGGTTGTTGGTGTTGCTGTTGCTATTGCTGCTGGTGGCATATAATAAAATAATTGTTATTCGACTTTTTGAGCCCATTATTGTTATTGTTATTGCCATTGTATTTGATCGTGTTCATGTTTGAAAATGTATCTTTTGTTTGAATGTTTACACTTTGAGAATCCTTAAGACCAAACAGCCATCATTATCATTAACATCATGAATGGATTTGCTACAAAAACAAATACACACACATAGACATAGAAATACACCAAATAAAAGTCCATCCATAAGTTAAAATGTCTGTATGTTGTATGTTGGTATCCAATGTTAATGCCTACTGTCTGTAGAGTGCTGCCGCTGCTGGCTATGTTATATTTAAATGGATTTATTATCATTGTATATCAGATTAATAGTGATTTCTCGTTTCAAATGGAAATTAAATTATAAATTGTTATTGCATATTCTCAGACTTTTGCAATGTGTAAGTGTATGTGTGTGTGTATAAAGAAATTTGTTTATGAGTATGAAAGAAAATTAGAGAGTGAGGTGGGCTTGAGAGAAGCTCGATTGCTTTAGATGGCTTAGATTGCTTCATAGCATATTTGATGAGATTGTATGAATATGAGTGGTTTTATTTTCATTCATTTATAACTTAATTGAATGAGTGCCTAAAACTATGCATTAATTTTAATGATTACAATAATCCTAAAAGTATGCCATACATTTGATATACTCAACGAAAGAAGTTTATGTATGGAATTCAAGTCGCCTCATCCAAACAAATGACATGAAATATTTTAATTATGCATTCATCATAATTATCTTTTGGGGTAATGACGGTTGAAATTATCTCCCATTTCAGTTTAATTGCCCAAAATTTTGATTTTTGATTTCAAATTTACCATTCCTATGGTAAATATTGTATTAACATAACAATAATGGAAATTAATTTTGAGCAAATAATTCAAAATGTCTATAATAATAATATTTTGCAATAAAGATTGGATCACACAAATCATTAATTTGTGAATTCATAGTTAAACCCCGGCGACACAAAAAGATGTAGAGAATAATGAATATGCAAATACTGAATATAGGCAAAAGGATAAAATTGACATAGTATATGTAGGCTGATAAATCATTGTAAGAAATAAAATTTTCTATTGACATAAAATTTTTACACAATTTTCTATGGAAATAAAATATTGACGAAATTTTCTATAGAAATAAAATTTTCACCAAATATTCTATAGAAATGAAATTTTGACACAAATTGACAGAAATACAAAATTTTCTATAGAAATAAAAATTTGACAAAATTTTCTATAGAAATAAAACTTTGACAAAATTTATTATAGCAATAAAATTACAAAAAAAAATCTATAGCAATAAAATTTAGAAAAAAAAAATTCTACAGAAACAAAATGTTGACATAATTTTTATAAAATTTTCTTTAGAAATAAAATTTTGTGAACAATTTTCTATAGAAATAAAACTTTGACAATAGTTTCTATAGAAATAAAATTTTGACAAAATTTTTTATAGCAATAAAATTTCGAAAAAAAAATTTTACAAATTGTTCTATAGAAATAAAATTTTTACAAAAGTTTCTATAGAAATTAAATTTTGACAAAATTTTCTATAGAAATTTTGACAAAATTTTCTATGAAAATACAATTTTGGCAAAATTTTCTATTGAAATAAAATTTTAATAAAAACTCATATAGGAATAAAATTTTGACAAAATTTTCTATTGAAATAAAATTTTGACAAATTTTAGATAGGAATAAAATTTTGAAATAATTTTCTATAGAAATAACATTTTTATAAAATTTTCTATAGAAATAAAATTTTGACAAAAATTTGTATTGAAATAAAATTTTGACAAAATTTTCTATAGAAATAAAATTTTGACACAATTTTCTATGAAAATAAAATTTGGACAAAATTTTCTATAGAAATAAAATTTTGACAAAATATTCTATAGAAATAAAATTTGGACAAAATTTTCTATAGAAATAAAAAAAAATTTCTAATAAATAAATTTTCTATAGAAATAAAATTTTGACAAAAATTTCTATAGAAATAAAATGTTGACACAATTTTCTATGGAAATAAAATTTGGACAAAATTTTGACAAAATATTCTATAGAAATGAAATTTTGACACAATTTTCTATGGAAATAAAATTTTTACAAAATTTTCTATAGAAATAAAAATTTTACAAAATTTTCCATAGAAATCATATGTTGACAAAATTTTCTATAGAAATAAAATTTTGACAACATTTTCTATAGAAATAAATTTTATGAAAAATTTTCTACAGAAATAAAATTTTGACAAAATTTCCTATAGAAATCAAATGTTGACAAAATTTTCTATGGGAATAAAATTTTGACAAAATTTTCTATAGAAATAAAAATTTGACAAAATTTTCTATAGAAATAACATTTTGTTAAAATTTTCTATAGAAATAAAATTTTGATAAACATTTCTATAGAATTTTTTTTTTTGACAAAATTTTCTATGGGAATAAAATTTTGATAAAATTTTCTATGGGAATAAAATTTTGATAAAATTTTCTATGGGAATAAAATTTTGACAAAATTTTCTATAGATATAAAATTTTGACAAAATTTTCTATAGAAATAAAATTTTCACAAAATTTTCTATAGAAATAAAATTTTGACAAAATTTTAGATAGGAATAAATTTTTGACATAATTTTAATAGAAATAATATTTTTATAAAATGTTCTATAGAAATAAAATTTTGACAAAAATTTCTATAGAAATAAAATTTTGACAAAATTTTCTATAGAAATAAAATTTTGACACAATTTTCTATGAAAATAAAATTTGGACAATATTTTCTATAGAAATAAAATTTTGACAAAATATTCTATAAAAATAAAATGTTGACAAAATTTTCTCTAGAAATAAAATTTTGACAAAAATTTCTATAGAAATAAAATGTTGACACAATTTTCTATAGAAATAAAATTTGGACAAAATTTTGACAAAATATTCTATAGAAATGAAATTTTGACACAATATTCTATGGAAATAAAATTTTTACAAAATTTTCTATAGAAATAAAAATTTGACAAAATTTTCCATAGAAATAAATTTTATGAAAAATTTTCTACAGAAATAAAATTTTGACAAAATTTCCTATAGAAATCAAATGTTGACAAAATTTTCTATAGAAATAAAATTTTGACAACATTTTCTATAGAAATAAATTTTATGAAAAATTTTCTACAGAAATAAAATTTTGACAAAATGTCCTATAGAAATTTTTTTTTTTTTTTACAAAATTTTCCATGGGAATAAAATTTTGACAAAATTTTCTATAGAAATAAAATTTTGACAAAATTTTCTATAGAAATAACATTTTGTTAAAATTTTCTATGGAAATAAAATTTTGACAAAAATTTCTATAGAATTTTTTTTTTTGAGAAAGTTTTCTATGGGAATAAAATTTTGACAAAATTTTCTATAGATATAAAATTTTGACAAAATTTTCTATAGAAATAAAATTTTGACAAAATTTTCTATAGAAATAAAATTTTGACAAAAATTTATATAGAAATAAAATGCTGACCCAATTTTCTATGGAAATAAAATTTGGACAAAATTTTCCTATAGAAATAAAATTTTTACAAAAATTCTATAGAAATGAAATTTTGACACAATTTTCTATGGAAATAAAATTTTTACAAAATTTTCTATAGAATTAAAAATTTTACAAAATTTTCCATAGAAATCAAATGTTGACAAAATTTTCTATAGAAATAAATTTTATGAAAAATTTTCTACAGAAATAACATTTTGACAAATTTTCCTATAGAAAAAACATTTTTTTGACTAAATTTTCTATGGGAATAAAATTTTGACAACATTTTCTATAGAAATAAATTTTATGAAAAATTTTCTCCAGAAATAAAATTTTGACAAAATGTCCTACAGAAAAATTTTTTTTTTTTTGACAAAATTTTCAATGGGAATAAAATTTTGACAAAATTTTCTATAGAAATAAAAATTTGACATAATTTTCTATAGAAATAACATTTTGTTAAAATTTTCTATAGAAATAAAATTTTGACAAAAATTTCTATAGAATTTTTTTTTTTGACAAAATTTTCTATGGGAATAAAATTTTGACAAAATTTTCTATAGAGATAAAAATGTGACAAAATTTTTTATAGAAATAACATTTTTATAAAATTTTCTATAGAAATAAAATTTTGACAAAAATTTCTATAGAAATAAAATTTTGATAACATTTTCGGTAGAAATAATTTTTTAACGCAATTTTCTACAGATATAAAATTTTGACAAAATTTTCTATAGAAATAAATTTTTGACAACATTTTCTGTAGAAATAAAATTTTGACAAAAATTTCTATAGAAATAAAATGCTGACACAATTTGCTACGGAAAAAAGATTTGGATAAAATTTTCCTATAGAAATAACATTTTGACAAAAAATTCTATAGAAATGAAATTTTGACACAATTTTCTATGGAAATAAAATGTTTACACAAAATTTTCTATAGAAATAAAAATTTGACAAAATTTTCCATAGAAATCAAATGTTGACAAAATTTTCTATAGAAATAAAATTTTGACAAAATTTTCTATAGAAATAAAATTTTGACAAAATTTTCTACAGAAATAAAATTTTGACAAAATTTCCTATAGAAAAAACATTTTTTTGCCAAAAATTTCTATGGGAATAAAATTTTGACAAAATTTTCTACAGATATAAAATTTTGACAAAATTTTCTATAGATATAAAATTTTGACAAAATTTTCTATAGAAATAACATTTTGACAAAAATTTCTATAGAAATAAAATGCTGACACAATTTTCTATGGAAATAAAATTTGGACAAAATTTTCCTATAGAAATAAAATTTTGACAAAATTTTTTATAGCAATAAAATTCCGAAAAAAAAATTTACAAATTGTTCTATAGAAATAAAATTTTTACAAAAGTTTCTATAGAAATAACATTTTGACAAAATTTTCTATAAAAATACAATTTGAAAAAATTTTCTATTGAAATAAAATTTTAATAAAAACTTATAAAGGAATAAAATTTTGTCAAAATTTTCTATAGAAATAAAATTTTGACAAAATTTTCCATAGAAATACAATTTTCACAAAATTTTCTATAGAAATAAAATTTTGATAAGATTTTCTATAGATAAAAGTTCTGATAAAATTTTCGAGAGAAATAAAATTTTGACTAAATTTTCTACAGAAATAAAATTTTGACAAAATTTTCGGGAGAAATAAAATGTTGACTAAATTTTCTATAGAAAAAATTTTTTTTTGTAAAAAAAAATTTGACAAAATTTTTAATAGAAATACAATTTTGACAAAATTTTCCATAGAAATCCTAAATTGGGGATAAGAGCCAGCAAAATACTTGCAACACTGCTTATACCCCCGTCCATTTCCTTAATATATCCCTGAGCACCATTAACTATTGAGTTTTTTTAACAAAACGATACAGCATATGAATTAGCAAACATTATTCTTCATGTCATAACTTCAACTCTGAACTGTTTAACAAAAAAACAGAAACACTCTCACCAACACACACACATGTATAAAGGATGATAAATGTTTTACATTTCCGCCCACAAATTGCATTTCACACCCTACCAGCAAAAGTATAGAAAAAAAACACCACCGAATCCACAGTACAATTTAAAGTTTTCATAAATATAACCCTCTGCCCGCCTTCAAAAACCCTCAGAACAAAACAATAGAAAAAGAGACATTATTTTAACTTAAAATAACACATTAATCCTAGGAAAAGTGTTGACTCCTTAAGAGCTGTGGAATAATGGTGAGTAAGACCAAGCACACACACAAAAAAACCAACAGGGAACACTTCAAACTGGAAATATAATAACTCCTTCAATGTGTTTCCTTTTGTCTACTTTCCTATTGTCTTGCTCATTTTTTTCCTCATCTTATGTCTTCTCTGTTGTTTTTTATCTACTACTCACTCATATGATGCTGATGTAGGTTTTTTCTGGTTCGTATATTTTTTTGTCGCTCCACTGAAAGAAATAAGTTTTTGTTTTATTCTCCATAGCTGAAGAAACGAATTGCAGCAGAAAAAAACATCAAGAAGCAAACAATAATAGAACACCATGATGTAGTAGAGTTTGCCAAACTCCAAACTCAAGTAGCAAGAACGTAAAGTACCTCAAAGTGAAATAGTTAAGGTCCTAAAGAATATAGGTTTCTCATGGCTTACACCAGAATAAAATTAAACCCCAAAAAAATAAATGATATCAAGGATACATTTCAAATTCTATACTGGAGAAAACTACATGTTCTTGTACATACATGTCCTTACACACAAAAATTTTTAATTTTATGCTTGATTAATAGTTTAAGATATACAAGATCTGAGGGGTACTAATTACAATTCCAAACTGCTCTTCTATACTGGAGAGTTTGAGTGCCAAACTATTCTGTACTAAAGAGTTTAGGCATAAAATTCTTCTTTACAGAAGAGTTAAGGTAGGTTAGGTGGCAGCCTGATGTATCAGGCTCATTTAGACTATTCAGTCATTGTGATACCACATTGGTGAACTTCTCTCTTATCACTGAGTTATACGCGATTCCATGTCAACCTCAATGACAAGGGACCTCCTTTTTATAGCCGAGTCCGAACGGCGTTCCACATTGCAGCGAAACCACTTAGAGAAGCTTTGAAACCCTCAGAAATGTCACCAGCATTACTGAGGTGGGATAATCCACCGCTGAAAAACTTTTTGGTGTTCTGTCGAAGCAGGAATCGAACTCATGACCTTGTGTATGCAAGGCGGGCATGCTAACCATTGCACCACAGTGGCTCCCAAGATTTAAGGTAGCAAACTCGTCTATACAGACAAGTTTGGATATCAAAATCATTCGTAAAGAATAGCTTGGGCATCAAATTATTCCTTACAAAAGAGTTTGGGCATCCAACTCTTCCATACAAAAGAGTTTGGGTTTCATACTCTTCCATACAGAAGAGTTTGGGTATCCATCTCTTTTATACAGAAGACTTAGGTTTTCAAATTCTTCTCTACAAAAGTGTTTTGATATCAAAATCTTCAATACAGAAGAGTTTGGGTATTGAACTCTTCCTTACAGAAGAATTTGGGTTTCAAGCTCTTCCACACAAAAGTGGCTGGAATCAAACTCTTCTATACAGAAGAGTTTGGGTATCATACTCTTCAATACAGAAGAGTTTGGATATCATTCCGAAGAGTTTGGGTATCATACTCTTCCATACACAAGAGTTTGGGTATCATGCTCTTCAATACCGACGAGTTTGGGTCTCATAATCTTCCATACAGAAGAGTTTAGGATTCATATTCCTCCATACACAAGAGTTTGGGTATCATGCTATTCAATACCGACGAGTTTGGGTCTCATACTCTTCCATACAGAAGAGTTTAGGATTCATACTCCTCCATACGGAAAAATTTGGGTATCATACTCTTCAGAAGAGTTTGGGTACCTAAAACTTTTATACCGAAGAGTTATACTCTTCCATACCGAAGAGTTTGGGTATCACACGCTTCCGTACAGAAGTGTTTGGGTATCATATTCTTCAATACAGAAGAGTTTGGTTATCAATCTCTCCCACACCAAAGAATTTGGGTATCAATCTCTCCCATACCGAAGAGTTTGGGTATCAATCTCTTCTACACCGAAGAAATTGGGTATCATACTCTTCAGAAGAGTGTGGGTACCTAAATCTTCTATACCGAAGATATTGGGTACATACTCTTCCATACCGAATAATTTGGGTATCATACTCTTCCCTAAAGAAGAGTTTGGGTATCATACTCTTCCATACAGAAGAATTTGGGTATCATACTCTTTTATTCCGAAGAGTTTGGGTATCATACTCTTCCATACGGAAGAGTTTATGTATCAAACTCTACTATACCGAAAAGTTTGGTTATCATACTCTTTCATACAGAAGAGTTTGGGTATCAAGCTCTTCAATACTGACGAGGTTGGGTCTCATACTCTTCCATACAGAAGAGTTTAGGATTCATACTCCTCCATACAGAAGAGTTTGGGTATCATACACTTCCTTAAAAAAGATTTCGGGTATCAAACTTTTCCTTACAGAAGAGTTTGGGTACCAAAATCTTCTATACCGAAGAGATTGGGTACCGCACTCTTCCATACTGAAGAGTTTGGTTATCACACTCTTCCGTACAGAAGTGTTTGGGTATCATATTCTTCCATACAGAAGAGTTTGGGTATCAATCTTTTCAATTCCGAAGAGTTTGGGTAGCATACTCTTCCATACGGTAGAGTTTGCGTATAAAACTTTTCTGCACCGAAGAGTTTGGGTATCATACTCTTCAGAATTGTTTGGGTACCTAAATTTTCGATACCGAAAAAATGGGGTATCACACTCTTCCGTTCTGAAGTGTTTGGGTATCATATTCTCCCATACCGAAGAGTTTGGGTATCATACTCTTCCATACGGAAGAGTTTGGGTATCAGTCTCTTCTATACCGAAGAAATTGGGTATCATACTCTTCAGAAGAGTGTGTATACCTAAATCTTCTATACCGAAGATATTGGGTACCATACTCTTCCATACCGAATAATTTGGGTATCATACTCTTCCCATAAGAAGAGTTTGGGTATCATACTCTTTCATACAGAAGAGTTTGGGTATCATGCTCTGCAATACCGACGAGTTTGGGCCTCATACTCTTCCATACAGAAGAGTTTAGGATTCATACTCCTCCATACAGAAGAGTTTGGGTAGCATACTCTTCCTTAAATAAGATTTCGGGTATCAAACTTTTCCTTACAGAAGAGTTTGGGTACCAAAATCTTCTATACCGAAGAGCCACCGTGGTGCAATGGTTAGCATGCCCGCCTTGCATACACAAGGTCGTGGGTTCGATTCCTGCTTCGACCGAACACCAAAAAGTTTTTCAGCGGTGGATTGTCCCACCTCAGTAATGCTGGTGACATTTCTGAGGGTTTCAAAGCTTCTCTAAGTGGTTTCACTGCAATGTTGAACGCCGTTCGGACTCGGCTATAAAAAGGAGGTCCCTTGTCATTGAGCTTAACATGGAATCGGGCAGCACTCAGTGATAAGAGAGAAGTTCACCAATGTGGTATCACAATGGACTGAATAGTCTAAGTGAGCCTGATACATCGGGCTGCCACTTAACCTAACCTAACCTAACATACCGAAGAGATTGGGTACCGCATTCTTCCATACTGAAGAGTTTGGTTATCACACTCTTCCGTACAGAAGTGTTTGGGTATCATATTCTTCCATACAGAAGAGTTTGGGTATCATACTCTTCCATACGGAAGACTTTGTATATCAAACTGTTCTAACCGAAAAGTTTGGGTATCATACTCTTCAGACGAGTTTGGGTACCTAAATGTTATATACCGAAGAAATTGGGTATCATACTCTTCCATACTGAAGAATTTGGGTATCATACTCTTACCTAAAGAAGAGTTTGGGTATCGTACTCTTCTATACAGAAGAGTTTGGGTATCCAACGCTTCCTTAAATAAGAGTTTGGGTTTTATACTCTACAGAAGAGTTTGGGTACCTAAATTTTCTATACCGAATAGATTGGGTACTATACTCTTCCATACCGAAGAATTTGGGTATCATACCCTTCCCTAAAAAAGACTTTGGGTATCATACTCTTCTATACAGAAGAGTTTGGGTATCCAATGCTTCCTTAAATAAGAGTTTGGGTATCATACTCTTCCATGCAAAAGAGTTCGTGTATCAAATTCTTCCTTACAGAATTGTTTAGGTATCAAGCTCTTCCATAGAGGAGAGTTCGTGTATCAAACTATTCCCTACAGAAGAAGAGATTGGGTATCAAACTATTCCGTACAGAAGAGTTTGGGTATCAAACTCTTCCATACCGAAGAACTCTTCCATTCAGAAGAGTTTCGATATCAAAATCTTCTATACAGAAGAGTTTGGGATTCATACTTCTCCATGCAAAAGACTTCTTGTGTCTCTGCAGTATAGATTGGGTATCATACTCTTCCTTAAAGAATAGTTTGGGTATCATTTTCTTCCATAGAGAAGAAGAGTATGGGTATCATACTCTTCCATACAGAAGAGTATTGGAATCAAACTCTTCCATATAGGAAAGGTAAGGTACACAGAAGACTTTGGGTATCAAACTCTTTTATTCCGAAGAGTTTGGGTATCATACTCTTCTACATATCAAAGTCTTATATACAAATGGGGTATCCAACTTTACTATACAGAAGAGTTTTAGGTGTCAACTTTTTGGTCGTCCACTCTTTTACTGGACCAAGAATTTTCGAGTGTTTTACACACCCATATGACAAGACTTAAAAACAGAAACCTCTACACAGGATAAGAAATTGGGATTGCGTTGCTATTTTTTTTTTTCGTCTTCAATCTTAACTCATTTTCTCAGGAGAAAATGTAGAAGAGAACAAAAAACAAACTTAAAAAAAACCGAAGTGCCAAAGTTGAGACTTCGGCAGAGGAGGAGTGTTGCAATCGGTGATGGTGGTAGTGGGACAGGAGTTGCAGCTTTTGTTATTAACAACTACGTCAAGAAACGTAAAAACTCTTGAGACAAGAATGTAATATGATTACCCTCCATACCTACAAAGGAAATAGTTTTTAAGTTTTCGGCTACTCTGTGCTAGTGAGATTTCTTCATCTTTTTGACTAACCAATATTTTACTTTTTGATAAGGAATGAAATTTAAACATAACTATTATGGTTAAGAAAAGGGACACAGTAAAAAGAAAGGAGGAGAGAGAAAAATAGAAGAGCGCAATATTTTATGAAACCACACCCCCCCCCCCCTCCCCCTACAACTCAATAGCTACTTAGATCTTGCTTTAGTCCTAAAGGACTTTTGATTTTTTTTATTCACACTCATATGTCTTTTGCTATGGTTGTCGTTATACAGTTCACTTTTTTAAGTCTGTTAAGGTTTGTGTGTGTTTTTTTTTTGTTTCTTGTTCCTTTGCAAATAGGACCAGGTACATGTTACTCAGCTTCCCTACTTTTGAAGCATTAGCAACAGAATGACAAAATTCCCCAATAAAACATGATGACATGAGAATGTTAAAAGCATTATCTGCTTGAGTACCAGCTTCTGGTTATGGGCTATAGAAGATGTTCGCTTAAGCTTTTCTCATTTAACAAGAACCTCTGTTCGTTTGTTCGTTAGTTCGTTATCCTCTTCGTCATTGTCAGTGTCATCCTGGCTCTTGACATCTACATCATCACCAACATTCCAATCATCATCGTCATCATCATCATCATGCTCTTCTCTATCATCAGCACTATTGTCCTGAAATTGTGTAGGGTTCTCCATCATCAGTAGTAGCATTGTTATGGTGCTGTTGTTGTTGTTTTTGTTGCCTCTCTATGTTTGCCCTTTTTGTTGTTGTTGTCATCGTTGTCCGTGTGTGTGTGTTTTTTAAGTTGTTGTTTAATTAAATAACTCGGTTGTTATTGCTGGTGTTGCCTTTGGCCAAAAGGGACAAAAGATTAAAGTCTTTAGAACTATTTTGAGACATTGTTATGACTTAAGTGGCCATAACGGAGTACAAGAGGATACTCGTCATCACATTGAGGCGGTATGTTGTTGTTGGTGGTGATAGTTGCCACTTTTGGAGCATTACCACCTCTTCGGGCTACTTCAGTTTCTAAGGACATCGGTGTTGTTATTGTGGCCAATGTTAGTTCATATTTCTCGGTGTTTCTGTTTTTTTGCTTACTCTTACACTCCTCACATTGCTGTTGAGTGTTGAGAGCATAAGCCATTAACAAAAACAACAACAACAACAATAGCAACGACCACTACACAACAGGGATAAAGGCAAAATTAAACAACAACAAAAAAATATGTTTAATAACTACCATTGTCACAATATAAACAAACAATTGTTTCGCTCTCTCTCTTCCCTTCTTTGTACATTCCTCACTAGGTTTTTATGTGAGAATCTCAGAGTTGTGTTGATATTTAACAGTGAGGGTATTTAATAAGGCCTTAATTTTAATTCGGTGAGAGTAACAAACATCTTTCTCAAATTTGCAGTTTTCAGAATAGAGAACTGAGAAAGAGCTTAATTTTGTGAAGAGGCAACGGAATTATTATATCACTCCCAGAGTAGATATTTCTAAATGTGGTATCAACTTTCACCTCAACAAATTACAATTTTAAAATAAATACGATCGCCTGTGTTTGACTGATTAAATAACTTTCAATAAATATAACATTTTGACAATATTTTCCATAGAAATAAAATTTTGACCAAATAGAAAAAAACATAAAATTTTGACAAAAGAAAAACAAAATTTTACAACATCTTCTATAGAAATAAAATTTTTAGAAAATTTTCTATAGAAATAACATTTTCAGATAATTTTCTCTAAAAATTTAATTTTGAGAAAAATTTCTATAGAAATAAAATTTTCAGAAAATTTTTTTCAAAATTTTCTATAGTAATAAAATTTTCAGATAATTTTCTCTAAAAATTAAATTTTGAGAAAATTTTCTATAGAATAAAATTTTCAGAAAATTTTCTATAGAAATAAAATTTTCAGAAAATGTTCTATAGAAATAAAATTTGCAGAAAATTTTCTAAAGAAATAAAATCTTTACAAAATTTTCTAGAGAAATGAAATTTTGACAAAATTTTCTTTAGAAATAAAATTTTCAGAAAATTTTGACAAAATTTTCTATAGAAAAAAAATTTTAACAAAATTTTCTATAAAAATAAAATTTTTACAAACTTTTTTAATGAAATAAAATTTTGAGAAAATTTTCTATAGAAATAAAATTTTCGGAAAATTTTTAATGTAAAACAATTTGGACAAATTTTCTACAGAAATAAAATTTCGACAAATTTTTCTATAGAAATAAAATTTTCATAAAATTTTCTATAGAAATAAAATTTTCAAAAAATTTTCTATAGAAATAAAATTTTCAGAAAATTTTCTATAGAAACAAAATTTTCAGTAAATTTTCGAAGGAAATAAAATTTTCAGAAAATTTTCTATAGAAATAAAATTTTCAGTAAAATTTCTAAAGAAATAAAATTTTCAGAGAATTTTCTATACAAATAAAATTTTGAGAAAATTTTCTATAGAAATAAAATTATCTTTAGAAATAAAATTTTCAGAAAATGTTTAATGTAAAACAATTTGGAAAAATTTTCTACAGAAATAAAGTTTCGGCAAATTTGTCTATAGAAATAAATTTTTCAAAAAAATTTTCTATCGGAGTAAAATTTTCAGAAAATTTTCTATAGAAACAAAACTTTCAGTAAATTTTCGAAGGAAATAAAATTTTCAGAAAATTTTCTATAGAAATAAAATTTTCAGTAAATTTTCTAAAGAAATAAAATTTTCAGAAAATTTTCTATGCATATAAAATTTTGACAATATTTTCTATACAAATAAAATTTGCAGAAAATTTTCTAAAGAAATAAAATCTTTACAAAATTTTGTAGAGAAATGAAATTTTGACAAAATTTTTTATAGAAATAAAATCTTCAGAAAATTTTGACCAAATTTTCTATCGAAAAAAAAAATTTTAACAACATTTTTTATAAAAATAAAATTTTTACAAAATTTTTTTAAAGAAATTACATCTTGAGAAAATTTTCTATAGAAATAAAATTTGAAAACATTTTCTATAGAAATAAAATTTTCAGAAAATTTTTAATGTAAAACAATTTGGAAAAATTTTCTTCAGAAATAAAATTTCGACAAATTGTTCTATAGAAATAAAATTTTCAAAAAATTTTCTATAGAAATAAAATTTTCAGAAAATAGAAACAAAATTTTCAGTAAATTTTCGAAGAAAATAAAATTTTTTATAGAAATAAAATTTTCAGTAAAATTTCTAAAGAAATAAAATTTTCAGAAAATTTTCTATACAAATAAAATTTTGAAAAAAATTTCTATAGAAATAAAATTTTGAAAAAATTTTCTATATAAATAAAATTTTCAGAAAATTTTTAATGTAAAACAATTTGGAAAAATTTTCTACAGAAATAAAGTTTCGGCAAATTTGTCTATAGAAATAAATTTTTCAAAAAAATTTCAAAAAATTTTCTATCGAAGTAAAATTTTCAGAAAATTTTTTATAGAAACAAAATTTTCAGTAAATTTTCGAAGGAAATAAAATTTTCAGAAAATTTTCTATAGAAATAAAATTTTCAATAAATTTTCTAAAGAAATAAAATTTTCAGAAAATTTTCTGTACATATAAAATTTTGACAATATTTTCTATAGAAATAAAATTTACTAAAAATTTTCTATAGCAGTAAAATTTTTAAAAAATTTTCTGTAGAAATAAAATTTTCAGAAAATGTTCTATAGAAACAAAATTTTCAGTAAATTTTCGAAGGAAATAAAATGTTCAATAAATTTTCTAAAGAAATACAATTTTCAGAAAATTTTCTATACAAATAAAATTTTGACAAAATTTTCTATACAAATAAAATTTTGGCAGAATTTTCCATAAAAAGAAAATTTCCACAACATTTTCTATAAAAAGAAAATTTAGACAAAATTTTCTATAGAAATAAAATTTTCTATAGAAACAAAATTTTCAATAAATAGAAATAAAACATTTTCAATAAATTTTCTAAAGAAATAAAATTTTCAGAAAATTTTCTATACAAATAAAATTTTGACAAAATTTTCTATACAAATAAAATTTTGGCAGAATTTTCCATAAAAAGAAAATTTCCACAACATTTTCTATAAAAAGAAAATTTAGACAAAATTTTCTGTAGAAATAAAATTTCGACAAAATTTTCTACATAACAACAAAATTTTTTATGTATAAATAATACATTTTTGACAAAATTTTCTATAGAAATAACATTTTGACAAAATGTCTATAATTTCTATATTTCTATAGAAATAAATTTATTGTTGTTTTTGATTTCAGCTTAAAACCATGCATTGACTAAACTACAAGTGTAGCTTAACCAACAGAGGAAAAGAAGGCTTGTCAAAGTAATTTGGGCAACGCCCTATAGACTGCAAGACGGTTGGATGGACAGATGTTTGGGAATTACCACATTCCTCATCAGCATCATCTACTTGCAGCAAAACTATCATCCAATTATCAGAATAAATTCGTATAATTCACTTAACTCAAAGTGAACTACACTTAAAAACAACAATAATCAAATAAAATTTAAAAAAAATATCCATAGAAATAAAATTTTCTATAGCCATAAAATTTTCAGAAAATTTCCTATAGAAATAAAATTTTCAAAATTTTTCTATAGACTTAAAATTTTCTATAGAAATAAAATGTTGACAAAATTTTCTATAGAAATAAGAGGTTGACAAAATT
Organism: Haematobia irritans; assembly: GCF_050003625.1. NCBI lineage: Eukaryota > Metazoa > Arthropoda > Insecta > Diptera > Muscidae > Haematobia > Haematobia irritans. The sequence goes on from NC_134397.1 coordinate 18,473,232, forward strand.
TTCTATAGAAATAAAATTTTGACAAAATTTTCTATAGAATTAAAATTTGGCAAAAATTACCCATCAGCTGCAGCCCTTAGCCACTAGCTACAGCCAAGGTCATCGGGTTCTAGATTACAAGGGACACACAATGATTGATGTCGCGCATAGGACAGCGGTACAGAAGGCTCTCTCTTCGTACCAATGCAGCATTGTACTCTATGGAAGACTACAAGGCCCTTTCATAATTCATCCTTTATGGCTCTGTAGATATTACGACCTTTATCCTTGTATACGATGTTTGGAGAATTCATGTTCTAAAGTAAATACATAAAAACTACAAAATAATTAAACCACTGGGGAAAAAGTGAAAACGACAAAAGATTTTTTCAACATGCAACAAATGTCCAGTACAATACCACCGTTGATGAATTCTGAATATTTCCTTAAAGCAAAAACTTAAAAAAGTAAAGATTTACAGTGATTATTGGGATCAGTGTTTTTACTTCCAGATTGGGTTTATGTTTTGTTTTTCCATTGAATGGGCGCGAAATTTTTAATTTGCGGAATTGGGGATTTCGTTGAAGAATTTTCGAAATCTGTTCTGTAACAATAACAGCCAGTTCCTCTAGGTGTCACGAACTCGTTTTCTTAAACTTTTTTACAGAAAATATTGAATATTTTGCCACTTTTTTATAGAATGTAATTTCAATAGAAAATTTTGTCTAAATTTTATTTCTATAGACAATTTTGTCAAAATTTTATTTCTATAGAAAATTGTATTTCTATAGTTTTTTTTTTTTCAAAATTTAAATTCTTTAGAAAAGTTAGTCAAAATTTTATTTCTATAGACAATTTTGTCACAATTTTATTTCTATAGAAAATTTTATTTTTGTAGACAATTTTCTAAAAATTTTAAACTTTTATTTCTATAGAAAATTTTGTCAAAAATTTATTTCTATAGAAAATTTTGTCAATTTTTTTTTTTTTTGTAACGAAGATTTTTTCAAAATTTTGTTTCTATCGAAAATTTTGTCAAAAATTTTGTTGGATAGAAAATTTTGAAAAAATTTAATTTCTAAGAAAATTTCGCAAAAATTTTACTTTTACGCAAAATTGTTTCACAAATTTATTTTTATAGAAAATTTTGTTTAAATTTTAGTTCTATAGAAGATTTGGTCTAAATTTTATTTCTATAGAAAATTTTGTCAAAATTTCATTTGTATAGAAAATTTTGTCGAAATTTTATTTCTATAGAAAATTTTTGCAGAATTTTATTTCTATAGAAAATTTTGTCAAAATTTTATTTCTATAGAAAATTTTGTCACAATTTCATTTCTATAGAGAATTTTGTCAAAATTTTATTTCTATAGAAGATTTTGTCTTAATTTTATTTCTATAGAAAATTTTGTCAACATTTATTTTTATATAGAAGATTTTGTCTTAATTTTATGTCTTAGAAAATCTTGTCAAAAATTTATTTCTATAGAAAATTTTGTCAAAATTCTATTTCTATGGAAAATTTTGTCAAAATTTTATTTCTATAGAAAATTTTATCAAAATATTATTTCTATAAAAAATTTTGTCAAAATTTTATTTCTATAGAAAATTTTTGCAGAATTTTATTTCTATGGAAAATTTTTGCAGAATTTTATTGCTATAGAAAATTTTGTCAGAATTTTATTTCTATAGAAAATTTTGTAAAAATTTTATTTTTAAAGAATATTTTGTCTACATTTTATTTCTATAAAAGATTTTGTCTCAAGTTTGTCAAAAATTTATTTCTATAGAAAATTTTGCCCACAGTTTATTTCTATAGGAAATTTTGTCCACATTTTCTTTCTATAGAAAACTTTGTCAAAATTTTATTTCTGTAGATTTATTTTCAAAATTTTATTTCTATAGGAAATTGTGTCCACATTTCATTTCTATAGAAAATATATAGACAATTTTGTCAAAATTTTATTTCTATAGAAATTTTTGCCTTTTTTTTTGTATCGAAGATTTTGTCAAAATTTTGATTTTATAGAAAATTTTGTCAAAAATTTAGTTGGATAGAAAATTTTTTAAAAATTTTATTTCTAAGAAAATTTCGTCAAAATTTTACTTTTACGCAAAATTACTTCCTAATTTTATTTCTATAGAAGATTTTATCAAAAATCTATTTCTATAGAAAACTTTGTCAAAATTTTATTTCTGTCGAATTTTTTTTTTTCAAAATTTTATCACAATTTTATTTCTATAGAGAATTTTGTCAAAATTTTATTTCTATGGAAGATTTTGTCAAAATTTTATTTCTATAGAAAATTTTGTCTATTTTTTTATATAGAAGATTTTGTCTTAATTTTATGTCTATAGAAAATTTTGTCAAAAATTTATTTCTGTGGAAAATTTTGTCAAAATTTTATTTCTATGGAAAATTTTGTCAAAATTTTATTTCTATAGAAAATTTTATCAAAATTTTATTTCTATAGAAAATTTTGTCAAAATTTTATTTCTAAAGAAAAATTTTGCAGAATTTTATTTCTATAGAAAATTTTTGCAGAATTTTATTGCTGTATAAAATTTTGTCAGAATTTTATTTCTATAGAAAATTTTGTAAAAATTTTATTTTTATAGAATATTTTGTCTACATTTTATTTCTATAAAAGATTTTGTCTCAATTTTATTTCTATAGAAAATTTTGTCAAAATTTTATTTCTATAGAAAATTTTTTCAAAATTTTATTTCTATAGAAAATTTGGTCCACATTTTATTTCTATAGAAAATTTTGTCAAAATTTTATTTCTATTGAATATTTTGTTCTAATTTGATTTCTATAGAAAATTTTGTCAAAAATTTATTTCTATAGAAGATTTTGTCTTAATTTTATTTCTAAAATATTTTGTCAAAACTTTATTTCTAAAAAAAATTTTATAAAAATTTTATTTCTATAGAAAATTTGGTCTAAATTTTATTTCTATAGAAAATTTTTGGAGAATTTTTTTTTCTATAGAAAATTTTGAAAAAATTTTATTTTTATAGAATATTTTGTCTACATTTTATTTCTATAAAAGATTTTGTCTCAATTTTATCTTGTGCAAATTTTATTTCTATAGAAAATTTTGTCAAAATTTTATTTCTATAGAAAATTTTGTCAAAATTTTATTTCTATAGAAAATTTTGTCAAAAAATTTTTTCTATAGAAAATTTTTGCAGAATTTTATTTCTATAGAAAATTTTGTCAGAATTTTAGTTCTATAGAAAATTTGGTGCAAATTTTATTTCTATAGAAAATTTTGTAAAAATTTTTTTTTCTATAGAAAATTTTGTCAAATTTTTTTTTTTCTATAGAAAATTGTGTTATAATTTTATTTCTATAGAAAATTTTGTTATAATTTTATTTCTATTGATAATTTTGTCAGAATTTTATTTCTATAGAAAATTTTGTCAACATTTTATTTCTATAGAAAATTTTGTCAAACATTTATTTCTATAGAAAATTTTGTCAAAAATTTATTTCTGTAGAAGATTTTGTCAGAATTTTATTTCTATAGAAAATTTTGTCAGAATTTTATTTCTATAGAAAATTTTGTCAGAATTTTATTTCTATAAAAAATTTTGTGCAAATTTTATTTCTATAGAAAATTTTGTCAAAATTTTATTTCCATAGAAAATTTTGTCAAACATTTATTTCTATAGAAAATTTTGTCAGAATTTTATTTCTATAGAAAATTTTGTCAGAATTTTATTTCTATATAAAATTTTGTCAAAAATTTATTTCTATAGAAAATTTTGTCAAAAATGTATTTCTATAGAAGATTTTGTCTTAATTTTATTTCTATAGAAGATTTTGGTTTAATTTTCTGTCTATAGAAATTTTTGTCAAAATTTTATTTCGTTAGAAAATTTTGTCAAGATTTTATTTCTTTAGAAAATTTTGTCAAAAATTTATTTCTATAGAAAAATTTTGCAGAATTTTATTTCTATAGCAAATTTTGTCAGAATTTTATTTCTATACAAAATTTTGTGCAACTTTTATTTCTATAGAAAATTTTGTCAAAATATATATAGAAAATTTTGTCAACATTTTATTCATCGGTAAGGCGATATTTTTTTCCCACCACCTAAGGATATTGGGGATATACTATCTTTGACCGAATGTTCTACCTACATACTTGGTTTCTTTTATTTCTTAATGAAATTTTTAAACGATTTACTTATTTCTAATTCTAAATTTATTTTAAATCACCATATTATTTTTATACCCTGCGCCACACTGTGGGACAGGTTATTATAAGTAAGTGCATATGTTTGCAACACCCAGAAGGAGACGAGATGGACATGTGGTGCCTTTGACAATATTGCTCAGGGCCGGCCCCTGAGTCGATCTAGCCCTGTCCGTCCGCCTGTGAACACATTTTTGTGATCAAAGTCTAGGTCGCAATTTGAGTCCTAACTATTTCAAATTTGGCGCTGGTATGTGTTTTGGGTCAGAATAGAACCCTATTGATATTGGAAGGAATCGGTTCAATTTTAGATATAGCTCCCATATATATCTTTCGCCCGATATCTACTAATATGGCCTCAGGAGCCAGAATTTCAGCTTGCTTCAAATTTCACACAAGGAGTCTTATGAAATCGGTTCAGATTTAGATATAACTCCCATATATATGTTTTTCTGATTTCGGCAAAATTGGCCAAAATACCCACATTTTCCTTGTAAAAACGACACTGCTAAGTCGAAAATTTTAAAAATGACTCCAGTTTTCCTATACTTCAAATACATATCTATCGATGGATTAATCATAAATACACTTTTGCAAATTTCCCATATTTTTTTACAAACATTTTGCCAAACAGGGAATTAGCCAACTTAAATTTTAAGTCTACAGAAGTCTAAAAAATGTTGCCCAGATCACACCAGATTTAAATATATGTATATGAAAACATAAGCCTTATATATGGCACCCAACACATTTGACGGATTTGATGTAGTATCGAAAATGTGGATCTACAAAGTGGTGCAGGGTATAATATAGTCGGTCCCGCTCGAATTTAGACTTTTTTACTTGTTTTATTTTAAAATAACTGTTTTACATAGACTAAAAACATTCTATGGCGTAAATGTCGTACAATGTCTATATTGCCCACTCTCTCTCTCTCTCTCTACTGAAATAATGTCATACACACACACACATATTTATAAACCCTCACTTACCATTCAACCATAACCCTAGTTTTACCTCAGCTCCTTGTCTTGTACTTGTGCTTAATATGAATAAAAGTACTTGAAACAAACCTAAGGCTATGATTTTCTTCCTCTTCATCTAATTCTCTCACTCTCTCTCTCTCGCTCTCTCTCACTTGCTCTAGTAATGCAATAAATGCATTTTAAAGTGTAGCTCCCTTAGGCAAAACCATGGAAATGTGATTCTTTTCTTTCTTTCTTATTTTTTTTTTTGCTTTTGAGTGTTCTTTTTGTTATTTCTTTATAGAAATGAAAATAATTTTTTAAACTTATTTAGATTATAATTTGAAGCTTGAGTAAATTTATTTAAGTAAATGTCATTGTATTACAGGTTTTGCTTGTTTACTTTTCTAGAGTTTTATTTCCTGTTCAAGCTTTGAGTTTCATTAAAGCTTCGAAAAAATAGAAAAAAGTATAAAAGGAAAATACAAAACACCATGTTTGTGGTTGTAGTATCTGGTTATGATATCCTTGCATTTCCTGGAATACATTTTTGGAAATGGTAAATACAAGCTCTGAGAAAGGTGTTTTATTGGATGTGATTTAAATTTGTGTTGAAATTAATGAATTGAATAAAATTTGTTTTAAATTTTATATAAATTCATATATATTAAATTTAAACATTATTTATCTAACTAGAATTTATGCTTGGACCCAATGTAAAAATGCATTAAATGGCAATGTCATTATTTTTATTGCCACTGTTTACAAATTACCCACCGAGGAGTATTAAATGGGCACAGGGTGCAGAAAGAATCATTAGTACCAACATTGATGTTAAAAGGAAAACACAGTAGCAAAGAGCAAACAACAACAAGCACAGAAAACACAAAAAAAAAATCCAAATGAAAAAAACAGAGAATAAATACGAACAGGTGACACACAAATGTTCAAGGGAATTTTTTCTATACTTAATTTTTCAATGTGAACAAATTTTATGCCATAATAATGTGATTGTTTTACTAACCCTGTAATGGGATGTTATGTCACACGCACACAAACACACACCCACACATATATAAATAAGCATCAATTTTACCTTTTACAGCAAGGTGAAAGAATATGAAGGCAGTGTTGCCAGTATTTTTGCTGGCTCTTGCTTTCGTTCCCAAAAATCTTTAATTAAAATTAAAATTCCTCACAAAAATCCCCAAAAAACTTTTGGAGAAGTTTTTATGAAAAAAAACAAGTATACACGGCCGTAAGTTCGGCCAGGCCGAAGCTTATGTACCCTCCACCATGGATTGCGTAGAAACTTCTACTGAAGACTGTCATCCACAATCGATTTACTTGGGTTGCGGTAACTTTTGCCGATGACAAGGTATCTTAAAACTTCCTAATACCGTAATATATACCACGAAGTCCATACGTGGTATATATTAAACTTAAAATGGCCGATTGAATACGTATATAATTTAGTTTGACAAAATTTTCTATAGAAATAAAATTTTGACAAAATAAAATTTTGACAATATTTTCTATAGAAGTAAAATTTGGACAACATTTTCTATAGAAATACGATTTTAACAAAATTTTCTATAGAAATAACATCTTGACAAAATTTTCTATAGAAATAAAATTTTTACTAGATTTTCAAAAGATTTAAAACTATGACAACATTCTCTATAGAATTAAAATTTTGATAACATTTTCTACAGAAATAAAATTTTGCCAAAATTTTCTATAGAAATAAAATTTGACAAAATTTTCTATAGGAATAAAATTTCGACAAATTTTGCTCGATTATTTTTGTTCGAGTGGCAAGCATGATTATGAACCGATATGGACTAATTTTTGTGTGATTGGGGATCGGCTATATATAACTATAGACCGATATGGACCAATTTTGGCATGATTATTAGCGGCCATATATTAACACCACGTTGCAAATTTCAACCGGATCGGATGAATTTTGCTCGTCCAAGTGGCTCCGGAGTTCAAATCTGGGGATCGGTTTATATAGGGGCTATATATAATTATGGACTGATATGGACCAATTTTTGAATGGTTCTTAGAGACTATATACTAATATCATGTACCAAATTTCAGCCGGATCGGATGAAATTTGCTTCTCTTAGAGGATCCGCAAACCAAATCTGGGAATCGGTTTATATGGGTGCTATATATAATTATGGACCGATATGGACCAATTTCTGCATGGTTGTTAGAGACCATATAGTAACACTATGAACCAAATGTCAGCCGGATCGGATGAATTTTGCTCCTCTAAGATGCTCCGGAGTTCAAATGTGGGGATCGGTTTATATGGGGGCTATATATAATTATGGACCGATATAGACCAATTTTTGCATGGTTGTTAGAGACCATATATTAACACCATGTACCAAATTTCAGCCAGATCGGATGAAATTTGCTTCTCTTAAAGCAATTGCAAGCCAAATTTGGAGGTCCGTTTATATGGGGGCTATACGTAAAAGTGGACCGATATGGACCAATTATTGCATGGTTGTTAGAGACCATATAGTAACACCATGTACCAAATGTCAGCCGGATCGGATGAAATTTGCTTCTCTTAGAGCAATTGCAAGCCAAATTTGGGGGTCCGTTGATATGGGGGTTATACGTAAAAGTGGGCTGATATGGACCAATTTTTGCATGGTTGTTAGAGACCATATAGTAACACCATGTACCAAATGTCAGCCGGATCGGATGAAATTTGCTTCTCTTAGAGCAATTGCAAGCCAAATTTGGGGGTCCGTTTATATGGAGGCTATACGTAAAAGTGGACCGATATGAACCAATTTTTGCATGATTGTGAGAGACCATATAGTAACACCATGTACCAAATTTCAGCCGGATCGGATGAAATTTGCTTCTCTTAGAGCAATCACAAGCCACATTTGGGGGTCCGTATGGGGGCTATACGCAAAAGTGGACCGATATGGCCCATTTACAATACCATCCGACCTACAGCAGTAACAACTACTTGTGCCAAGTTTCAAGTCGATAGCTTGTTTCGTTCGGAAGTTAGCGTGATTTCAACAGACGGACGGACATGCTCAGATCGACTCAGAATTTCACCACGACCCAGAATATATATACTTTATGGGGTCTTAGAGCAATATTTCGATGTGTTACAAACGGAATGACAAAGTTAATATACCCCCATCCTATGGTGGAGGGTATAAAAACAAAAATGGAAAAAATTCTATTTCTATAGAAAATTTTGTAAAAATTTTATTTCTTTAGAAAATTTTGTCAAAATTTTATTTCTTTAGAAATGTTTGTCAAAATTTTAGTTCTATAGAAAATGTAAACTTTTTATTTCTATAGAAAATGTAAAATTTTTATTTTAATAGAAAATTTTGTCAAAATTTTAATGCTATAGAAAATTTTTGTAAATTTTTTTTTCAGAGAAAATTTTCTCAAAATATTGTCATATAGAAACTGTTGTCACCATTTTTTTAATATAACAAATTTTGTGATTTTTTTAAATTGGGAAAATTGGGTAAAATCTACGGATTCTAGAATCCCAAGATGTAAAATCGGGAGATCGGTCTATATGGGAGCTATACCAAAACATGGACCGATACCCCCCATTTTTGACACACCAATTTGTGGTCTTAAAATACCTCTAGATTTTCAATTTCAGACAAATCGGATAGAAAATACACTTTCTAGACGCCCAAGAAGCGAAATCGGTCCATATGGGGGCTATACCAAAATATGGATCGACAGGCATCATTTTCGGTACACTTTTTGATGGTCCTAAAATACCTCTAGATTTCCAATTTCAGGCAAACTGGATAGAAACTACGGTTGTTATAAGCCCACGACCCCAAATCGGGAGGTCGGTTCATATCAAAACTTGGACCGATATAGCCCATCTTCGAACTTGACCTGCCTCCACACAACAGACGAATCTGTGCCAAATTTCAGGACGATAGCGCCATTATTGAAGACTGTAGCGTGATTACAACAGACAGACGGACATGCTTATATCGTCTTAGAATTTCTCCCTGATCAAGAATATATATACTTTATATAGCCGGAAATCGATATATCGATGTGTTTGTTACAAACGGAATTACAAACTTATTATACCCCCGTCACCATTCTATGGTGGTGGGTATAAAAATTCCCAATATTGGCAACACTGTATGAAGGCAAGATTCTCTTGTTATCACTAAATACACAGTGGAACAAAGCCATTTATTTGCCAAAATACGAAACAGGTATGAATACACACATTTACACCTATAGAGGGAGAGAATGAGTCTAAGACACCTACCATGCAGAGGAAATCTCCTATGAGTGGTGTTAAAACCAATTCTTCAACATTCACACCTACACACAATGACACGGCTATAACATACCTCCCCCTTCCACCTTAGTATCGAGATCCCTCAACAAATGTTTGTATGTATATGTCTGACTATACCAGCAGTATAAGACTACATGTTTAAATGTGCCTATTTTACCCGGAAAAATTCCAAATGAAATTTCATTTCGTTTGGCAGAAAGACAGTGCGGTTTAGCCCCAAAATGAATTCCATAGAAAATCACTCAACCGCACATACAATCATATGCCTGCCGTGCTCTTACACTCTCGTCCCTTTCACAAACTCTTAGTCATACACTTCCTACCCACCTTAAACATTCAGCAAGTCAAAGTCTCGAATAATTGTTATTGTAATCAATTTCATTGAAATGTGAATGTTTAGGTGTTGAAGAGAATGGCTGCGTTTGGGTTCGTGTGAGATGTGTGCGTGTGTATGTGTGTTTGCAAAAATCAAAATCTTAAAGAAGCTCACGTTCACATATTTTCACACATACCTCGTTCGTTGGCCATAGACTAACGTATTTGCACGTCCCAACAAAAAATACGAGTCGTATATAAAGGTTTGGGTTTTGGAAAATTTTCTAAGATTATTGTAGCAAATCCGAGGTGGGCAACTAAATAAGAGAAAACATCAACGAGTGGTGAATAATTGTGGCACATATGGGATATGCCATAGGTAGGTCAAAAATTTTGTCAAAATTTTAATTTCTATAGAAAAATTTTGTCAAAATTTTATTTCTAGTAGAAAATTTTGTCGAAATTTTATTTCTCTAGAAAGTTGTTTCAAAAATTTATTTCTTTAGAAAATTTTCTGAAAATTTTATTTCTATAGAAAATTTTTTGAAAATTTTATTTCTATAGAAAATTTTTGGAAAATTTTATTACTATAGAAAATTTTAATTCTATAGCAAATTTTCTGAAAGTTTTATTTCTATAGAAAAATTTGTCAAAATTTTAATTTCTATAGAACAATTTTGTCAAAATTTTATTTCTATAGAAAATTTTGTCGAAATTTTATTTCTCTAGAAAATTGTTTCAAAAATTTATTTCTTTAGAAAATTTTCTGAAAATTTTATTTCTATAGAAAATTTTCTGAAAATTTTATTTCTATAAAAATTTTTTTGAAAATTTTATTTCTATAGAAAATTTTTTGAAAATTTTATTTCTATAGAAAATTTTAATTCTATAGCAAATTTTCTAAAAATGTTATTTCTATAGAAAATTGTATTTCTTTGTTTCTGCAAGGCATGCCCGCCTTGCATACACAACGTCGAGGGTTCAATTCCTGCTCCGACCGAACACCAAAAAGTTTTTCAGCGGTGGATTATCCCACCTCAGTAATGCTGGTGACATTTCTGAGGGTTTCAAAGCTTCTCTAAGTGGTTTCACTGCAATGTGGAACGCCGTTCGGACTCGGCTATCAAAAGGTGGTCCCTTGTCATTGATCTTAGCATGGAATCGGGCAGCACTCAGTGATAAGAGAGAATTTCACCAACGTTGTATCCCAATGGACTGCATAGTCTAAGTGAGCTAGATACATCGGGCTGCCACCTAACCTAGAAAATTTTCTATAAATTTTGTATCTAAAAAGAAAGTTTTCTGAACATTTTATTTCTATAGCAAATTTTGTGAAAATTTGATTTGATTTTGTCAAAATTTTATTTAAATAGTAAATTTTACTATTTAGAAAATTTTTGGAAAATTTTATTTCTATAAAAAGTTTTGTCTACATTTTATTTCTATAGAAAATTATCTGAAAATTTTATTTCTATAAAAATTTTGTCAAAATTTTATTTCTATAGAAAATTTGGTCAGAATTTTATTTCTATGGAAAATTTTTTCAAAATTTTATTTCTATAGAAAATTTTGTCAAAATTTTATTTCTATAGAAAATTTTGTCAAAATTTTATTTCTATAGAAAATTTTGTCAAAATTTTATTTCTATAGAAAATTTTGTCAAAATTTTATTTATATACAAAATTTTGTCAACATTTTATTTCTATAGAAAAATTATGTGAAAATTTTATTTCTACAGAAAATTTTGTCAACATTTTATTTCTATAGAAAATTTTGTCAAAATTTTATTTCTATAGAAAATTTTCTCAAAGTTTCATTTCTATAGAAAAATTTGTTAACATTTTATTTCTATAGAAATTTTTCTGAAATTTTTATTTCTATAGAAAATTGTATTTTTTTAGAAAATTTTTCTAAAGTTTTTATTTCTTTAGAAAATTTTGTCAAATTAAGAAGAATAACATCAAATTTTGAAGACAATGTAAAGAAGTTTAATGTTACATAACCATTGACAAGTGTTACCACAAGCCAAAAAAAAAATCAATTAAGGATGTCTTTAGCAAAGCTTTCTACGCAATTCATGGTAGTTTGAAATTTGGAGGATTTTTTAATTTTATTTTGGATTTAAATTAATATTAAATTAAATTTTATTATAACCATGTTTTCATTTAATGTTTATTAAAATGTACATTACCATGGAATGCCCCATATACTGCTGTATGGTAAAGCAAATATGAGCTCACGCCTGGGATTATGCTACAATAAAAATGAAATGCCTTAAAATGTGAAAGAAAACGACGTGCAAAATTTGTTCCTAATGATAGCCATAAGCTTAAACAGTGAAAACTGAGATGGATACGGAGAATTTGAAATGCAGTTGAATATTATAGACGATTTTGGGTTACACGGTTATACGTGAAGTTCTAATTTTTCAAAGTTAATATGCGAATCTTGAAATAATTAGCTTTCTTCCAAACCAGAGCCAGTTTTAGTCAGAAATCTATTTTAACGCAATTTAGTTGGTTTTACCGTGATCAGATTAAGTTCCTAAATAAAGACAATTTCAACAACATCACCATGTATCACAAGCCATAAAGAGTGTCTGGAAATAGCATTATTAAATTCGTTACATGATCCGTCCGTTCACTGTTTGTCAGGTTTTTCCTTTCACTTTTATCTTAATCAAAACAAAGAAAAAAAATACATCTTTTAGTTTTGAAAAATACACGTGTTTGAAATTTAACAATTGTATATTAAATTTGGGCAATTTGCTTTAAAATTTGGTATATTTCGTAAATAATTTTTGGAGAATTTTTCATAAATTTTGTAGAATTTTTCAAGTTGCCTTTTTTCGGGAATTTTTCCCGATTTTCACGGGCTAGAATCACGGCGCCCAAAAATCGACCCAAAAACAATCCAACAAAAATTTTAAGAAAGTTTACAAATTTTCAAGTTTTTGATCAAAATTCCGAGGTTAGATGAATTTTTTTTTCTTCCAAAGAAATTTTTTCACTATTTTATTTTAGAAGTACACTTCAGTATTTGCAACATGATATAAATATTTTAATTGCAATATCTCCTAATACCGACAATTTTTTTCGAATATAAATATATAAAAACCCCTTGAAAAGCAAATGTTTCGAATTTTAAATGTTGTAACGATTTTAGCTTGCACCAACAAAGGAAATTTTCTACTTCTACAATAAGGGAGAATTTACTTACTTCTATAGGACATTTTTTACTTCTAAGGAAATTTTTACCCAAATTTTATTTCTGTAGAAAATTTTGTCAAGAAATTTAACTTCTATAGAAAATTTTGTCAAAGTATTTACTTCTATAGAAAATTCTCTCAAAATTTTATTTCTATACAAAATTTTGTTACTATACAAAATTTTGTCAAAATTTTATTTCCATAGAAAATGTTGTAAAAATTTTATTTCTGTAGAAAATTTTGTCAAAATTTTATTTCCATAGAAAATTTTTTAAAAATCTTATGTCTGTAGAAAATTTTATAAAAATTTTTTTCTATTGAAAATTTTCTCAAAATTTCACTTTTATAGAAAATTTTCTCAAATTTGTTTTTCTGTAGAAAATTTTTTCAAAATTTTATTTCTGTTGAAAATTTTCTCAATTTTTTTTCCATAGAAGATTTTGTCAAAATTTTATTTCCAAAGAAAATTTTGCCAAAATTTTATTTCCATAAAGAATATTGTCAAAATTTTATTTTCATAGAAAATTTTGTCAAAAATTTATTTCCATAGAAAATTTTGTCAAAATTTTATTTCCATAAAGAATTTTGTCAATTTTTTTTTATAGAAGATTTTGCCAAAATTTCATTTCCATAAAAAAGTTTGTCAAAATTTTATAAAATTTTTTTTATAGAAAATTTTGTCCAAATTTATTTCTATAGAAAATTTTGTCCAAATTTTATTTCTATAGAAATTTTTATCAAAAGTTTATTTCTATAAAAAATTTTGTCAAAGTTTTTTTTTTCGTATAAACAATTTTGTCGAAATTTTATTTCTTATAAAATGTTGTCAATTTTTTTCCAAAATTTTGCCATAGTAGCAAAATTTTGTCAAAATTTCATTTCTATAGAAAATTTTGCCAAAATTTTATTTCTTTAGAAAAGTTTGCCCACATTTTATTTCTATAGAAAATTTTGCCAAAATTTTATTTCTATAGAAAATGTTGCCAAAATTTTATTTCTATAGAAAATTTTACCAAAATTTTATTTCTATAGAAAATTTTGCCAAAATTTTATTTCTAAAGAAAATTTTGCCCAAATTTTGTCAAAATTTCATTTCCATACAAAATTTTGTAAAAATCTTATGTCTGTAGAAAATTTTATCAAAATTTTGTTCTATTGAAAATTTTCTCAAAATTTTGCTTCTATTGAAAATTTCCTCAAAATTGTTTCTCTGTAGAAAATTTTCTCCAAATTTTATTTCTGTTGAAAATGTTCTCAATTTTTTTTTTCCATAGAAAATTTTGTCAAAATTTACTTTCCATAAAAATTTGGACGTCAATTGCTTGTTTCTGTATCAGGCTAACATGAAATATAATAAAAATTTTATTTCTATAGAAAATTTTATCAAAATTTTATTTCTATAGAAAATTTTATCAAAAGTTTGTCAAAGTTTTTTTTTCGTATAAACAATATTTTCGAAATTTTATTTCTTATAAAATGTTGTCAATTTTTTTCCAAAATTTTGCCATAATTGCAAAATTTTGTCACAATTTTATTTCTATAGAAAATTTTGACAAAATTTTATTTCTATAGAAAAGTTTGCCCAAATTTTATTTCTGTACAAAATTTTGCCAAAATTTTTTTTCTATAGAAAATTTTGCCAAAATTTTATTTCTATAGAAAATTTTACCAAAATTTTATTTCTATAGAAAATTTTGCCCAAATTTTATTTCTATAGAAAATGTTGCCCAAATTTTGTCAAACTTTTATTTCCATAGAAAATTTTGTAAAAATTTACTTTCCATAGAAATTTGGACGTCAATTGCCTGTTTCGGTATCAGGCTAACATGAAATATAATAAAAATTTTATTTCTATAGAAAATTTTATCAAAATTTTATTTCTATAGAAATTTATTTCTCTGTCTGTAGAAAATTTTATCAAATTTTTTTTCTATTGAAAATTTTCTCAAAATTTTACTTCTATAGAAAATTTTCTCAAAATTGTTTCTCTGTAGAAAATTTTCTCAAAATTTTATTTCTGTTGAAAATTTTCTCAATTTTTTTTTCCATAGAAAATTTTGTCAAAATTTACTTTCCATAGAAATTTGGACGTCAATTGCCTGTTTCGGTATCCGGCTAACATGAAATATAATAAAACTTTTATTTCTATAGAAAATTTTATCAAAAATTTATTTCTATAGAAAATGTTATCAAAAGTTTATTTCTATAAAAAATTTTGTCAAAGTTTTTTTTTCGTATAAACAATTTTGTCGAAATTTTATTTCTTATAAAATGGTGTCAATTTTTTTCCAAAATTTTGCCATAATAGCAAAATTTTGTCAAAATTTTATTTCTATAGAAAATTTTGCCAAAATTTTATTTCCTTAGAAAAGTTTGCCCAAATTTTATTTCTATAGTAAATTTTCTCAAAATTTTTTTCTATAGAAAATTTTCTCAAAATTTTATTTCTGTAGAAAATTTTGCCAAAATTTTATTTCTATACAAAATTTTGCCAAAATTTTATTTCTATAGAAAATTTTGCCAAAATTTTATTTCTATAGAAAATTTTGCCCAAATTTTATTTCTATAGAAAATTTAGCCAAAATTTTATTTCTATAGAAAAATTTGCCGAAATTTTATTTCTAAAATTTAGCCATAATAGCTAAATTTTGTCAAAATTTTATTTCTATAGAAAATTTTTCTCAAAATTTTATTTCTATTGAAAATTTTATCAAAATTTTATTTCTATTGCAAAAAAAAATTAACCTATAGTAAATTTTGTCAACGTTTTTACCTCTATAGAAAATTCTCTCAAAATTTTATGTTTATAGAAAATTTTGTCAAAATTTTGTTCCTATACAAAATTTTGTCAAAATTTTATTTCCATAGAAAATGTTGTAAAAATTTTATTTCTGTAGGAAATTTTATTAAAATTTTTTTCTATAAAAAAATTTCTCAAAATTTTACGTCTATAGAAAATTTTCTCAAAATTATTTTGCAAAAGAAAATTTTCTTAAGATTTTATTTCCGTAGAAAATTTTCTCAAAATTTTATTTCTGTAGAAAATTTTGTCAAAATTTTATTTCTATAGAAAATTTTGCCAAAATTTTATTTCTAAAATTTTGCCAAAATATTATTTCTATAGAAAATTTTGCCCAAATTTTATTTCTATAGAAAATTTTGCCCAATTTTTATTTCTATAGAAAATTTTGCTAAAATTTTATTTCTGTAGAAAATTTTGCCAAAATTTTATTTCTAAAATTTAGCCATAATAGCAAAATTTTGTCAAAATTTTATTTCTATAGAAAATTTGTTTCAAAATTTTATTTCTATTGAAAATTTTATCAAAATTTTATCATAATTTTATTTCTATAGAAAATTTTGCCCAAATTTTATTTCTATAGAAAATTTTATTTCTGTAGAAAATTTTGCCAATATTTTATTTCTAATTTTTGCCATAAGAGCTAAATTTTGTCAAAATTTTATTTCTAGAAAAAATTTTCTCAAACTTTTATTCCTATCGAAATTTTTGTCAAAAAAAAAATATATATAGCAAATTTTGTTAAAGTTTTCTTTCTATAGAAAATTTTAGTTCGCAGAAAATTTTGTTGAAAATTTAGAAAATTTTCTATGGAAAATTATCTCACAATTGTTACAAAATTATTGAAAATTTTGTCAAGATTTTATTTCTATAGAAAATTTTGTTGAAATTTTATTTCTATAGAAAAGTTTTTCAAAATTTTATTCTTATAGAAAATTTTACTTCTTTAGAAAAATTTCTCAACATTTTATGTCTGGAGAAAATTTTCACAAAACTTTACTTCTATAGAAAATTTTCTCTACAGTTAGCTTTTACAAAATCTACCAAAACTTCAAGAATGCTACCGATCTACGAAACAGTAAAAACTTTACCATTTTTGGCAGAATTCTACCAACAGGGAACACCGTAGTTGTAATTCACTTTTGCATCCTTCATTTGGGGCATTTTTCAGGGAGCCTCCATTGGAAACTTTTAAAAGTATAACTTTATAAGAAAAAACAAACAAAAATTTACTTCCCCACTACTAGTGCTCAATCCCATAGTGCCACTTTTTGGCACATTCACGCCATGAAAATCACAATGAGAAACCCCAAAACAAAAAACGAATCAAACCTCACATATATTTTTTCCAATAAAAATCATACGCTATAGACCTCTTTGAAAGACGTGGAAGCATTATTTTATTTTGAAAAAAAAAACCAAAAAAAAGTTTCATCCTAAGAAGAACCATGTCTAAGGGGGCGATACAATAGTGTTAGAGTAGGGCACCACCACCACCACCTTTAGCCCACATCGAACACGTATTTGACATAGGCAGACTCTTGCACATCGTCAAATAGACACAAACATAAAATTCACCTTCACATCGACATGTAAGAGAATCAACTTCGGCTCACGTTCGTCAGTACCCACGCACGTAGCGATAGACACGTGAATAAATGTAATGCCAACTTTATTCTCAAGAAAGTAAAGAGAAGAAAGAGATCTGGGGGAAATATAGAGAGTGAATAAAACGATGGGATTTTTTGTTTGGAAGACAGTAAAACTATGAAATGAAATAAAAATTAAATTTTATTTTACTACCCAAAAAAAAAACATACACATACTTGGACATGTCTAAGAACACAACTTTAATTTAATATTATTGAAGATACATTCTCACACACACACACAAACACGTGTTTATAAACTCTTGCGTAGACACTCTTACAACTCCTCTCCCAGAGAACACAGAGCCAGCTCACCAAATGAAGCACATTGTCACGATTCCAAATAAGTGGATTCTTGAAACTTAAAGAAAAAGATGCAATGCAAAAAGTGGAGCCATTATAATATTAAGATACAATCAAAATGGGAGTATTTTATATGGAGTTAAAGAGTTGCAAACAAATTTCTTTCGTAAATTGTTTGAATTTGTTTAGTAGCAAAATGCTCAACGACATTGGAAGTGTAAGATTATCGTTATTTTAGGTTATAATCGAAGGTTATGTAAAATTGTGTCTGCCCGAATCATTCTCTTTAGACAATTTTACTATACTGAACGTCAAAGAACTACCTAATCTGAATCGATGGTCTATTTGCTAGTCGTCCGTCTACCCTTGCATAAAGGGTTATACGGTCAAAATTTGGTCAAGGGAAAACGCGTGTAAATCGGCGAAATCGTTTATTTAAAAAATCAAATTAAATTTCTTTTTCAAGTTCAATTAGTATAAAATTCAGGAAAACTATTCAGTTAGGCTTTCGCTTTTCCAAATCCGAATTGCCGGGCCTCACGCTTGACACCTGCCATCAGATTTTGTACAGCCACCTTGTCCACCTTCTTCGCCGCAGAAAGCCAGTTTGCCTTGAACTGCTGCTCGTCCTTAGCAGTTTTTTTTTCGTCTTCTTTAGGTTCCGCTTGACAATAGCCCAGTATTTCTCAATTGGGCGGAGCTCTGGCGTGTTGGGAGAGTTCTTGTCCTTGGGAACCACCTGCACGTTGTTGGCGGCGTACCACTCCATGGCCTTTTTACCATAATGGCAAGATGCCAAATCCGGCCAAAACAGTACGGAACAACCGTGTTTCTTCAGGAAAGGCAGCAGACGTTTATTCAAACACTCTTTCCCGTAAATTTCTTGGTTGACAGTCCCGGAAGCTATGAAAATGCTGCTTTTCAGGCCACAGGTACAGATGGCTTGCCAAACCAGATATTTCTTTGCGAACTTTGACAGTTTTATGTGCTTGAAAATATCTGCTACCTTTCCCCTTCCTTTTGCCGTATAAAACTCCTGTCCCGGAAGCTGCTTGTAGTCGGCTTTGACGTAGGTTTCGTCGTCCATTACCACGCAGTCAAACTTCGTCAGCATCGTCTTGTACAGCCTCCGGGATCGCGCTTTGGCCGTCGTATTATGTTTATCATCGCGATTTGGAGTCACCTTCTTCTACCTTCGATTGTCCGGCTCGTTTTTTGGCTCGATGCACGGTTGTAGACGATACACCCAGCTTATTTGCGGCATCTCGGAGAGAGAGGTTAGGGTTTCGCTTGAAACTACCGGTAACTCTCTTTATCGTCTCAGCGGCTTCCGGTTTTCGATACCCCCCCGATCCAGACTTCGTGGCTGTCGACAAACGTTCCCCAAACACTTTAATTACATTTGTAACGGTTGATTTGGCAACTTTTAACGATTTTGCCAGCTTTGCGGGCGAGTAGCTCGGATTTTCGCGATGCGCCAGCAAAATTTTGATATGCTGCTCTTCTTGCTTGGACGGCATTTTGACAACTGAAGAGTGAATTCCAAAATCAAAATAGGAGCAACATTCTACACACACACACCTTCAAAATGAGGGGTGTTCAGGGTTTTTAAATGCAAAATTGAAAGAAATACGTCAAGTTTATATTGACTAAATTTTGACCGTATCACCCTTTAATATGGTTTAACAATCGTATGACAAAAAAATTCCCTACACCATACATAGATGGCCCCACTAATATTAAATTCATGAGGTAGCCCTACCCTTAAAACGACCGCGGCATATGAAAAAAATCGAAGTGCTGCCCCATAAAAACAAAGCATTATCTCAAATATCTGTGAAAACAATGCCATTAGCATTCATATCGATCGCATTTTCCAGATCTGACCCCCTATCGACTCAGTATTATGTATTTAGATTCCTTTTGTTTCTACCTACTATATGCATAGATTCCTACTGTTCCTAACTACTATAAGCATGAACTGCTACTTTCTCCACTGGCATTGTACAAATTTGATCGGCTTCCTCTAGTTGGCTTTAGTAATATGACATTTCTTTTGAAATAGCTTTTTTTGTCAGTTTTGCGATTGATTGAGCGTGCATCAAAAATGGACAAATGAAAATGAAAAAAAAAAAACAGCTAAACTGTCTCGTGTGATAATTGAATTGAATTGTATTCCATTTCCATAATGCATCGTTAAAATGACGAAAATTTACTGTAATTTTTAACTAACATTTACGAAATTCTTCCTTCTCATAAAAGCAAAAATGAGCTAAAAGTAAAGAAATAATTATTAAATAAATTAATTTTAGCATCAGCTTAACAACTGACTTTTTTCTGTGTGTGTGTGTTATAAATCGACGACAATGAAGGCAATGACTGTGATCTGGTCCCTATAGGCTCAGTACTATGTATTTATATTCCTAATGTTTCTACCTACTATATGCCTAAATTCCTACTGTTCCTAACTACTATTAGCATGATATTCTACTATCCACACATACGCTCTAAATGCACTATCCTCTCAATTCTAGGTATCCGGTCATTATGCCCACGGCCTTTCTGACCGTCATCCTACTTTCCTGTTCTCCTAACTTTTTCTTGTCTGGATCCCCCCCATAGTATTTTCGTCGCCTTTGCAACCATTGCATTGCTCTACATCGCTTTATAAGGACCAAGGACCCATTCATCCAAATCGACTCGCGTTGCCTCTATGTTCTCTATGTTCACTTCCCTATGTGTCCTAGCTCTTATCGCCACTCCATTTGCCTTTATGTTTCCTCTTATTCCGACATCCATATGATGCGGATTCTGACGTATTCCGAGTATTCGTTGATCATACGGTTCGCGCCATCAAAAGGTAGTGTTCGCTATTGCCTTCATTGCCGTCTGGCAATCTCCCAGCAAAAAAATTTGGTAGTTCTTCTATATGCATAACCTTAAATGCACTTCCAAAAATGTCCTCCCAAAGAAGTTCTTTATTTTTAACTGTACAGGAAGTTCATTTGAGTCAATTTTTTTATAACTGGCTTTTTTCATATTTTTAAGGGAAATTAAATTTTTTTATTTCAAATAGGTTCAAAACAGATTAAGAATTAATAAAATGGTACAAATTATTTAAATTTGGCTAAATCCATTCTAGAAAAATTGCGAATTTTTGAAAATATTTTATGTCAAACGTTCCAGACAAGCGTTAAAAATCATAAAAATTTTTAAAAATTATTTATTTGTCAAAATATCACAAAATTTCTTAATTCACATCCAAAACACTGAATTCGCATCACGCCTTAAGAAGTGATGCGAATTTGGTGCACCGAATGTAGAAATGGTGTACATCCGTCCTATGACAAGCCCATGTTAAATTCATCGCTTCTGCGCCAATTTAGCACCATTTCCGGATCCAAAAAGAACATTTTCACCACTTTTTTGGCGACGCTTTGTTTGCTGGGTTGTTCACCACGTTTTGTGGTCTCGTATTATTTCCGAGCAATTTAATATATTCCCTTATGGCACGTACCGCAGGATTGTGTTGGGTCCTCCACAATTTAATAAGAAAATAAAAGATTTCAGTTTACTACACCTGATTGCAAAGATTCCTACTGTCCCCAACTACTACATGGACTACTGTTTCCGTCTACTAATCAACTAGATTCCTACTGTACCCACCTACTATTTAAATGAATTTTGCTCTGTTCACACAAATGATCGTCATTTAAGCTTACGGTACCGTATAGTCCGCTTCTGATGGAGTTTAAAGAAGAGCTAAAAATAGATCTTGACTATTGAGAGTCTGCGTAAATATGACAGAATACTCGCAGACACTGGTAAACAAAGAACTAAAATCTTCTATGAGACTCAATTACAAACACAAGACTGAAAATGTAATAAACATTCAAATAGATTTTCCCTGCACCTGTGATTGCTCTCTCTTTTTCTCTTTCTCTCTGTCTCTCTTATTCTCTCACCTTTCCTACAATGCTATTCAGTTCAATATAAAAGTTTGACACTTGTAAAAGGGACATTGGTGAAGATGCGATTGAGGCTTAGTGCGTAACCTCTTCGCAAAAGTGTATTACAAATATTGGCCTTTAATACCTTTGAGAATCGACAAATACAACAACAAAAATATTTATTCCCCCCATCCCCTTGTAGATTCACCATCATCCGCCAACTCTTATCGCTTTAGGTGTTGGAGGTGGCGATGGTGGTGGTGATGGTGGTGGCATGCATTTCTAGTTATTCCACACCTTTAAATCTACTACTGTTTGCCCAACATTTGGATAATAATAACAAGCAAAGTTTGGTCTATGGCAAGGGGGATAACAAGAAGACAAACACCAACAACATTGCCAACAACATCAGTAACACCAAACAAATAAACAAAGTTAGAACTTGGAACTTTTTCACAGCACCTCAACTCTTCCCGGATATGGCGCTACCCTTTCCGCCCCACCCCCTGCCCACATAACACGGAACTCTATAAACTTTTCTCTCAGCTTCAATTTCATCTTCATTTTCTTTACGGTAGTTTGTTTTGTTTTTGACTTGGGTCTTCCAACATGGAGAATATCCATAAAATAAAAGTTCGTAAGGTCCCCAAAAGATAGGGATGCCATATAGAGAATTAAAAAAATAATTGAAAATTCTGCATTGCTGTAAATTACATTAAATTGAATTTAATGAAATGAAGGAAAGGGATGGACATAGGATGAAAAACAAGGAAAGGAAGTGCGATAAAAACACAATATAAGAAAAGAAACAAGTATATACAGCAGTAAGTTCCGCCGGGCCGAA
This sequence comes from Haematobia irritans, assembly GCF_050003625.1. Lineage (NCBI taxonomy): Eukaryota > Metazoa > Arthropoda > Insecta > Diptera > Muscidae > Haematobia > Haematobia irritans. The sequence goes on from NC_134397.1 coordinate 18,495,795, forward strand.
TCTTAAATACCCACCACCATGAACCAATTATTAGGGTTTCGTTTGAAATTTCAGGAGGGCTTGAGGACACTTCCCGATGATAAATTTAAAGATTTCACCTATGAGGACTATATCAGATTCTGGATTTAGTTCTAAATTTCAGGCAAATTGGATAAAAACTACGAATTCTATAAGCCCAAAAAGAAAAATCGGGAGATCGGTTTATATGGGGACTATACCAAAACATGGACCGCTACTCACCATTTTTGGCACACCTCTTTATGGTTCTAAAATACCTCTAGAATTTGAAATTGAGGCAATTTGGATAAAAACTACGGATTCTATAAGCCCAAGAAGTAAAGTCGGGAGATCGGTCTATATGGGGGCTATACCAAAACATGCACTGACACTCACCATTTTTGGCACACCTCTTCAAGGTTCCAAAATACCTCTAGATTTTCAATTTCGCGCAAATTGGATGAAAACTACGGTTTCTATAAGCGAAAGACCCCAAATCGGGAGGTCGGTTTATATGGGGGCTATACCAAAACATGGCCCGATATAGCCCATCTTCGAACTTGACCTGCGCGCAGACAAAAGACGATTCTGTGCCAAATTTCAGGACGATAGCTCCATTATTGAATGCTGTAGCGTGATTACAACAGACAGCCAGACAGACAGACAGACAGACGAACAGACGGACATGCTTATATCGTCTTAGAATTTCTCCCTGATCAAGAATATATATACTTTATATAGTCGGAAATCGATATTTCGATGCGTTACAAACGGAATGACAAACTTATTATACCCCGTCACCAATCTATGGTGGTGGGTATAAAAAGGAAAGGCGAGGCGTGGCTAGGATAGGAATGCGGAGGAGAAGAAAAGGAAAGGAATGGAGAGAAGAATTAAGAAGAGAAGAGAAAACGAGAGGGGAGCAGAAGAGAAGAAAGGAAAGGAACAGAGCGAAAAGGGACGAGACGATAGGAGTATACACTAATAGAAAAAGTTTGGTTATATTAACGAAATGTATCGTTAAAAGTCAACCAATGAAACAAATTCGTTAATTATTCGTTATTATAACGAATTTTCTGTTAATCAACGCAACGTTTCGTACTATTAACGAATATTTTCATTGTATTACTGAAAATTTTTCGTTATATCAATGAAACATTTTCGTTGGCTGACTTTTAATGAAATTTTCTTTGTGTGTAGTAAGAAGGGAAAGAACGGGAACGGAACGGAAGGAATGAAATGGAGAGAAGAGAATAACACAAAAGAAAGAAAAGAGAATGAAGAGAAAGGAATAGAAGAGAAGAAAAAAAAAAAGAAAAGAAAAGAAAAACAAGTGTATACGGCCGTAAGTTCGGCCAGGCCGAAGCTTATGTACCTTCCACCATGGATTGCGTAGAAACTTCTACTGAAGACTGTCATCCACAATCGAATTACTTGGGTTGCGGTAACACTTGCCGATGGCAAGGTATCTTAAAACTTCTTAACACCGTCTTCTCAATTGTAAGTTAGACCATACGGGGTATATATTAAACAAAACAAGTATATACGGCCGTAAGTTCGGCCAGGCCGAAGCTTATGTACCCTCCATCATGGATTGCGTAGAAACTTCTTGTAAGCACTGCCATCCACAATCGAATTACTTAAGTTGCGGTAACGCTTGCCGATGGCAAGGTATCTTAAAACCTCATAACACCATCTTCTAAATTGTATGTAAGTCCATACGTGGTATATATTAAATCAAAAAAGATCGATCCAATACGTATATAATTCAGTTTGACAAAGTAGACATAAAATTTTGATAACATTTTCTACAGAAATAAAATTTTAACAAAATTTTCTATAGTAATAAAAATTTTGACAAAATATTCTATAGAAAGAAAATTTTGACAACAATTTCTACAGAAATAAAATTTTAACAAAATTTTCTATAGAAATAAACTTTTGACAAAATTTTCTATAGATATAAAATCTTGGTAGATTATTTGTGGCTCGAGTGGCAACCATGATTATGAACCGAATAAAATTTGAACAAAATTTTCTATAGAAATAAAATTTTGAAAATGATGACAATTTTATTATGAACCGAATAAAATTTTAACAAAATTTTCTCTAGAAATAAAATTTTGACAAAATTTTCTATAGAAATAAAATTTTGACAAAATTTTCTACGGAAATAAAATTTTGGTAGATTATTTTTGGCTCTAGTGGCAACCGTGATTATGAACCGATATGGACCAATTTTTGTGTGATTGGACCAATTTTGGTATGGTTGTTAGCGAACATATACTAACACCACGTTCCTAATTTGAACCGGATTGGATGAATTTTGCTCCTCCAAGAGGCTCCGGAGGTCAAATCTGGAGAACGTTTTATATGGGGGCTATATATAATTATGGACCGATATGGACCAATTCGGGCACGGTTGTTAAAGATCATATACTAACACCATGTTCCAAATTACAACCGGCTTGGATGAAATTTGCTTCTCTTGGAGACTTCGCAAGCCAAATCTGGGAATCGGTTTATATGGGGGCTATATATAATTATGAACCGACGTGGACCAATTTTTGCATGGTTGTTAGATACCATATACCAACATCATGTACCAAATTTCAGGCAGATCGGATGAAATTTTCTTCTCTTTGAGGCTCCGCAAGCCAAATCTGGGGATCGGTTTATATGGGGGTTATATATAATTATGGACCGATGTGGACCAATTTTTGCATTATTGGTAGAGACCATATACCAACACCATGTACCAAATTTCAGCCGGATCGGATGAAATATGCTTCTCTTAGAGGCTCCACAAGCCAAATCTGGGGATCGGTTTATATGGGGGCTATATATAATTAAGGACCGATATGGACACTTTTTTGCATGGTCGTTAGAGACCATATACCAACATCATGTACCAAATTTCAGCCAGATCGGATGAAATTTGCTTCTCTTTGAGGCTCCGCAAGCCAAATATGGTGATCGGTTTATATGGGGGCTATATATAATTATCGACCAATGTGGACCAATTTTTGCGTGGTTGTTAGAGACCATATACCAACACCATGTACCAAATTTCAGCCGGATCGGATGAAATTTGCTTCTCTTTTAGGCTCCGCAAGCCAAATCTGGGGATCGGTTAATATGGGGGCTATATATAATTATGGACCGATGTGGACCAATTTTTGCATAGTTGTTAGAGACCATATACCAACACCATGTACCAAATTTCAGCAGGATCGGATGAAATTTGCTTCTCTTTTAGGCTCCGCAAGCCAAATCTGGGGAGCGGTTTATATGGGGGCTATATATAATTATGGACCGATGTGGACCAATTTTTGTATGGTTGTTAGAGATCATATACCAACACCATGTACCAAATTTCAGCCGGATCGGATGAAATAGGCTTCTGTTAGAGGCTCCACAAGCCAAATCTGAGGGTCCCTTTATATGGGGGCTATACGTAAAAGTGGACCGATATGGCCCATTTTCAATACCATCCGACCTACATCGATAACAACTACTTGTGCCAAGTTTCAAGTCGATAGCTTGTTTCGTTCGGAAGTTAGCGTGATTTCAACAGACGGACGGACGGACGGACGGACGGACATGCTTAGATCGACTCAGAATTTCACCACGACCCAGAATATATATACTTTATGGGGTCTTAGAGCAATATTTCGATGTGTTACAAACGGAATGACAAAGTTAATATACCCCCATCCTATGATGGAGGGTATAAAAATAATTCAGCTTGACAAAATTTTCTATAGAAATAAAATCTTGACAAAATTTTTTATAGTAATAAAATTTGGAAAAATTTTCTATAGAAATAAAATTTGGAAAAATTTTCTATAGAAAAAAAAATTTATAAACTTTTTGTATAGATAAAAAATTTTTACAAAATTTTCTATAGAAATAAAATTTTAACAAAATTTTCTATAGAAATAGATTTTTGACAAAATTTTCTATAGAAATAAAATTTTGACAAAATTTTCTATAGAAACAAAATTTTTACAAAATTTTCTATAGAAATAAAATTTTTACAAAATTTTCTATAGAAATAAAATTTTGACAAAATTTTCTATAGAAATAACATTTTGACAATGTTTTCCATAAAATTAAAATTTTTGGTAGATTATTTTTGGCTCGAGTGGCAACCATGAATATGAACCGATATGGACCAATTTTTGTGTGATTGGGGATCGGCTATATATAACTATAAACCGATATGGACCAATTTTGGCATGGATATTAGCGGCCTTATACTAACACCACGTTGCAAATTTCAACCGGATCGGATGAATTTTGCTCCTCCAAGAGGCTCCGGAGATCAAATCTGGGGAACGGTTTATATGGGGGCTATATATAATTATGGACCGATATGGACCAATTCTTGCGTGTTTGTTAGAGATCACATTCTAACACCATGTTCCAAATTTCATCCGATCCGTTTGAGGCTCCGCAAGCCAAATCGGCTTAGAGGCTCCGCACGCCAAATCGGGGGATCGGTTTATATGGGGGCTATATATAATTATGGACCGATGTGGACCAATTTCTGCATGGTTGTTAGAGACCATATACTAACACCACATACCAAATTTCAACAGTATCGGATGAATTTTGCTCCTCTAAGAGGCTCCGGAGGTCAAATCTGGGGATCGGCTTATATGGGGGCTATATATAATTATGGACCGATGTGGACCAATTTTTGCATAGTTATTAGAGACCATATACATACCATGTACCAAATTTCAGCCGGATCGGATGAAATTTGGTTCTCTAAGAGGCTCCGGAGGTCAAATCGGGGGATCGGTTTATATGGGGGCTATTCGTAAAAGTGGACCGATATAGACCAATTTTTGCATGGTTGTTAGAGACCATATACTAACACCATGTACCAAATTTCGGCCTGATCGGATGAAATTTGCTTCTTTTAGAGCAATCGAAAGCCAAATTTGGGGGTCCGTTTATATGGGGGCTATACGTAAAAGTGGACCGATATGGACCAATTTTGGCATGGTTATTAGAGACCATACACTAACACTATTCAGCCGGATTGGATGAAATTTGCTTCTCTTAGAGGGTCTGCAAGCCAAATTTGGGGGTCCGTTTATATGGGGGCTATACGTAAAAGTGGACCGATATGGTCCATTTGCAATACCATCCGACCTACATCAATAACAACTACTTGTGCCAAGTTTCAAGTCGGTAGCTTGTTTCGTTCGGAAGTTATCGTGATTTCAAGAGACGGACGAACGGACAGACGGACATGCTCAGATCGACTCAGAATTTTACCACGACCCAGAATATATATACTTTATGGGGTCTGAGAGCAATATTTCGATGTGTTACAAACGGAATGACAAAGTTAATATACCCCCATCCTATGGTGGAGGGTACAAAAAGAGTTGAGAGGAAATGAAATTAAATGAAATAAAAAAATAAAAAAATGAAATAAAATAAAACAAAACAAAATAAGATAAGTTAAGATTAAATAAAATAAAAAAATAAAATAAAATAAGATAAGATTAAATAAAATAAAATAAAATAAAAATAAAAAAACAAACAAACTTTTATTTTTATAGACAATATTCGTCAAAATTTTATGTTTTGAAAATCCTATTTCAATAGAAAATCTTTTCAAATTTTTATTTCCATAGAAAATTTTGTAAAAAATAAAATTAAAATAAAAAAATAAAAGAATATAAAATAAATTAAAATAAAATAAAATGAAATAAAAAATAAAATGAAAAGAAAAGAAATAAAATAAAAAATAAGATGAAATGAAATGAAATGAAATGAAATAAACAAAATAAAATAAAGTAAAATGAAATAAATAAATAATAAATAAAAAAATAATAAAATGAAATAAAGTAAAATGAATAAAATAAAACAAAATAAAATAAAATAAAATAAAATAAAATAAAATAAAATAAGATAAGATATTATTAAATAAAATAAAATAAAATAAAATAAAATAAAATAAAATAAAATAAAAATAAAATAAAAATATAAAAAAAACAAACAAAATTTTATTTTTATAGACAATATTCGTCAAAATTTTATGTTTTGAAAATCTTATTTCAATAGAAAATCTTTTCAAATTTTTATTTCCATAGAAAATTTTTTAAAAAATAAAATTAAAATAAAATAATATAAAATAAATTAAAATAAAATGAAATGAAATAAAATAAAATGGAAAGAAAAGAAAAGAAATACAATAAAATGAAATGAAATGAAATAAACAAAATAAAATAAAGTAAAATGAAATAAATAAATAAAAAATAATAAATAAAAAATAATAAAATGAAATAAAGTAAAATGAATGAAATAAAATAAAATAAAATAAAATAAAATAAAATAAAATAAGATTAAATTAAATAAAATAAAATAAAATAAAAATAAAAAACAAACAAAATTTTATTTTTATAGATAATATTCGTCAAAATTTTATGTTTTGAAAATCTTATTTCAATAGAAAATCTTTTCAAATTTTTATTTCCAGAAAATTTTGTAAAAAATAAAATTAAAATAAAAAAATAAAAGAATATAAAATAAATTAAAACAAAATAAAATGAAATGAAATAAAATAAAATAAAAAATGAAAAGAAAAGAAATAAAATAAAATAAAAAATAAAATGAAATGAAATAAACAAAATAAAGTAAAATGAAATAAATATATATAAAATAATAAATAAAAAAATAATAAAATGAAATAAAGTAAAATGAATAAAATAAAACAAAATAAAATAAAATAAGATAAGATTAAATAAAATAAAATAAAATAAAATAAAATAAAATAAAATAAAATAAAATGAAATAAAATAAATAAAATAAACTAAGATAAGATTAAATAAAATAAAATAAAATAAAATAAAATAAAATAAAATAAAATAAAAATAAAAAACCAACAAAATTTTATTTTTATAGACAATATTCGTCAAAATTTTATGTTTTGAAAATCTTATTTCAATAGAAAATCTTTTCAAATTTTTATTTCCATAGAAAATTTTGTAAAAAATACAATTAAAATAAAAAAATAAAAGAATATAAAATAAAATAAATTAAAATAAAATGAAATGAAACAAAATAAAAAATAAAATGAAATGAAATGAAAAGAATAGAAATAAAATAAAAAACAAAACAAAATTAAATGAAATAAACAAAATAAAATAAAGTAAAATGAAATAAATAAATAAAAAATAATAAATAAAAAAATAATAAAATGAAATAAAGTAAAATGAATAAAATAAAACAAAATAAAATAAAATAAGATAAGATTAAATAAAATAAAATAAAATAAAATAAAATAAAAAAAACAAACAAAATTTTATTTTTATAGACAATATTCGTCAAAATTTTATGTTTTGAAAATCTTATTTCAATAGAAAATCTTTTCAAATTTTTATTTGCATAGAAAATTTTGTAAAAAATAAAATTAAAATAAAAAATAAAATAATATAAAATAAAATAAATTAAAATAAAATGAAATGAAACAAAATAAAAAATAAAATGAAATGAAATGAAAAGAAATAAAATAAAATAAAAAACAACATTAAATGAAATGAAATAAACAAAATAAAATAAAGTAATATGAAATAAATAAATAAAAAATAATAAATAAAAAAATAAAATAAAATAAAATAATAAAATGAAATGAAATGAAATGAAATGAAATAAAATAAACTAAAATAAAATAAAATAAAATTAAATTAAATAAAATTAAATAAAATTAAATGAAATGTAATTAAATGAAATTATATTAAATTGAAAATGAAATAATATAAAATAAAATAAAATAAAATAATTTGGAATTGAATTGAATGTAATGAAATGAAATGAAATGTTCCCATTTCTACCCATTTCTGTACAAATCCTTGGAAAATATAAATTTTCTCTTTGGTAATAATATTTATTCCTGTATCTCTATCGGCATCTCTATCAGCATCTTTCTCTCTTTCGTAACCAAACAACTATCCAACAATTGCTGCCAACCAACATCTCACAATAACAACAAAGTGTCCAAGTTAAACTGTAAGACAAACGAATGGGTGAACCAGTGATGGGCATAGAAATCCTAACTCACTTACCTACCTTCTTACCTTCCAATCTAACCTAATGTTAAAGATAAAGTTTTCCATGTAATTTTCTACTTTCGAGCCAAATAATACCCAAAACGGAGGAATATAACAACAAATTATTACCACCAATAACAACAACAGCAAAAGACAACTACAACAACAATTATTACAAGAAACTCGGAAAGTTGTCCAGGAATACGAAAACAAGAAACTATAGTTATTTAGTGGCAACAACAACAACAGCCACACATCCAGCATTATCATATAAAGCCAACATAGGCCAATGGTGGTAATCCTCCCAAAGGACCCTCTGAAGACATAACAAAAAAAGTCTTCTATCTGGGGAACTGTTAACATAATGGAGAGACAGCTCATTGATGCAAGTCTCATGTTTTACCTTTTCCAACTTGGTTTTCTTGGCTGATTTGGAATTCACGTATGTTTTCTATTTTGTTTTTTTTTTTTTGCCTTGAGAGGGGCCAAAGTTAGTTGAAATATGTGCCCCACAGAATAATGCTTGAAACTCAGCTGTGGAAGGGGGAGGGAGTGAGATGGGTCCCTCCCTAGTAAAGAAAAGAAAAATAATTTCAGTTTTCTCTGAAATAGATTTGGGGATTTGAGACCAGTTAAGTGAATTTCAAACTTCACTAAAGTAATGTGAAATATTTTCGAAGATGGAGGAGTCCCAAATAGTTTTGTATTGTTTTTTTTTTTTTTGGTTGGTAATATGACATGACAAACAAAATAAAGAATTCAAAGAGAGGTTACATTTGCCGAGATCAACAATGGAATTGGTGATTGATATGCGATGCTATTCTATGGATTTTGGACTTTACAGCCATTTTTCCCGTCATACATTTAATTAATAGCTCCGATATCAGGACCTCTTAGTGGATTTCAGGTTTTCACTCTCATCCATGCTGCAATTTCCTGCTGAGGTCATTCGGTAAGACACCTACAGGTGGGTTAATATGAATTGCAGGTTTGCTATCATTTCTTAATCGCTCATTTGATAGCTGACAGATTTATTTCAGTGGAATTTCATTTTATTGCTTCCAGACTTACAAAAGCATTTCCCATTCTATTACATTCCGAAATAAAGTTATTCGTGATGGAAGCCATAGACATTTTTTCAAAATTTTATTTCTTTAGAAAAATTTGTCGAAATTTTATTTTTGTAGAAAAAATTGTCAAACTTTTATTTTATAGAAAATGTTGTCAAAATTTTATTTCTATAGAAAATTTTATAAAAATTTCATTTCTATAGAAAAATTTGTCAAAATTTTATTTCTGTAGAAAATTTTGTTCAAATTTTATTTCTTTTAAAAATTTTGTCAAAATTTTCTTTCTATATAACATTTTCTCAAATTTTTATTTCTATAGAGAATTTTGTCACAATTTTATTTCTATAGAAAATTTTATCAAAATATTATTTCTTTTAAAAATTTTGTCAAAATTTCATTTCTAAAAAAACCTTTATCAAAATTTTATTTCTATAGACAATTTTATCAAATCTTTATTTCTAAAGAAAATCTTGTCAAAACTTTATTTCTATAGAAAATTTTATAAAATATTTATTTCTATAGAAAATTTTGTTCAGATTTTATTTCTTTTAAAAATTTCCTCAAGATTTTATATCTATAGAAAATTTTGCCAAAATTTTATTTCTAGAGAAAATTCTATCAAAATTTTATTTCTATAGAAACTTTTGCCAAAATTTTATTTCTATAGGAAATTTTGTAAAAATTTTTATTTCTATAGATAAATTTATCAAAATTTTATTTATATAAATAATTTAGTCAAAATTTTATTTTTCTATAGATAATTTTGTCAACTTTTTGTTTCTATAGAAAATTTTGTCAAAATTTTTGTTTCTATAGACAATTTTATCTAATCTTTATTTCAAAAGAAAATCTTGTCAAAACTTTACTTCTATAGAAAATTTTATAAAATATTTATTTCTATAGAAAATTTTGTTCAAATTTTATTTCTTTTAAAAATTTCCTCAAGATTTTATATCTATAGAATGTCCACCTTTCAGAGTTTTAACTGTATCTGATGCCGGGAAGCATGTATGTCTAGGGGATGGGTCTGTCTAGGGGATGCCAAAATTTTATTTCTAGAGAAAATTCTATCAAAATTTTATTTCTATAGAAAATTTTGTAAAAATTTTTATTTCTATAGATAAATTTATCAAAATTTTATTTATATAAATAATTTAGTCAAAATTTTATTTTTCTATAGATAATTTTCTCAACTTTTTGTTTCTATAGAAAATTTTGTCAAATTTTTATTTCTATAGAAATTTTCTCAAAATTTTATTTCTATAGAAAATTTTGTTAAAATTTCATTTCTATAAAAAACTTTATCAAAATTTTATTTCTATAGAACATTTCGTCAAACTTTCATTTCTACAGAAAATTTTGCCAAAATTTTATTTCTGTAGGAAATTTTGTAAAAATTGGTTTTTCTATAGATAAATTTATCAAAATTTTATTTATATAAATAATTTTGTCAAAATTTTATTTTTCTATACATAATTTTGTCAACTTTTTGTTTCTATAGATAATTTTGTCAACTTTTTGTTTCCATAGAAAATTTTGTCAAAATTTTTGTTTCTATAGAAAATTTTGTCAAAATTGTTTTTCTATAGAAATTTTCTCAAAATTTTATTTCTATAGAAAATTTTGTCAAAATTTCATTTCTATAAAAAACTTTATCAAAATTTTATTGCTATAGAACATTTCGTCAAAATTTCATTTCTGTAGAAAATTTTGTCAAAATTTAATTTCTATAAAAAACTTTATCAAAATTTTATTTCTATTAAAAATTTTATCAATATTTTATTTCTATTGAATATTTTGTCAAAATTCTATTTCTGTAGAAAATTTTATCACATTTTTATTTCTATACAGAATTTTATCAAAACTGTATTTCTATAGAAAATTTTATCAAAATTCTATTTCTATAGAAAATTTGTTAAGTATCTCTTAGGTAGAGGGGAATATTTTCCAAAATCTACCAAAACAGCAAGAATTCAAACAATCTACTAAACAATAAAAAAAATCTGCAATTTTTGGCAGACTTCTAGCGACTCTGTGTGAGTGTGTGTCTTATTAAATGGGAATAAATCTTTTGAAGTGAAACCTCTCGCTTTATGGTTTGATATTGTCTCTAAATAGATTTGGCTCTCTCCATTTGATTTTTTTATAAAATTTTATTTCTATAGAAAATTTTATCAAAACTTCATTTCTATAGAAAATGTTGTCAAAATTTTATTTCCATAGAAACTTATGTCAAAATTGTATTTCAATAGAAAATTTCATCAAAATTTCATTTCTATAGCAAATGTTTTCAAAATGTCGTTTCTATAGAAAATTTTGTCAAAATTTTATTTCTATAAAACATTTTATCAAAATTTTATATTACCAAACAAAAAAATTTAATTTGTCAAAATTTTATTTGTATAAAAAAAAAATTATCGATATTTTATTTCTATACACAACTTTGTCAAAATTTTTTTTCTATAGAAAATTTTGTCAAAATTTTATTTCTATAGAAATTTTCTCAAAATTTTATTCTATAGAAATTTTCTCAAAATTTTATTTCTATAGAAAATTTTGTCAAAATTTCATTTCTATAAAAAACTTTATCCAAATTTTATTTCTATATAACATTTTGTCAAAATTTAATTTCTATAGAAAATTTTGTAACCTTTTCGTTTCTATAGAAAATTTTCTCAAAATTCTATTTCTACAGAAAATTTTGTCAAAATTTAATTTCTATAGAAAACTTTGTCAAAATTTAATTTCTTTAGAAATTTTCTCAAAATTTTATTCTATAGAAATTTTCTCAAAATTTTATTTCTATAGAAAATTTTGTCAAAATTTCATTTCTATAAAAAACTTTATCAAAATTTTATTTCTATAGAACATTTCGTCAAAATTTCATTTCTATAGAAAATTTTGTCAACCTTTTGTTTCTATAGAAAATTTTTTCAAATTTTTCTAGAAAATTTTGTCAAAATTTTATTTCTATAGAAAATTTTGTCAAAAATTTATTTCTACAGAAAATTTTGTCAAAATTTAATTTCTATAGAAAACTTTGTCAAAATTTAATTCCTATTGAAAATTTAGTTAAAATTTTATTTCTATAAAAAATGTTGTCAAAATTTCATTTCTACAGAAAACATTATCAAAATTTTATTTCTATATAAATTTTATCAAAATTTTATTTCTATAGAAAATTTTGTCAAAATTCTATTTCTGTAGAAAATTTGTTAAGTATTTCCTAGCTAGAGAGGAATATTTTCAAAAATCTACCAAAACAGCAAGAATTCAAACAACCTACCAAGAAACCTCCATGGTTTGATATTGTCCCTAAATAGATTTGGGTCTCTCCATTTGATTTTTTTATAAAATTTTATTTCTATAGAAAATTTTATCAAAACTTAATTTCTATAGAAAATATTGTCAAAATTTTATTTTTATATAAACTTTTGTCAAAATTGAATTTCTATAGAAAATTTTATCAAAATTTCATTTCTATAGAAAATGTTTTCAAAGTTTAATTTCTGTAGAAAATTTTGTCAAAATTTTATTTCTATAAAACATTTTATCAAAATTTTATATTACCAAACAAAAAAATTTATTTTGTCAAAAATTTATTTGTATAAAAAAAATTATCGATATTTTATTTCTATACACAACTTTGTCAAAATTTTATTTCTACAGAATATTTTATCAAAATTTTATTTCTATAGAAAATTTTGTCAAGATTTCATTTCCATAGAAAATTTTATCAAAATTCTGTTTCTATAAGAAAATTCTGTCAAAATTGTATTTCTATAGTAAATTTTGTCAAATTTTTATTTCTGTGGAAAATTGTGTAAAATATGTTTAATATGTTATATCACCGAAATATTTTAAAATCATTTGACAACACCTTAAAACTGGACCAATATAACCTTTCTTCGCACTTGACCGCCTTAAAGATCAACCACAATTATCTGCCAGTTTTATGTACCATAGATTTGTTAATGAAATCTTTTGGGAAAATTACAAAATGATGAGGAGAACCTAAATCCTATTCCATAATTCTCCACAGACTCATACGTTAAGCTATTTAAACCAAAATTAATAACTACCAGCCCCACCCCCAAAGGAACAAATAAAATAATGCCCCAAATTTCCTGATCTGAATATAATCCATTGCCATATGGTTGGTAAAATATTAAAGTCCAAGTAAATACCTTTTAAGTTGATTAATTTTTCATAAGGAAGATTATCATGAAAGCCACTCAAGGTAGAAAAACAAATCGCATTTCCATATTGAAAATCTCCATACTCCATAGCTACAAATATATAGGAATTATAGATGGCCGGTAGATATATTTAAGCATATTTTTTTGTTTTTGTTCGTTCTTGCCTATTATGGCCCCCACATTCAGGTATTCAATTCAAAATAGGAATTTGTGGTTATGGCAACATCATTTATCTTAAAGGCAAGTCTTTAAGCCGTTACTAAGAAAAGCCAACAAAAACAAAAAACACTGCAGTCCTTAAACACCCCCTCCCCCCACCACAAACTCTCTGGACCATAGCATTAAATTTAAGGAGTTTGCGATGTTAAGCATTTAAATAAATTCTCTGCCTATGGCTATAGTAGCAGTGGAAGTAGTATTGGAGAATCATCATTATGCTAAGATGGTCACTTTTGTATAACCCCGTCTCCACCCTCTCTCTCACTAGTAAAACTCTACTGCATTGTAATCATCAACTTTGAATATGAAAAATACTTTAACTTCAAGTGGATAAATCTCACCTATAGCGAGATGGGTGAAATCAAGCAGGCAATAGTATAGGTTTATAACTCTCCCCCATCATATTGTGTTATGTTCTCTATCTCTCTCTCACTTCAACTCTCTTCTCAACATTCATTCATTCAGCCTAAAGCATATGATATTTTCCATAACTTTAGTTTTTTTTTGCAGGGGGCCACACGAAGGGGGAAACTTAGTGAAAAGGTAAATGCTTAGGGAAAGCTCAGAGCTGAGGGGCAAAAAAACTAAATATTATACCGGCGCCAAAGTATTCATTATAATATTGAATTTGTTGTTATTGCTATTGTTGTGAGTATAAATGGGTGTGTGCTTGTGTTTCTTTTTTTCCAGCAGCATCTCTTACTCACTTACTCATCCACTCCACACTTTTGTTCGAATTCGATTCTATTCTGGTCTATTGTTAAACTTCAAGTTTTGTTCAAGAGCCTAAGGGTCCTCAATAGTGATGGAGAGAGGGAGAGACAGAGAGTGATAAATGAAGAGATTGAGACCTTGGTGAAGGGAGAGTATTATTATTCTATATACATATATAACAATAAAATCTTGTTGTCCTTGTTATTCTTCGTATTATTATTGTTGTTGTTTTTGTTACTGCTATTGCTATTGTTAATGTTAATGCTACAAATGTTGGCATTTTTTTGTTTTCGGTATTGTTCTTGCATTTCATTCTTCGCATAGCTCTTCAAGTTGAGCTGTGTGATGTTGATTTGGTTTTTGATTTAATGACTTTAATTTGTTTTTCGTTTTCAGGTGGTGCGTAAAATTGATTTATTACAAAGCAAGAAAAAGCTTTGGCAAAAAAAACAAAAATACACACTCTTACCACTCTCAAGTGGTCTGGAAGAAAGCATTGTTGTACAAGGATCCAAATAACTTTTGGCAACAGCAATAGCAACAACGTCGACGTTGACGTCGAAGAACAAAAGCCCATCATCAGGTAAGTCAAGTCAAGTCAGTCTTACCACAAAATATACCCTTAAATAACAAATATCTACCATTCGTATCAAATATCGAGATTAGGGTTTGCTAATAATAAAAAATGAAAAGGCAAAGGATGCTAGGAGCTCGGCCGAATCAACAGGGTGGCTGATATGTGATGCAAAAAAGTAAAGTGAGGTGTATAAAATTTGTTTAAATTAAAAACAAAAATTGTCGAACATCATTTCTTAGAATCACTTTAAATTTGTTCAAATTTGCTTCTTTTGACACGAATTATGACCCGTCGACAAAGCTGCACGCTGCACGAAAATGTCTCTATGGTATTTTGCCACAATCCTGGCAAAGAACCGTCTTGAAATGATCGACACACCCCGAGAAGGAATATGAGCGCACCTGAACTATGTTTAAAGAACATAACATTATGCTTGAAGGGGAAACATGTAACATGGTTGTCGCAACCATATTATTTTCTCGGTATTTATGTACAGTGAAATCTCTCAAATTTGGACACGCTGAAAACCGAACAACTCTCTCTCAAATGTGGACAGTTATCTAGGGACTTTTGCTATATTAACATATTAAAATTAACCTTTCATAACTGGACAACTCCTAAATGTGGAGACAATTTTAGGCGACGTGAATGCCCACCTTTCAAAGTTTTCACTGTATCTGATGCCGGGAAGCATGTATGTCTAGGGGATGGGTCTGTAGATACCAAAGAAGCGGAAAGTTGAGATTTAATCTTGCATTGATGCCACACACATTAACAGTACCACACACAAACCTAACCTAGAACACAGGGTGGCTGATATTGCAATAAAGTACAGCCCAATATTTTTTCCTATTTTTTTATTTTATTATAAAAAAGAAGTCCGAAAGTCGGTAGGTTTTGTAAGACACGCCAAGTGATGTCTCGTGATGTTAGGCGATTGTCCACAATTTGGACAAAGGAGAAGAAGAGAGAGAGGTAACTGTTGAAATACATGGAAATGTCAGATCTTAGCTAGGATAACTACCACCTGGTTTCTCTAAGCAGCCGTCTCTCATCATCGCTGGCATATGGTGGTCTTCCAACTAGCATAACGCTGCACTGGTAGGACTATATAGCACGGTTGACACTCGTGCTAACAATAATATATCAAAATTTGAAGAAAATTTTACCACAAATCTACCAAATTAAAAAAAATATTTTTGAAGTTTTTGATCATATTTTTGTGTGTGTGTGTGTGTGTTTGTTTGTAATTTTTTGTATTTTATTTTGTCATAATTTAATTTCTATAGAATTTTTTTTTTTCAAAATTTTATTTCAATAGAAAATCTTGTCAACAATTTAGCTTTTTTGAAGTTTTCAATCCTATTTTTGTGGTTATTTTATTATTATTTTTTTAATTTTTTTGTCGTTTTTTTTTCTATAGAAAACTTTTGCAAAATTTTATTTCTATACAAAATATTGTCAAAATTTTATTTCTATAGAAAATTGTATTTCTGAAAATTTTGTCCAAATTTTATTTCTACAAGAACTTTTGTCAAACTTTTATTTCTATAGAAAATTTTGTCAAAATTTTATTTCTTTAGAAAAATTTGTCAACATTTTATTTCTATAGAAAATTTTGTCAAAATTTTATTTCTATAGAAAATTTTGTCAAAATTTCATTTCTATAGGAAATTTTGTCAAAATTTCATTTCTATAGGAAATTTTGTCAAAAAATTTTTTTCCATAGCAAATATTGTCTACATTTAATTTCTATAGAAAATTTTGTCAAAACTTTATTTCTATAGAAAATTTTGTCAAAATTTTATTTTTGTAGAAAATTTTTCACAATTTTGTTTTTATTGAAAATTTTATTTCCATAGATATTTTGTCAAAATTTTATTTCTATAGAAAATTTTGTCAAAATTTTGTTTCTATAGAAAATTTTGTCAACATTTTATTTCATTAAAAAATTTTGGCAAAATTTTATTTCTTTAGAAAAATTTTTCAAAACTTTATTTCTTTAGAAAATTTTGTCAAAATTTTATTTCTATAGAAAATTTTGTCAAAATTTTATTTCTATAGAAAATTTTTTAAAAATTTTATTTCTATAGAAAATTTTTTCAAAATTTTATTTCTATAGAAAATTTTGTCAAAATTTTATTTCTATAGCTTTTTTGAAGTTTTCGATCCTATTGTTGTGGTTATTTTATTTTTTAAATTCTTTTCTCATTTTTTTCTATATTTTTGCAAATTTTATTTGTTTAGAAAATTTTGTCAAAATTTTATTTCTATAGAAAATTTTGCCAAAATGTTATTTCGATAGAAAATTTTTTCAAAATTTTATTTCTGTACAAAACTTTGTCAACATTTTATTTCTATAAAAAATTTTGTCACAATTTTATTTTTATTGAAAATTCTATTTCCATAGAAATTTTGTAAAAATTTTATTTCTTTAGAAAATTTTGTCAGAATTTTATTTCTATACAAAATTTTGTCCAAATTTTATTTCTATAGAAGATTTTGTCCAAATTTTATTTCTACACGAAATTTTGTCAACATTTTATTTCTATAGAAAATTTTTTCAAAATTTTATTTCTATAGAAAATTTGGTCAAAATTTTATTTCTATAGAAAATTTTGTCAAAATTTTATTTTTATAAAAATTTTTGTCACAATTTTATTTTTATTGAAAATGTTATTTCCATAGAAATTTTGTCAAAATTTTATTTCTATAGAAAATTTTGTCAACATTTTATTTCTATAGAAAATTTTGTCAAAATTTTATTTCTATAGCTTTTTTGAAGTTTTCGATCCTATTGTTGTGGTTATTTTATTTTTTAAATTTTTTCCCATTTTTTTCTATATTTTTGCAAAATTTTATTCCTGTACAAAATATCGTCAAAATTTTATTTCTATAGAAAATTTTATTTCTGTTGAAAATTTTGTCAAAATTTTATTTCTATACAAAATTTTGTCAAAATTTTTTTTCTATAGAAAATTTTGTCAAAATTTTATTTCTCTAAAAAATTTTGCCAAAATTTTATTTCTATAGAAAATTTTGTCAAAATTTTATTTCTATACAAAATTTTGTCAAAATTTTATTTTTATAGAAAATTTTGCCAAAATGTTATTTCTATAGAAAATTTTTTCAAAATTTTGGTTCTGTACAAAACTTTGTCAAAATTTTATTTCTATAAAAAATTTTGTCACAATTTTATTTTTATTGAAAATTTTATTTCCATAGAAATTTTGTAAAAATTTTATGTCTATACAGAATCTTGTCCAAATTTTATTTCTATAGAAGATTTTGTCCAAATTTTATTTCTACAGAAAATTTTGTCAACATTTTATTTCTATAGAAAATTTTTTCAAAATTTTATTTCTATAGAAAATTTCGTCAACATTTTATTTCTATAGAAAATTTTGTCAAAATTTTATTTTTATAAACATTTTTGTCACAATTGTATTTTTATTGAAATTGTTATTTCCATAAAAATTTTGTCAAAATTTTATTTCTATAGAAAATTTTGTCAAAATTTTATTTCCATAGCAATTTTGTAAAAATTTTATTTCCATAGAAAAGTTAGTCAAAATTCTATTTCTATAGGAAATTTTGTCAATATTTTATTTCTGTAGAAAATGTTGTCAAAATTTTATTTCTATAGAAAATTTTGTCAAAATTCTATTTCTAAAGAAAATTTTGTCAACATTTTATCTTTTTTAAATTTTTCTATCTCAGTTTTGTGGTTATGTTAATGTTTTTGTTTTTGTAAAAATATTTATTTCTATAGAACCTTCTTCTAAGATTTTGTTTCTATAGAACATTTTGTCAACATTTTATTTTTATAGAAAATTTTATCAAAATTTTATTTCTATAGGAAATTTTGTCAATATTTTATTTCTGTAGTAAATTTTGTCAAAATTTTATTGTTGTGCAAAATTGTTGTAAAAAATTGTTGTTAGAGAGCAATGTTTTTCAAAATATCAAGCATTTTGTCAATCTACCAAACAGAAAAAAAGGTACACTGAAAAACATATCATTAAAAGTTTTCCAATTAAAATCTTAATTGAGTTTTAAAAAATATTCAATTACAAATTTAATTGATTCAACAATTTTTTTATTTGAAACAAAAATCAATCACAAAAATTAATAGTATCAATTATTTTTTTAATTGACCTTCAATTAATTTTTTAATTGATACTATCATTTCTGTGATTGAAGACATTTCAATTAAAAATTAATTGGATCAATTAATTTCGTGATTGAATCAGAAAAATTTTTTTTTGTGTGATTGTGGCAATCGTGCTCTATAGACCTCTGAGTCTCTGTCGTGTGTGGCGCCCCCAATGTCATCCTTATTCCGTCATCACTGTCATTGCCGATCAAGTGGTTAATTGGTCGATAGAAATGCTCCAAAAAAACAACCGCAATTCTTGAAAGTGCGGCTATCATGGTTTTACCAGTAAGAGCTCGAAAGTAAACAGCAATCGATTGTATTGGTGTTTCCCGATAAGCCTATTCCGACAAGATTTTCTCGAGCACGAAGCGCTTCCAAGTAAAGGATCGAGTGTTTTTTTTCGGAAAAGCTGGACATGTCGCAATCGTACCTTAGAACAACGCAGTCACAGTCAATTCTGAGGGGTATACAACCCATTTGTTTGGCAGTTAACTTCCAAGAAATCAGGAAAATCAAGCGAGGAAGACGGATAACTCTTTACCAGGACAATGACAACACTCAAAGATCGACTTAAAAAACTACATTTTTGAGCACTCAAAACATCGATTTGATGGGTTATCTGCCGTGTTGTCCTGACTTGGCATTAAATGATTTCCGTACATAAAAACTAAAATGAGAGGTCAACGTTTTTCAAGTGTTGGATGCGTCCAGAATGCATTTTTTGGAGATATCTCAATCAGAGTGGCAAACATGTTTCGACTATTGGTTCAAATTGGCATGTAACGACTTTAATAAAGGAATATTTTGAAAAACACTACAGCGATTTTCGGTGATTAATATTTGTTTTTTGACCTTTAATCCTGAAATATAAAAAAAACAACCCTTTTAGCGGGAAACTAACCTAAAGACAGTATTGAAGCCTTGGCCAGACAATTATTTAGGACGTAGGCTACGGACCGTACATCATCACACTCTTCGCTTAATATTTGTTTTTGTTCTCTAATCCCGAAATATAACTCGCATATTGGCCGTTACCGCGGCTCACATCATTACCACTGGCATCGCTCGCTTGGGTTCTGGTGGCCAATGGAAGGATAATAGATAAAGAAAATTTCTTGGCATACTTTTAGGCGATACGGTTAAAAAAGGGGGAAATCGTTTGCAAATAAAAAATTCGTCTCGTAAACTCGATTATTTGTGCGGACACCAATTATTTTTGAGAATTTAAGGGCTTTTTGATATTAGCCCTGAGGTCAGGGAAAATTCCCTTTGCATTACAAATATACAAACAGAACCCTATTCCTCTCACTCAAGCTATAACGATAAAGAATATTCCAATGTTTTCACCTTCATCCGCCTCAACTCAAGTCAAAAAAAAAAACAAAACAACAACAGAAACAAATCGTCATCGTCATTGCCATCACCTGCCTGATATGCTGACGAAATGAACCAAAACAGAGATCTTCCACATTTTTTTTTTTGTTTCTTTTTCTTGGAGAAAAAATAAAGAAAAGCTAGAAATCATGAACGAAAGAATTGCCAAAGAAACAAAAAACAATTTATTGCCGAACAATTACTGGTACGTGATTCGTAGAACTTGCCGGATGAAACGTTTCCACGACACCAATGTCTTAGGGTATTCTTCACTGCCACCACATAGCAAAGCCCAAAAATATCCCAAGAAAAAAACCATGAAAAAGTAACAAATTTACGGGGGATTTTTTTCGTATCCTCTTAAAACAGTTGTACAACGTTTTCTGGTTTTTGTTTGGCCTCCCTAAAGAAATTCGCTACACTCCCACTTTGGTTGGGGGGAGACGTTAGCCCTCCACGTCGACCAAAAAAGTTAGACCATGACCCTAGCCCCAGCCAATTTATTTCAATCTTTACGTTTTTGTCACGGCACACTAAGTTTGAAGTGTTTTTCGAAAAATTGCCAAAAAAAAATCACAAGAATCAGAGTTTATATGGTGGTGGTGGGCAAGGTGTTGAAATCTACTGCCAGAAATGAACATTTATTTGAAAAATGTTCTACGATTGTGACTCATTTATGACACTCTGTAAAACTCAATCTGTATAGTTTCCCAACCCCCACCCCCCTCCCCCTTCACTCCATCATCTGCCCTATGATGCCACAATCATAGACATGGACCATGGTCTAGGTTAGTTTATGTGAAATTGTAAAAGTTTTTGATTTGAAATGAAAAGCCATATTGAGTTATCGATTTGGAACATTTTTATGGTAAACACCGACAGGCTATTTCATAAGTTTGGAAAGTTTTCTATTTTTGTCTATAAAAATAAATACGTCCACACCCCCATCCAGGGCATTTGTTTGGTTTTATTTATGGAAATTCAAAAAATCAATAAATTAAAAATATGAAACATTCCATAAATCAGAATGTGCGGAGAGGGGAAAGGGACAAAATTCAAAATTTTATTTCTATTAGAAAATTTTGTTAAAATTTTATTTCTATAGAAAATTTTGTCAAAGTTTTATTTCTATAAAAAATTTTGTCAATATTTTATTTCTATTGAAAATTTTGTAAAATTTTTTATCCAAAGGATATTTTGTTAATTTTTTTAGACGAAATTTTTTCAAAATTTTATTTCTGTAGAAAATTTTGCAAAATTTTATTTCTACAGAAAATTTTGTCAAAATTTTATTTCTATAGAAAATTTTGTCAAAATTTTATATCCATAAAAATTTTTCTCAAAATTTTATTTCTATAGAAAATTTTGTTAAAATTGTATTTTTTTAAATTTTTTTTCAAGATTTTCTTCTATAGAAAATTTTGTTAAAATTTTATTTCTGTAGAAAATTTTTTTAAAATTGTATTTCTTTTAGAAATTTTTTTCATGATATTTTTCTATAGAAAATTTTATTTCTATAGAAAAGTTTGTCAAAGTTTTCTTTCTATAGAAAATTTTGTCAACATTTTATTTCTATTGAAAATTTCGTCACAATTTTTTATCTAGAGCATAGTTTTGTCAAAATTTTATTTCTATAGAAAATTTTGTCACAATCTGATATCCATAAAAAATTTTCTCAAAATTTTATTTCTATAGAAAATTTTGTCAAAATTTTATTTCTATAGAAAATTTTGTCAAAATTTTATTTCTATAGAAAATTTTGTCAAAATTTTATTTCTATAGAAAATTTTCTCAAAATTTTATTTCTATAGAAAATTTTGTCAAAATTTTATTTCTATAGAAAATTTTGTCAAAATTTTATTTCTATAGAAAATTTTGTTAAAATTGTATTTCTTTAGAAAATTTTGTCAAGATTTTTGTTTCTATCGAAAATTTTGTTAAAATTTTATTTCTGTAGAAAATTTTGTCAAAATTCTATTTCTATAGAAAATTTTTTTATCAAAATCTTATTTTTATTAGAAAGTTTCGTCAAAATTTTATTTCTATAGAAAATTTTCACAAATTTTTATTTTTATGGAAAATTTTCACAAAATTTTATTTCTATAGAAAATTTTGTTAAAATTAGATTTCTAGAAAAATTTTTATATCCATAGAAAATCTTTTTAATTTTATTTCGTTAGAAAATTTTGTCAAAATTTTTTTCTATAGAAAATTTTGTTAAAATTATATTTATATAGAAAATTTTGTCAAAAATTTATTTCTATAGAAAATTTTGTCACAATTTTATATCCATAAAAAATTTTCTCACAATTTTTTTTTCTATAGAAAATTTTGTCAAAATTTTATTTCTTTAGAAAATTTTGTTAAATTTTTTATCTAGAGGATATTGGTAAATTTTTTAGACGAAATTTTTTTCAAAAATTTATTTCAATAGAAAATTTTGTCAAAAATATATTTCTATAGATAATTTTGTCAAAATTTTATTTCTATAGAAAATTTTATCAAAATTTTATTCCTATAGAAAATTTTATCAACATTTTACTACTATAGAAAATTTTTTCAAAATTTTATTTCTATAGAAAAATTTGTCAAAATTTTATTTGTATTAGAAAGTTTCGTCAACATCTTATTTCTTTAGAAAATTTTCACAAAATTTTATTTCTATAGAAAATTGTATTAAAATTAGATTTCTACAAAAATTGTATATCTATAGAATTTTTTTTTTTTAATTTTATTTCGTTAGAAAATTTTGTTAAAATTATATTTATATAGAAAATTTTATAAACTTTTTATTTCTATAGAAATTTTTTTCAAAATTTTATTTCTATAGAAAATTTTTTCAAAATTTTGTTTCGATAAAAAATTTTGTCAAAATTTTGTTTCTATAAAAAATTTTGTCAAAATTTTATTTGTATAGAAAATTTTATCAACATTTTATTTCTGTAAAAAATTTTGTCAAAAATTTATTTCTATAGAATATTTTATCAAAATTTTATTTCTATAGAAAATTTTTTATATATTATATTTCTAAGGAAAATTTTGTGAAAATTTTATTTCTATAGAAAATTTTTTCAAAAATTTATTTCTATAGAAAATTTTGTCAAAATTTTATATCCATAAAAAAGTTTCTCAAAATTTTATTTCTATAGAAAATTTTGTCAAAATTGTATTTCTATAGAAAAGTTTTTATCAAAAGTTTATTTCTATTAGAAAGTTTCGTCAAAATTTTATTTCTAAAGAAAATTTTCACAAATTTTTTTCTTTTGAAAATTTTGTTAAAATTATATTTCTACAAAAAATTGTATATCTATAGAAAAATTTTTTAATTTTATTTAAATTTTTATAAATTTTTTTTTTTAATTTTTATAAAAAATTTTGTAAATATTATATTTCTAAGGAAAATTTTGTCAAAATTTTATTTCTATAAAAAATTTTCTCAACATTTTATTTCTATAGAAAATTTTGTTAAAATTTTATTTCGTTAGAAAAATTTGTCAAAAATTTATTTCTATAGAAATGTTTGTCATATTTTATTTCTATAAAAAAATTTTATCAATATTTTTTTTGTTCTATTAGAAAGTTTCGTCAAAATTTTATTTCTATAGAAAATTTTTTTAAAATTAGATTTGTACAGAAAATTTTCTGAAAATGTTTTATCAATAGAAAATTTTCTTAAGACTTTATTTCTTTAGAATTTTTTGTTTTTTTTTTTTTAATTTTATTTCGATAAAAAATTTTATCAAAATTTTATTTCTATAAAAAATTTTGTAAATATTATATTTCTAACGAAAATTTTGTCAAAATTTTATTTCTATAAAAAATTTTCTCAACATTTTATTTCTATAGAAAATTTTGTTAAAATTTTATTTCGTTAGAAAAATTTGTCAAAAATTTATTTCTATAGAAATGATTATCATATTTTATTTCTATAGAAAAAATTTCATCAATATTTTTTTGTTCTATTAGAAAGTTTCGTCAAAATTTTATTTCTATAGAAAATTTTTTTAAAATTAGATTTGTACAGAAAATTTTCTGAAAATGTTTTATCAATAGAAAATTTTCTTAAGACTTTATTTCTTTAGAATTTTGGTTTTTTTTAATTTTGTTTCGTTAAAAAATTTTATCACAATTTTATTTCTATAAAAAATTTTGTAAATATTATATTTCTAAGGAAAATTTTGTCAAAATTTTATTTCTATAAAAAATTTTCTCAACATTTTATTTCATCTTAAAACCATGCAATGACTAAACTACAAGTGTAGCTTAACCAACAGAGGAAAAGTCTATAGGGCTTTGCCCAAATAAATTTGACAAATATTCTTTTCCTCTGTTGGTTAAGCTACACTTGTAGTTTAGTCAATGCATGGTTTTAAGCTGAAATCAAAAAACAACAATAATGCTTAAAGAACAAAACCAACAAAAACAAAACGAATAAAAAATTTTATTTCTATAGAGAATTTTGTTAAAATTTTATTTCTATTAAAAATTTTGTCAAAATTTTATTTCTATACAATTTTTTTTCAAAATTTTATGTTTATAGAAAATATTTTAAAAATTTTCTTTCTGTAGAAAAAAGGTAGAATTCTAATGTGGCAACTGTGAATGAACTACCACATCATCGATGAACACTGGTCTTTGACGGAGCATCGTCACCAAAAGTTTAATTAAATTCATCGACAAGCCCATGTTAAATTCATCGCTTCTGTGCCAATTTTGCACCACTTCCGCATACAAAAAAAAACAAACATGTTCACTATTTTTTTCACGACACTTTTTTTGCTGGGCAGCGTCGCATATAGAGCATAATTGGTTTAGTGCTAGAACTCAATGATGCACTAATATTTTTTTAATTAATCAGAAAAAGATATCTTTTAATTATTTATTTTTTTTTGCAATTAAAATCATAACTAAATATAAACTAAATTCAATAAAAATATTAATTGTTTTAACAAAATTTGCTTGGTTTCATCATAAAAAAAAGACTTATTTCATGATAGATTGACCTGACAATGTCCTTGTCTATAATTATCCTGTCAAAGTGTCAATATAAAGGAACGGAAATAAAAACCAAAAAACAATGACATGAGCTGGTATTTAATTTTTGTATATTTTTTTGGTTTGTGATATTCTTGTGTCAGATTATATTGACATTTCTACCTACCTACCTATAAATGAAGCTAAAATTGTATGTGTTATCATATTATATATGGATGTATATGTATGTGTGTGTGTTATTGATATGTTAACCAAACTTATTTTGCCACACCCCCCCAAATGTGGTGTGGTGTCATTTGAACATTGAACGTACACCGAAAAAAAGTGAACTGTTTTATAGGAAGAACGAACTACCACGTACGAAAATTGAACTAAATTTTATTCCCAAAAAGCATTGTTAAAACCACTAAATTTGAATGCCCTGTTGTTTTTTTAACTGCAGTTCACGAAATTACATCATCTCATAGTAGAAAAAATTAACTAAAAGTAAAGAAGAAAATCATTGGCGCCAAATCATGACTATTTTAACCATACAGTAGTTCATTCTTACTATTTTTGGGAATCGTACGAAAATTTTCATTTGTTTTAGTTCATATTGAACTTATGTGTACGGTCATTGAACTTTATACACGTTTAGTTCATAAATTTTTTGAGACATACTTAAAAAAAAAGTAAGATTTCATTAAGCTGTGGAAAATTTCGATAAAAATAATAAAATTTAACTACAAGCAAATAATTTTTTTCCAATAAAAATAAGTTAAATTTAGCGTTAGTTTAACTACGGAAATTTTTTTCTGTGTATACGTAACGATACATATGAGAAATATTGTAATATGCCTGGCCTCTAGCTAACGTGTCTCTTAGTTGTTCACACACACACACATGCTCACACTCTCCCGCATTCTTTCTCTGTTTTTGTACTCTGTACTGCCATCATGTGTGATGGTTTATGTTTATTTCTTGTGGTATTGTTTGTTTGATAAATCAATCAATTTATTTGATTTCGATATGTGAACAACAATACTTCAAACCCACAAATATCTGTGTGTGAGATAGAGAGGTAGAGTGAGAGTATTGTAATGCCATGTGCTTGTAGGTTAATGTATATGGGTACATCCATAGTAAGTGGAGTAAATATAAAGTAAATATATGAACTTAATAGAATAAAATGGAGTAAATAGACAGTAAATATACTTTTAATTAACTTAATTGAGAAATAAAACTATATTAAATAAAATAAAATTAAATTAAAATTTCGATTTCAGGTTTCAAATTAATTAATTACTAGAAAACAAAAACAAACATGCGAAATTCTTATAAAATTCGAAATGAATCCAAATAAATTTCAAACTCGATACCAGAGAATTTTTTTTAACTCTATTGCCCAACTTGGGTCGATTTAATTCCAAATTTAAATTCAAATTTCTTACGAAAAATTCCCAATGAATTTTTGACAAAATTTTATGAACATTTTCTATACAAATTTTGAGAACAATTTCTATAGAAATAAAATTTTAACAAAATTTTCTATAGAAATAAAATTTTGACAAAATTGTCTATAGAAACAAAATTTTGAGAAAATCTTCTATAGAAATAAAATTTTGAGGAAATTTTCTATAGAAAAAAATAATAAAATTTTGAAAAATTTTCTACAAATATAAAATATTAACAAAGTTTTCTATAAAACTAAAATTTTGACAAAATTTTGTATAAAAATAAAATTTTGACAAAATTTGGCAAAATATTGTATTGAAATAAAATTATGAAAAATTATCTATAGAAAAAATTATCTATAGAAAAATTATCTATAGAAATGAAATTTTTGACAAAATTTTCTATAAAAATACAATTTTAAGAAAATTTTCCACAGAAAAAAAAATGTTGAGAAAAAATTTCTACAAAAATAAAATATTGACAAAATTTTCTTTAGAACTACAATTTCGACAACATTTTCTATACAAATAAAATTTTGACAAAATTTTCTATAAAAATAAAAATTTTGAAAAAGTTTGTCACAATTGTTTATTAAAATAAAATTATGAAAAATTATCTATAGAAATAAAATTTTGAGAAAATTTGCTAAAAAAATGAAAATTTTGACAAAATTTTCTATAAAAATACAATTTTGAGAAAATTTTCTACAGAAAAAAAATTTCTACATAAATAAAATATTAACAAAATTTTCTATAGAAATACTATTTTGACAACATTTTCTATAAAAATAACATTTTGACAAAATTTTCTATAAAAAAAAAATTTTGACAAAATTTGGCACAATTGTTTATTAAAACAAAATTATGAAAAATTATCTATAGAAATAAAATTTTGAGAAAATTTGCTAAAAAAATGAAAATTTTGACAAAATTTTCTATAAAAATACAATTTTGAGAACATTTTCTACAGAAAAAAAAATGTCTACAAAAATAAAATATTAACAAAATTTTCTATAGAAATACTATTTTGACAACATTTTCTATAAAAATAACATTTTGACAAAATTTGGCACAATTGTTTATTAAAACAAAATTATGAAAAAGTTTCTATAGAAATAAAATTTTAACGAAAATTTCTAATAGAAATAAAAGTTTGAGAAAATTTTCTATAGAAATAAAATTTTGACAAAATTTTCTATAGAAATAAAATTTTGACAAAATTTTCTATAGAAATAAAATTTTGCCAAATTTTCTATAGAAATAATTTTTTGACAATATTTTCTATAGAAATAAAATTTTGAGAAAATTTTCTATAAAAATAAAAATTTTGAAAAAGTTTGGCACAATTGTTTATTAAAATAAAATTATGAAAAATTATCTATAGAAATAAAATTTTGAGAAAATTTGCTAAAAAAATGAAAATGTTGACAAAATTTTCTATAAAAATACAATTTTGAGAAAATTTTCTACAGAAAAAAAAATTTCTACAAAAATAAAATATTAACAAAATTTTCTATAGAAATACTATTTTGACAACATTTTCTATAAAAATAACATTTTGACAAAATTTTCTATAAAAATAAAATTTTGACAAAATTTGGCACAATTGTTTATTAAAACAAAATTATGAAAAAGTTTCTATAGAAATAAAATTTTAACGAAAATTTCTAATAGAAATAAAATTTTGACAAAATTTTCTATAGAAAAAAAGTTTGAGAAAATTTTTCTAAAAAAATAAAATATTTTTAAAATTTTCTATAGAAATAAAACTTTGACAAAATTTTCTATAAAAAATAAAGTTTTGATAAAATATTCTATAAAATTAAAATTTTAACAAAATTTGGCACAATTATTTATTGAAATAAAATTATGAAAAAGTTTCTATAGAAATAAATTGTTGACAAAATTTTCTATAGAAATAACATTTTGAGAAAAATTTTCTAGAAAAATAAAATATTGACAACATTTTCTATAGAAAAACAATTTTGATAAAATTTTCTATAAAAAATAACATTTTGACAAAATTTTCTAAAAAATTAAAATTTTAACAAAATTTGGCACAATTTTTTATTGAAATAAAATTTTGAAAAAGTTTCTGTAGAAATAAAATATTGACAAAATTTTCTATAAAAATGAAAATTTTGACAAAATTTAAAAAAAAATAAAATTTGTGACAAAATTTTATAAAAAAAATTACATAGGGTCTGCCGTAGAAAATTAATAATAATTTAAAAATAATTTTAATTTCCCAGCAAAAAAAGCGTCGCAAAAAAAGTAATGAAAATGTTCTTTTTGGATCCGGAATTGGTGCAAAATTGACACAGAAGCGATGAATTTAACAAGGGCTTGTCATAGGACGGAAATCCTCCAGTTCAACAGTCGTTGCACTGAATTTGCATCACTTGTTTATGTGTGAACCGAATTCAATGCTGTGGGTGTAAATAAAAAAAATCTGTGATATTTTGTCACATAAATAATTTTTTATAATTTTTAATTTAATTCTAACGCTTGTTGGAAACTTTTCACCTCATATATTTTCAAAAATTCACAATTTTTTCAGATTGGATTTCGCATTTTTATCGACAAAATTTAAATGATTTGTACCATTTTATGAATTCTTACCTTGTTTTTAACCTATTTGAAACATTGGTAGTGCATCTTCTGGAAGTGCTTTTAAAGTTGTGCCTTTGGAAAAGCTTCCAAATTTTTTTTTGCTGGGTTATTTTAAATACAATAAGAACAAGATTTCGTGACGCAAGACCACAGATATGCTTGAGAAATGAATATGGGATTTGTTGGGGAATTTCCCTAACAAATCTCCAAGTCCCCAGTTCATAAATTTCGTACCAATCCTTGAAAATTACACCCAAATTAATCATTTGGGTGTAAATTTCCATTTTAGGGTGAAAGTTATCCTCAATACAAATTCTGATTAAATAAAAATATTTCTGATCAAATTCAGGTTAGGTTAGCCCGAGTGTTGCCCGATTCCAGCCCGAGTGCTGCCCGATTCCATGTTAAGCTCAATGATAAGGGAGCCACCGTGGTGCAATGGTTAGCATGCCCGCCTTGCATACACAAGGTCGTGGGTTAGATTCCTGCTTCGTCCGAACACCAAAAAGTTTTTCAGCGGTGGATTATCCCACCACAGTAATGCTGGTGGCATTTCTGCGGGTTTCAAAGCTTCTCTAAGTGGTTTCACTGCAATCCGTTCGGACTCGGCTACAAAAAGGAGGTATCTTGTCATTGAAATTCACTCTATCCCAACAAACTTCAAATTAAATTCAAATGATATCCAAACTAAATGTAAATGTATATAGATTAAAATTTATATTCAAATCTAGTTCATATGGAAGAAAATCTAATCAATTTGTATAGAATTTAAGTAAATTTCAATATATTGTTATATGATAATTAAATTGATTAAGTCAATATTAAACAAATCAAATGTACTTCAATTTAAAATCAAATAAATAATCTTAAAAACTTAAAAATACTTCAATTTAAATTCGAATGACATTCAATGTGGTATCACAATGGATTGAATAGTCTAAGTGAGCCTGATACATTGGGCTGCCACCTAACATAACCTAACCTTCATATTAAAATTATATGAAAGTCAAAGGATTTATATAAAATTCAAGTGAAATTCATATAAAAGGCATGTTTTATTAAGTTGCCCTTCAAAAGGAAATCATATAAACATTTATATGAATTTCTAATGAAATTTAAAAGTAGTTCATACCAAACTCAATCAACTCCAACAAACTTTTAACGAAATTCATTAAAATGAAATTCGACAGCGGATGTTGAAATGGTGGACATATGTCATGAAAAGCCCATATTAAATTCATCGCTCGTGTGCCAATTTTGTACCTCTGCAAGATCCAAGGAGAACATTTGCACTTGATTGAAATTCAAATAGAATTTAATGGAAATTCTAATAAATTGTTTTTTTTTTTTTTTTAATATTCAATCTTTTTTCGAACGATTGTAATAACAATTTAAATAATTAAGAAAATCGAAATTTAGAAAAACTTTCATACACAAAGCAAATGTCCTGTATACGAAGTTTGAATAAAATTGAAATGAACTTTCATCCATTCAATTGAAATTCAAATATAAGTTTTGTTTCAAATTAAATTCAAATCTAATTCAAATCCATTTTAATTTCAAATTATTTATAATATATAATTACAATAATAATTAAAAATATAATTAGTAAAATAAATTTATGTGCTCTTAAAATTATGGTTTCAATCTAGAAAATAATTGAAATAGAATCTATAAAATTTTGAATTACAAATTTTATAAAATTTAATTAAAATTTTTTATAGCAAAAATGTTTGTGTTATGTTTTTCTGTGAATAACCCATATATGTATGTGTAATTGTTTATGTCTACACTATACATGTTTTTTGTGATTTAATGCATTGCCATTTCATTTCAATTCGTTTATATGTTTTTGTTTTTTTCTTGTTATTCCTCCTTGTTTTTGCACTCCGATTTCATTGTTTCGAGTGCAAACAAAAAAACACGACAAAAAATCATAGGCTGTAGAGAAGAAAAAATATTCCATCACACATCTGCTGGTAGTGTCATTGATGTTGCCTTTACAAATTTTACTACAGTTTGTTGTGCTTTTTTTTACAAAATAAGCTTCATTTGTGTTGGTGTTGTTTTTTTTTTTTTTTTTTTTGAATTGGTATGATTGTTTCTGTTGATGGTCCTGCCTGGATAAATTGTAGGCGGGTGACTGTTCATTTACCCATATGTCCTCATGACGACTCTGTATTCAGTTGTTCGATATTGGCTTAGTTTTATGGTTTAGAACGCTAACAAATGTTGTTGTACGCTAAAACGACCATACGAGTACTATGAATCCCGAGTGTGTGTTTTCCATGTAATTTCCCTAGATGCTTGTTGTAACTCACATACAAGTAGCCTGCTTCATTGAGTGTGTGTGTGTGTGTAGCTATTACAAGGTGCGTTTATTCGCTTGGCTGGTGGATGGTTTGTGAGTGTTTGAATCTCATCTCACTGCTTGTATCTCTCTTATCTCATCAACTCTCTCTCTCTCTTTTCAATTGGTTTTATAATATCGATATTGGCATGTGATTTAGAGAGAATATCACGGGAAGTATTTGATGAGTGAACTTGTTAGTATTTCTGGTAAGTAAATCAAAACATTAACACCATCATTTAAGAGAGTATATTGAAAAACTAAAGCGATTAGGATAAATTTCTTAATATAGTCAACATAAAAATACGAAAAACGAATTTGATACATGTGACATATTTAGAAGACATATGATCGCTAAATTTGTAAACAAACTATGAAAAAAAGGCGGAAAAGGCTGAATTTTTATACCCTCCACCATAGGATGGGGGTATATTAACTTTGTCATTCCGTTTGTAACACATCGAAATATTGCTCTAAGACCCCATAAAGTATATATATTCTGGGTCGTGGTGAAATTCTGAGTCGATCTGAGCATGTCCGTTCGTCCGTCCGTCCGTCTGTTGAAATCACGCTAACTTCCGAACGAAACAAGCTATCGACTTGAAACTTGGTACAAGTAGTTGTTATTGATGTAGGTCGGATGGTATTGCAAATGGGTCATATCGTATAGCCCCCATATAAACGGACCCCCAAATTTGGCTTGCAGACCCTCTAAGAGAAGCAAATTTCATCCGATCCGGCTGAAATTTGGTACATGGTATTAGTATAGGATCTTTAATAACCATGCAAAAATTGGTCCACATCGGTCCATAATTATATATAGCCCCCATATAAACCGATCCCCAAATTTGGCTTGCGGAGCCTCTAAGAGAAGAAAATTTCATCCGATCCGGCTGAAATTTGGTACATGGTGTTAGTATATGGTCTCCAACAACCATGCAAAAATTGGTCCACATCGGTCCATTATTATATATAGCCCCCATATAAACCCATACCCCGATTTGGCTTTCGGAGCCTCTAAGAGAAACAAATTTCATCCGATCCGGCTGAAAGTTCGTACATGGTGTTAGTATATGGTCTTTAATAATCATGCAAAAATTGGTCCACATCGGTGCATAATTATATATAGCCTCCATATAAACCGATCACCAGATTTGACCTCCGGAGCCTCTTGGAAGACCAAAATTCATCTGAATCAGTTGATATTTGGTACGTGGTATTAATATATGGCGTCAAACACCAATGCAAAAATTGGTCCACATCGGTGCATAATTATATATAGCCCCCATATAAACCGATCACCAGATTTGACCTCCGGCGCCTCTAGGAAGACCAAAATTCATCTGAATCAGTTGATATTTGGTACGTGGTATTAATATATAGCCTCAAATACCCATCCAAAAGTTGGTCGAAATCAGTGCATAATTATATAAAGCCCCCATATAAACTGATCCCCAGATTTGACCTCCGGTGCCTTTTGGAGAAGAAAAATTCATCCGATCTGGTTGAAATTTGGTACGTAGTGGTAGTATATGATATTTAACAAACATGCCAAAAGTGGTCCATATCAGTACATAATCATATATAGCCCCCATATAAACCGAGCCTCGTGGAGGAGCAACTTTCATCCGAGTCAGTTGAAATTTGGTACATTGTGCTAGTATATGCCGTTAACAACCATGCCTAACTAGGTCCATGTCGGTCTATAGTTGTATATAGCCCTCAGATAAATCGATCACACAAAAATTGGTCCATGTCAAGTTCATAATTGTATATAGCCCTCATATTTCTCTTCTGGATCTCTACGTACCGTGCAAAAGTCCATATCGATTCGTAATTATTTGTAGACTTACCTACACATGTCTTTTTTGTCTAATATATATACCACGTATGGACTAACTCACAATTTAGAAAACGATGTTAAGAAGTTTTAAGATACCACAACCCAATTAATTCGATTATGGATGACAGTCTTTCGTAGAAGTTTCTACGCAATCCATGGTGGAGGGTACATAAGATTCGGCCTGGCCGAACTTACGGCCGTATATACTTGTTTTTATACCCTCCACCATAGGATGGGGGTATATTAACTTTGTCATTCCGTTTGTAACACATCGAAATATTGCTCTAAGACCCCATAAAGTATATATATTCCGGGTCGTGGTGAAATTCTGAGTCGATCTAAGCATGTCCGTCCGTCCGTCCGTCTGTCCGGCTGTCCGTCCGTCTGTGGAAATCACGCTAACTTCCGAACGAAACAAGCTATCGACTTGAAACTTGGCACAAGTAGTTGTTATTGATGTAGGTCGGATGGTATTGAAAATCGGCCATATCGGACCACGTTTTCGTATAGCCCCCATATAAACCGATCCCCAAATTTGGCTTGGGGAGCCTCCCGAAGCAGCAAAATTCATCCGATCCGGTTGAAATTTGGTACCTGATGTTAGTATACGGCCTCTAACAACCATGCAAAAATTGGTCCATATCGGTCCATAATTATATATAGCTCCCATATAAACCGATCCCCAGATTTGACCTCCGGAGCCTCTTGGAGGAGCAAAATTCATCCGATCCGGTTGAAATTTAGTACGTGGTCTTAGTATACGGTCTCTAACACCCATGCAAAAATTGGTCCATGTCGGTCCATAATTATATATAGCCCCCATATAAACCGATCCCCAGATTTGACCTCCGGAGCATCTTGGAGGGGAAAAATTCCTCCGATCCGGTTGAAATTTGGTACCTGATGTTAGTATTCGGCCTCTAACAACCATGCAAAAATTGGTCCATATCGGTCCATAATTATATATAGCTCCCATATAAACCGATCCCCAGATTTGACCTCCGGAGCCTCTTGGAGGAGCAAAATTCATCCGATCCGGTTGAAATTTAGTACGTGGTCTTAGTATACGGTCTCTAACACCCATGCAAAAATTGGTCCATGTCGGTCCATAATTATATATAGCCCCCATATAAACCGATCCCCAGATTTGACCTCCGGAGCATCTTGGAGGGGAAAAATTCCTCCGATCCGGTTGAAATGTGGTACCTGATGTTAGTATACGGCCTCTAACAACCATGCAAAAATTGGTCCATATCGGTTCATAATTATATATAGCTCCCATATAAACCGATCCCCAGATTTGAACTCCGGAGCCTCTTGGAGGAGCAAAATTCATCCGATCCAATTGAAATTTAGTACGTGGTGTTAGTATATAGTCTCTAACAACCATGCAGAAATTGGTCCATATCGGTTCATAATTATATATAGCTCCCATATAAACCGATCCCCAGATTTGACCTCAGGAGCCTCTTGGAGGAGCGAAATTCATCCGATCCAGTTGAAATTTGGTACATGGTGTTAGTATATGGTATCTATCAACCATGCAAAAATTGGTCCATATCGGTCCATAATTATATATAGCAAAAGTCATCCGATGCGGTTGAAATTTGGTACATTTTGTCAATATATGGCCTCTAACAGCCATGTAAAAATTGGTCAATATCGGTCTTTAGTTATATATAGCCGATGACTTATTACACAAAAATTGGTCCATATCGCCAAAAATAATCTACCAAAACTTTATTTCCATAGAAAATTTTGTCAAATTTTATTACTATAGAAAGTTGTCTCAAAATTTCATTTCTATAGAAAGTTTTGTCAAACGTTTATTTCTATAGAAATGATTGTCAAAATTTTATTTCCATAGAAAGTTTTGTCAAAATTTTATTTTTATAAAAAATTTTGTAAAAAATTTATTTCTGTAGAAAATTTTGTCAACATTTTATTTCTATACAAAATTTTGTCATCATTTTACTTCCATAGAAAATTTTGTCAACATTTTATTTCTATAGAAAATTTTGTCAAGTTTATATTTCTATACAAAATTTTGTCACAATTTTATTTCTATAGAAAATTTTGTCAAGTTTTCATTTCTATAGAAAATTTTGTCAAACTATATTATATACGTATTTAATCGGCCTTTTTTTGTTTAATATATACCCCGTATGGGCTAACTTACAATTTAGAAGACAGTGTTAAAAAGTTTTACGATACCTTGCCATCGGCAAGTGTTATCGCAACCCAAGTAATTCGATTGTGGATGACAGCCTTTAGTAGAAGTTCCTACGCAATCCATGGTGGAGGGTACATAAGATTCGGCCTGGCCGAACTTACGGCCGTATAGACTTGTTTTTTTATACCCTTCACCACTACTGTGGTACAGGGTATAATAAGTTTGTGCATTTGTATGTAACGCCAAGAAGGAAAAGTCTGAGACCCATCGTTTAGTATACCGATCGTCTTAGAATTAAATTCTGAGTCGAGTTAGCGATGTCCGTCTGTCTGTCTGTATGTCTGTATGTCTGTCTGTCTGTCTGTCTGTCTGTTGATGTATTTTTGTGTGCAAAGTACAGCTCGCAGTTTTAGTCCGATTGTCCTAAAATTTGGTATAGGGTCCTGTTTCGGCTCAAAGACGATCCCTATTGATTTTGGAAAAAATCGGTTCAGATTTAGATATAGCTGCCATATATATTTTTCACCGATCTGGTAATAATTGGCGTGCATATCAACCGATCTTCCTCAGGGAACCACCGTGGTGCAATGGTTAGCATGCCCGCCTTGCATACACAAGGTCGTGGGTTCGATTCCTGCTACGACCGAACACCAAAAAGTTTTTCAGCGGTGGATTATCCCACCTCAGTAATGCTGGTGACATTTCTGAGGGTTTCAAAGCTTCTCTAAGTGGTTTCACTGGAATGTGGAACGCCGTTCGGACTCGGCTATAAAAAGGAGGTCCCTTGTCATTGAGCTTAACATGGAATCGGGCAGCACTCAGTGATAAGAGAGAAGTTCACCACTGTGGTATCACAATGGACTGAATAGTCTACACTGAAAAAACAGTGAACCCACCAGGAAAGATAACTTTCGATTAATTTTAGAAAATTTTGAACTTTTTTAGAAAATTTTAACTAAACGGTATTACAAGCGCTGGCATCACTCCGATATGGCAAAAATAAGTAAATATTTTTCGACAAATTCAGGAAAATTTATTAGACATAACTAAATTTTTTCAGTAGTTAAAGAAAATTTTGTATTTTTAAGAGAAATCTTGGAGTTCAAAATTGCAAGAATGTCTTTAGTGACATACGAAGTTCACAATGGACACATTTTTGGTAAAATTTACAAATTTAAAGAAATAATGAACTATTTTGTAAGAAATACGAAATTAGGAAATCTTTATGCTTTATTTGTGTATAACTTTTTCCCGTTTTTTAGTTCATTTAACTAACATACGCAAAAAATTATTTGACTAAAATAAACTTTTTCCAAACATAATGATTCTATGAACTAATATAAAGTTAATATGGCTTTAGTGAAATAGAGAGTTCACTTTTTTTTGAGTGTAAGTGAGCCTGATACATCGGGCTGCCACATAACCTAACCTAACCTAACCGATCTTCCTCAAATTCCGAACATCCGAATATTTTATGAGTCCCGAAAATCTTGCAAAATATCAGCCAAATCGGTTCAGATTTAGATATAGCTCCCATATATAGCTTTCGCCCGATTTACACTCATTTGCCCACAGAGGCCAAGTTTTTGCTCCGATTTAGTTGAAATTTTGCACAGGGAGTATAATTAGCATTGTAGCTATGCGTGCCAAATTTGGTTGAAATCGGTTCAGATTTAGATATAGCTCCCATATATAGCTTTCGCCCGATTTACATTCATATGACCACAGAGGCCAATTTTTAACTCCGATTTAGTTGAAATTTTGCACAGGGAGTAGAATTAGCATTGTAGCTATACGTGCCAAATTTGGTTGAAATCGGTTCAGATTTGGATATATCTCCCATATGTAGCTTTCGCCCGATTTACACTCATATGACCACAGAGGCCAATTTTTAACTCCGATTTAGTTGAAATTTTGCACTGGGAGTAGAATTAGCATTGTAGCTATGCGTGCCAAATTTGGTTGAAATCGGTTCAGATTTAGATATATCTCCCATATGTAGCTTTCGCCCGATTTACACTCATATGACCACAGAGGCCAATTTTTAACTCCGATTTAGTTGAAATTTTGCACAGGGAGTAGAATTAGCATTGTTGCTATGCGTGCCAAATTTGGTTGACATCGGTTCAGATTTAGATTTAGCTCCCATATATATGTTTTTCTGATTTCGACCAACATTTTCCTTGTAAAATCGCCACTGCTTAGTCTAAAAGTTGTAAAAATGACTCTAATTTTCCTAAACTTCTAATACATATATATCGAGCGATAAATCATAAATAAACTTTTGCGAAGTTTCCTTAAAATTGCTTCAGATTTAAATGTTTCCCATATTTTTTTACTAAAATTGTGTTCCACCCTATTGCATTAGCCATCTTAAATTTTGAGTCTATAGATTTTGTAGAAGTCTATCAAATTCTGTCCAAATCGAGTGATATTTAATTGTATGTATTTGGGACAAACCTTTATATATAGCCCCCAACACATTTGACGGATGTGATATGGTATCGAAAATGTAGATCTACAAAGTGGTGCAGGGTATAATATAGTCGGCCCGCCCGACTTTAGACTTTCCTTACTTGTTTTAATCTTGCGATATGTTTAAGTTTTGGTAAATCGTTTTTATGGCTTGTCGTATATCAAAATGTTGACACGCAATGATACGCTTACCAGAACTTAAGAGTATCCACGGCATATAGGCATCTCACTTAAATCTTTAGATATATAGTTTTAATTTTTATTGGAAAAATATGGATGATATTCTTTTTTTTTTTTGTATACTAAAGTCTATGCTCTTATAAATGATTCTTTTTCCTTCACATAGTGACAATTCATGTAGTAGCTATTGGATTTCAATCCAAAATTATGAGAAAAAGGTTGTAAAAATTTCACAAAATTTTCTATAGAACAAAAATTTTGACAAAGATTTCTATAGAAATAATTTTTTGACAAAATTTTTTATAGAAATTAAATATTGACGAAATCTTCTATAGAACTAAAAATTTGACCAAATTTTCTAAAGAAATAAAATTTTGATAAAAATATTACAAAAATAAAATTTTGAAAAATTTTCTATAGAAATAAAATTTTAATAAAATTTTCTATCAACATTTTATGATAAAATTATCTACAAAAATAAAAGTTAAAAAAAAATTTCTAGAGATATAAAATTTTGTTAAAATTTTCTACAGAAATAAAATTTAAACAAAACTTTCTATAAAAATAAAAATGTTCACAAAGTTTTCTTCAGAAATGAGGGTTTGATTAAATCTTCTATAGAAATAAAATTTTTACTAAATTTGCTCTACGAATAAAATTTTAACAAAATTTTCTATAGAAATAAAAGTTAGACAAAATCTTCTATAGAAATATAAGTTTGACA
Source organism: Haematobia irritans (assembly GCF_050003625.1). Lineage (NCBI taxonomy): Eukaryota > Metazoa > Arthropoda > Insecta > Diptera > Muscidae > Haematobia > Haematobia irritans. Next base: position 18,534,962 of record NC_134397.1, read on the forward strand.
AATAATTCTATAGAAATTAAAGTATGACAGAATTGTCTATAGAAAAAATACTAAATTTACTATAGAAATAAAAAAAACTGGCCCAAAAGTGTAACAAAACAATATATGACCTTTTTAACAAAACTAAAACTAAGATAAAAATGGAAGGCAAATCGAATGTAGTATATAAAATGAAATACGATGGGGACGAAAACAATCCATGTCCAATGGCTTATGTTGGCACCACTAGGACCAAATTAAAAACAAGACTTTCTGACCAAATCTGACCAAAAGATGAAAGACAAGCCCTTAGAACAAAAAAAACGGCCCTTGCAGCACATTGCACAACCACAGGACACATACCAAATTTCAAAAATGTTGAAATACTGACGATCGAAGAGAATACTAAGCGGAGATATACATTGGAGATGCTGCATATAATAAATACTCCCACTGACGAACGCATGAACTTCAAAACCGACACAGACCACTGTGCACAGATTTACAGAAATCTAATAAAAAATCACAAACACAATTAAAATAATCAGTCAGTTAGACATGAGCTTTGTAAGGAGAAAGTCCATAACTTTGTAACATGTAAATACAATTAACGTAATAGTTTTGTTGCTAACATTGTAAAAGTTAATACTGATTAATATTTAAATTATTACAATTTATAGATAATATCTCGATGAAGATGATGACCGATGGTGTATCGAAATATCCGAAAACAGCAACATTTCAATAAAAAAAAGTAATGAAAAACAAGTATATACGGCCGTAAGTTCGGCCAGGCCGAATCTTATGTACCGTCCACCATGGATTGCGTAGAAACTTCTACGAAAGACTGTCATCCACAAATTTCAACTCACTCGGATGAAATTTGCTCCTCAAAGAGGCTCCAAAACCAAATCTCGGGATCGGTTTATATGGGGGCTATAAATGATTATGGACTGATATGGACCACTTTTGGCATGGTTGTTAAATATCATATACTACCACCACTTACCAAATTTCAACCAGATCGGATGAATTTTGCTTCTCCAAAAGGCTCTGAGGGTCAAATCTGGTAATCGGTTTACATGGGGGGCTATATATAATTATGGACCGATATGGACCAATTTTTGCATGGTCATTAGAGACCATATACTAACATCATCTAACAAATTTCAGCCGGATCTCTTAGAGGCTCCGCAAGCCAAATCGGGGGATGGATTTATATGGGGGCTATATATAATTATGGACCGATATGGACCAATTTTTGCATGGTCATTAGAGACCATATACTAACATCATGTACCAAATATCAGCCGGATCGGATGAAATTTGTTTCTCTTAGAGGCTCTGCAAGCCAAATCGGGGGATCGGTTTATATGGGGGCTATATATAATTGTGGACCGATGTGGACCAATTTTGGCATGGTTGTTAGATACCATATACTAACACCATGTACCAAATTTCAACCGGATCGGATGAAATTTGCTTCTCTTAGAGGCTCCGCAAGCCAATTTGGGGGATCGGTTTATATGGGGGCTATATATAATTATGGACCGATGTGGACCAATTTTTGCATGGTCATTAGAGACCATATACTAACACCATGTACCAAATTTCAGCCGGATCGGATAAAAGTTGCTTCTCTTAGAGCGTCTGCAAGCCAAATTTGATGGTCTGTTTATATGGGGGCTATACGTAAAAGTGGACCGAGATGGCTCATTTCCAATACCATCCTACCTACATCAATAACAACTACTTGTGCCAAGTTTCAAGTCGATAGCATATTTCGTTCGGAAGTTAGCGTGATTTCAACAGACGGACGGACGGACGGACATGCTCAGATCGACTCAGAATTTCACCACGACCCAGAATATATATACTTTATGGGGTCTTAGATCAATATTTCAATGTGTTACAAACGGAATGACAAAGTTAATATACCCCCCATCCTATGGTGGTGGGTATAAAAAAACACCAGCATTTTTCATTAGTCCATGACCTCAAGCCAAACGAATGATCCCAAAATTGCAAAAAAAAGAAATAAAAATTTAAAAAATTTGGTAGATTTTTGTTAATAAATTTCTTAAAATTTTGCTCCCAACCACTCAGTATTTAACTTCGAAAGAACACATTTCATCTGATTCGGTTGAAATATTTTTTATAAACTTATTTTTATAAAACGATTAAGAAACCTTATAAACACTTAGAAAATATTTTAAAGGTTATGCAAACTAAATTTTAGGATGAGCAATTTACACACTGTTAAGAAAGTTTATAATCTGTGCTTGCAAAAATATTGTCGTTAAATTTGGGATACAAGTGTTTGAAATTTGTGTCCCTCCGTTAAAGTCATATGCCTTTGAATTAAGGCAAATTTTTCTTAGACTAAAAGAAAAATGTTGTTTTGAAACAAATCGTCCAGAAATTAACTGACATTTTTAAGTTTTAGATTTAAGATACAAATGCTTTAAATATACGCTAAGACTTAATTTGAGGAGTTTATATCTTTGGTTTAAAGTTTTTTGGAATATAAAAAAATATTTTATACGTTAAACTATCTATTACAATTTGGATGTTTAAACAGGCATTTGTTTGTCTATAGCCGCTTTATTAATATATCGCAAAAGAAAAATTATCGATCCTAGATTTCAAGCTATGTAGGTCCCGAAAAAATGTCTTTACCATATGTGACACAAGCCACCTCTATCAACAGTACGAAAATTTTTAAGGGAAGGTCAAAATCTTCGGATCCAAGTAAACCTTATTTTTTTGAGTGTAGGTATTTATTCTGTCTTTTTTTTATCGAACATAGACTCCATATGGACTAACGTACAATTTAGAAGACAATGATCAGACGGTTTAATATACCTTGCCATCGATTACTGTTACCACAACCCAAGTAATTCGTTTGTGCATGACAGTCTTGAATAGAACTTTGTACGGAATCTATGGTGGAGGCTACATAAGTTTCAGCTGGGCCGAACTTTCGTCCTTATTTACTTGTTTTTCGTTTCGTCTGTCCTATCTAGAGCACAGCTGTTATTTGGTTGTATTAAATTTCTCTGATTTTTTTCTTTGAATGGTGTAAATCATTCACAATGAGTATTATTGCGGCCTCCCTCCCCAAACCAAACAATGACAAGAAACAATTACCCATACATTTGTATAGGCTCTAAGTATTTTGTTATTCTGAGAATTATTGAGCATCCGTATATACGTGTGTGTATGTGCGTGAGTACGAACTGTGGGAGTATGTAAGACGATATAAATTGGTATTTGATGAAATTGTAATTAATGAACTTATTATGCTCTCTCTCTCTCTCTCTCTTCCTCCCACTCTCTCACTCACTCTCTCTCTCAATGTAAGTTAGATTATTTTTCAATCATTAGCAGTGAAATCCTATCGTCATGGTGGATAATAAGGAGCATAATGATATGACTGACCCCACAAATAGAAATTTCTTAAACTGACAAAACCATCTGTGTTTATTACCGAGTAATGGTATTATCTCATTAATCTTAAAATCGTTTAAATATCAAAAATATATATGGTAAAGACACACAATTAACGCAATATAGATGTTTTTATTTTGTATATCCCATACCATTGTATGGTCAGAGTACAATATTTATTCTGATATTGAGAAATGTTTTTTTTTTCGATTATTTTATTAATATTTTAAGAAATAATTTATATTGATGAGATTTTATATTTTTTTACTTTTATAGGAATAGTACCTGAGATGAGCATTTTCAATTTAAATTTAGACTATTTCAAATTGTCGTTTAGAAAAATATCATCCTCTCAGTAATATTTCAATTCAATGGGTTAAAATTTGAAAAACTCTTTTGGTCAAAATAAAATGGCGCCATTCAATCACATATTGAAACATTGCCGTTTTTTAAGTTCAATGAAGCCAATTTTTCATAGTGTTTCATGTTGGTGAAAAAATACAAAAAAGAAAAACAAAACAAAATTTCCCCGAAAAAATAAAAACATTTTTGAAGAAAGAAATAAAAATAATTAAAAAAAAATAACATATACATATTATATATTTTTTTCACACAGATTGTAGTGTCACATCGCAATTGTATGGCTTGAGTGGATTTTTTGTGGTGGATTTGCATTTTCTCTCTGTTAGTCCGATTTCAATCTCTTTCGACATTGTTATTTTAGTTAAATTCAATTCCGTTTTGAAAAATACACAGTTGTTGTGTTTTATCTTCGTTTTGTTTTTATTTGCTGAACTAAAAACAAAAAAAAAATAAAGTAATATTCATTTCAACTATTCATTTTGATATGATGGCGATATGTTTTGCTGAATTGGTAACGCCATGTGTAATGTACGACAGCTAACTCATCATGTACAAAAATTCTGTATAAATCGATTACAGTGGTATCAAAGCATAAAAAATAACTCACAGGTTATTTCTATAGACAATTTTGTCTAAATTGTATATATATTAAAAATCTTGGTAAAATTTTATTTCTATAGGAAATTTTTTCAAAATTTTATTTCTATAGAAAATTTATGTCAAAATTTTGTTTCTATAGGAAAATTTGTCAAAATTTGATTTCTATAGAAAATTTTGTCAAAATTTGATTTCTATAGAAAATTTTGTCAAAATTTTATTTCTATAGAAAATTTATGTCAAAAATTTTTTTCTATGGAAAATGTATGTCAAAAATTTATTTCTATGGAAAATTTTGTCAAAATTTGATTTCTATAGAAAATTTTGTCACAATTTGATTTCTATAAATTTTGTCAAAATTTGATTTCTATAGAAAATTTTGTCCAAATTGTATTTCTATAGAAAATTTTGTATTTCTATGGAAAATGTATGTCAAAAATTTATTTCTATGGAAAATTTATGTAAAAAATCTACTTCTATAGAAATTTTTGTCAAAATTTGATTTCTATAGAAAATTTTTTCAAAAATTTATTTCTATAGAAATTTTTGTCAAAGTTTTTTTTCTACAGAAAATTTATGTCAAAAATTTATTTTTATAGAAAATTTTAACAAAGTTTTATTTCTTTAGAAAAATTTGTCAAAATTTTATTTCCATAAAAAATTTTGTCAAAATTTTATTTTTATAGAAAATTTATGTCAAAAATTTATTTCTAGAGAAAATTTTGTCCAAATTTTATTTCTATAGAAAATGTTGTCACAATTTTATTTCTATAGATAATTTTGTCCAAACTTTATTTATATAGAAAATTTTGTCAAAATTTTATTTCTATAAACATTTTATCAAAATTTTATTTCTAAGGAAATTTTTGTTAAAATTTTGTTTCTATAGAATTTTTTTACAGAATTTTATTTCGATAGAAAATTATGTCACAATTTTATTTCTATAGATAATTTTGTCAAAATTTTATTTCTAGAGAAAATTTTGTCAAAATTTTATTTCTATAGAAAATTTTGTCAATTTTTTTTTTCTGGAGAAAATTTTGTCACAATTTTATTTCTACAGATAATTTTGTCAAAATTTTATTTATATAGAAAATTTTGTCAAAATTTTATTTCTATAAAAAATTGTATCAAAATTTTATTTCTAAGGAAATTTTTCTTAATATTTTCTTTCTATAGAATTTTTTCATAGAATTTTATTTCTGTAGAAAATTTTGTCACAATTTTATTTCTAGAGATAATTTTGTTAAAATGTTATTTCTAGAGAAAATTTTGTCAAAATTTTTTTTCTGGAGAAAATTTTGTCAAAATTTTATTTCTATAGATAATTTTGTAAAAATTGTATTTATATAAAAAATGTTGTCAAAATTTTATTTCTATAACAAATGTTCTCAAAATTTTCTTTCTAGAGAAAATTTTGTCAAAATTTTATTTCTATAGAAAATTTTGTCAAAATTTTATTTCTGTAGAATATTTTGTCAAAAATTTATTTCTATAGATAATTTTGTCAAAATTTTATTTCTATAGAAAGTTTTGTCTAAATTTTATTTCTATAGAAAATTTTGTCAAAATTTTTATTTCTACAGAAAATTTTGTCAAAATTTTGTTTCCAAAGAAAATCTTGTCAAAATTTTATTTCTATAGAAAATTTATTTCTATAGAAAATTTTGTCATAATTTTATTTCATATTTGTTGTTTTGATCTCAGCTTTAGAACCATTGCGTTGGCTAATATACAAGAGTAGCCTAACCAACAGAGGAAAATAATGTTTGTCAAATTTATTTGGGCAAAGCCCAATAAACTGCAAGATGGTTGTGTGGACACGCGTTTCGGAATTACCTCATTCCTCATGAGCATCCTCTACTTGCAGCAAAACTATTAACCAATTACCAGAATAAATTCGGGTAGTTCACTAAACGCAAAGTGAACCACACACGAACCTTCCGAAAAAAGGTTTATGATAATTGGCCTCTGCCTAAATAAATCTTTGTACAATCTTATTTCTATAGAATATTTTGTTAAAATTTTATTTCTATAGAACAATTTATCAAAATTTTATTTCTAAGGAAATATTTGTTAAAATTTTATTTCTATAGAATTTGTTACAGAATTTTATTTCTATAGAAAATTTTGTCAAAATTTTATTTCTATAGATAATTTTGTCAAAATTTTATTTCTATAATTTTTTTTTGCAGAATTTTATTTCTATGATTTTTTTTTTTAGAATTTTATTTCTATAGAAAATTTTGTCAAAATTTTATTTCTATAGAAAGTTTTGTCTAAATTTTATTTCTACAGACAAATTTGTCAAAATTTTGTTTCTATAGAAAATTTTGTCAAGATTTTATTTGTAAGAAAATGGGGTCAACATTGTATTTCTATAGAAAATTTTAGATTTAAAGAAAATTTTGTCAACATTTTATATCTACAGAAAATTTTAGCTTTAAAGAAAATTTTATTTCTATAGAAAATTTTGTCTAAATTTTATTTCTAACATATAGAAAATGTTAACAAAGTTTTTGTTCTATAGAAAATTTTAATTTTGTCAAAATTTTATTTCTATAGAAAATGTCAAAATCTTGTATTTCTACAGAAAATTTTGTCAAAATTTTATTTCTATTGAATATTTGTCAAAATTTTATTTCTAAAGAAAATTTTGTCAAAATTTTATTTCTACAGAAAGTTTTATTTCTATAGATTTTTTTAAATTTTAATTCTAAGAAAATTTTGTAAATTTTTAATTCTGTAAAAAATTTTGTCACAGTTTTATTTCTATAGAAAATTTTGGCAAAATTGTATTTCTATAGAAAATGTTGTCAAAGTTTTATTTCTAAAGACAATTTTGTAAAAATTTTTATCTTATAGAAAATTTTGTTACAGTTTGATTTCTATAAAAAATGTTTTCAAAATTTTGTATTTCTACAGAAAATTTTGTCAAAATTTTACTTCTATATATAATTTTATCAAAATTTTATTTCTAGAGAAAACTTTGTCAAAATTTTATTTCTATAGAAAATTTTGTCAAAATTTCATTTCTATAAGTTTTTTGCAGAATTTTATTTCTATAGAAAATTTTGGCAAAATTTTATTTCAATAGAAAATTTTGTCAAAATTTTGTTTCTTTAGAGAGTTGTGTCTAAAATTTATTTCCACATAAAATGTTGTCAAAATTTTGTTTCTATAGAAAATTTTGTCAAGATTTTATTTGTAAGAAAATGTTGTCAACATTGTATTTCTATAAAAAAGTTTAGTTTTAAAGAAAATTTTTTTCAACATTTTATTTCTATAGAAAATTTTGTCAAAATTTTATTTCTATTAGCAAATGTAGTCAACATTTCTATATTTATATAGAAAATGTAGTCAAAATCTTGTATTTCTACAGAAAATTTTGTAAAATTTTTATTTATATAGAAAACTTTGTCAAAATTTTATTTCTATAGAAAATTTTGTAAAAATTTTATTTCTGTAGAAAATTTTGTCAAGATTTTATTTCTACAGAAAATTTTGTCAAAATTTTTTTTCTACACACAAACAATTTTTTCCTGGTTCAATCACGAAATTAATTGATCCAATTAATTTTTTAATTGAAATGTCTTCAATCACAGAAATGATAGTATCAATTAAAAAATTAATTGAAGGTCAATTAAAAAATTAATTGATCCAATTAAATAATTAATTGATACTATTAATTTTTGTGATTGATTTTTGTTTCAATTAAAAAATTTGTTGATTAAATTAAATTTTTAATTGAATATTTTTTAAAACTCAATTAAAATTTTAATTGGAAAAATTTCCGTGAAATTTTTTTCTGTGTATAGATCTTTTTTTTAATTTTAATTCTATAGAAAATTTTGGCAAAATTTTATCAAAATTTTTATTCCATAGAAAATTTTATAAACATTTTTATCTTATAGAAAATTTTGTCACAGTTTGATTTCTGCAGATTATTTTACCAAATTTTATTTCTATAGAAAATTTTGTGAACATTTTTATTCTATAGAAAATTTTGTCACAATTTTATATCTATTAAAAATCTTGGCAAAATTTTATTTCTATAGAAAATTTTGTCAAAATTTTATTTCTATAGATAATTTTGTCAAAATTTTTTTACTATAGAAAGTTTTCTCAAAATTTTATTTCTATAGAAAATGTTGTCAACATTTCTCGGTAGAAAATTCTCTCAATTTTCTTTTTGTTTGTAGAGAAAATTTTTTCAAGATTTTATATCTATAGAAATTTTTTGTAAAAAAAAAATTATTTTTAAAGAAAATTTTGTCAAAATTTTATTTCTATAGCAAATTTTGTAAAAATTTTATTTCTATAGAAAATTTTGTCAAAATTTCATATCTATAGCAAAATTGTCAAAATTTTATTTCTATACCAAATTTTACCAAAATTTTGATTCTATAGAAAATTTTGTCTAAATCTTATTTCTAAAGCAAACATTGTCAAAATTTTATTTCTATAGAAAATTTTGTCAAAATTTTATTTCTATAGAAAATTTTCTCAAACTTTTATTTGTAAGTAAAATTGGTAAATGTTTATCATGTTGTAAAAATTTTAGTTAAAAAAAAAAAATTTATCTACATGTTATTTTTACAGAAAATTTTTTCAAAATTTTATTTTTAAAGAAAATATTGTCAAAATTTTATTTTTAAAGAAAATTTTGTCAAAATTTTATTTTTAAAGAAAATTTTGTCAAAATTTTTTTGTTCTATAGAAAATTTTAACAAAATTTTATTTCTGTAGAAAATTTTCTGAAAATTGTATTTCTATAGAAAATTTTGTGAAAATTTTATTTCCATAGAAATTTTGTGAAAATTTTATTTCTATTGAAATTTTTGTCAGAATTTTTTTCTTCAATAGAAAATTTTCCCAAAAAGTTATTTCTAAAAAAAATAATAATAAATTTAGAATTTTTATTTTTATTTTTATTTATGTCGGTCCAGGTTTTTATATATCTCCCATATAAGCCGATCCCTCGATTTTGGGTTTTGGTCTTATAGAAACCGCAGTTTTTATTCAATTTGATGAAATTTAAAATCTAGACGTATTATAAGGCAATAAAGAGATCTGCCGATGTTAGGTTAGGTTAGGTTAGGTGGCAGCCCGATGTATCAGGCTCACTTAGTCTATTCAGTCCATTGTGATACCAGATTGGTGAACTTCTCTCTTATCACTGAGTGCTGCCCGATTCCATGTTAAGCTCAATGACAAATGACCTCATTTTTATAGCCGAGCGCGAACGGCGTTCCACATTGCAGTGAAACCACTTAGAGAAGCTTTGAAACCCCCAGAAATGTCACCAGCATTACTGAGGTGGGATAATCCACCGCTGAAAAACTTTTTGGTGTTCGTTCGAAGCAGGAATCGATCCCACGGGCATGGTAACCATTGCACCATGGTGGCTCCCCGATTTTACTTCTTGGTCTTCTAGATTCCATAGTTTTTCCCAATTTGCCTGAGAGCTGGAAATCTGGAGGAATTTTATGACCATAAAGAGGTGCGCCGAAAATGGTGAGTATCGGTCAATGTTTCAGCATAGCTCCCATATAGACCGATCTCCCGATTTAATTTTTTGGTCTTGTAAAACCCGTAGTTGTTGTCCAGTTTACCTGAAATTCTGGAGTTTTTTAGGTGCGCTGGAAATGATTTTTATTTTTTGGGATTCTATAGACCGTAGTTTTTATCCAATTTGCCTTAAATTTTAAATGTAGAAGTATTTTAGGGCCATAAAGAGGTGTGCTGGAAACGGTGAGCATCGGTCCATGTTTTGATATAGTACCAATATACACCGATCTCCCAATATAACTCCTTGGGTTTCTAGAAACCATAGATTTTATCCGAGTTGCCTGAAATTTTAAATCTAGAAGTACTTTAGGGCCATAAAGAGGTATGCCGAAAAAGGTGAGCATCAGTCCATGTTTTAGTATAGCCCCCATATAGACCGATCTCCCAATATAACTCCTTGGGTTTCTAGAAACCATAGATTTTATCCGATTTTCCATGAAATTGTAAACATACTGGTATTTTAGAATCACAAAAACGTGTATCGGATTTTGTTTTTATCGGTCCATTTGGTAAGGCCTCCATATAGACCGATAACACTTCTTGAGGGTATGTGCGCCTTCTACTGATCATGAAAATTGCTTGAAACTGATTGTAATAAAGGGTGATAAAATTTGGTCAAGGAAAAACGCGTGTAAATCGGTGAAATCTTTTATTTAAAAAATCAAATTAAATTTCTTTTTCAAGTTCAATTAGTATAAAATTCAGGAAAAATATTCAGTTAGGCTTTCGCTTTTCCAAATCCGAATTGCCGGGCCTCACGCTTGACACCTGCCATCAGATTTTGTACAGCCACCTTGTCCACCTTCTTCGCCGCAGAATGCCAGTTTTCCTTGAACTGCTGCTCGTCCTTAGCAGTTTTTTTTTTGGTCTTCTTTATGTTCCGCTTGACAATAGCCCAGTATTTCTCAATTGGGCGGAGCTCTGGCGTGTTGGGAGGGTTCTTGTCCTTAGGAACCACCTGCACGTTGTTGGCGGCGTACCACTCCATGGCCTTTTTACAGTAATGGCAACATGCCAAATCCGGCCAAAACAGTACGGAACAACCGTGTTTCTTCAGGAAAGGCAGCAGACATTTATTCAAACACTCTTTCACGTAAATTTCTTGGTTGACAGTCCCGGAAGCTATGAAAATGCTGCTTTTCAAGCCACAGGTACAGATGGCTTGCCAAACCAGATATTTCTTTGCGGACTTTGACAGTTTTATGTGCTTGAAAATATCTGCTACCTTTCCCCTTCCTTTTGCCGTATAAAACTCCTGTCCCGGAAGCTGCTTGTAGTCGGCTTTGACGTAGGTTTCGTCGTCCATTACCACGCAGTCAAACTTCGTCAGCATCGTCGTGTACAGCCTCCGGGATCGCGCTTTGGCCGTCGTATTTTGTTTATCATCGCGATTTGGAGTAACTACCTTCTTGTAAGTCGATAGTCCGGCTCGTTGCACGGTTGTAGACGATACACCCAGCTTATTTGCGGCATCTCGGAGAGAGAGGTTAGGGTTTCGCTTGAAACTACCGGCAACTCTTTTTGTTGTCTCAGCGGCTTCCGGTTTTCGATTTCCCCCCGATCCAGACTTCCTGGCTGTCGACAAACGTTCCCCAAACACTTTAATTACATTTGTAACGGTTGATTTGGCAACTTTTAGCGATTTTGCCAGCTTTGCGTGCGAGTAGCTCGCGATTTTCGCGATGCGCGAGCAAAATTTTGATACGCTGCTCGTCTTGCTTGGACGGCATTTTGACAACTGAAGAGTGAATTCCAAAATCAAAATAAGAGCAACATTCTACACACACACACCTTCAAAATAAGGGGTGTTCAGGTTTTTTAAATGCAAAATTGAAAGAAATACGTCAAGTTTGTATTGACCAAATTTTGACCGTGTCACCATTTATTTCCAGATTCTTCTCGTAATCATTTAAATAATTGGGATAAATATCTACAGATATTAGATTTCAAATCACACTTACATGAGATGATTATGATTCCTCTAAAACTCAAACAAAAATGTCCAGAATCTGATAGGTAAAATCTTTAAATTTTTCATCGGGAAGTGTAATGGTTGAACTGCTCTGCTTGATGGGTATATAAAATTCGGCCATGCCGAACGTACTACTGTACGTACTTGTTTTATTATATCCACTGTGCCGTGTGGATTGTTTTATACACCAAGTCCAAGTCTTGTTAGCGGTCGCATCAACATATTGCGTAAATTTTTAGTACCAATTTTATGATCCTCATACACAAGTATGATGTACTATACTATACACATGGACGTGGGTGTGTGTGTGAGTGTAAGTGGGCATTTCCCACTTACACTCAATAACACCATCAACCATACAAATGTCGTGATATAAATGAATATACAATTTTTATAAATTTCTATATGTATGTATAGATGTGTGAACATTGTTGTGTGTGTGTGTGTATTTTTATTAAATAAGTGAATGTAATTCTTGTTTTCGATGGTAAACCAGAGTCAGCGAAAAAAATTCCCTCTCTCTCTCTTTCTACATAGGCATTAAAAACAAAAAAAAACCGAATCACAAACAGAAACAACATTGGCCACCAAAAAAAAAAAAATATAACGAATTGAAAAAAAATCTGTTTTGGGGAAGTGTATAATTCATTTATTTCATTTTATTTACTTGAACATACACAATAAATTTGGCAAAACGCAGACTTCCTTCCCTTCAAAGGCAGACCGCATCACAGGAAAAAAACCAATACCCCCCACCAACCTATATCCGATATGTTGTTGCCCCACAAAAATTTCAAAAAAAAAAAAAAACACTTGTGGCCATATGTGTTCCGGGCCAGACTGACGAGGATTGAATTGTGTCACAGCGATAGCATAGAGCCTTGCATTGGTTTGGCTCTTTATTAGATTCCTGGAGCGGGCGGGGTATGGCGTTGAGGCTGTTGAAATTTTCAACATTTGGCTAAATTTAATTGTTTGATTTGCTGTTCTGATTGGTATTTCATTTTCTAAATCAATATTGTTTTTATTTAGTGCATTGAGGTTTGCCCAGACTCACTACCACAACCAAAAGCCAGACCCAAATGCCTCTAACCCCCTCTCCTTACCATTTTCTACGGTCGTTTTTGATATTGACATAGGTTTACAATATACAACCATACCCCTCCCTTCCACACACACCCAATTGCAAACCCAACTGCCACCATATGTTGTTGCCTTGTTAACAATAATAAATAACAATTTATTTTAATTTGTTTAGAAAAAAACAACTCTCGAAATGAATGAATTCAATAACAAATTACACAATAGATTTGATTTGAGCATTTTTGAAATTGGAATTTCTAATGATTTTCTGGTGGGAGGTGGTGGTGGCTGTAGTTATGGAAAAAACGATTAAAATCCTGGGTGCCAGGTTTTTTTTTTTAATTATTTCCATATCTTAATGGACCATCAAAGGATCTTGAAATGAAAAAACAAACTGCAAATGGAAATCAAATATTCCAGAAATATACCATGCTTTACAAAGAAAATAAAAATTTGACAAAATTTTCTATAAAAAGAAATTATGAACAAAATGTTCTATACAATTAAAATTTTGACAAAATTTTGACGAAGTTTTGTATAGAAATAAAATTTGGAAAATTTTCTATTTCGACAAAATTTTCTATGGAAATAAAATTTTGACAAGTAGACAAATAGAAATCAAATATTGCAAAAAAAAAAAAAAAATAATAGAAACCAAATATTGACAAAATCAACTGAAATAAAATTTTGATCAAAATTGCTGCAGAAAAAATTTGGAGCAAATATTCTATAGAAAAAAATTTTGAGAAAATTTTCTATAGAAAAAAAATGTTGAGAAAATTTTCTATAGAAAAAAATTTTGAGAAAATTTCTATAGAAAAAAATTTTGAGAAAATTTTCTATAGAAAAAAATTTTGACAAATTTTCTATAGAAATAAAATTTTGACAAAATTTTCTACAGAAATAAAATTATGACAAAATTTTCTGTGGAAATACGATTTAGACAACATTTTCTATAGAAATATAATTTAGACAACTTTTCTATAGAAATAAAATTTTGACAAAATTTTCTTCAGAAATAAAATTTTGACAAAATTTTCTTCAGAAATAAAATTTTGACAAAATTCTCTACACAAATAAAATATTGAAAAAAATTATAGAAACCAAATATTAAGAAAATCAACTGAACTAAAATTTTGATAAAAATTGCTGTAGAAAACATTTTGAGAAATTTTTCTACAGAAAAAAAAATTGACAAATTTTTCTATAGAAAAAAATTTGACAAATTTTTCTATAAAAATAAAACTTTGAAAAAAAAAATCTATAGAATTAAAATTTTGACAAAGATTTTCTGTAGAAATAAAGTTTGGAGAAAATTTTCTATAGAAATACGTTTTAGACAACATTTTATATAGAAATATAATTTGGACAACTTTTCTATAGAAATAAAATTTTTACAAAATTTTCTTCAGAAATAAAATTTTCTATAGAAATAAAATTTTGACAAAATTCTCTATACAAATAAAATATTGAAAAAAAAAATATAGAAATCAAATATTGACAAAATCAACTGAAATAAAATTTTGATAAAACTTGCTGTAGAAAAAATTTTGAGAAAATTTTCTATAGAAAAAAATTTTAAAAATTGTTCTATAGAAAAAAATTTGACAAATTTTTCTATAGAAAAAAATTTGACAAATTTTTCTATAAAAATACAATTTTGTGAAAAAAATTGTATAGAAATAAAATGTTGACTAATTTTTCTATAGAAATAAAATTTTAACAAAATTTTGTATAGAAATAATATTTTGCAAAAACTTTCTATACAAATAAAAATTTAACAAAATTATTTATAGAAATAAAATTTTGCAAAAATTTTAGAAATAAAATTTGGAAAATTTTCTATGGAAATAAAATTTTGACAAATAGACAAATAGAAATAAAATATTGCAAAAAAAACAAAATTACAGAAACCAAATATTGACAAAATCAACTGAAATAAAATTTTGATCAAAATTGCTGTAGAAAAAATTTTGAGAAAATTTTCTATAGAAAAAAATTTTGAGAAAATTTTCTATAAAAAAATTTTGAGAAAATTGTCTATAGAAAAAAATTTTCCGAAAATTTTCTATAGAAAAAAATTTTGAGAAAATTTTCTATAGAATAAAATTTTGACAAATTTTCTATAGAAATAAAATTTTGTCTAAATTTTCTACAGAAATAAAATTTTGACAAAATTTTCTATAGAAATAAAATTATGACAAAATTTTCTGTGGAAATACGATTTAGACAACATTTTCGATAGAAATATAATTTAGACAACTTTTCTATAGAAATAAAATTTTAACAAAATTTTCTTCAAAAATAAAATGTTGACAAAATTTTCTATAGAAATAAAATTTTGACAAAATTCTCTATACAAATAAAATATTGAAAAAAATTATAGAAACTAAATATTGAGAAAATCAACTGAAATAAAATTTTGATAAAAATTGCTGTAGAAAACATTTTGAGAAAATTTTCTATAGAAAAAAATTTGAAAAATTTTTTTATAGAAACAAATTTGAAAAAGTATTCTATAGAAAAAAAAATTGATAAATTTTTCTAAAAAAATACAATTTTGAAAAAAAAATTATAGCAATAAAATTTTGACAAATTTTTCTATAGAAATACAATTTTAACAAAATTTTGTATACAAATAATATTTTGCAAAAACTTTCTATACAAATAAAAATTTGACAAAATTGTTTATAGAAATAAATTTTGGCAAACTTTTCTATAGAGCTAAAATTTTGGCAAAATTGTCTATATAGCTAAAGTTTTGATAAAATTTTGTATATATATAAAAATTTATGAACTTTTTTTACAGAAATACAATTTTGAAAAAATTTTCTATAGAAATAAAATTTTGACAAAAATTTTTATAGAAATAAAATTTTGAGAAAATTTTTATTGGAAATAAAATTTTGACTAAATGTTCTATAAAAATAAAATTTTGACAAAATTATCTATAGAAATAAAATCTTGACAAAATTTTCTATAGAAATAAAATGTTGACAAAATTTTCTATAGATATAGAAATTTTGACAACATTTTCTAAATAAATAAAATTTTAGCAAAATGTTCTATAGAAAAAATTTTCTACTGAAATAAAATTTGGAGAAAATATTCTATCAAAATAAAAATTAGAAAAAAATCTAAAGAAATACAGTTTCTATAGAAATAAAACTTTAACAAAATTTTCTATAGAGCTAAAATTTTGCAAAAATTGTCTATAAAAATAAAATTTTAACAAAAATCTACTATATAAAAATAAGTCGAGTTTTCCTTCCTGACTCAAGGACGCACGAACCGATTACTACGGTTTTGTATTCGTTGGAAAGGTCTCGGGCTCCGTGAGGATTATAGTAAAGAAATTTAAGGAAAAGTTTCAACGGAAAATCTTTTTTTTCATACAGCGCACATTGCAAAAATGTATAATTTGAATTCATCGCAGTTGCTTTTGTTATAAAATAATTTTATTTTTTTCACATGAAATATGTTGGGAGAACGTCGAGGGTAATCATGTGGTCAAAATGGAGTACCACATATTTTGATATCTGGCGTGGGAGGAGGACATCGTACTTGCCCGACTTTTTCAAAATTGGGCCAAAGTTCTCCGATTTGGATGAAATTTCCAAGGAAATTTAGGAGTGATGTCTAGACAAAGACCCGCTACTTTAATTTTCGATATTTGGTCGCAGAGGTGGACCATTCCTTTATACGATTTTTGTGTAAAGTACTGTAAAAAAACAAAAATTCTCTGATTAACTTGGGATTTGCGGAGAACACGCCGTGGAATTATGAATTTATTATGGGCTCCTGATTTTTCAATATTTGGACAGCAAGAGACCTCCCCCTTGCCCGACTTTTTCAAAATTGGAACAATATTATCCGATTTGGTTGAAATTTTCAGGGAAGGTTGAAGGAAGCGTCTAGGCAAAGAACATCTATTTTATTTTTCGATATTTGGTCGAGGCCTCCCCTTTGTACCACATTTTTTTAAAGTACAGTGAAAAACTAAAATTTGTCGACTTACTGAAATTTTACGGAGAACTTGGGGGAGATTGTGAAATTTATATGAGGTATATGATTTTTTTAACATTTGGTTGGGGTAAAATAAAAGGGCACAGGGAGACCTCATTTCTCCCCAAGGACATACCATGAAACAATTAAACTAGTTTTCTAAAGAAATAAAATTTTGACAAAATTTTCTTTAGAAATACAAGTTTGACTAAATTTTCTATAGAAATAAAATTTTGACAAAATTTTCCATGGAAATACAATTTTGATAAAATTTTCTATAGAGCTAAAATTTTGACAAAATTTTCTATTGAAATAAAATTTTGATAAAATTTTCTATAGAAATAAAATCTTGACAAAATGTACTATAGAAATAAAATTTTGACAAAAAATTTTTATAAAAATAAAATTTAGAGAAAATTTTTTATTGAAATAAAATTTAGACATAATTTTCTACAGAAATAAAATTTGGCCAAATATTCTATAGAAATAAAATTTTAAAAAAAATTTTTATAGAAATTAAATTTTGACAACATTTTCCATGTTAATAAAATTTTTGGCAAAATTTTCCATAGAAATTTAATTTTAAAAAAATTTTCTATAGAAATTAAATTTTGAAAAAAATTTTCTATAGAAATAAAATCCTGACAAAATGTACTATAGAAATAAAATTTTGACAAAAAATTTTTATAAAAATAAAATTTAGAGAAAAATTTTTATAGAAATAAAATTAAGACAAAATTTTCTACAGAAATAAAATTTGGCCAAATATTCTATAGAAATAAAATTTTGAAAAAAAAATTTATAGAAATTAAATTTTGACATTTTCCATGTTAATAAAATTTTTGGCAAAATTTTCCATAGAATTTTAGTTTTGAAAACAGTTTCTATAGAAACTACATTTTGAAAAAATTTTCCTCAGAAATAAAATTTTGTTTAGCAAAACAAAAATGTTTACAAAATTTTCTATAGAATATTTTTTTTTTTAATTCTTGCGTAGATTGTCATTGTTGGTGAATATCTGCGGCGTGCCTTCACAAACAATGAGAAATAAAATTTTGAAAAAATCTTCGGTAGAAATAAAATTTTGACAAAATTTTCTATAGAAGCAAAATTGTGACAAATTTTTCTATAGAAACATAATTTTGACAAAATTTTCTGTAGAAATAAAATTTTGCCATAATTTTCTATAGAAACATAATTTTGACAAAATTTTCTATAGAAATGAAATTTTGATAATAATTTCTATAGAAATAAAATTTTGAACAAATTTTCCATATAAATAAAATTTTGACAAGTTTTTGTATGGAAATAAAATTTTGACAAAATGTTCTAAAGAAATAAAATTTTTACAGAATTTTCTATAAAAATAAAAATTTGACAAAATTTTCTAAAGGAAAAGAGAGATGTTTGTACAAAGATTTATTTTGGCAGAGGCCAACTAGCATAAACCTTTTTTCGGAAGGTTCGAGTGTGGTTCACTTTGGGTTTAGTGAACTACCCGAATTTATTCTGATAATTGGTTGATAGTTTTGTTGCAAGTAGAGGATGCTGATGAGGAATGTGGTAATTCCGAAACATGCGTCCATCCAACCATCTTGCAGTCTATAGGGCTTTGCCCAAGTAAATTTGACAAACATTGTTTTCATCTGTTGGTTAAGCTACTCTTGTAGTTTAGTCAACTCATGGTTTTAAAGCTGAGATCAAAACAACAAATAAGAAATAAAATTTTGACAAAATGTTCTATAGAAATAAAATTTTGCAAAATTTTCTGCAGAAATATAATTTTAACGAAAGTTTCTATAGAAATGAAATTTTGTCAAAAATTTTTTATAGAAACAAAATTTTCTATAGAAATAAAAGTTTTACCAAATTTACTATAAAAAGAAAATTTTGACTAAATTTTCTATAAATTCAATATATTTACAAATGTTCATGTTATTTCATGTTATCAAAGTCTATTGTGAATACCAAATTAGAGGATAATTTACCATTGTGAACCATATTGCGTATTAGTAATATTAAAAATTCAAGTCCTTAAATGTTTTTGCTTTTCTTCCCTATATTTAAGGATTATTAATAAGTTCAACTAAAGTTGAGTTGAGCAAAATAATTTTCCACAGCATCCTCTTTATCTTCTCCACCCCCCCTTCCAAATCACAATTTTCGGTTCTACACTATGTCAAGTACATTATTTGACTCTTTGTGCCAAAAAAAAAAAAAAGAGACAATTATCCTCGAATAGCTAAACATTTGTTAGGGATTAATGCAAAGAACTGTGGACACATTTGTACAATGATACACATAAAGGGGAAGTGGGGGTGCGGGGAAAACATATGCTTTGGGCTGTTGTAAAACTTTTTCGCCATGTCTCTACATGGGTGATATAGTAAATCTAAGCCAAGGGAATTTGTTGTGAAGTTGTATAAAGCTGTTTGGCTTTTGTTTTCAATTTGGAGAGGATTTAATGAACTCGGAATTAGTTTTAAAATGACACTTGGGATATTTGGCAATTGAGAAGGGAGTATACAGACTTGGTATCATTGTGTTTTTTGTTTTGCAGACTTAAATATCGTAGATATAGTTTTTGAAGATTCTCGATTTGGACATGCTAGTAAATAAATGACAAAAAAAATTGTGGTTCTTTTATCAGGTAATCGACAGCAAGAAAAAAAAAACAACAACAAATTTTTCTTTAAATTTTGTATTAAAAAACTTTTAAAAATTCTAATGATTCGGTTTTCCTCCCCTTTTTACCAAATCAAAACATCTTCATTGTGAAGAATTAACAAAAAAAAACGAACTATTCGAAAATGAAAATTTTCCCATGTATTTTTCAACCACTAAAATATTTCCATATTGCGGCACTTGATTATATTACACTGCTGTGACAATTTCATTACATTTAAAATTCAAAAACCAACCAAAAAAAAATTAAAGAACTCCAACAACCACATCCGATACGATCCGGCCCGGTGGTCAAAGAGTCAAAGTTTCCCATCTATCCATCCATCCGTCCGTTCGCATCCAATTCAAGCATTCAGTGGTGGTGGTGGTGTTGGTGGTATACACCATTCGGTGGAGCATTTAATTTAATACAACATGGTGCATATCCGATTTTGGCAGCTCAACATCATCAACGCTGCAGAAATGTGACAACCCCCCATCCAAAAAATGTTTGCCAGCTGTATTAACCCGGTATGGGCTACCACTTTTGTTTTTCAACGACACCGTCAAAAGTTGTGTTGTCTCGTCTTCCTGGTTTTATACAATGAGACAGAGTAAGGAAGTTGGTATCGCATTTATCGCAAGCAAGATATACAGGCGGGGAGCGGGGGGAACTTGCAACATATTGTCCTATGATATGAATGAAACAGAATTTGTTCGTTCGTTTGGCCATCCGTTAGTCCATCAGTTAAGTTCTTTAGCCATTCATGTGTAATGTGTCATTTGTCAGTGTTTGTACATGAGTGTATGTACGTGTGTGTGTGTGTGATAGAGCAAATGAAATGCATACTATTGCTTTTTGGGAAACGAAATGTGTTCTGTGTAAAGACTATGCGTTCTCTGAGTATAACTACCAAGCATATGAAATGTCAGAATTTTCACAAAACTTTTTGAATTTACAGTTACCCAGAAGAAGAAAAAATAGTATCCCTCGCTAGCATCACCATCATCATGGACCAAAGAAGAACAAAAAATGCAGTAACCTCCAGAACTTTGAATCTATCTGAAAAGTGTCACTAGTTCGCTTATTCTCGCATTGTTGAACCATGACCACCTCTCTCTGTCCCGCACTCTCATTCTCCCACTCACAACCACGGTTGCCACTCGGGCCAAAAATAATCCACCAAAATTTGGAGAAAATTTTTCCAACAAACTACCAAGCAAAAAAATTCATTTTTTTGTCATACTCTTATTTCTATAGAAAATTTTCTGAAAATTTTATTTCTATAGAAAAATTTGTCAAAATTTTAGAAATAAAATTTTATCAAGATTTTATTTCTATAGTAAGTTTTGTCAAAATTGTATTTTTTTACAAGTTTTGTCAAAATTTTAATTCTCTGGAAAATTCTATTTCTATAGCAAATTTTTGCTAAATTTTATTTCTATAGAAAATTTTTTCAAAATTTTATTTCTATTGAAAACTTTTGACTAAATTTTATTTCTTTAGCAAATTTCGTCAAAAAAAAAATTAGAAAATTTTCGCAAAATTTTATTTCTATAGACAATTTTGCCAAATTTTTATTTCTAAAGAAAATTTTGTCAAAATTTTGTTTCTATAGAAAATTTTGCCAAATTTTATTTATATAAATTTTATTTCTATAGAAATTTTTGTCAACATTTTATTTCTATAGAAAATTTTCTCCAAATTTTATTTCTATAAAAAATTTTGCCAAATTATATTTCTATAGAAAGTTTCGACAAAATTTTATTTCTATAGAACATTTTGTCAAAATTTTATATCTATAGAAAATTTTGTCAAAATTTTATTTCTATAGAAAATTTTGTCAAAATTTTATTTCTATATAAAATTTTATTTCTTTAGAAAATTTTGTCAAAATTTTAGAAATAAAATTTTATCAAGATTTTATTTCTATAGTAAGTTTTGTTAAAATTGAATTTTTTTTTACAAGTTTTGTCAAAATTTTAATTCTCTGGAAAATTTTATTTCTATAGCAAATTTTTGCTAAATTTTATTTCTATAGAAAATTTTTGCAAAATTTTATTTCTATTGAACATTTTTGACTAAATTTTATTTCTTTAGCAAATTTCGTCAAAAAAAATTTAGAAAATTTTTGCAAAATTTTATTTCTATAGACAATTTTGCCAAATTTTATTTATATAAATTTTGTTTATATAGAAGATTTTGTAAAAATTTTATTTCTATAGAAAATGTTTTCCAAATTTTATTTCTATAAAAAATTTTTGCCAAATTATATTTCTATAGAAAGTTTCGACAAAATTTTATTTATATAGAAAATATTTGTGAAAATTTTATTTTTATAGAAAATATTTGTCAAAATTTTATTTCTATAGAACATTTTGCTTAAATTTTTATTTCTAAGGAAAATTTTCTCCAAATTTTATTTATATAGAAAATTTTGTCAAAATTTTATTTCTATAGTAAGTTGTGTCAAAATTTTATTTCTATAGCAAATTTTTGCAAAATTTTATTTCTATTGAAAATTTTTGCAAAATTTTATTTCTATAAACAATTTTCCAAATTTTATTTATATAAATTTTATTTCTATAGAAAATTTGTCAAAATTGTATTTCTATAGAAAATTTTCTCCAAATTTTATTTCTATAAAAAATTTTGTATAGAAAATTTTGCTTAAATTTTTATTCCTAAGGAAAATTTTGTCAACATTTTATTTCTATAGAAAATTTTGTCACAATTTTAGTTCCTTAAAAATATTTTGTCCAAATTTTATTTCAATAGAAAATTTTGTCACAATTTTATTTCCATACAAAATTTGGCAAAGTTTTATTTCTATAGAACTCTTTGTGAAAATTTTATTTCTATAGAACATTCTGTTAAAATTTGACTTCTATAGAAAATTTTTACAAAATTTTATTTCTATAGAAATTTTCTGAAAATTTTATTTTCTATAGACAATTTTCCAAACTTTATTTATATAAATTTTATTTCTATAGAAAATTTGTCAAAATTGTATTTCTATAGAAAATTTTCTCCAAATTTTATTTCTATAAAAAATTTTGTATAGAAAATTTTGCTTAAATTTTTATTCCTAAGGAAAATTTTGTCAACATTTTATTTCTATAGAAAATTTTGTCACAATTTTAGTTCCTTAAAAATATTTTGTCCAAATTTTATTTCAATAGAAAATTTTGTCAAAATTTTATTTCTATACAAAATTTGGCAAAGTTTTATTTCTATAGAACTCTTTGTGAAAATTTTATTTCTATAGAACATTCTGTTAAAATTTGACTTCTATAGAAAATTTTTACAAAATTTTATTTCTATAGAAATTTTCTGAAAATTTTATTTTCTATAGACAATTTTCCAAATTTTATTTATATAAATTTTATTTCTATAGAAAATTTGTCAAAATTGTATTTCTATAGAAAATTTTCTCCAAATTTTATTTCTATAAAAAATTTTGTATAGAAAATTTTGCTTAAATTTTTATTCCTAAGGAAAATTTTGTCAACATTTTATTTCTATAGAAAATTTTGTCACAATTTTAGTTCCTTAAAAATATTTTGTCCAAATTGTATTTCAATAGAAAATTTTGTCAAAATTTTATTTGCATACAAAATTTGGCAAAGTTTTATTTCTATAGAACTCTTTGTGAAAATTTTATTTCTATAGAACATTCTGTTAAAATTTGACTTCTATAGAAAATTTTTACAAAATTTTATTTCTATAGAAATTTTCTGAAAATTTTATTTTTATACGAAATTTTGACAAACTTTATTTTCGTCGAAAATGTTGTCAAAATTTATCAACAATTTATTTTTATAGAAAATTTTTGCAAACTTTTATTTTTATTGAAAATTTAGTCAAAATTTTATTTCTATAGAAAATTTTTGCAAAATTTTATTTCTAAAAGTATAAAAAATATTTGCAAAATTTTATTTCTATAGAATTTTTCTGAAAATGATATTTTTATAAAAAATGTTGTCTAAATTTATTTTCATCGAAAATTTTGTCACAATTTTATTTCTGTAGAAAATTTTGTCAAAATTTTATTTCTAGAACATTTTTGCAAACTTTTATTTCTATAGAAAATTTTGTCAAAATGTTATTTCTTTACAACATTTTGTCAAAACTTTTATTTCTATAGAAAATTTTTATAAAATTTTGTTTCTATAGAAAATTTTTGCAAAATTTTATTTTTATACAAAATTTTGTCAAAATTTATTTTCATCGAAGATTTTGTCAAAATTTTATTTCAATAGAAAATTTTGTGAAAATTTTATTTCTATAGAACATTCTGTTAAAATTTGACTTCTATAGAAAATTTTTACAAAATTTTATTTCTATAGAAATTTTCTGAAAATTTTATTTTCTATAGACAATTTTCCAAATTTTATTTATATAAATTTTATTTCTATAGAAAATTTGTCAAAATTGTATTTCTATAGAAAATTTTCTCCAAATTTTATTTCTATAAAAAATTTTGTATAGAAAATTTTGCTTAAATTTTTATTCCTAAGGAAAATTTTGTCAACATTTTATTTCTATAGAAAATTTTGTCACAATTTTAGTTCCTTAAAAATATTTTGTCCAAATTTTATTTCAATAGAAAATTTTGTCAAAATTTTATTTCCATACAAAATTTGGCAAAGTTTTATTTCTATAAAACACTTTGTGAAAATTTTATTTCTATAGAACTTTTTGTCAAAATTTTATTTCTATAGAAAATTTTTACAAAATTTTATTTCTATAGAAATTTTCTGAAAATTTTATTTTTATACAAAATTTTGCCAAAATTTATCAATATTTTATTTTTATAGAAAATTGTTGCAAACTTTTATTTCTATTGAAAATTTTGTCACAATTTTAGTTCCGAACAAAAATTTTGTCAAAATTTTATTTCAATAGAAAATTTTGCCAAAATTTTATTTCTATAGAAAATTTTTGCAAAATTTTATTTCTACGAGTATAGAAAATATTTATAAACTTTTATTTCTATAGAAATTTTCTGAAAATTTTATTTTTATACAAAATTTTGTCAAAATTTATTTTCATCGAAAATTTTGTCAAAATTTTATTTCTATAGAAAATTTTGTCAAAATTTTATTTCTATAGAAAATTTTTGCAAACTTTTATTTCTATAGAAATTTTCTGAAAATTTTATTTTTATACAAATTTTGTCAAAATTTATTTTCGTCGAAAATTTTGTCAACATATTATTTTTATAGAAAATTTTTGCAAACTTTTATTTCTATTGAAAATTTTGTCACAATTTAATTCTGTACAAACATTTTGTCAAAATTTTATTTCAATAGAAAATTTTGTCAAAATTTTATTTCTATAGAAATTTTATTTTTATACAAAATTTTGTCAAAATTTATTTTCAACGATAATTTTGTCAAAATTTTATTTCTATACAAAATTTTGTCAAAATTTTATTTCTATGGAAAATGTATGCAAACTTTTATTTCTATAGAAAATTTTGTCAAAATGTTATTTCTATACAACATTTTGTCAAAATTTTATTTCCATAGAAAATTTTGTCAAATTTTTATTTCTATAGAAAATATTTGCAATATTTTATTTCTATAGAAAAATTTGTCAAAATTATATTTCTATAGAAAATTTTGTCAAAATTATATTTCTATAGAAAATTTTATTTATGTAGAAAATATGTGAAGTATCTCTTAGGTGGAGAGGAATATCTTGCAAAATGTACCAAAAGGTAAAAAATCTACCTTTTTTGCTAGTGTTCCACCAACTGCGGCAACCATGCTCTCAACTCCCTTTCTTAGCAACCTGGGTTGACATGATTACACTATCGTTTGAAACCAGTATTCTTTACGTAAAACAAAACATCACCCACTAACCTTACAATTATATGGTGGAGAGAGGGCGGAGGAGAAGATAGTAACCCTGAGAACCCCTTTGATTACATTACAAATGATAAATTCCCCTATACATAGGGTTTGTGAGTATATTTCAAGTGTGTAAGCCTCCCTGTTAATGTAGATATAGAAATGTGCGAGTTTGTATAAAATAAAAACATTTGTTTTTTTTGCATTCACAATATATATCACTATAGTGAAAACAAAACAACAACAACAAAAAAGAAAGTTCAAAGTATGCGAGAACATAAAACAAGAGGATGCACTCACAGAAGACCCTCTCTCACTTTCTCAGAGCCTATCATTTCAATGCGACATACAACATGAAGACATATGGACACACATTTATCCACATAAACACACACGTACACATATAAAGCAAACACGTTACAGTGTTGCCCCCTATTGGAATATAATACCAAACAAGTTGAATAAATGCACCACCTGAATACACCATCCAGTAGCAGAGAAAAAGAAAAACAACAGCAGCAGCAAAAAGTTTCAAGGTTTAGCACTAACAAGATATAACTTTATTTTCTATAGTTTCGCATGTTGTTAAAAATCACTGTGAATCTCAAACACTATAGTGTTAAGGAGAGATGGGCATTGGGGTGGTGGGTAGTCAGTAGGAATTTTAAGGGAAAATAAATTACGAAACAAGTATGGAAAGTCCGAAGTCGGGCGGGGCCGATTATAGATACCCGGAACCACTTTGTTAAACTACATTTTCGATAACATCTCAAATACTTCAAATTTGTTTAAAAATGAGCCGATTTGCACAAATTTGTTTCTGTATGGCAGCTATATCTAAGTCTAAACCGATCCTTACCAAATTTGGCATGCATAGTAAGAATTTTAATTCTACTTCCTCTGCCAATTCATTGAAAAACTCTTGCTTCTGAAGTCACATAAGTTCATATCGGCCGAAAGACATATGTGGAAGCTATATCTAGATCTGAAAAATAAAATTTTGACAAGATTTTTTATAGAAATAAAATTTTGACACAATTTTCTAAAGAAATAAAATTTTGATAAAAATTTCTTTCAAATAAAATCTTGAGAAAGTTTTCTATAGAAATAAAATTTTGACACAATTTTCTAAAGAAATAAAATCTACAGAAATAAAATTTTGACAAAATGTTCTATAGAAATAAAATTTTGACAACATTTACTATAGAAGAAAAATTTTGTCAAAAATTTCCATAGAAATAAAATTTTGTCATAATTTTCTATAGAAATAAAATTTTGACAAAAATTTCTATAGAAATAAATTTTGTCAAAATTTTCTATAGAAATAAAATAAAATTTTGACAAAATTTTCTATTGAGCTCAAATTTTGACAACATTTTCTATAAATATAAAATTTTGACAAAATTTTCTATTAATACAAAATTTTAACAAAATTTTCTATAAAAATAAAATTTTGACAAAATTTTCTATTAAACTCAAATTTCGACAAAATGTTCTATCAATACAAAATTTTGACAAAATTTCCGATAGAAATAAAATTTTTACAATATTTTAGATAGAAATCAGATTTTAACAAAATTTTCTATAGAAATAAAATTTTGACAAAATTTTCCATAGAAATAAAATTTAGACAAAATTTTCTATAGAAATAAAATTTGGACAAAATTTTATATAGAAATAAAATCTTGACAAAATTTTCTATAGAAATAAAATTTTGACAAAATTTTCTATAGAAATAAAATTTTGACAAAATTTTCTATAGAAATAAAATTTTGACAAAATTTTCTAACTAACTAATATTTTGACACAATTTTCTAAATAACTAAAATTTTGAGAAAATTTTTGTATGGAAATAACATTTTCACAGAAATTTTGTACGGAAATAAAATTTTTACACAATTGTCTCAAGAAATAAAATTTTAATAAAAATTTCTTTAGAAATAAAATTTTGTGACAATTTTCTAAACAAATAAAATTTTGACAAAATTTTCTATAGAGATAAAATTTGAGAAAATGTTCTATAAAAATAAAATTTTAACAAAACTTTCTTTAGAAATAAAATTTTGACAAAACTTTCTTCAGAAATAAAATTTTGACAAAATTATCTATCGAAATAAAATTTTGACAAAATTTTCTATAGAAAAAAAATTTTGACACAATTTCCCAAATAACTAACATTTTGACAAAATTTTTGTATGGAACTAAAATTTTCACAGAAATTTTGTATGGAAATAAAATTTTGACAAAAATTTTGACAAAATTTTATCTAGAAATGAAAATTTGACACAATTTTCTAAAGAAATAAAATTTTGATAAAAAATTCTTTAGAAAAAAAATTTTGTGAACATTTTCTAAAGAAATACAATTTTGACAAAAATTTCTATAGAGATAAAATTTGGGAAAATTTTCTGTAGAGATAAAATTTGAGAAAATTTTCTATAGAAATAAAATTTGGACACAATTTTCTAAATAAACAAAATTTTGACAAAATTTTACTATGGAAATAAAATTTGGCAAAATTTTCTATAGAAATAAAATTTTGTGAAAATTTTCTATAGAAATAAAATTTTGTGAAAATTTGCTATAGAACTAAAATTTTGACAAAATTGTCTATAGAAATAAAATTTTGTGAAAATTTTCTAAAGAAATAAAATTTTGACAAAATTTTCTATAGAAATAAAATTTTCTATAGAAAAGAAATTTTCTATAGAAATAAGATTTTGACAAAATTTTCTATAGAAATAAAATTTTGACAAAATTTTCTATTGAAATAAAATGTTGACACAATTTTCTAAATAAATAAAATTTTGGCAAAATTTTACTATGGAAATAAAATGTTGACAAAATTTTACTATGGAAATAAAATTCTGAAAAAATTTTACTATGGAAATAAATTTTGTCAAAATTTTCTATAGAAATAAAATTTTAAAAAATTTTTCCATAGAAATAAAATTTTGAAAAAATTTTGTATAGAAATAAAATTTTGACAAAATTTTCTAAAGAAATAAAATTTTATATAGAAATAAATTTTTGACAAAATTTTCTATAGAAATAAAATTTTGACACAATTATCTAAATAAATAAAATTTTGACAAAATTTTACTATGGAAATAAAATTTTCACAAAATTTTACTATGGAAATAAACTTTGTCAGAATTTTCTATAGAAATAAAATTTTGACAAAATTTTCTATAGAAATAAGATTTTGACAAAATTTTCTATAGAAATAAAATTTTGACAAAATTTTCTAAAGAAATAAAATTTTATATAGAAATAAAATTTTGACAAAATTTTCTATAGAAATAAAATTTTGACAAAATTTTGACAAAATTTTCTATAGAAATAAGATTTTGACAAAATTTTCTATAGAAATACAATTTTGACAAAATTTTCTAAAGAAATAAAATTTTATATAGAAATAAATTTTTGACAAAATTTTCTATAGAAATAACATTTTGACACAATTTTCTAAAGAAATAAAATTTTGATAAAAATTTCTTTAGAAATAAAATTTTGTGAATAATTTGTAAAGAAATAAAATTTTGACAAAAATTTCTATAGAGATAAAATTTGAGAAAATTTTCTATAGAAATAAAATTTTGACAAAACTTTCTTTTGAAATAAAATTTTGACAAAATTTTCTGTAGAAATAAAATTGTATATAGAAATAAATTTTTGACAAAATTTTCTATAGAAATAAAATTTTGACACAATTTTCTAAATAAATAAAATTTTGACAAAATTTTACTATGGAAATAAAATTTTCACAAAATTTTACTATGGAAATAAAATTTTGAAAAAATTTTACTATGGAAATAAATTTTGTAAGAATTTTCTATAGAAATAAAATTTTGACAAAATTTTCTATAGAAATAAGATTTTGACAAAATTTTCTATAGAAATAAAATTTTGACAAAATTTTCTAAAGAAATAAAATTTTATATAGAAATAAAATTTTGACAAAATTTTCTATAGAAATAAAATTTTTACAAAATTTTCTATAGAAATAAAATTTTGACAAAATTTTCTATAGAAATAAGATTTTGACAAAATTTTCTATAGAAATAAAATTATGACAAAATTTTCTAAAGAAATAATATTTTATATAGAAATAAATTTTTGACAAAATTTTCTATAGAAATAAAATTTTGACACAATTTTCTAAAGAAATAAAATTTTGATAAAAATTTCTTTAGAAATAAAATTTTGTGAAAAATTTGTAAAGAAATAAAATTTTGACAAAAATTTCTATAGAGATAAAATTTGAGAAAATTTTCTATAGAAATAAAATTTTGACAAAACTTTCTTTTGAAATAAAATTTTGACAAAATTTTCTGTAGAAATAAAATTGTATATAGAAATAAATTTTTGACAAAATTTTCTCTAGAAATAAAATTTTGACACAATTTTCTAAATAAATAAAAAATTTGACAAAATTTTACTATGGAAATAAAATTTTGACAAAATTTTACAATGGAAATAAAATTTGGGAAAATTTTCTATAGAAATAAAATTTTGACAAAATTGTCTATAGAATTAAAATTTTGACAAAATTTTCTATAGAAATAAAATTTCGACACTATTTTCTAAAGAAATTCAATTTTGATAAAAATTTCTTTACAAATAAAATTTTGTGAAAATTTTCTAAAGAAATAAAATTTTGACAAAAATTTCTATAGAGATAAAATTTGACAATATTTTCTATAGAAATAAAATTTTGACAAAATTTTCTGTAGAAATAAAATTTTATATAGAAATAAAATTTTGACAAGATTTTCTATAGAAATAAAATTTCGGTGTGCAAAGACTTCAAGTAGGTCACTTCATGGCAATTATTAAATATTATTATCATCCACCCTAGTGTACCCTAGTACAGGTGTATATGCGATTATTTTGCTAGAGAGCATTGCATTCGATGATGATACCCTTGAAGATTTATACAAAACTATAATTTAGTTTAGATGTTTCTATTTTGAATAGATATAAAAATGCTAGCGAAACAAGGATACTGATGCAAAACAACAACAACAACAAAATGATACATAGATCACCATATCCTTTCAGATGTGACAACAACAATATTTTTGTAAAAAAAACACAAAAACTTTGCTCTATGATAAAAACACACATTAACAAGCAGTGATGAAAAACCAAACAAAAAAAATTCAAGCTCTTTAGTGATATACGGCCCACTATAGAAAGTAATAGAGAGTTTGTAGATTTCAAAAAAAAACACAAACACAACAAAATTCAACTTTTTAATGATGACATGATGATATTAAATAAAATAGGAAACCAAATAATCCATTAATTAGAAGAAATTTTATTGAATGAAAACATGTCGGCAGAGTCATGAATTTTCATATATAAAATAAAAATTCGAGATTTTTTTCGATTTTGTTGTTCGTATAGAATGGAAAATATTTTCCATGAATGGATTTATACTATAGAAATAATTATATAAAATAATAAGAAAAAATATATATGATAATTATTAACAAAAAAATACAAGAGAGTTTTTTTAGAAACAAAAATTTAATTTATATTTTAATATTTTAATCTTTTCTTCGTTACAGGTAAATATCAAAAAAAAAATATGTACTGCATGAAGCTCCCAAAAAGGTAACAAAACTAACTAAAATTTTTAAATTTTGAAGCGTAGTCTCGTAGTAAAACGAGCAATGTTAAGGATGTTCATTTTTCTATATATATTTTTTTTAATGTAATTTCCATTCGAGCTATCGTAAAATAATTTTAGTTTAGGTTATAAAGAATGATACACAATTTCTGGACAAGGAATTGGTTTTCACCTAGACCATATGGGTCCATTGTGATTCTTCATTGTTGTTTCTTTCTTCTTTTTCATCATCTATCTTCTGCCGTCAGGATTAGTCCCATCAAATTTGAATTTTTTTGGGTACGGAACAATTTTTTTTTAAATTCAGATTTTTTGTGAATTAAAATTTTGAATTGAACTAACTGTGATACCATTATGATTTTTATTGAATTTTGCTGGGAAAATTGTTTTAAGAAATATTGCTGAATATACCATTCCCAAAAGTGGTATCAAAAATTACCAAAATCCCAAAAATGGGGACATATGTCGATCAAACGTATTTTTTTACCCTCCGCCATAGGATGGGGGTATATTAACTTTGCCATTCCGTTTGTAACACAGCGAAATATTGCTCTAAGACCCCATAAAGTATATATATTATGGGTCGTGGTGAAATTCTGAGTCGATCTGAGCATGTACGTTCGTCCGTCTGTCTGTTGAAATCACGCTAACTTCCGAACGAAACAGGCTATCGAGTTGAAACTTGTAGTTTTTATTGATGTAGGTCGGATGGTATCGGTCCACTTTTACGTATAGCCCCCATATAAACGACCCACAAATTTAGAAGGTTTTGTCGAAATTTTGTTTTTATAGAAAATTTCGTCAAAATTATATTTTTTATAGAAAATTTCGTCGAAATTTTATTTTTATAGAAAATTTCGTCCAAATTTTAGTCTTACATAAAATTTCGTCGAATTTTTTATTTCACTTTCCCCGATAAAATACCGAAATTTTTATCTTTAAAGAAAATTTTTCGAATTTTTAGATTTATAGAAAGTTTTGTCGAAATTTTACATTTATATAAAATTTCGTCGAATTTTTAATTTCATAGAAATATTTGTGGAAATTTTAGTTTTATAGAAAATTTCGTAGAAATTTTATTTTTATAGAAAATTTCGTCGAAGTTTTATACTTATAGACAGATATGTCGAAAATATATATAATGATAGAAAATTTTGTGCAAATTTTATATTTATAGAAAATTTGGTTCAAATTTTATTTTAATAGAAAATTTTGTCAAAATGTTATATCTATAGATTTTTTTCATAGAAAATTTGTTTGAAATTTTTATTTTTATACAAAATTTGTCGAAATTTTGGTTTGGAAAAAACAATTTCGTCGAAATATTATAATCAAAGAAAATTTTGTCGAATTTTTTATATTTATAAAAAATTTCGTCAACATTTTATTTTTTATAGAAAGTAGGAAATTTTCTACAGTCTTATATAAAATTTTGTAGAATTTTTAATTTCATAGAAATTATTGTCGAAATTTTAGTTTTATAGAAAATTTCGTAGAAATTTGATTATTCTAGAAAATTTCGTCGAAATTTTATATTTATAGACAGATTTGTCGAAATTTTTTATTCATGGAAAATTTGGTCCACATTTTATATTTATAGGAAATTTGGACCAAATTTTTTTTTAATACAAAATTTTGTCAAAATTTTAGTTTTATGGAAAATGTTGTAAAAATTTTATTTCTATAGAATCTTAATTCTATAGAATTTTGTCGAAATTTTATTTTTGTAAAAAAAATTTCGTCGAGATACTATAATTAAAGAAAGATTTGTCGAATTTTTATATTTATAGAAAGTTTTTGTATTTATAGAAAATTTCGTCGAAATTTTATTTTTATAGAAAATTTCGTCCAAATTTTAGTCTTATATACTATTTCGTCGAATTTTTAATTTCATAGAAGTATTTGCCGAAATTTTATTTTTATAGAAAATTTCGTCGAAACTTTATTTTTGTAAAAAAAATTTCGTCGAAATATTATAATTAAAGAAAATTTTGTCGAAATTTATAGAAAGTTTTGACGAAATTTTGTATTTATAGAAAATTTCGTCAAAATTTTAATTTTTATAGAAAATTTCGTCGAAATTTTATTTTTATAGAAAATTTCGTCGAAATTTTATTTTTATAGAAAATTTCGTCCAAATTTTAGTCTTATATAAAATTTCGTCGAATTTTTAATTTTATAGAAGTATTTGCCGAAATTTTTGTTTTATAGAAAATTTCGTAGAAATTTTATTTTTATAGAAAATTTCGTCGAAATTTTATAGTTATAGACAGATTTGTCGAAAATATATATAATGATAGAAAATTTTGTGCAAATTTTATATTTATAGAAAATTTAGTTCAAATTTTATTTTAATAGAAAATTTTGTCAAAATGTTATATCTATAGATTTTTTTCAAAGAAAATTTGGTTGAAATTTTTATTTTTATACAAAATTTGTCGAAATTTTGGTTTGGAAAAAATCAATTTCGTCGAAATATTATAATTAAAGAAAATTTTGTCGAATTTTTATATTTATAAAAAATTTCGTCAACATTTTATTTTTTATAGAACATTTTCTACAAATTTTAGTCTTATATAAAATTTCGTAGAATTTTTAATTTCATAGAAATTATTGTCGAAATTTTAGTTTTATAGAAAATTGCGTAGAAATTTTATTTTTCTAGAAAATTTCGTCTAAATTTTATATTTATAGACAGATTTGTCGAAATTTTATATTCATAGAAAATTAGGTCCACATTTTATATTTATAGGAAATTTGGTCCAAATTTTATTTTAATACAAAATTTTGTCAAAATTTTAGTTTTATGGAAAATGTTGTAAAAATTTTATTTCTATAGAATTTTTTTGTTCATAGAAAATGTTGTCGAATTTTTTATTTTTATACAAAATTTCGTCGAAATTTAATTTTTGTAAAAAAAATTTCGTCGAAATATTATAATTAAAGAAAATTTTGTCGATTTTTTATATTTATAGAATGTTTTGACGAAATCTTGTATTTATAGAAAATTTCGTCAAAATTTTAGTTTTTATAGAAAATTTCGTCCTTTAGTCTTATATAAAATTTCGTCGAATTTTTAATTTCATAGAAGAATTTGCTGAAATTTTAGTTTTATAGAAAATTTCGTAGAAATTTTATTTTTATACAAAATATCGTCGACATTTTATTTTTGTAAAAAAAATTTCGTCGAAATATTATAATTAAAGAAAATTTTGTCGAATTTTTATATTTATAGAAAGTTTTGACGAAGTCTTGTATTTATAGAAAATTTCGTCAAAATTTTAGTTTTTATAGAAAATTTCGTCCAAATTTTAGTCCTATATAAAATTTCGTCGAATTTTTAATTTCATAGAAGTATTTGCCGATATTTTAGTTTTATAGAAAATTTCGTAGAAATTTTATTTTTATAGAAAATTTCGTCGAAATTTTATTTTTGTAAAAAAAAAATTCGTCGAAATATTATAATTAAAGATAATTTTGTCGAATTTTTATATTTATAGAAAGTTTTGACGAAATTTTGTATTTATAGAAAATTCGTCAAAATGTTATTTCTATAGATTTTTTTCATAGAAAATTTAGTTGAATTTTTTCTTTTTATACAAAATTCGTCGAAATTTTAGTTTTGTAAAAAAAAAATTCGTCAAAATATTATACTTAAAGAAAATTTTGTCGAATTTTTATATTTATAGAAAGTTTTGTCGAAATTTTAAATTTATAGAAAATTTCGTCAAAATTTTATTTTTTATAGAAAATTTCGTCCAAATTTTAGTCTTATATAAAATTTCGTCGAATTTTTAATTCCATGGAAATATTTGTCGAAATTTTAGTTTTAGTTTTTTTAGAAAATTTCGTAGAAATTTTATTTTAATAGAAAATTTTGTCGAAATTTTGTTTTTATGGAAAATTTTGTCGAAATTTTATATTTATAGACAGATTTGTCGAAATTTTATATTCATAGAAAATTTTGTCCAAATTTTATATTTATAGGAAATTTGGTCCAAATTTTATTTTAATAGAAATGTCGTCAAAATTTTAGTTTTATGGAAAATTTTGTCAAAATTTTATTTCTGTAGAATAATAATTTTAATAGACAATTTTGTCGACTTTTTTTATTTTTATACAAAATTTCGTCGAAATTTCAGTTTTGTAAAAAAAAATCGTCGAAATATTATAATTAAAGAAAATTTTGTCGAAATTTTATATTAATAGAACAATTTGACCATGTTTTATATTTATAGAAAATTTTGTCGAAATTTTATATTAATAGAAAATTCTGTCGAAATTTTATTTTTATAGAAAATTTCGTCGAAATTTTAGTTTTATAGAAAATTTCGTCCAAATTTTAGTCTTATATAAAATTTCGTCGAAATGTTAGGTCTATAAAAAAGTTTTGTCAAAATTTAATTATTATAGAAAATTTTGTCAAAATTTTAGTTTTATAGAAAATTTAGTCGAAATTTTAGGTTTATAGAAAATTTAATCGATTTTTTTTAATGTTTTTTTTGTTGATTCTTTTTATAGAGTTTTCAAGTTTCACTTTTATAGCAAATTTCCTCGAAATTTTATTTTTAGAGGAAATTTCGCCTGGAACTTAGTTTCTGCCTTTTAGGACCGTCTAACATAGTCTACTAAAGTCTACCATCCTAGTTTCAAGGAATATAGTTTCAAAAATTAAATTCCCTTTAAATTTTGTTAGCTCCTTGGCATTTAGTTTTTCGTCTTTGCCAGATCTTTTTTATGTATTTGGGTATCGTACATATTTTGCATTGGTACTAACATGCGTATACGTAATTAATTACCAATGTATATGCTTATAATGAGTATACGCAATAGTATCCAATGTAAATAAATTTTTATTTATCATACGCTCCAAGGGCCCAATTATCGATAACTTGATTATGCCATATTTACATTAAGAAGAATAAATTCAAAAGATCTATAGTAAAAAAAATCTTTATTTCCAATAACATAGAGAATTTTCATTGAAAAAAAAAAACATTCTAAGGATATGACATGTTTTCAATTCTGATATAATCACGGCTCCGAATTTCATAGATCATTCTAATCTTAACTAACTTAAAACTTAACTTAACTTAACTAACTTAAAATATAC
The DNA here is from genome assembly GCF_050003625.1 of Haematobia irritans. Lineage (NCBI taxonomy): Eukaryota > Metazoa > Arthropoda > Insecta > Diptera > Muscidae > Haematobia > Haematobia irritans. The sequence continues at coordinate 18,571,256 of NC_134397.1, forward strand.
AGGCAACTAGGACAAATCTCCTTGGCGAATGACTTAAAAAGGATATACAAAATAAAATCAACTCTGAGAAAATTTAGTTAAAATCAAAAAATGTGATTATCTTCATTGTATACACCCTATTCCCCTTTGTTAAAAACAATCCGCTCTAAGTCATGAAAAAAAAAACACTAAACTAAATAAATAAAAATAAACCAACAGAATCAAAGCATATAAGGCAAAGTAGAGACTTTAAAAACATGCCAACAGCGAAAAATGAAATCAACTAAAACTAAAAACATCAACAACTACCACACAAAGATAAAAACGGAAACTGAATCAAACGGAATCAAGGCAAAATCCATAGCAAAAAAAAGGAAAAAAAAAACAAATGTGTCCGTCCCACAACACAATCAGGAAAGGAAAAGAAAGAAGAAATTGGGAGTGAAAAAAGTAAAGAGATGGATTTTTTCCAAAAGGAAAACAAACTTATAAATTTATATAAATAAGTATGTTTTGCTAAAATAAATAAACGAAACGAAGCTATGTTCAAAGTGAATTAACGCCTTGACGAAAAGAAAAATCCTTTTTACTTACACTCGCCTTGATCTCCCCCGTCTCGTCGAACCAACTTTCTTTACATAGCCTTAGTAAGCATTTCTATGCTACTCAAACACCAACACATCCATAACATACACTTATACTTGGCAAAAGCGACGGGGAGAGAGAAAAAATTTTCCTCTTATGCACCAGGATAACATGTTCAGTGTGTTTTTTGAACAAAGAAAAAAAAAATACTGCACAGGAGCATTTCGAAAAAATCTCTTGTTGGACCAAGGCCAATATAGCAAGAGCTTCTTTACGCTAAATAACAAACGCGAAAATAGAGTTTCATGAAATACAGAAACAGAAACAAAAAAAGCATCAGCAAAGGATGCAATATGGACCCAACTAAAACAAAAGCGCTAATAGAAAAAGGCTGTAGGAACTTCTCATGCCATGCAGTTTACCAGGCACAGTGGCGATAAAAGTCCTTAAAAGTTATTAATATCAAGCATTCGCTCCCAAGGAAATTATGCAAACAACAAGGTTTCTATAGAAAATTTTGTGAAAATTTTATTTCTATAGAAAATTTTGTCAAAATGTTACTTCTATAGAAAATTCTGTCAAAATTTTATTTTTATAGAAAATTTTGTTAAAATTTTATTTCCATAGAAAATTTTGTCAAAATTTTATTTCTATAAAAATTTTTACTTCTATAGAAAATTGTGTCAAAAAATTAATTTTATTTTGTTAAAATTTTGTTTCTATAGAAAATTATGTCTATAAACATTTTTATTTCTATAGAAAATTGTGTCAAAAATTTTATTTTATTTAGTTAAAATTTTATGTCTATAGAAAATTTTGTCAAAATTTTATTTCTATAGAAATTTTGTCAAAATTTTATGTCTATAAAAAATTTTGTCAAAATTTTATTTCTATAGAAATCTTGTCAAAATTTTATGTCTATAAAAATTTTTGTCACAATTTTATTTCTATAGAAAATTGTGTCAAAAATTTAATTTTATTGTGTTAAAATTTTATTTCTATAGAAAATTTTGTCAAAATTTTATTTCTATAGAAATTTTGTCAAAATTTTATGTCTATAAAAAATTTTGTCAAAATCTTATGTCTATAAAAAATTTTGTCAAAATTTTATGTCTATAAAAATTTTTGTCACAATTTTATTTCTATAGAAAATTTTGTCAAAATTTTATTTCTATAGAAAATTTTGTTAAAATTTTATTTCGGTAGAAAATTTTGTTAAAATTTTATTTCTGTAGAAAATTTTATTTTATATAAAAAATTTTGTCAAAATTTTACTTCTATAGAAATTTTGTCAAAATTTTATTACTATAGAAAATTTTGTGAAATTTTTATTTCTATCGAAATCTTGTCAAAATTTTAAGTCTATAAAAATTTTGGTCACAATTTTATTTCTATAGAAAATTGTGTCAAAAATTTAATTTTATTGTGTTAAAATTTTATTTCTGTAGAAAATTTTGTCAAAATTTTATTTCTATAGAAATTTTGTCAAAATTTTATGTCTATAAAAAATTTTGTCAAAATTTTATTTCTACAGAAATCTTGTCAAAATTTTATGTTTATAAAAATTTTTGTCACAATTTTATTTCTATAGAAAATTTTGTCAAAATTTTATTTCTATAGAAATTTTGTCAAAATTTTATTTCTATAGAAAATTTTGTCAAAATTTTATTTCTATAGAAAATTTTGTCAAAATTTTATTTCTATAGAAATCTTGTAAAAATTTTATGTTTATAAAAATTTTTGTCACAATTTTATTTCTATAGAAAATTTTGTCAAAATTTTATTTCTATAGAAATTTTGTCAAAATTTTATTTCTATAGAAAATTTTGTTAAAATTTTATTTCTGTAGAAAATTTTGTGAAATTTTTATTTCTATAGAAAATTTTTTTAAAAAGTTATTTCTATAGAAAATTCTTTCAAAATTTTATTTCTATAGAAGGTTAGGTTAGGTTATGTGGCAGCCCGATATATCAGGCTCACTTAGACTATCCAGTCCATTGTGATACCTCGGTGGTGAACTTCTCTCTTATCACTGAGTGCTGCCCGATTCCATGTTAAGCTCAATGACAAGGGACCTCCTTTTTATAGCCGATTCCGAACGGCGTTCCACATTGCAGTGAAACCACTTAGAGAAGCTTTGAAACCCTCAGAAATGTCACCAGCATAACTGAGGTGGGATAAATCACCGCTGAAAAACTTTTTGGTGTTCGGTCGTAGCAGGAATCGAACCCACGACCTTGTGTATGCAAGGCGGGCATGCTAACCAGTGCAATTCTATAGAAAATTTTGTTAAAATTTTATTTTTATAGAAAATTTTGTCCAAATTTTATTTCTATAAAATTTTTTATTTCTATAGAAAATTGTGTCAAAATTTTAATTTCATTTTGTCAAAATTTTATTTCTATAGAAAATTTTGTTAAAATTTTATTTCTGTAGAAAATTTTCTGCCAATTTTATTTCTATAGAAAATTTTGTCAAAATTTTATTTCTATAGAAAATTTTGTTAAAATTTTATTTCTGTAGAAAATTTTCTGCCAATTATATTTCTATAGAAAATTTTGTCCTAATTATATCCTAAACCACATAGTGGTCAGGGTATAATAACTTTGATCCGCCAAAAAATGTGCCTACCAGAAAGTTTGATTTTAGACCCCATAAAATATATACCGATTGACTCAGAATTTCTTCCTTGGCTAAATTTAATCTTCGATAGCACTAACTGTATGTTCATCGAAATCGGTTCAGATTTAGATATAGCTCTCGATTTTTTCAAATTAGGTCATAGAACCCTTATTTATCAACTGATCTTACTTAAACTCGGCTTAGTCGAATATTTTATAGTGTTAACAATATGTGCAAAAAATCATCGAAATCGGTTCAGATTTAGCTATAGCTTCTATATATATGTATTGCCTGATTTTGCCAAATTTGGCCCTAGTAACCTTATTTTTGACAATAGAGGCCTCATTTGTTAATTGATAGTACCCAAATTTTGCCCAAGATAACCGCCTGTGGTATCAATAATACCTGCAAAATATTATACAAATTGGTTCAGATTTAGATATAGATGCCATATATATGCATCGCTCAATTTTCCCAAATTTTGCCATAACACTCTTATTTATTAACCAATGTTACTCAAATTTCAAAATTTGGTGTACTAGCCCATAGTATTTAGACTTACATGTAGCTCTTACAAAATAATATTTCCCGATTTTTACATATTTGGATTTATTACCCACAAGTAATTTAGCGATTCCCTCTTTTTTAATAATGGACTCAATATTAGTAACATTTTAACTCTGTAGGTGCAAATTCAACTATAGCTCCTAATATTGGACATTTCTGCTCAGCTTGTGACAAGACTCCCATAAACATGTACACCTTTATGTTCTTAAACATGAAAATGAAGATTATCACCCTAACCTACACCATTGATAAGAATGTCTACTAATTCAGTAGGGATGGTTTAGGGTATGATATAGTCGGCCCCGTCCGACTTCCTATTTTACTCACTTGTTTTATATCTATAGAAAATTTTCTCCAAATTTTATTTCTATAGAAAATTTTTTAAAAATTTTATTTCTATAGAAAATTTTGTGAAAATCTTATTTCTATAGAAAATTTTCTCAAAATTTTATTTCTATAGACAATTCTGCGAAAAATTTATTTCTATAGAAAATTTTGTCAAAATGTTACTTCTATAAATAATTTTGTAAAAAATTTATTTTTATAGAAAATTTTGTCAAAATTTTATTTCTATTAAAAATTTTGTCACAATTTTATTTCTATAGAAAATTGTGTCAAAATTTTATTTCCATAGAAAATTGTGTCAAAATTTTATATATTTTATATCTATAGAAATTTTGTCAAAATTTTATTTCTATAGAAAATTTTGTCAAAATTTTAGTTCTACAGAAAATTGTGTCAAAATTTTATTTTATTTTTGCAAAATTTTGTCAATTTTTTTTCCTATAAAACATTTTGTCAAAGTTTTATTTCTATAGCAAATTTTGTCACAATTTTATTTCTATGAAAATTTTGTCAAAATTTTATTTTTATAGAACAATTTCTCCAAATTTTATTTCTATAGAAAATTTTGTCAAAATTTTATTTCTATAGAAAATTTTGTCATAGTTTTATTTCTAAAGAAAATTTTGTCAAAATTTTATTTCTATAGAAAATTTGTCAAAATTTTATTTCTACAGAAAATTGTGTCAAAATTTTATTTTATTTTGGCAAAATTTTATTTCTAGAGAAAATTTCTCCAAAATTTTATTTCTATAGAAAATTTTGTGAAAATTTTATTTCTATAGAAAAATTTGTCACAGTTTTATTTCTAAAGAAAATTTTGACAAATTTTTTTTTCTATAGAAATGTTTTTTTTTTTCAAAAATTTTGTTATTATAGAAAATTTTGTTTAAATTTTATTTCTATAGAAAATTTTATTAAAATTTTATTTCTATAGAAAATTTCGTAAAAATTTTATTTCTATAGAAAATTTTGTAAAAATTTTATTTCTATAGAAAATTTTGTCACAATTTTATTTCTAAAGAAAATTTTTAAAAATTTTATTTCTATAGAAAATTTGACAAAATTTGTCAAAATTTTACCTCTATAGAAAATTTTGCCTAAATGTTATTTCTATAGATTTTTTTTTTCAAAATTTTATTACTATAGAAAATTTTGTTTAAATTTTATTTCTATAGAAAATTTTGTCAAAATTTTATTTCTATAGAAATTTTTTTCTAAATTTAATTTCTATAGAAAATTTTGTCAAAATTTACTTTCTACAGAAAATGTTGTGAAAATCTTATTTCTATAGAAAATTTTCACCAAATTTTATTGCTATAAAATTTTTTTTGTCAAAATTTTATTTCTATAGAAAATGATTTTTTTTTCAAAAATTGTATTACTATAGAAAATTTAATTAAAATTTTATTTCTATAGAAATTTTGTCAAAATTTCATTTCTGTAGAAATTTTGTCAAATTTGTATGTCTATAGAAAATTTTATTAAAATTGTATTTTTATAGAAAATTTTGTCAAAATTTCATGTCTATTTATTTCGATAGAAAATTGTGTTAATTTTTTTTTTATTTTGGCAAAATTTTATTTCTATAGAAATTTTCTATGGAGATTTTTGTCCAAATTGTATTTCTGTAGAAAATTATGTAAAAATTTTAATTTTATGGAAAATTTTGTAGAAATTTTAATTCTATGGAAAATATTTGTCAAAATTTTATTTCTATGGAAAGTTTTGTCAAAAATTTATTTCTATAGAAAATTTTGCTAGAAATTTATTTAAAAAAAAAAATGTGTTAAAATTTTATTTCTATGGAAAATTTTGTCAAAAATTTGTTTCTATAGAAAATTTTATTTCTATAGAAAATTTGGTCAAAATTGTATTTCTATAGTATTTTTTTTTTGTTTTTTTTTTTTTATTCGAATTCCTCTTTTGCCACTTTTAATTTTTCAGGAGATAGTCGGCGGGGTTTGGCACACACAACTGGGCCATTTGTATCAATATTGTGTAGCACATTATGCTTTACGGGCGGAAGCTTTATACTTGGAGTAGTGACATCAGCAAATTCTTTAAGTACAGAACGAAACTTTCCCGTATCGTCAGATATGGTTTTAATTGTTAAACTTTTCGGAGGTGAGAATATACCAGGAGATTTCAGATACGTTTTGCTATCTACCAATTGGTTATTTCTTACATCAACCAGTAAACCATAATGTTTTAAGAAATCGGAACCTATGATAGGCTATGTTACATCAGCAATGATGAAGGACCAAAGAAAGCGTCGTCGGAGTCCGATATTGCAATTAATAATTCGTGTACCATAAGTGTTAATTTTAGTGTTGTTAGCAGCGTAAAGTACAAAAGAGTTGGGTGATTTAATCTTGTCTTGCTGGTTGGCTGGTAGAACGGAAATATAGGCCCCAGTATGAATGAGGTACCTGTACTTCGATTCGAAATCTTGAATGAACAGTCGACTTATTTGATGACCACCCTCACCCGCCACCTTAGATGAGGGGTCTAATGGTTTCCCGAACGGTTGAAGTCGCAAGGAGATCGACATCTTGTTGCTTGTGCGCCGAATTTCTTATGATACCAACAAAGAGCCGATGATGTAAAGGATTTGTTGCGGTTTCGTGAGGAGCTGCGGGAATATCTTTGAGTTCGGTGCTGGCGGTCAGTTGAAAGGGCATCAATTTTAGAGACAATTTCTTGTATTTGTTTTTCAAGACAAGACAATCGGTCTGCCTCCGTACTAGCGCTAACTGAGTATCTTACTGGTCGTAAATTTTATCCGCCATAAAAACATGTTTCTCAATTCTGTCTTCACTTACCGAAAGTATAGCTTTTGTAGTTGAGGGAAGACGTTGAATCCATAATGTTCTTAGCAATTCTTCAGATATCACGCATTTCTCTTAGCAATGCCGCAAGACAATTCACGCATTTCTTTTAGCAATACCGAAGGTTTGTTGTCACCAATACTTACATTTTCCAAAAGTGGTCGTAAACGCTTTTCTTCAGATTCCACAAATTCATTCAATAATGCATCCTTAAGAGTCCTATACTTATTTTCCTCTGGGGGATTTTCTACAATATGGCTTACGTGGTTTAGAATGTTGCTCTCGATTGAACCTACTAATGTGTGGAACTTGGTCTCATCAGCAGTAATTCCAGATGTAATAAATTGTGACTCCAATTGCCGGAACCATAATCGAGGATTTTGTCGCCAGAATCGTGGAACCTTTACCGCAACACGAGATATTTCTAAATGGTTGTTGTCGCCAGGCATTTTGCAAATTTAAATTGATATAACAACGGTTTTCGTCGGTATCACCAATGTAGAAATCAATCCCAAAAAGCAATAATTTTGTTTTTTTACAAATAATGAAAATCAATTGTCTTGAGAAAATCGTACATAAGTCTAAGGCTACTTAGTTAATCCTAAATTTATATAAAGTACAAACATATATCACTTGAAATAAAAAATAATCTATGACTACTAGATAATTTAAAACAAACAAGTATATACGGCCGTAAGTTCGGCCAGGCCGAATCTTATGTACCCTCCACCATGGATGGCGTAGAAACTTCTACTAAAGACTGTCATCCACAAATTTCAACTCACTCGGATGAAATTTGCTCCTCCAAGAGGCTCCAAAACCAAATCTCGGGATCGGTTTATATGGGGGCTATAAATGATTATGGACTGATATGGACCACTTTTGGCATGGTTGTTAAATATCATATATTACCACCACGTACCAAATTTCAACCAGATCGGATGAATTTTGCTTCTCAAAAGGCACCGGAGGTCAAATCTGGCGAGCTATATATAATTATGTCAAATTTCAAGCGAATGGGAAGAATTTTGCTCTTCCAAGATGCTCTGGAGGTCAAATCTGGGGATCGGTTTATATGGGGCCTACATATAATTATGGACCGATTTCGACCAATTTTTGCATGGGTGTTTGAGGACATATATTAACATCACGTACCAAATTTCAACTGAATCAGATGAATTTTGGTCTTCCAAGAGGCTCCGGAGGTCAAATCTGGCGATCGGTTTATATGGGGGCTATATATAATTATGGACCGATATCGACCAATTTTTGCATGGTCATTAGAGAGCATATACTAACATCATGTACCAAATTTCAGCCGGATCGGATGAAATTTGTTTCTCTTAGAGGCTCTGCAAGCCAAATCTGGTGATCGGTTTATATGGGGGCTATATATAATTATGGACCGATATGGACCAATTTTTGCATGGTTGTTAGAGACCATATACTAACACCACGTATCAAATTTCAGCCGGATCGGATAAAATGTGCTTCTCTTAGAGGCTCTGCAAGCCAAATCGGGGGATCGGTTTATATGGGGACTATATATAATTATGGACCGATGTGGACCAATTTTTGCATAGTTGTTAGAGACCATATACTAACACCATGTACCAAATTTCAGGCGGATCGGATGAAATTTGCTTCTCTTTGAGGCTCCGGAGGTCAAATCTGGTGATCGGTTTATAAGGGGGCTATATATAATTATGGACCGATAGGGACCAATTCTTGCACGGTCATTAGTGAACATATACTAACATCATGTACCAAATTTCAGCCGGATCGGATGAAATTTGTTTCTCTTAGAGGCTCTGCAAGCCAAATCGGGGGATCCGTTTATATGGGGGCTATATATAATTATGGACCGATGTGAACCAATTTTTGCATGATTGTTAGAGACCATACACTAACACCATGTACCAAATTTCAGCCGGATCGGATAAAATTTGCTTCTCTTAGAGGTTCTGCAAGACAAATCGGGGGATCGGTTTATATGGGGGCTATATATAATTATGGACCGATATGGACCAATTTTTGCATAGTTGTTAGAGACCATATACTAACACCATGTACCAAATTTTAGCCCGATCGGATGAAATTTGCTTCTCTTAGAGGCCTCGCAAGCCAAATTTGGGGGTCCGTTTATATGGGGGCTATACGTAAAAGTGGACCGATATATCCCATTTGCAATACCATCCGACCTACATCAATAACAACTACTTGTGCCAAGTTTCAAGTCGATAGCTTGTTTCGTTCGGAAGTTAGCGTGATTTCAACAGACGGACGGACGGACGGACGGACATGCTCAGATCGACTCAGAATTTCACCACGACCAAGAATATATATACTTTATGGGGTCTTAGATCAATATTTCGATGTGTTACAAACGGAATGACAAAGTTAATATACCCCCCATCCTATGGTGGAGGGTATAAAAACAAAAGTAGGATTTGAAATAGTGTCGCCACAAACTCATAACTGATATGGTATAAATTTCCGTTTATAATGCCTTTCTATAATGCCCACTGTGCTTAGTGGCTTAGCTCACTTTGCCGCTATATTGCAATAAATAGTTCAAAAGTGTTTGTGTGTAAGTTTCAATTTGTGTGTGAGATACACCAAATATGCATTAAGTTTAATGCTATTAAATGTAACAGCGACAGCAACTCCAAAAGATTTCATTCAAACAACAGCAGAAACAGACAACAACAACATAAACACTACACATAAATACACAGACTAAAAGATAAAGAGAACAAACAAAACAACAAAAAGAAAGAGGGACAAATATCAAGAAGAATAAAGAGTAAAGTGTGAATTGGCCTTCTCGCAAACACTCCCACACACACACACGACAAGTAGGGTCGATCTCTTTAGAGTCTTCATTGAAAAAAAAAAGTAGGCGTTTGCAAAGGAATTACATTACATGACATTGCATTTGCTTTAGTTTCCTTAGTTTTTGTTGTTGTTTGCCATTTTCTCCAGCTTCCTCTAAAGTTCTTACTTAAGTTTTGCAATAAAAATAATTGCTTAATTGGTAACAAATTCATTGGAATTAATGTAATTTGGAATAATTTGACAGAGGAAAAGTAATGAGAATTTTAGTAATATAAGCAAATAATACATATATGTATGCTGCAATTGTTATGGGAATATAAGAAACTCTATTTGGCTCTGGGTAATTTGTAGTCTTATCTAGAATTCTTAAGAATTAAATTAGTCGATATAATTTAATTTATATGGATTACAATTTTATTCAATTAATTTTTTGTTTGAGTTAATTAAAAATTTAAATTGCTCTCTTGAGATATTTAAAGAAATCTTATTTAAAGAAATCTACTTGTTAAATATCAAGATAGGTGGAATAAATTGCCAAAGGCTTTATAGTTTACTAGGTTATTGTGAAAACAAAACTAGAGAGAGAGAGAGGAATATGAAAAGCTAATTATTTTCTGAAGGAAAAATATATAAAAATATATGATTTCGAAAGTCGTGGATTTCAAAATTTTTGAAAGGTGAACATTTTAATAATGTCGATGCACTTAGGTCGAGAGCAAGCTATATATGGAAGCAAAAAGTGCGGAATCAAATAGTGCGGAAGCAAACTAAATGCCAAAGCACATAGTACGAAAGAATTCTAATGGTTGAAACACTTAGGGCGGAAGCAAGCTAAATGCCGAAGCGCTTAGTACGAAAGTATGCTAATTGCCGAAATAATTAGTGCGGAAGCGAAATAATTACGAAAACACTTAGCTAATTTCCGAAATAATTATTGAGGAAGCAAGCTAATTACATAGATGCACGTACGGTTCCAGTTCTGATACCTTCGGACCTACTGTTCCACCAAAGAAATCTTCGGACCTACTCTTCCATTACAAAGACCTTTGGGACCAGTGTTCCATACAGCGAACTGGAGGCCTTGGTCCGACTGCTCCTCCACAGATACCTTCGAGCCTACTGTTATACCATAAAGACCATCGAGCCTATTGTTTCACTACGGAGACCTTCACTACGCTCTTTCGACCCTACTGTTCCCCTAGGACAGAGACTGTTACATCACAGAGACCTTCAAGCTTTCTTCGGACCTACTGTTCCACCATAGAGACCGTCGGGCCTACTGTTCCCGACAGAGACCTTCAGACCTATTCTTCCATTACAAAGACTTTTGGTCCCAGTGTTCTACACAGAGAACTGCATGCCTACTGCTCCACCACAAACACCTTTGGCCCGACTGCTCCTCCACAGATACCTTCGAGCCTACTGTTATGCCATAAAGACCATCGAGACTTTGTTTCACTACAGAGAACTTCAGGCCTACTGTTCTACCATAGAGACCTTCGGACCTACTCTTCTACCACAGAAACATTCGGGCCTAGTGTTCCCCACTGAGACCTTTAGGCTAATTTTTCCCGACACAGACCTTCGGACCTACTGTTCCACAACAGAGACCTTTAGGCTCATTGTTCCCCACGCAGACCTTCGGGTCTACTGTTCCACCACAGAGACTTTCGGGCCGATTGTTTTCCACAGAGATCTACTGTTTCACTTCTGGCCTAGTATCCCTCACAGAGACCTTCGGGCCTACCGTTCCTCCACAGAAACCTTCGGCAGTACTGTTCTTCACAGAGGCCTTCTGGTCACTGTTCTCCACAGCAACCTTCGATCCTACTGTTCCCCACAGAGACCTTCAATCAAATGTTTCAGGGCAGAGACTTTTACATCACAGAGATCTACTGTTCCCCCATAGAGAGAAGGTTCAGTCCGCTGGTGAGCAGTCCGCTCCTTCGAGCCTACTGTTCCCCACAAAGACTTTCGAGCCTACTGTCCTAGGACAGAGACTGTTACATCACGGAGACCTTCATGCTTTCTTCGGGTCTACTGTTCCCCACATAAACCTTAGGCTTACTGTTCCACCATAGATACCTTCGAACTTACAGTTCCACCACAGAGATCTTCAGACCTACTGTTCCACCACAAAGATCTTCGGACCTACTGTTCCACCACATAGTCCTTTAGGCATACTGTTTTCACAGAGAGCTTAGGGCCTATTTTTCGACCATAGAGACCTTCGAACTCACGTTTACCACAAAGACCATCGAGCCTACTTATTCACTCTAGAGACCTTTGCGCCTACTCTTCCACCACAGAGACCTTCGGGCCTAATTTTCCAGGACAGAGACCTTCAGGCTTACTATTCCACCATAGAGACCTTCGGAATTATTGTTCCACCACAGATACCTTTAGTCCCATTGTTCCGCACACAGACCTTCGGGCCTACTGTTCTACCACAGAAACCTTCGGACCTGCTGTTCCACCACAGAGACCTTCAGGCCCATTATTCCCCACAAAGACCTTCGGACCTACTGTTCCAGCACAGAGACCTACGGGCTTACTGTTCCACCACAAACACCTTCGGGCCTACTGTTCTACCACAGAAACCTTCAGTCCTATTGTTCCCCCACACAGACTTTCGCGCCTATTGGTCCCTCATAGAGACCTTTGGATCTACCGTTCCACCACAGATACCTTCGGACCTACTGTACCCACAGAGACCTTCGGAACTACTGTTTCACCACAGAGACTTTCGGGGCTAATGTTCCCCACACATACCTTCGTTCCTACTGTTCTACCACAGAGACCTTCGGGCCTACTGTTCCACCATAGAGGCCTTCGGGCATACTGGTCCACCACAGAGACCTTCGGGCCTACTGTTCCACCACAAAGTCCTTCGGGGCTACTGTTCCACCACAAAGTCCTTCGGGGCTAATTTTCCTCACAGAGACCTTCGGGCCTAAAGTTCCAGAATAGAGACTTTTGGGCTTACTGTTCCGCCACAGAGACGTTCAGGCGTACTGTTCCACCACAGAGACCTTCAGTCCCATTGTTCCCCACACAGAACATCGGACTTCTGTTCCACCCTTATCATTGAGCTTAACATGGAATCGGGCAGCACTCAGTGATAAGAGAGAAGTTCACCAAATGTGGTATCACAATGGACTGAATAGTCTAAGTGAGCCTGATACATCGGGCTGCCACCTAACCTAACCTAACCTAACCTAACCTACTGTTCCACCACAGAGACCTACGGGCTTACTGTTCTACCACAAACACCTTAGGGTCTACTGTCCTACCACAGAAACATTCAGTCCTATTGTCCCCCACAGAGACTTTCGCGCCTATTGGTCCCTCATAGAGACCTTTGGATCTACCGTTCCACCACAGATACCTTCGGACCTACTGTACCCACAGAGACCTTCGGAACTACTGTTTCACCACAGAGACTTTCGGGGCTAATGTTCCCCACACATACCTTCGTTCCTACTGTTCTACCACAGAGACCTTCGGGCCTACTGTTCCACCATAGAGGCCTTCGGGCATACTTTCCCACCACAAAGACCTTCGGACCTACTGTTCCACCACAAAGTCCTTCGGGGCTAATGTTCCTCACAGAGACCTTCGGACCTAAAGTTCCAGAATAGAGACTTTCGGACTTACTGTTCCGCCACAGAGACGTTCGGGCGTACTGTTCCACCACAGAGACCTTCAGGCGCATTGTTGCCCACACAGACCTTCGGACCTACTGTTCCACCACAGAGACCTACGGGCTTACTGTTCTACCACAAACACCTTCGGGCCTACTGTTCTACCACAGAGACCTTCAGTCCCATTGTTCCCCACACAGACGTTCGCGCCTATTGTTCCATCATAGAGACCTTTGGATCTACCGTTCCACCACAGAGACCTTCGGACCTACTGTTCCCACAGAGACCTTCGGAACTACTGTTTCACCACAGAGACTTTCGGCGCTAATGTTCCCCACACATACCTTCGGTCCTACTGTTCTACCACAGAGACCTTCGGGCCTACTGTTCCACCACAAAGTCCTTCGGGGCTAATGTTCCTCACAGAGACCTTCGGACCTAAAGTTCGAGAATTGAGACTTTCGGACTTACTGTTCCGCCACAGAGACGTTCGGGCGTACTGTTCCACCACAGAGAGCTTCAGGCCCATTGTTCCCCACACAGACCTTCGGACCTACTGTTCCACCACAGAGGCCTTCGGGAAAATGTTTCAGGACAGAGACTTTTAGATCACAGAAACATACAGGCCTAATCTTTCCCCACAGAGAGAAGGTTCGTGTGGGGAGCGCTCCTTCGAGCCTACTGTTTCCCAAAAAGACCTTCGAGCCTATTGTCCTAGGACAAAGACTGTTACATAACAGAGATCTTCAAGCTTTCTGTCTCCCACAGAGACCATCGGGCTTACTGTTCCCACACAGAGACCTTAAGGCCCATTGTTCCGCACACATACCTTCGGGCCTACTGTTCCAACACAGAGACCTTCGGGCCCACTGTTTCAACATAGAGACCTTCGGACCTAATATTCCACCTTAGAGACCTTCGGGCCCACTGTTTCTACCACAAAGATCATCGGACTTACTCTTCCACCACAGAAATTTTCGAGCCTACAGTTCCACCATTCCAATCAATGAATTTTGCCCTAGTCTACGTTTAGCTCAGTGACATGGTGCATCCCTTTTTTTAGCCGAGTCCTAAATGCGTTTCACATTAGCGAAACTTTTGAAACACTCAGAAAAATAGTACCAGTATTACTGAGAGAGGATAATCCATCTCTGAAAAACAGTATATGCGAGGTGTCCATGCTAACCTTTGCACAACAATGGCTCCAATGTAGGCGCCTTTACCTTTGAATTATATTCCAAAAATTTATTTTTCCATAGCATTGGCCAATATTCGTTCATTCGCCACATTAATCGAGGATAAAGATCCCACGATTGTCTTTGGTTCTTTAACATCATCCACACCATGTAAGGAAATTGCAAAATCGCAAAAGGTCTTTGTACTCACAAAGTTCTTTTTAATCCCAAATTCATGGCAAAAGGATATTCAGTCCTAATAAAAACAGAGTCGTCTTAATACCAAGACCAATAAAAAAATCCGTAGAAACAAGTGCCACTGATTCTTTCAATTATAAATGTTTACTTCAATAAACCGCCGCCTTCATAAGCAATAAAGGACCAATTCACCCACCACAGCCAGGATTTTATCCCACTCAAACACACACACAGAGTTTGTAACCTTTACATGGAGAACTCAAGAGCTTGGTTTGAGTTTGGGATTTTTGCTTTGGCAGTAAAATTTCTACATAGGAATGGAACACAAAATAAAAACAAACAACAGAAAAATTCAACTTTTTCTCTTTGAGGCTTATGGTGATGTTAGTTGCAACCCCTTGCCTTTCCACCACCATACCACTCCAACCTTTGAAATCCTAATGATATCTTATGACAAACCACAGCCGTGCATTTAGTTGGATTTTTCCCACACCCACACACACACCCATGTTCGTTCAAAAGAGCGAAATAAATAAGATTTGCACTTTGTATGCAACAGTCAGGTCAAAGGAAACAAACTAAACTGAGAATGCGATGAGAGTGAAAGGCAGAGTTTTCTATAGAAGCAATTTGAAGGAGGATTATACAGCAGGAAAAACTTAGCTCTCTTTCTCTCTTTATGTTTGGTTCGAATTAGCGGAAGTGTACAAAAGCGGAAAAGTGGCAACACCGATACTAAACAGAAATCTAAGGATTGCTTATATAAATGCATGTGCATCTAGATATTTGCATTAACAAACACGCACACACACAATAAGAAGAAGTGGAATGTTAAGGGCATTTTACAATAGGGCCTTTTAAGAAAATTTCATACAGAAATAAAATTTTGACAAAATTATCTATTGAAATAAAATTTTGCAAAAATTTTCTATAGAAATAAAATTTTGACAAATCTTTGCAAAGAAATAAAATTTTGACAAAATTTTCTATGGAAATAAAATTTTAACAAATTTTTTTATAAAAATAAAAATTTTGCAAAATTTCCAACAGAAATAAAATTTTGAGAAAATTTTCTATAGAAATAAAATTTGGAGAAAATTTTTCTATAGAAATAAAATTTTTAAAAAAATCTAAAGAAATGAAATTTTGAAGAAAAAAAAATCTGTGGAAATAAAATTTTGGCAAAATTTTCTATAGAAATAAAATGTTGACAATTTTTTCTATAGAAATAAAATTTTAACAAAATTTTTTATAAAAATAACATTTTGACAAAATTTTCTATAGATAAACAATTTTGACAACATTTTCTATAGATAAAAAATTTTGACAACATTTTCTATAGAAATAAAATTATGGCAAAATTTTCTTAGAAACTAAATTTTAACAAAAATTTCTATAGAAATAAAATTGTCAACATTTGCTTATGAAATACATTTAAAAAAAAATCTAAAAAATAAAATTTTTACAAAATTTTCTATAGAAATAAAGGTTTGATAAAAGTTTCTACAGAAATAAAATTTTGACAAAAATTTTCTATAGAAATAAAATTTTAACAAATTTTTTTTATGAAAACAAAAATTTTGCAAAATTTCCAACAGAAATAAAATTTGGAGAAAATTTTCTATAGAATTAAAATTTTGGCAAAATTTTCTATAGAATTAAAATTTTGGCCAAATTTTCTATTGAATTAAAAATTTGTCAAAATTTTCTCTAGAAATAAAATTTAAACAAAATTTTTTATAAAAATAAAATTTTTGCAAAATTTCCTACAGAAATAAAATTTTGACAAAATTTTCTATAGAAATAAAATTTTGACAAAATTTTCTATAGAAATAAAATATTGACAAAATTTTCTATAGAAATAAAGGTTTGACAATATTTTCTATAGAAATAAATTTTTGACAATATTTCTAATAAAAATAAAATTTTAACAAAATTTTCTATAGAAATAAAATTTTGACAAACTTTTCTATAGAAATAAAATTTTTACAAAATTTTCTTTAGAAATAAAATGTTGACAAATTTTTTTATAAAAATAAAATTTTGACAAAATTTTCTATAGGAATAAAATTTTGACAAAATTTTCTATAGAAATAAAAATTTTGACAAAATTTTCTATAGAAATTAAATGTTGAAAAATTTTCCGAGGAATTAAAACTTTGATAAAATTTTCTATAGAAATTAATATTTGGCAAAATAAAAGTTTGATAAAATTTTCTATAGAAATAAAATTTTGAGAAAATTTTCTATAGAAATAAAATTTTGAAAAAATTTTCTATAGGAATATAATTTTGAAAAAATTTTCTATACGAATATAATTTTGAGAAAATTTTCTATAGAAATAAATTTTTGACAATATTTTTAATAAAAATAAAATTTTTGCAAAATTTCCTACAGAAATAAAATTTTGACAAAATTTTCTATAGATATAAAATTTTGACAAAATATTGACAAAATTTTCTATAAAAATAAAAAATTTTCTATAGAAATAAGGGTTTGACAATATTTTCTATGGAAATAAATATTTGACAACATTTTTTTATAGAAATAAAATTTTAACAAAATTTTCTATAGAAACAAAATTTTGACAAACTTTTCTATAGAAATAAAATTTTGCAAAAATTTTCTATAGAACTAAAAATTTTGACAAAATTTTCTATAGATAAAAAATTTTGACAAAATTTTCTATAGAAATAAAATTTTGACAAAATTTTCTATAGAAATAAAATTTTGACAACATTTTCTATGGAAATAATATATTGACAAAATTTTCTATAGAAATAAAATTTTGACTAAGTTTTCTATAGAAATAAAATTTTGTCAAAATTTTCTATGGAAATAAAATTTTGTCAAAATTTTCTATAGACATACAAATTTTGAAAAAATTTTCTATAGAAATTAAATGTTGAAAAATTTTCCGAGGAATTAAAATTTTGACAAAATTTTCTATAGAAATTAATATTTGGCAAAATAAAAGGTTGATAAAATTTTCTATAGAAATACAATTTTGCAAAAATTTTCTGTAGAAATAAAATTTTGACAAAATTTTCGATAGAAATAAAATTTTGACAAAATTGTCTATAGAAATAAAATTTTGACAAAACTTTCTATAAAAATAAAATATTGACAAAATTTTCTATAAAAATAAAATTTTGATAAAATTTTCTATAGAAATAAAGGTTTGACAATATTTTCTATAGAAATAAAGTTTTGGCAACATTTTTTTATAAAAATAAAATTTTAACAAAATTTTCTATAGAAATAAAATTTTGCAAAAATTTTCTATAGAATAAAAAATTTGAGAAAATTTTCTATAGGAATAAAATTTTGAGAAAATTTTCTATAGAAATAAAATTTTTACAAAATTTTCCAAAGAAATAAAATTTTGACAATATTTTTAATAAAAATAAAATTTTTGCGAAATTTCCAACAGAAATAAAATTTTGACAAAATTTTCTATAAATTTAAATTTTGACAAAATTTTCTATAGAAATAATATTTTGACAAAATTTTCCAAAGAAATTAAATTTTGACAAAATTTTTGTAGAAATAAATTTTTGACTATGACTGTGAATATGAGGCCTTTTGCTACCCATTCTCATACATCTCATCTCTCTGTTTTTTTTTCTCACAATGCAAATTTTAAACTGGCATAGCAATGATGTCTTTCGTCGCATGAGCGCATGAAAACGCGTTGGTGAACATTAAATTAGGGAAGCAAAGCATAAGGAAAAAAAACACAACAAGAAACTAAACCGGAGAAATGCATGCCTCCTGCCATTAGTGTGGTGGCATAATGCGCGTGCCAACTTGTTCTTCATTCGTTGAATATGACAGACAATTTGCTTGATGTTGGATGAATGTCTTTGGTTAGCAGGAGGCATCTGGTGTTGGTTTGGCGCGCGGGCGCACACATACTCACACAATCGCACAGGATGTTATAGCCGTTTTGGTGATGATTATGATGATGATGATAATGGTATTTCTGATGGCAACTGTTGTTGTCAGTGATGATAATGGAGATGAAAATGACGATGATGACGATGAGAATGATGAAATTGTTGTTGATTGTGATGCAAAACTGAAGATGTTACTGCCAATGTGCTCTCACCATTACTGAATGACACCAGAACTTGTCTCTGTCGTTAAGTGTGTGGCACAATCAAAATAGAAACGGCACCATTGGCATCGTCGTATTTTTTGTTTTTTTTTTTTCTTTTCTTTTCTTTTCCATATGAAAATAAAATCTAAACAAATGAACGACAAGCAGAGCATCAGGAAGAGGAACTGAAACTGCTACGTCCCCAAGCTGGGGGCAAACAGACAATGACTAACTAACGCCAAGCCACTTAAATGGATCAAGTCAGGAAGCGACAAAGCAATTTAGCTTAAATCGCACCCAAAACGAATACAGTGAGAAAAACGTTTGCAAATGGGTGGAAATTTGTTTAAAATTATAATATCATTATTTCTTAATACTATAAAATCTCCGATGCATAGGCAACGAAAATTTGTAACCAAACTCTCGATCGAATTTTAAAAGAATTCAATAAAATAATCGCAAATGAATTAAATTAAATGCTAAAACTAAAATTAAAATAAAATGTATCTAGTATTTTTTACAATTCTAATATTTAACAAAATTAAAAAAAAAATCTTATTAAACTTAAAATTCAATTCACCTATAATCAGAGAGATCTCCGATTAGAGTATTATGAAATTAAATAAACCGATTGATACTTCTTTATATTGCCATCTAGGCGTATAAGGAATTTAAATTCAAACGAATGTATACGCCCCATTACACTTCTCAAACACACCAAAGCTAATAAATTTAATATTAAAGAGGACTGTTACCACGTGCCACAAATAATCAACCAAAATTTTACCACAAATATACCAAATTCAAAAACTGGTATTTTGAAGTTGTTGATCAAATTTTTGTGGTTAGTACAAAAAAAGTTTTTTAACCGAAAGAAATGTTGTATATTGTATTTAAAGAAAATGCTAACATTTTATTGTTGTAGAAATTTTTTCAAAAATTTTATTTTTATCAAAAATTTTATTTATATAAAAAATTTTTGCACAATTTTATTTCTGTATTTTGTCATAATTTTATTTCTATAGAAAATTCTGTCAAAATTTTATTTCTATAGAAAATTTTGTCACAATTCTATTACTATAGAAAAGTTTGTCAAAATTTTATTTCTATAGAAAATTTTGTTAATTTTTTTTTTCCATAGCAAATATTGCCTAAATGTAATTTCTATAGAAAATGTTGTCAAAATTTTATTTCTATAGGAAACTTTTGTAAAATTTTATTTCTATCGAAAATTTTTTCAAGATTTTATTTATATAGACAATTTTGTCAAAATTTTATTTCTAGAGAAAATTTTGTATAAATTTTATTTTTATAGAAAATTTTGTTAACATTTTTTATTTATAGAAAATTTTGTCAAAATTTTATATTTATAGAAAATTTTGTCAAAATTTGAGTTCAATAGAAAATTTTGTCAAAATTTTATTTCTATAGAAAATTTTGTCAAAAATTTTATTTCTATAGAAAATTTTGTCAAAATTTTATTTCTATAGCAAATTTTGTTAAAATTTTGTATTTATAGAAAATTGTGTCAAAATTTTATATTTATAGAAAATTTTGTCAAAATTTTATATATATAGAAAATGTTGTCAAAATTTGAGTTCAACAGAAAATTTTGTCTTAATTTTATTTCTATAGAAAAGTTTGTAAAAATTTTATTTTTATAGAAAAGTTTGTCAAAATTTTATTTCTATAGAAAATTCTGTCAAAATTTTATTTCTATAGAAAATTTTGTCAAAATCTTATTTCTATAGAAAAGTTTGTCAAAATTTTATTTCTATAGAAAATTTTGCCAATTTTTTTTTCCATAGCAAATATTGTCTGAATTTAATTTCTATAGAAAATTTTGTCAAAATTTTATTTCTAAGGAAACTTTTGTAAAATTTTATTTCTATCGAAAATTTTGTCAAGATTTTATTTACATAGAAAATTTTGTCAAAATTTTATTTCTAGAGAAAATTTTGTCTAAATTTTATTTTTATAGAAAATTTTGTTAAAATTTTTTATTTATAGAAAATTTTGTTAAAAGTTTTTATTTATAGAAAATTTTGTCAAAATTTCATATTTATAGAAAATGTTGTCACAATTTGAGTTCAATAGAAAATTTTGTCAAAATTTTATTTCTATAGAAAATTTTGTCAAAATTTTATTTCTATAGAAAATTTTGTTAAAGTTTGTATATATAGAAAATTTTGTCTAAATTTTATTTTTATAGAAAATTTTGTAAAAATTTTTTATTTATAGAAAATTTTGTCAAAATTTGAGTTCAATAGAAAATTTTGTCAAAATTTTATTTCTATAGAAAATTTTGTCAAAATTTTATTTCTATAGAAAATTTTGTTAAAATTTTGTATATATAAAAAATTTTTGTCAAAATTTTACATTTATAGAAAATTTTGTCTTCATTTTTTTTCTATAGGAAACGTTTGTAAAATTTTATTTCTATCGAAAATGTTGTCAAATTTTTATTTATATAGAAAATTTTGTCAAAATTCTAAAATTTGTTAAAATTTTTTATATATAGAAAATTTTGTCAAAATTTTATATTTATAGAAATTTTTGTCAAAATTTGAGTTCAATAGAAAATGTTGTTAAAATTTTATTTCTAAAGAAAATTTTGTCAAAATTTTATCTCTATAGAAAATTTTGTCAAAATGTCATATCTATAGAAAATTTTGTCAAAATTTAAGTTCAATAGAAAATTATGTCAAAATTTTATTTCTATAGAAAATGTTTCTAAATTTTATTATATAATTTTTTTTGCAAAATCTTATTTCTATAGAAAATTTTGTCAAAATTTTATTTCTATAGAAAATTTTGCCAAAATTTTATTTATATAAAAATTTTGTCAAGATTTTCTATAGAAATATGAGTTTGCAAAAAATTTCTATATATATAAAATTTTGACAAAATTTATTTCTATCGAAAATTTTGTCAAAATTTTATTTCCATTGAAAATTTTGTCAAAAATTTATTTGTAAAGAAAATTTTTTCAAAATTTTATTTCTATAGAAGATTTTGTCAAAATGTTATTTCTATAGAAAATTTTGTCAAAATTTGAGTTCAATAGAAAATTTTGTAAAAATTTTATTTCTTTAGAAAATGTTGTCAAAATTTTATTTCTATAGAAGATTTTGCCAAATCTTATTTCTATAGCAAATTTTGTCAAAATTTGAGTTCAATAGAAAATTTGGTCAACATTTTATTTCTATAGAAAATGTTTCTAAATTTTATTTCTATATTTTTTTTCATTTTTTTTTTTTCTATTGTCAAAATTTAAGAACCAATGTAAACCATATTGGTTTTCTATGCCTTCAAATAATAAATTCAATATTGTGGCGATATCACTGATCAAGGACCGACATTTAGCATAGGTCGTCATGGAATCAAAAAAATCCGAGATTTTAAATTTCTGGCAAATTGTATACAAATTCGGATAATATAAAAACTAAGTTAAAAAATAAATATAAATAGTTAAAAAATAAATAAAAATATAAATACAAATTTTATTCAAATTAAACTTATTTAGCTTCAATTCTATCAAATTAATTTTATTTATTTCAATTTTATTACATAATTTTAAAAAGAAAATTAATTACTAACATGAAATACAGTCGAACTTCCCTATAATAGATCTTGACAAGACCAGGAAATTACACCATTTTACAGAAATTATATCAGAATATAAGAAAATGGGAACGAAAAAGCAGTGTTTTTGAAATTTATTCATTATAGAGAGAGAGAGAGTTTCATTGTATAGAAATTCACTCTAGAAAAGTAAGACTGTAATTTTATAAATAGAGGATTTCTTTAAGGCATCTTCTATAGTCGGCCCTTAACTTTAATACGTGATTATTTGTTCGCCGTATTTAATTATTTGTACAGGATATTTAATTAATTTTTTCCTAGTGTATTTGATTATAAGGACTAAAGCCCATTCATAGATGTATGCAAATGCTTCAGTAGATCCATCCATTCCATACACCCATACAATTTAGGAAATTTTCTTTTCGAAAAGATATGAAAACATGTTTTTTTCTAACTCATTCAAAAGCAGACGCACACACACACACATCCACATGCGTACCCATACATATATCTACATATAATATAAAGCAACACTTAAAATAGATTTGAATGGGCTTCTATTCTTTAGCGTTTTTATTTATTTCTTGTCTTGTGTTCTTGTTGTCGTTGTTGTTGGTGTTGTTTCGAGTGCAGCTAGCTGGAAAATTATACTTAAACAATTATATGTTTATAACAACAACAACTATAGTGGCATCACTAGCAGCAGCGTACAACAAACAAACAAACTATCATCTTTTGCACACAAGAGACATATCTAACAACAACAAAAACAAAACGAAAGAGATCCTTTTGAGTGTGCCACAAAGGATCAAGTAGTTGAAGTTGCCAGGATTTGGAAAGCTATACCATACACTAGAGCGCTTGGCAGCACTTTGTATTTCAGTTACAAATTGTTTATGAGAGTGTCAGCGAGTGTGTGTGTATGTGTATGATACTGTACTCATAGTTGTCTTATTACAAAGCGAACATAAGCATGTGAACACAAAAATTGTTTATACAAATAATTGCCTGGCTGGCTGAATGCTGGCCTGCCTGGTAGGCAGTCTCAGTCTAGATACCATGTTGTGAACATAAATTCACATTCGCTTGAACTTTCACACACAAGCAAATTTGTGTGTAATACAAACCTCGCAGAACTCAAAACCTTAAGCTCATAGAAAGTTGAACTTATGGCTTGAGATATAGCCATGGGTATGAGTGAATGTGCGAGAGAGAGAGTAAGTGAATTTTTCTATCACCCATGTAAAGAGCATATGCGTGTGTTTTAGAGAACTTTACCTCTATGTTTGTAACTATTTGAACACACAGGCTTGTGTGTGTGTGCATGCGAGCTGTATTATTTCACTTAAGCAGCATATGAACTTTTTTCGTTGTTTTTGAGTTTGGCCCACCATCAAACAGTTGCAGTTTCCTTTGAGAAATAGAAAACTTTGAAGTAGTGTTCAGTGTTCGTTCGTTATGCCTGTGAGCTGAGTCAAGTTGAGTAGAGTTGTGATGAGTTAAGTTCAGTTCTTTGTTGAGTTTCATATGCGTGTGAGTATATGTGTGTATATTTTGTGTGTGTGTGCCAAAAGTTTTGATAATCCCTTCGAAAATTCGTAACTCTCAAGTGGGAGTTCTTGTATTTATTACTTACACATAAGTGGCTTCAACATAACTGAAAATAAAAACCACAAAAATATTGTTTCTATGTTGGAAATTAAAGTGAATACCTAAATTACAATGAATTTGAAAACTCATACTCACTCGTTTGAGGTTTTCAGGTAAGACAATTATTACTTAGTTTTTTGTTGAAAAAATTTTTTTGAAAAAAAAAACACAAAAGTTTGAGATACAAAATTGTTGTTGTTATAACAATTTTTAACCACACGCATATTATTTTAAAGATAAATGTAGTAAAAAAATCCACATTGAAAATAATATTTTCGTAAGGCTAAAAATTTCTTGTGCAGAAAATACGTATTTTAAAATAAATAATTAAAATATATAAAATCTTGAATATCGATTTATATTGAGAAGTTATATAAAACAATTAAGTAAAATCGGAAATATTTATGTAAGACCACTATGTAATTCCAAAAAACATCGACTAATACATTTGTGTAACATTGGTTAATAAATAAGGCTATTATGGCAAAATTTTGGATAATCGGGAGTAACATATATAGATGGTAGCTATATCGAAATTTGAACTGATTTTGATGATATTTTACAGGTTTGATGGATAGCACAAAAGGTTATCTTGTGCTAAATTTTAGTAAGATCAATTAATAAATAAGGGTTCTATGGCCAAATTTTGGAAAATCGGGCGATACATGAGAGCTATATCTAAAACTGAACAGATTTGGATTATATTTGGCAAGTTTGAATGATACCAAAGAAGGTAACCTTGTGCTAAATTTTAGTAAGATCGAAAAATGAAATGAGGCTATTATGGTCAAAAATTTTATTATTAGGGCAACATTTTTCAAAATCGGGCGAAACAAAATCTGAATCGTCTCCGACGATATTTTTCAGATTTTGTTGATATTATAGAATATTACCTTGGGCTAAATTTGAGTAACATCGGTTACTAAATATGGCCAATATGGTCACATATAAGGTTATTAGGGCGACATTTTTCAAAATCGGGCGATACATATATATGGGAGCTATATCTAAATCTTAACCAATTTTGATGATATTTTGCAGGTTCGATTGACACTACAGAAGGTTTTCTTGTGCTAAATTTTAGTAAGATCGATTAATAAATATGGCTATTATAACCAAATTTTAGAAAATCAGGGAATGCGCATATATGGGAACTATATCTAAACCTGAACTAATTTCCATTATTTTTTGCCCATACAGTTAGTACTATAGAAGAATAGAGTAAACCACCTTTGAGCAAGATCGGTTGATAAATAAGGGTTTTATGGCCAAATTTGGGAAAATCGGGCAATACATACATATGAAAGCTATATCCGAATCTCAACCGATTTTGATAAAAATTACATTGAACAAAATTACATTGTGCCAAAGTTGAAGACCATCGGTTAGAAAAAAACGTGCAATGTGACCCTTTTTGTCGAAATCGGGTGATGCATATAAAGGGTGATTTGTTAAGAGCTTGATAACTTTTTTTTTTAAAACGCCTAAAATTTGCAAAATCTCATCGGTTCTTTATTTGAAACGTTAGATTGGTCCATGACATTTACTTTTTGAAGATAATTTCATTTAAATGTTGACCGCGGCTGCGTCTTAGGTGGTCCATTCGGAAAGTCCAATTTTGGGCAACTTTTTCGAGCATTTCGGCCGGAATAGCCCGAATTTCTTCGGAAATGTTGTCTTCCAAAGCTGGAATAGTTGCTGGCTTATTTCTGTAGACTTTAGACTTGACGTAGCCCCACAAAAAATAGTCTAAAGGCGTCAAATCGCATGATCTTGGTGGCCAACTTACCGGTCCATTTCTTGAGATGAATTGTTCTCCGAAGTTTTCCCTCAAAATGGCCATAGAATCGCGAGCTGTGTCAACCAAGTTCAGTTCTTCCATTTTTGGCAACAAAAAGTTTGTTAGCATCGAACGATAGCGATCGCCATTCACCATAACGTTGCGTCCAACAGCATCTTTGAAAAAATACGGTCCAATGATTCCACCAGCGTACAAACCACACCAAACAGTGCATTTTTCGGGATGCATGGGCAGTTCTTGAACGGCTTCTGGTTGCTCTTCACTCCAAATGCGGCAATTTTGCTTATTTACGTAGCCATTCAACCAGAAATGAGCCTCATCGCTGAACAAAATTTGTCGATAAAAAAGCGGATTTTCTGCCAACTTTTCTAGGGCCCATTCACTGAAAATTCGACGTTGTGGCAGATCGTTCGGCTTCAGTTCTTGCACGAGCTGTATTTTATACGGTTTTACACCAAGATCTTTGCGTAAAATCTTCCATGTGGTCGAATAACACAAACCCAATTGCTGCGAACGGCGACGAATCGACATTTCACGGTCTTCAGCAACACTCTCAGAAACAGACGCAATATTCTCTTCTGTACGCACTGTACGCATTCGTGTGGTTGGTTTAATGTCCAATAAAGTAAACTGAGTGCGAAACTTGGTCACAATCGCATTAATTGTTTGCTCACTTGGTCGATTATGTAGACCATAAATCGGACGTAAAGCGCGAAACACATTTCGAACCGAACACTGATTTTGGTAATAAAATTCAATGATTTGCAAGCGTTGCTCGTTAGTAAGTCTATTCATGATGAAATGTCAAAGCATACTGAGCATCTTTCTCTTTGACACCATGTCTGAAATCCCACGTGATCTGTCAAATACTAATGCATGAAAATCCTAACCTCAAAAGAATCACCCTTTATATGAGAGCTATATCTTAGTTTGATTCAAATTTGACAAAATTTTCTACAGAAATAAAATTTTGGCAAAATTTTCTATAGAAATAAAATTTTGGCAAAATTTTCTATAGAAATAAAATGTTGACAAAATTTTCTATAGAAATAAAATTTTGACTAAATTTTCTATAGAAATAAAATTTTGAAAAAATTTTCTATAGAAATAAAATTTTGAGAAATTTTTCTATACAAATAAAATTTTGACAAAATTTTCTATAGAAATAAAATTATGATAAAATTTTCTATACAAATAAAAATTTGAGAAAATGGTCTATAGAAATAAAATTTTGAAAAAAAATCTAACACATAAAATTTTCTATAGAAATAAAATTTTTAGAAAATTTTCTATAGAAATAAAATTTTTACAAAATTTTCCATTGTTATAAAATTTTGATAAAATTTTCTATAGAAATAACATTTTGACAAAATTGTCTATAGAAATAAAATTATATTTCTATACAAATACAATTTTGACAAAATTATCTATAGAAATAAAATTTTGACAAAAACTTTCTATAGAAATAAAATTTTGACAAAATTTTCAACAGAAACCAAATTTTGATGTAGATCAGATGGTATTGCAAAAAATTTTCCGTGGAGATAAAATTTTGAGGACATTTTCTAAAGACAAAAAATTTTGACAACATTTTCTATAAAAATAAAATTTTAACAAAATTTTCTATAGAAATAAAATTTTGACAAAATTTTCTAAAGACATAAAATTTTGAAAAAATTTTCAATAGAAATAAAATTTTGACAAAATTGTCTATAGAAATAAAATTTTGACAAAAATTTTCTACAGAAACCAAATTTTGATTTAGGTCAGATGGTATTGCAAAAAATTTTCTGTGGAGATAAAATTTTGAGGACATTTTCTATAGAAATAAAATTTTGAAAAAATTTTCTAAAGACATACAATTTTGACAAAATTGTCTATAAAAATAAAATTTTAACAAAATTTTCTATGGAAATAAACTTTTGACAAAATTTTCTAAAGACATAAAATTTTGACAAAATTTTCTATAAAAATAAAATTTTGACAAAATTTTCTATAGAAATAAAATTTTGACAAAATTTTCTATAGAAATAAAATTTTGACGAAATTGTCTATGAAATAAAATTTTGACAAAATTTTCTACAGAAAGCAAATTGTGATGTAGGTCATATGGTATTGCAAAAAAAATTCTGTGGTGATAAAATGTTGAGGTAATTTTCTATAGAAATAAAATTTTTACAAAATTTTCTATAGAAATAGAATTTTGACAAAATTTTCTACAGAAACCAAATTTTGATGTAGGTCAGATGATATTGCAAAAAATTTTCTGTGGAGATAAAATTTTGAGGAAATTTTCTATAGAAATAAAATATTTTCAAAATTTTCTATAGAAATAAAATTTTGACAAAATTTTCTAAAGAAATAAAATTTTGACAAAATTTTCTACAGAAATAAAATTTTGACAAAATTTTCTATAGAAATAAAATTTTGACAAAATTTTCTATAGAAATAAAATTTTGACAAAATTTTCTATAGAATAGGAATAAGTTTATGAGAAAATTTTCTAAAGAAATAAAATTTTGACAACATATTCAAAAGAAATAAAATTTTGACAAAATTTTCTTTGCAAATAAAATTTTGACAAAATTTTGGAAAAGACGATTTATTTGTTTGGTAGTTTTTGGTAAAATTTTCTCAAAACTTTGGTAGCTTTTTGTTTTTTTTTTTTTTTTTGATCGAGTGGCAACCGTGCTCAGGAAGTGATTTTGAGTCGATTGGTATACATTTTATGAGATCTAAAATCAATATTTCTGGTAGGCAAATTTTTTTTACAGAGGGTATAAGAAAAAACTAATATGCCAAATTCAACGCGACCGTATGAAATTTGTTATTTCATGAGGCTCCTGAAGTAGATAATCTTGGAAGTCGATTTATTTTGAAGTTATATAAAATTATAAACCGGTATGGACCACTTTTTTTGCATGATTATTAAAAAGCATTTACTGAAGGAGCAAATTTCAACCGCTTCGGATGAAATTTGCTCCTTCACAAGGCTGCGGAGGTCAAATCCGGCGATCGTTTTATATGGACGCTTCAAATAATTATGAATCGATTTGGACCAATTTTTGCGTGCTTATTAGAGGGCATATACTGACATGTATTAAATTTCTACCCGATCGGATGAAATTTGCTACATCCAGAAAATCTGGATGTCAAAAAACTGAATATTAAAATACGAATTTTGCTCACCACAGAAGACGTATTTCTCCCATGTAAAGATTTTTTCCTTGTGCAAAAGTTGATAATCTTTTCAAGGAAGTCGTTTTTTTTTCATATAGTTAGTCGTTTCGACTTAAAACTGAGTATCTTGAAAGAAAATTTCATTTGACTAAGGTCAACTTGGCTTTAATCATTCTGAAAAATTCTTAAAAAAATAATGAAATCATCTTTATTATTTTTTATTTTTTTGAGTCTTGATTGCAAAGAATTTTTTTCTTTGTAGAATTTTCTTTCTTTAAAAAAATAGGAGATAACTTTGAACAGTAGGCTCGAAGGGATTTGGATATATTAGATTACCTACAACTTAATAACCTTAATAAATGATTACAAAAATTTCCAATGCTCCTCCCAATTCTTACTCAAAAGTTTAGCTAATAAAATCCCTCTTCAAATAGAAGATCGCTTTTACCCTTCCTGACAAACATTTAATATCCCGACACATACGTCATATCTTAAGATAAGGATTTACAAGGGACCTTTTCTTTATTAAAATACACCCCATTGAGCCTGAGGGCAAATCTCTTCACATTTTTAAGTTCTCATTTATGTTGGTGTGTTATTGTCTGTGCCATTCAATCTATTTCACAGCTACTTAAAAAAAACAAAACAAGCCCATATCATCTGCTCTTTATGGTCTCAATGAGAGTGTCTCGTGTATGTTTTTGCACATATGAGGAGAAAAATGTTGCCGCTCTATTTTGATATTAACTCTGCTGCAGGGTTTTCCTGTTTATGTTGTTGCTATTGTCACTTACTTACATTTGTTGTTGGTTTAGTTGTTTTGTCATAGATGTATGTTGATGTGAGATAATACAGCAATTGCTATAATTGCAACATTTTTTACAATCTTTAACCCCTTACACATACACACACCCCAGCACCTACTCAGAAGCGACCACCTGTGCCTTCTTTGTAAATGGGTGTGTTAATGTGTATGCTTGGCAATAACTAAAATTATAACAGCCACCCGCTGATTATGAAAACACACACTAGACTCTTTGGCTAAGGTATTAGGGATGTCATTGAGGATAGCAATTTCATTATATTCCATTTCCATTAACAAATTGAAATTGAAATTAAAATTAAAATTACAATTAAAATTACAATTACAATTAAAATTTAAATTAAAATTTAAATTAAAATTAAAATTAAAATTAAAATTAAAATTAAAATTAAAATTAAAATTAAAACTAAAATTAAAATTAAAATTAAAATTAAAATTAAAATTAAAATTAAAATTAAAATTAAAATTAAAATTAAAATTAAAATTAAAATAAAATTAAAATTAAAATTAAAATTAAAATTAAAATTAAAATTAAAATTAAAATTAAAATTAAAATTAAAATTAAAATTAAAATTAAAATTAAAATTAAAAAGTAAGGAAAGTCTAAAGTCGGGCGGGGCCGACTATATTATACCCTTCACCACTTTGTAAGTCCACATTTTCGATACCATATCAAATCCGTCCAATGTGTTGGATGCTATATGAATCCATACACATAATCTGTATATCTGAGCAGATTTGTACAGAGTTCTGCAATACTTATAGATTTTACATTTAAGTCGGCTAATGCGCTGAGGTGGAATACAATGTTAGTAAAAAATAGGGAAAACATTTAAATATGAACCAATTTTGAGGCAACTTCGCAAAAGTGTATTTATGATTTATCGGGCGATAGATTTGTAATAGAGTAATAGGAAAATTTGAGTCATTTTGATAAGTTTTCTTAGCAGTGGCGATTTGATAAGGAAAATGTAGGTATTTCGGCCAGGAAAAACATATATATGGAATCTATATCGAAATCTGAACCGATTGCAATCAAATTTCACATGCACAGTTACTATGTTGAATCTACTCCCTGTGCAAAATTTCACGTAAATCGGATAACAACTTTGACCTCTGTGGTCATATGACGGAAAAACGGGCGAAAGATATATATCTGAACTGATTTCAACCAAAATAAACACGCATATGCAGAACCTTAATTCTACTGCCTGTGCAAAGTTTCAAGTTCAATTCTACTCCCTCTGCAAAATTTCACGTAAATCAGAGTAGCACTTTTGCCTCTGTGGGCATATTAGACCAAATCGGGCGAATGATATATATAGGAGCTATATCTAAATCTGAACCGACTTCAACTAAATTTTGCACAATTAACGATACTATAAAACATACTCCTTGTACAAAATTTTAATCAAATCAGGGCAAAAGTCTGGCTTTTGAAGCCATATAAGTCAAAATCTGACGAAAGATATATAGGGGAGCTATATCTAAATCTGAACCGATTTCAACTAAATTTGGCACAATTAACGATACCATTAAAAGTACTCGTTGTGCAAAATTTGAAGCAAATCAGGGCAAAACTCTCGCTTTGGGGCAATATAAATCCAAATCGGACGAAAGATATATATGGGAGCTATATATAAATCTGAACCGATTTAGCTAATATTTGGCAGTTTTTACGGGACTGACAAAACATTCAGATGTACAAAATTTGAAGAACGTCGGTTCATAAATACGTGAATTATGTTCAAATCGGTGATAACTATATATGGCAGCTATATCTAAATCTGAACCGATTTTTTCCCAAATCAATAACGATTGTCTTCTACCGGAACAAAGACGTTATGTCAAATTTGAGGACGATCGGACTTAAACTGCGACCTGTACTTTGTGCACAAAATTACATATACAGACAGACGGACGGACAGACAGACAG
Organism: Haematobia irritans; assembly: GCF_050003625.1. Lineage (NCBI taxonomy): Eukaryota > Metazoa > Arthropoda > Insecta > Diptera > Muscidae > Haematobia > Haematobia irritans. The sequence continues at coordinate 18,603,114 of NC_134397.1, forward strand.
ACGGACATCGCTAAATCGACTTAGAATTTAATTCTAAGCCGATCGGTATACTAAAAGATGGGTCTATGACAATTATTTCTTGGCGTTACATACAACTGCACAAACTTATTATACCCTGTACCACAGTAGTGGTGAAGGGTATAAAAATTGAAATTATTATATCCTCCATCATAGGATGGGGGGTATATTAACTTTGTCATTCAGTTTGTAATACATCGAAATATTGCTCTAAGACCCCATAAAGTATATATATTCTGGATCGTGGAGTAATTCTGAGTCGATCTAAGCATTTCCGTCCGTCCGTCCGTCTGTTGAAATCACGCTAACTTCCAAACGAAACTAGCTATCGACTTGAAACGTGGCAATAGTAGTTGTTATTGATGTAGGACGGATGGTATTGCAAATGGGTCATATCGGTCCACTTTTACGTATAGCCCCCATATAAACCGATCCCCAGATTTGGCTTGCGGAGCCTCTAAGAGAAGCATATTCCGTCCGATCTGGCTAAAACTTTATACAAAGTGTTGGTATATTGTCTTTAATAACCATGCAAAAATTGGTACACATCGGTTCATAATTATATATAGCCCCCATATAAACCGATCCCCAGATTTGGCCCTGCGGAGCCTCAAAGAGAAGCAAATTTCATCCGGCCCGTCCGATATTTGGTACATGGTGTTGGTATACGTGGAAAAATTGGTCCACATCGGTTCATAATTATATATAGCCCCCATATAAACCGATCCCCAGATTTGGCTTGCGGAGCATCTAAGAGAAGCAAATGTCATCCGATCCGGCTGAAATTTGGAACATGGTGTTGGTATATAGTCTCTAACAGCCATGCAAAAATTGGTCCACATCGGTTCATAATTATATATAGCCCCCATATAAACCGATCCTTAGATTTGGCTTGTGGAGTCTCTAAGAGCCAAAAAAATAATCTACTAAAATTTTATTGTCATAGAAAATTGTGTCAAAAATTTTTTTCTATAGAAAATTTTGTCAAAATGTTATTTCTATAGAAAATTTTGTCAAAAATTTATTTCTATAGAAAATTTTGTCAAAAATTTATTTCTATAGAAAATTTATGAAGCATTTCATAGTTGGAGAGGAATATTTTGCAAAATCTTACAAAACATCAAGAATTCTACCAATCTACCAAACAGTAAAAAATCTGCCATTTTTGGTCGACTCGTTTTCATAATTGTATATAGCCTCCATATAAAGCGACCCCCATATTTCAATTCTGGCTGTATAATTACCGCACAAAAGTTCAAATCGGTTCATAATTAGTTCTTCCCTATATATACCGGTCAAGAACTGAATATATAGGTATTTAATCGACCTTTCTTTTTGTCTACCATATGTCCCACATGGACTAACTTACAATTTAGAAGATGATGTTAAACAATTTTAAGATGCCTTGTTGCCATCGGCCGCAACCCAAGTAATTTAATTGTGGATGACAGTCTTTAGTAGACATTTCTACGCAATCCATGGTGGAGGGTATATAATATTCGGCCTGGCCGATCGTACGGCTGCATATACTTGCTTAATTTAATTTCAATTAATTTAAATGAAATTACATTAATTTGATTACAATCAAATCCTTCCTCGTTGCTTCACATCTCCATGTGGCATCCCTAAACTAATGTTAGCAATCCCTCTGCCACCTTTGGTAATGCAACGAGACAAACAAAAGAGATTGTGACAGAAACAGCAGCAACACTACAAAAGAAAATATAATCGCATTTTTAGTTCTCCTTACCTCATGGTCTTCTACGTACATATTTCTCTTAGATCTTTGTCTTGTTATTCAGGTTCTTTGAAAGTGCTTTCTTGTGTTCCAACGAACGTAGCAACCAACGAACGATTGTCGGTCTAAGTTCGAGACCTAACATTTATGTTTGTGAGCAATAAAATATGTTTGTAAATTGCAAACCTTTTGAATGAGTGTCTCTGTATGCGATTAGTAGGTGGTGTACCCCTTCCGCTCTCATTCTCTCATTGTCCTAGCATAACAATTTTTGGTTAGTGCGGGGGGGGGGGGTGTGGGGAGTACTATAGGTATACTCGTATGTATTGCGTTGTTTGCTTTTTCGTTTAAAGAAAGCTTGTCGTCATCGTTAGTTTATTTACAAAGAGGTTACTCTCCTTATCTTCGGTAGAGTTGCTATTGTTGTTGTTGCCGCTGCTTGCCCCTTGTGTTATTATGGCAAAGTGTTGTTAGTGTGTCTGCAATGTTCATTGCTGTTTACTTATTTTCTTTTAACTGTGGATATTCTAGAGCTGTTTAAGTTTCATTGCATGAGCATTGTATGTGGGTGTGGGTGGGGATGTGTGCGCCTTGCTTATGGCTGAGTTTCTGTTGCTGAGAGTCTGTGTGTGTGTGTGTGGGTTTGTTTGTAATATTAATTGAAAAAATGACAAAAACATGCATTTGTACCATGTCGCAGGTGGAAGATTAAAGATAAAAGTAATGATTATGAAGAAAGAAACAACAGCAACAACGAAGACGACTACGACGTTGCCAATGATAACAGCTACTACAGCAACAACAACCAGCAATGAATGAATTTATTCAATGAATGTTAACTAGTTTGCTGCAAAGTTTAACATTATTGAACAGTAGTATCAACACAATGGCGTTTAAATTCAAATCGAGAATTGTATTGATGTGGGATTTAGATAAATATGAGTGTCTCAGGAGGTGACCGAGAATATAAAGGGTGGTTAAATTGTAAGGGCCGATGTTGAATGTGAACCACTCCTAAACGCCAAGTTTTTTCCGAATTTTATTTGACATTCCTCTATTTCAGACTTACTCAATTTGAACCATGGAGAGATACACAATCCAACAACGTGTTAAATAGTTCCAAGAAATGGCAACAGTGGATGATCAATTTTCGAAGAAAATCATCTTCAGTGATGAGGCACATTTTCACCTCAGTGGATTGGTCACTGTAAACAGAATTGCCGCATTTGGGCGAATGAGAATCCAAGAGTAATTGTCGAAAAACCAATGCACCCACAAAGAGTGACTGTTTGGTGCGGTTTATGGGCTGGCGGCATCATCGGGCCGTATTTTTTCCAAAATGAGGCCTGTCAGGCAGTTACTGTGAATGGTGTTCGCTATCGTGAGATGATAACGAACTTTTTATGGCCCGAATTGGAAGATGTGGATGTGGACGATATGTGGTTTCAGCAGGACGGTGCCGCTTGCCACACAGCTAACGAAACAATGGTCTTTTGCGCAACAAATTCAATGGCCGTGTTATCTCACGTAATGGCGATGTCAATTGGCCGCCAAGACCATGTGATTTGACACCGTTGGAATTTTTTTTTTTTGGGTTATTTGAAAGAAAAGGTGTACGTCGATAAGCCAGCAACAATTCAAGAGCTAAAGGATGAGATAATTCGGCACATTAACGGCATAGAACCTCCATTATGCCTCAGCGTCATCGAAAATTTGGACCATCGGATGAAGGTGTGCCACCGAGGTCGCGGCGCCCATTTAGCCGATATTTTGTTCCATACATCATTGAGTAATACCAATATATCATAATAAAATAAAATTACAATAATTTCCTAAATTGTTTGTGTTTTATTCAAAATCAACATCGGCCCTTGAAATTTTAACCACCCTTTATTATTATACCCTTCACCACTACTGTGGTACAGGGTATAATAAGTTTGTGCATTTGTATGTAACGCCAAGAAGGAAACGTCTGAGACCCATCGTTTAGTATACCGATCGTCTTAGAATTAAATTCTGAGTCGATTTAGCGATGTCCGTCTGTCTGTCTGTCCGTCCGTCTGTCTGTCTGTCTGTTCATGTATTTTTGTGCGCAAAGTACAGGTCGCAGTTTAAGTCCGCTCGTCCTCAAATTTGGCACAGGGTCGTTTTTTGGGTCAAAGACAATCGCAATTGATTTTGGAAAAAATCGGTTCAGATTTAGATATAGCTGTCATATATATTTATACCCGATTTGGTCACAATTGGCGTGTTTATCAACCGATTTTCTTCAAATTTCGTATAACCGAATATTTTATGAGTCTCGAAAAACTTGCAAAATATGAGTCAAATCGGTTCAGATTTACATATAGCTCCCATATATATCTTTCGTCCGATTTAGACTCATATGGCAACAGAGGCCAAAGTTTACTACCGATTTTCGTGAAATTTTGCCCAGAGAGTAGAATTGACATTCTACCAATGTTTGGTAAAATTGATTGAAATCGGTTCAGATTTAGATATAGCTCCCATATATATCTTTCATCCGATTTGAACTTATATGGCCTCAAAAGCCAGAGTTTTGCCCTGAGTTGCTTCAAATTTTGCACGAGATGTATGTTTAATGGTGTCGTTATGTGTGCCAAATTTGGTTAAAATCGGTTCAGATTTAGATATAGTTCCCATATATATCTTTCGTCCGATTTGAACTTATATGGCCTCAAAATCCAGAGTTTTGCCCTGAGTTGCTTCAAATTTTGCACGAGATGTATGTTTAATGGTGTCGTTATGTGTGCCACATTTGGTTGAAATCGGTTCAGATTTAGATATAGATCGAATAAGAAACAAAATAAATCATAGCTCCCATATATATCTTTCGCCCGATTTACACTCATATGACCACGGGGGCCAAAGTTATACTCCCATTTACGTGAAATTTTACAGAGATAGCAGAATTATTACTCTAACTACACTGATAAAAATATTGACCTAATATGGAAGATTATGCAACTTAAATTTTAGGACTCGAAATTTATGAAATGCTAAGGACAAAATTCTTTAAAATAATGACATTTTAATTAAAAGAAAGTTTATAATCCTTGCTTCAAAAAAATTTTTTTTTCATTAAATTAAGGACACAAATCTTGAAATTTTGCTTCCCTCTGTTGAAGTTGTAGATCTTTGAAGTAAAGCAAATGTTCCTTAAAATAAAGAAAAACATTTTTAATTTAAAGATACCGTCTTTAACTCAACTGCCATATTGAATTTTTAAATTTAAGATAAAAATGCTTCAAATATAGGCTAAGACTTATTTTAAGGATTTGCATCTTTGGTTTAAAGTTTTTTTAGCATTAAGAAAACAGTTTTTACTTTAAAAGTACTTGGCACAATTTGGATTTTGAAACTGGAATTTGTTTGTATATGAATACCTTTATTAATATTTATATCGCAAACAGAGAATAAAAATTCGATGAATGAGATCTGTAACCAATTTTTATTTTATCGATCCTAGATTTAAAGCCAGGGAGATCCCTAAAAAATGTCTTTATTTTAAAGAAGCCGAATCTTTGGCTCGGAATCAATACCAAAATCCTTAAAGGAAGGTCAAAATCTTTGGATCCAAGTAAACTTTTTTTTTTGAGTGTATGCATGTCAAATTTAGTCAAAATCGGTTCAGATTATATATAGCTCCTATATATACGTGCAGCAGAGTTGGGGAAATATGGTAGACTGTTTCATATTTTAGACCCATTTTCAATGGGATTTTCCTCCAATTGATTGGATAATTTCCACAGAGAATATATTTAATGTGTGCCAAGTTTAATCTAATTTGGTTCAGATTTAGATAAAGCCTCCATATATTCGTTTTTTCCGGTTCATACCAATATGGCCCAAAATTCCCAGACTTTACACAAAATTCTGTGATGATTTCCCCATATCTTATGGTTATTTCGTTTGGGGAAAAAAGTGTTGCATACAAATGGTAATACATTTTATGGTGTTACCACAGTGTTGCCGAAACCCCTTGCATTGACAACACCGTTTGCGTGTGAAAACGAACAAAAAAGGTGCAACACTGATATAAAATCAAAACAGAAGAAATTTGGCGGAAATATTTCGATTATTATTAACAACTATTATTGGAATCTCGACTAACATGCAAATTTTTTTTGAACTAAGGGAAATTGTTAAAACTCTGGATTTTATATATTTTTATTGATCTTACTTCTAAAGGGTGATTTGTTAAGAGCTTGATAACTTTTTTTTTTTTAAAACGCATAAAATTTGCAAAATCTCATCGGTTCTTTATTTGAAACGTTAGATTGGTCCATGACATTTACTTTTTGAAGATAATTTCATTTAAATGTTGACCGCGGCTGCGTCTTAGGTGGTCCATTCGGAAAGTCCAATTTTGGGCAACTTTTTCGAGCATTTCGGCCGGAATAGCCCGAATTTCTTCGGAAATGTTGTCTTCCAAAGCTGGAATAGTTGCTGGCTTATTTCTGTAGACTTTAGACTTGACGTAGCCCCACAAAAAATAGTCTAAAGGCGTCAAATCGCATGATCTTGGTGGCCAACTTACCGGTCCATTTCTTGAGATGAATTGTTCTCCGAAGTTTTCCCTGAAAATGGCCATAGAATCGCGAGCTGTGTGGCATGTAGCGCCATCTTGTTGAAACCACATGTCAACCAAGTTCAGTTCTTCCATTTTTGGCAACAAAAAGTTTGTTAGCATCGAACGATAGCGATCGCCATTCACCGTAACGTTGCGTCCAACAGCATCTTTGAAAAAATACGGTCCAATGATTCCACCAGCGTACAAACCACACCAAACAGTGCATTTTTCGGGATGCATGGGCAGTTCTTGAACGGCTTCTGGTTGCTCTTCACTCCAAATGCGGCAATTTTGCTTATTTACGTAGCCATTCAACCAGAAATGAGCCTCATCGCTGAACAAAATTTGTCGATAAAAAAGCGGATTTTCTGCCAACTTTTCTAGGGCCCATTCACTGAAAATTCGACGTTGTGGCAGATCGTAAGTCTATTCATGATGAAATGTCAAAGCATACTGAGCATCTTTCTCTTTGACACCATGTCTGAAATCCCACGTGATCTGTCAAATACTAATGCATGAAAATCCTAACCTCAAAAGAATCACCCTTTACTTCAGAGTACAAATTAATTACATCCTCAACAAAGTTTTTAACTCGCCGTTGGTCATTTCGTCCAAGCAATGATGTTGTAACTTCTTCATCGTCGTCAGAAGAACTACCCTCCAATAGTGCATCTACAATGGTGTTGGCAAAAAAAAAACGCATTTGTCCTTTGCATTTTGCTATTATATTAAAAATATTTAATATCGAATTTTGTTGTCGCGGCACTAAACAATTGATATGCTTCTTCTTGATAAATTAATCAGCTGTGTTGAAGAAATTGTAAAGCAACCACTATACACGCGTCACGCACTTTCTTTTGTATTTGCAACAACGCTATTATTTAGGTTGAAGAATAAAAGCGTCTTCAACATCTGAATGAAAGTGTAACAATCTGCACCGTAGACCAGCTACGGTGTAAAATGGGTTGTACTTTTGCTCTTGCGATGGGTAACACCTCGTCAATCGAACGTGCACCTTTTGGGTTAGTCTGCACTGAATTTTCCAATCGAACAAAAATTTTCGATTTATGGGGGTAAGGTGTAAAATATGCAACATATTTTTTACCAATCAAAATCACCATTAGTCATATCCTACACACTGTAATGCCGGAATTTCCACAGAACGGTTGAGTTTTATATAAGGCTCCAAGTCGCCCGACTTGACCAAATAATATATCACAACCCACACTTGACCACATATCTTGGCGAGATCTAACTAATATCATTTATAAAATAAATAAAGTATTTGTATCTGGAAATGCAAACCTTTAGCTCCTAGCAAATTTGAAGCAGTTGAGGTGGTAACACAAATGTTTGTCTACATAGTAGTGAATGGTATAATATAGTCGGCTACGCCCGACTTTAGACTTTATTTACTTGTTTTTTAACCCTTATACTACGTTGGGGTCATTTGATGACCCATGTCGTATTTTTCATCACCGCATTACTTACTGTTCGAATATAATTAAAAATTTCTATCACTCAGTGCACGAATTTCTATCACTCAATGCAGAATTCATGCTGAGTAGTAAGAACTTTTAATTATAATCCAACAGTAAAAAATTCGGTCATGAAAAATACGACCTAATACCCAACGTAGTATAATGGTTAATTAAAAAAAAACTTATAGACGAATGTAGGTGAACAGCAAAATTAAAATTTTTTGTATATTTTGTGTATATTTGTGGAACTTCTTGTGTGTATTCTTCATATTTATTTCATATTTCTTAAAGATAAGCAAATTTTTAAAAATTTAGAAACTGGAAAAAAATAAAAATGGCTTACACTGAAAAAATTTCAAAACTAAACGTTGCATAAATATACCTGAGTTAACACTAAAAAAGTAAAAAAAAATGGCCAAGCTATAGCATTACTATTAAATAAATAATCAATTTAATAAATGTCATATAATCGTCTATAGCTTATTTAAGCTCTTTCTTCTTTGTAGTCAGTCCTAAGCTACATTTCCAAAACCACTGTCTTTATATTACTTGCATTTCCTTACATACACATCTTTCCAAGTATGAGTATATGTCTGTGTGTGTGTGTGTGTGTATTTGTCAAATAATCTGTGAGAGTGAAAAATATATACAAACTACTTTAGTATATTTTGTGATTACATCTTGTGCGTGAGATTGGCAACAACGTCAGATCCAGAACCGCAATAAGGAATATAAAGACTTAAAAGGCGGCACAAGTAAACTAAGCTATTTGCACCCACCCACTCATACCCCAAATGCCAACCATTTTACCTTCATTGAAGAAAATAGTTTCAGATAACTGTACACCAATGTGGAATGGTGTAAGGAAAAATCGTTGCTGATATTAGAGAGGTGTAGATAGGGATATCCTATGTGGAAGAATAGAGAAAATCAAACCAATAATAAAGCACATTACATAAATTGTATTATATAATAATTACACAATAAATTATATCACATAATATAATGAAGTTATTTTATTTTTTTTTTTTGCTATATAATTTTAATTTAAATTCCACCAAAAATGGTTTTTGATCTTTTGGTAGTTTTTGGTAAAAAAATCTTCTTCGCTTAAGAAGTACTTCACAAATTTTTTATACAAATAGAATTTTGATAAAATTTTCTATAAAAATAAAATTTTAACAAAATTTTCATAACAATAGAATTTGACAACATTTTCTCTGAGAATAAAATTTTGACAAAATTTTCTATAGAAATAAAATTTTGATCAAATTTCCTTTAAGAATAAAATTCTGACAACATTTCCTATAGACATAATATTTAAAAAAAAAATTTCTTTAAGAATAAAATTCTGACAAAATTTTCTGTAGGAATAAAATTTTGACAAAATTTTCTTTAGAACTAAAATTTTGAAAAAAAAGTACAGAAATAAAATTTCGACAAAATTATCTATAGAAATAAAATTTTAACAAAATTTTCTTTAGGGATAAAAGATTTTCTATTGAAATAAGATTTTGATAAAATTATCTGTAGGAATAAAAATTTGACATAATTTACTCTAGGAATAAAGTATAACAAAATTTTCTGTAGGAATAAAAATTTGACATAATTTTTTTTAGGAATAAAATTATGACAAAATTTACTATAGAAATAAAATTTTGACAAAATTATCTTGAAAACAAAATGTTGACAAAATGTTCATTGAAATTTTTCTTGAAAACAAAATGTTGACAAAACTTTTTATAAAAATAAAATTTTGACAAAATTTTCTTTAGGAATAAAATTTTTGACAAAGTTTTCTTTAGAGATAAAATAGTGGCAAAATTGTCTAGAGAAATAAAATTTTGACAAAATTTTCTATAGAAATAAAATTTTGACAAGATTTTCTCTAGGAATAAAATTTTGACAAAATTTTCTTTAGGAATAAAATTTTGAGAAAGTTTTCTTTAGAGATAAAATAGTGGCAAAATTTTCTAGAGAAATTAAATTTTGACAAAATTTTCTCTAGGAATAAAATTTTGACAAATTTTCTTTAGGAATAAAATTTTTACAAAAGATTTTATAGGAAAAAAATTTTGCACTCAAAAAAAAGTGAACTCACTATTTCACTAAAGCCAATTTAACTATATTTTAGTTCATGAACTTATTATATTTGGTGAAAGTTTCATTTACTCTAATAATTTTTTGCGTACGTTAGTTAAATGAACTAAAAGACGGGAAAAAATTATACTCAAGTTAAGGATAGAGATTTACTAAATTCGTATTTGTCATAAAATAGTTCATTATTTCTTCAAATTTGTACATTTTACTACAAAATCGTCCATCATGAACTTCGTATGTCACTAAAGACATTCTTGCAATTTTGAACTCCAATTTTTTCCTTCAAACTACAAAATTTTCTTCAAAAAGGGGAAAAAATTATCTATGTCTTACAAATTTTCTTAAATTTGTCGAAAAATATTTACTTATTTTTTTGATATCGGCGCGATGCCAGCGCTTGTAATACAGTTTAGTTAAAAATTTCTAAAAATATTCAAAATTTTCTAAAATTAATCAAAAGTTTTCTTCCTGGTGGGTTCACTGTTTTTTCAGTGTGGAATAAAATTTTGACAAATTTTCTTTAGGAATAAAATTTTTACAAAAGATTCTATAGGAATTTTCTATAGAAATAAAAATTTGACCAAATTTTCTTTAAGAATAAAATTTTGACAAAATTTTCTTAGAACTAAAATTTTGAAAAAAAAAGTATAGAAATAAAATTTCGACAAAATTATCTATAGAAATAAAATTTTAGCAAAATTTTCTTTAGGGATAAAATTGTGGCAAGATTTTCTATTGAAATAAGATTTTGATAAAATTGTCTGTAGGAATAAAAATTTGACAAAATTTACTCTAGGAATAAAATTATGACAAAATTTACTATAGAAATAAAATTTTGACAAAATTTTCTAAAGAAATAATATTTTCTCAACGTTTTCTATAAAAATAACATTTTGACAAAATTTTCTTGAAAACAAAATGTTGACAAAATGTTCATAGAAAATTTCTTGAAAACCAAATGTTGACAAAACTTTTTCTAAAAATAAAATTTTGACAAAATTTTCTTTAGGAATAATATTTTGACAAAGTTTTCTCTAGAGATAAAATAGTGACAAAATTATCTAGAGAAATAAAATTTATACAAATTTTCTGTAGGAATAAAATTTTTACAAAAGATTCTATAGGAATAAAATTTTGGAATAAAAATTTGACAAATTTTCTTTAGGAATAAAATTTTTACACAAGATTCTATAGGGATAACATTTTAACAAAACTTTCTTTAGGAATAAAATATTGACACAATTTTCTATAGAAATAAAATTTTGACAAAATTTTTCTCTAGGAATAAAATTTTGACAAAATTTTCTTTAGGAATAAAATTTTGACAAAGTTTTCTTTAGAGATAAAATAGTGGCAAAATTTTCTAGAGAAATTGAATCTTGACAAAATTTCCTCTAGGAATAAAATTTTGACAAATTTTCTTTAGGAATAAAATTTTTACAAAAGATTCTATAGTAATAAAATTTTTACAAATTTTCTTTAGGAATAAAATTTTCACAAAAGATTCTATAGGAATAAAATTTTGACAAATTTTCTTTAGGAATAAAATTTTTACAAAAGATTCTATAGGAAATTTTCTCTAGGAATAAAATTTTGACAAAATTTTCTTTAGAACTAAAATTTTGAAAAAAAAGTACAGAAATAAAATTTCGAGAAAGTTATCTATAGAAATAAAATTTTAACAAAATTTTCTTTAGGGATAAAAGATTTTCTATTGAAATAAAATTTTGATAAAATTGTCTGTAGGAATAAAAATTTGACATAATTTACTCTAGGAATAAAGTATAACAAAATTTTCTGTAGGAATAAAAATTTGACATAATTTTGTTAGGAATAAAATTATGACAAAATTTACTATAGAAATAAAATTTTGACAAAATTTTCTTGAAAACAAAATGTTGACAAAATGTTCATTGAAATTTTTCTTGAAAACAAAATGTTGACAAAACTTTTTATAAAAATAAAATTTTGACAAAATTTTCTTTAGGAATAAAATTTTTGACAAAGTTTTCTTTAGAGATAAAATAGTGGCAAAATTGTCTAGAGACATAAAATTTTGACAAAATTTTCTATAGAAATAAAATTTTGACAAGATTTTCTCTAGGAATAAAATTTTGACAAAATTTTCTTTAGGAATAAAATTTTGAGAAAGTTTTCTTTAGAGATAAAATAGTGGCAAAATTTTCTAGAGAAATTAAATTTTGACAAAATTTTCTCTAGGAATAAAATTTTGACAAATTTTCTTTAGGAATAAAATTTTTACAAAAGATTCTATAGGAAAAAAATTTTGGAATAAAATTTTGACAAATTTTCTTTAGGAATAAAATTTTTACAAAGGATTCTATAGGAATTTTCTACAGAAATAAAAATTTGACCAAATTTTCTTTAAGAATAAAATTTTGACAAAATTTTCTCTAGGAATAAAATTTTGACAAAATTTTCCTTAGAACTAAAATTTTGAAAAAAAAGTATAGAAATAAAATTTCGACAAAATTATCTATAGAAATAAAATTTTAACAAAATTTTCTTTAGGGATAAAATTGTGGCAAGATTTTCTATTGAAATAAGATTTTGATAAAATTGTCTGTAGGAATAAAAATTTGACAAAATTTACTCTAGGAATAAAATTTTGACAAAATTTTCTATAGAAATAGTATTTTCTCAACGTTTTCTATAGACATAAAATTTTGACAAAATTTTCTTGAAAACAAAATGTTGACAAAATGTTCATGGAAAATTTCTTGAAAACCAAATGTTGACAAAACTTTTTCTAAAAATAAAATTTTGACAAAATTTTCTTTAGGAATAATATTTTGACAAAGTTTTCTTAGTGGCAAAATTATCTAGAGAAATAAAATTTTGACAAATTTTCTTTAGGAATAAAATTTTTACAAAAGATTCTATAGGAATAAAATTTTGGAATAAAAATTTGACAAATTTTCTTTAGGAATAAAATTTTCACAGAAGATTCTATAGGGATAACATTTTGACAAAACTTTCTTTAGGAATAAAATATTGACAAAATTTTCTATAGAAATAAAATTTTGACAAAATTTTTCTCTAGGAATAAAATTTTGACAAAATTTTCTTTAGGAATAAAATTTTGACAAAGTTTTCTTTAGAGATAAAATAGTGGCAAAATTTTCTAGAGAAATTGAATCTTGACAAAATTTCCTCTAGGAATAAAATTTTGACAAATTTTCTTTAGGAATAAAATTTTTACAAAAGATTCTATAGGAATAAAATTTTTACAAATTTTCTTTAGGAATAAAATTTTTACAAAAGATTCTATAGGAATAAAATTTTGACAAATTTTCTTTAGGAATAAAATTTTTACAAAAGATTCTATAGGAATAAAATTTTGATAAAATTTTCTCTAGGAATCAAATCTTGACAAAATTTCCTCTAGGAATAAAATTTTGACAAATTTTCTTTAGGAATAAAATTTTTACAAAAGATTCTATAGGAATAAAATTTTGACAAATTTTCTTTAGGAATAAAATTTTTACAAAGATTCTATAGGAATAAAATTTTGACAAAACTTTCTTAGGAATAAAATATTGACAAAATTTTCTATAGAAATAAAATTTTGACAAAAGTTTCTCTAGGAATAAAATTTTGACAAAATTTTCTTTAGAAATAAAATTTTGACAAAAAAAAATTTTTTGGAACAAAGTTTTGACATAATTTTTTCTAGGAATAAAATTATGACAAAATTTTCTATAGAAATAACATTTTGACACAATTTTCTAAAGAAATAATATTTTCTCAACATTTTCTCTAGAAATAAAATTTTGACAAAATTTTCTTGAAAACAAAATGTTGACAAAACTTTCTATAAAAATATAATTTTGACAAAATTGTTTACGTTTTAGAAATATATATATTTTTTTTAGAAATAATTTCTTGAAAAAAGAAATCCACTAGGATTAAAATTTGGTTATTAATTTTGTTCGGCTTGATATCATAGAAACAATCGATTATTGATTTGTTTTAATATTTATTTCCACTATTTCGGTTAATGCAACTAACTATCATCTGGAATTTTGTATTTACATTAAATACAAAAATTAAATTTCCTTTAATGTTCACAAAAATCACAAATATTATTTAAAATATTATTTAATTGAGAATAACTAATGTATGAAAAAATTTTCTGTAGGAATAAAAATTTGACATAAATTTTTCTAGGAATAAAATTATGACAAAATTTTCTAAAGAAATAATATTTTCTCAAATTTTGTCACGATTTTATTTCTATAGAAAATAGAAATAAAATTTTGACAAAATTTTCATGAAAATAAAATGTTGACAAAATGTTCTTAGAAATTTTCTTGAAAACAAAATGTTGACAAAACATTCAATAAAAATAAAATTTTGACAAAATTTTCTTTAGTAATACAATTTTGACAAAATTTTCTTTAGGAATAAAATTTTGACAAAGTTTTCTTTAGAGTTAAAATAGTGGCAAAGTTTTCTAGAGAAATAAAATTTTGACAAAATTTTCTCTAAGAATAAAATTTTGCAAAAATTTTCTTTAGGAATAAAATTTTTACAAAATATTCTCTAGGAATAAAATTTTGACAAAATTTTCTTTAGGAATAAAATTTTGACAAAGTTTTCTTTAGAGATAAAATAGTGGCAAAATTTTCTAGAGAAATAAAATTTTGACAAAATTTTCTCTAGGAATAAAATTTTGACAAATTTTTTTTTAGGTATAAAATTTTTACAAAATTTACTCTAGGAATAAAATTTTGACTAAATTTTCTTTAGGAATAAAATTTTGACAAAGTTTTCTTTAGAGATAAAATAGTGGCAAAATTTTCTAGAGAAATAAAATTTTGACAAAATTTTCTCTAGGAATAAAATTTTGACAAATTTTTTTTAGGTATAAAATTTTTACAAAATTTACTCTAGGAATAAAATTTTGACAAAATTTTCTTTAGGAATAAAATTTTGACAAAGTTTTCTTTAGAGATAAAATAGTGGCAAAATTTTCTAGAGAAATTGAATCTTGACAAAATTTCCTCTAGGAATAAAATTTTGACAAATTTTCTTTAGGAATAAAATTTTTACAAAAGATTCTATAGGAATAAAATTTTTACAAATTTTCTTTAGGAATAAAATTTTCACAAAAGATTCTATAGGAATTAAATTTTGACAAATTTTCTTTAGGAATAAAATTTTTACAAAAGATTCTATAGGAATAAAATTTTGACAACATTTTCTCTAGGAATCAAATCTTGACAAAATTTCCTCTAGGAATAAAATTTTGACAAATTTTCTTTAAGAATAAAATTTTTACAAAAGATTCTATAGGAATAAAATTTTGACAAATTTTCTTTAAGAATAAAATTTTTACAAAGATTCTATAGGAATAAAATTTTGACAAAACTTTCTTAGGAATAAAATATTGACAAAATTTTCTATAGAAATAAAATTTTGACAAAATTTTCTCTAGGAATAAAATTTTGACAAAATTTTCTTTAGAAATAAAATTTTGACAAAAAAATTTTTTGGAACAAAGTTTTGACACAATTTTTTCTAGGAATAAAATTATGACAAAATTTTCTATAGAAATAACATTTTGACACAATTTTCTAAAGAAATAATATTTTGTCAACATTTTCTCTAGAAATAAAATTTTGACAAAATTTTCTTGAAAACAAAATGTTGACAAAACTTTCTATAAAAATAAAATTTTGACAAAATTGTTTACGTTTTAGAAATATATATGTTTTTTTTAGAAATAATTTCTTGAAAAAAGAAATCCACTAGGATTAAAATTTGGTTATTAATTTTGTTCGGCTTGATATCATAGAAACAATCGATTATTGATTTGTTTTAATATTTATTCCACTATTTCGGTTAATGCAACTAACTATCATCTGGGATTTTGTATTTACATTAAATACAAAAATTAAATTACCTTTAATGTTCACAAAAATCACAAATATTATTTAAAATATTTTTTAATTGAGAATAACTAAAGTATGACAAAATTTTCTGTAGGAATAAAAATTTGACATAAATTTTTCTAGGAATAAAATTATGAAAAAAAATTTCTAACGAAAATAATATTTTCTCAAATTTTGTCACGATTTTATTTCTATAGAAAATAGAAATAAAATTTTGACAAAATTTTCTTGAAAATAAAATGTTGACAAAATGTTCTTAGAAATTTTCTTGAAAACAAAATGTTAACAAAACATTCTATAAAAATAAAATTTTGACAAAATTTTCTTTAGTAATACAATTTTGACAAAATTTTCTTTAGGAATAAAATTTTGACAAAGTTTTCTTTAGAGTTAAAATAGTGGCAAAGTTTTCTAGAGAAATAAAATTTTGACAAAATTTTCTCTAAGAATAAAATTTTGCAAAAATTTTCTTTAGGAATAAAATTTTTACAAAATATTCTCTAGGAATAAAATTTTGACAAAATTTTCTTTAGGAATAAAATTTTGACAAAGTTTTCTTTAGAGATAAAATAGTGACAAAATTTTCTAGAGAAATAAAATTTTGACAAAATTTTCTCTAGGAATAAAATTTTGACAAATTTTTTTTAGGTATAAAATTTTTACAAAATTTTCTCTATGAATAAAATTTTGACTAAATTTTCTTTAGGAATAAAATTTTGACAAAGTTTTCTTTAGAGATAAAATAGTGGCAAAATTTTCTAAAGAAATAAAATTTTGACAAAATTTTCTCTAGAAATAAAATTTTGACAACATTTTCTTTAGGAATAAAATTTTGACAAAATTTTCTTTAGGAATAAAATTTAGACAAAAAAAAATTTCGATCAATGTTTTGACAAAATTTTCTCTAGGAATATAATTTTGACAAAATTTTCTTTAGGAATAGAATTTTGACAAAACAGAAATACAATCTTAAGTAAATTTTCTATAGAAATTCAATTTTGACAAAATTTTCTGCAGGAACAAAATTTTGACAAAAGTTTCTCTAGGAATAAATTATGACAAAACTTTCTATAGAAGTTAAGTTTTGTCAAAATTTTCTGAGAAATAAAATTTTGACAACATTTTCTGTAGGAATAAATTTTTGACGAAAAT
This sequence comes from Haematobia irritans, assembly GCF_050003625.1. Lineage (NCBI taxonomy): Eukaryota > Metazoa > Arthropoda > Insecta > Diptera > Muscidae > Haematobia > Haematobia irritans. Next base: position 18,620,115 of record NC_134397.1, read on the forward strand.
ATCTCTAAGAATACAATTTTGATAAAAATGTTATAGAAATTAAATTTTAAAAAAAATTTCATCAAAGAATAAAATTTTGACAAAATTTTCTTAGAAACAAACATTTTTTGCATGAATAAAATTTTGACAAAAATTTCATCTAAGAATAAAATTTTGGCAAAATTTTCTGTGGAAATGAAATTTAGTGAAATTTTCTTATAAAAATAAGAAAATAATTCAGTTTAATTTAATTAAACTAAATGTAATAAGATAAAATTGGATTATATTTTAATTTAATTAAACTTACATTTAAAATAAATTTATTATTAAATTGCAATTAAAATTGAAAACTTAAAACTTAAATAGCAATGTCATCTTAGATCTTAAGTTCGCAAGGGATATGGTACAAATATAGAGTACAAATATATATTTTTATTTATTTATGTTTGTATTATCTGTAATGTAAATCAATGTAATTTATTGCATTTTAATTTACTTTAATTAAAATAAATAAAATAAAATTTTTCTCAAAGGCATTTCCTTTTGTATCAATGCCAATTTCTTCCCCGACATCTCTATTCTTGCTGATTGCTAGAGCAACTAATACTGCTCACAGTTGGAGCTTAAGAAAAGTGGCATTATTATAATTTATTTTTCATGTTGCAATCTTGGTGTTACTTTTTATGCCAGCTTTTATTGCATCTGCAGTTTTCCTTTTGCAGTTTTTCCCCTCATAACTTCTTTGCTCCTACGCCACCGTTTAAATATCATCCAACTGGTAAATATCTTTTAACTACATGTTCCCTATTTATTTTCTTGTCCGTCTGTCTTTTTTAATAGAAACGATAAAAATTAATTTTGTGTAATGGTATCAGGTAGCTTTGGCTGGAATATTAACGGTTGTGACTACCCATAAAGTATAGCTGAAGGATGCTGAAGACCACTAGCCCATTTCTTTAGCCACGGCAACGCGCTTTGATGATAGCCTTTTTAGTTAAAGGTAATGGAATCATTTGAAAGCATTTAACTAAAGTAATCAATGTAGCATCTGTAGTTTCAGTTTTACTTTATCAGGGTGGTTTCGTATTTGGCTTTGACGTGCTAAGTTGCATTTTAGATCAAAGAAACGGAAGCTGAGATGAGATTGGAAAATGTTTTTTGACATAGTGTTATGACGATGATGGTAATATTAAGAAATTTCCTAATGGTCATTGGCATAAATTTGTTTAAAGAGTACTTAGTGAAAATGGCAAATAAATTGGTCATAAACATATTTTAAAAAATTTTTTCAAAATTTTATATCTATAGAGATTTTATCAAAATTTTGTTTCTATCAAAAATTTTGTAAACATTTTATTTCTGTAAACAATTTTGTCAAAATTTTATTTCTATAGAAAATTTTTTGTCAAAATCTTATTTCTACAGATTTTTTGTCAAAATTTTATTTCTATTGAAGATTTGTCGCACTTTTGTTTCTATCAAAAATTTTGTAAAAATGTTATTTCTGTAAAAAATTTTGTCAACATTTTATTTCTATAGAAACTTTTGTCAAAATGTTATTTCTGTAGAAAATTTTGCCAATTTTTTTTTTATAGTAAATGTTGGCAAAATTTTATTTCTAAAGAAAATGTTGTGAAAATTTTATTTCTCTAGAAAATTTTGTCAAAATTTTATTTCTATAGAATATGTTATTAAAATTTTATTCTCATAGAGAATTTTGTGTTAATTTTTTCTAAAGAAAATTTTGTCAAAATTTTATTTCTATAAAAATTTTTGTCTAAATCGTATTTCTATAGAAAATGTTGCCAAAAGTTTATTTCTGTAGAAAATTTTGTCAAAATTTTATTCCTATAGAAAATTCCTTCAAATTTTTTTTTCTATAGAATTTTTTTGTCAATATCTTATTTCTACAGATTTTTTTTATTTATATAGAAAATGACAAAATTTTACTTATATAGAAAATTTTGTCAAAATTTTATTTTTATAGAAAATGTTGTCAAAATTTTATTTCTATAGAAAATGTTGTCAAAATGTTATTTCTCTAGAAAATTTTGTCAAAATTTTACTTATATAGAAAATTTTGTCAAAATTTTATTTCTATAGAAAATTTTGTCAAAATTTTTTTCTATAGAAAATGTTAGCAAAATTTTATTTCTATAGAAAATGTTGTGAAAATTTTATTTCTCTAGAAAAATTTGTCAAAATTTTATTTCTATAGAATATGTTGTTAAAATTTTTTTCCCATAGAGAGTTTTGTGTTAATTTTTTTTAAAGAAAATTTTGTCAAAATTTTATTTCTATAAAAATTTTTGTCTAAATCGTCTTTCTATAGAAAATGTTGCCAAAAGTTTATTTCTATAGAAAATTTTGTTAAAATTTTATTCCTATAGAAAATTTCTTCAAAAATTTTTTTTTTTAAAAATTTTTTTGGCAATACCTTATTTCTACACATTTTTTTTATTTATATAGAAAATGACAAAATTTTACTTATATAGAAAATTTTATCAAAATTTTATTTTTATAGAAAATGTTGTCAAATTTTATTTCTATAGAAACTTTTTGTCAACATCTTATTTGTATAGAAAATATTGGCAAAATTTTATTTCTATAGAAAATTTTGTCAAAATGTTATATCTATAGGAAATTTTGTCAAAATTTTATTTCTATAAAAACTTTTTGTCAACATCTTATTTCTATAGAAAATGTTGGCAAAATTTTATTTCTATAGAAAATTTTGTATAATTTTTTTCTAAAAAAACTATTTGTCAACATTTTATTTCTTAAGAAACTTTTTGTCAACATTTTTTTTCTATAGAAAATGTTGGCAAAATTTTATTTCTATAGAAAATGTTGTCAAAATTTTATTAATCTAGAAAATTTTGTCAAAATTTTATTTCTATAGAAAATTTTGATAAAATTTTTTCTAAAGAAACCTTTTGTTAAAATTTTATTTCTATATAAACTTTTTGTGAAAATTTTATTTCAATAGAAAATGTTGGCAAAATTCTATTTCTATAGAAAATGTTGCCAAAGTTTATTTCTATAGAAAATTTTGTAAAAATTTTAATTCTATAGAAAATTTTGTCAAAATTTTATTTTTATAGAAAATTTTGTCAGAATTTTACTTATATAGAAATTTTGTCAAAATTTTATTTATATAGAAAATTTTATTTATATAGAAAATTTTGTCAAAATTTTTTTTTATAGAAAATTTTATCAACATTTTACTTATATAGAAAATTTTGTCAAAATTTTATTTTTTAGAAAATTTTGTCAAAATTTTATTTTATAGAAAATTTTGTTAAAATTTTATTTTTATTGAAAATTTTGTCAAAATTTTATTTTTATAGAAAAATTTTGTATAAATTTTTTCAAAAGAAACTATTTGTCAACATTTTATTTCTATAGAAACTTTTTATATTTTTATACTTTATATTTTTTTTTTATATTTTTATACTTTATTTCTATAGAAAATGTTGGCAAAATTTTATTTCTATAGAAAATGTTGTCAAAATTTTATTAATCTAGAAAATTTTGTCAAAATTTTATTTCTATAGAAAATTTTGATAAAATTTTATTTCTATAGAAACTTTTTGTCAAAATTTTATTTCAATAGAAAATGTTGGCAAAATTCTATTTCTATAGAAAATGTTGCCAAAAGTTTATTTCTATAGAAAATTTTGTAAAAATTTTATTTCTATAGAAAATTTTATTTTAATAGAAAATTTTTTTCAAACTTTGTTTCTATAGAAATTTTTTGTCAATATCTTATTTCTACAGATTTTTTTTTTTTGATTAATTTTATTTCTGTAAAATTTTTTGTCAAAATTTTATTGATATATAAAATTTTGTCAAAATTTTATTTTTATAGAAAATTTTTCAAAATTTCATTTCTATAGAAAATTTTGTCAAAATTTTATTTCTATAGAAAATTTTGTCAAAATTTTATTTTTATAGAAAATTTTGTCAAAATTTTATTTTATAGAAAATTTTGTCAAAATTTTACTTATATAGAAAATTGTGTCAACATTATTATTTATATAGAAAATTTTGTCAAAATTTTACTTATATAGAAAATTTTGTCAAAATTTTATTTTTATAGAAAATTTTGTAAAAATTTTATTTTTATAGAAAATTTTGTCAAAATTTTATTTTTATAGAAGATTTTGTCAAAATTTTATTTCTTTAGAAAATGTGTTAAAATTTTATTTCTATAGAAAATTTTGTTTAATTTTTTTTTTAAAGAAACTTTTTGCCAAAATTTTATTTCTATAGAAAATTTTGTTAAATTTTTTCTAAGAAACTTTTTGTCAAAATTTTATTTCTATAGAAACTTTTTGTCAACATTTTATTTCTATAGAAAACGTTGGCAAAATTTTATTTCTATAGAAAATGTTGTCAAAATTTTATTTCTCTAGAAAATTTTGTCAAAATATTATTTCTATAGAAAATTTTGTCAAAATTTTATTTCTATAGAAAATTTTGTTTAAATTTTTTCTAAAGAAACTTTATGTCAAAATTTTATTTCTACAGAAACTTTGTGTCAAAATTTTATTTCTATAGAAACTTTTTGTCAACATTTTATTTCTATAGAAAATGTTGGCAAAATTTTATTTTCTAGAAAATTTTGTCAAAATTTTATTTCTATAGAAAATTTTGATAAATTTTTTTCTAAAGAAACCTTTTGTCAAAATTTTATTTCTATATAAAATGTTGGCAAAATTCTATTTCTATAGAAAATGTTGCCAAAAGTTTATCTCTATAGAAAATTTTGTAAAAATTTTATTTCTATAGAAAATTTTGTCCAAATTTTATTTCAATAGAAATTTTTTTTTTCAAAATTTGTTTCCATAGAAATTTTTTGTCAATATCTTATGTCTACAGAATTTTTTTTTCTGAAAAAAAATTTGTCAAAATTTTATTTTATAGAAAATTTTGTCAAAATTATATTTTTTAAAGAAAATTTTGTCAAAATTATATTTTAATAGAAAATTTTGTCAAAATTTTATATATAAAGAAAATTTTTGAAAAATTTGATTTCTAAAGAAATGTTTGCTAAATTTTATTTCTACAGAAAATTTTGTCAAAATTTTATATCTATCAAAAATTTTGTCAAAATTGTATTTCTATAGAAAATGGTTATCAAAATTTTATTTCTATAGAAAATTTTGTTAAACTTTCAGTTCTATAGATAATTTTGTCCAAATTTTATTTCTATAGAAAATTTTATCTAAATTTTATTTCTATAAAAATGTTGTCACAGTTTTTTTCTATAGAAAATTTTGTCAAAATTTTATTTCTCATATTAAACGATTTTCTCCTATGACCATTCTTTCCAATTCTGTGCGTGGAGGCTTTTTAAATATGACCCCATTTAATAAAATTTCCTCTTATCAAATTTATTTGGCCATTAGTTCAATTATCCCAATTACCGTTAATAACTCATTCAATTAAAATTCTCACAATTTTCCTTACTTGACATACATTTGTGCCAATGTGAAAAATTCCAAATTCCTTTTTCATATCTCTCATGCATATTTGATTTCTTTAGATTAGTTTCGTATTCGTCTACTTCTTCAAGTGTTTGTTCATAGGAAAAGAAAACACAAACCCCCTACGTTGCAAATCTATCACAATCGATTTTTATCATAAGTATGACAAGTTTTTCGTGGAAACTTTTACTTCCAACCCCATCTCCATTCTCATCATCTTCGTCAATATTATTTTGTTCAATCTATTATGAGTGAGTGTTGCGGCTGCAATTAATTTGCTTAATTTACCCCCGATGCTTTTAATCCCTAGTGTGTGCCAAAAACAAACCAAAAAAAGTTTGTCCTTTTAATTTGCTGTTAAATGTTTTGGTAAATTGTTCTGATTGCTTTTCTTGGAGCTGTCCAATTAACCAAACTACTTGTAAGTGGATTGAATCAATGAATGAATGAAGGAACGAGCAGCACATATTCACTCTTCAAGAAAATTTGTTCGTTTGTGTTTTTCGTTTTGGTGGCAGAGGCATACACCAAACTCATTGGAATTTTGGCACGCAACGTGCAAAGTTGATTGCCAATTGAAACAAAGTTGAAATCTGACATTGATGGCTCGTGCGTTAAGGTGGGAAATTTGGTGAGTGTGTGTGGCAATTGATTGTTTGGCCGAAAAGTTTTTCTTTTGTTTGCTTTGTTTTTTTTCGGTATGTATGGAAGTAATATCCAAAATGTTAGTCAATAAGTTAATATTTTGCATATCCAAGGTCTCGTAATATAAAATTCTTAGGGAATTTTTTTCAATATTTGGACATACCCTATAATACTTATGAGAAAATATTTTAGATTCATTAAAAAATTGACTTACTGCATTATTATGCCCACCCATACTATTACGTGATTCCTACTGTCCCCATCTATTACCATTTCCTATCTTTTGACCAGAGGATGTTAGATATACTTTTAATATCAATGTATTGCACAACATCAAATTAATGGTTTTACAACAAATAAACTATGTGTATTTTGGATGCTGAAGGAAATGTAAGAAGCTCTTGCCACGTCCGTCCGTCATTCTGATGAAATCGTGCAAATTTTAGAATGACACACAAAATCGGCTTGCAATCAAATATAGTACACTTAGCCTTACTGCCTAGTATAATTACAGCAGGGATTATCTATACAAACAAAATTTTGACAAAATTTTCTATAGAAATAAAATTTTGACAAAATTTTCTATAGAAATAGAATTTTGATAAAATTTTGACAAAATTTTCTATATAGAAATAAAACGTTAGGTAAATTTTCTATTTATATAAAATTTTCTATAGAAATGACATTTTATCAAATTTTTCTATAAAAATAAAATTTCGACAAAATTTTCTATGGAAATATAATTTTGACAAAATTTTCTATAGAAATAAAATTTTCACAAAATGTCTATATAAATAAAACTTCTTTTCCTATAGAAATAAAATTTCTATAGAATAAAAATTTTGAAAAAAAATTTCTATAGAAATAAAATTTTGACAAAATATTCTACAGAAATAAAATTTTTACAAAATTTTCAATAGAACAAAAATTTGACAAAATTTGCTATAGAAATAAAGTTTTGACAACATTTTCTATAAAAATAAAATTTTGACAACATTTTTTAACGAAATAAAATTATGACAAAATTTTCTATAGAAATAAAATTTTGACAACATTTTTTAAAGAAATACAATTTTGACAAAATTTTCTATAGAAATAATATTTTGACAAAATTTTTTAAAGAAATAAAATTTTGACAAAAATTTTTAAAGAAATAAAATTTTGACAAAAATTTTTAAAGAAATAAAATTTTGACAAAATTTTTTAAAGAAATAAAATTTTTACAAAATTTTCTATAGAAATAAAATTTTGACAAAATTTTCGATAGAAATAAAATTTTAACAAAATTTTCTATAGAAATAAAATTTTGACCAAATTTTCTATGGAAATAAAATTTTAATAAAAATTTTTATAAAAATAAAATTTTCTATAGAAGTAAAATTTTGACAAAAATTTCTATAGAAGTAAAATTTTGACAAAAATTTCTATAGAAATAGAATTTTGACAAAATTTTCTATAAAAATAAAATGTTGACAAAATTTTCTATTAATATAAAATTTTCACAAAATTTTCTATAGAAACAAAATCTTTACAAAATTTCCGATAGAAATAAAATTTTAGCAAATTTTTCTATAAAAATAAAATTTTGACAAAATTTTCTATAGAAATATAATTTTGACAAAATTTTCTATAGAAATAAAATTTTCACAAAATTTCGATATAAATTAGATTTAGGTTTAGGTTAGGTGGCAGCCCGATATATCAGGCTCACTTAGACTATTCAGTCCATTGTGATACCACATTGGTGAGCTTCTCTCTTATCACTGAGTGCTGCCCGATTCCATGTTAAGCTCAATGACAAGGGACCTCCTTTTTATAGCCGAGTCCGAACGGCGTTCCACATTGCAGTGAAACCACTTAAAGAAGCTTTGAAACCCTCAGAAATGTCACCAGCATTACTGAGGTGGGATAATCCACCACTGAAAAAATTTTTGGTGTTCGGTCGAAGCAGGAATCGATCCCACGACCTTGTGTATGCAAGGTGGGCGTTAGCATGCCCACCCATTGCACCACGGTGGCTCCCTTCTATATAAATAGAATTTCTTTTTCTATAGAAATAAAATTTCTATAGAATTAAAATGTTTACAAAAATGTTCTATAGAAATAAAATTTTGACAAAATTTTCTACAGAAGTAAAATTTTTAGAAATTTCCTATATAAATAAAATTTCGACAAGATATTTCATAGAACTAAAATTTTGACAAAATTTTCTATACAACAAAAATTTGACAAAATTTGCTATAGGAATAAAATTTCGACAAAATATTCCATCGAAATAAAATTTTGTCAAAATTTCCTATAGAAATAAAATTTTGACAAAATTGTTTATAGAAATAAAATTTTAGCAAAATTTTCTACAGAAATAAAATTTTGAGAAAATTCTCTATAAAAATATAATCTTGACAAAATTTTCCACAGAAATAACCGTTTAACAAATTTTCAAGTAAAATAATATTTTAACAAAATTTTCTATAGAAATAAAATTATAAGAAAATTGTTTATAGAAATAAAATTTTGTCAAATTTTGGTATAGAAAAAAAATAACATTTTAACAAATTTTCTATAGACAAAAATGTTGTATAGAAATAAAATGTTCACAAGATTTTTGATAGAAATAAAATTTTAACAAAATTTTCTATAGAAATAAAATTTTTGATAGAAATAAAATTTTAACAAAACTTTTTATAGAAATTAAATGTCGACAAAATTTTCTATAGATTTAAAATGTTTATATTATTTTCAATAGAAATTAAATTTTGACAAAATTTTCTATATAAATAAAATTTTGAGAAAATTGTCTATAGAAATTAAATCTTGACAAAATTTTCTATAGAAATAAAATTTTAAGAAAATTGTCTATAGAAATAAAATTTTGACAAAATTTTCTAAGTAAATTCAAAAATAAAATTTTCTATAGAACAAAAAATTTCACAAAATTTTCTATAGCACTAAAATTTTGATAAAATTTTCTATATAAATAAAATTTTTGACAAAATCTTCTAAAGAAATAAAATTTTGACAAACTTTTCTATGGAACTAAAATTTTGACAAAATTTTCTATATAAATAAAATTTTGACAAAATCTTCTATAGAACTAAAATTTTGACAAAATTTTGTATAGAAATAAAAATTTGACACAATTTTCTATATATAAATAAATTTTTGACAAAATCTTCTATAGAAATAAAATTTTGACAAAATTTGCTATAGAAAAAAATTAAAAAAAAAATTATATTAAAATAACATTTTAACAAATTTTCTATAGAAAAAAAAAATTCTACAGAAATAATATATTCACAAAATTTTTGATAGAAATAAACTTTTAACAAAATTTTCTATAGAAATAAAATTTTTGATAGAAATAAAATTTTAACAAAACTTTCTATAGAAATTAAATGTCGACAAAATTTTCTATAGAAATAAAATTTTAAGAAAATTGTCTATAGAAATAAAATGTTGGCAAAATGTTCTATTAAAATAACATTTAATTAAAATTTTCAGAAATAAAATTTTAACAAAATTTTCTAAGTAAATTCAAAAATCAAATTTTCTACAGAACAAAAAATTTTACAAAATTTTCTATAGAACTGAAATTTTGACAAAATTTTCTATAGAACTAAAATTTTGACAAAATTTTCTATATAAATAAAATTTTGACAAACTTTTCTATGGAACTAAAATTTTTACAAAATTTTCTATATAAGTAAAATTTTGACAAAATCTTCAATAGAAATAAAAGTTTGACAAATTTCCTATAGAAATGAAATTTCGACAAAATTTGCTATAGAAATAAAATTTAAAAAAAAATTGTATTAAAATAACATTTTAACAAACTTTCTATAGAAAAAAATTTCTATAGAAATAAAATTTTCACTAAATTTTTGATAGAAATAAAATTTTAACAAAATTTTCTATAGAAATAAAATTTTGACAAAGTTTTCTATAGAAATAAAATTTTGACAAAATTTACTATAGAAATAAAATTTTGACAACATTTTCTATAGAAATAAAATTTTGCCAACGTTTTCTATAGAAATAAAATGTTGACAAAAAGTTTCTATAGAAATAAAATTTTGACAAAATTTTCTATAGAAATAAAATTTTGACAAAAATTTTTATAGACATAAAAATTTGACAACATTTTCTATATTAATAAATTGACAAAATATTCAACAAAAAAATTAAAAATAGAGAAACGTGGCCTTTAATAGAAACTTTTTCCAACTAGGTGTCACATTGTATTCTACATTAACTGCTAGATCTTAACATACAATTTGCCTTTCGATTGCATAATAAGTCAAATATTAATCTCCTTATTACTTCAATAATATAACAAAAGCCTTATTGAAATTTTCCAATGTCACTAAGGACTCTTATCCTTTTAATAGTTTTCCCAAAATCCCTTTACCCATTTACTTACCTCTCACTCTCTCCCTCTCTCTCTTTCCGATCTGGCCGTCAAGTTATGTTACTACCCTAGAGGCCATCTAATATAGGTTAAGGAAGCTATGTCGGTTAATTCTTCCATACACACAGAACCCTATCGAAAATTTATAAGTTTTTAAAATAAATATTAAATTTATTGTGGTTGTGTTAAATTTCTATACCCCCAGAATATTTTTAGTATTTTTTTTTTGCATCCTTTGCAAATTACGAATTTTTGGAAAAGATATAAGAGGATGTTCGTTCTGAAATTCATGTGTGTATGTGTATGGGTGTGTATGTGTTTGTATGAAACTATGCACAAGGATGAATGAAACCACAAGACTATGATTTATCAATTCTCCTCTCATACCACACTAGAAATCCATGTCATTTTCTATTTACTTTATGTCTCTATTGAAATATTCACATATAAATACAGACACACTCACATACATATATACACACAAGTACACAATCAAACTGCAAATGGTTTGAATAGAAGAACCCAATTTTAAATTGAATATCCGCAAATAGGAATACATTGGGTTGAAGGATATTTAATATTGGATACAACGATAGAATATTAAAATAAGCACGATAGGATTAAAGTGGGGGTGGGATCTACATAATATGATGCTCTACTTTTATAAAAGGATGTTTTTAAGATATTGTGTAAAAATTTAAGAAGCTTTAGTACATTGGCCAAAATCATCTGTATGAAAATAATAATTATTTTTTAGTCAATATATTTGATATTTTCCATAACCAAGATGTCATAGTAAAACAAATTTTGAATCATTAAAAATTGAATAACTGCTTTAGTCCGCACCTATAATATTACGTGATTCCTACTGTCCCCATCTACTACCTCTTTCTTTTTCTACTCTTCCAGAACATGATGTCTATTAATATCAATCGCTTGTAACACATTAAAAACTTGAGGAGCTGAAAAGTATATACATTGTTTTGTTTTGATGGCGATGAAAACTTATGTAGATCTTGCCACGTCCGTCCGTATTCCTGGTGAAATCGTCCTAATTTCGTAAGGATACAAGAAAACGGCCTGCAACTCTGGAGTATGAATAGCATTACATCTTGCTATGTGCGATTCAACGACATATTATATTTGTATTTCAGTGTATTCGGGAAATTTTCACCCACCCTCATCCTTAAAATTACGTGATTCCTACTGTTCTCATCTACTAATTTTTCTTTTCCTACGCTTCCATCACAGGATGTCTATTACTATCAATCCCTTACAACACATCAAAAGCTTGAAGACGTAAGAATTATATACACATATTTTTAATGGTATTCAAAACTTATGTGGCTCTTACCATGTCCGTCCGTCCGTCTTCCTTGCAAATTTTGGAAGGACACAAGAAAATGGCGTGCATTTTTAGAGTTTGAATTGCATTACATTTTTCAAATTTCGGTTCAACGACATATAGGATATTGCATTTGTATTTAACTGTATTTAGAAGATTTTCAAACAGGTTTTGATTGATTTGTTTAACTGCATTAGTTTGCACCCATAATATTAAGTGATTCCTACTGTTCCCATCTATTACTTTTATGTTTCCTAATTCTAGGATGCATATTAGTGTCAATACATTATAACACATCAAAGGCTTGATGACGTAGAATGTATACACGTAGTTTTTTTGACCATGACGAAAACTAATTTAGCTTTTGCCATGTCCGTCCGTCTTCCTGGTGCAATTGTCCAAATTTCTGAAGGACACCAGAAAACTGCTTTTAACTTTGGTGTATGAATATTATCCACTTAGCCCCTGGTCGTATAACTACAACCAGAAGTGCCTCTTAATACGATACCTTAAACCCTACGAAATAGGTGTATTGTTCATTGTGGTGATATCCTGAATCGATCTGTTCGCCCCTCCATCCATCTGCACAAATTTCTCCATCCAAATGACACAAGCCGTTAGGGCTTCAAACTTTTTTTTTAACGACGATGGCCCAATTAGTACTTATTGACAACGCCTGATACAATTTCAAATAAATAGTTATCGTTTTTTAATAAATTAAATTCGATTTATTTAATTTGGTAGGGTAGGTTAGGTTATGTGGCAGCCCGATGTATCAGGCTCACTTAGACTATTCAGTCCATTGTGATACCACAGTGGTGAAGTTCTCTCTTATCACTGAGAGCTGTCCGATTCCATATTAAGCTCAATGACAAGGGACCTCCTTTTTATAGCCGAGTCCGAACGGCGTTCCACATTCCAGTGAAACCACTTAGAGAAGCTTTGAAACCCTCAGAAATGTCACCAGCATTACTGAGGTGGGATAATCCACCGCTGAAAAACTTTTTGGTGTTCGGTCGTAGCAGGAATCGAACCCACGACCTTGTGTATGCAAGGCGGGCATGCTAACCATTGCACCACGGTGGCTCATTTGGTAGGCACACATTCTGTTACTAGATTCCTATGGTCCCATCTATTACCTTTTATTGTTTTACCTTTCCACCATAGAATGTTTGATATAACAACATATTCATTCCTAACTTAATTGTATTTATGAGCTTAATCAAATGCTGATATAATAATACTGGAAATACCACTATAGTACTCATACATTTTATTACGTGATTCCTACTGTCCCTATCTATTACCTTGGGAATTCTAACCTTCCACCAAAGAATAAATATTAACAGTTTCTTTTCCTTCGAAGCAGTGGTCTCAGAAACCACAAAGTATAACATATTATTGAGCATAATTCAGTTGGGAATCGTTCAAAACATGTCCGTCCGTCTTTTGAAATTATACCCATTTCCAAACGACAAAATACTAACGGCTAGAAACTTTGCAGAACGAATGTGATTCTTAAAGAACTTAGCTTCATCACTGGTTGTAGTTTAAGCTGGCGAGAATTCGTATTTTGATATATTACAACCGAAATTACTAAATTGGTCTATTCCCATTCTATAACAAGATTCCTACTGTTCCCATCTACACTATTTTTTTTGTCAAAATTGTATTTCTATAGAAAATTTTGCCAAAATTTTATTTCGATAGAAAATTTTTGCAAATTTTATTTCTATCGAAAATTTTTGCAAATTTTATTTTTATAGAAAATTTTTGCAAATTTTATTTCTATGGAATATTGTGTCCAAAATTATATTTCTATAGAAAATTGTGCTAAAATTTTATTTCTATAGAAATTTTGCCAAAATTTAATTTCTATAGAAAATTTTTGCAAAATTGTATTTCTATAGAAAAATTTGTTAAAATTTTATTTCTTTAGAAAATTTTGCCAAATTTTATTTCTATAGAAATTTTCTCAAAATTTTATTTCTATAGAAAATTTTGTCAAAATTTTATTTCTATGAAAAATTATGTCAGCATTTTATTTCTATAGAAATTTTCTCAAAATTTTATTTCTACAGAAAATTTTTGGAAAATTGTATTTCTATAGAAAATTTTGTCAAAATTTTATTTCTATAGAATTTTTTTCTCAAAATTTTATTTTTATAGAAATTTTGTTTAAACTTTTTTTATATAGAAGATTTTATTTCTATTGTTGTCAAGATTTCAAATCGCATTCATCCATCCCCAATGTTCTTGTATGAAAAATTGGGATATTGTTGGATTCCTACTGTCCCCATCTACTATATATAATTCATTTTTTTAAATAAACTTTCCTTTAAACTTTTTTCAACTTCCTTCATATGCTAAAATATTTATTTATTTCCATTTTGCTTCCAGGTAAATCAAAATAATTTCAATCTCAAGAAACAATCAAAGGGTTTTACTCAATATCAACCCATTGTGCAGTTGTTAGCTTACACTACAGGGTATGTATAGACACATAACCATACATATTCGTATTTATTCATTCGTTTCTATGTGTGTGTGTGTGATTGTCAATATATATACGTTATATACGAATACAATATTTGCTTAACAACTTATTTTAAAACCATAAATTATAAGCTTCATCAAATTGTGTTTAACACCAAAAATCCCCATTATTTTGGTGGCAATGGTAAAGGAGAAAGATATATAGAGAGAGAGAGTATGAGCGGAGGATAAGGAGAGTGAAGGATTTAATTCTAGACTCTGGGCCAAAGGATAAGATTTGCCATGGGTGTAACTGTGAATATAAATGGCCACCACATCAATTTTGTTGTTGTTGCTGTTGCCACTGCTTGTGTTGTGTTACGTTGTCGTTGCTCCTGTTGACGATGATGGTGTTGGTGTTCCCACCATTGTCTTGTGTCCTTCAAGGCCATAATAAATGTGTATAAAACGGTCCTTTATGGCTAATGAAGATGAAATAGCACTTTAAACATCGACTTGAGATGAATGGAATTGAATAGAATAGAATGGAATGTAATGAAATAGAATAAAATGGAGAAAATGGAATGAAGCGTAACGCCACCAGAATATCTCACAATAGAATATAGGAAAACGAATTGCGAATACCAAAAGCAATGGAAAAACATTTGTCTTGGATGTTTGCATTTTTAACTAGCCCAAAAGAAATGCTGCTATGGTTAAACACCATTGTCAATAGGCAAACATCCCATCATCATTGTCGCCGCCGCCATCTCATCCACCATCCCGAGTTTGCAACAACACTAGCGACAAAACATTTCTCATTGACACCCGTTCATTTCGGCAAACAATGGCCATGGTATGATGCTGTATATACCATATATCTTTAGCAATTTGATTGGCTTGCAAACTACTATGGCACAGTGGGCGAAAGGCTGAGAAAATATTTCATATTTAAAATTTAAGCTATAGAAAATTTTGTCATAATTTTATTTCTATAGCAAATTTCTCAAATTTTAGTTCCATAGAAAATTTTCTCAAAATTTTATTTCTATAGAAGATTTTCTCAAAATTTTATTTCTATAGAAGATTTTGTCAAAATTTTATTTCTATAGAAGATTTTGTCAAAATTTTGTTTCTATAGAAAATTTTGTCAAAATTTTATTTCTATAGAAAATTTTGTCAAAATTTTATTTCTATAGAAAATTTCGTCATAATTTTATTTCTATAGAAAATTTTGTCATAATTTGACAAATTTGTAAAAATTTTATTTCTATCGAAAATTTTGTCAAAGTTTTATATCTATAGAAAATTTTGTCAAAAGTTTGTTTCTATAGAAAATTTTCTCAAAATTTCATTTCTATAGAAAGTTTTGGCAAAATTTTATTTCTGTCGAAAAATTTGTCGAAATTTTAGTTCTATAGAAAATTTTGTCAAAATTTTATATCTATTAAAAAATTTCTCAAATTTTATTTCTATAGAAAATTTTGTCAAAATTTTATTTCTATAGAAAATTTTGTCAAAATTTTATTTCTGTAAATAATTTTGTCAAAATTTTGTGTCTATAGAAAATTTTGTTAAAATTTTAATGTTTTCTCAAAATTGTATTTCTATAGAATATTTTATCAAATTTTTATTTCTATCGACAATTCTGTCAAAATTTCTAGTTCTATAGAAAATTTTCTCAAAATTTTATATCTATTAAAAAATTTCTCAAATTTTATTTCTATTGAAAATTTTGTCAAAATTTTATTTCTATAGAAAATTTTGTCCAAATTTTATTTCTGTAAATAATTTTGTCAAAATTTTGTGTCTATAGAAAATTTTGTTAAAATTTTAATGTCTATAGCAAATCTTCTCAAACTTGTATTTCTACAGAATATTTTATCAAAATGTTATTTCAATCGATAATTTTGTCAAAATTTCTAGTTCTATAAAAAATTTTGTTAAAAGTTTATTTCTATAGAAAATTTTCTCAAAATTTTATTTCTATACAAAATTTGTCAAAATTTTATTTCTATAGAAAATTTTCTCAAAATTTTATTCGAAATTTCGTAAATTCGAAAATTTTGTCACAATTGTATGTCTATAGAAAATTTTGTCAAAAATTTATTTCTATAAGAAATTTTGTTAAAACTTTATTTTTATACGAAATTCTATTTAAATTTTATTTCTATAAAAAAATTTGCTCAAAATTTTATTTCTGTAGCAAATTTTCTCAAAATTTTATTTCTATGGCAAATTTCTCAAATTTTATTTCTATAGAAAATTTTGTCAAAATTTTATTTCTATAGAAAATTTTGTCAAAATTTTATTTCTGTAAATAATTTTGTCAAAATTTTGTGTCTATAGAATATTTTGTTAAAATTTTATTTCTATAAGAAATTTTATTAAAACTTTATTTTTATACGAAATTCTGTTTAAATTTTATTTCTATAAAAAATTTTTCTCAAAATTTTATTTCTATAGAAATTTTGTCAAAATTTTATTTCTATAGATAATTTTCTCAAAATTTCATTTCAATAGAAATTTTGTCAAAATTTTATTTCTATAGAAAATTTTCTCAAAATTTTATTTCTATAGAAAAATTATCTCAAAATTTTATTTCTATAGAAAATTTTGTCAAAATTTTATTTCTATAAGAAATTGTGTTAAATGTTTGTTTTTATAGGAAATTCTGTTTAAATTTTATTTCCATAGAAAATTCTTAAAAGGTTTTATTTCTATTTTCGTCAAGACTTTATTTCAGCGAACATCGTTCACGAGAGTAATTCGAAAATTTTGTCAAAATTGTGTGTCTATAGAAAATTTTCTCAAAATTTTATTTCTATAGGAAATTTTTTCAAAATTTTATTTCTATTAAAAAGTTTGCTCAAAATTTTATTTCTATAGATAATTTTCTCAAAATTTTATTTCTATAGAAAATTTTGTCAAAATTTTATTTCTATAGAAAATTTTGTTAAAATTTTGTTAAAATTTTATTTTTATAGAAAATTTTGTCAAAATTTTATTTCTATAAGAAATTTTGTTGAAACTTTAATTTTATAGGAAATTTTTCAAAATGTTATTTCTGTAGAAAATTTTCTCAAAATTTTATTTCCATAAAAAATTGCTCAAAATTTTATTTCTATAGAAAATTTTCTCAAAATTTTATTTCTATAGAAAAATTTTCTCAAAATTTTATATCTATAGAAAATTTTCTCAAAATTTTATATCTATAGAAAATTTTCTCAAAATTTTATTTCTATAGAAAATTTTCGCAAAATTTTATTTCTATAGAAAATTTTCTTAAAATTTTATTTCTATAAAAAATTTTCTCAAAATTTTATTTCTTTAAAAAAATTGTTCAAAATTTATTTCTATAGAAAATTTAGTCAAAATTTTATTTCTATAGAAATTTTTTTCAAAATTTTATTTCTATAGAAAATTTTTTCAAAATTTTATTTCTATAAGAAATTGTGTTAAAACTTTTTTATAGGAAATTCGGTTTAAATTTTATTTCTATAAATATTTTTTAAAAGGTTTAATTTCTATTTTTGTCAAGATTTTATTTCAGCAAACAAACTCGATTAATTGTCAAGAAATCAATTGCATCCATTCATTCCCACTGTCCTTGTTTTTCCCTTAAATTTTTGTTTGAAGCATCTGTGCTATTTATTGCCAACACCGTGGATGAGAGGGGAATGGTGTTTGCAAAGGTTTTTGGTTCGATTCGATTATTTATCTTTAACAATTTTTTTGTTCTTATTGTTGCTGGCACTTCTGTTTGTTGTGTTCACAGAGAAAAGTTTGACATTTAAAATCTACATTTTGATTAATGTTTTGCAATGATAAAAAGGTACCACGGCTATGGGGGTTGAAGTGTATGGCGAATGCCAAAGGACCTAGATGAGTTAATACAGTTACCCAGGCATCTTTCTTTGTTGTTAATGGTAGCTATAATTGTCCATATCAAATCATTCAATCGCGCAATCGTATATCCTTCTGCCTAAGTATCAGTAATGCCATAGAGTGAGAAATCCGGTAATAAGTATTTAATTGAAATTGCTTCAATCACGAACATGGTAGAGTTAAGAAAAGAATTGACTACAACCAAAAATTCATTTATACGAAATTATTTTTATTTCCATAAAAAAATGTTGTATAGAAAATTTTGTTAAATTTTTCTTTCCATAGAACATTTTGGCAAAATTTTATTGCTACAGAAAAATCTTGCAAGCATTTTATTTCTATACAAAATTTTTTTAAAATTTTATTTCTATAGAAATAAAATTTTGTCAAAATTTTATTTCTATATAAAATTTTATCAACACTTTATTTCTATAGAAAATTTTTGCAAAATTTTATTTTTATAGAAAATTTTGGCAAATTTTTTTTCTCTAGAAAATTTTTTTCAAAATTTTATTTCAATACAAATTTTTTTCGAAATTTTATTTCTATAAATTTTTTTTCAAAACTTTATTTCTATAGAAAATTTTTGCAAAAATTTATTTTTATAGAAAATTTTTGCAAATTTTTTTTCTATAGAAAATTTTGCCAAAACTTTATATCTATAGAAAATGTTGTCAACATTTTGAAAATTTTGTCACAATATACAAAATTTTATTTCAATAAAAATTTTTGTCAAAATTTCATTTCTATAAAAAATGTCAAAATTTTATTTCTATAAAAAATGTCAAAATTTTATTTCTATAAAAAATTTTATTTCTATAGATGATTTTGTCAAAATTTTATTTCTATAGAAAATTTTGTCAAATTTTTATTCCTATAAATAATTTTGTTAAAATTTTATTTCTTTATAGAATTTTGTCGAATTTTTATTTCTTTATATTTATATAGAAAATTTGTCCATATTTATAAAAAATGTTCCTGAACTTTTGCTTTGTTTTTTTTTGTCTTTTATAAAATATACCATATACCATGTGACATATCTATCTTTGCTTCATGTCTCTTCTCCTGTGATATGGAATTCATCCATATTCATGCTAGCTAACAATTTATGATTTAAAGACAAAAATTTTTCCTAACAATACCAGAAAACAAAACAAAAAATCGAAAACTGGAAAACTTTAGCACAGAAGCACTTTGTCCACAACTAGGACAATGCCGTTGACAAAGATTGCTTCTCTAAATTGTGGGCTTGTTCTAGGCCAAAAAAAATATTTCGGTCTTGAAAAGAGATAAAAAGGTCAATAAGTAAAAAACAAAGCAAAATAGAAGTAGAAGTAAAATTACAAAAAAAAAATAAAGCTCGGTATTGTTGAGATTTGAAAAATATGATAACATAAAACAAACCAACACAAGTCAAAAAACCGGCAGGCATTTGTACCTTATTTGAGGGTAAAAGTGACAGATCCAACAAAATGTCAAAATTTGTTTTTGTTTTTCATTTGCTAAAGGCAAGGATCTTACGAACAATACGAACAACTAATAAAAAAAACCACAGAGGAAACATCTTGGACATTTTATTATGGTCTGGCAAAAGAGTTTTGATAATAGAGCCCCGTTAGTAGGTGACAGTTTTTATAAAAAATGGAACTAAATAAAATAGCCAAGGGGGGTCATATCAAAGGAGTGTCAAGTAAATAATAATATAAGAAATAAGTCAATATTTAAGAATAATAGGATTACTTTACAGGAATTGAAAAATGTAATTTTCACCTAGCACTTATAATCCTACATTAAAAATGTTTGGTGAAATATTCCCAAGTCGAGAATCCTACTGTTCCCTTCTACTACGTATAGTAGTTTTAATCATTTTTTCAATATTCCCAAGTCAAGATTCCTACTGTTTCTATCTACTACGTGTAGTAGTTTTAATCATTTTTTCAATATTAAATTTTTGAAAATAGTCATTGCTTACAAATATTTTAGATAAAACTAAAAGGATTTTTGTTTGGTCCAGGACCAAAAATATAATAATCCTATTGAAATTTCCCATGTCGAGATTCCTACTGTTTCCATCTACTACCTGTAGTAATTTTAATCATTTTTCTATATTAAATTTTACTTTTGAAAATCGGCATTACCTATGAATATTTTAGATAAATATATTCTTTTTGCCAGGTTTAAGAATACAAACCTACTGGTAAAATTGTCCATAGATAAATTTTATTTCTATAGAAAATTGTTGCAAAATTTTATGTCTATAGAAATTTTTTGCAAAATTTTATGTCTATAGAAATTTTTTGCAAAATTTTATGTCTATAGAAATTTTTTGCAAAATTTTATGTCTATAGAAATTTTTTGCAAAATTTTATGTCTATAGAAAATTTTTGCAAAATTTTATTTCTATAGAAAATTTTGTAAAAATTTTATTTTTGCAAAATTTTATTTCTATAAGAAATTTTAGTTCTATAGTAAATTTTTGCAAAATTCTATTTCTATAGATATTTACTGCAAAATTCTATAGAACATTTTTGCAAAATTTTATTTTGTTACAAAACTTTTGTAAAATTCCTAGTAAATATTTATGCTTATATGCAAAACAATTTATTGACAGTTTATCGAATGAATTTATATGGTAAAAGTAGGCTTGAAGTTTTCTTTAGCTTTTTTGCATATACGTTTTAATAATTAAATGATTACTTTACACGAATTGATAAATGTTATTTTCAACTACCACTTATAATGCTACATAAAAATATTTGGAGAATTTTTCACAAGTCGGGATTCCTACTGTGTCTATCTACTACCTGTAGTAATTTTAATTATTTTTCAATACTTAATTTTACTTTTGAAAACCATCGGCAGTACTTATAAATATTTTAGATAAAGATAAAAATATTATTTTGGTCCAGGACTAAAACTACAATCTTATTGAAATTTTCCAAGTCGAGATTCCTACTATTCCCATCTACTATAGATTCTAAAAAGTATTAAGAATATGATACCAGTATTAAGAATATGATACTGGGAAAACTGTCCATAGCGAAATTTTAGTTCTGTAGGAAATTTTTGCAAAATTCTATTTCTATAGAAATTTTCTGCAAAATTCTATTTCTATAGAATATTTTTGGAAACTTTTATTTCTTTACAAAATTTTTGCAAAATTCCAAATCAATATTTAATAATTACATGATTACTTTACACGAATTTATAAATGTTATTTTCAACTACCACTTATAATCGTACATAAAAATATTTGGAGAATTTTTTAAAAGTCGATATTCTTACTATGTCTATCTACTACCTGTAGTAATTTTAATTATTTTTTAATACTCAATTTTACTTTTGAAAACCATCGGCATTACTTACAAATATTTTAGATAAAGATAAAAATACTATTTTTGTCCAGGAAATTTTTGTCCTATTGAAATTTTCCATGTCGAGATTCCTACTGTCCCCATCTACTACTTGTAGTAATTTTAATCATTGTTCTATATTAAATTTTACTTTTGAAAATCGACATTCCCTATAAATATATAAGATAAAAACATACATTTTTTACCAGTATTAAGAATATGATACTGGGAAAATTGTCCATAGCGAAATTTTGTTTCTATAGAAAATTTGTGCAATTTTTTATTTCTATAGAAAATGTTAGCAAAATTTTATTTCTATAGAAAATATTTGGAAAATTTTATGTCTATGAAAAATATTTGCAAAATTTTATTTCTATAGACAATTTTATTAAAATTTTCCTTCTATTGAAAATTTTGTACAAATTTCATTTCTAAAGAAAATTTTGTAAAAATTTTATTTTTGCAAATTTTAATTTCTATAAGAAATTTTAGTTATATGGGCAATTTTTGCAAAAAATTCTATTTGTATAAAAATTTTCTGCAAAATTCTATTTCTATAGAAAATTTTTGCAAAATTTTATTTCTTTACAAAATTTTTGCAAAATTCCAAGTCAATATTTAATAATTAAAGGATTACTGTACACGAATTCATAAATGTTATTTTCAACTACCACTTATAATCCTACATAAAAATATTTGGAGAATTTTTCACAAGTCGAGATTCCTACTGTGTCCATCTACTACCGTAGTAGTTTTAATTATTTTTCAATACTCAATTTTACTTTTTAAAACCATCGGCATTACTTACAAATATTTTAGATAAAGATAAAAAGATTATTTTTGTCCAGGACTAAAAATATAATCCTATTGAAATTTCCCAAGTCGAGATCCCTACTGTTCCCATCTACTACTTGTAGTAATTTTAATCAATCTCTATATTAAATTTTACTTTTGAAAATCGATATTACCTACAAATATATAAGATAAAAAGATTTTTTTTACCAGTATTAAGAATATGATACTGGGAAAATTGTCCATAGCAAAATTTTATTTCTATAGAAAAATTTTGAAAAATTTTAGAAAATGTAGAAAATGTTTGCAAAATTTTATTTCCATAGAAAATATTTGGAAAATTTTATGTCTATAAAAAATGTTTGCAAAATTTTATTTCTATAGAAAATTTTATCAAAATTTTCTTTCTATAGAAAATTTTATCAAAATTTTATTTCTATGAAATATTTTTGGAAAATTTTATTTCTGTAGAAGTATTTTGTAAAAGTTTTAATTTTGCAAAATTTTATTTTTATAAGAAATTTTAGTTCTATAGGAAATTTTTGCAAAATTCTATTTGTATCGATATAAATAAATATTTGTATAGAAATAGAAATTAATAATTAAAAGATTGCTTTACACGAATTGATAAATGCTATTTTCAATTACCACTTATAATCCTACATAAAAATATTTGGAGAATTTTTCACAAGTCGAGATTCCTACTGAGTTTATCTACTACCTGTAGTAATTTTACTTATTTTTCAATACTCAATTACTTACAAATATTTTAGATAAAGATAAAAATATTATTTCTGTCCAGGACTAAAAATATAATCCTACTGAAAGTTCTCAAGTCGAGATTCCTACTGTTGCCATCTACTACTTGTAGTAATTTTAATCAATCTCTATATTAAATATTACTTTTGAAACTCGGCATTACCGATAAATATTAAAGATAAAAAGATTCTTCTTTTTTAACAGTATTAAGAATATAATACTACTGGGAAAATTGTCCATAGCGAAATTTTATTTCTATAGAAAATTGTTGCAAAATTTTATTTCTATTGGAAATGTTTGCAAAATGTTATTTCTATAGAAAATTGTTGCAAAATTTTATATCTATACAATTTTTTTTTTAAATTTCATTTCTATAGAAAATTATAAAAATTTTCTTTCTATAGAAAACTTTGTACAAATTTTATTTCTATGAAATATTTTTGGAAAATTTTATTTCTATAGAAAAACTTTGCAAAATTTTATTTTTGCAAAATTTTAGTTCTACAGAACATTTTTAAAAAATTTTATTTCTATAGATTTTTTTCAATTTTTTTTTCAAAATTTTTTTTCAAAATTTTATTTCTATAGAAAATTTTGTCAATAATTTACTTCTATAAAACGTTGTCATAATTTTATTTCTATAGAAAATTTTGCCAATAATTTATTTCTATAGAAATTTTTGTCAAAATTTTATTTCTATAGAAAATTTTGTCAAAATTTTATTTCTATAAAACTTTGTCATAATTTTATTTCTACTGAAAATGTTTGCAAAATTTTATTTCTATAGAAAATTTTTGCATAATTTTATTTCTATAGAACATTTTTACAAAATTTTATTTCTTTAGAAAATTTTTGCAAAATTTAATTCTATAGAAAATTTTAGCAAATTTTTATTTCTATAGGAAATTTTGTCAAAAAGTCATTCCTACTATTATTCATCTATTATATTTATTTAGAATGCTTTCAATCAATATATTCTCGAAAATTAAATGAAAATATTAATTGCTTTCAAACAAAAATTAAAAACCCTATTCCATTATTTCCATTTTTTATAATACAAAAACATTTTATTCCAAGAATTAAATCTCATTTTAGTGAAGAAAAAAAACCTGACAAGATTGATTTATTTCTAGCCCTTGTACCATTTCAATTAGTAATGAAAATTAAAGTAGCCACCATTTCATTTTGGCCTGGTATTAATTTGATTGATATGGGCTTATTTAAATACCATAAGGGCCATTAGTAACCAAATCCCAGAGCCCAGCATCCTTTAGCCAAAGTTGATTGGATTTTCTTTGTAATAAGATTTTATCCCTTCATTTTGTTTTTTGCCTAACCTCGTTCTCCCTCATTAATAAGGAGTTCGTCATAATTTTACAAGCCCCCAATTAATTGAAAAATTTCCTCACGTTTCAAATGAAATTATTATTATTATTTTAAATTTATTATTATTAATATTATAGTCCTTCGTTGGAATTGTTCTGTTGTCTGCCTTAAAGGAAGTGAAAGCCATTAGGCGTCCATGTCCATTTCATGGATTAAGGAATTAAACTGGAGCATTTGGCTTTGGTTGCTTCTGAAACTAAGATCTTTTCAGTACGATGAATATGCACAAAAGGGTCCCAAATAGTCAAGAAATAGAAGTGGAAATGCTATAAGGTCTAGGATAAGAAAGAATTGAAAATAGCAGAGGGAGGAGATTTCCAACCCTATTAGCTTTACAATGAATGTCAGCATAATACTTCAATTGTAACGAGTATTAATTTTAATTGTATTTTAAGCTTTCAAAAAATTAAAAAATGATTTTAACTATAATATGAATTATTTAAAAATCTGGTAAATTTAAAAATGACATAAAAAAATTTAAAATTTCACGTAAAGTCCACTTATCACCAGAAATGAATTTGAATTCAAACACAATTCAAAGAAAGTAAATATTATTTCTTCATTGGAATTTTATTTAAATTGGATTTGTAATGGTTTCATTTAAATTTAGTTGATCTTAACCTACAAATATCATATGTGTTTGAATTTCAATTAAATTCCATTGTAGTTTCATATAAATTTTCACCTGAAGTCCACTAAACACTAGAAATGCATTTGAATTCAAATGAAGCAAATATTTTATCTTCATTTGAATATTATTTGAATTTAAATATCACTTACCCCCAGTTTCATGAAGATCCGTTAGTCCTACATAAGCTAAGGAACTTTTAACCCGTACTATGGGCACATTTGTCATCATGGCCCTATCATATATCCATATGCCAGTGAGGAACTTAACTGCTGAAAATTTTTTATTTAAAATTAAGCGGAGTTAAAACCTACCGGAGCTATATGAAAATGACATTTAGTTGTTATTTTATTTAAATAAAGTTTAACCACATCTAAAACTATGTTATGAATTTTAATTTCACTTGAATTCTATTTGAATTTCATTTAAAATTACACCTTAAGTCCACTAAATACTAGAAATCCATTTGAATTCAAATAAAGAAACTATTATTTTTTCATTCGAATTTTATTTGAATTTTGTCTAAATTGTACTTAATTTTGATTGCATTTGAATTCGTTTAACTAAATCTAAAAATGTCATATCAACCTAAATTTCATTTGAATTCAACTTTAATTTTATTTGAATTTAAATTTCCACTTAAAATAAGAAATACATTTGAATGCAATTTTATTTAAATTACATTTAATTGGATTTGGAGCCTTGAGACAATTTCAATGACCACCTTTTAATTAGAATTTCAAGGAATTGATTCAGTGTATGCAAGGCGGGCATGTCAACAATTGCATCACTGTGGCTTGCAATTTAATTTGAAACTTCATTTGAATTTAAATTCATATAAAATTTAAATAATAAAAAATAATATTTATTTTCATTTGAGTTTTATTTGAATTCCAATATATTTCTAGTGCTTAATGGGCTTCAGGTAAATTTTGAAAATAAAACATAGAAATTTAATAATATTTATTTTCATTTCAGTTTTATTTGAATTCCAATATATTTCTAGTGCTTAGTGGGCTTCAGGTAGAATATGAAACTAAAACATAGAAACTCACATAGAAATTCACATAGAAATTCAACTTCGTATGATTTTAATTGTATATTAAAAATTTGAAAATTTAATCTAAAATTGCATTAGAATTTTATTTTGAAAATGATTTGAATTCGAATGGAAATTTGTATAATTTTCACTGGAATTTTCTTTGAAATTAATTTGAATTTTAGTTAAATCATCACTTGAGATCAAATTTCATAATCACCACATTTTAATACGAATTTCAAGGAATTGACTCTGTGTATGCAAGTCAGGCATGCCAACTATTGCACCACTGTGGCTTACAATTTAATTTGAAACTTCATTTGAATTTAAATTCACATAAAATTTTATTCGAATTCCAATATATTTCTAGTGCTTAGTGGGCTTCTGGTAAATTTTGAAACTAAAACATATAAACTCACATAGAAATTTAATAATATTTATTTTCATTTCAGTTTTATTTGAATTCCAATATATTTCTAGTGCTTAGTGGGCTTCAGGTAGAATTTGAAACTAAAACATAGAAACTTACACAGAAATTCAACTTCGTATGATTTTAATCATATATTAAAAATTTTAAAATTTATTTTAAAATTGCATTAGAATTTTATTTTGAAAATGATTTGAATTCGAATGGAACTTTCTATAATTTTCACTGGAATTTTCTTTGAAAATTAATTTGAATTTTAGTTAAATCACCACTTGAAATCAAACTTCATTTGAATGGAACTCTACATGATTTTCACTGAAATTTTATATGAAATTAATTTAATTTTAATTCAGTACTTAGTGAGCTTCAGGTAGAATATGAAACTAAAACATAGAAACTTACATAGAAATTCAACTTCGTATGATTTTAATCATATATTGAAAATTTTAAATTTATTTTAAAATTGCATTAGAATATTATTTTGAAAATGATTTGAATTCGAATGGAACTTTGTATAATTTTCACTGGAATTTTCTTTGAAATTAATTTGAATTTTAGTTAAATCATCACTTGAGATCAAATTTCATAATCACCACATTTTAATACGAATTTCAAAGAATTGACTCTGTGTATGCAAGACGGGCATGCCAACTATTGCACCACTGTGGCTTGCAATTTAATTTGAAACTTCATTTGAATTTAAATTCATATAAAATTTAAATAATAAAATACTATTCATTTTCATTTGAGTTTTATTTGAATTCCAATATATTTCTAGTGCTTAGTGGGCTTCAGGTAGAATTTGAAACTAAAACATAGAAACTTACACAGAAATTCAACTTCGTATGATTTTAATCGTATATTAAAAAATTTAAAATTTATTTTAAAATTGCATTAGAATTTTATTTTGAAAATGATTTGAATTCGAATGGAACTTCCTATAATTGTCACTTGAATTTTCTTTGAAATTAATTTGAATTTTAGTTAAATCATCACTTGAAATCAAACTTCATTTGAATGGAACTCTACATGATTTTCACTGAAATTTTATATGAAATTAATTTAAGTTTCCATTAAAATTTGAATTGAAACCCATTTACCAGTAGAGAGGCGGTTGACAAAGAAATTTTCTTCATTTTCATTTTGTTTGGAATTTATTTGTTATTGATGTGAAATTGATTTCGTTTTGGATTTCCCTTTGGATTCTATTTGAATATTTTAGTTTAAATTTCATAAATTGAATTTACTTTTAAATAACATGATCTTCATATGAGTACGATTTGAAATACATATGGATTCCATTATCATTCCATGTCAAGGCTATATGTTATTTTCAATTACATTGAGATAGAATGAATAAATAAATTTGAAATTAATTAATTTTATTTTGAAATTCACTTTATTTTAATTTGTATTTGGTTGATCTACACTAGAATTATATCATTTGAGTTTCGTTTGAATTCTATTTGACTTCATTGGAACTACAGTAGAATTTCGTATAAATTTCAATTTTATATTAAAAATTAACAAAATTGAAAATTAAAATTGGATTAGAATTTGATTTGTATTCGAGTGGAACTTTGTATAATTTTCACTAGAATTTTATTAGAAATTAAGTTGAGTTTTACTTCAATCATCAATTGAGATCAAACTTCATTTGTATGGAACTCTATATGATTTTCATTGAAATTTTATCTGAAATTAATTTGAGTTTCAATTAAAACTTCCAAATGTCACTTTATTTTAATTTGTATTTAATAGATTTGTACCATTTCAATTTCGTTTGAATTCCATTTGAACATCGTATGATTTTTATTACATGGACATACGAATATGACCTAGCTCTCGTTTAAATTTCTTTGGGGTTACTCTTCTCGAAGTTTGATGGATTTTTTGAAACACTTGTGAATTTTGCATGAATTTAATTGGAAACTAGTTTACATATAATTTAGAATTTTATTTGAATTACCTTTGAATTTAGTTTGAATTCTATTAGATTTTCTTCATTTGAAATTAGTTTGAATTTAATTGAAGATTTTATTTTTCAATAAAGTTTGAATTTAATTTGAATTCTATTAGATTTTCATTTGAATACGAAACAATTTATTTTAAGTAAGAATAAATTTGAATCATTTCAATTTAATTTAATATAATTCTTTTCACATTTAATTTAAATTTATACAAATTTAATTGGAATTTTTTATCCCATGAGGGCGTATAAAAGTCGCTTTACACCTAAGGTTTATTCTTTCCGGTTTTTTTGTTTTATTTCTTTTTCTGTGTGTTTGTATCCTTTGAAAACATTCACTTTCTTTGAGAATGTCCATGAGATTTCTTAGTTCAAAGTTATCATTCATCTACTGTGATGGTAGATGAGGGATTTTCCTACGACTATACAAGGTGTTTGTGCTGTTTGAATGCTTGTCTTAAGTTTGGAGCTAACATAAGATAAGCTATTGGACAGACAGCGGGATAAAGAGACGGACATAAGGACGCACAAATGAATGGACTTTGTGTGAAATGTCTTGGGCCCTCACAAAAATTAGATTTTTGATAGGACCAGATTCAAACGCATAGATAGGCTTTCCCTGACAGAGACATGTACACACCCCCACACGCACACACACTTAACCATGGCAGGAGGTACTTATCCTTAACCATAACAGAGTAGTACATGTGGTTGGGAAATTTGTTTGTTCGTTAGCTTATATTTTTTGCTTTTGTTGGACATGCCTGGCTGACTGACGATGGAGTGACTGTTGAATGACCTGAGAAAGCCAAGATGCCCGATATTGATGATGGCGATGGCTACGCTTACTGCTGTTATCGTTTGCTTTGATTCTTTTCCATTTTGGGTTTTTTGCATGTCTACACCATTCGACCATACCACACCAAGCGGATGATCCGCTATGGGTCTTCCAATGTGCGTGTAGGCCTATGTGTGTGTCTTGTTTTTGTTGTATGTGCTACGAGAGGTGTAATTTAAGTTTGAATAGTTAATGTTAATTTCCCCAAGGATGATAATGGTCACAAAAGTGACCACAAATCACAACCGCAGGGGGTAAACTGCCATACAAATCTACTCCATAATTAACGATCCAAAATGAACTGAAATCTCTCTTGAATGTTCGTTCATTTGGATGGTCACTTGCCGCTTTACAACGAAGAGACAAGTGAATGGAAAAGTAATTACATACCCTCCGGCCCTCTGTTGGGTCACTCAGTCTATTTGCCTTTTTGAGTATCTCACCACTACTACCATTGACTAACAAGAGAAATCACCAAAATGATGGCTGTTGCTTGAATACACTTAAGGGGCTGTGTGTAAGAGTAATGGGGTGAGAAGGAGAGAGTGAGAGATGTGCAAAAGATATGAAGACATTAGCACAAGCTTACTTATGGGCTTGAGATTGTATTCTAAATGGGATAGGCCAACAAGGCTATTGTATTGCTTATATGTGCAAGACATAAAACAATGATGTGCAAAAGAAATTTCTCTAAAGGGGTATGGGAGTGAGGCGGGAATGATGACTTTATATATGAAGCAAACAAAAAAATGAGAATTGGGTATTGATATAATATGAGTTAACACATTTATTTGTGGAAGCTTATTAATGGAGTGGGATACTAAAAATATGGGTTTGGGTAGAATTTTAATTCAGACGAACCCCCTCGACCGAAACTTTGGTAAATCATTGCAGACCCTTGGAATTTGTAAAGTAGACCTCGCCATTTTGCCAGAAAAAATTTTTCTATAGAAATACAATTTTTGATTTCTATAGAAGACAATTTTAACAAAATTTTCCATAGAAATAAAACTATGGCAAAATTTTCTATAGAAATAAAATTTTGTCAAAATTGTAAATAAAAGAAAAATTATGACACAATTTACCATAAAATTAAAATTTCGACAAAATTTTCTATAGAAATAAAATTTGGACAAAACTTTTTATAGAAATAAAATGTTGACAAAATATTCTATACAAATAAAATGTTGAGCAAATTTTCTATAGAAATAAAATTTTAACAAAATTTTCTATAGAACTAAAAATTTTGACAAAATTTTCTATAGACACAAAATTATCTACAGAAATAAAATTTTGAGAAAATTTTCTATAGAAATAAAATTTTGAGAAAATTTGCTATAGAAATAAAATGTTGACAAAATTTCCTACACGCAAAAAAATAATTCTTTCCTCCCAAACGAAATTTTAGACAAACAAAGTTCGTTTCTCATTTGCTTTTCGCTGTAAGTAAGTGTATTTGGAAGAAAAGTATATACTTTTTGTGATAAACGTTTATTCTTTTCCAGGATTTCATAAAGACAAACTCAAAAAAAAAAAAAAACATTCTTTTCTTGCTAATTGCATTTTCCCTTACATCTTTCTCACATCCACGGGGTTTTTTAGTTCTTAACACCTTTTCCTGTAATACCAACAATGTAGAAGAAATTATATGATTTTATAAATTTTAATTTTTTTTTACCTTTCGCCTGGACGGAGAATCGAACCGCGGACCATGCACTTTGTAAGCCAACACACTAACCACTGAGCTATGTACCTGTTATGGTCACCAATAGATAATTACCCATATAAGTTATATTTATATAGCATAGCTTGCGGCGCCCACGAACCAAATAAACAAAGTTTATTTAACACAAACAAACATTTAGTTTGGCACCGTGGAGCAGTGGTTGCTACGTCCGACTTGCATGCCAAGGGTCGTGGGTTCGATCCCTGCTTCGACCAAAGTTTTTTTATTTTTGTTTTTTTGTTTTTTTAACATATATTCCAGATATGTTCGGAAGATTCCGAAAAAATGTTCAACATTACATTGTAGTATATTAAATTTTGAACTATAAAATGTGTTTTATTAAAGACCTAAAGTCAGAAAAGAACAGTGTTTGATATAAACGAAATGGACTGCGTTGTTGTTTCAAAAATAACTTTTTTTATTGAAAAAATAAAAATTTTGTAACAAACGAATTTTTTTGGTGATAAAAGTTTAAAATTTTCGAAGCAATTCAAAAAACTCTAACAAAAGAAAAACGTTTTCGGTACACGTTTTCCAAACGTTTTTTTTCTTTGCGTGTATAGAATAAAATTTCAACCAAATTTTCTATAGAAATAACACTATGACAAAATTTTATATAGAAGTATAATTTTGACAAAATTGTAAATAAAAAAATTTCGACAAAGTTTTCTATAGATTTACCAT
Source organism: Haematobia irritans (assembly GCF_050003625.1). Classification (NCBI taxonomy): domain Eukaryota; kingdom Metazoa; phylum Arthropoda; class Insecta; order Diptera; family Muscidae; genus Haematobia; species Haematobia irritans. The sequence goes on from NC_134397.1 coordinate 18,651,948, forward strand.
AAAACTAAAATTTTAACAAAATTTCTTATAGACACAAACATTTGACAAAATTATCTACAGAAATAAAATTTTGACAACATTTAGTATAGAAATAAAATTTTGACAAAATTTCCTATAGAAATAAAATTCTGTTAAAATTTTCTTAAGAAAAAAATGTTGACAAAAATGTTTCTATACAGATATAAAATTTTGACATTTTCTATAGAAATAAAATTTTAACAAAATTTTGTGTAGAAATACAATTCTGACAAAATTTTTTAAAGAAATAAAATTTTGACAATAATTTTCTATAGAAATAAAATTTTGATAAAATTTCCTATAGAAATAAATTTTAACAAAATTTTCGATGGAAATAATATTGTGACAAAATTTTCTGTAGAAATAAAATTTTCTACAGAAATAAATTTTTTATAAAATTTTCTACAAAATAAAATTTTAACAAAATTTTTTATAGAAATAAAATTTTGATAAAATTTTCGATAGAATTAAAATTTTGACAAATTTTTCTATAGAAATAAAATTTTGACAGAATTTTCTATAGAGATAATACTTTTAAAAAAATTTCTATAGAAATGACATTTTTGACAACATTTTCTAGGATCATGTTAAAATTTTCTATAAAATAATGTTGACAAAATTTTCTATAGAAATAAAGTTTCCACAATTTTTTTATTAAAATAAAATTTTGATAAATAATTCTATAGAAATAAAATGTTGACCAAATTTTCCATAGAAATAAAATTTTGACAAAATTTTCTATAGAAATAAAATGTTGATAAAATATTCTATAGAAATAAAATTTAGAGAAAATTTGCTGTAGACATTAAAGCATTAACAAAATTTTCTATAGACACAAAATTATCTAGAGAAATTTTGACAAAATTGTCTATAGAATAAAATTTTAACCAAATTTTCTATAGAAATAAAACTATGAAAACATTTTCTATAAAAAATAATATATGACAAAATTTACTATAAAACCAAAATTTTAACAATATTTCCTATAGACACAAACGTTTGACAAAATTATCTACAGAAATAAAATTTTAACAAAATTTCCTATAGAAATAAAATTTTGTTAAAATTTTCTTAAGAAAAAAAAATTAAGACAAGACCTTTCTATACAGATATAAGATTTTAACAACATTTTCAATAAAAATAAAATATGGACAAAATTTTCTGTAGAAATAAAATTTTGTTAAAATTTTCTTATGAAAAAAATTTAGACAAAATTTTTCAATACAGATATAAGATTTTGACAAAATTTCCTATAGAAACAAAATTTTGTTAAAATTGTCTTAAAAAAATTTTTGACAAAATTTAACACATATAAGATTTTGACAGAAATAATTTGATTAGAAATAAAATTTTGAAAAAATTTTGTGGAGAAATAAAACTCTGACAAAATTTTTTATAAAAATAAAATTTTGACAATAATTTTCTATAGAAATAAAATTATGACAAAATTTTTTATAGAAATAAAATTTCGATAAAATTTTCTACAGAAATAAAATTTTGATAAAATTTTCTATAGAAATAAAATTTTATCAAAATTTGCGTTGGAAATAAAATTGTGATAAAATTTTCTACAGAAATAAAATTTTGATAAAATTTACTATAGAAATAAAATTTTAACAAAATTTTCTATAGAAATAAAATTTGGACAAAATTTTGTATAGAAATAAAAATTTAATTTTGTGTAGAAATAAAGTTTTGTTAAAATTTTCTTAAGAAAACAATTTGGACAAAATTTTTCTATACAGATGTAAGATTTTGACAAAATTTCCTATAGAAATAAAATTTTGTTAAAATTTTCTTAAAAAAAAATTTTTGACAAAATTTTACAGATATAAGATTTTGACAAAATTTTCTATAGAAATAAAATTTAAAAAAATTTTTGTGGAGAAATAAAATTTTGACAACATTTTTAATAGAAATGACATTTTTACAATAATTTTCTATAGATATAAAATTATGACAAAATTTTTTATAGAAATAAAATTTCAATAAAATTTTCTACAGAAATAAAATTTTTATAAAATTTTCTACAAAAATATAATTTTAACAAAATTTTCTATAGAAATAAAATTTGGACAAAATTTTGTATAGAAATAAAAATTAAACAAAATTTTCTCACGAAATAAAATTTTCGATAGAATTTAAATTTTGACAGAATTTTTTATATGTTAGAAATAATTTTTGGACAGAATTTTCTATAGAGATATCACTTTTACAAAATATTTTATAGATATAACATTGTTGACGAATTTTTCTATAGAAATAGGATTTTGTTAAAATTTTCTATAAAAAATGTTGACAAAATTTTCTATAGAAATAAAATTTCCACAAATTTTTTTATTAAAATAAAATTTTGACAAAATTGTCGATAGAAATAAAATTTTGACAAATTGTTGATAAAAATAAAATTTTGATAAATAATTTTATAGAAATAGAATTTTATTATTATTGTTGATTTCAGCTTAAAAATAAAATTTCGACAAAATTTTCCATAGAAATAGAATTTTGACAAAATTTTCTATAGAAATAAAATTTTTATAAAATTTTCTATAGTCATAAAAAAATGTTCTATAGTAATAAAAATTTTAACAAAATTTGCTATAGAAATAGAATTTTGACAAAATTTTCTATAGAAATAAAATTTTTATAAAATTTTCTATAGTAATAAAAATTTTAACAAAATCATCATCAGCCTTTAGATACTGGTATGATTTTTGCCCCAACTATTCATTCCGGCCAATCCTAGTCTATGTCCTGTAGTCGAATTACTGTCTTTCCTTCTAATTTCCTTGTCAATTGATATGAACATGCATTAAATAGAATTTAGCTTAAGGGTTATATGACACTCTTGCTCACAATTTTAATTAAATCAAACTTTTTCGGAAAAAAACATAAACAAATGTTCATATGTTATATGTATCTGCTTCCTCAAAGTAAAAATTATGAAAACAATTGTCTCTTTGCATTTTAATTAAGTTTTATTATTGACTTAAATTTTATTAATACGAAACAACAAACAAGATGAAAAGAAATCATTGTCATTTTGTATATTTAATATTTTTTTTTGTGAAGCATAATTTTGTCTTTTGTTTGATGACAGCAACATTGTAAGCCAGGAAGCATTGTGCCTCTGGGCATGAAAATTAAAATTAATTTCTTAGAAATGAAAAATAGCTTACTGCAATGGTTGGATGTACTACAAATGACAGCTACAAGGTTAGAAATGTTAAGGATATTGTTGTGAATATGAAGAAAAATATGGAAACCTAATTAGACGTATATACAGTATGTCAAGAAAGTGTTTTGACAATAGGATAAAAATTATGTTTTGTTCCAAAATTAAATATAATTTAATTTTAAAAAATATTTTATTATGTATTTTGCAAAGTATACATATTTTATTTTTCTCAAAACGAATTAACAACTCGATTTTTACTTCAATTATTTCTGGAATTTGAAATATTTGGCAATGTCAAAAGACTTTCTTGACATACTGTACATATATGTCATAACCATTGCAGATTATGTTGGTAGAGAGTTCAACATGATGTAAGGAGAGAACTTCTCTATGTTATGGGAGGAGAATGAGATCTTCTTTATTGGGTATATAACTAAGAGAGAAATTCACCACCCGAGATATCATAATAGACTGACACATATATTTGAAGCTAACATAGCTGGCTGCTACCAAAGCCTTTTCCCATATGTGTGTTGTGTTTAAGTGAAGACTTGTGTTCTACTCTCCAGACTCAACAGTGTTGATATATTTGGGAGAATTTATTGTTGCGAAATGTGAAAGCTATGTATGATTTGGTCTGATCAATATTTCTACCTTCTTTTGTGGAGGTTTCAAGTGAAGACTTCTATATTACTCTCGAGAGTCTACAATTTTCTCTCTGTTCGAGAGAATTTATTGTAGGGAATTGGAAAGGGTATTTTTTATTGTTATTATTTATTTTGATGATATGGACCCACAATGCATACAATAAACCTCTTTTTCTCCCCATGTGTAATCGTTTAAGCTACCCATAATCCCTTGCTATGTAATAAAAAAATCCCTAAAAAAAAAAACAGAAAATTTCCCCCTTATGTCCCATCTAAGTCAATGATTGAATGATTGCTTTTGGTGTCAAATATCATTGGCTTTTTAATCTAAACAATGATTGGTAATTATTTTTCCGTTTAACTTTTTGCCTTTCCCTTTCACTGTGGTGAGGGAAGGGGAGATAGAGGTGGGATTAACAGAATGTCATTCGTCATTTCAGTGATAGATTCAATCACATTCACATTCACATTCATTCATTCATTGATTCATTCATTCCCGAATCATCCATTTAGACACAAAACACAGTCATGCACATTTTTATTGTTTTCATTTTGTTGTGTGTTGTGCTTAGTCCTAACTCGCACAAGGGTGATAATGCGTTGTAATTGTCTGCCTTCCCGCTATTATGTTCGATGTACCATGCCATTCATATTCACTGTGATGCTGTAAACGTCTCATTGACAGCATGTCAATGTCAATCTTACTTAAATAACAATTTTGAATGATATATAAAAGTGTTCTGTGTGTATGTTAGAATTTAGTGATTTAGGGACATACAGTCGTACATTGTAGCCATTTTAATAGATTTTCATGGAAATTACATTCGTTGTTAGATTTGTTTTTTGAAAACCAAAAAAAAAAAAAAGAAATTTCAAAATGGAAAATAATACAAAATTAAATACAGTATAGTGTTTTATTGTATACACATAATTCAAAAATATTGTCAGCTGCAATAATCGGCAATGTTTTTTCTAATAATATAATGAAGTCATGAAAAATTCAACATTTTATGCAAATATTCTTATATTAATGTGAATCATACGCACCATAGAACCTGAGACAAATGTTCAAAATATTAAGAATACTCCCCATGAAACGAATTTGAAATAATTTTCTCTAAACCAAAGTAAGATGTTCTAAACCTAATATATATATAAGTAAGGAAAGTATAAAATCGGGCGGGGCCGACTATATTATACCCTGCACCACTTTGTAGATCTAAATTTTCGATACCATGTCACATCCGTCAAATGTGTTGGTGCTATATATAAAGGTTTGTCCCAAATACATACATTTAAATATCACTCGATTTGGACAGAATTTGATAGACTTTTACAAAATCTATAGACTCAAAATTTAAGTTGGCTAATGCACTAGGGTGGAACACAATTTTAGTAAAAAAAAAATAAGGGAAACATTTAAATCTGAAGCAATTTTAAGGAAACTTCGCAAAAGTTTATTTATGATTTATCGCTCGATATATATGTATTAGAAGTTTAGGAAAATTAGAGTCATTTTTACAACTTTTCGACTAAGCAGTGGCGATTTAACAAGGAAAATGTTGGTGTTTTGACCATTTTTGTCGAAATCAGAAAAACATATATATGGGAGCTATATCTAAATCTAAACCGATTTCAACCAAATTTGGCACGCATAGCTACAATGCTAATTCTACTCCCTGTGCAAAATTTTAACTAAATCGGAGTTAAAAATTGGCCTCTGTGGTCATATGAGTGTAAATCGGGCGAAAGCTATATATGGGAGGTGTATCTAAATCTGAACCGATTTCAACCAAATTTAGCACACACAGCTACAATGATAATTCTACTCCCTGTGCAAAACTTCAACTAAATCGGAGCAAAAAATTGGCCTCTGTGGTCATATGAGTGTAAATCGGGCGAAAGCTATATATGGGAGGTATATCTAAATCTGAACCGATTTCAACCAAATTTAGCACACACAGATACAATGTTAATTCTACTCCCTGTGCAAAATTTCAACTAAATCGGATTTAAAAATTGGCCTCTGTGGTCATATGAGTGTAAATCGGGCGAAAGCTATATATTGGAGATATATCTCAATCTGAACCGATTTCAACCAAATTTGGCATGCATAGCTACAATGCTAATTCTACTCCCTGTGCAAAATTTCAACTAAATCGGAGCAAAAAATTGGCCTCTGTGGGCAAATGAGTGTAAATCGGGCGAAAGCTATATATGGGAGCTATATCTAAATCTGAACCGATTTGGCTGACATTTTGCAAGTTTTGCGAGACCCATAAAATATTCGGATGTACGAAATTTGAGGAAGATCGGTTGATATACACGCCAATTATGACCAGATCGGTGAAAAATATATATGACAGCTATATCTAAATCTGAACCGATTTTTTCCAAAATCAATAGGGATCGTCTTTGAGCCGAAATAGGACCCTATACCAAATTTTAGGATAATCGGACTAAAACTGCGAGCTGTACTTTGCACACAAAAATACATCAACAGACAGACAGACGGACATCGCTAAATCGACTCAGAATTTAATTCTAAGCCGATGCGTATACTAAAAGGTTGGTCTATGATTACTCCTTCTTGGCGTTACATACAAATGCACAAATTTATTATACCCTGTACCACAGTAGTGGTGAAGGGTATAAAAACAGCTTAACCGGCACTTGCGTTTGCTTTAAAAGTAATGTAGACCAAGATACTCGTTTATCACGGATGCCACAGTTGGTAGAATTCTACCAAAAATGCTAGATTGTTTACTGTTTGGTAGAATTCTTGATGTTTTGATAGATTTTGCAAACTACTCCTCGCCAACAAAGAGATACTTCACAAACTATAATTGTAATAATTTTATATAGAAATAAAATTTTGGGAAATTCTTCTATAAAAATGAAATTTTGAAAAAAATTTCAATAGAAATGAAATTTTGACAAAAATTTCAATAGAAATAAACTTTGTAGAAACATTGCTATAAAAATGAAATTTTCAGAAAAATTTCTAAAAAAATACAATTTAGAGAAAATTTTCTATTGAAATAAAATGTTTAGAAAATTTTCAATAGAAATAAATTATTGAGAAAATTTGCTATGGAAAAAAACTGTTGACCAAATTTTCTATAGAAATAAAATTTTGACAACATTTTTTAAAGAAACAAAATTTTCAATGGAAGTAAAATTTTGAAAAAAATTTCTATAGAAATAAAATGTTGACAAAATTTTCTATAGAAATAAAATGGTGAGAAATTTTTCTATAGAAATAAAATGTTGAGAACATTTTCCATACAAATTAGAGATGTACACGTACATAATATTTTACTCACGCTCATGCACCCTCACGACGGAAAAATCTTACTCACGGACACTCACGCTCGATATTGTTTGGTAGGACTCACGAAAAGAAAATTTGTACTCACGCACGAAATGTCGTGACTCACGAAAAATACCGTGACTTACGAAAAATGTTATGACTAATTTATCTTAGAGACGTGTTTGAAAACATGAGCATGATTAAAATCGAGAGCGTTATTAAACTCTTAACATCCCAGGTGTCACTAAAATTGTAAATGAATTCATCTCGTAAGCGTTTTATGTCCGTGGTCGGGTTTTTGATGAGCGTATTTTTCCGAATTTCGTTACTCACGCACACTTACGAAGATATTATTTTCGTGACTCACGCTCACGCACGACTTTTGATTTGATAATTACGCTCATGCACACTCACACCGTTGCCATCAGAGTGAGTCACGAAATTGTCTTGATCCACGACAATTTTGTGTCACGTGCACACCTCTAATAATAATAAAACTTTGAGAAAATTTTGTATAGAAATACAATTTAAAAAAATCTATAAAAAGTAATTTTTGACAAAAGTTTCTATAAAACTAAAATTTGGACAAAATTCTCTATAGAAATAAAATATTGAGAAAATTTTCTATACAAATAAAACTTTGAGAAAATTTTGTATAGATACAAAATTAAAAAAAAAAATCTATAAAAAGAAAGTTTTGACAAAATTTTCTAAAAAACGAAAACTATGACAACATTTTCTATAAAACTGAAACTTTGACAAAATTTTCTTTAGAAATAAAATATTGAGAAAATTTTCTACGGAAATAAAAGGTTGACCAAATTTTCTATAGAAATAAAATTTGGACACAATTTTTTATGGAAGTGTATAGAAATAAAATGTTAACAAAAATTTCTATAGAAATAAAATTTTGAGAAAATTTTTTATAGAAATAAAATTTTGACAATACAATTTTGAAAAAAATTTTTATATAAAATAAAATTTTGACAACATTTTCTGTAGAAATAAAATTGTGACAAAATTGTCTACAGAAATAAAATTTTGACAATAAAATTTGCACAAAATTTTCTATAGAACTAAAACTTTGAAAAAATGTTCGATAGAAATCAAATGTTAAAAAAAAAATCCTATTGAAATCAAATGTTGACAAAATTTGAAATGAAATATTTAGAAAAATTTCTATGGAAATAAAATTTCTATAGAAATAAAATTATGAAAAAAAAATTCTATAGAAACGAAGTGTTAACAAGTATATACGGCCGTAAGTTCGGCCAGGCCGAATCTTATGTACCCTCCACCATGGATTGCGTAGGAACTTCTACGAAAGACTGTCATCCACAATCGAATTACTTGGGTTGTGGTATCTTAAAACTTCTTAACATCGTTTTCTAAATTGTGAGTTAGTCCACACGTGTTATATATTAGACAAAAAAGTTATGTATAGGTAGGTCTAAATATAATTACGAATCGACATGCACTTTTGCACGGTACGTAGAGAGCCAGAATTGAAATATGGGGGTCGCTTATATGGGGGCTATATAGAATTATGAACTTGATATGGACCAATTTTTGTGTGATTGGGGATCTATTTGTCTGAGGACTATATATAACTATAGGCCGATATGGACCTAGTTAGGCATGGTTGTTAACGGCCATATACTAGCACAATGTACCAAATTTCAACTGACTCGGATGAAATTTGCTCCTCCAAGAGGGTCCTGAGGTCTAATCTGGGGATCGGTTTATATGGGAGCTATATATAATTATGAACCGATATGGACCAATTTTTGCATGGTTGTTAGAGACTATATACTAACACCACGTACTAAATTTCAATTGGATCGGATGAATTTTGCTCCTCCAAGAGGCTCCGGAGTTCAAATCTGGGGATCGGTTTATATGGGAGCTATATATAATTATGAACCGATATGGACCAATTTTTGCATGGTTTTTAGAGGCCGTATACTAACCTCAGGTACCAAATTTCAACAGGATCGGATGAATTTTGCCCCTCCAAGAGGCTCCGGAGGTCAAATCTGGGGATCGGTTTATATGGGGGCTATATATAATTATGGACCGATATGGACCAATTTTTGCATGGTTGTTAGAGACCGTATACTAACATCAGATACCACATTTCAACCGGATCGGATGAATTTTTCCCCTCCAAGAGGCTCCGGAGGTCAAATCTGGGGATCGGTTTATATGGGGGCTATATATAATAATGGACCGACATGGACCAATTTTTGCGTGGGTGTTAGAGACCGTATACTAAGACCACGTACTAAATTTCAACCGGATCGGATGAATTTTGCTCCTCCAAGAGGCTCCGGAGGTCACATCTGGGGATCGGTTTATATGGGAGCTATATATAATTATGGACCGATATGGACCAATTTTTGCATGGTTGTTAGAGGCCGTATACTAACATCAGGTACCAAATTTCAACCGGATCGGATGAATTTTGCTGCTCCGGGAGGCTCCCCAAGCCAAATTTGGGGATCGGTTTATATGGGGACTATACGTAAACGTGGTCCGATATGGCCGATTTTCAATACCATCCGACCTACATCAATAACAACTACTTGTGCCAAGTTTCAAGTCGATAGCTTGTTTCGTTCGGAAGTTAGCGTGATTTCCACAGACGGACGGACAGCCGGACAGACGGACGGACGGACGGACGGACGGACATGCTTAGATCGACTCAGAATTTCACCACGACCCAGAATATATATACTTTATGGGGTCTTAGAGCAATATTTCGATGTGTTACAAACGGAATGACAAAGTTAATATACCCCCATCCTATGGTGGAGGGTATAAAAACAAGTTCTACTGAATTAAAAATTATATAAAAATACAATTTTGACAAAATTTTCTATAGAAATAAAATTTTGACAAAATTTTCTATGGAAGTACAATTTTGCCAAAATTTTCTCAAGAAATGAATTGTTTAGAAAATTTTCTATAGAAATGAAATTTTCAGAAAATTTTCTATAGAAATGAAATTTTGAGAAAATTTTCTATAGAAATACAAATTTGAGAAAATTTTTTATAATTCAATATTTAAAATTTCCATTTTCGTGTTATTTTCTTTATTTTATATAACCGCCATATAGCCTAGATTTAATTAAGGAGATTTCATTGAAAATACATAAGTCATATCATATTGTCATCTGCAATCTTAAACGATTTGTTTTTATTTGTTTTTTTTTTTTTTAATAACATAATTCAGTCATTATTTATTGAACATTTAATGGAAATGCTCCTCTATTAATAGGAATCATACGCACAAAAGTCTTTCCGTTAAATATTAAGAATATTCCCCATAAAATGAATTTGAGTTATGTTCCTTTTAGCGAAAGTAAAGTGCTATATTACCTAGCTATATATTTAAAAAAAATCTCTAAAAGTATTTGTTTAATACGACAGAGATTGTGCTTAAAAAGAGCTTCACAATATCGTCCTTGTGCTTTATGAGTCGTGTAGACAAAGACACTGGTTTAAAAGAACCTTGAAATATTATGATCTCATTTTAATCAAATAATAGTGAGGCAATTTCATTAAAATTAATTTAAAAAAATATTAATTATAACTGTCTAGTATTTTAAAACCATGCAATTAAGCGATTAACTTTGGCCAATTATAAAAGTTTCAAGTACTGCAGCAGACTAGACTTTCTCCTTGGAAAAATATAAATATTTCTGTTAATATAAACAGTTTGCTTTAATTGTCCCAATGGTATTGTCTTTCTGTAATCTCTCTACTTTACTTTCCACTGAAAATTGTTTCGAGTATCATTGACATTTTGTATGTCATTGCTAATTTAATCGAGATGTATTATATTAATATAAATCATACGCACCGTAGTCCTTATAACTTTTCGAAATACTAACAAAATAGATACAATGTCTACAACCCTCCATTCGTCCATTTGAAACAAGTTTACTATAAAATACGAATTATTTTATCTAGTGATACGAAAGGTAATGTCCGAATAAGTGGCTAACTTTGACCACTAATAAAAGTTTCAAGTTCTTCAGCAAACCAGACTTAATCTTCGGATAAATATAAATATTTTTGTTAATAGCAAAATTTTTCCTTAATTTTCTGAATTGTTTTTTTTTTTTTTTTTGGTATTTGATTTCTGTACAATGTCTATTTTCCTCTCTTTTCAAAACTTTATGATTATCATTGACATTTCGTATGTTATTGCTAATTTAATCGAGATCTCTTATATTAGTATAAATCATACGCACCCTAAGCCCTTATAACTTTTCAATATTTCTAACAAAATAGACACAATGTCTACAACCTTTTGTGCTTCCACTCGCACATTTGAAGAAAAATTAATATAAGAAACGCATCTTTTTACGTAGTATTATATCAGGTGATGCCCAAAAATGTCCGCAGAAGTGGCTAACTTTAATCAATCATAAAAGTTTCAAGTACTCCAGCAGGCCAGACATAATCTTCGGATAAATATAAATATTTTTGTTAATAGCAAATTTTTTTCTTTAATTTTCTGATGCTTTTTGTTTTGTATTTGCTTTCTGTATTAGGTATACTTTCCTCTCCATTGAAAACTTTACGAGTATCATTAACCATTCTTATGCTATTGATAATTTACTCAAAATATCTTGTATTAATGTAAATCATACGCCCCATAGTCCTTATAACTTTTCAAAAATACATAACAAAGTAGATAAAACATCTACAACCTTTTGAACATATTAAATATTTTTATTGAGTATATCTAAAAAAAAAATTAATCAAAAAACAAAAACTCCAATAGTCCAGACTTTCTTTTGTCCAAAAATAAAGAGTTTTTCCAAAGAAAAAAATATCATTGCTCAACTCATATAACTTTTTCATGACAAAAGATTTTGGCAAAAATTTCTCTACGATCAGTGCGCCTTCTATACTCTCAAGAAGTGAAATCGGTCTATATAGAGACATTACCAAATGAACCGATAAAAACTTAATTCGATACACGTTTTTGTGAACCTTAAATACCAGAATATTTACAATTTCAGGCAAATAGGATAAAAACTACGGTTTCTACAAACCTAAGGAATTAAATTGGGAGATCGTTCTTATGGGGGCTATACTAAAATATGGACCGATACTCACCGTTTTCGGCACGACTCTTTATGGCCCGAAAATACCTTTAGATTTTCAATATCAGGCAAATTGGATAAAAACTACGGTTTCTATAAGCCCAAGACCCCAAATCGGGAGGACGGTTTATACGGGGATCACACCAAAACGTGGACCGATGCTCACTATTTTTGGCACACCTCTTTATGGTCCTAAAATACTTCTAGATTTCCAATTTCAGGCAAATTGGATAAAAACTACGGTTTCTATAAGCCCAAGAAGTAAAATCGGGAGATCGGTCTATATGGGGGCTATACCAAAACATGGACCGATACTCAACATTTTCGGCACACCTCGTTATGGTCCTAAATTACCACCAGATTTCCAATTTCAGGCAAATTGGATAAAAACTACGGTTTCTATAAGCCCAAGAAGTAAAATCGGGAGATTGGTCTATGTGGGGGCTATACCAAAACATGGACCGATACTCAAGATTTTCGGTACATCTCTTTATGGTCCAAAAATACCTCTAGATTTCCAATTTCTGGCAAATTGCATCAAAACTACGATTTCTATAAGCCCAAGACCCCAAATCGGGAGGTCGGTTTATATGGGGACTATATCAAAATTTGGACCGATATAGCCCATCTTCGAACTTGACCTGCCTGCAGACAAAAGACGAGTTTGTGCAAAATTTCAGCATGGTTGCTTCAGTATTGAATACTGTAGCGTGATTACAACAGACAGACAGACTGACAGACAGACAGACGTACAGACGGACATGGTTATATCGTCTTAAAATTTCTCCTTGATCAAGAATATATATACTTTATATAGTCGGAAATCGATATTTCGATGTGTTACAAACCGACTGAGAAACTTATTATACCTCCGTCACCATTCTATGGCGGTGGGTATAAAAATGAAATTTTGGCAAAATTTTCTATAAAAATAAAATTTTAACAACATTTTCTATAGAAATAAAATTTTGACACAATTTGCTCTAGGAATAAAATTTCTATAGAAATAAAATTTTGTCAACCTACAAGTATTCTATAGAAATAAAATTTAAAAAATAAAAATTCTATTGAAATACAATTTTGACAAATTTTTCTATTGAAATAAAACTTTGATACATTATTCTATAAAGATATAATTTTGACAAAATTGTCTATAGAAATAAAATTTTGTCAAAATTTGTGGTAGAAATAAAATGTCAAAATTTTCGGCAGAAATAAACTTTTGACAAAATTTTCTACAGAAATAAAATTTTCACAATAATTTTCTATTTAAATAAAATTTGGCAAAATTTTCTATAGAAATACAATTTTGACAAAATTTTCTATAAAAAATAAAATTTTGACAAAATTTTCTATAAAAAATAAAATTTGGATAAAACTTTCTATAGAAATAAAACTTTGACTAAATTTTCTATAGAAATACAATTTTGACAACATTTTCTATAAAAAATAAAATTTTGATAAAATTTTCTATAGAAATAAAATTTTTGCCAAAATTGTCAATAGAAATAAAATTTTGTCAAAATTTGCGGTAGCAATAATGAAAAACTTTTCTACAGAAATAGGTTAGGTTAGGTTAGGTGGCAGCCCGATGTATCAGGCTCATTTAGACTATTCAGTCCATTGTGATACCACTTTTGGTGAACTTCTCTCTTATCACTGAGTGCTGCCCGATTCCATGTTAAGCTCAATGACAAGGGGACCTCCTTTTTATAGCCGAGTCCGAACGTCGTGTAACCACTTAGAGAAGTTTTGAAACCCTCAGAAGTGTCACCGCTGAAAAACTTTTTGGTGTTCGGTCGAAGCAGGAATCGAACCCACGACCTTGTGTATGCAAGGCGGGCATGCTAACCATTGCACTATGGTTAGCATTGCACTACGGTTATTGTAAAATAAAATTTTCACAATAATTTTCTATTTAAATAAAATTTTGTCAAAATTTTCTATACAAATACAATTTTGATAAAATTTTCTATAAAAAAAAAATTGATAAAATTTTCCATAGAATAAAACTTTGACGAAATTTTCTATAGAAATACAATTTTGACAAAATTTTCTATAAAAAATACAATTTTGATAAAATTTTCTATAGAAATAAAACTACGAATAAATTTTCTATAGAAATAAAATGTTGACAAAATTTTCTATAGAAATAAAATTTTTGACAAAATTGTCAATAGAAATAAAATTTTGTCAAAATTTGCGGTAGAAATAAAAGTTTATCAAAATTTTCTATAGAAATATAATATTGACAAACTTTTCTACAGAAATAACATTTTGACCAACTTTCTCTAATAAATTCTACGGAAATAACATTTTGACAAAATTTTGATATAAAAGTTAAACTTTAACAAAAGTTTCTCTAGAAATATAATTTCGACTAAATTTTCTATAGAAATAAAATTTGACAAAATTTTCTAAAAAAAAAATTGACAAATTTTCTATAAAAAATAAAATGTTGATAAAATTTTATATAGAAATATAATTTCGACAAAATTTTCTATAGAAATACAATTTTGAAAAAATTTTCTATAAAAAATAAAATTTTGCTAAAATTTTCTATAGAAATAAAACTTCGACTAAATTTTGTATAGAAATAAAATTTTGATAAAATTTTCTATAGAAATAAAACTTCGACTAAATTTTGTATAGAAATAAAATTTTGACTAAATTTTCTATAGAAATAAAATTTTTAGAAAATTTTCTATAGAAATAAAATTTTGACAAAATTTTCTATGGAAATAAAAAATTCTACAGAAATAAAGTTTTGACATAACTTTCTATAGAAATAAAATTTTGGGCAAACATAAACAAATTTCTTTAGTCCCATTACCTTTCATGCTCAATTTAATTTAACAGTATTCATTTTATTTTGGTACATACACAATGACCTCGTCCACTTTACCCTCACTCCAGAGACTGCAAATATTTCTTTAGGGTCTCTGGAAAATAACAAAAAAAAAACAAATGAAACGAGAGCATTTACAAATTTGCAGTAGAAAATTTCATAAATATTTGTCATATTCAAGACAATTTCAAAACAAATATTTTTAATTTTAATTAAAACCATCTTAGGATGGCTCTTCATTGTCATCATTGTTGTTGATCATTTTTGAAAGACTTGAAAATGACTGACATCAAGACAGACAGCACAATCGTCTCAGTAAGAGGAAGGAGGAGGGTAAGTATTGAAAAGACCCATGGACCAGAAAAACATATTTTACTGTCATCATCTTGGGTTTGTCATAATCACATCTACGCTTCATTTCAAGTTAGAAATTCCTTAGGGGTCTTTAAAAATTCAATTTAGTTTTAATAAAATTAAAGACAATTTTATATTTTTGTTATTTCTAAAGTCGTACTTCATTCCTACTGTCATTGGGGTCTCATTCATAAAAAAAAATTTACATGACCATTTAGTTGGGAAATTTCACGTTAATGTTAGACACCAAAAAATATTAAAGAGTCCTACAATAAATCTAATTTACATTATTTAACTATACACTGGGAAAAATAAAATTAAATTTTATTTCTTAAAATGACAAATCTCCTTAACATTAAATTGTCAATCTCCTTAAGCTAAAAAAAAATAAATAAAACTCAATTTTAATTTTATTGAAAAAAAAAATTAAAATTAAACGTAAAATTAAAATTAAAATGAAAAAATTTAAATTTTAAAATTTAAAATTAAAATTAAAAAATAAAATTTAAATTACAAAATAAAAATAAAATTAAAACTATAATCCGGAATTAGAATATTCCTTGGCCTTCATATTTTCATTTATCATCTGTGTATGTTTTTTTATCATCAAAACTGTCTTATTGTAGTCTTGTTAGTCCATGTTGACATTACTTGTCATGTATCCTTGTAAGCATTTCCAGGCTCATTTTGTCTCATTTGGATGGTTTTTTTGGCTTGTTTTCATTAAGTGCCTTTTGCCCTTATAGGCTTAAATTCTTTTAATGTTGTTTGTGTTAAGCTTTGTTTGTGTGTTTCGTCCTTTTTTTGCCAAACGCCCCAAAAAAAACACAACTTCAACGACAGAACAAAACTCCAACAACAATCCACGACCTGAGAACTCAACTCAAAAAACATCTCTGACTATGAATACTGCCCTAATCCGTTGTTAAGTAAGTGACTAAACATGCCACCTGAAGCAAAAATTGTTCATTTGCGTTAACCTAAACAAAACCCTACTCTAATGTCTAGCCACTTGGGAGAAAAGTTTTCGAGGAGAGAGGAGAGAGGAAGAGAGAATGAGATTGTGACGGTTGAAATGGTATGGGATTGTTGGGAAAATGCTGTATTTCTAAACAATGTTGGCGAAATATTGGGCGAGTGATACTCTAAAAATTGTACTGCAAATTATTAAAATGTTTACCACCATTTTAAACCGTCTATGTGTGTGTGTGGGAGAGGATATTATCACAATGATACTGTCGGAAATACCTTGCAAAAAATCATTTTAAATTGGTAGATATTTGGGAAATACTTTTGCTAGCCATTGTATATGAGTTGACAAAAAATTAAAACATTTTGGTAATGTGACCAAAATGTATGTTATAAGGTATTTGTATGTCTTCTTACAGAGCCAGATTAATGTCGATCTCATCAAGATCCGTTCCAATGGATATGGATTAGCTAAATACACCGCCAGATTAGAGTCAAAGTCACTTCCATATTAGAGCCAAAGTCAACAGGACTTTCTTTCCCCAAAAATAATTCCACGTCCATTCTCTTGTGCTTCGTAGTAGATTGGGACAGTAGCAATCTCGTTAATCCATTCACAAATTTCTTTCCTTACACTGCCAGATGAAACAAAAAACCCCATTAACCACTTAACTTCGTATGTCTATTTACAATGCCAGATTAGAGTCAAACTAAACAGAAACTTCTTTCCCGTCAATTTATTCCACGTCCGTTTTGTCAAATTTTATTTTTATAGAAAATTTTTATCAAAATTTTATTTCTATACAAAATTTTTATAAAAATTTTATTTCTATAGAAAATTTTGTCAAAATTTTACTTTTAAAGAAAATTTTGTCGAAAATTTTTTTGCATAGAAAATTCTGTCAAAATTTTATTTCTATAGATAATTTTGTCAAAATTTTATTTCTATAGAAATTTTGCCAAATTTTTTTTTATAGAAAATTTTGTCGAAAATTTATTTCTATAGAAAAGTTTTCATATAAATAAAATTTCTATAGAATTTTTTTTCAAAATTTTATTTCTATAAAAAATTTTGTCAAAATTTTATTTTTTTACAAATTTTGTCAAAATTTTATTTTATTGAAAATATTTGTCAAATTTTTATTTCTACAGAATATTTTGTTTAAATTTTATTTCTATAGAAAATTTTGTCAAAACTTTATTTCTATAGAAAATTTTTTCAAAATTTTATTTCTATAGAAAATTTTGTCAAAAATTTTGTTTCTATAGAAAATTTGTCAACATTATATTTCTATAGAAAATTTTGTCAAAATTTTTCTTTCTACAGAAAAATTTGTCAACATTTTATTTCTATAGAATTTTTTTTCAAAATTTTATTTCTATAGAAAATTTTGTCAAAATTTTATTTCTATGGAAAATTTTGTCAAAATTTTATTTCTATAGGAAATATTTTCAAAATTTTATTTCTGTTGAAAATTTTGTCAAAATTTTATTTCTGTTGCTATAAAAATTTTATCAAAATTTTAGATCTATTGAAAATTTTGTAAAAAATTTTATTTCTATTGAAAATTTTGTCATGATTTTATTTTTACAAAAATGTTTGCCTAATTTTAAATTTTTGTTAAAATTTATTTCTGTAGCTAATTTTGTCAAAATTTTATTTCTGTAGAAAATTTTGCAAAATTTTATTTCTATAGAAAATTTTGTTAAAGTTTTATTTCTACAGAAAATTTTTTCAAAATTTTATTTCTATAGAAAATTTTTTCAAAATTTTTGTTTCTATAGGAATTTTTGCCAAAATTTTATTTCTATAGAAAATTTTGTCAAGATTTTATTTCTATTGAAAAATTTCCCAAAATTTTGTTTCTATAGAATATTTTTTTTAAATTTTATTTCTATAAAAAAATTTGTCAAAATTTTATTTTATAAAAAATTTTGTCAAAATTTTATTTTTATAGAATATTTTGACAAAATTTTATTTCTATAGTTAATACAGATGAATGTCGCGCTCAACAGAATCTTAAAGCCAGCAGATAGGGATATTTATAAACTCTTTATAATATATCTTTAGACCATACGATTTAATCAATTACGATGTTATAAGTAAAAATGTACACTAAAGTATAAAGTATAAAAACGAAAATATTCTCATTTCCGTTTTTATAAAAAATATTCCCGTTTTTTTTGTTTCATGAAAAAAAATTCTATACCCATACTCCCGAAATAAATCCCTGCCACACAACATTTTGTATTGTCACCCTTTGTTTTTTTTTTTTTGTGACCATGGCATACTGATTGGTTTTCTGTTTTTTTTTTTTTTCTTTGTAAATTTCCACGTTTAAATAAATTATATCCATGCCATACGAATGTGTGAACCACAGACACGAGAAAAGATGGCCCATAATTTTTCACAAACAAACGATTTAATGATGACGGCTATAATGGGCACAATGGTCAACAAGCCAGACAAATAATAAATATGTAATTGAAAATGTAATTGGAATTGTAATTTAAATGAGCAATCATTTAATTTGCATGTCCACAGTAATACAATTGCGTGACAATGAACCATAGTATGAATACACTTTACAGGATATCAATTCATTTCAAGCCTTATGACAGAAGACAATTTGAATTAAATCGAGTAGGATTAATAGAGTTCAGCTGTGCAATATCGAAGGAAGGTAAATAAGATATCTATAAATAAATTAAAAAATTTATACAAATATTTATCAGAAAAAACTTTTATGAAAATAAAAGTTCATTTCATATTCCAAATATCTGTAATTATTCGATTTATGAAAATTTTCTAGAAATCAGAAAAAAATTCATGGAAATAAATCTTTTTTATCTGATTTTTTTTTTTATATTATTGGCCTTCCCTAATATTTATCAGAAAAAACTTTTATGAAAATGAAAATTCATTTCATATTCCAAATATCTGTAATTATTCGATTTATGAAAATTTTATAGAAATCAGAAAAAAATTCATGGAAATAAATCTTTTTTATCTGATTTTTTTTATATTATTGGCCTTCCCTGATAAATTTAGTTTTTAGTTATTATCCCACTATGCAATCTAATGTTTCTTTCCCATATGACCTTAAAATTGTCCCTATTTATCGTTCCACTTTTCTCTCCTATAAACTAATATTATATATTGGGTTTGCCTTTTTCGAAACGTTAACACTATGTCAAATTCAATAGGGCCTTCTTTCCCCACGAAATACTCCTCGTCCATTCCCTTTTGCTTCGTGGTAGATAGGGACAGTAGGAATCTCGTTAATCAATTCCTGTTAATTCTTTGCACTGTCAGATGAGAAAAAATCTCGTTAAACAGTTAACTTCTTAGATCTCTTTACGCTGTCTGATTAGAGTGAGGTTCAACAGGGTCTTCTTACATCAGTAATTATTCCAATTCCATTTTCTTAGTTATGGTTATCCTTAATGGTAGATAGGGACAGTACGAACCACCACCTCTTATGTCTCCAGATTATAGTCAAACGAAGTAGTAGATAGGGGCAATAGGAAACTCAAGCTAAAAATAATCTACCAAAACTTGGAGAAAATTTGACCAAAGAAAAATATTTATCAATATTGTATTGCTAAAGGAATTTTTCAAAATTTTATTGCTATAGAAAATTTTCTCAAAATTTTATTGCTAAAGAAATTTTGTCAAAATTTTATTGCTATAGAAAATTTTGTCAAATATTTATTGCTAAAGGAATTTTGCCAAAATTTTATTGCTATAGAAAATTTTGTCAAAATGTTATTGCTATAGAAAATTTTGTCAAAATTTTATTGCTAAAGAAATTTTGCCAATATTTTATTGCTGTAGAAAATTTTTTGAATATTTTATTGCCATAGGAAATTTTGTCAAAATTTTATTTCTATAGGAAATTTTGTCAAAATTTTATTGCTATAGAAAATTTTGTCAACATTTTATTTCTATAGAAAATTTTCTCAAAATTTGCTATAGGAAATTTTATCAACATTTTATTGCAATATATATTTATTTTCTCAATTGTTTTTTTTTTTTTTTTTTTTTTTGCCATATAACATTTTGTCAACATTTTATTGCTATAGAAAACTTTTGCAAAAATTTATCTCTACAGAACTTTTTGGCAAAATTTTATATCTATAGATTTTTTTGCACAATGTTATCTCTACAGATATTTTTTTGTAAATTTTATCTCCATTGGAAATTTTGTCAAAATTTTAGTGGTATAGAAAATTTTGTCAACATTTTATTTCTATAGAAAATTTTCTCAAAATTTGCTATAGGAAATTTTCTCAACATTTTTTGCTATATTTATATTTATTTTCTCAATTGTTTTTTTTTTATTGTGCCATATAACATTTTGTCAACATTTTATAGCTATAGAAAACTTTTGCAAAAATTTATCTCTACAGAACTTTTTGGCAAAATTTTATCTCTATAGAATTTTTTTCCAAATTGTTATCTCTACAGATTTTTTTTTTAAATTTTATCTCCATTGAAAATTGTTACAAAATTTTATCTCTTCAGAAATTTTTTGCAAAACTTTATCTCTTATTATATTTACTTATTTTTGTAATATCGGCGTGATATCAGCGTTTGTAATACTGTTAAGTTAAAATTTTCTGAAAATAATCTAAATTTTCTAAAATTAACCAGCATTTTTCTTTCAGTGTAATTTTTCTCTTCCACATAATACTTTTTTATTATTTAAAATACAAATTTATAATTTTTTACTAAAACCGAAATCGAATTTACTATATTTCCTAGTTATCGTCCCACTGTGAACTTCTCTACACCATACTTAAATTATAAATAGAATTTATATTTTGCACAAAAATGGAAATGGAAATAGAGAATACATTTCCATTTTATTGCTCCAATGTGCAATCTAATATTTCTCTCGCTTATAAAGTAATTTATTATTATTTTTACCTTTAAGTTTTCTCTCTTTATCTCTCCCTCCTAAATTAAGAATATTTCTAGATTTTTTTTCTTTTAATATTTTTTTTTTAATTTTCCCCATGAATAAATTTTATATACCCATCATCCCACAGTGCAATCTATTTTTTGTATTTATCTCTCATAAATGAACAAAAGCAAAAACAATTAAATTTTTTTTTTCATTAAATGGCCATTTCATACAGAATATTTCAAGCAGAAAATGCCAAAAACAGACAATATCTAGCTAAACAAGAGAGCGCAACAACAACAACACCAATATCATGTCTAAAAGCCAAAGCAACAACAACAATGCACAGCATATAGAGTAGCATATTTGCAGGAGTAAAACTTTGTTGTCTTTGTTGTTGTTGTTTTTTTTTTTTTTTTGAAAGAACAAACCAGAAAAAATGGCAACAATGACACCAGCAAATTTGCCTAACATATGTACAACATACACACGCACACACCCATCCTACAATGCGAAGGAGATGTTTTGTCACACACACCCATCCGTACTTGCACCAGCCTTGTGAGGGAGGTTGTAGTTGCTATTGTTGCAGGCATAAAAGAAGTAAGAGCAAAGAGTGGTGTTACCATATTTGCTGATATGCTTTAAGCAAATATCAGTTCATCAAACTTGAGATGCCAATTAAGCTTATAATTTGTATAGTAAGAATTTAAATGATAAATCAACATCTTAACAAAAGACAATGAGATGAGAAATACATATATGAGTGTTTCCATTAGACTTGTAACGATGTTAGAGTGTGAGAGACAAAAAGAGACTAACATATATAAACATAATGTTAATTAAATTAGCCCATTATGTTAAGTCTACACATTGTGATAAAGAGAGTTAACATGACTCTCCACATTGTAATAATTTTCCAGATAATGTTAATTTCTCACAGTTTGGAAACTGCATATATATAACGAATTTAGAGATTTTGAACATTTAGAAGATTCTCTAGATTATATGTTCTCTCCATGTTTAAGAGATTACCAAAGTTTTTTTATTATCTATTAACGCCGAAAAGAATCTCCAGGTTTCACTATTCTTCAATATAGAACGGGCTTGGGGATAGTGACTCAATTTGAGTATTATATGCTAACTTCTAATGGAGAAAGCCTACTAGAATTTTTCCCTCTGCAAATCAAATCACTTCTAATGCCAAGTCCTTTATATTTTTCATATTCTCCTGATCTTTGATTTTATCTAGGCTTACCGACTCTCCATGTATTTTTATCTTCTCAACATATGAGAAGTGATTCTTCACAATTTGCAATTGTTCCCGA
Source organism: Haematobia irritans (assembly GCF_050003625.1). NCBI lineage: Eukaryota > Metazoa > Arthropoda > Insecta > Diptera > Muscidae > Haematobia > Haematobia irritans. The sequence continues at coordinate 18,674,633 of NC_134397.1, forward strand.
GTTGTGTTTTCTCGATTTTAAGCAAAAGCATGTACACTCAATATCGTGACTCTGAGAATTCCTAAGAGAAAATGAGAGCGATGGCTATGGAAAGGTATCCCATAAAAACAATAGCACATAAAAATAACAGAGATGATGACAATAATACAAAAAGTTGGCAATGTTGAATATCAAACAAAATTTAAAAGAATTTACAAATAAATTAACATTAATATGCCTTGGTGTATATATTTGAGAACAGTTATACATTATAGCCAGGCCAATTTTGAAGATGGCTATATCGGTTCAGGTTTTGATATCGCTCCCATATAAACCGATCCCTCGATTTGGGGCCTTGGGCTTCTAGAATCCGTAGTTTTTATTCAATTTGCCTGAAATTGAAAATCTAGAGGTATTCTAGGGCCATAAAGAGGTGTGTCGAAAACGGTGAGTATCGGTCCATGTTTTGATATAGCCCCCATATGGAACGATCTCCCAATTATACTTCTTGGGCTTCTAGAATCCGTGGTTTTTACCCAATTTGCCTCAAATTTGAAATCTAGAGGTATTTTAGGACCATAAAGAGATGTGCCCAAAACGGTGAGTATCGGTCCATGTTTTGATATAGCCCCCATATGGAACGATCTCCCAATTATACTTCTTGGGAGTCTAGAAAATCTATTTTCTATACGATTTGCCTGAAATTGCAAATCTAGGGGTATTTTAATATCACAAATAAGACCTGAAATTTTAAGTCTAGAGGTATTTTGGGACCACAATTAGGTGCGGTGAAAATGGTGAGTATCGGTCCATGTTTTGTTAAAGCCACCATATAAGCCGATCTCCCAATTTTACTACTTGGGATTCTAGAATCCGTATTTTCAATCCGATTTTCTTTAAATTTGAAATCTAGAGGTTTTTTGGGACCATAAATAGGTTGTGCCGAAAATGGCGCCTATCGGTCCATCTTTTGGGATAGCCCCCATCACCACAATGTGGAACGACGATCGGACTTGGCTATAAAAAGGGGGTTCCTTGAACTAAACATAGAATCGGGCAGAAGTGATAACAGATAAGATCACCAATGTGGTATCACAATGGACTGAGTAGTCTAAGTGAGCCTGAAATATAGGACTGCCACTATATCAAACTTAACCTAAGTACAAATTCTCCTCTGGATAAAACCAAATACTCGATTTGCCATGGTTGCCATATAGAAGTCGAACCAATATTTAGCCAAGGGAACGTGGAAAAAATCTTGTTACGGTATAGAATGAATGCCGTTACACCTTATTTATGGCTAATTTTTTAAGTTGATTGAGCAGTAAGTATTTTTGAAACCTCCCAGAAATGGACACTCAAGGTCGCCTAAATTTTGTCCAAATTTTGAAGGTATCCACTTATGAGAGGTTACTTGTGATGTGTGTGCCGTTTTCGGAGTATCCAAGTTTGAGAGTTTTCACAGTAATTACTAGTTTAATTTTTTTAAAAATTAATAATTTGTGAATTGAAATCCTGTTATACTGCTGCGGAATTTCACATCAATTGTTCTTGCATTTTTCCTTTGATTTTACTCTGGAATCAGATTTCTGGCCAACTAAATGGCAAGCCTAATTGTATTGCTCATACCATGATTACGGATATAAAACAGAAGCCAATGCCCCGCTGGACGTTTTTTATGAGTACTCTACAAAATTTAAATTTCAAGTTTCAGCAAACTTTAAAGTTCCCCCCCCCCCCCTCAATACAAATGTTTACACCACATCACATCTTTAGATTTCTTCATCCGAAAAAGTATCCTTGAATTACTTACCCCTTTTTCTTCCAATTTGTACAAACATCATTAAGCACAATTACAAGCGTTTGACACACCCTAATGTGTGTAAATAATCTGACACGAGTATGTATGAGCATTTATTACATGCACACACACACACACATACATCGATTCAAACATACTCATACATTATATGAGTTTACATTAAAATTTATATTTTTCCAAGTAAAAAACGAACAAAAAAAAAGTTTTCCTTCAGAAATTTTTATTCTTGTTTCGGTTCGTTTGTTTGGAGTTTGTGTTCATTCCTACGTTTCGTTAGCTTTTTTATGTGTGTGTGGGGGGATGCTGTTCTTTTTTTATGTGCAAATTAATTGCGCTCAATTAAAAATGTTGCTAAATTAATTCATGCCAACATTCCGGCTCCGTTAGCCTTTTTCTGAGCTTTAGACAAACACATACAGAGCATTCATTGGATATTTACTCTTTGCTCCAAACCCATCCCCTCCTCACTATATCAGCATATGCTATCAGCTTTCAAAACTCTTCAAAACAACAAAAAAAAAACCATTAGAATGTTGGAGAGCGATGTCAGTGGGAGAGAGTGGGGTAATGGCACTGGAGATCATGCATATTTATATACAAAGTTATGAGTGGAATGTGCATGGATTCATATGCATGCATTAATACGTGTGTGTGTCTTCACAAAAGAAGGCAAACACATACCCGTACAGCAGAGAAATGAATACTTTTGCTGCGAATTCACTGAATCATGCACTATGGCTTGAAGTTTTTTGTTTTTGTTGTTTTTTGTGTTTTGTTATGGCAAATGATTATTAACTTTAACCAATATTGAGCTACTAGATGAGTACCAAAACTCTCAAATTCTAAGGATTTTTGTTTATAAAAGCATATGTTGAAAAGTTTTCATTCGATTTTTGTTTTTGTACTCCTTTACTATTTTAGATTTCAATCACTCATTTAGAGTCTTATGTAGTTGAGAAATACAAAACTAGGGCATACTTATTTTGGTAGGTTTGTATGAAACAAAATTTGCTTTAATAAGGGCTTGGCTAGGGATAGTAAAATTTTTAAAAACAAGAGAATAGGGTTTTTTGTTGTATAAATTCTCTCATAGGGTGAAGGGATTGTAATCGGAATTACAAAAAAAAAAAAAAACATTGAAAATGTTCAACCATTGGAAAATGCAAATTTTGAAAAGTGAAATGGGGAAAATTTTACACATTCATATGCGTGAACATACTTATTCATTTAAAAATAATTTTTAAACTAAATTATATCATCTCCATATACTCTCAGAGCTGCAAATAGGAAGTGTCCCTGAAACATTTTTCACCAAATGTCTCAGAGACATATTTTTTCACAAAAAATGTCTCAGGGACACGGTTACCACTCGAGCCAAAAAGTATCTACCAAAATTTGGAGAACATTATACCAAAAAAACTACCAAACAAACAAATCTTATTTCCTAAAAAAGATGTTGACAAAATTTACTAGAGAAATAAAATTCAAAAATTTATTTATATAGAAAATTTTGTTGAAATTTTATTTCTATAGAAAATTTTGTTGAAATTTTATTTCTCTAGAAAATTTTGTCAAAATTTTATTTCTCTAGAAAATTTTGTCAAAATTCTATATAGAAAATTTCAAAATTCAAAATTTTATTTCTATAAAATATTTTGTCAAAATTTTTTCTATAAAAAATTTTGCTAAAAATTTTATTTCTATAGAAAATTTTGTCAAAATTTTATTTCTATAGAAAAGTTTGTCTAAATTTTATTTCATATTTGTTGTTTTGATCTCAGCTTTAAAACCATTGTGTTGACTAGACTACAAGAGTAGGTTAGGTTATGTGGCAGCCCGATGTATCAGGCTCACTTAGACTATTCAGTCCATTGTGATACCACAGTGGTGAACTTCTCTCTTATCACTGAGTGCTGCCCGATTCCATGTTAAGCTCAATGACAAGGGACCTCCTTTTTATAGCCGAGTCCGAACGGCGTTCCACATTCCAGTGAAACCAATTAGAGAAGCTTTGAAACACTCAGAAATGTCACCAGCATTACTGAGGTGGGATAATCCACCGCTGAAAAACTTTTTGGTGTTCGGTCGTAGCAGGAATCGAACCTACGACCTTGTGTATGCAAGGCGGGCATGCTAACCATTGCACCACGGTGGCTCCCTACTAGACTACAAGAGTAGCTTAACCAACAGAGGAAAAGAATGTTTGTCAAATTTATTTTGGCAAAGCCAAAAATCTTTGCAAAATGTTATATCTATAGAAAATTTTTGCAAAATTTTATTTCTATGGAAAATTTTGTCAAAATTTTACTTCTATAGCAAAATTTCTCAAAATATTATTTCTATAGAATATTTATGAAATACATCTTACTTGGAGAGGATTATTTTGCAAAATCTACTAAAACATCAAGAATTCTACCAAACTGTAAAAAATCGACCATTGTGATAACCGTGCTCAGAGACACTTTTTTCATAGAACTGTCTCAGAGACACTTTTATCACAAAAATGTCTCAGAGACACTGTTTCACAAAGGAACACAATTTTCACAAAATATACCTCAAGAACACTTTTTTAGGATAAAACAAGTAAGTAAAGTCTAAAGTCGGGCGGGGCCGACTATATTATACCCTTCACCACTATGTAGACCAAAAATTTGTGTTACCATTTCAGCTCCTTCAAATTTGTTGGGAGTTATTATGAAGGTTTTTATTAGAAATATTTATATAATTTATATACAATATGGAGACAATTTATTGTACTCCTATAAAATCTCTAGAATTAAAATTTAAATCGGCTAACACCCTGGGATGAAACACAATGTTAGTTACAAAATATGGGAAATATAAAGCTAGCGCAATTTTAATGCAATTGTACGAAATAATATTTACGCTTTATCGAGCGAGAAATACGTATTCGAGATAAAGGAAAATTTAAGTAATATTTAAAATTGTTGCTACAGTGGCGCTTTTACAAGGATATTGGTTAAATCTCGGCATTATATGTGGTCAATTGTGGGTTATGATATATTATTTGGCCTAGTTTATTTAAAACTTGACCGTTTTGTGGAAAGTGTGGTATTACAGTGTGAAATATGACTACGAAATCTGAACCAATTACATAAAAAAGCATATTAAATATATTCTCTGTGGAAACTATCGAGTCAACTGAAGGAAACTCCCATTGAAAATGGGTCTAAAATATGAAACATTCTACTCAACTCTGGCGTATATTTACAAAATTTGAAGCAAATCAGGCTTCAACTCTGGCTTTTGTGCAAATCGGACGAAATATATATATGGGAGCTATACCTAAATCTGAACCGAGTTCAAACAAATTTGGCACAGTTAACAACATTATTAAACGTACTCCTTGTGCTAAATTTGAAGCAAATCAGGGTTAAGTTCTGGCTTTTGAGGCCATATAAGTCCAAATCGGACGAAAGGTATATATGGGAGCTATATCTAAATCTGAACCGATTTCAACCAAATTTGGCACAGTTAACCATATTATAAAACCTACACTTTGTGCAAATTTTAAATCAAATCAGGGCAAATTTATGGCTTTTGAAGCCATATAAGTGCAAATCGGACGAACGATATATATAGGAGCTATATCTAAATCTGAACCGATTTAGCTGATGTTTTGCAGGTTTTACGTGACCGACAAAACATTCAGATGTACGAAATTTGAAGAAGATCGGTTTATAAATACGTGAATTATGATCAAATCGGTGATAAATATATATGGCAGCCAGAGATGGTCTGTATCAAACTTTTTTAGGTTTGCGACTGTCGCAAAGTTGTAAACGTCGTAAACGTCACATACGCGTCGTAAATGTAGAAAAAGTAACAAAAGTCGCAAACTGAAAATACTTTAGTCGCCTCGGCTAGGCAGCGAATTCGATGATATCCAAGATGATGGTAGGTGCGAAGAAGTTTCAATTCTTAGGAATGTTCACAATTTTCGGTTTTAGTCCCCACATTTTCCCTATTGCCTTTTGCACGAGTACAGGGTAACCGTGGATTTTCTCGTCCTTTCTTAGCTTTAAGTTCAGTCTCCTGTCCAATATAACTCCAAGGTATTTTACACACTCACTAACGGGAATTTCGATACCACCTAAGAAAATAGGCTTGACCATGGGAAAACTTTCACAAATTTCTGCAGAAACTCACAGCAAATGCTGTCAAACTAAATTAAAAAATGTTCAGGATTTCTTCTATTCAAAATTTGGTTTTCTATAGTAGGTTTACGACTTTTGCGACATACGTATTATACCGTCGCAAACGTATGTCGCAAAAGTCACAGTTTGTGACAGGCCAACCCTGATGGCAGCTATATCTAAATCTGAACCGATTTTTTCCAAAATCAATAGCGATTGTCTTTGACCCGAAAAAAGGCCCCATGCCAAAATTGAGGACGATCGGACTTAAATTGCGAGCTGTACTTTGTGCACAAAATTACATATACAGACAGACGGACGGACAGACAGACAGACGGACGTCGCTAAATCGACTCAGAATTTAATTCTAAGCCGATCGGTATACTAAAAGATGGGTCTATGACTATTATTTCTTGGCGTTACATACAAATGCACAAATTTATTATACCCCGTACCACAGTAGTGGTGAAGGGTATAAAAATCTCAGAGACACTTTTCTCACAAAAAATGTCTCAGAGACACTTTTTCAAAAAAAATGTCTCAGAGGCACTTTTTCACAAAAAAAAAAACTGTCTTACAAGTAGAGACAATTTTTTCACAAAAAAATGTTTCAGAGACACTTTTTTCACAAAGGGACACTTTATCCACGAAAAATGTCTCAGAGACAATTTTTTCACAAAACATGTCTCAGAGACACTTTTTTCAGAAAAGATGTCTCAGAGACACTTTTTCACAAAGGGACCTTTGCTCACAAAAAATGTCTCAGAGACACTTTTTCAAAAAAAAAAAATGTCTCAGAGACTCTTTTATCACAAAAAATGTCTCAGAGACTCTTTTATTGCAAAAAATGTCTCAGAGACACTTTTTCACAAAAAATGTCTCAAACACGGTCTCAGATACATTTTTTTCACAAAAATATCTCAGAGACGCATTTTTCACAAAAAATGTCGCGGAGACACCTTTTTCGCAAAAATGTCTCAGAGTCACTTTTTCACAAAAAATGTCACAAACACGGTCTCAGATACATTTTTTTCACAAAAATATCTCAGAGACGCTTTTTTCACACAAAATGTCGCGGAGGCACCTTTTTCGCAAAAATGTCTCAGAGTCGCTTTTTTTACAAAAAATGTCTCAGAGACACTTCTGTTCGCAAAAAATGTCTCAGAGACAGTTTTTTCACAAAAAATGTCTCAGAGACTCTTTTTCACAAAGGGACACTTTGTTCACAAAAAATGTCTCAGAGACACTTTATCACAAAGAGGCACTTTTTTCACAAAAAATTTCTCAAAGACACTTTTTTCACGCAAAAAAATGTCTCAGAGGCACTTTTTCACAAAGGGACACTTTTTCACAAAAAAATGTCTCAGAGACACTTTTTTTCACACAAAATGTTTCAGAGACACTTTTTTCACACAAAATGTTTCAGAGACACTTTTTTCACTAAAAATGTCTCAGAGACACTTTTTTCGCAAAAAATACCTTAGATACACTTTTTTTACAAAAGATGTCTCATAGACACTTTTTTCGCAAAAAACATGCCTCAGAGACACTTTTTCACAAAGGGACAAAATGTTTCAGAGACACTTTTTTCACTAAAAATGTCTCAGAGACACTTTTTCACAAAGGGACACTTTGTTTACAAAAAATGTCTCAGAGACATTTATTCACAAAGGGACACTTTGCTCACAAAAAATGTCTCAGAGACATTCTTTTCACAAAAAATGTCTCATAGACACTTTTCTTGCAAAAAAATGTCTCAGAGACACTTTATTCGCAAAAAATATCTTAGAGACCCTTTTTACAAAAAGTGTCTCAGAGACACTTTCATCACGAAAATTGTCTCAATCACGGTCTCAGATACATTTTGTTCACAAAAATATCTCAGAAACACTTTTTTCGCAAAAAATGTCTCAGAGACACTTTTTCACAAAAAAAGTGTCTATGAGACATTTTTTGTGAAAAAAGTGTATCTGAGACTGCGTTTGAGACATATTTTGTGATAAATGTGTCTCTGAGACATTTTTTTGGAAAAAAGTGTATCTGAGACTTTTTTTTTAGGAAAAAAGTGTCTATGAGAAATTTTTTGTGGCAAAAAAAAGTTTCCTTGAACTTTTTTTAGATAAAAAAAGTTTCAGAGACGCTTTTTTTACAAAAATTGTTTCATAGACACTTTTTTCACAAAAAATGTCTAAGCAACCCAGTCCAAGTCTATCACAGTCGGCAGCAACCCCAATAATGGGTTTATTCATCCCAGTGTGTTTTTAAAATTGTAAAACAAATATCTTTGTAACTCATATGCCTTTCAAAGACTAACATACATACGGGTATTAAGCTTTTTCTCCTTTCGTTCTTTGACGTTCTTTTGATTTTCTTCATCTCAGATGGCGGTTAAAACAAACTGCCCACCCTCGGTACATCATTATAACGTCCAACCATTTTTAGTGTTGATTTTGTCATTCAGTGGTGGTATGTCATTAAAAATTATAACATTAAAGAGATTTTCGTTTCTCGTTTTTCTGTTTTTTTGTTTTTCTCATCCATCCCAATTAACTTCAATACTTTCTATAGCTTAAAGCGGAAAAGACAACCATAGACTTACTTATCGTCATTGAAGTAAATACGATTTTCGTTAACACTTGGTCTTTTGCTAGTGAATCCTCAGTATTGTACGAGTGTGGAAGGATTTTGTATGTGTGTGTGTGTGTTTGTGAACTACAAAGAAGGTGTGAACATTTATTGCAAATCCAATTGAATCGAGTTCATGGGTGGAGAAACGAAGTCCTTTGCCATAAGTGGATTTGATATAATTGCAAAATAACAGGGAATTTGATCAAAATGTCCACAAAATCGATTAGGATGTCCCATGATACACCCATTTCTTTTTTATGTCGAATTTATGTTTCTCCCCCATCAACAGGTTTGTAATGGTGGTCATTGAAGATGATTTCTTAGAAAAAAGGCGACTCACATGTTTAAAGTCCATTTTTTGTTTTACTTTCGTTTCATATGCTGTCAATAAAAAGTCATATTTGCTAGATTTTCACGACATCGAATGCTTTCACTTTTAGCTTTTTTAGATATTGATTCGGGACTTTTATGGAAAAAAAAAAACTGAAAATCTTTTTTTCAGAAAAAATATCTCATTGACACTTTTGCAGACACTTTTTTTTCAGAGAAGCACTCCTCACACAAAATGTCTCAGAGCACTCTTTTCACAAAAAATGTCTGAGAAATACGTTTTTCTCCACTACATTTTTTCGCAAAAATGTCAAAGAGGCTCTTTTCGCAATAAAATGTCTGATGGCACATTTTCACAAAACAAAATGTTTCAATGACACATTTTTCACAAAAAATATCTCAGAACTACTTTCTCACAAAAAATGTCTCACAGCCATTTTTCAGCAAAAATAAATGTCTCAGATAAGAATTTTTATTCAAGTGTCTGAAAGACATTTTTTGGTGAAAAAAGCGTCCCTGAGACATTTTTTATGAAAAAGTGTCTCTGGTTTGTTTTTTGTTTTTTTTTTTTTTTTGTGGAAAAGTGTCTCCGAGAAAAAGTATCTCTGAAAATATTTCCAAGAGACACTTTTATCACAAAAAATTTTCACAGATTTCTCTAAAAAAATATCTCGAATACACGTTTTTTTTACCAAAAAATATCTCCAAAATACTGTTTTCATAAAAAGTGTCTCATAGACTCTTTTCAGAAAAAATATCTGAGAGACACTTTTTCACCAAAAATGTCTCAGGGACATTTTTTTTTACAAAAAAGTTTTGGAGACATTTTTTTTACAATTTTGTTACTTATCTTTCCTTATACTTTTTGTCAAAGTATACGATAAAATAAAAGAACAATCAAAAAAGTGATTGTGAGATATTTTCTGTAAAAAAAATAGTCTATGAGACAATTTTGGCAGAGATATTTTTTCTGTCTCTTAGACATTTTTGGAAAAAAAATCTCTGAGACATTTTTGGTGAAAACAGTGAAACGTTGTTTGTGAAAAGTGTCTCCGGGACTTTTTTTGTGAAAAAGTACCTTAGAGTAATTTTTGATTAAAGTCGTATCTGAGGCTTTTTTTTTTGTAAAAAAGTGTCTCTGAGCCATATTTTTTAAAAGTGTCTCTGAGACTACAGATTTTGTGAAAAAGAGCCCGTGAGACATATTTTGTGGAAATAGTGTCTCCGAGACATTTTTTGCGAAAAAAAGTGTCAGACACATTTTGTCTGAAAAACCTGCCTGTGAGACATTTTTTGTGAAAAAGTTTCTGATAGACATTATTTGGTGAAAAAGCGTCTCTGAGAAATTTTTTGTGAAAAAAGTGTTCTGAGATTTTTTTGGTGGAAAAGTGTCTCTGAGACATTTTTTGCGAAACAGTGTCTGAGAGACATTATTTGTCTCGTATTGTGTAAAAGCTTTTATGAGACATTTTTTGCGAAAAAAAAGTGTCAGACACATTTTGTCTGAAAACCCTGTCTCTGAGACATTTTTTAAAAGTGTTTCTGCGACATTTTTTGTGAAAAAGTGTCTGACAGACATTATTTGGTGAAAAAGCGTCTCTGAGAAATTTTTTGTGAAAAAAGTGTTTCTGAGATTTTTTTGGTGGAAAAGTGTCTCTGAGACATTTTTTGCGAAACAGTGTTTGAGAGACATTATTTGTCTCGTATTGTGTAAAAGCTTTTATGAGACATTTTTTGCGAAAAAAAGGGTATCTGAGACTTGTTTGTGGAAATGAGTCTTGGAGACATCATTGGTAGAAAACAGTGTCTCTGAGACATTATGTCTGAAAACATAATCTCTGTTGTCTCATATTTTTTTAAAGTGTCTCTGAGACTACAGCTTTTGTGAAAAAGAGCACTTGAGACATATTTTGTGGAAATAGTGTCTCCGAGACATTTTTTGTAAACAAAGTGTCAGACACATTTTGTCTGAAAACCCTGTCTCTGAGACATTTTTTACAAGTTTTTCTGCGACATTTTTTGTGAAAAAGTGTCTGACAGACATTATTTGGTGAAAAAACGTCTCTGAGAAATTTTTTGTGAAAAAAGTGTTTCTGCGGTTTTTTTGGTGGAAAAGTGCCTCTGAGACATTTTTTGCGAAACAGTGTCTGAGAGACATTATTTGTCTCGTTTTGTGTAAAAGCGTTTATGAGACATTTTTTGCGAAAAAAAGTGTCTCTGAGACTTGTGTGTGGAAATGAGTCTTGGAGACATCATTGGTAGAAAAAAGTGTCTCTGAGACATTATGTCTGAAAAAAGAATCTCTGATGTCTCATATTTTTTAAAAGTGTCTCTGAGACTACAGCTTTTGTGAAAAAAGAGCCCGTGAGACATATTTTGTGGAAATAGTGTCTCCGAGACATTTTTTGTAAACAAAGTGTCAGACACATTTTGTCTGAAAACCCTGTCTCTGAAACATTTTGTGTGAAAAAAGTATCTCTGAGACATTTTGTTTTTAAAGTGGCTCTCAAACAGTTTTTGGTGGAAAAAGTGTCGGTGAGACATTATTTTGTTAAAAAAAAACGTTTCTGAGACATATTTTGTGAAAAATGTGTCTCTGAGACTTTTTTGGTGGAAAAAGTGTTTCTGAGACTTGTTTGTGGAAATGAGTCTTGAAGACATCATGGGTAGAAAAAAGTGTCTCTGAAACATTATGTCTGAAAAAAGAATCTCTGATGTCTCACTTTGTGTAAAAGCGTTTATGAGACATTTTTTGCAAAAAAAAGTGTCTCTGAGACTTTTTTGTGGAAATGTATCTTGGAGACATCATTGGTAGAAAAAAGTGTCTGAGAAATTTTTTGTGAAACAAGTGTTTTTGAGATGTTTTGGTGGAAAAGTGTCTCTGAGACTTATTTGTGGAAATGAGTCTTGGAGACATCATTGGTAGAAAAAAGTGTCTCTGAGACATTATGTCTGAAAAAAGAATCTCTGATGTCTCATATTTTTTAAAAGTGTCTCTGAGACTACAGCTTTTGTGAAAAAAGAGCCCGTGAGACATATTTTGTGGAAATAGTGTCTCCGAGACATTTTTTGTAAACAAAGTGTCAGACACATTTTGTCTGAAAACCCTGTCTCTGAGACATTTTTTAAAAGTGTTTCTGCGACATTTTTTGTGAAAAAGTGTCTGATAGACATTATTTGTCTCGTTTTGTGTAAAAGCGTTTATGAGACATTTTTTGCGAAAAAAAAGAGTCTCTGAGACTTGTTTGTGGAAATGAGTCTTGGAGACATCATTGGTAGATAACAGTGTCTCTGAGACATTATGTCTGAAAAAAGAATCTCTGATGTCTCATTTTGTGCGAAAGCGTTTATGAGGCATTTTTTGCGAAAAAAAATGTCTCTGAGACTTGTTTGTGGAAATGTATCTTGGAGACATCATTGGTAGAAAAAAGTGTCTCTGAGACATTTTTTCCGCAAAAAAAAACAAAATTTTCAAAATTTATTTTTGGTGGAAAAAGTGTCTCTGAGACTTGTTTGTGGAAGTGAGTCTTAGAGACATCATTGGTAGAAAAAAGTGTCTCTGAGACATTATGTCTGAAAAAACAATCTCTGATGTCTCACTTTGTATAAAAGCGTTTATGAGACATTTTTTGCGAAAAAAGTGTCTCAGTGACTTGTTTGTGGAAATGTATCTTGGAGACATCATTCGTAGAAACAAGTGTCTCTGAGACATTTTTTCAACAAAAATCTAATTTTTCCACAAAATAAGATTATTTGAGATATTTTGTTTGAAAAAAGTATCTCTGAGACATTTTGTTTTTAAAGTGGCTCTCAAATATTTTTTGGTGGAAAAAGTGTCTGTGAGACATTATTTTGTGAAACATTTTTTTTTTTGTGAAAAAGACATCTGAAGAAGACTTTTTTGTGAAAAAGTGTCTCTGAAACATTTTTTTTGTGAAATATGATATATCTCAGAAAAAATGTCTCAGAAACATAATTTTTTCTGTAAACAGTCCATTTTCTGAAAACAAAGTCTCTGAGACACTTTCCAAAAATGTGTCCAAATTTTTTCTGAAAACAGAGTCTCTGAGATACTGTTTTCTTAAAAACGTGTCTCTGATAAAAAAAAATATTCTTAATGATTTGAATACTAAATCCCATATTGTATCTGGCCTTCCAAATGATTTGCCATTAACAGGCTTGATTTATTTTCTGTTAGGTATTGAAGGCACTTTCAAAGGGGGGGTGTGGTTTTAAGCCTTTAAAGTCTTAAAAAGTTAGGTCGTTTTTTTTTCACACAATGCCCTGGTATTATTTTCTCTTTTTTTCTGGCAAACTTTTTTCTGATTTTGTTTGTTTCCATGAATTTTTGGGTTTACAAGCCTTTTTTTGGTAGAAGTTTTGTTGTTGTTCATTTGCCATAGACCATTTCAATGTTTGATAGACTCCATCAATGGCATAGGGAGTGAATGAATAAACGAGACTAGGAACGACAGAACAATAACAAAAGCAAGCAAAAAAGCCAAACAATGATGACTTTTTTGGTAGGCTTCTGTATTTGGGTTTTTTGTGAAATTTTCTCTGTTAACCCATTCGGGGGTTTGGGTGTTTCTTTTTTATTTGCCATTACTTTGGTTCTTGGTTTTTTACAAACACGCACGCACATACACACTCACAAAAACACTGGCACTGATTCAACCAAGGAATAGTAAAAAAAAATTGTAAAGAAAAAGGGCTTACAGCCATGATGGTTGCCAAAAGAAAGCACCTCTACAAATATACAAAGCCACTCTGTCGTATGCCGTATGTTTGTTGCAGTATGAATTGTCCAATTGCCTTCACCATATTTGATTAGGGGTGTGAATGTGTGTACAAGTGTTTGATAAGGAAGTGAGATTGAGTGTGAGTACAATATGATTGTTGATGCTCTTCATCTGTGAGCCTACCAAAATGAGGTGAGTACAAGATGTACACATGCACCCCACACTCTTTCTCTCGCACATGCACTTGTTTGCTTGCCTATATTGTGGAGAGTGTGAAAGTTTTCGCATGGGTGTGAGAGTGTGTGTATGTTAAAACAATTCACCCAACTTTAAGAGGCAAATACTCTGGCCCAGCAGTATTCTCATGACAAGTATGTGTGTAAAACTGCAATTGAGCAATGCACAATTCACATTATAGAGTGCCTAAACATTTACATACTAAGCAAAAGCAGTCAAATGCCAATTCGAGGAAAATAGCCATAGGGGGGGGGGGGGGGGGGACTGAGAGAATTTTTTTCCATTGCAAGAGAATATTCCTAGAAGAGGAGTGATAAAGAGGAGTTTAGCTAAGGGCATACATTTAAACAATGAATGTCTAGATTGCATGCAAATGCATGGACGAAAGATATATGTAAATGACAGACAGACAGACAGACACATAGAAAGACAGTTGACGGAAGAGACAGAACATAAGAACCCTTAGTGGTGTGCTGCCTATGAGGACAAACAATGTTCAACAATCATGTTCTCTCTAAGTCTTATATGATGATGAGGATGATGATGGCATATGTCATAGGTTTAAGTCCTCAATTGGTGTGAATGGACAGCCTAGTTAGTCTTCCAGTGTTCATTTCCGAGTATTTTACTTTCAACTTTCTGCCTTCTTGATTCATTATTACAACATTTTTGCAACTCGTATCAATTGTCTTTGGAATGGAAAAAACAACAACAACAATTGATGATTGTAACCCGTAAAAATCCTGTACTTATGACAATTACACAAAAACCAATAACCAGTTTAACCAATCAGTATACAAGAAAAATCAATCGGTAAAATTGCTAAATGAAATCTCTTCTATGGTAGTTACCAGGCTAAAGACCAGAGTTCCTTAATACCAAATGCTAATGCACTCGTATACATACTGTTGACCACAAGAACATTGAGAGTACATAGTTGGAAATTACAATTTAATTTATTAGCACTAGGGATCCATAGAATAAAAAACCGGATAGGAATTCTCGATTAATCAAGTTTATGGGTGGGAATATCAAAGAGATTGGAGAATGAGAAGAGATCGACTCAGTATGATCTTTGGTCAGTTATGGAGACATTTTAGAAGAGTTAAATACTAAAACATGTAACGGACATTACAAAGGGTTTAGGAGACAAGATAAGAGAAGGGATCGAGAAGAGAATCGACTCTTTGTACTTGTGGTCAGTTATAAGAATAAGCATTACAGAGGGTTTAGGAGAGAAGAGAAGAAGGTAGCGAGAAGAGAAGACAAGAGGAGATCGAGAAGAGAATCGACTCATTAGACTTATGGTCAGTTATATAGAATTAAGATTGAAACAAGTCCATGGTCTTCGCCCGAAATGTTTGTCTGCCCGACACAGCAATGCTATCTTTAGGACATTTTCCCGATAATATTCGGCATTTATTTTGATCTCACGGTCTATAATCTACCATTACGACAGCCCACACATTACCATCTTCTTAGCTGACCTCATAGGCAAGTAAACCCGATCATTTTGTTTGTTCACAAACTGCTCTATTTGGAATGACTTCTCATCGGAGAAAAGGAAATTCGGTAACTGGCCGAATTCAACACTTTTGTATTTTTTACTAACAAATATTACTCTCCGAAATGCATTGGTGGCCATTGTGTGGTGGAAATGAATATTTCCATAGAAAATTTTGTCAATAATTTATTTCTATAGAAAATTTTTACAAAATTTTATTTCTATAGAAAATTTTCTAAAAATTTTATTTCTATAGAAAATTTTGTCAACATTTTATTTCTATAGAAAATTTTGTCAAAATTTTATTTCTATAGACAAATTTGTCAAAATTATATTTCTATAGAAAATTTTGTCAAAATTTTATTTCTATAGAAAATTTTGTCAAAATTTTATTTTTATAGAAAATTTTGTCAAAATTTTATTTTTATAGAAAATTTTGTCAAAATTTTATTTTTATAGAAAATTTTGTCAAAATTTTATTTTTATAGAAAATTTTGTCAAAATTTTATTTTTATAGAAAATTTTGTCAAAATTGTATTTCTATAGAAAATTTTGTCAAAATTGTATTTCTATAGAAAATTTTTTTCAAAACTTTATTTCTATACAAAATTTTGTCACAATTTTATTTTTATAGAAAATTTTGTCAAAATTTTATTTTTATAGAAAGTTTTGTCAAAAGTTCATTTCTACTGAAAATTTTGTCAATATTTTATTTCTACAGAAAATTTTGTCAAAATTTTATTTCTGTAGAAAATTTTGTTAAATTTTTATTTCTAAAGAAAATTTTGTCAAAATTTTATTTCTATAGAAAATATTGTCAAAATTTTATTTCTATAGAAAATTTTGTCAAAATTTTATATCTATAGAAAATTTTGTCAAAATTTTATTTTTATAGAAAATTTTGTCAAAATTTAATTTTATAGAAAATTTTGCCAAAATTTTATTTTTATAGAAAATTTTGTCAAAAGTTCATTTCTACTGAAAATTTTGTCAATATTTTATTTCTACAGAAAATTTTGTCAAAATTTTATTTCTGTAGAAAATTTTGTTAAATTTTTATTTCTAAAGAAAATTTTGTGAAAATTTTACTTGATTTCTATACAAAATTTTGTCAAAATTGTATTTCTATAGAAAATTTTGTCAAAATTTTATTTCTATAGAAAATTTTGTCAAAAGTTTATTTCTGTAGAAACTTTTGTCAAAATTTTATTTCTTTAGAAATTTTTGTCAAAGCTTTATTTTATTTCCATAGAAAATTTTGTCAAAATTTTATTTCTAAAGGAAATTTTGTCAAAATTTCATTTCTATAGAAAATTTTGTCAAAATTTTATATTTATAGAAAATTTTGTCAAAATTTCATTTTTATAGAAAATTTTGTCAAAATTTTATTTTTATAGAAAATTTTGACAACATTTCATTTGTATAGAAAATTTTGTCAAAATTTTATTTTTATAGAAAATTTTGTCAATAATTTATTTCTATAGAGAATTTTTGTCAAAACTTTATTTCTATACAAAATTTTGTCAAAATTTTATTTTTATAGAAAATTTTGTCAATAATTTATTTCTATAGAAAATTTTTACAAAATTTTATTTCTATAGAAAATTTTGTCAAAAATTTATTTCTATAGAAAATTTTGTCAATAATTTATTTCTATAGAAATTTTTGTCAAAATTTTATTTTTATAGAAAATTTTTGAAAAAATTTAATTCCTTTAGAAAATTCTGTCAAAATTTTATTTCTTAAAATTTCTTTCCGGAGGACTTTAGTTTTTCTTTGGGTTTATCTCTTCCATCGAACCCATTTTTGTCCTCCAACAAATTCATGGCAGCTATCTCAGCCAGATTGCTTGCTTTAAATCTCCTTAAGTATTTTTATATAATTGGAATCAAAGTTGCCTAAATTGTCTTACATTTACCGATTAAATCAATTCCCTTTTTTCCCATTTAATAAAATTCCCCAGTTCTGATTTTAAACTGAGAACCTTCAGAAATAAAAAAAAAACAAACACAACAGAAAACTTAAATGAAAAATTCCATTCCCCACATGGCCTTATGTCTTTGTAAACCACTAAGACTAATAAAACAAAAACAAATGAACTGAACTGAACACTTCAAACAATGTCAGTATTTAATAGCATGAAAGAACAAAAAAAAACTTCTTTTGTGCTAATGTATTGTAGACCTCTGCCCCATCCTCCACTTTTATTCTTGCAGGAGGCAAGATGACCAACCGCCTGAAACTATGTGCACTCAAAATACTTTAGATTTGCAATTGCTCTTTAATTATCTTTGTGAAGAATTTCAAAGTTTCTCAAACCGAAAATTGTTTTGGGGGTACACCGAGCATAGGGCTCGGTTGCTTGTGTTTCACGCTCCTAACTTTTCATTTTGTAAAATTAAACTTTTGCGAATGTAAAGCTTCAAGGAATATGATGGGAAATGAGAAATGGAAGGTGGTTATATCAGAAAAATAAAAAAATAGGAGAAATTGCTAAATTTATGGGCAAAAATGACTTTATTAGACAGTACGGATGGACTGATGCACACCCAAGGATACATCTACGATTATAAATGCCGAATGTCATGTGGATCCTACATGTCCTACAGACAGTACTAATGCCTGGGCTAACAAACATTTCGGTTGCAGACCATGGATATTCCATCAGCACGCATCGACCAAGACTGTCTTACTGATTCCTCGCTTCACATCTACTACGCAATGGCCACCAAAATCTCCGGAAGATGTCGTAGTCTTGAACTGATTATTAGTCTTGGGCAAAATCTTTTATATAAAGGAATTAGTTTCTTTAAATCGTTCCTTCGTCCCATCTCTTGTAACAAATACAATTCGTACCGATTTCCATATTTGCCATCACTATCGTCTTCTACCGTCAGAGGAACTAGAGTCTTTATATATCTTCCTTCGCTCCATATAATTCCGTTGACAAAAGGACACGAGGTCGACATGTGGCGTCTTTGGCAATACTGCTCAGGGTGAGTCCCTGAGTCGATATAGTCATGTCCGTCTGTCTGAGAACATATTTTTGTGATCAATGTCCAGGTCGCAGGTTTAGTGCAATCATCTTCAAATTTGGCACTAAATAGATTCTGTTTTTGATCAGAATATAACCCTATTGGTTTTGGAAGAAATCGGTTCAGATTTAGATATAGCTCCCATATATATCTTTCGCTCGATTTTCCCTCATATGACCACAGACACCAAACTTGTAATCCGATTTACATGAAATGTTGCACAGGGAGTAGAATTAACATTCTAACTATGCATGTCAAATTTGGTCGAAATCGGTTCTGATTTAGATATAGCTGCCAAATATATATGTTTTTCCGATATGGCACAAATGGCCACAATACCCACATTTTCTTTAGAAAATCGCCACTGCTAAGTCGCAAAACTTGTCAAAATGACTCATATTTGCCTATATTTCCTATACATAACTATCGATCGGTAAATCATAAATAAACTTTCATGCATTTTATTTCTATAGAAATAAAATTTCGACAAAATTTTCTATTGTAATAAAATATTGACAAAATTTTCTATAGAAATAAAATTTTGACAAAAAATAAAATTTCGACAAAATTTTCTATAGGAATAAAATTTTGACAAAATTTTCTATTCGAATAAAATGTTGACGAAATTTTCTATAAAACTAAAATTTTGACACAATCTCATTTCTATAGAAATAAAATTTCGACAAAATTTTCTATTGGAATAAAATTTTGGCAAAATTTTCTATAGAAATAAAATTTCATCAAAATTTTCTATTGGAATAAAATTTTGATAAAATTTACTATAAAAATAAATTGATGACTTTTTACAAAATTTCCTATAAAAATAAAATTTCGAGAAAATTTTCAACAGAAATAAATCTTCGACAAAATTTTCTATTGTAATAAAATATTGACAAAATTTTCTAAAAACTAACATTTTGACAAAATTTTCTATAGAAATAAAATTTTGACAAAATTACATACAATTTCGACAAAATTTTCTAAAGAAATAAAATTTTGACAAAATTTTGTATAGGAAAAAAAATTCGACAAAATATTCTGACGAAATTTTCTGACAAAATTTTTTGACGAAACTTTCTATAAAACTAAAATTTTGACAAAATCTCATTTCTATAGAAATAAAATTTCGACAAAATTTTCTATTGGAATAAAATTTTGGCAAAATTTTCTATAAAAATAAAATTTGAAACTAAAATTTTGACAAAATCTCATTTCTATAGAAATAAAATTTTGCCAAATTTTCTATTGGAATAAAATTTTGGCAAAATTTTCTATAGAAATAAAATTTCAACAAAATTTTCTATTGGAATAAAATTTATATAAAATTTTCTATAGAAATAAATTGATGACTTTTTACAAAATTTTCTATAAAAATAAAATTTTGAGAAAATTTTCAACAGAAATAAAATTTTGACAAAATTTTCTATTGTAATAAAATATTGACAAAATTTTCTAAAAAATAACATTTTGACAAAATTTTCTAAATAAATAAAATTTTGACAAAATTACATACCATTTCGATAAAATTTTCTAAAGGAATAAAATTTTGACAAAATTTTCTATAGGAATAAAATTTCGACAAAATTTTCTGACGAAATTTTCTTAAAAAAATTTTTTTTAATAAATTTTCTATAAAACTAAAATTTTGACAACATCTCATTTCTATAAAAATAAAATTTCGACAAAATTTTCTATTGGAATAAATTTTTGGCAAAATATTCTATAGAAATAAAATTTCAACAAAATTTTCTATTGGATTAAAATTTTGATAAAATTTTCTATAAAAATAAAATTTCAACAAAATTTTCTATTGGAATAAAATTTTGATAAAATTTTCTGTAGAAATAAATTGATGACTTTTTACAAAATTTTCTATAAAAATAAAATTTTGAGAAAATTTTCAACAGAAATAAAATTTTGACAAAATTTTCTATTGTAATAAAATATTGACAAAATTTTCTAAAAAATAACATTTTGACAAAATTTTCTAAATAAATAAAATTTTGACAAAATTACATACCATTTCGATAAAATTTTCTAAAGGAATAAAATTTTGACAAAATTTTCTATAGGAATAAAATTTCGACAAAATTTTCTGACGAAATTTTCTTAAAAAAAAAAAATTGAATAAATTTTCTATAAAACTAAAATTTTGACAACATCTCATTTCTATAAAAATAAAATTTCGACAAAATCTTCTATTGGAATAAATTTTTGGCAAAATATTCTATAGAAATAAAATTTCAACAAAATTTTCTATTGGATTAAAATTTTGATAAAATTTTCTATAGAAATAAATTGATGACTTTTTATAAAATTTTCTATAAAAATAAAATTTTGAGAAAATTTTCAACAGCAATAAAATTTCGACAAAATTTTCTATTGTAATAAAATATTGACAAAATTTTCTAAAAAATAACATTTTGAAAAAATAAAATTTTGACAAAATTACATACAATTTCGACAAAATTTTCTAACGAAATAAAATTTTGACAAAATTTTTTATAGGACTAAAATTTCGACAAAACATTCTGACGAAATTTTCTCAAAAAACATTTTTTGACGAAATTTTCTATAAAACTAAAATTTTGACAAAATCTCATTTCTATAGAAATAAAATTTCGCAAAATTTTCTATTGGAATAAAATTTTAATAAAATTTTCTATGGAAATAAAATTTCAACTACATTTTCTATAGAAATAAAATTTTGACAAAATTTTCTATAGAAATAAATTGATGACTTTTTACAAAATTTTCTATAAAAATAAAATTTTGGGAAAATTTTCTACAGAAATAAAATTTTGACAAAATTTTCTGTAGAAATAAGACTTTGACAAAATAAGAAATACAATTTTGACAAAATTTTCTATAAAAATAAAATTTTGAGAAAATTTTCTAAAGATATAAAACTTTAACAAAATTTACTATCGAAAAAATTTCTACAAAATTTTTTATAGAAATAAAATTTGTACAAAATTTTCTAAAGAAATAAATTTGTCTTTAGAATCAAAATTTCGACTAAATTTTTTTATAGGAATAAAATTTCTCCAAAATTTTCTTTAGAAATAAAATTGCGACAAAATTATTTATAGAAATAAAATTTTGACAAAATTTTCTATAGAAATAAACTTTTGACAATATATTCTAAAGAAATAAAAATTTGACAAAAATTTTTAAAGAAATAAAATTTCAACAAAATTTTCTATAGAAATAAAATGTTGACAAAATTATCTTTAGAAATAATTTTGATTTTCGTGTTAGATCCAACTACCATTGTGAGTAAGTTCTCCCTTTTTTGTAAAAGTAGTATCTGAAATAACTAAAATAAAATAATAAAACACAACCAAACAAATTTTGATCAAATACTTTAAAATAGGAATTTATTTATTTGATTGATTTTTTGTAAAATTTTATTAAAATGTTGTAAAATTTTATTAAATTTTTGGCACGTGTGGAAACCGTGATCTAGAGTCAGCCTAACATTAAATCAAGGCAACCTAACTTTACCTAATATAACCATGGCAAAGTTATTATATCACGACCCAATAATAATGTAGGGTATAATCAAAAGAAAAATTCACAGAATAAAATAATTGTGCATTGAAATGGAAGGAATCACGCTGGAAATGTGTTGTGAGAAACTATTTCATTCTTTTATAATTTTCATTTAATTTTCATCCTCCAATAAGTAATTAAATTTTTTTCTGTTACTTCTCATTCCTGTGGAAGAGGTGTTGAGGGGGGAGGGGGTTTTCTTCAATAAACGCAATTGCATTGTCTCTCTAAGTGTAATGCTTGAATCACTACATTGCTCTCAAGTGTGTGTATGTGTGTGTGTTTTCTTTGAAGGGGGTTTGCATTTTTCTCTTCCTAGTAGTTGCTCGCTCTCGCTCTCTCTCTACCCCTCCTTCTCTTTATCTTTCTGTTGAATTCACTAGTATTTGTGTTACACAATTCAGCATGCCTAACATAAGAACAAAATACCAAAAAAATCCAATAAAGCTCAAAAAGCCACTGAAAAATGCAACAATGGGCAAACAAAAATGTTCGCTTCGAAATTCCTCTTAAAACAATAAATAAAATTGCTAGTCAAAATGAAGAAGGACAATGGGGAGAAAAAAAGAGAAACAGAAATTAAAAAACACACACATACACAAAAACCCTCTTGAAAACAGAAACACAAAGCGAGGAGCCACACACTTTAAGTGATGTATCAGTATCATCTGTATCTCTGTGTGTATTGGCCATCCAACGCCCATTTGTCCTTTCAGAAAACGACGAGTATCATTCACAGGATCTGATAGTGAAAAATGCAACAACCCATCATCTAAATGGTCTAGAGACATCGCGGCAGTAGGGTAGATAGCCAGAACGGTTAGGACTCTCTGTTACCATTACCGTGGCTAGTAGCCTCAATAGTCGCCAACTTGAATCTTGTTTTCATCCTATGCATTGTGCGTGAGTAAAAATTATGCCATTGGCCACTAAAGTCCAATAGCTTGATTTAAGCTTCTTCGAAAAGTGAGTAAATGCTGAATTGCTACAGCATTTACAGTGTGCCTTGGATCGCCACCACACAAGTATGAGTATTTACCCGTAGTCTTTTGTGATATTGTTAATGGCTTTGTGGTGAGGTGGGATTCACATTTTGATACAAACGAGTTCTAGCAAGGAAAGTACACAGAATAAAATATTTTCAATTAAAAATAGATTGAATTTGTTAAATGAGAAAAATAAAGTCAATAAAGAAAATGAGTGGACATTTTTTTTAATTTTTAATTAATAAATTAATTTTCCCAATTATTAAAATAATATAAAAAACATATTTTTAAATAAAAAATATTAAATTTAAATATATTTTTAAAAATAATACGCTATGTGCTCTTAGCTATAGGAGCATCATCCAATCAAATCAATTATAAATAATTGATAATTATTTTATAAATAAATAAGCAATAATATAATAAATAATTGATAAACTCAATTAAAAAAATAATTAATTTTTTCGACCAACATCAATTCAATTATGAATTAAAACCAATTAAAAATTTAATTAAAAGACCCAGAAGAAATCAATTAATTTTTTAAGCAATTATATTTTTATATTATTTAATTAATTAATTAATTAAAATATTAATTATTTTTAATTAATTCTGTGATTGATATTATCATTTTCGTGAGTGGACCAAAATCAAATCAATTATGAATTAAAACCAATTAAAAATTTAATCAAAAGACCCAGAAGAAATCAATAAATTTTTTAATAAAGTATGTTTTATATTATTTAATTAATTAATTAATATTATTTATTTTTAATTAATTCCGTGATTGATATTAACATTTTCGTGAGTGGAGAACTTACAATTAAAAAATTAATTGAATAAATTAATTTCGTTATTCAAACAAAAAAAACAAAAAATTCATCTAAACTAAAAGTAATTATAAGTAAATAAATTTACAAAATAATTAACAACCTTAAACAAAAAAAAATAATTTAAAATTTTCGACCAAAATCAATTAAATTTTGAATTGAAATCAATTAAAAATTTAATTAAAAGACCCAGAAGAAATCAATTAATTTTTTAAGCAAGTATATATTTTTTTAAATATAATTAATTCTTTAATTGGTACTATTACTTCTGTGATTGAAGAAATTACAATTAGAAATTAATTGGACCATTTATAGGAATATTTATAGTAATACAATTTCGCCAACATTTTCTTTAGAAATAAAATTTCGTTATTTAATCAAAAAAATTCGTTATTTAATCAAAAACATTTCATTTAAAGAAAAAATAATTATAAATAAATAAACAATAATATAATAAACAATTTGTAAACTTAAATAAAAAAAATTATTGAATTTTTCGACCCACCATTTTACACCAATTAAATTATAAAATAAAACCAATTTAAATGTCAATTGAAAAAAATCAATTAATTTTTTAAAACTTTAGTTTTTATTTAAAAAAAAAAATAATTTAATTGGAATTTCCTTTGAAATAGTTTTGAATTATATTTCAAATATGTAAAAACATTTTATAGCTAATTTTTCTTATAGAAGTTTCATAAACCCTTTACACCATTTACACAGAAAGACCCCATGCATTTTCCAAGTGGGATTCTTGTGCGTGTGCCAGGAAACGCATTGATATGCATCAGCAAAATAAAACATTTTGTTGTCTTCTCATTTTCCATTTTTTTCTTGGCAATTCAAAATAGATTTTCCCATTGTTACGTTTTCTCATTAAGGAAAGCACAACCATTGTCCACTGATGGGGGCGAATTTTCATTATACTCAGGGAAAATTGGACCAATGGTTAAGAGTGGACAAAAGAAAGTACAGCTTAACCACAAATGGGGAGCAGGTGAATTTATATGAAATCAATATGTAAACTATTGACTTCAGTTTCATTTACTTTTGCACTTTGCTTAAAATTCATAAGAATTTCTTTAGAGATTAATTCATTATAATTTAAATTGAAGTTCATTAATAATTTCATTTGAAATTCCTTGAAATTCAAGCATACATCCATTCATTGATTAATTCATTATAATTTAAATTTCATTTCATTTGAAGTTCGTTAGAATACGACTTGAAATTCATTCATACATATATTTATATACATTAAAATTGCATTTGTAATTCATTAGAATTTCATTTGGAATTGTTTTCATGTGTAAAATTGAATTTCATTCACTAAAAATGTGTAAATATTCCATGTACGCATTTTTTTGCAGTTCCATTAGAGTTTGTTTTTTTCTAAATCATTAAAATTTATTAAAATTTGATTTGGAAATTATTTGAAATTCATTAGAGTTGGAAAAATCCAAAAATACAATTTAATTTAAAATTCATTAGAATTTCGTTTAAAATATATAAGAATTTCATTTGAAATTTATTAAAATTTTAGTTGAAATTAATTTTAGAATTTAATTTGAACTTTTTTAGACTTTGTTTTTTCTAAATCATTAAAATTTAATTGCACATTTATTTGAATGTCATATAGAAATTATTGGAATTTCATATGAAATTCATTAAAGTTGCATTTTAAATGACTAATATCTTAGATAAATATAAATCCATTTAAAATTCAGTAGAATTTCATTTAAAACACATAAGAATTTAATTTGAAAAATTTTGAAGTTTATTAGAATTTTATTTGAAATTAATTTTAGAATTGCTTTGGATTTGTTTTTTAGTTTTAATTTAAAATCATTAAATAAATAAAATTTCATTTGAACGTCATAAGAATTTCGTTACTTAATTTGAAATTAATTAGAATTTTATTTGAGTTTTATGTTGAGTTTTTTAGTTTTTCTTTAATATTTGAAAATTCTTATAATTCTTATAATTTTATTTGAAAATCATTAGAGCTGCATTTAAAAAAAAAATATTTTAAATTCATTTGAAACTCATAAGAATTTTACTGTTTTATGAATTTGAAATTTATTAGAATTTTATTTGATACGATATTTAGAATTTCATATCATATCATATGATCATATCATATCATATCATATCATATCATATCATATCATATGATCATATCATATCATATCATATCATATCATATCATATCATATCATATCATATCATATCATATCATATCATATCATATCATATCATATCATATCATATCATATCATATCATATCATATCATATCATATCATATCATATCATATCATATCATATCATATCATATCATATCATATCATATCATATCATATCATATCATATCATATCATATCATATCATATCATATCATATCATATCATATCATATCATATCATATCATATCATATCATATCATATCATATCATATCATATCATATCATATCATATCATATCATATCATATCATATCATATCATATCATATCATATCATATCATATCATATCATATCATATCATATCATATCATATCATATCATATCATATCATATCATATCATATCATATCATATCATATCATATCATATCATATCATATCATATCATATCATATCATATCATATCATATCATATCATATCATATCATATCATATCATATCATATCATATCATATCATATCATATCATATCATATCATATCATATCATATCATATCATATCATATCATATCATATCATATCATATCATATCATATCATATCATATCATATCATATCATATCATATCATATCATATCATATCATATCATATCATATCATATCATATCATATCATATCATATCATATCATATCATATCATATCATATCATATCATATCATATCATATCATATCATATCATATCATATCATATCATATCATATCATATCATATCATATCATATCATATCATATCATATCATATCATATCATATCATATCATATCATATCATATCATATCATATCATATCATATCATATCATATCATATCATATCATATCATATCATATCATATCATATCATATCATATCATATCATATCATATCATATCATATCATATCATATCATATCATATCATATCATATCATATCATATCATATCATATCATATCATATCATATCATATCATATCATATCATATCATATCATATCATATCATATCATATCATATCATATCATATCATATCATATCATACCATATCATATCATATCACATATCAAATCATTTCATATCACTGGAAATTCATAGCAATACCTTTAGGAATTTAGGAATTTTTGCAATTCCACTTCAATTTCCCTCCAATTCTATTCGAAAACTCCCTTTGAATTTCAATCGAAAGCAATTCGAATCTTATTACTTAAGCGTTTCAAATTTTGAAGCTTGAATTTTATTTGAAAACTACCTTTGAATTTCATTCGAAAGAAATTCCTATTTTATTTGTTATGCGCTTCAAATTTTAATGTGTATTGGATTTGATTTTGTTGTTGTTTTCGAATATTTTATTTATTTAAATTATTAAAAAAAATTTATTATTAAAGAAATTTATTTATGTTTTTGTTTTGCTTTATTCGAATTTCATTCAACTGAACTACATTAAATTTAGTTTCAATTGAATTGATTTTTTCATACATCCAACGCAGGACTTTTCATGCACACTGATTATATTTATCACTTCAACTCAATCCCATAGTTATACAAAATTGCACATTTTAGTAGTATTTTGGTTGACTGGTTGACTTGGTTGGATGCCTGCATTGGGGTTTGTTGGTTGGTGAACATCCAATAAGAACAACAACAACAACCACAGCAGATATACACAAACAGCATAAAAACTAGCAGAAAATCTGCCAACGGCAACAAAGTCATAAGGTTGACTTGGCGCAATCAACCTGATCAATTAAAACAACAATTGCAAACGAATGTGGCCGCACTACCCTCCCCAGAGACCATCAAGGTGCAATAGCTTTCTTGCTAGGGGCAATGTTTAATGCCCGTTAGCTTGTTACTACTGCTGGTAGCGTTGATGTTGGCAATTCTTGAATGGTGATGGTGCTGTGATGGTGGTGGTGGTGAATACTGCAAGTCATGTGTGAACGCATGCTAAAGAAAAATCGAGGACCAACGAAAAAACGTGTAGAAACAAAGACCACAATTCGGCAATTTTTGCCTCCGGATCTTGCCTTCGTCATTCATGGACTCTTTACTGATGTTAGCTACTAAAGCTGTATTGTTTTTCTTTTGTATTATTGCCGACCTTTTGCAATGCTGAACCCCCTCCACTTATCCACCATAACCACTGTAGTAGTTTTATATCCTCTGTATAGTTATTTCTCAATCGTCTCATCACTTTTATCATAGCCATGGAAAGACAACAGTAACATTTTGGTATATATCCGAGAGAGAGAGAAAGAGAGAGAGAGCGAGAGATTGTTGCAGAATAAACGTTTTTTGTCGTTGTTATTCCTCATGTATTTAACCATCGTTAGATTGTGTTGTCAGATAATAGAGATATACCCACATACCTGCATACCATGTATTTACCAGCAATAAATGATATTAGAGTTTAACGAAAATAAATTGAAAATGTTCAATTCACTTATTATTTATTTTTTCTTATTTATTTTCAGAATACCAAGGTTTTTAAAAAATACCAAAGTAAGTCAATTTTGTGATGCAATTATACTTATGGCCATTTATTTTTACTAATATCTCTTCGCACAAAATCGTTCGTTCGTAAGAAGTCATAATAAACATACACAAAAAAGCTTACAGAAGTGCAACTTGGTAAGGGAAGGAATAAAATTTTCTATAGAAATAAAATTTTGACAAAATTCTCTATAGAAATAAAATTTTGACAAAATTTTCTATAGAAATAACATTTTGACAACATTTTCTATAGAAACAAAATGTTGATCAAATTTTCTATAAAAATACAATTTTGACAAAATTTTCTATAAAAATAAAATTTTGACAAAATTTTCTGTAGAAATAAAATTATGACAAAATTAGCTATAGAAATAAAATTTTGACAAAATTAGCTATAGAAATAAAATTTTGATAAAATTAGCTATAGAAATAAAATTTTGATAAAATTTTTTATAGAAATAAAGTTTTGACAAAGTTATCTATACAAGTAAAATTTTGACAACATTTTCTATAGAAACAAAATTTTGATCAAATTTTCTATAAAAAATACAATTTTGACAAAATATCTATTGAAATAAAATTTTGACAAAATTTTCTGTAGAAATAAAATTTTGACAAAATTAGCTATAGAAATAAAATTTTGATAAAATTTGTTATAGAAATAAAGTTTTGACAAAATTCTCTATATAATAAAATTTTGACAACATTTTCTACAGAAATAAAAATTTGACAAAATTTTCTATAGATAAAAAATTTTGACAATATTTTCTATTGCATTGTAGTTTAGTCAATGCATGGTTTTAAGCTGAAATAAAAAACAACAACAATGATTAAAGAAAAAAACCAACAATAACAAAACGAATGAAATAAAAATTTGAGAAAATTTTCTATATTTAGAAATAAAATGCTGACAAAATTTTCTTTAGAAATAAAATTTTGACAAAAAATTCTATTGAAATAAAATTTTCTATAGAAATAAAATTTTGACAAAATTTTTTATAGGAAAAAAATTTTGACAAAATTTTCTATAGGAAAAAAATTTTGACAAAATTTTCTATAGAAATAAAATTTTTAAAAAATTTTCTACAGAAATAAAAGTTTCAGAAAATTGTCTATAGAAATAAAATTTTGACAAAATTATATATAAAAATAAAATCTTGACAAAATTTTCTATAGATATAAATTTATTGATATTTTTGATTTATGCTTAAAACCAAGCATTGACTAAACTACAAGTGTAGCTTAACCTATCAACCAATTATCAGAATTAATTCGGGTAATTCTCTAAACCCAAAGTGAGCTACACTTGAACCTCCTGAAAAAAGTCAAATTTGTTTAGGCATTAGCCGACTATCAAGGCTAATGCCTAAACAAATTTGCAAGCATATCTATCAAAATAAAATTTTGACAAAATTTTCTATAGAAATACAATTTTGACAAAGTTTTCTATAGAAATACAAGTTTGACAAAATTTTCTATAAAAATAAAATTTTACCCAAATGTTCTATAAAAATAAATTTTCTTCAATGCATACAATTTTTACAACATTTTCTATAGAATCAAAATTTTGACAAAATTTTCTATAGAAACAAAAATTTGACAAAATTTTCTATAGAAATAAAATTTTGACAAAGTTTTCTATAGAAATACAATTTTCAGAAAATTTTCTATAGAAATAACATTTTGACAAAATTTTCTATAAAAATAACATTTTAACAAAATTTTCTAAAAAATAAAATTTTAACAAAATTTTTAGTAAAATTTTGCTAAATTTTCTATAGAAATAAAACTTTAACAAAATTTTCTATAGAAATAAAATTTTGACAACATTTTTTATAGAAATAAAATTTTGACAAAATTTTCTATAAAAATAAAATTTTAACAAAATTTTCTGTAGAAATAAAATTTTCTATAAAAATAAAATGTTGACAAAATTTTCTATAAAAATAAAATATTAACAAAATTTTTAATAAAATTTTGCCAAATTTTCTACAGAAATAAAATTTTGCCAAATTTTCTACAGAAATAAAATTTTAACAAAATTTTCTATAGAAATAACATTTTAACAAAATTTTCTATAAAAATAAAATTTTAACAAAATGTTTAGTCAAATTTTGCTAAATTTTCTATAGAAATAAAATTTTAACAAAATTTTCTATAGAAATAAAATTTTGACAAAATTTTCTTTAGAAATAAAATTTTGACAAAATTTTCTATAAAAAGAAAATTTTAACAAAATTTTCTGTAGAAACAAAATTTTCTATAAAAATAAAATGTTGACAAAATTTTTTATAAAAATAAAATTTTAAAAAAATTCTTAATAATATTTTGCCAAATTTTCTACAGAAATAAAATTTGAACAAAATTTTCTATAGAAATAACATTTTAACAAAATTTTCTGTAGAAATAAAATTTTCTATAAAAATAAAATTTTAACAAAATGTTTAATAAAAGTTTGCCAAATTTTCTATAGAAATAAAATTTTGCCAAATTTTCTATAGAAATAAAATTTTAACAAAATTTTCTATAGAAATAAAATTTTGACAAAATTTTCTATAGAAATAAAATTTTGAAAAAATTATTTATAAAAATACAATTTTAACAAAATTTTCTGTACAAATAAAATTTTCTATAAAAATAAAATTTTAACAAAATTTTTAATAAAATTTTGCCAAAATTTCTATAGAAATAAAATTTTGCCAAATTTTCTATAGAAATAAAATTTTGCCAAATTTTCTATAGAAATAAAATTTTAACAAAATTTTCTACAGAAATAAAATTTTAACAAAATTTTCTATAGAAATAACATTTTAACAAAATATTCTATAGAAATAAAATATTGACAATATTTTTATAGAAATGAAATTTTGACAACATTTTCTACAAAAATGGCTTAAAAAGGAGATTTCACGCTTCATTTCTACCGTACAAAAGCCACGCAGGGCCAATTTCGAGCTGTTTGTGATGGCTTTGTCGGCTTTTGGAGGCCACTATTCGTACCAAATTAATTCTAAAATTTGATGTTGTTGTTTCCGACTTTTGTGCTTTCGCTTTGCCACCCTGTATATGTTACCGGGGATAAAAACATTTATCGGTACACCCTACAGCCCACCTTTATGGAAAATTGTTTGTGGGGGTTTTACCTACAAAACTACTTTTACGGATACACTCACGCGCCCACACAAACGTTACATACGTTAAATACCTTCGTAATCAAAGCTACTTCCACGTACAGGTGAATGCGTGAGTGTCAGTGCGTGTATGTATGAGTTTCCGTTTCCTTTGAAGGAAAACAATGTCTGCTCAACGTACCTGATGACTCGGTAGTTAATGTCGTTGTCGTTGTCATTGCTGTCAGTGCTAGTGCACTACTTCCACTTCCATAAACTATAAAGCTACCACTGACTATACCTTTTATTGTTGTCATCCGGAGGAGGTTCACATTGGGGTTTGTTGTTTTTTTAATTGTTCTTGTCGTTGTTGTCTTAAATGGCATTGTGTCGCCACAGGATATGGTCTTTGGTAGTAGTCGGTTTTTTTTTTGTTACTAGACCTTCTTCATTGTTTCCTTTCTTCATTCTCTCTACGATTCTTTCATAAATGTAAAGACTTTTATGGATGTTTTCTCGTCCATGTTAACGTTGCCGGTGTGGTTGTAATGGATAGATTCACATACTTACACACAAACTCATGCAGATAGGCAAATGTAGATCCAATTTAACGCAGAGGTTTCCTCTTGAGCATATACTCACACACACAGATGCATACACGTGTAGATTTACTTGAGTGCCACTCACGTAGCAATGCATTTAAAAAAGTTTTGGTCGTTTGTTGCTTCATTGCATTGGTTTGTATTGTTGGCCATTGTGTTCATTCATTCCTTTGAGCTTGGGGCCTTGCTTGGATTTGTCTGTTGCTCCTACTGCCTGCCAGCCATGGCCAGAATACCATTTGGTATGTTTGGCTGTAGTTTGAGTTGTTTACTTATGGCATTTCAAAAGATTACCATCGTTTTCATTAAGATAAAACTTTGATTGGAATGCGATTACAAATTGGTACAGGAATTATTGCTGAATAACCAACCACACCGACCACTTGTGTACACAAACACACGAATATACATTCACACACACAGCATATGCTCTCAAAAATAAAAGCCAAACAAAATATACCTGCAGAGATTTATATTGTTTACATGTTGTCTTTATGGCACAAGATAAGTGCAAAGCATCACAAGAGAAAAAACAACCAGGAGAGAGAGTGAGAGAGAAGATATCATCCATATTTTGGGTTAGATCGTGTGTGTGTGTGTTTATGTGAGTATGTTTGACCTGCATGCGGTTTTATGGGGCAAACAAACAAAAATTTTAAAGTCACACCAGGGTTAGCAATGTCACATTAACATGGAGAGCTACAAATATACAAACACTCTCAGCTTCTCTTATAGTTTATCACACACATGCACACAAACCTATGTATGGCTTAAGCTATAAGACAACAAGTCTTTGAACATTTTTATTAAGTTTTTAAGGTAAACTTATCAAAATCTCATTGTTATTAGCCTAGATTAAGTCTTGAATAAGTTTACTTACTCTTAATAACTCTGAATGAGAGTGTATTTTACTTACTCTTAATAACTCTGAATGAGAGTGTATTAATTGATGAAAGTTTTGAAATATAATCACCATATGATTGGTTGAGGTGTTAAAAACGATTATTGGCTTTTAATTTTGTTTATGGTTTTGGTAAAAGATTCTTCATTAAAAATTGTGAGACTAGAAAATGCGGAAAGTTTTGTTGGGATTTTAATGGGTTTGAAGCGATACTAATGGATAGTAAATTAGTAAGTTTGAAAAGGTTAACTAAATCATACTCCTACATATGACTATGTCAAGCAAAATTGGGTATTATCAATAATGACAAACTAGATTAAATCTAAAGCGTAGCCGTAATGGCTTCGATTAGATTGAAGATGTTGGCAGAATTGACGGAAACACCAAAAACATGCTGAAACATCAAAGAATAATAGGGGAAACGGTGGGTGAAACAGCGGATGCTGCAATAACCCATTATCGTATACCTGAGGTGACCATGGCTGCCGAATGTGACATTATGAGGGCAGTAAGATGGTCCTGGGACACCCATTCTCTCCAATTTTCTCAGAAATACAATTTTCTATAGCAATAAAATTTTGAAAAAATCTATATAAATATCATTTTCACAAACTTTTCTATAGAAATAGTATTTAAAAAAAATTCTAACGAAATAAAATTTTGACAATATTTTCTATAGAAATAAATTTTTGACAAAATGTTTCTATAGAAATAAATTTTTGCCAAAATTTTCTAAAGAAACAAAATTTTCTACAGAAATAAAATTTTGACAAATTTTCTTTTCAATAGAAATTAAATTTTCACAAGATTTTCTAAAGAAATAAAATTTACTAAAGTAATAAAACTAAAGTTTTGAGAAAATTTTCTAAAGAAATAAAATTTTGACAAAATTTGCTATAGAAATAAACATTACGAAAATAATCTATAGAAATAAATTTTGACAAATTTTTTACAAAAATAAAATTTTCTATAGAAATAAAATTTTGAAAAGATTTTCTAAAGTAAAAATTTTTGACAAAATTTTCTTTAGAAATAAAATTTTGACCAAATTTTCTTTAGAAATAAAATTTTTACAAATTTTTTTAGAAATAAAATTTTCACAGCCTTTTCTATAGAAATAAAATTTTGAAAACAATTTTCTATAGAAATAAAATGTTGACATAATTTTCTATAGAAATAAAACTTTGTCATAATTTTCTATAGAAATAAAATTTTGACATAATTTTCTACATAAATAAAATTTTGACAAAATTGTCTATAGGTAGAAAATAGAAATAAAATGTTAACAGTTTTTTTATAGAAATAAAGTTTGACAACATTTTCTATAGAAATAAAATTTGGAAAAAAATTTTCCATAGATTAAAATTTTAATAAATTTTTGTATAAAAATAAAAGAGAAACAAAATTTTCTATAGAAATAAAATTTTGCAATATTTTCTATAGAAATACAAAATTGAAAAAAAATTCTTTAGAAATAAAATTTTGACATAATTTTCTATAGAAATAATATTTTGACAACATTTTCTATAGAAATAAAATTTAGACAAATCGTTAACAATTTTTTTTTATAGAAATAAAGTTTGACAACATTTTCTATAGAAATAAAATTTGGAAAAAATTTTCCATAGACCTAAAATTTTAATAAATTTTTGTATAAAAATAAAAAAGAAACAACATTTTCTAGAGAGATAAAATGTTGACAAAGTTTTCTATAGATATAAAATTTTGACAATATTTTCTATAGAAATACAAAATTGAAAAAAAAATTGTATAGAAATAAAATTTTGACATATTTTTCTATAGAAATAATATTTTGACAACATTTTCTATAGAAATAAAATTTTGACAAAATTTTCTATAAAAATTTTCTATTTCATTTTCTATAGAAATAAAATTTAGACAAAATTTTCTATAAAAATACAGTTTTAAAAAAATGTTCTATAGAAATAAAATTTTGACATAATTTTCTGTAGAAATAAATTTTTGACATAATTATCTATAGAAATAAAATTTTGACAAAATTTTCTATAGATAGAAAATAGAAATAAAATGTTAACAATTTTTTTATAGAAATAAAGTCTGACAACATTTTCTATAGAAATAAAATTTGGAAAAAATTTTCCATAGACCTAAAATTTTAATAAATTTTTGTATAAAAATAAAAAAGAAACAAAATTTTCTAGAGAGATAAAATGTTGACAAAGTTTTCTATAGATATAAAATTTTGACAATATTTTCTATAGAAATACACATTTGACAAAGTTTTCTATAGAAATAAAATTTTGACATAATTTTCTATAGAAATAAAATTTTGTCATAATTTTCTATAGAAATAAAATTTTGACATAATTTTCTATAGAATAAAAATTTTGACATAATTTTCGATAGAAATAAAATTTTGACAAAATTTTCTATAGATAGGAAATAGAAATAAAATGTTAATAATATTTTTTATAGAAATAAAGTTTGATAACATTTTCTATAGAAATAAAATTTGGAAGAAATTTTCCATAGACCTAAATAAATTTTTGTAAAAAAATAAACAAAATTATCTAGAGATATAAAATTTTAACAAAATTTTCTAAAGAAATGAAATTGAGACAAAATTTTCTATAGAAATAAAATTTTGACATATTTTTCTATATAAATAAAATTTTGACATTTTTTCTGTAGAAATAAAATTTTTACAATATTGCCTATAGAAATAAAATTTTGAAGAAAAACCAACGCAAGGGTAGGAAGGAAGATGAATATACTATGGGTTGACTCAGATAAGAAAAAGGCTGGAGAACTACTCAAGGGTAGTAGGACGACACATCTATGCCGAGCATCTGTGAGGAGCAGCACGCATGTAGAGCGTGTTTTGAAAATGATGAGACATGGGAACATTTTCTTTGGTACTGCTCTGCTTTTACTAGGCAAGGAATTACCCCAATCGGGAGAGAGATGATTTGGCATCTGGCCCACCTGGGAAACCGGAAATGGCAACAAATTAGGGAATTCATTAGAGACACATAGTTCCTGGTACGATGGAAATACGATATTAGAGCGCACAACAAGCCGAATATTGGCTTAGGCCAATATCAGACAAGGGGAACCGAAATCCTCTTTTAATTCTAACGCAACGAGAGAATCCAAGCAGAGATAGCATACATGCTGTATTTTAAAGAAATGTTCAGATTTTGCATAACTTCCGCCTTTTTATACCCTCCACCATAGGATGGGCGGTATATTAAGATTTTCATTTCTCTCAGACCCCATAAAGTATGCGTAATGAAATTCTGGGTCGATTTAGCCATGTCCGTCCGTCTGTTGAAATCTCGCTTCTCTTGCGAACGAAACAAGCTATCGACTTTAAACTTGTCCCAAGTAGCTATTATTGATGTAGGTCGAATGGTATTGTCATATCTGACCACTACGTAAAGTATAGCTCCCTTATAAACCCACCCCCAGATTTGGATTGCGGAGCCTCTTGATCCCGATCAAGAACTAAAGAAGACAATGTTAACAATGTATTATGCCATCGAGAACTTTTACCACAACTCAAGTAATTCGATTGTGGTATATAAGATTCGTTCTGGCCAAACTTTCGACCGTACTAATTCGTTTAAATCTCGCTCCCTTAGAACATAACTTGTCCCTTATTTATATAAGCTTTATTTTACATTTTTTACTTGAGCATGCAGATCTTTGTATCAAAATTTTATCTAGGAATTTTCAATAAACTGGCCAAATTGTAGCAACTTTTTCGACACTTCTTTTTTTACCACTTTCTCATCTAAGGTGAAACGAAAATAATCAAAGCTAATGTTAGAAGTATTTTGCCTTCTGTCCTCCTAGATTCCGCAGAAATATTTTCTCTAAACATGTTGGCATTAATTTCTCTAGTCATTCTTTTAAATTCTCGGAAATCTAAACCACCTGTTGCATGTTGGTAACCACAATTTTTCTTTTTATATCCGTAATCCTTTGGTATAAGGAATGTATGTACATTGACCATTAATAAAAATATTTTTGGTATCCTCTATAAGGATATAAAAATTAATTACAAAAAATTACCTTAGTTACCATTCTGGGTTTTGCAATAACACCCCCTATGGTAGACTCGTCACCCGTCATCACCCAGCAAATATATTTCTCACAAACCACAAACAAATGGTTTGTTCTAATAATGATTGTGAAGCATACACACACACACACAACCATGCATTTAGAATCCGCAATGTACACAAATACATACTACCATCTATATGGCTTATGGCCACACACTCGCTCGCACACACACACACACACACAAATAAATGGCATTGCATGATAAACATACAGAGTAGAGTTGTA
This sequence comes from Haematobia irritans, assembly GCF_050003625.1. Lineage (NCBI taxonomy): Eukaryota > Metazoa > Arthropoda > Insecta > Diptera > Muscidae > Haematobia > Haematobia irritans. The sequence goes on from NC_134397.1 coordinate 18,712,091, forward strand.
TAGGTTGATGTTCTTAGTTCTTGTTCTAGGGAAATAATTTCAAGAACTATGCAACTTAAAGTTACAACTACAAGTGTTAAGTAAATTCAGAAACCACTTCTCTCCCCTTCCCACCCCTCCTCACAACTACTCAACTAATACATATCAAACTTCTCACCACATCCAGTTGGAAGAATTGAATGAAAGCAAAGCTATGGCTTAGATTATTTTGGGGGCGGGGGTGGATAGGAAAGAGTGACGTTGGAATTTGAGGAAAATAAGTTCAATAATCCTTGAAATTAATTTGGGGTAATATTTTCCAAAGGATAAAGACATTTATACATATTTACTTAATAACATTTAGCAATCTGTGGTATAAAGCTTAGACGCACACACACACACAGGCACATATTTGAGTGTGCGACATATGAAATCAAGTCATTCCTTATAGCCACATTAGATTTGGTCTTGGTTATGTGTTGTTTGAAAAATTTCATAAATTTAAGTTTTCGAAAATGAGGGAAAATTTTTCACCAAACTATTTCCTAAAAACGTAATGAAACTAAAAATGTAATTAAATATCAAGTGACTATAGCCAAAAATGTTTATGATTGCAAATATCCCATGGGAGAATTGTAAAGGTTGCAACTATGGTTGGCACTCCATCCAAACATAATCTACCAAAATTTAGAGAAAATTTTACAAAAATACTATCAAATTGCCATTGAAAATTTTTTCAAAATGTTGTTTCTATAGGAAATTTTGTCAATATTTTATTACTATAGAAAATTTTGTCAAAATTTTATCGCTATAGAAAATTTTATTTCTATAGAAAATTTTTGGAAAATTTTATCGCTACAAAAAATTTTTGCCAAATTATATCTCTATAAGGATCTTGTCAAAAATTTATTGCTATAGAAAACTTTTGCAAAAATTTTATTGCTATTAAAATTTTGTCAATATTTTATTTCCATAGAAAATTTTGTCAAATCTTTATTACTATAGAAAATTTTGTCAAAATTTTATCGCTATAAAAAATTTTATTTCTATAGAAAATTTTTGCAAAATTTTATCGCTACAAAAATTGTTTGCCAAATTATATCTCCATAGAAAATTTTGTCAAAATTTTATTGCTATAGAAAACTTTTGCAAAATTTTATTGCTATTAAAATTTTGTCAACATTTTATTGCTATAGAAAATTTTTTCAAATTTTATTGCTATAGAAAATTTTTGGAAAATTTTATCGCTACAAAAAATTTTTGCCAAATTATATCTCCATAGAAAATTTTGTCAAAATTTTATTGCTATAGAAAACTTTTGCAAAATTTTATTGCTATTAACATTTTGTCAACATTTTATTGCTATAGAACATTTTGTCAAAATTTTATTGCAATAGAAAATTTTGTCAAGATTTTATTTCTATAGAAAATTTTGTCAAAATTTTATTTCTATAGAAAATTTTGTTAAAATTTTGTCAAAATTTTATTTCTATAGAAAATTTTTGGAAAATTTTATCACTACAAAAATGTTTTGCCAAATTATATCTCTATAGAAAATTTTGTCAAAATTGTATTGCTATAGAAAACTTTTGCAAAATTTTATTGCTATTAAAATGTTGTCAACATTTTATTGCTATAGAAAATTTTGTCAAATTTTACTGCTATAGAATTTTTTATTTTATAGCGAATGCTATAGAAAATTTTGTCAAAATTGTATTGCTATAGAAAACTTTTGCAAAATTTTATTGCTATTAAAATGTTGTCAACATTTTATTGCTATAGAAAATTTTGTCGAATTTTACTGCTATAGAAAATTTTGTCAAAATATTATTTCTATAGAAAATTTTGTCAAAATTTTATTTCTATATAACATTTTGTCAAAATTTTATTGCTATAGAAAATTTTGTCAAAATTTTATTACTATTGTCAAAATTTTATTACTATTGTCAAAATTTTATTACTATTGTCAAAATTTTATTGCTATAGAAAATTTTGTCAACATTTTATTTCCATAGAAAATTTTGTCAAAATTTTATTACTATAGAAAATTTTGTCAAAATGTTATTCTGTCAAAATTTTATTGCTATAGAAAATTTTGTCAAAATTTTATTTCTATAGAAAATTTTGTCAACATTTTATTTCTATAGAAAATTTTGTCAAAATTTTATTGCTATAGAAAATTTTTTCAAGATTTTATTTCTATAGAAAATTTTGTCAAAATTTTATTGCTATAGAAAACTTTTGCAAATTTTATTGCTATTAAAATTTTGTCAACATTTCATTGCTATAGAAAATTTTATCAAAATTTTATTTCTATAGACAATTTTGTTAAAATTTTATTTCTATAGACAATTTTGTCAAAATTTTATTTCTATATAACATTTTGTCAAAATTGTATTGCTATAGAACATTTTGTCAAAATGTTATTCTGTCAAAATTTTATTGCTATAGAAAATTTGTCAAAATTTTATTTCAATAGAAAACTTTGTAAAATTTTATTGCTATAGAAAATTTTGTCAAAATTTTATTACTATAGAAAATTTTGTCAAAATTTTATTTCTATATAACATTTTGTCAAAATTTTATTGCTATAGAACATTTTGTCAAAATTTTATTGCAATAGAAAATTTTGTCAAGATTTTATTTCTATTGAAAATTTTGTCAAAATTTTATTTCTATAGAAGATTTTGTTAAAATTTTGTCAAAATTTTATTTCTATAGAAAATTTTTGGAAAATTTTATCACTACAAAAATGTTTTGGCAAATTATATCTCTATAGAAAATTTTGTCAAAATTTTATTCTGTCAAAATTTTATTTCTATAGAAAATTTTGTCAACATTTTATTTCTATAGAAAATTTTGTCAAAATTTTATTGCTATAGAAAATTTTTTCAAGATTTTATTTCTATAGAAAATTTGTCAAAATTTTATTGCTATAGAAAACTTTTGCAAAATTTTATTGCTATTAAAAGTTTGTCAACATTTCATTGCTATAGAAAATTTTATCAAAATTTTATTTCTATAGACAATTTTGTCAAAATTTTATTTCTATATAACATTTTGTCAAAATTGTATTGCTATAGAACATTTTGTCAAAATTTTATTCTGTCAAAATTTTATTGCTATAGAAAATTTTGTCAAAATTTTATTTCTATAGAAAATTTTGTCAAAATTTTATTGCTATAAAAAATTTTGTCAAGATTTTATTTCTATAGAAAATTTTGTCAAAATTTTATTGCTATAGAAAATTTTGTCAAAATTTTATTTCTATAGATTTTTTTTGGAAAACCCGCCAAATTTCAAGACCATATCATGGGATTATTGAGGGCCTAAGACATAGACGCTTATAACATTCACTGAATATGATTCAAATGCGCACTACTTTAAGAATTTTTGATATTAAGGTAGATTTTCCTATCTAAGAAGTATTTCATAAACTACAATTTTGAAAAAATTTTCTATAGAAGCAAAATTTCGACAAAATTTTCTATGGAAGTAAAATTTTGACAAAATTTTATATAGAAATAAAATTTTCTACAGAAATAAAATTTTGACAAAGTTTTCTATTTGTAATAAAATTTTGACAAAGCTTTATATAGAAATAAAATTTTGAAAAAATTTTCTATAGAAATAAAATTTTGACAAAATTTTCTAAGGCAATAAAATTTTGAAAAAATTTTTTTACAGAAATAAAATTTTGACAAAATTTTCTATAGCAATAAATTTTTGACAAAATTTTTTATAGTAAAATTTTTTTTTTGTTTTTTTACTGTTGGTTTGTACTTCAATCATATTTGTTGTTTTGATCTAAGCTTTAAAACCATTGCGTTGATTAAACTAAAAGAGTAGTTTAACCAATATAGGAAAAGAATGTTTGCCAAATTTATTTGGGCAAAGATCTATAGACTGCAAGATCGTTGGATGGACGCACGTTTCGGAATTACCACATTCCTCATCAACATCCTCTACTTATTTCTATAGAAAATGTTTGAAAAATTTTATCTCTACAAAAAATAGAAAATTTTGTCAAAATTTTATTGCTATAGAAAACTTTTGCAAAATTTTATTGCTATAGAAAACTTTTGCAAAATTTTATTGCTATAAAAAATTTTGTCAAATTTTACTGCTATAGAAAATTTTGTCCAAATTTTGTTGCTATAGTAAATTTTGTCAAATTTTACTGCTATGGAAAATTTTATCAAAATGTTATTTCTATAGAAAATGTTGTCAAAAATTTATTTCTATAGAAAGTTTTGTCAAAATTTTATTGCTATAGAAAATTTTGTCAAGATTTTATTTTTATTTTGTCAAAACTTTATTTCTATAGAAAATGTTGTCAAACTTTTGCAAAATATTATCTCTACAGAAAATTGTTGCAAAATTTTTTGCAAACTTTTATTGTTTTAAAAAAATTTTGTCAAAATTTTATTTCTATACAAAATTTTGTCAAAATTTTATTGCTATAGAAAATTTTGTCAACATTTTATTTCTAGAGAAAAATTCGTGGAAAACCCGCCAAATTTCAAGACCATATCGTCATTATTGAGGGCTTTAGTGTGCTTACAACAGACAGACGGACATCGTTGTAACGCCTGAAACCGTAACATATTACAAACGGAATAGCAAACGTATCCTTTTCAAAGAACTTCCAAGCCATAAACTCTGACACGGATGAGATAATTGCGTATTTCCATCCTAAGCATGGACGCATGTAAAATTGAATGAATGTGATTCAAATGTACATTACTTCAAGATCATAAGTTTTTTAAGATCAAACTGTTTTTGGAAGCTCTTTTTGATTGAGGAGTTAATGTGCAAATCACCGTTTCCTGAGTTGGTAGAATTCTACCAAAAAGATTTTTTACTGTAGATTTTTTACTGTTTGGTTTCCTCTCCCACAATCATATTGTATAATTTAATATTGTATAATTTTGACAAAATTTTCTATAGAAATAACATTCAGCCAAAATTTTCCATAAAAATAAAATTTTAACAAAATTTTCTATAGAAATAAAATTTTAAGAAAATTTTCTATAGAAGTAAAATGTTCTTCAAATTTTGGTACAATATTTTTAGCACGAGTGGCAACCGTGGTCCAAATGCAATTATTTCTACCCCATCTACATTACGGAAAGGAATGTGATGGCCTCCTGTTTTTTTTTTTTTTTTTGGATGGGAAGATTTTTGTTATTGTCAAAATCAGTTATATAATGTCCGAGGAAATAATATGGTTGTCACAAATATGTTACATGTTCTCCGAAAATAACATTTTGCTCTAGAAGGTGATCATGTTCCTTCTCTGGTAGTAGGTTAGGTGGCAGCCCGATGTATCAGGCTCACTTAGACTATTCAGTCCATTGTGATGCCACATTGGTGAACTTCTCTCTTATCACTGAGTGCTGACCGATTCCATGTTAAGCTCAATGACAAGAGACCTCCTTTTTATAGCCGAGTCCGAGCGGCGTTCCACATTGCAGTGAAACCACTTTGAGAAGCTTTGAAACTCTCAGAAATGTCACCAGCATTACTGAGTTGGGATAATTCACCGCTGAAAAACTTTTTGGTGTTCGGCAGGAATCGAACCCACGACCTTGTGTATGCAAGGCGGGCATGCTAACCATAGGTTTAGGTTATGCTAACCATTGCACCATGGTAGCCTCCTCAAAAAATTGTTTTATTAAATTAAGGACACAAATTTTGCAAATTTGCTTCGCTTCATTAAAATCGTATGTCTTTGAATTAAGGCAAATTTTCCTTAAAGTAAAGAACACAAGTTTTTGAGTTGAAGAAATCGTCCTTAAATTAACTGAAATTTTAAATCTTAAGATTTAAGATAAAAATTTGGACAAACCTTTCAATAGAAATAAAACTTTTGACAAAATTTTCTATAGAAATAAAATTTTTATAAAATTTTCTATAGAAATAAAAATTTGCCAAAATTTTCAATAGAAATAAAACTTTTGACAAAATTTTCTATAGAAATAAAATTTTGATAAAATTTTTTATAGAAATAAAATTTTGCCAACATTTTCAATAGAAATAAATTTTTGACAAAATTTTCTATAGAAATAAAATTTTAACAAGATTTCTCTGGAAGTACATTTACTACTGTTTCATAGAATGTATTTGTTTTTAACACATTAAAATGATGGCCTCAAACCCCTTAAGCACTTTGCCTTTTTTCCCTCTCCCCTAATAATGAATTCCAACCAATGAACATCAAATCAAATGATAACATCACCGATAACAACGCATCTCTTTGCCATAATTTCATATATTTTTTTGTTTCACGCCACACCACTAACTATCTTTCCACCAAATTGCTGTGTTCCACGTATATGTTCGCGCAAAATAAACCTAAATCTTACTTTAGTTAAATTGAAACAAACTATGACCAGTTGATGCACACACTCGCACTCGCACTCACACAGCCACAATCACAGCTTTTTCATTTTATATCCACAATTTTTATACCCTTCACCACTACTGTGGTACAGGGTATAATAAGTTTGTGCATTTGTATGTAACGCCAAGAAGGAGTAAGTATAGACCAACCTTTTTAGTATACGGATCGGCTTAGAATTAAATTCTGAGTCGATTTAGCGATGTCCGTCTGTCTGTCTGTCTGTCTGTCTGTCTGTCTGTCCGTCTGTCTGTTGATGTATTTTTGTGTGCAAAGTACAGCTCGCAGTTTTAGTCCGATTGTCCTAAAATTTGGTATAGGGTCCTGTTTCGGCTCAAAGACGATCCCTATTGATTTTGGAAAAAATCGGTTCAGATTTAGATATAGCTGCCATATATATTTTTCACCGATCTGGTCATAATTGGCGTGTATATCAACCGATCTTCCTCAAATTCCGTACATCCGAATATTTTATTGATCTCGAAAAACTTGCAAAATATCAGCCAAATCGGTTCAGATTTAGATATAGCTCCCATATATAGCTTTCGCCCGATTTACACTCATTTGCCCACAGAGGCCAATTTTTTGCTCCGATTTAGTTGAAATTTTGCATAGGGAGTAGAATTAGCGTTGTAACTATGCGTGCCAAATTTGCTTGAAATCGGTTCAGATTTCGATATCTCTCCCATATAAAGCTTTCGCCCGATTTACACTCATATGACCACAGAGGCCAATTTTTAACTCCGATTTAGTTGAAATTTTGCACAGGGAGTAGAATTAGCATTGTTGCTATGCGTGCCAAATTTGGTTGAAATCGGTTCAGATTTAGATATAGCTCCCATATAAAGGGTGATTTGTTAAGAGCTTGATAACTTTTTTTTAAAAAAAAACGCATAAAATTTGCAAAATCTCATCGGTTCTTTATTTGAAACGTTAGATTGGTCCATGACATTTACTTTTTGAAGATAATTTCATTTAAATGTTGACCGCGGCTGCGTCTTAGGTGGTCCATTCGGAAAGTCCAATTTTGGGCAACTTTTTCGAGCATTTCGGCCGGAATAGCCCGAATTTCTTCGGAAATGTTGTCTTCCAAAGCTGGAATAGTTGCTGGCTTATTTCTGTAGACTTTAGACTTGACGTAGTCCCACAAAAAATAGTCTAAAGGCGTCAAATCGCATGATCTTGGTGGCCAACTTACCGGTCCATTTCTTGAGATGAATTGTTCTCCGAAGTTTTCCCTCAAAATGGCCATAGAATCGCGAGCTGTGTGGCATGTAGCGCCATCTTGTTGAAACCACATGTCAACCAAGTTCAGTTCTTCCATTTTTGGCAACAAAAAGTTTGTTAGCATCGAACGATAGCGATCGCCATTCACCGTAACGTTGCGTCCAACAGCATCTTTGAAAAAATACGGTCCAATGATTCCACCAGCGTACAAACCACACTAAACAGTGCATTTTTCGGGATGCATGGGCAGTTCTTGAACGGCTTCTGGTTGCTCTTCACTCCAAATGCGGCAATTTTGCTTATTTACGTAGCCATTCAACCAGAAATGAGCCTCATCGCTGAACAAAATTTGTCGATAAAAAAGCGGATTTTCTGCCAACTTTTCTAGGGCCCATTCACTGAAAATTCGACGTTGTGGCAGATCGTTCGGCTATTCATGATGAAATGTCAAAGCATACTGAGCATCTTTCTCTTTGACACCATGTCTGAAATCCCACGTGATCTGTCAAATACTAATGCATGAAAATCCTAACCTCAAAAGAATCACCCTTTATATGTTTTTCTGATTTCGACAAAAATGGTCAAAATACCAACATTTTCCTTGTAAAATCGCCACTGCTTAGTCGAAAAAATGTAAAAATGACTTTAATTTTCCTAAACTTCTAATACATATATATCGAGCGATAAATCATAAATAAACTTTTTCGGAGTTTCCTTAAAATTGCTTCATATTTAAACGTTTCCCATATTTTTTACTAACATTGTGTTCCACCCTAGTGCATTAGCCGACTTAAATTTTGAGTCTATAGATTTTGTAGAAGTCTATCAAATTCTTCCAGATCGAGTGATATTTAAATGTATGTATTTGGGACAAACCTTTATATATATATAGCCCCCAACACATTTGACGGATGTGATATGGTATCGAAAATTTAGATCTACAAAGTGGTGCAGGGTATAATATAGTCGGCCCCGCCCGACTTTAGACTTTCCTTACTGGTTTTTAGTAGAGAAGAAACCACCTTTGCCCAAAATTGTAATTGAAGTTTTGGGCACCTGTTTCTTCTGGGGGGGAGGGTCATAAATGAAACATTTCCGTTAGATGGGTGTTTATAAATGTAAATATGGGTGGGGGTGTAAATGTCTGTGTGTGTGTGTTTTCATGTTTAAACCCCAAAAACAAGTTGAGGCAATAGTGGTGTTGTTGGGATTGTAGTAAAGCAGCAGTGCAATGCATTGCGTATGTTTGTGGTAAATTCAGTTTACACAAAAAATTGCACTTTACCTCAACAAGAAACCACCGCAACAGCAACATCGAATAAAACCAGTAGTAAGTAGCATAGCTATAGCAACAACACTGGCTGATTGCTGCTTCTTCCTCTACTATTCACTCTAACACCATAACAAGTAGTACAATATTCACACCAGAGCAATAGCAAAAAAACAGCAACAACAACTACAACATCAACAATTGAAGAGTAAAAATGTTTGGTACTTTATGCCCAACCATAACCATTATAATACGTATGCTTGCTTGCTCAATTCACCATACACACTACACTCTCACTCCATGAACACCTAGAGAAACTCCTCTCCAACACTCAACCATAATTTTCTCACCTATATTCATTCACTCTACCATATATAATTGGGTATGGGTGAGATATGTTTTTTTGCCTTACACTATGGGTAATGATATAGGAAAATATTTTTTAATATATAAACATGTAAAATGCCTTAGAGCAATAAATGAAATTGTTTTATAATGAAGTAAATCGACAGATATATGACACGCAGTGTTACCAATTTAAACGACCGTGTGTTTCTGTGAGAAAATAATAAAAATAATAATTAAAAATAGTAAGCTACGATGAGCCCGTCGTAAAAGGAAAACAAAACACGACTAATGTTGTCGTTAGAATTGTTCTTGTGACCTTGAAACCAGTTTCAAACAAATATCACAATAGTTGTTGTTGACTAGAAACAAGACATTGTGTTATCGTTCACCAATCAGGTGAATTCAGCAATGCCTTCAGATTTCAATCTATTGTTGCAGTAATGTAGTAACAAATTGAAATCGAAAAAATAAGATTAAGGGATTGTAGCTATATGAGAAGATGATGCACAGTGGTGATGAAAAAATGATTCAACTTGGGAGAAATGATTCTCGTATGTAATTTTCATAAGAAATTAGCATATAAGACCCAAATTGAATCATCTCACCCAGCCAGATCTTGCTAGAGACTATGGAAATGTGGATTGGCCGACACTGAAACATACACGGACGAAAAAGACTGTTTTTCATATGCTTGGATGTAAAAATTATATGTTTGGAACTCAAATTTTTTAACGCAATATTTTTAAGTGCAAGCATATAATATAAAAAATATATGTTTGGAACTCAAATTTTTTAACGCAATATTTTTAAGTGCAAGCATATAATGTTCATAAACTACCATACCATGTTTGCGACATATATGTTAATATGTTAGAACCTATTATGTTTGGGACATAAAATGTTTGTAAATATAATATGCTTAGATGCAAACATATATTAATTTAGAAATAGCCTATAAACATATACATATGTGTTTAGAAAGAGAGACCTACACGTAGAGAGTATGCTGTAAGTAAAATAATGGAAGCAACCAACTAACGTTTTAAAAATATATCCACATAAAGAAAATTTCATTAAATTTTTTTTCTACCAGTGTATGCCCTTAGGTGAAACATAATATGTTTGAACAATAAAAACATTATTTTGTTTGGACCAATCCTGAAAATATATATGCTTGAAGCAAAATGTGTTTGGAGTATATGTTACAGAAGCGATTTTTTTTTTTGAGGGTGTATGTATAGCCAGGCTTGTAAGATGGGTATCTGACATTTTCTTTTCAATAGCATAATAATACCAATTCCTCAATCTTCATGTCCAATTAGCTCGTATTTAAAAATTGTAATAATATGTAAAATAATTTTTATTAAAAAACTAAACTAAAGTAATACGAGAGTTGGCTCTTGTATTTCGGGATTAGAGAAAAAAAAAACAAAAAACATATTCCTATAGAAAATTTTGTCACTATTTTATTTCTATAGAACATTTTGTCAAAATTTTATTTCCATAGAAATTTTTTTCCAAATTTTGTTTTTATAGAAAATTTTATAAAAATTTTATTTCTATAAAGAATTTAGTCAAAAATTTATTTCTGTAGAGAATTTAGTCAAAATTTTATTTCCATATAAATTTTTTTCCACATCTTATTTCTATAGAAAAATTTTTCCAAATTTTGCTTCCAGAGAAAATTTTGTCAAAATTTTATCTCTATAGAAAATTTTGTCAAAATTTTATATATATATAAAATTTTGTGAAAATTTTATGTCTATAGAAAGTTTGTCAAAATTTTATTTCTATATTATTTTATCAAAACTTTATTTTCATAGAAATTTTTTTCAAAATTTTATTTCTATAGAAAATTTTAACATAATTTTATTTTCATAGAAAATTTTGTCAAAACATTATTTCTATATTATTTTATCAAAATTTTATTTTCATTTTATCAAAATTTTTTCTCTATAGAAAATTTTGTCAAAAATTTTATTTTATAGAGAATTTAGTCAAAATTTTAGTTTTATAGAAAATTTTGTCAATAATTTATTTCTATTGAAAACGTTGTTAAAATTTTTTTTCTATTGAAAATTTTGTTAAAATTTTATTTCTATAGAAAATTTTATCAAAATTTAATTTTATACAAAAATTTTATCAAAATTTTATTTTTATAGAAAATTTTGACAAAATTTTATTTCTACAGAAAATTTTGTCAACATTTTATTTTTATAGAAAATTTTGTCTTCCACATTATATTTCTATAGATTTTTTTCAAAAGTTTACTACCATAGAGAATTTTGTCAAAATGTTATTCCCATAGAAAATTTTGTCAAAATTTATTTCTATAGATTTTTTTTTTTGTTTAAATTTTTATTTCTTGCCAAAATTTTATTTCTATAGAAAATTTTATCAAAATTTTATCCAAATTTTATTTTTATAGAAAAATTTTTCAAAATTTAATTTTTATAGAAAATTTTGACAAAATTTTATTGCTATAGAAAATTTTGTCAAAATTTTATTTCTATAGAAAGTTTTATCAAAATTTTATTTATACAGAAAAAGTTTTCAAAATTTTATTTTTACAGAAAATTTTGACAAAATTTTATTTCTATAGAAAATATTGTCTTCCACATTATATTTCTATGGAAAATTTTTTTTTCAAAATTTTACTACCATAGAAAATGTTGTCAAAACTTGATTTCCATAGGAAATTTTGTCAAAATTATATATATTATAGCAAATTTTGTTAATATTTTATTTCTCTTGAAAGTTTTGTCAAAAATTTATTTCTATTGAAAATTTTGTCAAAATTTTATTTCTTTAGAAAATTTTATCAAAATTTAATTTTATAGAAAGTTTTATCAAAATTTTATTTATATAGGAAAAGTTTTCAAAATTTTATTTTTACAGAAAATTTTGACAAAATTTTATTTCCATTGAAAATTTTGTCAAAATTTTATTTCTATAGAAAATATTGTCTTCCACATTATATTTCTATGGAAATTTTTTTTTTTTTCAAAATTTTACTACCATAGAAAATGTTGTAAAAATTTGATTTCCATAGGAAATTTTGTCAAAATTATATATATTATATAGGAAATTTTGTTAATATTTTATTTCTCTTGAAAGTTTTGTCAAAATTTTATTTCTATTGAAAATTTTTTCAAAATTTTATTTCTATAGAAAATTTTATCAAAATTTAATTTTATAGAAAGTTTTATCAAAATTTTATTTATATAGAAAAAGTTTTCAAAATTTTATTTTTACAGAAAATTTTATTTTTATAGAAAATTTTCTATTTATTTCTATTGAAAGTTTTGTCAAAATATTATTTCCATAGAAAATTTTGTCAAAATTTTATTTCTATAGAAAATTTTATCAAAATTTAATTTTATAGAAAAAATTTTCAAAATTTTATATTTATAGAAAATGTTGACAAAATTTTATTTCTATAGAAAATTATGTCTTTAACATTATATATCTTTAGATTTTTTGAAAATTTTACTACCATAGAGAATTTGTCAAAATGTTAAAATAATATAAAAAATTTTGTCAATATTTATTTCTATAGAATTTTTTTTAATGTTTATTTCTTGTCAAAATTTTGTCAAAATGTATTTCTTTAGAATTGTTTTTAATGTTTATTTCTTGTCAAAATTTTATTTCTTTAGAAAATTTTATCAAAATTTTATTTGTTTAGAAAATTTTATCCAAATTTTATTTTTATAGAAACATTTTTCAAAATTTTATTTTTATAGAAAATTTTGACAAAATTTTATTGCTATAGAAAATTTTGTCAAAATTTTATTTCTTTAGAAAATTGTATCAAAATTTTATTTTTATAGCAAAATTGACAAAATTTTATTTCTAATGAAAAATTTGTCAAAATTTTATTTCTATAGAAAATTTTGTCTTCCACATTATATTTCTATGGAAATTCTTTTTCAAAATTTTACTACCATAGAAAATGTTGTCAAAATTTTATTTCCATAGAAAATTTTGTCAAAATTTTTTAATATAGAAAATTTTGTCAAAATTTATTTCTGTAGATTTTTTTTAATTTTTATTTATATAGAAAACTTTGTCAAAGATTTATTGCTGTAGTAAATTTTATCAAAATTTTATTCCTACAGAAAATTTTGACAAAATTTTTATTTCTATAGAAAAATTTAAGAAGTACCTCTTAGTACTTCTCAAATTTAGTACATCAAGAATTCTAACAATCTACCAAACAAAAAATCGACATTTTGGTAGAATTCTACCAACTGTGGCAACCATGAATCCAAACCATTTTCTATGTAAAGTACCCAGTAACATTTTTTTTCTGATTCATTTATTCCAATGTTTTTCTCCTTTCCTATCGCATTGTGCATGCCACAATAGGAATGGGATGTTCCGTACTCACCAAAATTGCAGAAAATTGCAGCCAAAGTAAGGCAACACAAAAGCTAAATCTAAAGACTCTTATGCACCGGAAATAACACCTTCATACCATCAACTATAATGTGAGAATCTCTTGTGTATGTGTTCCACCTACCATACCATAACCATCGACAATAAACGTGAAAAGCAAACATAGGAAACGCTTTTCGATGAAGTTTAGAGGAGAAGAAAATAAAACATTAACTAACGAGTTTTTATGTATACCCTACACCACTATGTGGTCAGACTACAAAAAAAATCTTTGGAGGATATGAAGATATACTTACCGGATATAATAGTCTTACACTGAATGTACAAATCGACTTAGAATCGTCAGGCAATTCTATTGTAGTAGCTAAGTTCATGGTAAAAGTTTTAATCGGATACCTAAATTCCGTGAATAGGTCTCAAACCCCCAAATGAAACATGATCATGAATATGAGCCCCATGAAAATCATTTGCATGGAGCACGTATTCATAGCGCATCCTGGGGATTTGTTAATCCGTTTTGATAAAAACAACAGTCTCCACTTCCATATGGAATGGATCAGCTACGTTAGAGTGATTTATGGAGATCAGATCCAGTACTATCGAATCTTCCACATAATTTATTAATCAATTTTCTTAAGTTTTTTCATCAATTTGGCGATAATTCAAACGGTGTATAGCAACTTACTAGAAATTGCCTCGCCTCATCTAACTCTAAACCTTAGTTATTTGCTTTACCCTTCAATCAAAAGATTAAAGTGAAACTTGCCCACATGTTTCCATTCATTACTTAAGTAATTCAAGCACATTTCTATGCTGTAAATCCAAGGATTTTAAAATGACTTTTTAATGCACCTAGCTAGCTGGCACAGATGATTGCAATTTCTCTCAATATTAGGTAAGCTTTGGAATGTTACGACACCACCACAATGACAACAATAACAAATTTTGAAAAATTAATAACCAACATAACTCTATGATAAATTTGTTCGCACACGAAAAACTGCAGTTGAGACAATTAAAAGTGCTTAAATGAAAAATTGCTCTCAGTCTCTTTTGTATTGGATGAGAGCATGAAATTTCGAGAAAAAAAACTAGCAACAACCAACACCAACAACAAGTGAAACCAAAATTGAAGTCATTTTTCAAAACTCGGTATTTTTGAGTTATTCATGAGATCATGCAACTGGGTGAGTTGGAGTGTGTGTGACTGTGCATGAGAAAGAAGGTATGGAGGGTACATACCTACACTGGTGAAATGCATAAAATACATACATAGACCTTCACTCAAAGATATTAAAAAAGACTATGGTCTAAGTCTGAAAAGGACTTATGAAGCGAAGCAATTTGTTATATTTGAAGTTAGCAGGTGATTATCTACTAAGCACCCAGAGAAAAAGTTAATACTGAAAAATGAGAAAATTTTCAAAAACAAACAATAAAAAACAAACACAAGGTGGAAATTTCATAGCAATCAACTAGTGGGGTCTTCTAGATTTTTTATAACCAATAGTTTGACATTTTGCCGTTTGTTAAACATCACAATTTCGATTTCAGATTTAATAAAATAAATACAATAAAACCTCTCAAACTTGGACCCTACGAAAAGCGGACGTTTCACAAACAAAATTGACAAAATTTTCTATAGAAATAAAATTTTGCCAAAATTTTCTATGGAAATAAAATTTTGATAAAATTTTCCATGGAAATAAAATTTTGACAAAATTTTCTATAGAAATAAAATTTTGACAAAATTTTCTATTGAAATAAAATTTAACACAAAATTTTCAATAGAAAAATATTTCTATAGAAATAAAATTTTGACAAAATTTTCTATAGAAATAACATTTTATTATAGAAATACAATTTTGACAAAAATTTCTATAGAAATAAAATTTTGACAAAATTTCCTATACAAATAACATTTTTTATAGGGATAAAATTTTGAAAAAATTCTATAGAAATAATAATATTATTTCTATAGAAATAAAATTTTGACAAAATTTTCTATAGAATTAAAATATTTGACAAAATTTCTTATAGAAATAAAATTTTGACAAAAGTTTCTATTAACATAAAATTTTGATAAAATTTTCTAAAGAAATCAAATATCGACAAAAATTTTCTATAGAAATAAAATTTTGACAACATTTTCAATAGAAATACAATTTTGATAAAATTTGATATACAAAATAAAATGTTGACAAAATTTTCTATAGAAACAATATTTTAACCAAATTTTCTATAGAAATAAAAATTTTTTAAAAATTTTCTACAGGGATAAAATTTTGGCAAAATTTTCTATAGAAATAAAATTTTGCAAAAATTTTCTTTAGAAATGAAACGTTGACAAAATTTTCTATAGAAATAACATTTTGACAAAATTTTCTATTGAAATAAAATTTTGACAAAACTTTCTAATGAAACAAAGTTTTGACAAAATTTTCTTTGGAAATAAAATTTTGACCACATTTTCTATAGAAATAAAATTATGACAAAATTCCAATAGAAATACAATTTTGACAAAATTTTCTGTAGAAATAAAATTTTACAATTTTGGGATTATTTGTTTGGCTTGAGGTCATGGACTAATGAAAAATGCTGGTGTTAGTGTTTTTCATTACTTTTTATTGAAATATTGCTGTTCTCGGATATTTCGATACACCATCGGTGATCATCTTCAGCGAGATATTATATTTTACAAAGTAATAGACTTTCTCCTTACAATGCTCATCAGTTAGACATGAGCATTTTTCATTAGTCCATGACCTCAAGCCAAACAAATAATCCCAAAATTGTAAAATTCCAAAGGTCAACTAACAAAACTAAATAGAAATAAAATTTTGCCAAAATTTTCTATAGAAATAAAATTTTGCCAAAATTTTTTATAGAAATAACATTTTGCCAAAACTTTCTATTGAAATAAAGTTTTGACAAAACTTTCTAATGAAATAAAATTTTGACAAAATTTTCTTTAGAAATAAAATGTTGACAAAATTTTCTATAGAAATAAAATTATGGCAAAATTCCAATAGAAATACAATTTTGACAAAATTTTCTGCAGAAAAATAATTTTGACAAAATTTTCTGCAGAAAAATAATTTTGACAAAATTTTCTTTAGAAATAAAATTTTGACAAAATTTTCCAAAGAAATAAAATTTTGACAAAATTCCAATAGAAATAAAATTTTGACAAAATTTTCTGCAGAGATAAAATTTTGACAAATTTTTCTATAGAAATAAAATTTTGCAAAAATTTTCTCTAGAAATGAAATTTTGACAAAATTTTCTATAGAAAAAAAAATTGACAAAATTTTCTATAGAAGTAAAATTTAAGACAAAATTTTCTATAGAAATAAAATTTTTAAAAAATTTTTTATAGAAATAAAATTTTCTAAGAAATATCATTTTGGCAAAATTTTCTATAGAAATATAATTTTGATAAAATTTTTGATAGAAATAAAATTTGGACAAAATTTTTTATAGAAATAACATTCTGACGATAAAATGAAAAAAAAGGTTGACAAAATTTTCTATAGAAATAAAATTATGGCAAAATTTAAATAGAAATACAATTTTGACAAAATTTTCTATAGAAAAAGAATTTTGACAAAATTTTCTACAGAAATAAAATTTTGACAAAATTTTCTATAGAAATAAAATTATGACAAAATTCCAATAGAAATAAAATTTTGACAAAATTTTCTGCAGAGATAAAATTTTGACAAATTTTTCTATAGAAATAAAATTTTGCAAAAATTTTCTCTAGAAACGAAATTTTGACAAAATTTTCTAGAGAAAAAAAATTTACAAAATTTTCTATAGAAATAAAATTTTTAAAAAATTTTTTATAGAAATAAAATTTTCTAAGAAATATCATGTTGACAAAATTTTCTATAGAAATAAAATTTTGATAAAATTTTTGATAGAAATAAAATTTGGACAAAATTTTCTATAGAAATAACATTCTGACAATAAAATGTTGACAAAATTTTCTATAGAAATCAAATTATGGCAAAATTCCAATAGAAATACAATTTTGACAAAATTTTCTGTAGAAAAAGAATTTCGACAAAATTTTCTTTAGAGATTTTTTATAGAAATTTTCAAGATTTTTTATAGAAATAAAATTATGACAAAATTCCAATAGAAATAAAATTTTGACAAAATTTTCTGCAGAGATAAAATTTTGACAAATTTTTCTATAGAAATAAAAGTTTGCAATAATTTTCTCTAGAAACGAAATTTTGACAAAATTTTCTATAGAAAAAAAATTGACAATATTTTCTATAGAAATAAAATTTAAGACAAAATTTTCTATAGAAATAAAATTTTTAAAAAATTTTTTATAGAAATAAAATTTTCTAAGAAATATCATTTTGACCAAATTTTCTATAGAAATAAAATTATGACAAAATTCCAATAGAAATAATGAAATTTTGGACATTTTCTTTAGAAAAAAAAAATTTGACAAAATTTTCTATAGAAAAAAATTTTCACAAAATTTTCTATAGAAATAAAATTTAAGACAAAATTTTTTATAGAAATAACATTTTTAGAAATTTTTATAGAAATAAAATTTTCTATGGAAATAAAATTTTGACAAAATTTTCTATAAAAAATAAAAATTTTGACAAAATTTTCTATAGAAATAAAATTTAAGACAAAATTTTCTATAGAAATAACATTTTTAGAAAATTTTTTTATAGAAATAAAATTTTTTAAGAAATAACATTTTGACAAAATTTTCTATAGAAATAAAGTTTTTGACAAAATTTTCTATAGAAATAACATTTTTAGAAAAATTTTTTATAGAAATAAAATTTTTTAAGAAATAACATTTTCACAAAATTTTCTATAGAAATAAAATTTTGACAAAACTTTCTATTAAAATAAAATGTTGATAAAATTTGTTATAGAAATAATATATTGACAACATTTTCTATAGAAATAAAATATTGACAAAATTTTCTATAAAAATAAAATTTTTACAAAATTTTCTATAGAAATAAAATTTTGGCAGAATTTTCTATAGAAATAAAATTTTGACCAAATTTTCTATAGAAATAAAATTATGACAAAATTCCAATAGAAATAAAATTTTGACAAAATTTTCTATAGAAATAACATTTTGACAAAATTTTCTATAGAAATAACATTTTGACAAAACTTTCAATAGAAATAAAATTTTGACAAAATTTTCTATAGAAATAAATACTGACATGTTAGGTTAGGTTAGGTTATGTGGCAGCCCGATGTATCAGGCTCACTTAGACTATTCAGTCCATTGTGATACCACAGTGGTGAACTTCTCTCTTATCACTGAGTGCTGCCCGATTCCATGTTAAGCTCAATGACAAGGGACCTCCTTTTTATAGCCGAGTCCGAACGGCGTTCCACATTCCAGTGAAACCACTTAGAGAAGCTTTGAAACCCTCAGAAATGTCACCAGCATTACTGAGGTGGGATAATCCACCGCTGAAAAATTTCTTGGTGTTCGGTCGTAGCAGGAATCGAACCCACGACCTTGTGTATGCAAGGCGGGCATGCTAACCATTGCACCACGGTGGCTCCCAAAAAAATACTGAAAAATACTGACATATTCTATACAAAAAAATTCTATAGAAATAAAATGTTGACCAAATTAGAATAACATTTTGACAACATTTTCCATAGAATTGACAGTTTGACAAAATTTTCTATAGAAATAAAAATTTAGCAAAATTTTCTATAGAAATAAAATATTGACAAAATTTTCTATAGGAATAAAATATTGACAAAATTTTCTATAGAAGTTAAATTTTGACAAAATTTTCTATAGAAATAAATATTGAAAACTTTTTCTATAAGAATACAATTTTGACATTTTCTACAGATATAAGATTTTGACAAAATTTTCTTTAGAAATAAAATTTTGACAAATTTTTCTATAGAAATAAAACTTTGACAAAATTTTCTATAGAAATAAAATTTTGACAAAATTTTCTATAGAATACTGAGGCTACGCCACCTCAGTGCAATACTTTTAGAAACATAAGAAACCAAAATAAAAACTCTGACTATTTAATTAAGAATACCAATGAATGAATAATAATCCGATAGCTGTCATATTTATCACACGGCATTTAAAAAGTAGGCCTTATTAAAATGCATACGGCAGTAATTCTAGTAGCACTATCATCTAATATAGTAGAAGACTCCCCCGAGCAATTTCCAGCAAATATTTTTGAAATGTAAATATCTTTTAATGTAGTCCATGCTTATCAAAGAGGAGCATTTTACCAATTTCAGCATAAAATTTGTGGTCTTGTCATTTACATTTAAATGAATTGATGAAACTCTCATGATATCATCAACAATATAATTAAACTTAGTACGTGATGGACCCAAACAAATTACCAAGGGTAACTAAAAACTAGACAGTTTAATAAGTTCTTTCTCTCTGGTATGACCAAAAATGATAATAAAAACTGTGTGTTAATATGAAAATATGTTTATGTTTCAAGTTATAAGTAATTCTGAGGGGGGTTTGTTAACAACTCACATACTCTTGTAGTTAACACACATCTATTCACATTCTCTTCTAAACTTTACATGCCTGAAGAAATTACCAAAAAACAAAAGTCCACTTAATATTTTTTTTTAATTTCCATTACTTTGGTGTTTAACATGAAATGTCCATTAAAAGTGTAAAATACACTCTAGGGCATAATGACTAAGAGAGTAAAGAACTTGGTGAGAGAGAATGCGAGTATTATTTTAAAACTGTCCATTCCTGTTGAATATATAAATCCCTTTCTATTTATTTGAAAAACTTTAAATACAAACCAAAAAACTCAAAAAAAAATACATGCTATACCAGAAGACTTAAGGAATTACAACATTGGTCATTTTGTATGTCTTTGATAGAGAGGGAGAGGGAGAAGGAGAGAGCAAAAAAACAAAGAGTTCTAATAATTATTCTTATCGGAAACTGAAATTCCCAGTAATACTTTGAATTAACACTCATCTCTACCAGACTCATCTACACACACACTCATACAGCTACATCAGATATTAGCAAGTCCACACATCCAAACTACAGTTATTCTCTTGGTAAGTTATAGTGGTTTAGAGAAAAGGGAGAGAGAGAGTGAGTCTTATAGTTTTCCATAGCTTAAACCAAGCAATTTGTCCTTTTACTCTTCATTATTTAAGACCGCCTTGTGGACTATGGTGTTTCTAGGAAATCATTCTCAAAGATTTTTATAATCCTACTAAGTATACTGGTATAGTTTTCATTTGTATTTTATTCTCTTCTATACATTTAGCCACGATGACAGGTTAAGAATTTTAGGGTAACAAATTGATGCACAAATTGGTGCACTGCTCAACTGTATTTGAATGCATTTGGAAGATTGTAAATTTTATAAAATCGAAGAAAGACTATAGGGGATCATGTTTTTAGCTTTTAATATATATTTTCACCTCTACAAAGGGTGAAAATTTTCGCAATTTTTTACCTGATATAACCGAATTTCTCAGAGCGTTTGGATTTTGGATCATCAACGATATTATGAATTAATAGTAACTTTTGAATTTTTCGCACTATTGTGAAAATCCGTTTGCGATGAACAGAGAAAAATTGAGGCCCTTAATTGGCAAATTGGAGCCAAAAATAATCTAACACAATTTGGAGAAAATTTTACCAACAACTACCAAACAAAAAATATTACTTTACACAATTTTAATTCTATCGCAAAGTTAGTCAAAAATGTATTTCTTAGAGAATTTTTTCAAAATGTTATTTCTTTGAAAATTTTATCAAATTTTTGTTTCTATAGAAACATTTTGTAAAATTTTTAGTGCTGTCGAAAATTTGGTCAAATGTTTATTTCTATAGAAAATTTTGTCAAAATTTTATTTCAATAGAAAGTCTTGTCAAAATTTTATTTATATAGCAAATTTTCTATAGAAAATTTTGTTAAAATTTTATTTCTATAGAAAATGTTGCCAAAGTTTTATTTCTATAAAAAAGTTAGTTAACATTTTATTTGTAGCAAATGTTGTTAAAATTTTATTTCTATAAAAAAATTTGTAAAAATGTCATTTCTATAGAAAATTTTGCCAAAATTTTTTTTTATAGAAAATTTTGTCAAAATTTTATCTACAGAAAATTTTGCCAAAATTTTATTTTATAGAAAATTTTGTCAAAATTTTATCTATACAAAATTTTGTCAAAATTTTATTTCTATCAAAAATTTTGTACAAATTTTATTACTACAGAAAATTTTGTAAAAATGTCGTTTCTATAGAAAATTTTGTCAAAATTTTATTTCATTAAAAAAATTTGTGAAAATTTTATTTCTATAAATAAATTTTGCCAAAATTTTATTTCTATAGAAAATTTAGTTAAAATTTTATTTTTATAGAAAATCAAAATATCAAGATCTTATTTTTATAGAAAGTTTTGTCAATATTTTATTTCTATAGAAAATTTTGTCAAAATTTTATTTCTATACAAAAATTATATAATAATTTTATTTCTGTAGAAAACTTTGTCAATATTTTATGTCTATAGAAAATTTTTTCAAAGTTTTATTTCATTAAAAAAAATCTATAGCAAATTGTGTAAACATTTTAGTGTTATAGAAAATTTAGTCAAAATTTTATTCTATAGAAACTTTAGTTAACATTTTCTTTTTAGAAAATTTTGGCAAAATTTTATTTCTATAGAAAATTTTGTCAAAATTTTATTTCATAAAAAAATTTTATTTCCATAGAAAATTTAGTTAAAATTTTATGTTTGTAAAATTTTATTTCTATAGAAAATTTTGTCAAAATTTTATTTTTATAGAAAATTACGTAAAAAATTTATTTCTATAAAAATTTTTACCAAAAATATCATTTCTATAAAAAATTTTTTCAAAATTTTATTTCTTTAGAAAATTTTATCAAAATTTTATTCCTATAGAAAATTTTGACAAAATTTTTATTTCTAAAAAAAATTTGAGAAGTACCCCTTAGTAGGAGAGGAATAATTTGCAAAACCTACCAACTCGTCATGAATTCTACCTACCTACCAAACAATAAAAAAAAAACTACCATTTTTCGTAGAACACTACCAACTATGGCAACCGTGGTCTGGACCAGCAAGTTACGGAGAACTCGTTCTACTTCCCGTACCAGTGTCCATCATTACCCGTTAGAACAAACAAGATACGGGGCTCATTTTTCTTTCAGGCTCTCGCCAATCTGTGGTAGTGCAGCTTAAAAAACATAGTCACCTCCATGTGGGTATCTGGTTGGGCGTTTTAAGCAAGTTTAAAGAAGACTACCCCACGAAGAAGAAAATGGGAAAATTACCTCGAGGAATCACAATGGACTTTAGTGGTCTAAGTGAACATCAATTCGATTCTAGATTCTAGTCGTCGTCGGGAAAAAGTGATATAACATTAGGGCAATATGTTTATATTTTTACAGAACTCGCCCTTATTTGGTCATCCAATCGTCTATAAGGACTCGTTCAAGTCGTCTTTAAAGACTCCTTCCAATCGTTTATAAGGACTCATTCCAGAGAGTCTTTAGAGACGTATATACTGAGACAGGAATAGTCGTCTAGATTGTTCCTGTCGTCTATAAAAGCGTTTTTGGTCGTCTCTAAATTCTCCTTCCTAAGACTCCATTTAGTCGTCTACAAAGACTCGTCCTAGTCATCTACAAAGACTATTTTTAGTCGTCTACGAAATGTCGTTTCAATCGTCTATAAAATGATACTCTGGGTAGAAGCCCTAATAAATTCACAACATTAATGGACAGTAACGGTGAGCCGATTTTGAGTGATGCCAGGAAGGTAGCAATATTGAATGATTATTTTTTGGATTCTGTGAATCAGATTAAAGGGAACATCATAAGTTATCCGGGGGACGATTGTAATTCATTAGGTACATTACAATTTAGTTCGGATATTTTTCGCTTACAATATGCTACGGAAGAGGTTGTGAGAACTATAGTATCAGAACTAGTATTAGGGAAGAGCTGTGGGCATGACGGAATAACCCCTAAGGTTATTTCGGTATGTAGTGAAATTTTGTCACCCTACTTCGCAAGAATTTTCAACAATATGATCGATACTGCCACATATCCTAATATATTGAAGATTCATAAGGTAATTCCAATTCCGAAGGAGAAGCGTTCGTTAACGGTAGATAAATTTCGACCGATATCAGTACTGCCAATAATTGGCAATATATTTGAGAAGCTGATATATAGTAATCTGTTCTCATTTCTAAATAGCACTGGTTTTCTCAATGACTATCAGTTTGGTTTTCGAAGGGGATGTGGTACCGAGGAAGCAGCTGTGAATGTTATTAACTTTATATGTCGTGGACTTGATAAAGGGAACAGTGGAGTCGCTGGAATTTTTTATGACCTCAGTAAGGCATTTGATCTTATTGATCATGAGATTTTGATACGAAAGCTTAGTTTTTGCGGTGTTCGCAACAGGGAACTTTCACTTATTGGTAGCTATTTGGAGAATAGGAAACAATTCGTCCAAATTAATGGAGAGAAAAGTGATTTCAGGAGTTTAAGTCATGGTGTTCCCCAGGGTAGTGTGCTAGGTCCACTTCTTTTTTTAATTTATATAAATGATATAGGTAGATTGCAGTTGTATGGGAGGATGTTTATTTACGCTGACGACATATGTCTACTATATCCATATAAACATGAAGACGGTATTAGGCCTTATATGGAGCGAGATTCCGCTCTAATATTGGAGTACGCTCGTCTTAACAGACTTTTCATAAATGCTTGCAAGACAAAATTAATACGTTTCAGGCCACGGTTTCGATTTAGTGACACGTTTAGAATAAATGTTGATGGGAAGGAATTAAAGGAGACAGGTTCACTGAAATATTTAGGATTGCAATTACAAAGTAATCTAGCCTGGGATCAACATATACGGTATGTGAAATCCAAAATTGCCCCAGCTGTAGGAATTTTGCGAAAATTTAGGAATAGATTTGACCAAAGGACTAAACTTTTGATTTACCAGGCTCTGATTCAAAGCCATTGTAACTATTTGGCTATAATTTATGCGCACAGGAAGAGTGCGGAGTTAAGGACTCTGCAAAGAATGCAGAATAAGGCATTAAAAGCAGTGGCAAATTTGCCTATAGGATACCCTACGCTTGCCCTGTATAAAGATGTTTTCCCTCTTATTTTACCAATTCACGGAACTTATAACCTTCAACTATTGTTATATGTATACAAATGTTTGCATAAAATAGGACATCATACAATTTCGTTCTTGTCCAATAGTCACAACATAAACACTCGTAATAATAATATGCTAAATGTGGTTTTATGCAGAAGTGAAACAACTAAACAAAGAATTGAATATTCTGGCAGTTTAAGATTTAATAGTTTGCCCAGTGAAATCAAGTCTGTTTCAAGTATCTCTGTTTTTAAAGTGAGAATAAAGGAATTTTTGAAAACAAACATCGATGAACTCCTAATATAATTTTAGTTCTAACCTCGAGTTTTTTTTTAAGTTAATGTATTGAATGAAAATTTAAAAATCTAAGATTATATTATATGTTGCCAACGAGCCTCTACAATGCCTTAAGGCGCTGAGGCCATACTATGAAATTTGTAAATTTATAACGTTATAAAGAAACAATAAATAAACAAAAAAAAAAAAAAAAAAAAAAAACTCCTTCCACAGACTCATTTCAGTTTCCTATAAAGTCAGCTAACTAAAAAGAGTTTTGGATGGGGGAACATGGAACATTTTTACCGCAAACATGTTGTTTTCTCGTTAAATATAAAATTTATTTTCTGGGGATGCAGAATGTTAATATTTTATTGCAGTTACTAAGAAGGATATTTCTTTACTCTCCCCTCTCTCTCACTCTCAAATATGATTGCTCTACCTCATCTACAAAGACTATTTTTAGTCGTCTACGAAATCTCGTTCCAATCGTCTATAAAAAGTACTTCCAAAGACTCATTTCAGTTTCCTATAAAGTCAGCCAACTAAAAAGATTCCTTTTAGTCGCCTAAAAAGGTGTCCAGATCACATTTTTTCCCCATTTGAGTCACTGTATTATCTCTATTATCTCCAAAAATCATAGACAAATGAATCCCCTGAGATATACAAAGAGAACGGACGAGTATATATATAAATGTATGAATGTTATATGTGTCTGTTCATGGATATGAGTAAGTGAATGTTATTTTAAAAAAACTTGTTCATCTTAAGTTGTGAGCTTGTGTAAACGCTTCCATGTGTATTGGACGATAGTTCATTCTGTGCTACATGGACTTATGGCCAGTGGCCGGCTTGGCTCTTTTACTCGTTTATTTGATGTTGTACGCTTGGCCACATTCCGCAGAGACTTGAATGTGTAAATGTGCGACTTGTCCATGTGTTTACTCTATGTTCTCTTTTGCTGTTGGTGTTGTTTTTATTTTTTTGTGCTTTGGTCATACGATTTAATTTTCTTTGGATTATAATTAAAAATGAAAATAACATAAGTGTGTGCTTGTCTGTGCGAGTGTGAGAGAGAAAGAGTGAGAGAGTGTATGCCTCAGAGTGTTTTCATGGTACTTTGCACTATAATTTACTCCCCTTGCTGGGGCCATGTGAAGATGGGTGTTTGTGTGTGTGTGGCTACAATGAAGTGTTTCCCCTAAAGCACACAGGTATGTGTTTTTGTTGTTATTTTTTGTGTGTTTATGTGTTGGCTTCTTTGGTTTGCGTGTTGGTTGGATGCTTTGGGGTACATTTTTATGGCCACTACTTTTCGGGTTATTTTGATTATTTTGCCACAGCTGTTGCTGTTGTTGTTTGTGTATTTATTCAATTTGACAGCTTGAATAGTAGGTTTTGAAATTAAATTTTACTATTTTAAACAACTAGTATTTAGTTTAAATTAACTAAATATTGCAAAATGCATTTATCATAGTGATGCGCATTCAAGACTGTTTGTATGTTTGGACGAAGTACACATAGCATCCTCTACTTGCAGCAAAACTATCAACCAATTATCAGAACAAATTCCGGTAGTTCACCAAAGCCAAAGCGAACCACACTTAAACCTTCCGAAAAAAGGTTTATGATAGTCGGCTTATGCCGAAATAAATCTTTGTACAAACATTTCTCTTTTCCTTTGGGAATTTCAAATCATCGATTTGAGTGTAGTTGGCTGGGTTTATTTTGAGCGTGATTTCTCTTACTTCATTCGTTTTGTTTTTTTACTGTTGGTTTGTACTTCAATCATATTTGTTGTTTTGGTCTCAGCTTAAAGACCATTCCGTTGGCTAAACTACAAGAGTAGCTTAACCAACAGAGGAAAAGAATGTGTGTCAAATTATTTTTTTTGATTTCTTAGAAAATTTTGTCAAAATTTTATTTCCATAGAAAATTTGTTAAAATTTTATTTCTACAGAAATTTTTTTTTTATAGAATATTTTGTCAAAACTTTTTTTTTATAGAAATTATTGTAATAATTTAATTTCTATAAAAAAATTTTGTCAAAATTTTATTTCTATAGAAAACTTTGTCAAAATTTTAGTTTTATAGAAAAATTTGTCAAAAAAATTGTGTCAAAATTTTATTTCTATAGAATATTATATCAAAATTTTACTTCTATAGAAACTTTTGTTAAATTTTTATTTCTATAGAAAATTTTGTCAATATTTTATGTCTATTGAAAATTTTGTCAAAATTTTATTTCTATACAAAATTTTATCAAAAATTTATTTCTAAGAAAATTTTGTCAAAATTTTATTTCTATAGAAATTTTTCTCAAAATTTTATTTCTTTAGAAAATTTTGTCAAAATTTTATTTCCATAGAAAATTTTGTCAAAATTTTATTTCCATAGAAAATTTTGTCAAAATTTTATTTCCATAGAAAATTTTGTCAAAATTTTATTTCCATAGAAAATTTTATCAAAATTTCATTTTCATATAAAATTTTGTTAAAATTTTATTTCTACAGAAAATTTTGTCAAAATTTTGATTTCAAAAAAAAAAAAAATGCCACAAATATGATTTCTATAAAAAGTTTTGTCAATATTTTATTTCTACAGAAAATTTTGTCAAAATTTTATTTCTACAGAAAATTTTGACAAAATTTTATTTCTATAGAAGTCAATATATAGTCAAATCTACCAAAACATAAACAATTCTACCAATCTACCAAACGGTAAAAAATCTAGCATGTGGTAACCGTGATCAAAAGATACCATCAGAGGATAATATAGATACCTGTAGAAAATCCTACATACCCAGAATTTCGGAATCTTCAGATTGCGAGGCTTCTAATCTAGGCCAGTATATTCAAATTTTATTGCAGTTACTAAGAAGGACATTACTTAGCACTGTCCTCTATTTCTTTCTCACTCTCCACTTTCCAATATGATTGCTCTACCAACTCGCTCTTGTTTTGTTGATAGTGTATCGGTATTTTTTATTTTTGTGATATAAACTGATGCTATTGTTCCAGTTACTATTACCATTTTTTGGTACTCAAAATTGTTGGTTCTCTGCGTACGTACTTATAAAATTTTTGGTCTCTTTTTTGGTTACTCGCAGAAATTTTCCAAGCGAGTAAATGTAGATGTTAAGGTCAGCAGTGTTTTTTTTTTTTTTTGTGGGGGAGCAAGTACATTTTCATTAACGTTATTTTAATGGGAATTTAACTTCATAGTTGTAACATGCATGAAAACGTAGTTTCAAAATTTTAATTTAATGGGGTTATGGATTTATGCATTTTTAAAGGAAAATATGGAGACCATATAGAGATGTCATGGAAAGAGTCTTTCGGATGAGAGGGAAATTGGTGGGGGAGAATGATCTAGGTTACTTCTATCCTATAGAAGTACACATTTGACTAAATTTTCTATAGAAATAAAATTTTGACTGAATTTTGTATAGGAATAAAATTGTGACAAAATTTTCTATAGAAATAAAATTTTGACAAAATTATCCATAGAAATACAATTTTGACAAAATTTTCGATAGAAATAAATTTTGAC
Source organism: Haematobia irritans (assembly GCF_050003625.1). Taxonomy (NCBI): domain Eukaryota; kingdom Metazoa; phylum Arthropoda; class Insecta; order Diptera; family Muscidae; genus Haematobia; species Haematobia irritans. The sequence goes on from NC_134397.1 coordinate 18,740,741, forward strand.
TATATTTTGTATAGGAATAAAATTGTGACAAAATTATCCATAGAAATAAAATTTTGACAAAATTTTTTATAAAAATAAAATTTTGACAAAATTTTCTATACAAATAAAATTTTGACAAAATTTTCTATACAAATAAAATTTTGATAAAATTTTCTGTTGAAATAAAATTTAGACAAAATTTTCTATAGAAATAAAATTTTGACAACATTTTCTATAGAAATAAAATGTTGACAAAATTTTCTATAGAAATTAAATTTTGACTAAATTTTCTATAGAAATTAAATTTTGACAAAATTTTCTATAGAAATAAAATTTTGAAAAAATTTTCTATAGAAATAAAATTTTAACCACATTTTCTATAGAAATAAAAATTTTTACAAAATTTTCTACGGAGATAAAATTTTGGCAAAATTGTTTATAGAAATAAAATTTTGCAAAAATTTTCTTGAGAAATGAAATTTGACAAAGCTTTCTATAGAAATAACATTTTGACAAAACTTTCTATTGAAATAAAATTTTGACAAAACTTTCTAATGTAACAAAATGTTGACAAAATTTTTTATAGAAATAAAATTATGACAAAATTCCAATAGATATACAATTTTAACAAAATTTTCTATAGAAATAAAATTTTGACAAAATTTCCTATAGAAATAAAATTTTAATAAAGTTTTCTATAGAAATAATATTTTGACAAAATTCCCTAAAGAAATAAAATTTTAACAAAATTTTCTATAGAAATAAAATTTTAACAAAATTTTCTATAGAAATAAAATTTTGACAAAATTTCCTATAGAAATAAAATTTTAATAAAGTTTTCTATAGAAATAATATTTTGACAAAATTCCCTAAAGAAATAAAATTTTAAAAAAATTTTCTATAGAAATAAAATTTTGACAAAATTTTCTATAGAAATAAAATTTTTGACAAAATTATCTATAGAAATATAAATTTTAACAAAATTTTCTATAGAATTAAAATTTTGACAAAAATTTTTATACAAAAAAAAATTTCAAAAATTTTCTATAGAAATAAAATTTTTACAAAATTTTCTATAGAAATAAAATTTTAACAAAATCTTCTATAGCAATAAAATTTTGACAAAATGTTGACAAATCTATAGAAATAAAATTTGGAAAAAAATTCTATAGAAATAAAATTTTGACAAAATTTTCTATAGAAATAAAATTTAGACAAAATTTTCTATAGAAATAAAATTTTGACAAAATTTTCTATAGAAATAAAATTTCTGACAACATTTTCTATAGAAATAAAATTTTGACAAAAAATTCTATAGTAATAAAATTTTTCAAAAATTTTCTATAGAAATAAAATTTTTAGAAAATTTTCTACAGAAATAAAATTTTGAGAAAATTTTCTATAGAAATAAAATTTTGACAAAATTATCCATAGAAATAAAATTTTGACAAAATTTTCTATAGAAATAAAATTTTGACAAAATAAAATTTTGACAAAATAAAATTTTGAAAAAAAATTCTATTGAAATAAAATTTTGACAAAATTTTCTAAAGGAATACAATTTTGACAAAATCTTCTATAGAAATAAAAATTTGACAAAACTTTCTATAGAAATAAAATTTTGACAAAATTCTCTAAAGAAATAAAATTTTGACAAAATTTTCTATAGAAATAAAATTTTTGACAAAATTTTCTATAGAAATAAAATTTTGACAAAATTTTCTATGGAAATATAAATTTTGACAAAATTTTTCTATAGAATTGAAATTTTGAAAAAAAAGGTTATACAAAACAAAATGTTTCAAAAATTTTCTATAGAAATAAAATTTTGAGAAAATTTTCTATAGAAATAAAATTTTGACAAAATTTTCTATAGAAAAAAACTTTAAACAAAATTTTCTATAGAAATAAAATTTGTTTTGTTATTGTTGTTTTTTTTTCTTTAATCATTGTTGTTGTTTTTTTTTACTTATTTCAGCTTAAAATCATGCATTGACTAAACTACAAGTGTAGCTTAAACAACAGAGGAAAAGAATGTTTGTCACATTTATTTGGACAAAGCCCTATAGACTGCAAGATGGTTGGATGGACGCACGTTTCCGAATTACCACTTTCTTCATCGTTGGTTCTTTTCGTCTGGTGGTTAAGCTACACTTGTAGTTTAGTCAATGCATGGTTTTAAGCTGAAATCAAAAAAAAAAAAACACAAAAAACAACGAAATAAAAATTTTCAAACATTTTCTATAGAAATAAAATTTTGAGAATATTTTCTATAGAAATAAAAATTTCTATAGAAAAAAATTGGACAAACATTTCTATACAAATAAAATTTTGACAAAATTTTCTTTTGAAATAAAATTTTGACAAAATTTTCTAGAGAAATAAAATTTTGGCAAAATTTTCTAGAGAAATAAAATGTTGGCAAAATTTTCTAGAGAAATAAAAGTTTGACAAAATTTTCTAGAAAAATAAAATTTTGACAAAATTTTTTAAAAATTTTCAAGCCTAACTTATGATTTAAGCACACACCTCTAGTTGGGAGAGTGTCATTAAAACATCGTAGATTTTGGTAACTTCATCACACGGGCACTGATAAAAATATTCAGCTAATATGATAGATTATGCAAACTAAATTTTAGAATACGAAATTTACACTATATTAAGGTAACAAAAATGAGTCCTATCAAAAATTGAACTGTAAGATACACATCGATCGAGAATAGTTACAGTACGTAGCATTTAATCCCACTTCGATACTAGACTACGAGTCTGATCAAGCTACAATTTCGACTGCAACCGCTTGAAAGTATGTACTACACGATAGCATTTTAGTTCTCAAACTAAATTGCATCCATGGTTAATATTCTTATCCTTTAAGTTCCAAAAAATACCCAAAGGATTTTTTTCTCTTGATTTCGTCTTCACTTCAAAAAAGATCCCAAAAAAAAAAACAAAATCGAGACACATAAAACCATAACCATTTCCACAAAAACATTTGCCCGAATTTTCTCACTCAATTCCCTTATGTGCAATTCTATAATTCGTTGGCTTTTAACACCAATTTTTTGGCTTAGGTGGAAATATTTAAAACGGCAGCGTTTGGAGGCAACGCAAAAACAAAAACCAAAAAACAAACCAAACCACCATTAGCCATTAGGAAAATTGGCGAATATAATTTGTAATTTTCACACTCCATACCTCCTACGGATAACGCCTTTCAACCAAACTGCCACACTCAATAACCATCAATGGGTAGAGAGAGGCAGAGGGTATTAGCATTTTGTCGAAATGAGTCATTCCCTAAGGATAAATTATACACAAGACCACTACGAGTCCTACTATTGCTACTGCTGTAAAAATAAAAATATATTCACCTCTTCATACCCGAATACCACATCACATACCAAGGAGAGCAAAAAAAAAAACAAAAACCAAAACCGAAAATTTTTCTAAAATATACATTATCAATTAGTTGAGGTAAGGCCAAAAGAACTCCACAGAGTAAGCTCCTTCCTACTCAAAGGAGAGCAAATAAACTAAAACTGCAGTAAACAATGGTGAAAGAAGTGAACAAAAAGAGAAAGAGATTATAAAACAAATCAAGACTTTAATTTAGCACAGTGGGGTAATTTATTAAGATGGACGTAAATGGACTAAATTTTGGGACCAAAGGTTCTGACTTTTTTAATAGTTTCTTTTCACATAAAAAAGTATTTTTTGTCCTCTTATGGCTTTCCAGACAAATATAAAGCAATCACACTACTATCCTTGAATTTCAACGCCAATATATGTTTTCTAAATGCAATAGATCAAAATGCTTTTGTTAGGTTTTAAAGAACAAAAATCATAGCAAACTAAAGTTAGTTGCAAAACATATCAGCCACCCTTTATGCCCGTCAATCCATCTAGCTATTCATCTTTATATAGAAAATTTATATTCAAATTCCTAGACATCATCCTTCCTTTTGTTCTTCTGTCCTTAAGCTGTTCGATCTGTGACTTTTAATACCCTAAATCACATAGTGGTCAGGGTATAATAACTTTGATCTGCCAAAAAATGTGCCTAACAGAAATATTGCATAAAATATATACCGTTCGACTCAGAATCACCTCCTGAGTCGATCTAGCCCTTGGTGTCTCTCCGTCCGTCTGTCCATGTATTTTTTGTTCGCAGGATTCCTGTCGCAATTATTAACCGATTTTGACGAAATTTTGGTACAGGGTTTTTTTTGGCACAAGGACGAACGCTGTCATAATAACGCCTAATACCACAGTCCAACGGTTCTAGTTTAGTAAATATTTCATTATATAAGACATTCCCAAATTTTGGCAAATTTCTTTAAGGTACCCATTAAGTTTCCTGTACATATCTCCACTGTACTATGGCAAATAGAAACAGGTTAAAACCACAAACTGTTACCAAAAACAAAAAATAAAACAAAACAAGAGAACAACAAATAAAAATAAAAGCCAAAGAAAATAAGACCAATGCCAACATGAAAATTACATTTAATTTTTTTAAGCTCATTTTCATTAAAGCTTATAAACACACACACACTGACAGTCACCCATATATTTAACACACTAACATATATTCTACAAAGGGGAGAAATAGAGAATCCACAAAATACAGGGATAACTTTGGAAAATCTGATATCCTTATGGGGCAATAGAAAGAAAGAGAAAAAGAAGAGTATAACACAAGTTCACCTTAGACACACACACACTCACACACACACACACACGGCCACACTAACTCAAGGACTGAACTAAACAAATTTTATGCCAAAAAATCTAAAAAAATACTTACTCACATTCTAGCTTCTATAGCTGCAAAAGACATCCACGAAAGACCGCAACAAAATAAACAATTTTTGTTTGTGTCCGTATTTGAGTTCCACTTTTTCTTGTTGTTTTGGTTGAAGCTCAAAGGTAAACATAACGTCAACACAATAGAGACGAAAGAGCAAGAGGTCTTTGGAGGGGGCCAACAGTGTATATAAAGAGAGAGAAAAAATCAAATAAAACACACATACCTCCACATGAACACACTGGCACACAGCTCAGACAAGGGAATTCCCATAGAGAAGACAAATGATTTTTGTTTTTTGTGGGGGGTGGGGGTTTAAGATAATTACTTTATTGAAATGATGAATTAAAGCAAATGTAACTAAAATTATATTCACGGGAAGTGGTAAAAAAATTTGTGTGGGGGTCATTAATTTGTGTTTACCGATTGATTGAGAATCACTATCATCGATCTAAGCCTGATTACATTTATTTATTTAACATATTTATTTATTCATTTCGTCTATGGAATAGTACATCCTTTCAGACTGCTGGCTAAAAATAAAAATTATATGTCCATCTGTCGCGCTACCAATAATTGCCGTAATAAATGTGTTAGAGCGAGACAGCGATAGCGTATTATTTCTAGCAGTAGTTCCTTATTAGCTTCAGAGCAGGGATGGAAAAAACAGTACAATAATAATTTTTTCAATACACACTTTTTCATCCTGATCAGTACCGTGGTATCTCCACGAATGATTTAGTACCTTTTGTGTATACAGTCTTCAGCCCATTCAGATTTATGGTACAATAGTTTTTACAAAGTATTTTAATATTTTGGTAAAACAGACAAGTTCATGCGGCAAGAAAATCTCGATTTTGTAAAAGCCAGAGTCAACAACAAGATTTTCTTGAATTTCCAGAAAGTTTTGGTCGGAGAAAGCATGTGATTCTATATTACGCTTCTTACCAAAAACTATCAAAAAAAAAAATTTTTTTTTTGTCAAAATTTTATTTCTATAAAAAATTTTGTCAAAATTGTATTTCTATAAAAAATTTTTGTCAAAATTGTATTTCTATAACAAATGTGGACAAAATTTTCGATGGAAATAAAATTTTGACAAAATTTTTTATAGAAATACAATTTTGACAACATTTTTTATAGAAGTACAATTTTGACAAAATTTTTTATAGAAATAAATTTTTGCAAAATAATATTTTTTTTGTATTTTTATTTCTATAGGAAGTTTTGTCAAAATGTTATTTCTATAGAAAATTTTGTCAAAATTTTATTTGTATAGAAAATTTTGTCCACATTTTATTTCAATGGAAATTTTGGCAAAATTTTAGTTTTACAGTAATTTTTCAAAAATTTCTTTTCTTTAAAAAATGTTGACAAATTTTATTTCTATAGAAAATTTTATCAAAATTTTATTTCTATAGAAAATTTCGTCAACATTTTATTTCTGTAGAAAATTGTATTTCTATAGACAATTTTGTAAGAACTTTATTTCTACGGAAATGTTGTCAAAATTTTATTTCTATAAAAAATTTTGTCAAAATTTTATTTCTATAGAAAATTTTGTCAAAATTTCATTTCTATCGACTATCTTTGTCAAATTTATTTCTATAGAAAATTTTGCCAAAATTTTATATCTGTAGAAAATTTTGTCAAAATTTTATTTCTATAAAAAATTTTGTCAAAATTTTATTTTAAAAAAAAATTTTTAATTTTATTTCTATAGAAAATTTTGTCCACATTTTATTTCTATAGAAATTTTTTTCCACATCTTATTTCTATAGAAAATTTTGGCAACATTTTGTCCACATTTTATTTCTATAGAAAATTTTTTCCACATTTTATTTCTATAGAAAATTTTGGCAACATTTTCTTTTTACAGAAATTTTTACAAAATTTTCTTTTTTATAAAAAATGTTGTCAAATTTTATTTTTACAAAAATTTTTTCCAAATTTTATTTCTGTAGAAAATTTGCCAAATTTTTTCTATAGAAAATTTTGTCAAAATTTTATTTCTAGAGAAAATTTTGTCAAAATTTTATTTCTATCGACTATCTTTTGAAAATTTTATTTCTATAGAAAATTTTGTCAAAATTTCATTTCTATCGACCATCTTGTGAAAATTTTATTTATACAAAAACTTTTGTCAAATTTTTTTCTTTAGAAAATTTTGCCAAAATTTTATTTCTGTAGAAAATTTTGTCGAGATTTTCTTTCTATAGAAAATTTTGTCAAAATGTTATTTCTATAGAAAATTTTGACAAAATTTTATTTATATAGAAAATGTTGTCAAAATTTTATTTCTATAGAAAATTTTGTCCATATTGTATTTCTATAGAAAATTTTGTCCACATTTTATTTCTATAGAAAATTTTGACAAAATTTTCTTTTTACAGAAATTTTTACAAAATTTAATTTTTAATAAAAAATGTTGTCAAATTTTATTTTTACAAAAATTTTTTTCAAAGTTTTATTTCTGTAGAAAATTTGCCAAATTTTTTCTATAGAAAATTTTGTCAAAATGTTCTTTTCTATAGAAAATTTTGTCAAAATGTTCTTTTCTATAGAAAATTTTGTCAGAATTTTTTTTCTATAGAAAATTTTGTAAAACTTTATTTCTATGGAAAATGTTTTCAAAATTTTCTTTTCTATAAAAAATGTTGTCAATTTTTTTTCTATAGAAAATTTTGTCAAAATTTCATTTCTAAAGAAAAGTTTGTCAAAAATTTGTTATTTCTATGCCTATGGAAATTTTTTTCAAAAATTTCTTTTCTATAAAAAAATGTTGTCAAAATTTTTTCTATAGAAAATTTGGCAAAACTTCATTTCTATAGAAAATTTTTTTCAATATTTTACTTCCATAGAAAATTTTGTAAAAATTTTATTTGTATAGAAAATTTTGTCAAAATTTTGTTTCTATAGAAAATGTTGTCAAAATTTTATTTATATAGAAAATTTTGTCAAAATTTTATTTATATAGAAAATTTTGTCAAAAATTTATTACGTACCATGAATTCTACCAATCTAACAGTAAAAAGAACTACAATTTTTGGAAGAATTGTACCAACTGTGGCAGCCGTGACTCTTATGTGATATAGAGAGAAAAAGAGTGAGAGAAGCTTCAAAGAGAAAAGTGAAACAGTGATGATACTACCATACATTAATATTAACCGAGTAGCAATCTAAAAAGTAATTGGTACTGTATGTTAATAGTCATCCTTGTTATGTGTTACTCACTAATCACAGTGATTATATAAAAATCTACTCAAAACATCGCTCATGTCTGCAGTTTTGTGCTGCGATAACAACAACAATATCCAGGACATTTGTTACTTCTATTAGGCATTTCAAAAATCAAACCTATTGCTGTTTGATTCCTGTTTGCGTTGACCTACTGCCAAATGTAAATGTGTTAGGTATTATTATTCAGCTTTGTTTTAGCAAAATGGCATTTAATTTATGGTTTTATTAAGGAATTTACACATGCTTGAAATGCCTCCGATATGGGATTATTTATAATGCACCAGATGCCTTATTACTCAATTGGGATTCCGATGAGGAAATTCCAATTATGTTTGTCGTACATTGCATTCACACGCATGCGAATACACACACACATAGGCCTAAAACACATTTACATATGTTTGTGCAATACTTTTGCAGGCCTATAATTCGTACATAGAAGGATGTTAAAGACATGAAAGGATATAAAAGGGTTTTGAAAATTGGCTTCTATGATGGGCCTTGAAATTTTAAGTAGCGTCATATGAAATATACCTACGAAAGTTGCCTTTTATTTTTCGGGTTTAGAAAACAAAAATAAGTATTTTTAATCAAAAATAGTTTTATTGTTTTTTTTTTTTTCAAAACATTCCCCATTAATATATATACACTTTTGCATGCATTTAAACCAATTCAAGAAGCATTTTTGCCATTTTGAGGTATTGAGGTATTTGCAAAACTGGCATTATCAGCATCTTCTGGTGTCGAAAAACGTTGACCTCTTACTAATTTTTTCACGTACGGGAATAAAAAGAAGTGATTCGATGCCAAGTCATTACTATACTGCGGACGACCCATCACATCGAAGTTTTGAGTACTCAAAAAATTGGTTGTTTGGACCGATGTATGAGACCTCGCATTGAGGTGGTGTAGAGTTATCCAACTTTGGCGATTTGTTTTCCTGATTTCTTGGAAGTCCACTGTCCAGCAAATTGTTGAGTACCACTTGGAATTTACTGTTCATCGTTGGTCTAGTGGTCACGGTTACCACTGCCAAAAATATTTTACCAAAATTTACAAAAAAAAATTACCAAAAATCTACCCAATGAAAAAATCTTATTTTTAAATTTTGGAAAGAAGTATTGCAATGTTAGAATCTTGTCAAAATTTTATTTCTATAAAAAATTTGGTCAAGATTTTATTTCCATAGAAAATTTCGTCCAAATTTTATTTCCATACAAAATATTGTCAAAATTTTATTTTATAGAAAAATTTGTCAAAATTGTATTTCTATAGAAAATTTTGTAAAATTTTTATTTCTATAGAAAATATTATTAAAAATTTTATTCCTATAGAAAATTTTGTCAAAATTTTAGTTTTCTAGACAATTTTGTCAAATTTTTCTTTTCTATAGAAATTTTGACAACATTTTCTTTTCTATAGAAATTTTGACAAAATTTTCTTTTTATATAGAATATTTTGTCAAATATATTCTGATAATTGGCTGATAGTTTTGCTGCAAGTACAACATGCTGATGAGGAATGTGGTAATTCCGAAACAGCTGTACATCCAACCACATTGCAGTCTATAGGGCTTTGCACAAATAAATTTGACAAACATTCTTTCTATAGAAAATTGTGTCAAAATTGTATTTCTATAGAAAATTTTGTAAAAACGGTATTTTTATAGAAAATTTTGTCAAAATTTCATTTTAGTAGAAAATTTTGGCAAATTTTTCTATAGAAATAAAATTTTGCCAACATTTTCTATATAAAAAGAAAATTTTGTCAAAATTTCTATAGAAAAGAAAAATTTGACAAAATTGTCGATAGAAAAGAAAAGTTGTCTATAAAAATAACATTTTGACAAAATTTTATTTCTGTGGATAATTTTGTCAAAAATTTTTTGACAAAATTATATTTCTATAGCAAATATTGTCAAAATTTTATTTCTATAGGAAATCTTTTCAAAATTTTATTTCTTTAGAAAATATTGTCAAAATTCTATTTCTATAGAAAATGTTGTCAAAATTTTATTACTACAGAAAATTTTGTCAAAATTTTATTTCTATGGAAATTTTTTTATTACTATAGAACATTTTGTCAACATTTTAATTCTGTAGATAATTGTGTCAAAAAAATTTTGACAAAATTATATTTCTATAGCAAATCTTGTCAAAATTTTATTTCTATAGAAAATCTTTTCAAAATTTTATTTCTATAGAAAATATTGTCAAAATGTTATTTCTATAGAAAATTTTGTCAACATTTTATTATTATAGAAAATTTTATCAAAATTTTATTTTTATAGAAAATTTTTTATTTGTATAGAACATTTTGTCAACATTCTATTTCCATAGAAAAGTTTGTCAAAATTTCATATTTTATTTCTACAGAAAATTTTGTCAAAATTTTATTTCTATAAAAAATTTTGTCAAAATTTTATTTCTATAGAAAATCTTTTCAAAATTTTATTTCTGTAGAAAATATTGTCAAAATTTTATTTCTATAGAAAATTTTGTCAACATTTTATAATTATAGAAAATTTTGTCAAAATTTTATTTCTATAGAAAATTTTTTATTTATATAGAACATTTTGTCAACATTTTATTTCCATAGAAAAGTTTGTCAAAATTTCATATTTTATTTCTACAGAAAATTTTGTCAAAATTTTATTTCTATAGTTTTTTTTTATTTCTGTAGAACATTTTGTCAACATTTTATTTCTGTAGATTATTTTGTCAAAAAAATTTTGACAAAATTATATTTCTATAGCAAATCTTGTCAAAATTTTATTTCTAAAGAAAATTTTGTTAAAATTTTATTTCTATAGAATTTTTTTTTTATTTCTATAGAACATTTTGTCAACATTTTATTTCCATAGAAAAAATTTTTCAAAAAAAAAAAATTTACAAAATTTTCATTTTTATAGAAATTTTGTCAAAATTTCATATTTTATTTCTACAGAAAATTTTATCAAAATGTTATTTCTTTAAAAAATTTTGTCAAAATTTTTATTTCTATAGAAAATTTTATTTTTATAAAAATGTTGTTAAAATTTTATTTCTATAAAAAATTGTGTCAAAAATTTTCCTTCTATATAAAATTGTGTCAAAATTTCCATTTGTTTTGTTTTTGTTATTGTTGGTTTTGTTCTTTAAGCATTGTTGTTGTTTTTTATTTCAGCTTAAAACCATACATTGACTAAACTACAAGAGTAGCTTAACCAACAGAGGAAAAGAATGTTTGTCAAATTTATTTGGGCAAAGCCCTATAGACTGCAAGATGGTTGGATGGACGCAAAATTTTTATTTTTATGGAAAATGTTGTCAAAATTTTATTTCTATGGAAAATTTTGGCAAAATTTTCTTTTCTATAGAAATTTTGACAAAAATTTTTTTTCTACAACACATTTTCGCACATTTACGAAGCAAACTCATGATTACAAAACTAAGCGAACTAGCCAAAGGCTCACTCCAATGAAAGGCAGTCATTCATGTGTTGAAAGTTTCACTAAACCCCGAGCATGAATATGACCACCCCAAGAGCATAATGTTATTTTTCACGGCAAGGATGGAACAGATCCCAGTTTCTAGACACACATGTTTAATGAATATTGAACGGTGGGGAGATGTTCCTTGTGAGTCGATTCGAGTGATAGGATCTCTGGAGTAATATTTTCAAATATTGATACATTCTGTCAATATTTGTTAGCTCATATCAGTAAATCTAATCCATTGTGCTTCAACTACAACATCAAAATAATAATACATGAGTTTTTTGCTCCGTATAATTAGGCCTTTTATTGGAAGGCCTCTTTGGGTTTCCCCTTAACACTGCTTTAGAATGTGAGAGGCTATTTACACATATTGGAATGTATAGGTGAATTCTCAATTGCATGAATTTGTATGCGTAAATGTAATTATTTGTATGCCAAATGCTTGAACTTTCACACACTCACACATACATATACTTATGTGTAAAATACATTAACGTGGTTAATTCCCAGCGAATAATTCCTAGTCAATTTGGCTTCTTTAGCATAATGCATTTCCATGAAAAAAAAAACTGTGTTAAAAACCAATTTCTATCCATAGCTCTATACAACAGTGACATTTGCTCTCTCAATAAGAGAGAGCTGGGTTGTATCTCAATACAACATAAGAAAAAGATGAATATATATTTTTTTATTTATTTATAAAATATATTGCAAAAAAATATTTTTTTTTGTTTGCTTGAATTCTTTAGCCGATGTAAATATCGGCATATTTTTATTTCTTCAACACAAACATTTTCCCTACAAACCTTACCTAAACAACGAGAAACACTCTCAACACTGTTCACTGGGTTACCAAGACTATAAGAGTAAGAGCTTTATGGATATAAAATGCGATTGCCTTGCAAGTGGTCTTGAGGTAGATTTATTAAATGCAACTTATCATTTTGTGGTAATAAATAGCTAAAGATTTTGATTACTTCTCATATTTTGTAAGAAATTAGCTTGAACAAAGAATATGTGGCAAATTTATTTAAGTGCTTGGAAGAATAATCGAATTTTATTTTAATTTATTTATATGACATTGTAATAAAAACTATAGCAACAATTCGTTTAGTTAAATTGTGTAATAACTTATTAAGATCTATATGGCGAGCGAGTTCAAAGACAGATATGGCAAAAGTTTAAGAAATGACAATGGTGATATGATCAAGCAATCTCAGCCCAAGTTTTCCGACATTTTTATACCCTCCATCATAGGATGGGGGTATATTAACTTTGTCATTCCGTTTGTAACACATCGAAATATTGCTCTAAGACCCCATAAAGTATATATATTCTGGGTCGTGGTGAAATTCTGAGTCGATCTAAGCATGTCCGTCCGTCCGTCCGTCCGTCCGTCCGTCCGTCCGTCTGTTGAAATCACGCTAACTTCCGAACGAAACAAGCTATCGACTTGAAACTTGGCACAAGTAGTTGTTATTGATGTAGGTCGGATGGTATTGCAAATGGGCCATATCGGTCCACTTTTACGTATAGCCCCCATATAAAGGGTCCCTCAGATTTGGCTTGTGGAGCCTCTAACAGAAGCATATTTCATCCGATCCGGCTGAAATTTGGTACATGGTGTTGGTATATGGTCTCTAACAACCATGCAAAAATTGGTCCATATCGGTCCTTAATTATATATAGCCCCCATATAAACCGATCCCCAGATTAGGCTTGTGGAGCCCCTAAGAGAAGCATATTTCATCCGATCCGGCTGAAATTTGGTACATGGTGTTGGTATATGGTCTCTAACAATCATGCAAAAAGTGGTCCATATCGGTCCTTAATTATATATAGCCCCCATATAAACCGATCCCCAGATAAGGCTTGTGGAGCCCCTAAGAGAAGCATTTTTCATCCGATCCGGCTGAAATTTGGTACATGGTGTTGGTATATGGTCTCTAACAATCATGCAAAAAGTGGTCCACATCGGTCCATAATTATATATAGCCTCCATATAAACCGATCCCCAGATTTGGCTTGCGGAGCCTCAAAGAGAAGAAAATTTCATCCGATCCGGCTGAAATTTGGTACATGATGTTGGTATATGGTCTCTAACAACCATGAAAAAATTGGTCCATATCGGTCCTTAATTATATATAGCCCCCATATAAACCGATCCCCAGATTTGGCTTGTGGAGCCCCTAAGAGAAGCATATTTCATCCGATCGGGCTGAAATTTGGTACATGGTGTTGGTATATGGTCTCTAACAGTCATGCAAAAAGTGGTCCACATCGGTCCATAATTATATATAGACCCCATATGAACCGATCTCCAGATTTGGCTTGCGAAGCCTCTTGTAGGAGCAAAATTCATCCGATTCGGTTCAAATTGTCAAAATTTTATTTCTATAGAAAATTTTGTCAAAATTTTATTTCTAGAGAAAATTTTGTTAAAATTTTATTAGGTTCATAATAAAATTTTCATCATTGTCAACATTTTATTTCTATAGAAAATTTTGTCAAAATTTTATTTCTATAGAAAATTTTGTTCAAATTTTATTCGGTTCATAATCATGGTTGCCACTCGAGCCAAAAATAATCTACCAAGATTTTATTTCTATAGAAAATTTTGTCAAAAGTTTATTTCTATAGAAAATTTTGTTAAAATTTTATTTCTGTGGAGATTTTTGTCAAAAATTTCTTTCTATAGAAAATTTTGTCAAAATTTGTATTTCTATAGAAAATTTTGTGAAAATTTTATTTCTATAGAAAATTTTATTTCTGTAGATAATTTTGTCAAAATTTTATGTCTACTTTGTCAAACTGAATTATATACGTATTGGATCGATCTTTTTTGATTAAATATATACCACGTATGGACTTACATTCAATTTAGAAGATGGTGTTAGGAGGTTTTAAGATACCTTGCCATCGGCAAGCGTTACCGCAACTTAAGTAATTCGATTGTGGATGGCAGTGTTTAGATGAAGTTTCTACGCAATCCATGATGGAGGGTACATAAGCTTCGGCCTGGCCGAACTTACGGCCGTATATACTTGTTTGTTTTTGTAATGATTATTTTTAGGAGACTACAATAAATAATAATTTAAATATTTAGACTTACTTTATTCCTAGATCCATAAAAATTAAATAAATCATACGCATCAATGTCCGCTTAATTAATATTTTTCATACACACCCATGTTCGATATTGAATTCATTCTCTTTTAATACCCAATATTATTTTAATATATTAAAACTCATATATAAATAAATACGTTTATAAATTGTTATTTACTAATATTTTTCATACGTACCCAAGTTTTGACAAATTTGTTTATAGAAAAAAATTGATAAATTTTTTATAGAAATTAAATTTTTTACAAAATAACATTTTGAAAAAATTTTCTATAGATATAAAATTTTGACAAAATTGTTTATAAAACAAGTATATACAGCACTAAGTTCGGCCGGGCCGAATCTTAAATACCCACCACCATGAACCAAATATTAGGGTTTCCTTTGAAATTTCAGGAGGGCTTGAGGACTTCAGGACACTTCCCGAAGATAAATTTAAAGATTTCATCTATGAGGACTATATCAGATTCCGGATCTATAAGAACCATTTTTGTTTGAGTTTTAGAGGAATCATTAACATCACTTGTAAGTGTGCAAGGAAATTATAAAATAACGTCTTGATTTGAAATCTTAAATCTGTAGAAGTAAAATCTGGAAATTTTACATTGAGTTTCAAGCAATTTTCATGATCAGTGCGCCTTCTACACCCTCAAGAAGTGAAGTCGGTCTATATGGAGGCATTACCCAATGGACCGATAAAAACTTAATCCGATACACGTTTTTGTGAGCCTAAAATACCAGAATATTTACAATTTCAGGCAAATCAGATAAAAACTACGGTTTCTAGAAACCCAAGGAGATTTCCAATTTCAGGTAAATTGAAATTTCTATAAGCCCAAGAAGTAAAATCGGGAGATCGGTCTTTATGGGGGCTATACCATAAACATGGACCGATACTCACCATTTTTGGCACACCTCTTTATGGTCATAAAATACCTCTAGATTTCAAATTTCAGGCAAATTGGATAAAAACTACGGTTTCTATAAGCCCAAGACCCCAAATCGGGAGGTCGGTTTATATGGGGACTATATCAAAACCTGGATCTATATAGCCCATCTTCGAACTTGACCTGTCTGCAGACAAAAGACGAGTTTGTGCAAAATTTCAGCACGATTGCTTCATTATTGAAGACTGTAGCGTGATTACAACAGACAGACAGACAGACGGACATCGTTATATCGTCTTAGAATTTCTCCCCGATCAAGAATATATATACTTTATATAGTCGGAAATCGATATTTCGATGTGTTACAAACGGAATGACAAACTTATTATACCCCCGTCACCATTCTATGGTGGTGGGTATAAAAAAATTGGTAAATTTTTTTATAGAAATTAAATTTTGTACAAAATTTTTATTGAAAAAAATTTGGTAATTTTTTTTATATAAATTAAATTTTTTACAAATTTTTTTACAGAAATAAAAATGTTATATACATAAATTTCTATGGAAATAAAATTTAGACAAAACTTCTATAGATATAAAATTTTGACAAAATTTTCTATAGAAATAGAATTTAGACAAACAATTCTATAGAAATAAAATGTTGACAAAATTTTCAATAGAAATAAAATAGTGACAAAATTTAAAGTAGAAATAAAACGTTGACAAAATTTTCTATAGAAGTAAAATGGTGACAAAATCTTCTCTATATATTTTTCGCCGCCTATAGCCCCAATTATCATGTACAAATGACCTTTATCAATTTCTTTTTCCATGTAGAGGAAATATAAGTTTATAGCAATAAGCCACGGTAATTTATATCAGCATCACATTCCCAGACAAATCATATATTTGGGGTATAAAATGAGAATAAACTAAATAACGTACTGGGGTGCGTATGAAAAATTTGAATTAGGCGGAAGCCGATGCGTATGATTTATTTCATTTTTTTAGGGTTTCCAAACAGTGGTGTTTTAAAATAATATTAAATGATCCCAGCAAAAAAAGAGCGTCGCCAAGAAAGTAGGGAAAATTTTCTTTTTGCATTCGGAAGTGGTGAAAAATTGGCACAGAAGCGGTAAATTTAACATGGACTTGTCATAGGACGGATGTCCACCATTTCAACAGCCGTTGCACTGAAGTTGCATCACTTCTTAAGGTCTGATGCGAATTCAGTGTTTTGGGCGTGAATTAAGACATTTTGTGATATTTTTCCAAATAAATAATGTTTATAATGTTTTATAATTTTTAATATGAATGCATTAAACATTTTGAAACATTATAAAAATTATTTATTTGGAAAAATATCACAAAATTTGTCTGAAACATTTGACCTCAAATATTTTCAAAAATTTGCATTTCGCTAGAATAGATTTAGCATTTCTTCAATATTATTTAAATAATTTTGTACCATTTTATTAATTCTTACTTTGTTTTTAAACTAAACAAAAAAGTTAAAATTACCCATTAAAAATGTGTAAAAAGCGAGTTATGGAAAAAAACTAAATTAAAAGAACTTCCTGTGTAGTTAAAATAAAGAACATCTTTTGGAGGACATATGTGGAAGTGTTTATAAACTTGCGCCTTTAGAACACCTTCCAAATGTTTGTGCTGGGAAGTAATAAAGGTTCAAAGTAGTGCAACTTTAATTATATCCTTCATATCACCCCAAGGGCTATAAAATGAGAAAAATTTAAATAGCGTACTTGGATACGTATGAAAAATATTAATTAGGCGGAAATTGATTCATATGATTTATCTAATTTTTATTAAGATTTCCTAAGTAGTGTTAGTTTGGTATTCAAAGAAAACAATGAATGTTTTCTTTCTACCAGGGTCATATCCTTTTCATCAAATTTTGCATAATAGTAAATTGAATGCCTTATGTAAGGCTCTTAGACCCCACCGCACCGGTTTACAAAATAGTCACACATTAAGGGTGGAGAGACTTCTCAACAGTACCTCTTGGATTTTTGGAGCCCCAGATGTTGCAATTGTTCTTGATGACTGGGATATAAAATGAGAATAAACTAAATAACGTACTTGGGTACGAATGACAAATTTTATTTAGGAGGACATTGATGCGTATGATTTATTTAATTTTTATTAGGGGTTTGCAATAAGAAATGTTCTCAAATATTATTAGAGGTATTAAATGAGAATAATTTCAATATTGTACTTGGGTGCGTATGCAACATATTATTTAGTCAGACACTGATGCGTATGATTTATTTAATTTTTTCCAATAAGCAGTGTTATTTTGGTCATATATGTTATTTAAATAAGTTAAAAAAGTTCAATGAGACACATTTCGTTAAATTTGCCATACTATTTGAGAACTTAAAAAATAAATAAATTGTAAAACGATTTGATCCCGATTTATAAGGAAACGTGGCCTACCTTAATTTTTTTTCTGTTTTTTTTTTTTTTTTTTTTTGTTCGATCGATTTCTTTCCACAATACCCAAAATGTTATTTAAACTTGAGAGATATTTTATTTCATAACAATTTAATACATTCATCCGAAAAATATTTTAAAGGAACTTTTTTGGACTTAAATAATTTTGTAGAAAAAATTAGGTTTTGCTTTTTTCATATACCTTTGTAGTCTATGTGATTCTGTTTCAGTAGATAACCATCCATTTCTATGCTCCTCTAATCAACCAACCCATGGTGCAGAACAAGAAAATTACTTTAATAAATAACATTGCAAGTTGATGTATTCCAATGTTTGTTTGTATTGTTTGATATATTGAGCATATATATGAGATTTTTGCGAGTTCACAAAAACCAATGTTTTGTTATTTATATTGGCAACATTTTTTTTAACATAGATTTAGTAGATTTTCAAATTTCACACAGAGATGAGATACGAATTGTCATTAAGATTAATGGCATAGAACAGGCATAGATAGGAGATTCCTATCAAAAAAATATTATTACCAAACAGACCAGAGTCTAAGGAATCCTATGAATGTGAAAAGAACCTATACGTGGCATATGTATAGGGTGAGTGTTAACTCTTTGAAGGATATTAAGTTTTGTTTTTTAAGGTTATTCTTTTTCAAAGTCGACAATTTTTTAGCGACCTATCTGGTTTTAAATCTAGGAGCAATAAAATTAAAATTAGGATACAGATCTCATTTATCGAATTTTCATTCTCTTTTCGCAGTGTATTAATAAAGGTATTCACGTAAAAACAAATATCAATTTAAATATTCAAATATAACCGATACTTCAAAGCAAAAAATGTTTTCTTAATTCCAAAAAAAAACTTTAAACCAATAAAGCTAAATCCTCAAAATAAGTCTCAGCCTATTTTTAAATCTTAAAATTCAATATTTCAGTTAATTTAAGGACGATTTCATTAACTCAAAAATGTGTGTTCTTTTTTTAAGGAAAATTTGACTTAGTTCAAAGACATACGACTTTAATTTTATTTCTATAGAAATTATATTTCAAAATTATATTTCTATATACAAAATTTTGTCAAAATTTTATTTATATGGAAAATTTTATCAAAATATTTATTTCTATAGGAAATTTTGTCAAATCTTTATTTCTATTGAAAATTTTGTCAAAACTTTATTTCTATAGGAAATTTTGTCAAAATTTTATTTCTATAGCAAATTTTGTCAAAATTTTATTTCTATAGAAAATCTTGTTAAAATCTTATTTCTATACAAAATTTTGTCAAAATTTTATTTCTATTGAAAATTTTGTCAAAACTTTATTTCTATAAAAAATTTTGTCAAAATTTTATTTCTATAGAATATCTTGTTAAAATCTTATTTCTATAGAAAATTTTGTCAAAATTGTATTTCTATAGGAAATTTTGTCAAAATTTTATTTCTATAGAAAATCCGGTTAAAATTTTATTTCTATAGAAAATTTTGTCAAAATTTTATTTCTATAGGAAATTTTTCAAATCTTTATTTCTATAGAAAATTTTGTCAAAATTTTATATCTATAGAAAATTTTGTCAAAATTTTATTTCTATAGAAAATTTTGTCAAAATTTTATTTCTATAGAAAATTTTGTCAAAATTTTATATCTACAGAAAATTTTGTCAAAATTTTATTTCTATAGAAAATTTTGTCAAAATTTTATTTCTTACAGAAAATTTTGTTAAAATTTTTATTTCTATAGAACACTTTGTCAAAATTTTATTTCTATAGAAAATTTTGTCAAAATTTTATTTCTATATAGAAAAAATTGTCAAAATTTTATTTCTATAGAAAATTTTGTCAAAATTTTATTTCTATGTAGAACAATTTGTCAAAATTTTATTTCTATAGGAAATTTTGTTAAAATTTTATTTCCATATAGAACATTTTGTCAAAATTTTATTTCTATAGAAAATTTTGTTAAAATTTTATTTCTATACAAAACCTTATTATTTCTATAGAAAATCTTGTTAAAATCTTATTTCTATAGTAAATTGTGTCAAAATTTTATTTCTATAGGAAATTTTGTCAAAATTTTATTTCTATAGAAAATCTGGTTAAAATTTTATTTCTATAGAAAATTTTGTCAACATTTTATTTCTTAGAAAATTTTGTCAAAATTTTATTTCTATAGAAAATTTTGTAAAATTTTATTTCTATTGAATATTTTGTCAAAATTTTATTTCTAAAGAAAATCTTGTTAAAATTTTATTTCTATAGGAAATTTTGTCAACATTTCATTTCTATAGAAAATCTTGTTAAAATCTTATTTCTATAGACAATTTTGTCAACATTTGATTTCTATGGGAAATTTGGTCAAAATTTTATTTCTATAGAAAATTTTGTAAAAATTTTATTTCTATTGAAAATTTTGTCAAAATTTTATTTCTATAGAAAATCTTGTTAAAATTTTATTTCTATAGGAAATCTTGTTCAAATCTCATTTCTATAGAAACTTTTGTCAAAATTTTATTTTATTTCTATAGGAAATTTGGTCAAAATTTTATTTCTATAGAAAATTTTGTAAAAATGTTATTTCTATTGAAAATTTTGTCAAAATTTTATTTCTATAGAAAATCTTGTCAAAATTTTATTTCTATAGGAAATCTTGTTAAAATCTCATTTCTATAGAAAATTTTGTCAAAATTTTATTTCTATAGGAAGTTTTGGTCAAAATTTTATTTCTATAGAAAGTTTTGTAAAAATTTTATTTCTATTGAAAATTTTGTCAAAATTTTATTTCTATAGAAAATTTTGTCAAAATTTTATTTCTAAAGAAAATCTTGTTAAAATTTTATTTCTATAGGAAATTTTGTCAACATTTTATTTCTATAGAAAATCTTGTTAAAATCTTATTTCTATAGAAAATTTTGTCAAAATTTTATTTCTATAGGAAATTTGGTCAAAATTGTATTTCTATAGGAAATTTTGTCAAAATTTTATTTCTATAGAAAATCCGGTTAAAATTTTATTTCTATAGAAAATTTTGTCAAAATTTTATTTCTATAGGAAATTTTTCAAATCTTTATTT
The DNA here is from genome assembly GCF_050003625.1 of Haematobia irritans. Classification (NCBI taxonomy): domain Eukaryota; kingdom Metazoa; phylum Arthropoda; class Insecta; order Diptera; family Muscidae; genus Haematobia; species Haematobia irritans. The sequence continues at coordinate 18,761,795 of NC_134397.1, forward strand.
CTATAGAAAATTTTGTCAAAATTTTATATCTATAGAAAATTTTGTCAAAATTTTATTTCTAAAGAAAATTTTGTCAAAATTTTATTTCTATAGAAAATTTTGTCAAAATTTTATATCTACAGAAAATTTTGTCAAAATTTTATTTCTATAGAAAATTTTGTCAAAATTTTATTTCTTACAGAAAATTTTGTTAAAATTTTTATTTTTATAGAACACTTTGTCAAAATTTTATTTCTATAGAAAATTTTGTCAAAATTTTATTTCTATATAGAAAAATTTGTCAAAATTTTATTTCTATAGAAAATTTTGTCAAAATTTTATTTCTATGTAGAACAATTTGTCAAAATTTTATTTCTATAGGAAATTTTGTTAAAATTTTATTTCTATATAGAACATTTTGTCAAAATTTTATTTCTATAGAAAATTTTGTTAAAATTTTATTTCTATACAAAACCTTATTATTTCTATAGAAAATCTTGTTAAAATCTTATTTCTATAGTAAATTTTGTCAAAATTTTATTTCTATAGGAAATTTTGTCAAAATTTTATTTCTATAGAAAATCTGGTTAAAATTTTATTTCTATAGAAAATTTTGTCAACATTTTATTTCTTAGAAAATTTTGTCAAAATTGTATTTCTATAGAAAATTTTGTAAAATTTTATTTCTATTGAATATTTTGTCAAAATTTTATTTCTAAAGAAAATCTTGTTAAAATTTTATTTCTATAGGAAATTTTGTCAACATTTTATTTCTATAGAAAATCTTGTTAAAATCTTATTTCTATAGACAATTTTGTCAACATTTGATTTCTATGGGAAATTTGGTCAAAATTTTATTTCTATAGAAAATTTTGTAAAAATTTTATTTCTATTGAAAATTTTGTCAAAATTTTATTTCTATAGAAAATCTTGTTAAAATTTTATTTCTATAGGAAATCTTGTTCAAATCTCATTTCTATAGAAAATTTTGTCAAAATTTTATTTTATTTCTATAGGAAATTTGGTCAAAATTTTATTTCTATAGAAAATTTTGTAAAAATGTTATTTCTATAGAAAATCTTGTTAAAAATTTTATTTCTATAGAAAATTTTGTCAAAATTTTATTTCTATAGAAAATCTTGTTAAAAATTTTATTTCTATAGAAAATTTTGTCAAAATTTTATTTCTAAAGAAAATCTTGTTAAAATTTTATTTCAATAGGAAATTTTGTCAACATTTTATTTCTATAGAAAATCTTGTTAAAATCTTATTTCTATAGAAAATTTTGTCAATATTTTATTTCTACAGAAAATTTTGTCAATATTTTATTTCTATAGAAAATTTTGTCAACATTTTATTTTTACAGAAGATCTTGTCAACATTTTATTTCTATAGAAAGTGTTGTTAAAATTGTATTTCTATAGAAAGTTTTGTCCGATTTTTTATCTTAAATCTTAAGATTCAAAATTTCAGTTAATTTAAGGACGATTTCTTTAACTCAAAAATTCTTTACTTTAAGAAAAATTTGCCTTAGTTCGAAGACATACGATTTTAACGAAGCGACGCAAATTTGCAAAATGTGTGTCTTTAATTTAATAAAACAATTTTTTGATAGGCCGATAGCCTCTAGTTGCTAGTGCCCGTATAAAAAGTTTATTGTAATTTGTAGTTATAATAAATTAAATAATAAATAAATAAACAATTTTTTGAAGCAACGATTATAAATTTTAGTTCAATTAAAATCTCATTATTTTAGAGAATTTTTTTTATTATTTTTTACACATCCTAAAATTTAAAATAAAAAATCAAATAAATATTTTTTTCAGTGTATGTCCTTACACACAAAAAAAATATTTTTTTCTCTTCAATCAGAAAATTGATCCAATTAATGTTTAATTGAAATGTCCACAATCACAGAAATTGAAATGTATTCAATCACAGAAATGATAGTAACAATTAAAAAATTAATTGATCCCATAAAAAGAATAATTGATATTATTAATTTTTGTGATTCATTTTTGTTTCAATTAAAAAATTTGTTGAATCAATCAAATTTTTAATTGAATAATAAATAATTAAAACTCAATTAAGACTTTAATTGGAAAAATGTTCGTGTTTTTTTTTCTGTGTAGCATTGTATCACACTGTATAGCTGTTGCCACATATGGGCCTGTATCCAATTTTGAGGCACAAAATAAAAATGAAAAGCTTTTTTTAGTTCCGCCTTTGAAATTTTTGGCATTTCAAATGACTTTAACCGCACACACGAAAAAAAAAAAACAAAGATTAACACAAAAGCCATTTTCAGGCATACATAGAATGTCACACCTTCAAAACTATGTACCTGTATCCCTGGTAGAGCATACAAATATATGGAATGTTTTGCAAACACGAACCTTAGGGTAGGAAAAAAATATTATATGTTTTAAATTATTGTATAAAAATTTGAAGCTGGAAAAATGTTTAATAATTTAATTTTAATACTATTTTTTAATGGGATTTTTTTTCAAAATTTCATTTCAATAAGAAATTTTGCCAAAATGTCATATATATAGGAAATTTTCTCAAAATTTCGTATTTATGGAAAATTATGGAAATTTCTCAAATTATTATTTCTATAGGAAATTTCCTTAGAATTTCATATATATGGAATATTTTGTCAAACGTTCATATTTATGGAAAATTTTGTCAAAATTTCATTTCTATAGGAAATATTGTAAAAATTTCATTTTATAGGAAATTTACTCAAAATTTTATTTCTATACAAAGTTTTGTCAAAATTTTATTTCTATAGGAAATTTTGTCAAACTTTCATTTCTACTTTCTTAAATTTTATTTCTATAGGAAATGTTGCAAAAAATTAGTTTTTAATGGGAAATTTTGTCAAAAATGTATTTGTAAAGAAAATTTAATCAAAATTGTATTTCTATAGAAAATTTTGTCAAAATTATATTTCTATAAAATATACAAAACTATGGAAAGTTTTGCAAACACGAACCTTAGGGTAGGTCCGCATCAAAACAATGGATAGACAAAAAGGAAAAAACTATTATATTATTTAAATTGGTGTATAAAAATGCAAAGCTGAAAAAATGTTTAATAATTAAATTTTAATATTATATTTAACTTAATTAATTTTTATTTTTAATTTAATTAATTTTTAGCTTTTATTTAATTTTTAAGTAAAATACTCACAACGACCTTGAGATACCAAGCCAATATTCAATATATTTTTGCCTATGGCTTCATGAGGTTATAAAACACCAACAATTTATTGTGACATAGTCTCACTATAGTTATCTCTAATCTTCTTGCTACTCTCTTTTTTGAATACAGACACCAATACACACACACCCACACACTCCGAACAAAATTACCATCATTCTTTGTCATCCAAACTTGCATTCATTCGTTTGGCCGCCTATGCCACTGAAAAAGATTGCTACCATGAAAATGACGAAAGGTTTAACATTTTGATTTTTCAAATAACTCCCAACAACAAGAACATCAATGTCAACAATGTTGAGAACAACAAAATGCATAACAATTTCCGGTATACAATCAAATATAAGCCCCCATCCACACACACACACACCCACCCTGACATCCAAAATCCCAATGACACACCACCTCGCATAGACACAATCAGAAAATGTGTTATTCTTAGTTCACACCAATCCAGAGAGAGAGAGAGCTATGTTAGTTGTCGCCTAACGCACAAACACCAGTGATGCCACCCATATGGACACTTTGTCCAATCGCACCTACCCACACATACACACCAATTCAGATGTGAAATGTACATTCATTCATTCATTCATGGCAGTGTCAAATTGCTGTGTGCAACATTCCTATCGAACACAACCACAGCGATACTAAAGGGTGATTCTTTTGAGGTTAGGATTTTCATGCATTAGTATTTGACAGATCACGTGGGATTTCAGACATGGTGTCAAAGAGAAAGATGCTCAGTATGCTTTGACATTTCATCATGAATAGACTTACTAACGAGCCACAACGTCGAATTTTCAGTGAATGGGCCCTAGAAAAGTTGGCAGAAAATCCGCTTTTTTATCGACAAATTTTGTTCAGCGATGAGGCTCATTTCTGGTTGAATGGCTACGTAAATAAGCAAAATTGCCGCATTTGGAGTGAAGAGCAACCAGAAGCCGTTCAAGAACTGCCCATGCATCCCGAAAAATGCACTGTTTGGTGTGGTTTGTACGCTGGTGGAATCATTGGACCGTATTTTTTCAAAGATGCTGTTGGACGCAACGTTACGGTGAATGGCGATCGCTATCGTTCGATGCTAACAAACTTTTTGTTGCCAAAAATGGAAGAACTGAACTTGGTTGACATGTGGTTTCAACAAGATGGCGCTACATGCCACACAGCTCGCGATTCTATGGCCATTTTGAGGGAAAACTTCGGAGAACAATTCATCTCAAGAAATGGACCGGTAAGTTGGCCACCAAGATCATGCGATTTGACGCCTTTAGACTATTTTTTGTGGGGCTACGTCAAGTCTAAAGTCTACAGAAATAAGCCAGCAACTATTCCAGCTTTGGAAGACAACATTTCCGAAGAAATTCGGGCTATTCCGGCCGAAATGCTCGAAAAAGTTGCCCAAAATTGGACTTTCCGAATGGACCACCTAAGACGCAGCCGCGGTCAACATTTAAATGAAATTATCTTCAAAAAGTAAATGTCATGGACCAATCTAACGTTTCAAATAAAGAACCGATGAGATTTTGCAAATTTTATGCGTTTTTTTTTTTTTAAAAGTTATCAAGCTCTTAACAAATCACCCTTTACATATGTATCATATTTGTCATACATGAGCATATGCATGTATATACAATGTATTTGGACGGGAGGCAATGGAAATGCTACAAACGTTCAAGGTTTAGATGTCCTAGCAATCTCAAATGTTTTTTTTTTTTTTTTGTTTTTGCTTTCATTCTTTACGAACAAGAAATTTCGAAACATATTATGAAACGAGGATTGGATTAGAAATGAATTTTATTGGTATAAGGCTTGTCGCACAACTTTTCTGAATGACATTTTCTTTGTATGTATGTAAGTGAGACAGGGGAGAGAGAACATATACATATATAGGTTAAAGTTTCATTAATTATTTAAATAAAATGCACAGAAACCATATAATTTCATGGTTTATTGTTTAGATAAATATCCCCAACCTGTGATCTAAGACCACAGTTACTACTCATGCCAAGAGAGAAGTTCACCAATGTGGTATCACAATGGACTGAATAGTCTAAGTGAGCCTGATACATCGGGCTGCCCCTAACCTAACCTAACTTAACTACTCGTGCCAAAAAATAATCTGCCAAATTTTGAAGAAAATTTTACCACAAATCTACCAAATTTAAAAAATCCCAAATACATATTTCTATAGAAAATTTTGTTAAAATTTCATTTCTATAGAAAATTTTGTCAAAATATGTCCATAGAAAATTTTGTCGAAATTTAATTTCTATATAAAATTTTGTCAAAATTTTATTTCTATAGAAAATTTTGTCATAATTTTATTTCCATAGAATTTTTTGTCAAAATTTTATTTCTATGGATTTTTTTTCCAAAATTTTATTTCTATAGATAATTTTGTTAAAATGTCATATCGATATCTCCATTCCAAAGTACGCTAAGTCTAATAAGTGAATTTTACAGGAAACAAGTTCAATTTTTTTTTGGAATTTCTCAAAAACAGTATAAGATTTTATATCTTATATCACTTTTTAAGGTCTTAAAATCATGTTTATTGTAAATTTTTTTAGTATGTACAAATTCAAAATAGTGATAATAGAACATGGCTAAAAATGACTTAGACCACTTTAGACCGAACAAAGCTTTTTGCCATTTATGGATTGGAAATTTTTAAAACTTTAGACACAGGCTACGTACAATATTAACCATAACTTTTGATAGAAGTGTCCAACAAAATCGAACTTTTGACAGGATGCAATTCAATCAATCCGAATAAAAAATAACAAACTCCATCAAAAAATGCTAAGTCGACTTAGCGTACTCTGGAATGAGGGCACCGATATATATATATATATATATATATATATATATATATATATATATATATATATATATATATATATATATATATATATATATATATATATATATATATATATATATATATATATATATATATATATATATATATATATATATATATATATATATATATATATATATATATATATATATATATATATATATATATATATATATATATATATATATATATATATATATATATATATATATATATATATAGGAAATTTTCCAAAATTTCATATTTATGGAAAATTTTTTCAAACATTCATATTTATGGACAATTTTCTCACATTTTTATTTCTATAGGAAATTTTCTCAGAATTTTATATTTATGGAAAATTTTGTCAAACTTTCATATTTATGGAAAATTTTGTCAAAATCTCATTTCTATAGGAAATTTTGTCAAAATTTCATTTCTATAGGAAATTTTCTCAAAATGTTATTTCTATAGAAATTTTTTTTTCTTAAAATTTTATTTCTATAGAAAATTTTGTCAACATTTTATTTGTATAGACAATTTTGTCAAAATTTTATTTCTATAATAATTTTTTCAAAATTTTATTTCTATAGAAAATTTTTTTCTTAAAATTTTATTTCTATAGAAAATTTTGTAAAATTTTATTTGTATAGACAATTTTGTCAAAATTTTATTTCTATAATAATTTTTTCAAAACTTTATTTCTATAGAAAATTTTGTCAAAATTTGATTTCTATAGAAAATTTTGTCAAAATTTTATTTCTACAGAAAATTTTGTCAAAATTTTATTTCTATAGATAATTTTTAGTTGTATAGAAAATATTGTCAAAATTTCATTTCTATAAAAAATTTTGTCAAAATTTTATTTCTATAGAACATTTTGTCAAAATTTTATTTCAATGGAAAAAGTTGTCAAAATTTTATTTCTACAGAAAATTTTGTCAAAATTTTATTTCTATAGATAATTTTGTCAAATTTTTTTAGTTCTATAGAAAATATTACCAAAATTTCATTTCTATAGAAAATTTTATCAAAATTTTATTTCTATAGAAAATTTTGTAAAAATTTTATTTCTGTAGAAAATGTTGCCAAGATTTTATTTATGTAGGAAATGTTGCCAGAATTTTATTTCTATAGAACATTTTGTCAAAATTTTATTTCTACGGAAAAAGTTGTCAGAATTTTTTTCTATACAAAATTTTGTCAAAATTTTATTTCTATAGAAAATTTTGTCAAAATTTTAATTCTATAGGAAATTTCATTTCTATAGGAAATTTGCTCAGATTTCATTTCATAGGAAATTTTCTCAAAATTTTATTTCTATAGGAAATTTTGTCAAAATGAATTTTTTTTCAAAATTTTATTTCTATAGAAAATTTTGTCAAAATTTTATTTCTATCGAAAATTTTGTCAAAATTTTATTTTTATAGAAGATTTTGTCGAAATTTTATTTCTATAGAATTTTTTTTCAAAATTTTATTTCTATCGAAAATTTTGTCAAAATTTTATTTCTATAGAAAATTTTTTCAAAATTTTATTTCTTTAGAAAATTTTGTTAAAATTGTATTTCTATATAACATTTTGTCAACATTTTATTTCTATAGAAAAAGTTGTCAGAATTTTTTTTTTCTATAGAAAATTTTATCAAAATTTTATTTCTATAGAAAATTTTGTCAAAATTTTATTTCTATAGTTAATTTTCTAAAATTTTATTTCTACAGAAAATTTTGTCAAAATTTTATTTCTATAGATAATTTTGTCAAAATTTTTTAGTTCTATAGAAAATATTGCCAAAATTTTGTCAAATTTTTATATTTCTATAGAACATTTGGTCAAAATTTTATTTCTATAGAAAAAGTTGTCAGAATTTTTTTTCTATAGAAAATTTTGTCAAACTTTTATTTCTATAGAAAATTTTGTCAACATTTTATTTCTACAGAAAATTTGTCGAAATTTTATATCTATAGATAATTTTGTCAAATTTGTTTATTTCTGTAGAACATTTGGTCAAAATGTTATTTCTATAGAAAAAGTTGTCAGAATTTTTGTTCTATAGAAAATTTTGTCAAAATTTTATTTCTATAGAAAATTTTGTCAAAATTTTATTTCTACTGAAAATTTTGTCAAAATTTTATATCTATAGATAATTTTGTCAATTTTTTTTATTTCTATAGAATATTTGGTCAAAATTTTATTTCTATAGAAAAAGTTGTCAGAATTTTTGTTCTATAGAAAATTTTGTCAAAATTTTATTTCAATAGATAATTTTATCAAAATTTTTTAGTTATATAGAAAATATTGCCAAAATTTCATTTCTATATAAAATTTTGTCAACATTTTATTTCTGTAGAAAATGTTGCCAAGATTTTATTTCTGTAGGAAATGTTGCCAAAATTTTATTTCTATAGAAAATTTTGTCAAAATTTTATTTCTATGGAAAAAGTTGTCAGAATTTTTGTCTATAGAAAATTTTGTCAAAATTTTATTTCTATAGTTATTTTTTTAAAATTTTTTTAGTTTTATAGAAAATATTGTCAAAATTTCATTTCTATAGAAAATTTTGTCAAAATTTTATTTCTACAGAAAATTTTGTCAAAATTATATTTCTATAGATAATTTTTTTAAAATTTTTTCAGTTTTATAGAAAATATTGTCAAAATTTCATTTCTCTGGAAAATTTTGTCAAAATTTTATTTCTACAGAAAATTTTGTCAAAATTTTATTTCTGTAGAAAATGTTGCCAAGATTTTATTTCTGTAGAAATGTATTTTATTTCTATAGAACATTTTGTCAAAATTTCTTTTTATAGGAAATTTTCTCAAAATTTTATTTCTATAGGAAATTTTCTCAAAATGAAATTTTTTTCAAAATTTTATTTCTATAGAAACTTTTGTCAAAATTTTATTTCTATAGAAATTTTTTCAAATTTTTTTTTCTATAGAAAATTTTTTCAAAATTTTATTTCTATAGAAATCTTTTCAAAATTTTATTTCTATAGAAATTTTTTCAAAATTTTATTTCTATAGAAAATTTTGTCAAAATTTTATTTCTACAGAAAATTTTGTCAAAATTTTATTTCTATAGATAATTTTGTCAAATTTTTTTATTTCTATAGAACATTTTGTCAAAATTTTATTTCTATGGAAAAAGGTGTCAAAATTTTATTTCTATAGAAAATTTTGTCAAAATTTAATTTCTATAGAAAATTTTGTCAAAATTTTATTTCTATAGAAAATTTTGTCAAAATTTTATTTCTATAGATAATTTTGTCAAATTTTTTTTAGTTCTATAGAAAATATTGTCAAAATTTCATTTCTATAGAAAATTTTGTCAAAATTTTATTTTGACATTTAGTTTAATCATTGAGACTTACATCCACAGTTCAAACGCTGGCACTTGGATCTGTGGTTCCATTACTGACCCTTCACAAACTTCAGTTGAAAGACACAGACATTTCCCTGTGGTTCAACCCTGGTTTAGACCCGAAGCTGCTACTGACCCCAGACTGTCATATATAATAACTAATTGCGAAACCCAAGTTATCTTAAAGCAAACCATCGTCTTGTCTATGGTATTTAAACATTACATCACTCAAGTTTCGAGCTGTAGTTCAAGCACTGAGGTTTTAATATACAGTTCAAACACTGGGTCTTCGGTCTGTAGTTAAAACGTGACGTTGACCTCTGATTCTAGGCTCTCATATACAAAGCTACTACCGAATTCCAAATTCTTCATAGACAATGATTTACAAATTTGAATGCTCCTAACAAGTGACCGCTGTTGGCACACAGACATAACTCTATGTATGTATATAGCACAGTGTCCAATAGAGTGAATTTTATTTATCAACAGGAAAAAATTTTGAAATCCTGAAGTTCAAGGTTTCTAATGCCCTTAAGTCTCCCAAACCATTATCTTGAAATGAGAGTTGGAAACATTCATTTCATCAAAGGCCAGAAATTCCAAAATCTCTATAGAAACCTAAGATCGGAGTATATGACGCGAAATCTCTATTTCCAATGCCATATATTTAAATTTCAAATAAGATCTATTACTATAAATGGCAAATGGCAAAACTCTATACAGCTCCAATTCTACAAAACGAGTTTCTTTGGTAACCGAACAAAGGCTCCATTGATCTCTATTACCTTGGATTATCGCCACACACATGTTTTACTCTCCATCAATAACAAAAAACCTCTTCACTCTTACATAAATGACCAACTCCTTTTAATTTGCAATTGCTTCATTGAAGATACATATGAAGAGATTTCAATGGATAGAAAATTATCCATCACTTCCTTTTTGTGTACCTGGAAAAAACAAGTATTTCTATCTTCATATCTGCTGTTGAGCATAGGTACTATATTCAGCTTAGGTCAAAAGTGTAAATCCTCTTGGTCTATGGGTGTCTAAGTCTTCTTTGGGATTCACTTTGCAATGTGGCACTTTGAGATATGGAAAAATGACATTAATCCTCTTCACGTTTACCACTCAACACATGTCTAACAAATGCAAGAAGAATGAATGCACATTTGGATGCGTGTGATTGGTAGTGAGAATGGTGTACAGTAGAACATGTGAATGGTATACAGTTTAGGGCAAAAGTTTACATACACAGGTGAAATCAAGATATAGCTTTCATTATGTTTAATAGTGCGCTAATTTTTCAAAGAAATTCCCTATAGAAATAAAATGTTGACAAAATTTCCTATAGAAATAAAATGTTGAAAAAATTTCCTATAGAAATGAAATTTTGACAAAATTTCCTATAAAAATGAAATTTTGACAAAATTTCCTATAGAAATGAAATTTTGACAATATTACCTATAGAAATGAAATTTTGACAAAATTTCCTATAGAAATGAAATTTTGACAAAATTTCCTATAGAAATGAAATTTTGAGAAATTTTCCTGTAGAATGAAATTTTGAGAAATTTTCCTGTAGAATGAAATTTTGAAAAAAAAAATACTATGGAAATGAAATTTTGAGAAAATTCTTTATAGACATGAAATCTTGACAAAATTTCCTATAGAAATTAAATTTCGACAAAATTTCATATAGAAATTAAAATTTCCTATTAAAATGAAATTTTGACAAAATTTCCTATAGAAATGAAATTTTGACAAAATTTCCTATAGAAATGACATTTTGACAAAATTTCCTATAGAAATGAAATTTTGACAAAATTTCCTATAAAAATGAAATTTTGACAATATTTCCTATAAAAATGAAATTTTGACAAAATTTCCTATAGAAATGAAATTTTGGAAAAGCTTCCTACAAAACTCATATTTGACAAAATTTTCTAAAGGAATGAAAGTAAGAAAAAAAGAAATTTATGAAATTTATTATGTAAAATTTTGGAACTATTTATTCACTTTTATGCACCATGGTTCATTTGTTTGTGCGGCTATATTAGCAAAGCTATGTATGTATTTCCATGTATCACTGCACATGTTGTCTCTTGCAATGTGTGATAGTTTGTAAGGAATTTAAATGTATATGCATGTATGTGAGTACATGTATACACTTGGTTTGAGCTGTATGAGTATTTGTCTGGTGGATTTTGTATGCGGTAACGCATATTTGCAATCTAAATTCTAAATGTATTTTGAAGGTAAACCATCCATTTTCAAGTCATGGATTTCCAACAAGCCTCTACAATATCTCTTCATTTCTCACTCACTCTCCCTCACTCTCACCCTCTCTTCATAGCCTTTCACCCCAAAGTTATTTAAATCCATAGTTGTCTGAGTTCCCGTACGTAAGATGACTAACTTTAGGTGAGCTTTAACATTATATATATTGTGACATTTTATCCTGATAAAAAGTAAAAATAATAATAAAACCAGTTGTATGGTAGAAGCATCACTAACAGCCTAAGAATACAATTTCTTGTTTTGACAAAGATATGCACATGTATATATGGGCATGTGTATGTGAATTATATGTATGCATTATTGTGAGTAAGTGGGCTTATGCCCTCTCTTCCATATATCAGCATGTCACTAAGAATACTTAGACATGTCTCTGGTTTGGGTATACGGGTGAATGATATGCGATCCCGATCCACAGACGTTTCAATGCAAATGTCACTAAGAGTGTGAACCCTATAGCGGTGTGAGAGTATCATATTTGTCATTTCTAAGGATAATGGCATTTTGGTTTGAATGTCGCACATGTACGTGGCCTAAGGAATGTGTGCGTTTTTGCCTTTCTATTATATCCCTACAATATTTATAGCGGTATTTCCTTCACTTCACTTTTTTATAAAGGTAATTTTATCAAAACCTAATTTCTAGAAAAAAAAATTGATAAAATTTCATTTCTACAGGACATTTTATCAAAATTTAATTTCTAAAGTATTTTTTTTCAAATTGGATTTCTATAGGAAATTTTGTCAAACTTTCATTTCTATAGCAAATTTTGTAAAAATTTTCATTTTTATAGGAAATATTGTCAAAATTTGATTGCTATAGGAAATTTTGCCAAAATTTAGGACACCATGGTGCAATGGTTAGCATGCCCGCCTTGCACACACAATGTCGTGGGTTCGATTCCTGCTTCGACCGAACACCAAAAAATTTTTCAGCGGTGGATTATCCCACCTCAGTAATGCTGGTGACATTTCTGAGGGTTTCAAAGCTTCTCTAAGTGGTTTTACTGCAATGTGGAACGCAGTGATAAGAGAGAAATTCACCAATGTGGTATCGCAATGGACTGAACAGTCTAAGTGAGCCTGATTCATCGGGCTGCCACCTAACATAACCTAACCGAGGTTTTTAGGAAATTTTGTCAAAATTTAATATTATGGAACATTTTTTCAAATTTTCATATTTATGGAAAATTGTCTCAAATTTTCATTTCTATAGGAAATTTTGTAAAAATTTAATTTCCATCAGCAATTTTGTCAAAATTTCATTTCTGTGGGATTTTTTGTCAAAACTTCATTTCTATAAGAAATTTTGTTAAAATTTCATTTCTATAAGAAATTTTGTCAAAATTTGATTTTTTTGGGAAACTTTTGTTAAAATTTCGTTTCTATAGGAATTTTTATTAAAATCTCATTTCTATAAGAAATTCTATCAAAATTTAATTACTTTAGGAAATTTTTGTTAATGTTAAATTTTTATAGGAAATTTTCTCAAAATTTCATTTCCATAAGAAATTTTGTCAACATTTCATTTGTGTGGGATAGTTTGTCAAAACTTCATTTCTATAAGAAATTTTGTTAAAATTTCATTTCTATAAGAAATTTTGTCAAAATTTCATTTCTTTTGGAAATTTTGCACAAATTTCTTTTTTCTAATGAGAAATTTTGTAAAAATTTCATTTCTATAAGAAATTTTGTCAAAATTTGATTTATATAGGAAATTTGGTCAAAATTTAATTTCTATAGGATATTTTTGTCAAAATTTCAATTCTATTGGAAATTTTGTCAAAATTTCATTTCTATAGAAAATGTTGTCAAAATTTCATTTCTATATGAAATTTTGTCAAAATTTCATTTCTATAGGAAATTTTGTCAAAATTTCATTTCTATAGGAAATTTTGTCAAAACTTCCTTTTTATAGAAAATTTTGTCAAAATTCCACTTCTATAGGAAATTTTGTCAAAATTTCATTTCTATAAGAAATTTTGTCAACATTTCATTTCTATAAGAAATTTTGTCAAAATTTCATTTCTGTGAGAAATGTTATCAAAATTTCATTTCTTTTGGAAATTTTGCACAAATTTATTTTTTCTAATGGGAAATTTTGTAAAAATTTCATTTCTATAAGAAATTTTGTCAAAATTTGATTTATATAGGAAATTTGGTCAAAATTTAATTTCTATAGGATATTTTTGTCAAAATTTCATTTCTATAGGAAATTTTGTCAAAATTTCATTTCTATAGAAAATGTTGTCAAAATTTCATTTCTATAGGAAATTTTGTCAAAATTTCATTTCTGTAGAAAATGTTGTCAAAATTTCATTTTTATAGAAAATTTTGTCAAAATTCCACTTCTATAGGAAATTTTGTCAAAATTTCATTTCTATAAGAAATTTTGTCAACATTTCATTTCTATAAGAAATTTTGTCAAAATTTCATTTCTATAAGAAATGTTATCAAAATTTCATTTCTTTTGGAAATTTTGCACAAATTTCTTTTTTCAATGGGAAATTTTGTAAAAATTTCATTTCTATAAGAAATTTTGTCAAAATTTGGTTTATATGGGACATTTGGTCAAAATTTAATTTCTATGGGATATTTTTGTCAAAATTTCATTTTTATGGGAAATGTTGTCAAAATTTCATTTCTATAGAAAATGTTGTCAAAATTTCATTTCTATAGGAAATTTTTGTCAAAATTTTATTTCTATAAAAATTTTGTCAAAATTTCATTTTTATAGAAAATTTTGTCAAAATTCCACTTCTATAAGAAATTTTGTCAAAATTTCATTTCTATAAGAAATTTTGTCAACATTTCATTTCTATAAGAAATTTTGTCAAAATTTCATTTCTGTGAGAAATGTTATCAAAATTTCATTTCTTTTGGAAATTTTGCACAAATTTATTTTTTCTAATGGGAAATTTTGTAAAAATTTAATTTCTATAAGAAATTTTGTCAAAATCTGATTTATATAGGAAATTTGGCCAAAATTTAATTTCTATAGGATATTTTTGTCAAAATTTGATTTATATAGGAAATTTGGTCAAAATTTAATTTCTATAGGATATTTTTGTCAAAATTTCATTTTTACAGAAAATGTTGTCAAAATTTCATTTCTATATGAAATTTTGTCAAAATTTCATTTTTATAGAAATTTTTGTCATAATTCCACTTCTAACGGAATTTTTGTCAAAATTTGATTTATATAGGAAATTTGGTCACAATTTAATTTCTATAGGATATTTTTGTCAAAATTTCATTTCTATAGGAAATTTTGTCAAAATTTCATTTCTACCGAAAATGTTGTCAAAATTTAATTTCTATATGAAATTTTGTCAAAATTTAATTTCTGTAGGAAACTTCTTCTAAAAATTTCATTTTTAGAAGAAATTTTGTCAAAATTTCATCTCTATAGGAAAATTTGTCAAAATTTCATTTCTTTAGGAATTTTTGTCAAATTTTTCATTTCTACAGGATATTTTCTCAAAATTCCATTTCTATACGATTTATTTTTTTAATTTTAATCTATAGGAGATTTTGTCACAATTTCATTTCTATAGGAAATTTTCTAAAAATTTCATATTTATGGAATATTTTGTCAAAATGTCGTTTCTATAGGAAATTTTCTCAAAATTTCATTTCTATAAGAAATTTTCTCAAAATATCATTTCTATAGGAAATTTTTTCAAAATTTAAAATTTCATTTCTGTAGGAAGATAGGTCTAAATAGAATTTCTTTAGGAAATTTTGACAAAATTTCACTTTGGGAAATTTTTAAAATATTTTTAATCGGAAATTTAAAATTTCATTTCTATAGGAAATTTTCTCAAAATTTCATCTCCATAGAACAATTTCTCAAAATTTCATTTTTATAGGAAATTTTGTGAAACTTTAATTTCTATAGGAAAATTTTTTGCATTTCTATGTCAAATTTTGGTAAAATTTGCATTTCTATGTCAAATTTTGGTAAAATTTCATTTATATAGGAAATTTTGGCAAATATAATTTCTCATAGGAAAATATGCCAGGATTTAATTTCTATAGAAAATTTTCTCAAAGTTTCATATTTATGGAAATTTTTTTGATTTCAGCTTAAAACCATGCATTGGCTAAACTACAAGCGTAGCTTAACCAACAGAGGAAAATAATGTTTTTCAAATCTATTTGCACAAAGTCCTATAGACTGCAAGATGGTTGGATGGACGCACGTTTCGGAATTACCACATTCCTCATCAGCATCCTCTATTTGCTGCAAAACTATCAACCAATTATCAGAATAAATTCAGGCAGTTTACTAGACCCAAAAGTGAACCGCACTTGAACCTTCCGAAAAAAGGTTTACATGATAGCTGGCTTATGCCGAAATAAATTCGTACCAACCAACAATAACAAAAGGAAATTTTAATATTTTTCCAAAATTTCATTTCTATAGGAATTTTTGTCAAAATTTCATTTCTATAGGAAATTTTGTCAAAATTTCATAACTATAGGAATTTTTGTCAAAATTTCATTTCTATAGGAAATTTTGTCAAAATGTCATTTCTATAGGAAATTTTGTCAAAATGTCATTTCTATAGGAAATGTTGTCAAAATTTCATTTCTATAGGAAATTTTGTCAAAATTTCATTTCTATAGGAAATTTTGTCAAAATTTCATTGCTATAGGAATTTTTGTCAAAATTTCATTTCTATAGGAATTTTTGTCAAAATTTCATTGCTCTAGGAAATTTTGTCAAAATTTCATTTCTGTAGGAAATTTTGTCAAAATTTCATTTCTATAGGAAATTTTGTCAAAATTTCATTTCTATAGGAAATTTTGTCAATATTTCATTTCTATAGGAAATTTTGTCAAAATTTCATTTCTATAGGAAATTTTGTCAAAATTTCATGTCTATAGGAAATTTTGTCAAAATTTCATTTCTATAGGAAATTTTGTCAAAATTTCATTGCTATAGGAAATTTTGTCAAAATTTCATTTCTAGAGGAAATTTTTATGAAAATATCACTCTTATAAGAAATTTTCTTAAAATTTCATTTTTATGGAAATTTTCCAAAATTTCATTTTTAAAGGAAATTATGTCATATTTTTTATCATAGTAGTAGTAGTAGTAGTAGTAATCTTTATTTCAAACAATTTACAATAATGAATTCATAAAAATATTTGATAAATATTAAAATATTCGATATGAAGTTAATATTTAATTTAGTTTCAATTTTAATTTTACTTTGACAAGTTTGATTTTAAAGATTTTACGGCTATGACATGTATATGTCGTCTGCCGGTAATTTTTTTATCATAGTCGCACCATTTGAAATCTTAATGATTTACTTGGAAAACTCATCTTCTTAGAAGATAGGCAACATATGGAAAAAATATTTTCCATACCCACCTTAGTTCATATTACCTTGTTTTTATACCCACCGGCTTTCGAAATCAAAAATAAATGATTACATATAGAATAACATATTTTCTTCACGGTCACACATTCCCTCTATCTCTTTTCCGTTTCCATAAATTGTTGATGGATTATGGACAAGGCCAGAACTATAACTGTAAATCATCCAAAGTAATAAATATATACACCTTTATATATGGCTATCTAGAAGCAAATTATTGTCGAACAACAACAACAACATGAAAGGAAAACGGTTCACTAAGTATCCTTCTTGGTAAAATACGAATCCTTGGCAATTATACTCTCCAAAAAAAGGATATACAAATTCTCCCAAGCGAATCCTTACCATTTCACATACCGAATAAAGTTGACATAATAAATGTTAGTCTTATGTTACCGTATTTATGATGATGACGATTATGATGTTTTTGGTGTTGTTGTATGCAATGTTGTTGTTCTTGTCCTTGTTATTATTTATCATCAGAATTCATATATGAAATATGTTACACATTCGTTATCGCAAACTTTACAGAAAAAAAATCCCTATTTCATAGAATACCAACCAATTCACAAACATACGCATACACAAACACATACTCATATGCTTATGCCCTCTGATTCATATTCATATTCACTCTCATATTTGTACTCATCCACTCACTCTATTTACCACTCACACAAAAATACACCCTTGAGTTATCACAAACTATAAATAATCAAAATAAAAATATTTCAATGTTTATTTTTTTTTCACTTGGAAATTTTGTAACTAATTCAAATTTTGTAAACCTACACCAATATATATGGGAATGTAAATTTGTTGATACATAATATACACACGGCCATGTGTATCTATGTTAAAATTAATCCTTTAAATTTGTTTGTTTCTTTTAGTTTAGTTTGGCTTTGTTTCTTTTGTTTTTATTAATAAAATTCCAACTTTGTTGTTTTATTTGTATATTTTTTTTGTAGTATATTATATTGTAGTATATTATATTGAAATTTTTTGGTTCTATAAGTTATCATTATGGATTTACTGGCATTAGGGAAAAGTGTTGAGCAATAATATCAATTTATTGCCAATGACTTCCAAACCAAAAATTTGCATAAATTTTTTTTATCAGGTTTATACATTTATATGTGGTGGATTGTCTACTCAACAGATGGGCTGAAAAAAATTTGACTTCCTTTAGTTGGTTGAAATGAATAAAAAATTTATTTTAAAACTGCTTTATTTAATTTTTTAATGTTTTAAAATAACATCGGATGTGAAATTATAAAATGGTGTCCTTGGGTGCGTATAAAAAATATTATTTTGAGTGACATAGGTGCGTATGATTGATTTAATTTTTATGTGTAGACTATAGAAATAAGTGAAAGACGGACAAATCAGCCCATTACCTAATACATAATTAGACCTTCACTTCATTGTGATATGATTCCTCCAAAATTTAGCTTGAGCCTCATAAAAGTTTAACATTCACAAATGAAATTGAAACTGTAAAAAAAATAAACTCGAAAATGTATATAGTTTTTGATATTTTTTGCATTTTCTTTAGAAATTAAATTTCTACAAAATTTTTCATAAATGTAAAAATTTTGACAACATTTTGTAAAGTAATAAAAGGCAAAACTTATTTCTATACATTACTATATCAAAAGGAAATATTTAATGTGTTCGTAGTTCTTGGGTGCGTATGAAAAATATTATTTTGATTGCCATGGATATGATATATTGATCCCTAACCAAGAGACAAAAAGCTAAAATCAACGGAAACCCAGCATTTCTTAAGGCTTATTTAGACCTTTACTATGTGTGATTCCTCCAAAGTTTTCTTACGCCTTATGAAATTTCAGTAATCACAAATAAAAATGAGACGATCGGAAAATGTATAATTATTATATAATTATTAATAATACATATCTTTTTATTTATTTATTTTTTTTTTGTAAAAATTAAATTTTAAGATTAAGTTTAAAAAGCTAAACTCATAGGAAACACACTATTTCTTAAATTTTATTAATCAACAATAAAACTAAAGCGGTAAAAATTAATTAGAAAATGCATATAGTTTTTAATAGCGTTTTTTTTACATTTTCTATAGAAATTTAATTTCTACCAAATAGTCGAAAAATTCACAATTTTTGACCATATTCCCTATAGTAATAAAATGGGAATATTATTTCTATATTATTAGGAAATTTATAATTTGCTTTTCGTTCTTGGGTGCGTATGAAAAATATTATTTTGATTGATATGGGTGCGTATGATTCATTAAATTTTTAAAGTCAGACGAAACAGCCCATGGCTTAAGTCTCACTTGGACCTTCAATGCATTCTGATATGATTCCTCCAAAGTTTTCTTACGCCTTATGAAATTTTAATATCCGCAAATAAAACTGAAACGATAAAAATAAACAGAAAATTTATATAATTTTTGGTAATATTTTTTACATTTTTTATGAAAATAAAATTTCTACAAAATATTCGAAAAATCAAAAAATGTTGCCAATATATAGTAATAAAAGGGAAAACTTTTTTCTGTATAGTAAAATATTAGGAAATCTTTAATTTTCTTTTCGTTCTTGGGTGCGTATGAAAAATGTTATTTTGATTGATGTGGGTGCGTATGAAAAATATTATTTTGATTGATATGGGTGCGTATGATTTATTTAATTTTTAAAATCAGACGGAACAGCCCATTACTTAGGTTGTACTTGAACCTTCACTGTATTGTGATGTGATTCCTCAAAAGTTTACTTACGCCTTATGAAATTTTAATATTCACAAATAAAACTGAGACGGTAAAAATTAATCAGAAAATTTTTATAATTTTTTTATAGAAATAAAATTTCTACAAAATATTCGAAAAATCCAAAAGTTTTTACAATACGTAGTAATAAAAGGAAAAAATTTTGTTTCTATATAGTGAAATGATTAAGAAATGTTTAATTTTCTTTTCGTTCTTGGGTGCGTATGAAAAATTTTATTTTGATTGACATGGGAGCGTATGATTTATTAAATGTTTGTATGTGCCCTAGAGAGACAAATGATAAAAAGCTAAAATTAGACGAAACAGCCCATTACTTAAGGCTTTCTTACACCTTCACTTCATTGTTATGTGATGTGATACCTCAAAAAATTTATTACCCCTTATGAAATTTTATAATACTGAGAAGATAAAAATTAATCAGAAAATTTATATAATTTTTGATATTTTTTTACATTTTTATAGGAATAATATTTCTACAAATATTTTAAAAATGCAAAACTGTTGACAATATACTCTATAGTAGTAAAAGGGAAGAATAGTTTCTATATATTGTAAAATTATTAGGAAATGTATAATTTTCTTTTTGTTCTTGGGTGCGTATGAAGAATTTTATTTTGATTGACATGGGTGCCTATGATTTATAAAAAAAGTGATAAAAAGTCGCCCATTTGCTTAAGGCTTTCTTACCCCTTCACTTCAATGTAAGGTGGTGTGTATTTAATATTCTCAAATAAAACTGAGACGTTAAAAATAACCATAAAATGTATATAATTTTTGATAATATTTTTTTTACATTTTTCAAAGAAATAAAATTTTTAACATTTTTAAAATTTTGACAACATTCTCTATAGTAATAAAAGGGAAGATTTTTTTGTATATAAGGTAAAATTAATAGGAAATGATTAATTTTATTGTCGTTCTTGGGTGCGTATGAAAAATATTATTTTCATTGACATAGGTGCGAATGATTTATTTAATTTATATATGTGTGCCATAGAAACAAGTGATAGAAAGCTAAAATCAGACGAAACTTAAGGCGTACTTAGAACTTTAATATATTAAGACGTTATTCCCCCAAAGTTCGTTAACATTCAAAAATAAAATTGAGACGGCAACAGGGTTGCCATTTTGTTCCGATCGCAGTAAAATTGGTCCAAGGAATTATTAATTTTTAAATTTGGTCCGATGGTCGCACCAAATGGAATTTGGTTGATTTTGAATTTTGGCAATTTAAAAACTTTCTATAGAAATACAATTTTGACTAAATTTTGTATTCTAGAGCTAAATATTTGACTAAATTTTCTATAGAAATAAAATTTTGTCAAAATTTTCTATAGAAATAAAATTTTGTCAAAATTTGAACAGAAATAAACTTTACAAAAATGTTGTATAGATAAAATTTGCAAAAGTTTTGTATAGGAAGAAAATTGGCAAAACTTTTAGGAAGAAAATGTTGTAAAAATTTTGTACAGAAATAAAATGTTGCGATAATGTTTTATAGTAATAAAATTTTGCGATAATTTTTTATAGTAATAAAATGTTGACAAAATTTTCTATGTAAATAAAATTTCCAATAGATTTTTGTTAAAATTTTTCTATAGAAATAAAATTTTAACAAAATTAAAACAAAAATTAAACAAAACAAAAAATTTAAACAAAATTTTGACAAAATTTTCTATAGAAATAAAATTTTGTCAAAATTTTCTATAGAAATAAAATTTTGTCAAAATTTTGTTAAAATTTTTCTATAGAAATAAAATTTTAACAAAATTAAAATAAAAATTTAACAAAATTTTCTATAGAAATAAAATTTTGACTTTTCTATAGAAATAAAATTTTTGAGCCAGGTCGAAAACTTATGTTGTTAGCACCTATATTACCTGTTTATTTGCATAATTCATTATGATTGTAAATATATAAATAAATAAAATTTTGAGAAAAATTTCCTATAGAAATAAAATTTTGACAAAAATTTCTATAAAAATAAAATGTTGACAAAATTTTCTATAGAAATAAAAATTTGAAAAAATTTTCTATCGAAGTGAAATTTTGGAATATTTTTAACTATTAAACGATATTAATTTAATTTGTATAAATGGTCAACTGGTGCGAAATTTTGGTCAAATTATGGAAAAATGATGGCCCAAAATTAAAGTTTACTGTGGCAACGATGGACGGTAAAGAATTGAGCAGAAAATTTATATAATTTAAATTTTATTATTTTTCTATATAAATTCTACAAAATAAAAGTGGAAATTTCCATATAGAATGGGCTGATCTAAAAACTTCTCTTGTTCTTGCTTCATATTTTTTTATAATCTTTTAAATATAATGTCATATTAATAATAAAATTATATTTCACTTGAATTAAATTGGGGAAATTAATATTAACTTCATTTCCTTTATTTTCAGATTACAATCAAAATCCCATGAATGCCAAATAAAAAAAACAAAACTCGCATCCAATAGAAGAGGGCTGCGTGTAACTCAAACCGCACAATAATAGTTTAGTTTTGTTTGTGAGCATATATTTAAAACAACTGTGATTCTTTCAAGGATTCTCCTCAAAAATGAATATTAATCCAAGAAGGCTACTTAGCAAATGCACCATGGAAATATTGCAAAGAACCCTGATGGTCACATTCCTATATGTGACCCTAAACTGTCCATCTATAAAGTCACAACTAATGATGAATGGTATGAATGGTGAGATTTGTGATAGTCCTGTATTTGCATTTGATATTTATTCGTATATTTTCTAATTTTATGTTCAGATCCCATAATGCAGCTCGATCCAGATCCAGAATTTATAGGAACAATAAACAATGTTACATTTCCAGCGGGCAGAGAAGCGATATTGGCGTGTTCAGTGAGAAATTTAGGAAAAAATAAGGTGAGTAAGAGAGAAGAGTAAAGAAACCGAGATGAGTTTGATGAGAAAGAGAATTTAATTGAAATTAAAATTCATCAAAAACAAAGGGAGAGATTTATATAACAATGGGAGAGAGGATTGACTTTATCGTGGCATAAAGAGAAAACATAAGCAGAGTTGCCTACTTACTATATGAAGATCAAAAACATGACAACTACGGGGCTGCCACCGCTTCAAATTAGGAAAAACAAAAGCTGACCCAAGAATCAGGGGACTGATTCTTTAGATTAGTGATATAGTGAGACGCACACAAGCGGCACACATGGTTTAAGCACCTGAACCATTGTAATCTAGCCACCACCACAGGTAAGCTGTGGTCAAGAGTAAGAGCTCTCTCGAACCCAAATACAAAGGACGATGGGATCTCGGACACTGACGGCAAATGATCAGAAGAGATGCGCGAGTTTTTTAAACCCACAGTTTGTTGAGCATCCCAAGAGTGATAGTGCGAAAAGTAGAGTCATTCATGGCCGTGGTCTCCGAGTCAGTGACATACCACAATTTACCACAGCCGAAGTTATCATTTCATCAACAGCACAAAACCATACAAGGCACTAGGCCCTGAAGGAATTTCATTGCTAATGTTGAAGCATCTGGGAATACTGGTGGTTGAGTACTTGACCAAACATCCCTTGAACAAGTCTCTACCAGCAGTGACCAAACGTTGGGTTCTATGCGGGCGCCAATCGTGTGTGCAATTTGTGATAAGCTCCGTGGTAGAAAGAAGATCCTCAAGCCCTTACCGGCAGCACTTGAGGTGCGGACAAAGAAACCTTGTTGACTACATACGAGGCATTTGGCCTGTCAGAGGTAAACTATACGGTGGCAGTGTGGACACTTCAAACAAGCGACACCCAGTGGAATAACATACCTGTCGGAACGTTGACCGTAGGACTGCGACATGATGTCTCCGCAGAACAACCCTGGATCATCTTTAAGCGGAGACCTAGACCATCCCCGTGCGTAGATACAATTACATGTTGTCAAAGCACTATCCAGGATTGCTATCGCAGTAGCCATCCAAATTACCATCTTGTGGATAGGCAAGCACCACCCAGGAATGTAAGGGTTTGTCTTCACCTTCTAGAATGCAAGATCCAGCCTTGCAAAAGAGAACCTCTAGATCAGGCAGAAAACTAGACAGGACTGACAGGATTTATCAGGATATAGTAGCAGAAGCGGTGAGAAGCTATTGGGTTAATCATTTTCCCGGAGCTCGACCATCATACCAGGATAGTTTTGGCCCAACTACGATCAGACAAATACTGTGGCCTCAATTCCTACCTATCAGTGACACTCCATGTAAATACACCATAAGAGTAGTCCAGTTAATGACCAACTATAATTATCCAGCACCAGCACCAGCACTCCGGCCACACAGCCAACAGAGTAGAATTGTGGATTTTGACAATGTACCGTGTCCTTCTTCTTGGATACATTTGGGTGGTCATTGAGTGATTTGAGGATCGATCTGCTAATGTTTTCCTCTACTAGATGATGACAACGATGGGAGCTTGGAGAGGATAGCATCCACCATAGGAAGTAATTCCTGAATATTGCCTTTCGGCGTTTGCACTAAAAATATTCCAGTATGGTGTATAAGAAGATCCAATCCATCAACTTTGGTTTCGTCCACGAGTAGTGGTCAGTTTTCACTAGATCCTGCTGATAATTATGGAATGATTGTATCGGTCATGGTTACCACTCCTCAAAGACCGTCTTTTGCTCCACGTAGTCGGAGGATCTCATTAGAACTTTATGAGTACGTAGTTATGGAAAGACTGACCGAAATTCGATCCCCATTTACTCGAAAAATTTTGTGTTCCGGCAAAACTGGTTTAATGGCCGACTGTTGCTGCAAAATCATAACTTTTCCTCCAAGCACTTCGGACATCATCATCAACACATTACATTCAGGTTTATGTAGTACATGCCTCACTCTATATCAAAGATAAAATTGTCGGGTCCCTGCTTGGACGCCACTGAATATGTTTAAATTTTGAAATCCACATTTCCGCCCTGCAAAATTGGATTACTTGCCGATTATTGTTGCAAAACCATAGGTTACGTCAGGCTCTCTTAAACTATTCAGTCCATTGTGATACCACAGTGGTGAACTTCTTTGTTATACTGAGTGCTGTCCGATTATATGTTAAGCTCAATGATTAATTTTATAGCCGAGTCCGAACGGCGTTCCACATTGCAGTGAAACCACTTAGATAAGCTTTGAAACACACAGAAATGTCACTTGCATTACTGAGAGGGGATGATCTATCCCAGGTATGCTAACCATTGCACCACGGTGGCTCCAATGCTTTACCTCCAAGCACTTCAGGCATCATCATCAACATTATATTTAGGTTTATGTAATTCGTTTCCTGCTCGGGCGCCACTGAACATATTTAAATTATGCAATCCTTATTTCTGCGCTGCCACCTCACTGCTTCCGTCAATCAAACGAGGTGACTCTCTCTTAAACAACATAAATACTGGTCTTGCTAAAATTTCCGAAAAAAAACACCTAAATGCAAACACTGATCTTATGATTGTTTAAAAAACAAGAAATTACTATCACTCTTTTTTAATTGTCTCCTTACTCCTTGCTCTCAATCAAATAATACTTACCATTACTCTCCTCCTTTTTTCAGGTTGGTTGGCTTCGTGCATCCGATCAGACAGTACTGGCCCTTCAAGGTCGTGTGGTAACCCATAATGCTCGCATTAGTGTCATGCATGAAGATATGCACACGTGGAAATTGAAAATAAGTAAATTACGTGAAAGCGACAGAGGATGCTACATGTGCCAGATCAATACGAGTCCCATGAAAAAACAGGTTGGATGTATCGATGTTCAAGGTAAGGCTTGAGTGAGACAGACCTCCGAAAATATGTTTTCTCTATAACCATTATTCCCTCCCTTTATAGTTCCTCCAGATATCATAAATGAAGAATCTTCATCCGATTTAGCTGTTCAGGAGGGAGAAGATGCTACATTGGTTTGTAAGGCTACCGGTAATCCTATACCAAGAGTAACATGGCGTCGAGAAGATGGTGAAATGATTCTGTTGCGAAAACCAGGAAGTAGAGAACTGATGCGAGGTATATTAGGAATTGAAAGCATGAAGATTTTTTATTATTCTCATTTGATTTTTTTTTTTTTGATTTTTGATCACCAGTGGACTCATATCAAGGACCTGCTTTAAAATTAGCTCGCCTAGAGCGTCGACAGATGGGAGCGTATTTATGCATAGCTTCCAATGATGTGCCACCAGCTGTTAGCAAAAGAGTGTCGCTAAGTGTGCAATGTAAGTCCAAAAACAATTAAACGAACACCCTAATATTCTTTAATCTGAGTTCAAATTCGAAGTACAAGTAAAAATCTGCAAAAGTATTACAGCCTGTTTCTGTCGATGTCGATCGAGCTCTATCGATCGACTGGAATGCATAGAAACAGCAGATTTATGGTTATAAATTCAGCTGTTTGTGTCGATTTCAGTCGATCGATTGAGCTCGTTCGGAACAGGCTGTTAGTATTATGGTCCTGAAATTTGAGCTACCAGAAAACATTTCAGTTCCAAATTTCATTTTTATGTTCTTGTTTTGAAACTCGTTAATTTCATTATTATCTCTCCCTTCTTTTCACTGCAGTTGCTCCAATGGTTCGAGCTCCCAGTCAGTTATTAGGGACGCCTTTGGGATCAGATGTCCAGCTAGAATGTCAAGTTGAAGCTTCACCCTCTCCCGTCTCTTATTGGCTTAAAGGTGCTCGAACATCAAGCAATACGAATAGTGCATTGGAAATGGGACAACCAGGACCAGAGATGCTATTAGATGGGTATGGTTATCTGTCGCTAAATTATCATTCGAATATCCCCAATTCATATGCTTTATCTCATCTTAAATTCTAGTCCAAAATATTCCATAACTGAGAGAAGAGATGGCTATCGTGGTATTATGCTTCTCACAGTTCGTTCATTTTCACCTTCGGACGTGGGCACATATCATTGTGTGAGCACAAATTCTTTGGGTCGAGCTGAAGGAACCCTCCGATTATATGGTAAACAATTGGAAATAATTTAAAGACGTTTAAATTATTTACACGGCTCCTTTTCGTTTTTCCTCTTCCAGAAATAAAATTACATCCTGGTATAGCAACCATCAATGATGATCAGCTGAATTTTATTGGTGGTAAGTACGGATATAGATTTTTACTTAGAAAAAACCAAAGAAATCGAAGTTATTCTCAGAGAATGAAGCCGACCCATTTTTGTCGTTGGCGGCTAATACTAAATTTTTGTCTCCGGCGGCGGCGGCTTGACGGCTAAGCCGATAAAAAATTGTCTGTTCGGCGGCGCAAAATTATCTATTATAAAATCAATTTGAAGTTTTCCGAATTGTAATGAGATTAGTTGTACAACTAATTAATTGAAAGTGGAAAGTTAAAAATTTTGGCAAAAACTATAACAAATATTATTAAATTTTTCTGATATAAATCAATATTTTAGATTAATTGGCGGCTAAATGTGAGTCGAGATGAGTCGACATATTCGGCGGCGGCGTCGACTGCTAAAATCGGCGGCGCGACTCGGCGGCTTCATTCTCTGGTTATTCTCCTTCGCGCCGCCGATTTTAGCAGTCGACGCCGCCGCCGAATATATCGACTCATCTCGACTCAAATTTAGCCGCCAATTAATCCAAAATATTTAATAAAAATAGAAAAATGTATTATTAATTGTTGTATTTTCTGTCAATATTTTGATGTTTCGATTCACAATTATTCAATATTCGGTTTCTAAAATAATTTCGCAATCTTGCTCAAAAGCAGAGAATGAAGCCGACCCATTTGTATCGACGGCGGCTTATACCAAAATTTTGCCTTCGGCGACAGCGGCTTGACTGCTAAGCCGATATAAATTTTTATATCCGGAGGCGGACATTTCTCCATTATAAAATCAAATTGAGGTTATCGGAATGGTTATGAGATTAGTTGTACAACCAATCTAATCCAATCCAATATAAGTTTATCCGGACGAGAGTGTTGGTGTCAAACATATCCCAGATATTAGCCACACTAACCCCCATTTTCATGAAGCTCCGTTTGTGCTACGTTAGCTAACGAACTTCTAATGCGCTTTACAGACTATCAGTTATTCCGGACGGAATGTCGGTGTTTGTAAAGAATCTTACAGTGTGTCGAATCGATACGATTTGTCGGCGATGACTAAATAATCGGTAAATGTGTTATTGATCCCATAAACATGCAGCAGTATCGATTTGCCTTCGGACTTAACTTATATTGTGCACAATATATGGGATATGTTCGACACGAGCACTGTCGTCCGGAATAACTGATAGTCTGTAAAGCGCATAAACCGTGGTATGTACATATCTGTCATCGTGCATATATATTTCATATACCAGTTAGAAACGTAACTGCTTAAATTTTTTCAGTTATAGTTAACCAGAGAATAGATATTTTAATTTTTTCTTTCTGTTAACTGACAGTTAAAGCCTATCGGAGCTACATGAATCTTACAGTGTGGCCAATCGATACAAATTGTCGGCAATGACTAAATAATCGGTTAATGTGTTATCGATCCTATAAACAAGCAGCAATATCGATTATGTCTTCGGGCTTAACTGATAGTGTGGCCAATATCTGGGATATGTTCAACACGAGCACTGTCGTCCGGATAAACTTATAGTCTGGACGGCGCATTACAAAAACTTATAATCTTGACGGCGCATAACACAATTTTTCCTTAAATCTGAACGCCCCCTAAGATTCCAATTCTATTGTGTCATACAGACTATAAGTTTTTCCGGACGGTATATCTGTGTTTGTAAAGAATCTTACAGTGTGCCCAACCCATATGAATTGTCGGCGATGACTAAATAATCGGTAAATGTGATATCGATCCCATGAACATGCGCAGTATCGGTTATGCTTTCGGACCTAACTTATAAGGTGACCAATATATGGGATATGTTCGACACGAGAACTGTCGTCCGGATAAATTTATAGTCTGGCCGGCGCAAAATAGCCCATTCACATTAGGCTCAAAATCTACTGAATGTAGATTTGAAATCCTTTTTTTATCATCTGGGTAAAGTGGATTTTGGAAGTATAATGTGAATGAGATATAACACTAGGTTCACATTGTGCTCGAAAGTGAAATTTCATCTTTTGAGCATAATGTTAACGTAAATACTATAAATGGTCTAATTTGAAGTCCTAATTAATTATTTCACATTTATTTTTCTTACAGGTCTAGAAGAATCTCGAAATTCAGCTCTATCGGCATCAAGACATCGAATATCATGGCAACATGTTTCAGTGCATCTTGTGATAACGACACACATCCTATGCTCACCTATCACAACGATCCTGAGATACTTATTTACAACTTTAGTTCTAAGATGATGCAAATTGAGCACAGAATAAAATTCTCATATACACCACACACATGTATAATTGTATACATATATATACTTACAAGGAATATACCTACATATACATACAGACGCCCATATAAACTCAGTACATACATATTCAATCATCTTACATATATTGAAAAGAAAAGAGATCATAAAGGAGAGATTGCAACAAGAGAGGTAGCAAGAGCGAAAGCGAAGGAATAAGGCAAACAGCAACATCGCTTTTTTCCCTGCGCTTACACTGTCATACAATAAATACTCATGAATTACGAATATAATTTATAAAAAAAAAAATTAAGATTAATAATTGCAGAAAAAAAAACTAGAGAAAAAACCAAAAAAAAGAAACTTATGTCACATACACATCCATATGCATATTAAGCTTCATTTTTGTGATTAACGGTGAGAGAGCTAGAGAGAGAGTCAGCTTGGTATGGAAGAAAATCACATTCACTGTGTTTTTACCAAATGAAATCCCCTTTTTTGACCATTTGGTATAGAAAATCTAGTGAGTGTATTTTCCCAACTCATCGTGTGTATTATTAAAAAAAGAGAATATTATTAAATACATATTGTCATCATTAAAATTATTTACAATAAATTATTTCTAATATAAGTTTGTTAACAAAACTAAACAAAAACCAAAGGAAAAGTTAAAAACCAAAAGAATAAATCCCGAATATTGAAAAACATTTCAAATGAAAGAAAACGAAACATAATCCCACACGCTCAAAAGTATTAAACAAATAAGAAACAAAAAATTAAATTGACGTGCTAAGCAACGCATCTTATTATTATATATAATATACCGGAAGAAATATC
Organism: Haematobia irritans; assembly: GCF_050003625.1. Classification (NCBI taxonomy): domain Eukaryota; kingdom Metazoa; phylum Arthropoda; class Insecta; order Diptera; family Muscidae; genus Haematobia; species Haematobia irritans. Next base: position 18,791,862 of record NC_134397.1, read on the forward strand.
GTTTAGAAACGTATCAAATTAACTTATAAAATATCTTCTCCTTCCAACAACCCCGAACAGTGGATACTAAGTATCTGTGTATATAAATAAATTATAATTAATTTTTTGTTGCAAATACAAATTAATCCAACATCCAAGTTAAAAGCAGCAATCGATAAAATAATACTAATTAATAACAAAAAATTAGAATGATATGTCTCACACAACGTACTTCTATTTTGAAGACTTTTTAGAGATTTACATAAAAAATATGGCAACGCTGATTTACCCTCCAATGCGCCGTCCAGACTATAAGTTTTTCCAGAATGACACAGACAGAATGTCTGTGTTTTTAAAGAGGATGTCCGAACGATAAGAATTGTCGGACGTAAGTAAAATATCGATAAACAAACAGCAATATCGATTGTGTCTTTGAGCATAAAGCGGGCCTTAGACGGTCGGATAAACACTCCGACAGAGGTTCGTCTATTTGTTGTGTGTTCGTTCAAGTTTTGCCCATACACTGCACGAACAAATGTGATGACAACATGAAAAAATAAGAAGAAGCATAAACAAACAATGAAGTTGTATGAAGATTTATGGGTGAAACCATTTATTACTGAAAAAATGGAAGAAAATAATACAAAAAATCTTGGTACATGTGTCAAAACAATGATTCCTGAAGTAATCCACATTTAATATATTACAAATTACTTGATGAATTTCAAAATACTTGTCGCATGGTTTTCCATTGATTGGAAGTGGAATTTTTCCACGTTTTTGCCACAATACTGGTTTAGATATATATATTTCTTTAATTTTCAACCAGAATTGGCGATCCATCATAAATTTTATTGCAGAAATGCCTGTTTTTAATGTAAAAATAAATTTGTCTTTGATAATGTTTGTCGAACATCCCCTTACACTCAATAATTTGTATCACCAAACCAGAAAAAATCAAAGTTGTTTTGATTTTATACCAACACGTCCCCACGACAGCCGAACACGACCTTATACTATCGGATTTGTCGCCGCAACGTGTTGTGTCGCAGGGTTTATCCGACCGTATAAGGTGCCCTTAAGTCCGAAGGCATAATCGATACTGCTGCATGTTTATGTGATCGATAACACATTGAACGATTATTTAGTCATCAAAGAAATGTCGTATCGATTGGACGCACTGTACTATTCTCTACAAACACAGACATTCCATCCGGAAAAACGTATAGTCTGTAAGACGCATAACTTATAGTGTAACCCATATTTGGGATGTGTTTGACACGAGCATGTCGTCCGGATAAACTTATAGTCTGGACGGCGCATAACGATTCCATTTGATTCAAGCCAGCGTTGGTATTTGTTTTACATAAAATCTCCAAAATGTTGTACGGATTGTGTGCCGTTCATATTATAAGTTTATTCGGAGGAAATGTCTGTGGTTGTAAATAATCTTACAGTGTGGCCAAACGCTAAGAATTATCGGCGATAAGTATAAAATCGATACATTTGTTATCGATCACATAAATAATCTGTAATATCTATTATATCTGTCCTTTATGAAATACACATTTAATGCGCTTTACAGACTATCAGTTATTCCGGACGACAGTGCTCGTGTCGAACATATCCCATATATTGTGCACAATATAAGTTAAGTCCGAAGGCAAATCGATACTGCTGCATGTTTATGGGATCGATAACACATTTACCGATTATTTAGTCATCGCCGACAAGTCGTATCGATCCGACACACTGTAAGATTCTTTACAAACACCGTCATTCCGTCCGGAATAACTGATAGTCTGTAAAGCGCATAAGACGCGTTCTTACTGTTTATCCGTTCGATTGGATAGTCGATACTGCAGCTTATTAATATAATTGATTACACATTTATCAAATTTTTATTTTCCGCTGACAATTCTTAGCATTTGAATACACTGTATTTTTTTTACAAATATTTCGTACGCAGTACTATGTTCGGTTTTCGAGTTGAAAATCACTTTATTTTCTCGATTACTTTCCCTAAAATAATCAAAATTATAAATGAAAACAAACATATTCTCATAATGTCTTGCCGAAATTTAGAGGAACAAGAAATTGCGCATCAATTGAGTTAAATTATCTGCTTTGTATTGAACTGTTTTAATAAAGTAACCGCGAAAATTTCTACTCGAAAAGCGAATATAGTACTTATCTTAAGTTGTTACTATGAGCCGCACATAACGAAAGGTGATTTGTAAACCTCGAAATAGCGAAATTTTGAGCATAGTGTAGACATAGTATTACTTATGAGTGGCTAGTGTTATGTTGACTTTAAAAATAAGAAATTGCATGTTTTTATTAACAGTCTGTTTTTGCATATCGAACGACCTCTATCGATCGACTGAAATGGAAACAAACAGATGAATTTATAACCAGAAATCAGCCTTTTCTATACATTTGAGTCGATTGATAGCCCTCGTTCGGCATACAGAAACATGTTGTAAGCTCAAGTTAAAGGCACTGTGTTTGAAATCACCTTTTTGACTGGTCACACTGTGTTCGAAATCACCTTTTTGACATTTAAAATCTCGCTTTTGTTTCGAAATAAAACTTGCCAAACCCAAAAAAGCATTTCGAGTATAGTTTGATCGTAAAAAAATGCAAAAGAATACCCCAGCCATATTGTGTAGTACAATTTGCTGACAATAAAAGTAGATCTTCTTCATTTGTTGACGCATCTTCATATCCACTGTTCGTAACAAACCTATAGTACGGCCAAATTCTCTGTGTAAAGTGAATTCTATCGTTCGACTAAAATGTTAAAAACTTTTGAATTTATAATTAATAAAAGTCAGCTGTATAAGCACTTCAGGCGAACAAAAGTGTTTGGTTTGACATGGAGAACCCAGGTTAGATTCTAATTTCATAATGTAAGTATTCAAATTGAATAAAACCAAAAAAAGAGAATAAATGATATTAAATGCATTTAAAAAAAAAACATAAAAAATTAAATTAAATAAATACAATAATTAAAAAAGCAAAAAAATCAACCCAAAGAAAATACCAAAATATTTTTTCTGCAAATCCATGTGTCAAAATCCCATAGGAAATAGTGAAATATTGTATTGAAAAAAAAAAAACAAGAAATATATCGAATGAATTGTTAAAGTTAATTTTGGAAATATTTTATTAAAAATTTGAAATTGCTTATACAAAAACATTTAAACCTAAATTAGCATGGTTTAGTGCGTTCTCCAGACTATAAGTTTTTCCGGACGGAATGGCTGTGTTTGTAAAGAATCTTACAGAATGTCCAATCGATACGAATTGTCGGCGGTGACTAAATACTCTGTAAATGTGTTATCGATCCCATAAACATGCAGCAATATCGATTATGCCTTCGAACTTAACTTATAATATGGTCAGTATATGGGATATGTTCGACACGGGCACTGTCGTCCGGATAAACTTATAGTCTGCACGGCGCATAAATGGAGTGTAATAGGTAGTAGTAAAATTTTTGACGTTTATTCACAGATGAAAATCAAATATTATCACGGTTAACAGCAGTATCTCCCTTATTTTTTCATGTTCGAAAAGGAGATTAATTCAAATATATTTTGAAAATTTTCCAATTTGTTGGGTGCATACGAACAACATAAATTGATAGCAACTTTCAAAATTCATGTACATTTTAACATTTCGTTCGATATTATTCAATTGCAATTAACATGTAAATTGTTTTTGTTAACATAAGTATTAAAACTAGTTTATAAAAATTACAAATACTGTATTTAAGTCCCTCCTTTCCCAAACTAGCTAATACGATGACATACATGATCTGTATTTTTTTTAATGGATAATGTTGTGTCTAGCTATTGTAATAAAAACCAAGCTAAATCAAACATGATTTCATGATACTATATAATAGTAAATATCGAAATATAATGCAATGAAAATTGATGATATTGTAAAGAAATCGAAAGTGAAATAAAAAACATGCATTCAATAAGATAAAATTTAGTTTTATTTCAAAACCAAACAAAATGAAAAACTCTACGAACTGCATGGAGTGATAATTTGGAGAGTTGTGTGATAGAGCTAGTAATGTTTAACATGAAAGTCCGAAGGCCTAATCGATAATGCTGCATGTTTATGGGATCCATAACACATTTACTGATTATTTAGTCATCAACGAATTGTCGTATTGATTGGACACACTGTAAGATTCTTTACAAACACAGACATTCCGTCCGGAAAAACTTATAGTCTGTAAGACGCATAATCGAAGCTACTACTTGTTAGTGTGATCGATAACACATTTATCGATATTTAACTTATCGCCGACAATTCTTAGTTTAGCCACCCTGCAAGATTCTTTAAAGCACAGACATTTCGTTCGAAAAAAAAAACTTATAATCTGAACGGTGCATTATGCCCCGAACATAACTCAGAGTGTGACCAATATCTGTGATATGTCTAAAAAATTGGACACGGCCATTATTGTTCGGATAAACGTATAATATGGACGACGCATTAGTCTAGGCTTAATGCGCATTACAGTTATTCCGGACGACAGTGCTCGTGTCGAACATATCCCATATATTGTGCACATTTTAAGTTAAGTCCGAAGACATAATCTATACTGCTGCATATTTATGGGATCATCGCCGACAAGTCGTATCGATCCTACACACTGTAAGATTCTTTACAAACACCGACATTCCGTCTGGAATAACTGATAGTCTGTAAAGAGCATAATGCGCCGTCTGGACGACAGTGCTCGTGTCAAACATATCCCTGATATTGGTCACATTATAAGTTATGTTCGACGACATAATGGATACTGCAGCTTGTTGACATGTATTTAGTCATCGCCGACAGCGTAGATTCTTTACAAACACACGCAGACATTCCGTTCGGAAAAACTTATAGTCTGGACGGTGCATTAATGGGATCGATAGCACATTTATCGTTATTTTACTTACGTCCGACATTTCTTAGCGTTCGGACACACTGTAAGATTCTTTATAAACACAGATCTTCCATCCGGAAAAACTTTTTAACTATCCGGCGCATTACACAATTTTTCCTTAAGTCTGAACGCTCCCTAAGATTCGATTTGTAATAGACCATTCACGTAGGCTTCCTTTTTTATAATGCGTCGTCCAGACTAAATGTTTTTCCGGACGGAATGTCTGTATTTGTAAAGAAAGAAAAGTTATAATCTGGATGGCGCTTTAAAGCATAGAAAAAAGCCAAATCATATGCCTGTTTTTTTCATTGTGTTTCGGCCTAAAGGGCGATTTAGTTCACCGTGTGAAGGTGGCATAACAAACACTGCTATTCACTTGAAATGAATAACATAGATGCCACATCTATTAGAATAATGCGCTTTACAGATTATCAGTTATTCCGGACGGAATGTCGGTGTTTGTAAAGAATCTTACAGTGTGTCGGATCGATAAGACTTGTCGGCGATGACTAAATAATTGGTAAATGTGTTATCGATCCCATAAACATACAGCAGAATCGATTATGCCTTCGGACTTAACTTATAATGTGCACAATATATGGGATATGTTCAACACGAGCACTGTCGTCCGGAATAACTGATAGTCTGTAAAGCGCGTAACAGTAATGCCATATTGTCGTCGGTATCAACTCAGTCTACATGCTATCTGCGGAAAAAATTAATTAATTACAAAAATTAAACTAAGGACATTTCGTGGAGAAAATATTCATTAGAATATTCTACATATCGTTTTTATTGTATTAATAGCTAAAGTAAACGTTTAATTAGCGTTTGCAGAGACTCAAACAAGAGAGAATTGTGTGACGTGAAAAAAAAATTATAAAATCGTCTTCTGAAGCCCAGCGAGACCGGAAAAAAGGAAAATACATATATTGAGTTTCTTTGTGGAGTTTTCTAGTTTTTAAGATAGTTTTTCTAAGATATTAATGTTATTTTTACTTAGCTACAGATAGATAATATCGATTTTTCCTTTCTCTAAATCATTCTTTGTCCCCAATTACCACTGTCCAAATTTCATAATTTCGTGAGGTACCCCCCATTTTTACATATTTTTTCTTCCCATATACATATATACATTCGGACATCGCTTTGCGATTAAATAAATTATTTTTCTTTGTTAATTAAATGTATTTATGATAAAAATATACAAAAAAAAAAACGAAACAAAAATATTTGTAAAACCTCTACGACCTTCACAAAATATTTAATGCGACGCTGGCAAACAAAAAACAACTTAACAAAATTTTTAAATAAATATCTATAATGATGAATATCCAGACCATACAACATGTGGCCGATTGTGTTCCATTGTATATGCCGCACAGCCTATATCTCAAGCCTTTGGCCAAGTTGAATATATCGGTGGCATTGCCCTTGAATAAGATGGGCAAGTCCATTTCTAATCTAGACATCATGGAAAAGCTAAGTCATGCTTTGAAACCGGATAAATTCCTAGTGCTGAAGGTGAGACACGAAATTTGGCTGGAATGTTACCCTAAATAACTATTGGAAATGTAACTAATGTTAATCAAATTTCTGTGTCCTACAGGTCTCCAAGACTACAGTCGATTTCATACGTTTCGAGGCCGAATTGGATGATCGATCACGTTTGAGATCTTGCATTAATCGCCTGGATGGTGTATCCTTGAAAATATCAGGATTTCATGAAAGCTTTCGTGTGCGGGTGTCTGAAGCCAAAGATGAGTTTCCTACACGTCATGATTGGGACTCATTCTTTCGTGATGCTCATAAAATGGATGAAATGAAGGCAGGCGAAAGACCTGATACCATACATATTACCCATTTGCCAATTAAATGGTTTTGTCCCCGTCACATGGAGAACGATGATAATGTGAAGCCATCGGAGGGTATATTCAAGAGAATATTTGAAAAATTTGGCTGCATACGTTGCGTGGATATACCCATATGTGACCCGTATCGTAATAAAATGAATACCGATATCAATGGCATGAAAACATTTGGTTTTGACCAAGAGATACTCTTTGAAGCGTAAGTACAAAAAGAAAAACAAGACTATTTTATTTTTTACAAATATCTAGAAAAAATAGTCTCATTTGTCAAACTACTTGAATTTTATGTCGGCAGTGCTGGTGGTCTGTAAACAAAATGTAGAATTTGCAACCGTATTTTATAAACCCCTTAAAAGGCCAATTTCATGTAACTCTGTAATAGGCTCTACACATTACACTCAAAATCCACATTTTCGAGACTTTTTATAAAGCAAATGCCAGTTGAAATCTAGTTAAAGTGGTTTTTGGAAGTATAATGTGTATGCCGTATTAGGCTTTAATTGTTAGTTAATAAAGCGTAAATTGCATTTATATTCTCTCCGGTGATTTTTAACTTAACAATTTTCAGCAGTTTAGCTGATAACAATTTTCAGCAGTTTAGTTTAGTTGATTGGCAGATATAAATGAGTCGTATGGGAGTAATGGTAATTATAATCACCTACCATACAGAAGTTATTGTATATTCTACTCTATGCAGAATATCCACTTCAATTCCACTATTCACGTCAAATCCACGAACGTGAAAATTTTGTGTTCTTAATTCCATGTTCTTTTTTGAACTTTTCTGTAACCAACTGGGTTGCACAAATCACCCAAAAATTCACTAAGGCGGAAATCAAAATAAGTGGAATCAATAGACTTATTATAATTTATTATTTTTTTAATTAAAAATGACGCAGTTTTAATAAAACTCATGTATTAAATATAAAACATTTCAAATTTTTTACGCGAGTATTTTTTAACCGGAACTACTCCCATCTTTGACATAATTCAACTTTCACCAAGACTTTTGCAAGTGAATTGATTTCACGAAAATTCCGGTGAAAGTGGATTGTAGGACACGAAAATCGTGGATTTGATTAACTTTCACCTGGAAGTGGATTTGGGAACATGGGACCTTATATAGCATTGCAATATGTCTGAGGAACTTGTAATCAAATGAAAGCTTACATGCTTAACTGGTTTATATCCTTGGGAAGTTCTAGATTATATTCCTTCTTGTTGTAGTTTTTCACGCCCTTTCGCTAATTTGAATTTATAGACTACACTTGTGTGTAAAAAAGCACCGGGAAACTATGTGAAATCACTGAGAGTAATTTCAGTACCACCGAAGGATATTTTTGTTCTGACCCCAATTAATCCATTATAAAATTTTGTGGTAGACACAAGTTCTTAAAATAATTCGCCATCAGAATTTGGGATGTGAAAGTGGATCCAAAAGTCAAAACTCGGAGTTTTCGACAAATCCTAGAGTCATTTTCTTGCATTGGTAACCCCCGCTTGCACCACGGGAACCACCGTGGTGCAATGGTTTACATGCCCGCCTTCATACAAAGAGTCACTAAGGCGGAAATCAAAATAAGTGGAATCAATAGACTTATTATAATTTATTATTTTTTTAATTAAAAATGACGCAGTTTTAATAAAACTCATGTATTAAATATAAAACATTTCAAATTTTTTACGCGAGTACTTTTTTTAACCGGAACTACACCCATCTTTGACATAATTCAACTTTCACCAAGACTTTTGCAAGTGAATTGATTTCACGAAAATTCCGGTGAAAGTGGATTGTAGGACACGAAAATCGTGGATTTGATTAACTTTCACCTGGAAGTGGATTTGGGAACATGGGACCTTATATAGCATTGCAATATGTCTGAGGAACTTGTAATCAAATGAAAGCTTACATGCTTAACTGGTTTATATCCTTGGGAAGTTCTAGATTATATTCCTTCTTGTTGTAGTTTTTCACGCCCTTTCGCTAATTTGAATTTATAGACCACACTTGTGTGTAAAAAAGCACCGGGAAACTATGTGAAATCACTGAGAGTAATTTCAGTACCACCGAAGGATATTTTTGTTCTGACCCCAATTAATCCATTATAAAATTTTGTGGTAGACACAAGTTCTTAAAATAATTCGCCATCAGAATTTGGGATGTGAAAGTGGATCCAAAAGTCAAAACTCGGAGTTTTCGACAAATCCTAGAGTCATTTTCTTGCATTGGTAACCCCCGCTTGCACCACGGGAACCACCGTGGTGCAATGGTTTACATGCCCGCCTTACATACGTAATGTCGGGGGTTCAACCCCAGTTTCGACTGAACACCAAAAAATTTTTTCAGCGGTGGGTTATCCCCTGTCAGTAATGCTGGTGACACTTCTTAGTGTTTCAAAACTTCTCAAAGTGGTTTCACCGCAATGTGGAACGCCGTTCGGACTCTGCTATAAAACGGAGGTACCTTGCCATTGAGCTTAACATAGAATCAGGCAGCACTCAGTGATAAGAAAGAAGTTCACCACTGTGGTATCACAATGGACTGAATAGTTCAAACGTGGATCCAAAATATCGGGGTTTTCAACAAAACCTAAATTCTTTTTCTTGCATTGGTAACCGCTTGGAAATTAAGACAAGAAAGCTTCATAACCCAAATTCTCAAGGTTCTAATATGAAATGCGATACAACCAAAATTTTTTTATTAGTTTTTTTTTCTTACACAGTTTTTAAACGACTTTACAAGCAAATTTGAAAATCTTTTTTAAAAAATCGATTCAGTGTCCAAATTTTATTTTCAAAATAATCTCTTTTTGTTTGTTTTTAGCTATGTCCAATTTGATGAATATGTTGGCTTTGTCAGAGCTATGGATGAGTTTCGAGGTATGAAATTGGTTAAGAAATTCATTGACAAGACACAAGCCATCAATATTGGTGTAACGTTCGATACAACAAAACATTTGAGTGATGCTCAAATTCAACGTAGAGAACGAGTTCGCAAACATATAATAGCCAAAGCTAAAGCCGAAGAAGAGGAAGTAGAAAGGAAAAAGAAAATGGAACTACTCAAATTGGAGGAGCAAAAGTACGTATATTTCCTTTACATCTAATGTGAAGGTCAACCAAAATATTCTACAAAAAAAAAACCCCAAAAAGTCTTTTCTAATAATTATTGATTGCTAAATTTCAATTGTAAAAACATGAGCCAGCCATTTTGTTTGACAAAAAAAACTTTTGTAGGATTTTTTTAAGGATGTATGATAAACCATCGGTTAGTAACACTTTTTGTCTGCTTTTTTAATTTAAATTAATCGAATTATCAGCTTTTTTATTAATCGTTGTCAGAGATTGAAAAAGTAGGCCTTAAATCTTAAGAGATGTAAGAGAGAAAAGAATTTAAATTATGAACCATCGAAAATCCTCCATAAAATGTTTGCTAAAATTTCTGCCAAGGTATAGTTTTTATAATTAAAGAAAACATAAAATGAAATATTGAAATTTTCCCCAATTGAAAACGAAATCATTCTTAACCGCCCTTCCTTTCCCATTGGCTAAATGCTCATGTCTTTACAAAGCTTTCTCAGTAGTTTAGCACATTTCTTAAGAAACCAACCATGCCCTGGTTAAAGAATAAGAAAATAGAAAAAAAATGCCAAACCAAAGAGAAAACAAATTCTATTAAAAAGAAAGAAAAACAAAATGCAAAATAACAAAGCAAAGAGAATGCAATCCTGCAAAACAACAAAATTACAGGCAAAAAGAAGAACAAGAGAAACTTGCTGAATTGGAAAGGCAACGAGAACGTGAAGAGAAACGTAAAGAGAAACATCTAAAGAAGATTCAGGAAAAGGGTTCCATAGAGATATCGCAAAAGATACGCGTCGAAGAGCGGAAGCTAATGATAGCCCAAAGGAAATTGGAAAGTATACGAATATTGGAACAACTTTTCAGTCGTATAAAGGTAAGCAAATGAAATTGTTTACACACAGAATATTTTGAAATTGAAATTGTTTTGTTGTACAGTTAAAACATTTGGCCAAACATGGTTCAACATCCTCACAAAAATATCAAATGGAAATGGCCCGTGATACAATGCGTGAACGTTTGGTGGAGAAATATAAAACTGCCACGGAAAAACTATTAAGCGACCAACAAAAATTGGTCGATGATATTAAAAATAAGACACCATTAATGGGTCTATTGAAGAGCAAAAAGGATAAAGAGCCAATACCTGTTATTCCCAAAGTTGGCAATAGTACGGGTGAAGCAGTTCCAGCCATAGCCAATCCTGCAGCTGCCGCTGTAGCCGCTGCTAATGTTGCTGCCGCTGGAAATCCTTTCAAAACAATAGCTGCTTTGGGTGCCAATTATAATACAGAAGCAGCCAGTGAATGGATGAAATCTTTATCGATGTTTTCCTATGGCAATATACCTGCATTGTTTCCCGGTCTTGCCCCTATGTATCGTCCTCCCACATTTCCCGTTTCGGTTAATTATCGTGGATTTGCTCCACGTATACGTGGTCGAGGAAGAGGACGTGGTGGTCGTGGTCGAGGCTATGAAGGACAATCATCTTCATCTCATTATAGTAAATATCATTATAATAATGATGATAGAGATCGTCGTTACGATGATGATGAGGATGGTGGTAGCTATCATAAATCCTATTCCAGAGGAAGGTAAGATGAATAACCATTTCTTTTGCAAGTCTATTTGTAGTGATTTATGAAGTTTGTCGTGACATTTAATTTCATTCCCCCTCTTAATTTCAGACGCTATTCACGTTCACGTTCCCGTTCTCGATCTAGGGATCGTCGAAGTCGTTCCAGATCCAGGTCTTCACGTTCAAGATCTCGTGATCGTCGAAGCCGTTCTCGCTCTAGCCGTTCAAGATCTAGAGATCGTCGTAGTCGTTCTAGATCACGCTCACGGTCACGCCATCGTCATTATTCTAAACGCTCCAGGTCACGTTCAAGATCTTATTCTAGATCTGAAAGCAAATCACGTTCCCGTTCTCGGTCACGTGACAGATCTCGAGATGATAAAAACCGAAGCAAATCATCTCGTTCGAAATCTCCCATACAACAGAGACCTCCGGAGAAAGTGAATAGAAAACTAGTCTCAACAAGGCGTTCTCGTTCGTCTTCCCATGAATCAAGATCACGTTCACGATCCCGCACACATTCTAAAAGGTCTTGGTCTCGACGTGATAACAGTAGCAGGGATAGACGTTCGTCGCCGGCACCCCGGAAAGTGGTAATCGAAACCGAAGAACTGGTAAAATCTGCCGAAATAATCAAAAGTACCATAGAAAAGGATATGCAAGAGCGTATACGCAATGAGAAACGAGAGATCAGGGAAACCTTCACAAAACGCCATAAAGATGTTTTGGCTCACAATGCCACTAATCAAACCATAATAATCAACAATTCATCCTCGGCCTCCAATGTAGACAGTGGTCATGCTACATCTGAACACTCGGCAAATGAATCGGCTCAAGATAAAAATTCCTCAAGAGATGAGCGTGATGAACGTGACGATAGGGATGATAAAAGATCCTCAAGGCGTGATAGATACCATTCAACATCATCAGATCATCATCGTCACAGTTCGTATAAACATAATTCCGAAAGGGAAAATTCATCTCAAAACACCTCTTCGGGGGATCGCTATTCACGTCATAATTCCACATCGGATAACCACAGCAACAACAAACATCCGACTACAGAGCATAATTCTCGTCGTAGATCTTCGGAGCGTAGTTCAAAGCAACGTAGATCTTCAGAACGCAGTGGCACAACTATCAAACATAAATCGCCGCCACCAGTCTCAAGTCACAAAAAGACATCAGGGCGTAATTTGAGGCTAGCTTCTTTGGATCGCAGTCCTAGTTGTTAAGTTATGGAGATTTTACGTTTTTTTTACATCACTTACATTTTCATGGTAATTTGTGTAAAAAAAGTGTTTTTGTATAATTGCTAAATTATAAACTACGCCCCATTTTTTTAGTTTAAACAAATTCTTCTCTTTTTTTTTAATGTAATTTTTTAAAATGTAGAACAGTTAGAGATTGAGAATTTATATAAAAAAATATAAACAACCATTGAAATATTATTTTTAATAAAAAATAAAAATAAATAAATAATGTTATCGAAACATATACCTAGAAGTAGTTTAATTTAGAGCATACGTAGTGGAGGTATTTTGGAAAAGTAGACTTTTCAACTTGAAAGTCGACTTTTGACGACGTTTTTTTTTTAATGTTTTGATGAGTTGTCAGCATAAAAAGATACCCATCCAATTCGGAATCTTCTCGATTATATTTGGGACCCAGTCGTGTTCTGGCATTTGCCGAGTAAACATCTGTTTTCTGTGACACGGGCGATTATTGTTGTGTACTCTTGTACTGAAACTATACCTGTCTCTTTCTATTTGTTTTTTGGAGTTAATTTTTTTGTTTAAAGAAGATTTAATAACTCTTCTCCTGTATTGGGCTTTAATATACCGAAATGAATGGGGTTCATCCCCCCAACTATAATAGGTTCAGTGCGCTGGACCCAACAAACAAAAGGCGAAAGCTTGCTGGAACCAAACGCAGCGTATTAGATCCAAATGACTTCCCCAATTTAAGCAATACACTACCAAATTACGATCACCTTCCTAGATTTTTAATTGCAACTGCTATATCAACTGATGCTACTAATGAAACCAAATCACTTGGAGCTCACAACGTATTCCAGATTGGACGTGGATTAACACACATTAGTAAAGACTATGCAGAAGTTACAGAGTTAAAAAGTGGTGATCTTCTTATCAAGGCCAACAATCTCAAAGCAGCCCAAAAATTTTTGAACGCAAAATATATTGATTCGATTCCAGTGAAATTTTGTCTTCATAAAAAAATATTCGGGAGAATATTTTGCAAAAAAATCATCAATATACCTGAAGACGAATTGCTTGCAGAATTAAAGAAAGACATGCCTTCAATTTCAAACGTCCGTAAGATCATGGCAAACGAAAACAAACAACTGGTTGCTACCGGCGCCGCTGTGATAACTTTTGACGATATACATCCACCAAAACGTATGAAAGTTGGATATCAAGAAGTGATTGTTAACGAATACATTCCAAATCCTCTTCGGTGTAAAAAATGTCAGCGTCTGGGACACACCAAGAATCATTGTAAACGAATACAGGTTTGCCAGATATGTGGTGTGACTACGAGTCATGAAATTTGTGGAAAAAAATTCTGTGTTAACTGCAATATTGATACTCATTCATCTAACGACAGTAAATGCCAAAGTTTTTTGGAACATAAATCAGTCAACAAAATAAAAATAAACTTCCGTTGTACAGCTCGTGAAGCTTGGCGCATTTTCAACGAAGACCCGCCTGCACACCTCATTGAAGCTTCTACCCCAAGACACTCATATGCCCAAATGTTATCATCTAACAATGAAAGACTAACCGTAGTTCCTTCCGCTGACCTGAATACTAGCCAGGAACAAACTATAGAAGGATCAACAATCACCAATAACAATCAAAACACCACTTCTATCACACCTAACGTAAAACTCAACCCCATAATTCAATCGTCTACCTCAAAAATAATTCTACAAGAACTCTCAACCGCCTCACCAGTCTCTAAGACAGCTCAACACAACTCTACACCTTCCAACAATTTAGTAAAACAAACATCAACTTCTTCCAACAAAATAACTTCCGTTTCTTCTGACACGCAAGATATTCCAATTACTGACTTTACAATGGACGAATTTGATCTTCCCACAGATACATCAAACCCTGCCTTGCCGTATTCAAAAACGCCATCATCTGAAACAAAAGATTAAAATTCTCCTGACAATTCAGAACCTAACGATTTGGATAACTCCTTATCGCCTTGCAGTCAGGCATATAAAAAATTTCCCAACTTAAATGTTTTAATTTCACCTGATACTTTTAAGAAAACCTCTTCAAATCCACTATACAAGACTTAATTTTATTACTTTTTAATTTCATTATTTCTTAATATTGTTCCCTTGAATGTGCATAATTTATGTTCTTTTTTTATTAATTTCTTATGGTTTTTGATCTAAATGTCACCATACTTCAATGGAATATTCAGGGCTTTCTGAATAATAAATACGCCCTGGAGCTTCTCGTATCCTTACACCGTCCGGACATTATAGTACTTCAGGAAACACATATCACGTCGAGGGACTTACATCTATTACATCTCCCACTTTACAGGTCACTTCATCATAATAAGGAATACACATACTCTAAGTCAGGAACAGCGATTTTCGTGAGTAACGGATTGAATGTATCGCGACACACCACCTCCTCGGGCGATCTACTTTTCCAGACGGTGACCATCGACTTTGGCAACACTTTGTCGATTACCAATATTTACAAGGAATGCGACCTTAGGGTTAGTCGGGACATTATCCATCAGATTGATGATTTTGCCGCGGGTCACCGACTTGTTCTCGGGGATTTGAATGCTCAGAACACACTTTGGGGTTCGGCTTTTACCTCCCGTAGTGGTGAGCTTTGGGAGAATTTCGCGAATGATAGGGGTCTTTTGATTCTTAACGACGGATCACCTACTCTATTGAATACACGTAATACCCTCACTGCGGTTGATGTTACGATGTGCGATTCTGCTCTTGCGCCCTATCTGAGCTGGACTTGCTTGGAGCTACCGGAATCTGGCGATCATTTCCCCATCAAGATCTCCACCCACCATTCTACGCCAAAACGGGGATTTATCCCCCGTTTTATAGACTCCAGAGCTGACTGGTCTCTTTTTCAGTCCAAGGTTACACAATATAACTCCATCTTCCATTCCTCCGATAACATCAACAGGGAGGCAGCCCAGGTCAAACGCTTGCTCAGGAGGTCCGCCAATGAGTCTATGCCTTCTACGAGAAGGCCAACCCCGAAACCTAGGCCAGTTTGGTTTAATTCTCTCATTTCTAAGCTGATTCGTCAGAGATCCAAAGCTTGGAGGGACTTCAAGCGGTTCCGTAGTGCGGATAATTGTATTACTTACAGGAGATCGAAAAGACAGACTTGGACTAACTTTTTGAATTCTTTGAATCCCTTTTTGGACGTGAGGATCCTGTGGAACAGGGTCACTAAATTGAGGACAGCCAGAGTTAGGAACTTTCCCGCTGTCAGGATCGACGGCGTGAATTTTTCACATCCTCGCGACATTGCGAATGGATTTGGTAACTACTGGAGCTCACTTAGCTCGGACGACGCATTTGACCAAATGGTGATGGATTCCAAATATCAGCTTGATATTCGTCGACTGGAGACGTACACTGAGGTTTTTCCAGGCCTCATACGTCCTATTGACGTTCGTGAACTTGACGACACCCTTTCCACTCTGAGGGGGTCTACGCCCTCATTGGATAGGATCACTTACCCTATGATAAAGAATGCTCCGTTGGATTTTAGGAAGAGGCTCTGCGGACTTTATAATATGATATTGTTATCAGGTACTTTCCCTCATGATTGGAAGATAGCTGTCCTCTGTCCGATACCGAAACGAGGTAAAGACCCAGGTGGTCTTGAGGGTTATAGACCCATTTCTTTAATATCTGTCATTTCCAAAGTTCTCGAGAAATTACTGGTCAGACGTTTTTTACAAGAGACTGTCCATTTATTTGCGTTGAATCAACATGCTTTTTTGCCACGACGTGGTGTACATACCTTGTGTCATGAGTTGGAGGAGATCCTACGTTCGAATCTGTCAGCTGGCAGACACAGTCTGGTTATCTCACAAGATTTGGAAAAGGCTTTTGACCGAGTGGTTATTACTGGAATTATAGTTGAGCTTAATAGATGGGGTGTGCCGAAGCGTTTGCTTCATTTATTATTATCGTTTCTCTCTGGCCGTAGGATCTTAATCAAGATCGACGGATATCTCTCGGACTCTTTTCCACTTGATAATGGGGTGCCCCAGGGTTCGCCTCTCTCTGTATTCCTTTACAATGTTTATGCGAATTCACTGAGCAGAGCCGTCTCCGCGGTTGAGGGTGTTGACTTTGTCGGCATCTACGCGGACAATATTTTTGCCGTCTCTTCTGGTGACCCAGAAGATGTTGAGCTTTGCCTTTCTGATTTCAATCAGGCCGTACAGGATTGGGCGGCATCATCGGGTGCAGTAATTCCTATTGAAAAGACGGAGGCCTTACACGTTTGTAGGCGGAGAGGGTGTCGTATTGAACATGTCTCACTGGGGGACTCTGACGTACCGGTCGAGGATGAGCTGAGAATACTTGGGTTGATCTTCTCTAGGAATCTTTTATGGGATAGGCATGTCAAGAGGCTGAGAAACAGACTTACGGAGATTAATAATCTGATGATATTGATTTGTCCCAGATCCAGGGGACCCCATATGGATACTGCCGTCAACATCTGTAGAGCATTGACCTCGGGTGTACTCTCTCATGTGGTGACGATTTATGGCTGGACATCGAGGTCGAATATTTCAGCCCTGAATGCGTCTCTTAACGAATGTTTTCGTACTGCAACCGGACTTCTTCGTGCCACACCTGTGGAGGCTCTGAGAATTGAGGGCAGATTTGTAGATTTTTTCTCTCTTTTGGAGAAGAACTCTATGAACCTGGCCTCTAGATCCATAACTTTGCCCTCTGACGGACTGCATGATACCTTTTGGCGTCACATTGAGTTTGATACACATGGTAGACCCACCTCCATTGACAGGATTTTGGGCCTTTTGAATAAGTATGGTATAAGGGTACCTAATAGACCACGTCGTGCAAGGCCCCAGGCTAGGAATTTTAAATTTGACTTCGGTCTGTCGACATATAAGAAGAGTGACACGAATTCCGTCTGCTTCAAGACACTTTTTCTAGAGAAGGTCGATGCTCTTCGACCTGATAACGTATTGTTTACAGACGGTTCGTTCGATGGGACTCGCACTTCTTATTCAGTGGTTAGACGTAATTCCGATGGTGCATTTGAGTCTATAATCAGCGCTAGACTACCTGATGGCACTGGAATTTTTACTGCTGAATTGGCAGGTTTGATGTCTGCCCTCGACTTTGCGTCTGACGTCGGAGGTAGGACTCTTCTTTGTATTGATAGTTTAAGTGTGATGAGATCCGCTCATAATAACCGTAGGGGAACTTTCGACTCTATTTTTTCTATCCCCCTGTCTTCGGAAGTTACACTCCTCTGGATTCCGTCCCATATCGGCATAGGGGGTAATGAGTACGCGGATAGAGCTGCTAGGGAGGCATTGTCTCTCCCGCACTTTTCTGACCCTCCCTCTTTTCCCGTATCGATTATCACCCCTTTTCGAGCCGCGAGACGAAGGAAGGACATGAATTGTTGGAGTCAATCGACGACTTTTCTTCATGAGGTCAACCCATCATTGGATCGACCGAATTATTATCCCTCTTTCAGTAGGCCCGAGTGTATTTTACTTTCCCGACTTAGAGTTAACAAGTGTATTTTTAACACAAGACATTATTATGACGATACTGAGGCTGTTATGTGTCAATTTTGTTTCATCCCTCTTACGGTCAAACATATCCTTGCTGAATGTGCTTCCTCAAGGACTGACTCTACATTGACTGAATTATTAGATTGCTCCAGAGCCGATATGCTTCCAAAGATTCGGGCTTCACTTCGGATCCATAACATATGTGACATTTAGAACAGAAAACAGTTTTAAATAATATAGTTTTTTTTTTAACTTTTTAATTTCTTGATCTACTTTTATTTCTATTCTAATGTTTTTTTTTGTCATAGATTAGTTTAGTTAAGTTAACTTGTATTTTTTTGGAAATGGATGGGTGCATATGATCTCTGCTATCCGGCACCCTATCAATATATTTTGTAAATTTATTTATAAAATATATGAAATAAAATAAAATAAAAAAATATTTGGGACCAACTATTAAAAATGCAGTGGTTGACTTTGGTCACTAATACAAAAATCGAACTCGATCTTTCGATTTTTTTACAGAAAAAAATTCGATTTTCGACTGTTGTATCTCTAGTATCTCGAAAGGAACGGAAAAAGGAAGTTGCTTCATTTCGGGCTACAAAGTCAAAGAAATTTTGGCCTATAACGACAATTTTCGTTATTTTTTACCACTCAAGAAGTCGATTTATGGTGTATTGTGTGGCTAGATCTACCTATAGACCGATATGGACATGTTTTGTGTGGTTAGAGAGTGATTGGTAATGCAACCACGGTTGCCATTGGTGCCAACAATAATCTACAAATATTTTAAGAAAATTTTACCAAATAAAAATTCCTGTTTTGAAGTTTTTGATCAAAATTTTGTGGTTAGTATGCAAAAATGTTTTTTCTTCGAAAGAAATGTTTTATTATTTTATTTTAGTTATTTCAGTTACTACTTCTACAAAAAGGGAGAACTTGCAATGGACTTTGATAGATACACGAAAATAAAAACTAGACATTTTTTCAAAGTTTTGTATCTATTGAAAATTTTGTCGAAATTTTATTTCTTTAGAAAGTTTTGTCGAAATTTTATTTCTTTAGAAAATTTTGTCAAAATTTTATTTCTTAACAAAATTTTGTCAAAAGTTTATTTCTTAACAAAATTTTGTCAAAATTTTATTCCTATAGAAAATTTTCTCAAAATTTTGTTCCTATAGAAAATTTTGTCGATATTTTTTTTTTTATAGAAAATTTGGCAATATTTTATTTCTTTAGAAAATTTTACCAAAATTTTATTTCTATAGAAAATTATGTCGAAATTTTATTTCTATAGAAAATTTTGCCGAAATTTTTTTCTATAGGAAATTGTGCCAAAAATTTTTTCTATGGAAAATTTTGCCAAAATTTTATTCCTATTGAAATTTTCTATAGAAAATTTTGTCAACATTTTATTTCTATTCATTTCTATAGAAAATTATGTCAAAAATTTTATTTCTATAGAAAATTTTGTCAAAATTTTATTTCTATAGAAAATTTTGTCAAAATTTTATTCCTATAGAAAATTTTGTCAAAATTTTATTCCTATAGAAAATTTTCTCAAAATTTTGTTCCTATAGAAAATTTTCTCAAAATTTTATTTCTATAGAAAATTTTGTCAAAATTTTATTTCTATAGAAAATTTTACCAAAATTTTATTTCTATAGAAAATTATGTCGAAATTTTATTTCTATAGAAAATTTTGTCAAAATTTTATTTCTATAAAAAATTTTGTCAAAATTGTATTTCTATAGAAAATTTTGTCAAAATTTTATTTCTATAGAAAATTTTGTCAAAATTTTATTTCTATAGAAAATTTTGTCAAAATTTTATTTCTATAGAAAATTTTGTCAAAATTTTATTTCTATAGAACATTTTGTCAAAATTTTATTTCTATAGAACATTTTGTCAAAATTTTATTTCTATAAAAAAATGTTGTCAAAATTTTATTTTTATAGAAAATTTTGGATAGGTATAGTGGCAGTCCGTTATTTCAGGCTCAGTTAGAAAATTCAGTCCATTGTAAAACCATAAGTGGTGAACTCTGTTTTATGAATGAGTGCTGCCCGATTTTATTTTTAGCTCAATGACAAGTTACCTCCTTTTTATATTTGGGAATTTGTTTTTTTCGATATTTTCGAGATATCGACATCTAGGTGAACGCGAATCTCAAACCAAACGAGGCGACTGCATTCGCTTGATGTTTCAGACGTTCTTCTATGGTTCAGTGTCACGGTTGCCAATCGAACCAAAAAATAATCTACCACTATTTGGAGGAAATTTTACAAAATTTTTGCCAAATTTTATTTCTATATAGAAAATTTTGTTAAAATTTTATTTCTATATAGAAATTATTTGTCAAAATTTTACCAAACATAAAAATTTTGTTAAAATTCTATTTCTGTATACAAAATTTTGTCAACATTTTATTTCTATAGATAATTTTCTCAATTTTTATGTAGAACATTTTGTGATTTTATTTCTAAAGAAAATTTTGTTAAAATTTTATTTGTAAAGAAAATTTTGTTAAAATGTTATTTCTAAAGAAAATTTTGTTAAAATTTTATTTCTATAGAAAATATTGTCAAAATTGTTGTTTCTATAGAAAATTTTGTCAAAATTGTATTTTTATAGATTTTGTCAAAAGTTTATTTCTATAGAAAATTTTGTCAAGATTTTATTTATATAGAAAATTTTGTCAAAATTTTATTTCTCTAAAAAATTTTGTCAACATTTATTTCTATAGAAAATTTTGTCAAAATGTTATTTCTACAGAAAGTTTTGTCAAAATTTTATTTCTGTAGAAAATTTTGTCATAATTTTATTTCTCTAGAAAATTGTGTAAAAATTTTATTTCTATAGAGAATTTTATTTCTGTAGAAAATTTTGTCAAAATTTTATTTCTGTAGAAAATTTTGTAAAAAATTTTATTTCTATATAGAAATTTTATTTTTATATAGAAATTATTTGTCAAAATTTTACCAAACATAAAAATTTTGTCAAAATTTAATTTCTATAGATAATTTTGTCAATTTTTATATAGAACATTTTGTGATTTTATTTCTAAAGAAAATTTTGTTAAAATTGTATTTTTATAGATTTTGTCAAAAGTTTATTTCTATAGAAAACTTTGTCAAGATTTTATTTATATAGAAAATTTTGTCAAAATTTTATTTCTCTAGAAAATGTTGTCAACATTTTATTTCTATAGAATATTTTGTCAAAATTTTATTTCTATAGAACATTTTGTCAAATTTTTATTGCTATAGAAAATTTTGTCATAATTTTATTTCTATAGAAAATTGTGTAAAAATTTTATATCTATAGAGAATTTTATTTCTGTAGAAAATTTTGTGAAAATTTTATTTCTATAAAAAATTTTATTTCTGTAGAAAATTTTGTCAAAATTTTATTTCTATAGACAATTTTGTCGAAATTTTATTTCTATAGAAAATTTTGTCAAAATTCTATTTCTATAGAAATTTTTTGGAGAAGAATACATTGCAAAATCTACCAAAACATCAATAATTCTACCAATCTACCAAACAGTAAAAAATCTACCATTTTTGATAGAATTCTACCAACTGTGGCAACCGTGTCCGTGACTCTGAAAATTGGTCTTTCCAAAAAATAGACCGTTTTACTAACTTTTAATTTTGAGAGTACTTACCATTGAACTTTTAAAGAGAAAGATTTTTTTTCGATAAATCTAAGCACAATAAAAATATTCCAAAGGCTCATAAAGGAAATGGGACAATATTGTATACATCCAAATTTTGCTTTTTTTCTATGAAATTACACAAATATAATTTAACATAAGAATTTTGAAATTATGTAGTGGCATAATGGATGCAAATATAAGTAGGAAATAATTTAAATTAAATAACCATATATTTTGTTTTTGTTTTTTACATCATAGTTTTGTTGTGGTTTTAATCATATATATTTTTATATTTTTTCCATCTTTTGTTTTAGTTATCTTATTTCTTTACATAAATTTTATTTTTTTTTCATTATAAGATTTAGCTTAACTTTACAAAAAATATAAAAAAAAAAGAGAAAACAAAAGGCGCTCAGAATATAGCGCATATATTAATATAACAAATGGTTTTACAATAATAATAGCGTGCAATTGAGAAAACAACTTGAGGGTTGATATACAGAAAAAAAACTATGAAGGAAGGAGGAATTAAAATCGTTAATTTATTGATTGTTTCCCTAAAACAAATTCATATGAGAGATACATAAAATTTTTTGGAAATTAAATTATAATATATTTTTTTTTGTACAAATAAACCTATTTTAGAGAAACAATAGCTTTAAAACAATTGAAAAATAGTTTCTTTGTTCTATTATATAAAATAATTCAAAACTTAATTTGTTATTGGGGGTTTTTTTAAATACTAAACTTTTTTTGTTATCCTACACAAAAAAATTCTGATTCAATCACGAAATTAAATAATTCAATTAATTGTTTAATTGAAATGTCTTCAATCACAGAAATGATAGTATCAATTAAAATTATTAATTGAAAGTCAATTAAAAAATTAATTGAAAGTCAATTAAAAAATTAATTGATACTATTAATTTTTGTGATTAATTTTTATTTCAATTAATAAATTTGTTGAATCATTTAAATTTTTATTTGAATATTTTTGAAAACTCAATTAAAATTTTAATTGGAAAAATTTTCGAGAATTTTTTTCTGTATATGAAAAACCAGGAATATTTAATTGGATCTTTGTAAAATCAAGTTATAGTGAGATATTTTTAAATTTTATAAATAAATCAATTTTCGACTATAGAAAAATTGGAAATTAGATGTCATTTTGAGATATCGTATACACTCATAAAAACAAATCGTCTGCAAAACAGCATTCGCTGTTTTTTGCTATAGCAAAATAGGAAAATGCCATTTTCTGATGTTATATACACTCATAGAAAAACGTCAGCGAAACAGCTGTCAATATCCGATGTTACGTTTTGTTGTTGTAAATTTATAAAGTGCCGAAAATGATTTTTAATTTTTGGACTAGTTTTCATCGTGGTATTGAGAGCCTTTTGGTTGAATTTGGTCATCATTAAAAATCATTTTTTTAAGATTTTTAGAATTTTTTAGAAAATAAAGAAAAATGTACGATGTTTTCATGAATAGTTAAATTTTCGACTATCCTAAATTTTATAACATAATTTTTTTTTATTAAATTTTAATTTAGGAAGCAAAGTTAATTGCAAACAAGGAAAATTTAAATAAATTTCAAGAATATAAAAAATACAATATAGAAATTAAATTAAATTTTGGTTTAGGAATCAAATTTATTTCCAAACAAGGAAAATTGAAAATAAATTGCAAGAATTAAAAAAAAAAACAAAAAAAAAAATAAAACATTGAAATTAGTTCAAAATATTGAAATAATAAATCCACTCAAAAATAATTTTATTATTGAATATTATACAAAACGATAAGAAGATTAATCCTGGTTGGCTATGGAATTTCTAACATTGTTTCTTTTTTTTTTTGAAGGGCCTAACTGTCTTTTTTAAATTTCCAACTGGAATTTTCAATTGTTGCGGAAGCTAATTATAAATTAGTTGACGAAGTCAAGACCATCATCTCAAAATGTGAAACTGCCCAAAAGTGGACACCCTGGGTCGTCTAAATTTTGTTCACATTTGGGAGGTTTTCACTTATGAGAGATTAATGTTTTAATATAGGCAACGTCTCACGACAATTGTTCACCTTTGAGAGGTGTCCGGGTTTCAAAGATTTCACTGTAATTCTCTTATAACATTAGCATCCAAAATCGACTTTTTCTAAAAAAAAAGGCCAAATGCCTCACAATCTTGAAACTGAACAAATTATTATTATCATGGACTAAAAACCTGGCTCGATATCATCCAAAATCGATAAATCATTTTTTGATGAACTTCAAAATCTATAAACGAACTTCTCATGATCATTAAAATGGACGCAAAAAAGACGAATCAAATTTTTATTGTCTTCAAATCCAAATTTCAATACCGATAAGTATACATAAAATCGATAAATCGGCTTTTGATGATCCATAAATTAACTTGTCATTATGTTACCTTCAAAATGGACCCAAAAAGACTAATCAAATTCTTTTTTCGAGATCGTTAAGTATACTTCAAAATCAATAAATCGACTTTGGATGATCACCGATATCGATAAATGGAATTTTGACGATCTTTAAAATTGATAAAGCCAGTTTTCACAATTAAGGGAAAGTCATCTAAACATTGGTTTTATCAAAATATTCACCATTTAACAATCTGCCTCAATTTCTCAAAAATCCAAAAAACGATTTTTGATTGTCTTCAAACCCAATAAATTAATTTCAAAATGGATCCAGAAAGACGTACCGATATGTATTCTCTTCAACACCGATAAAAAGACTTCAAAATCGAAATTGATGATTGATAAATTATCTTCAAAATGGACCCAAAAAGACTAAGCAAATTTGATTTTTAAGATCGATAAGTAGACTTCAAAATTGATAAATAGGCTCTGGATGATATACCGATATCGATAAATGAAATTTTGACTATCTTCAATGCTGATAAATCGAGTTTTCTCGATATTCCAAATCTATAAATCGATCGTTGATTGTAGCCAAAGACAAAAAAATTGATTCTCAATAACGGGAAAGCCCTTTAAACTTTGGATTTATCAAAATATTCACAATTTTTTCTTGAATATGGAATAGTTACAAACCCCGAAAACGAGGTTTCGCAATCTTGAAACGGAACGAATATTTTGTTCACGATTTAAAAATCTGCCTCGATTTCTGAAAAATTCAAAAAACGATTTTTGATAATCTTCAAACCCGATAAATAAACTTCAAAATGGATCCAAAAAGACGTACGAAGTTTTAATTTTTTTCAACACCGATAAGTAGACTTCTAAATCGATAAATAGACTTTTGATGATCGATAATATAACTTGTCGTTATTTTCAAAATCGATCCTAAAAGCGTAATCAACCTTTTATTGTCTTCAAATCCGATTTTCAAGATTGATAAATAGATTTTAAAATCGATAAATCGATTCTGGATGATTTTCAGTGTCGATGAATGAAAATTTGGCGATCTCTTGATTAACAAATTTTGGATGATCTTAAAAAACGATAAATGATCTTATCATGGTCTTCAAAAATGGACCGAAAAAGACGATTTTCAAGATCGATAAGTAGACTCCAAAATCGATTAATCGGATTTGGATGATCTTCAATATCGATAAATGGATTTTTGACGATCTTCAAAGTTAATAAATCGACTTTTCACAATATTTCAAATCTATAAATCGATCTTTGGTGGTAGCCAAAGACAAAAAATTGATTCTCAATAACGGGAAAGCCCTTTAAACTTTGGATTTATCAAAATATTCACCATTTTTTTTCTTGAATATGGAATAGTTACAAAAGCCGAAAACGATTTTTCGCAATCTTGAAACTGAACGAATATTTTGTTCACGATTTAAAAATCTGCCCCGATATCTGAAAAATCCAAAAAAACGATTTTTGATAATCTTCAAACCCGATAAATAAACTTCAAAATGGATCCAAAACGACGTACGAAGTTTTAATTTTTTTCAACACCGATAAGTAGACTTCTAAACCGATAAATAGACTTTTGATGATCGATAAATTAACTTGTTATTTTCAAAATCGATCCTAAAAGCGTAATCAACCTTTTATTGTCTTCAAATCCGATTTTCAAGATTGATAAATAGATTTTAAAATCGATAAATCGATTCTGGATGATTTTCAGTGTCGATGAATGAAATTTTGACGATCTCTTGATTAACAAATTTTGGATGATCTTAAAAAACGATAAATGATCTTATCATGGTCTTCAAAAATGGACCGAAAAAGACGATTTTCAATATCGATAAGTAGACTTCAAAATCGATAAATAGATTGTTAATGATTGATAAATTAACTTCTGGAGCCAAAATGACAAATCAATATGTTATTGTCTTAAAATCCGATTGCCAACATCGATAAATAGAATCTATAAATCGGTGTAAATCGGTGTTTGATTATCTTCAATATCGATAAATGGAACAATCAACAATTTTCAAAATTAATAAATCTATATATCACGTTCATATTGGATGGTAGCCAAAGACAAAAAAATCGACTCTCAATACAACGGCAACATGAAAGTCATCTAAAACTTGGATTGATAAAAATATTCAATTTTTTTAATATGGAATAATAACAGAAGCCGATAGACGAATTTTCCAAAATGTGGAAGAATTTTAATGCCCTTTCGGCCAAATAAATTAAATGTATTATGACAGCTAATAAAAAATTAAGCAATGACAAAAGTACGTTTAAAAATCTTAAAAACATCATCGATATTATCTCAATTTCCAAAGATCATCGATCACATATTCCTAACTTTATTAGTAACAATGGACATTCTTATTAAAAGGAGAGCAATGAACTCATACAACACTCAACAATCATAAGTAGCAGAGGTCAGAATAAGCTCATAAACGGAATTAAAAAAATCTAAAAACGACGATTGCTGCGACCACGATTGCGGGCTCCACCACTGCCTCCGCCGTCATTGTTATTTCCACCACGGTTACGTCGATTACGTCTATTTGAATTATTACTACTGTTATTATTGTTATTCTTGTTGTTGTTGCTGTTGTGTGAGTTGGAGTTTTGTTGATTGGAATACATGTCACTATTCTTGTCATTGTTAAAACCATTATGATTTGGTCCATTATTCCAAGGGGAATTACTGTTATTGGACCAAGAGCCTTGATTATTTGGTGATTGAAAATTCGCATTGTTGTTGCTGTTATTACTACTATTATTGTTGTTGTTGTTGCTGTTAGGTTCTGGTGATTCTGAACGCTCTGATGACGTTGCTAACGATTTCATATTGAGCAAACAAGGCAGAAATGGTTTCTTTAGACTTAGCAATTCTTTAACAAAAACCGCCTGGGGATTATGTTGTCGCGGCTCAAAACGGCTTTTCTTTGAGGGCGGAGAACTTTCACGACTTTCTAAGGTGGGCGACATAGAACTGGATCTATCTCTGGCTGGTACCACATCTCTAAGCTCTTCTAGTTTACCAGCATCTATGTAATTATTCAAATAGTCAGGGCCTTGGCGTACAGCCAACATAAGTCTTGAGTCCGGATGGACACGTATGAAACGTCCATAAACTAAAATACCCACAATAGCTTGGGGATCCATTGTGGTGAGCACTCCACTGGCCAACATGGCTTCTATACAATTTTCACTAACTTGTTGTGGTGTTAAACCGCTATTGTCTTGACGTCTATCGCGAACACTATAGCAATCGTCATCCATATCGTCCGGCCTACGGGGACCAGCCCATTGGACTTGAAAGTTTCTTGGTATAGGCTTACTATACGGCACCTTCTTTTCTTGATCGCGCATAGAACTCTTCGAAGGATCCAAATCCAGGCCGGGAATGAAACCTTTATCGGCCGTTAAACTTTCAGTAAATTCTACCTTATCTTCAGGACCCATGCCAGGTATAATGGCATCATCATATTCACCATCATCCAAAGCTGCCAAACTAGCTGGTAGGGTATTCAAATTGTATTTGTCTCTCATCAAATCGCCCGGTCGATTTCGTGTCCAGAACTTAATAGTATGGTCATTTGAACCGGAACACAAAATATGACCCAAAGGATGCCAGGCCAATGTCCAAACAATGCTGTCATGGGCCGTTTCAACGCAACCAATTTCTTTGTCGGTTCTATAAAATTTACTCAAATTGATATGGAAATCTAAAAATTTTAAATTTCTTCACACTTACCCAACATTCCAAAATAGTATTGAACCATCGGAACCACCAGAACTAAAAAGGCCTTCATGTATCGGATGCCATGATACAGAGCTAGCCTCCTTTTTGTGTCCACGAAAAACTTGAGCTTCTTCTTTTAGGTTTCTTATATCGAAAAGTTTAAGTAAGTGATCACGAGAAGCTGTTATCAGCCAATTACCATTATCATTCCATTTCAAATCCATTACTGTTGACTTGTGAGCATGTCTATAAGTAAAAGAAAAAGAAGTTGCATTTAAAAATTCTACGTCAGCAAGATTTTAGGTAATAATGATCTTACAATGTGGCAAGGGCTGTTCCACTTTTTGGATCCCATAATTTTATGGGTTGTTGATTATCCTTACTGCCTGAAACAATTAAACCCTTTTGTGGATGCCAATGAACACATTTGACATCAGCACCATGACCTGAAAAAAGTACGAAATTAATTAACACTTACTGTAGAAAAATTTGAAATTCAAATAAATTAAATTGGGATTTTTTAAATGTCAAGAGGTTGGATTTTTATGCATTTTTTGGAAGCTTCTTTTTGGGTTCTATACACACAAAAAATTTTTTTCTGATTCAATCACGAAATTAATTGATCCAATTAATTTTTTAATTGAAATGTCTTCATTCACAGAAATGATACTATCAATAAATAAATTAATTGAAATTCATTTAAAAAGTAATTGATCCAATTAAAAATTTAATTGATGCTATTAATTTTTCTGATTGATTTTTGTTTCAATTAAAAAAATTGTTGAATCAATTAAATTTTTAATTGAATATTTTTTAAAACACAATTAAGACTTTAATAGGAAAAATTTTCGTGAATTTTTTCTGTGTAGATATCTAAAATCTATTTCGAAATTTTTCTTTAAAGAAAAACATTTTTTGTAGAAGATTTTATTGATATTTCTGATTTCTTTAAATCGATTAACGGCAATTCTGCATGTAACTCAAGCTTTAATTGACAGTTAAAAAAAGGAAAATTTTCATCACTGTTATATTCCTATCTGATATATTAATATATAGGAAGGATTATATATAGATCCGTTGTATGGATTAAACATTGAATAGCTAACCTTTCTCAAACGAAACCTCATGGAAATGGGAATTACTCAATCAACTAATCAGCTTACAATGCATACAAATAGTCAAGGAGTATAACCCAGTTTCGGGTGAAAACTAAAAATTCTTCAACTATGGTTTATCTCTTTTCAGAAATTCTTATGACATGTCTGAGTGTTTCAAAAACAAAACGATAATCGTAATCGGCTCTGAGAAAGGAATCTCTTAACCTTAAATCGGTCTGTGGAGCAACAGACAACCCCCTTTCTTCACCTGAGTGTCCTTTAAAACGTTTATTCTTATAATTGCAAATCTGATTTATATAGAACTACAAAATTTATATTTAATAACTCCCATAATATCAAAATTAAAAAAAAAAATAATAATATTAATAAAATAAAAGAAAATATCACCAAAATAAAAATATAATAGAAAGTGTCCATAAGGAGGAAATTTTGACTATATTTATGTACACAAAAATTTTTTTTTCTGATTCAATCACGTAATTAATTGATCCAATTAATTTTTTAATTGAAATGTCTTCAATCACAGAAATATCAATTAAAAAATTAATGTACGGTCAATTAAAAAATTAATTGAACCAATTAAAAAATTAATTCATACTATTAATTTGTGTGATTGACTTTTGTTTCAATTAAAAAATTTGTTGAACCAATTAAATTTTTAATTGAATATTTCTTAAAACTCAATTAAGATTTTAATTGGAAAAATTTTAATTGAGTTTTAAAAAATATTCAATTAAAAATTTAATTGATTCAAAAATTTTTTTAATTGAAACAAAAATCAGTCACAAAAATAGTAGTATCAATTAATTTTTCAATTGGATCAATTAACTTTTTAATTGACCTTCAATTAATTTTTTAATTGATACTATCATTTCTGTGATTGAAGACATTTCAATTAAAAATTAATTGGATAAATTAATTTCGTGATTGATTCAGAAAAATTTTTTTTGTGTGTACCACAATTGTTTACAAAAACAAAGTTTTTCCTATGTTAGATTAGTTAAAATGAACTTTCGCTATTTCAGGTACAAAGAAAAAAATATTACCAACAATTTTCCAATTACAATTTTAATTGAATGAAAAAAAATATATTCAATTAAAAATTTAATAGGTTCAACAATAAAAATTAATTTTTTATTTAGAACAATTAACCTTTTTAATTGACGATTAACTTTTTAATTTGGCGATTGATACTATAATTTCTGTGATTGAAGACATTTCAATTAAAAATTAATTGGATCAATTAATTTCGTGATTGAAGACAAAAAATTTTTTTTCTGTATACACATAAAGCATTAAGTCAATTGGCGTTTTTTTCATGCCTCGGGATTATTTTTTACACAGAAGAAACTATAACCAAAATATTTCCAATTAAAAAATTGTTTGAAGTTGAAAAATTAATCAAAAAAAAAAAAAATTAACTGACATAATTAATATTTTTAATTACATATTAATATCAGCTAAGAAAATGATACAAAAGTTTACCCTTTTAATTAAAATATTAATTAAACCAATTAATATTTTAATTAAATAAAAAAATATATTTACAATCAAAAATATAATTTAAAATCTTTGTTATTAAATAATTCGTTTATATATTTTTATTAATATATTGTGTTTTATAAAATTTTTATCCAAATCCATAGAAAAACTATAATTATAATCGAAAAAAAAACACATCAGAAAGTGCTAAAAATCATAAGAATTTTTTTATGGAATCTATCAATAAATTAATTGAAAAAGGAGGACAATTAAATAATAATTTAAGTTTTGTGACCACAATCACTTCTACAAAAACAAGACCTCCCCTTCCCCGCACGGTAAAAACACAAAAACGTATTGATATTTACACAGAAGAAAATATTTTTTGTCTTCAATCACAAAATACAATTCATACATAATGTTTAATTGAAATTTCTTCAATCACAGAAATGATAGTATCTATCACCAACGTCAATTAAAAATCAATTTATCCAATTAAAAATTTAATTGATAATATTAAGTTTTGTGATTGAGTTTTTGTCTTCAATCACAAAATACAATTCATACATAATTAATGTTTAATTGATATTTCTTCAATCACAGAAATGATAGTATCTATCACCAACGTCAATTAAAAATTAATTTATCCAATTAAAAATTTAATTGATATTATTAAGTTTTGTGATTGATTTTTGTTTCGGTAAAAAAAGTTGTTGAGCCAAATAAGTTTTTAATTGAAAAAATTTTTGAGTACAATTAAAATTTTAATTTTAATTTGAAAAATGCTAGTGATATTTTTAACTTTTTAAATTTAATTGGAAAAATGTTACTGATATTTTTAATGGGTTTGATTAAAAATGTAATTGATTTTTGCCAAAAGACTCAATTTTTTAAATAATATAACCAATTATATATTTATAATTATTTTACTATTAGTTGGAATAATTTTCTTGTAGGTTTCATACGATTTTGTGTTTTCTTTTAAATATTAGTTTTAGATTTGAGCCATAATTGAATAAGAAATCATAAAGAATAGATTATTATAATTTTTAAAATTTTAAATTTCATATGTTTTTAATTGGAAATATTTTTTAATATAATTAAAATTTTAATTGGGATAATTAAATGTTAATTAAAAAATTTAAAAATTTTCAATGATATTATTTTAATTGACTCTATTCTTTCATTTGATTAAAAAGTTAATTAATTTATTAATTGATTGCGTTTTCAAATTCAATCAAATTTTTAATTGGAAATTTTTGGTCATATAGTTGTTGTTACAAAACATTACGTCCCAGCAAAAAATGCATCGCCAAAAAAGTAGGAATCCCTAAGTGTTGCAAAATTGGCGCAGAGACGATGAATTTAACATAGGCTTGTCATAGGACGGATGTCCGCCATTTCAACAGCCGTTGAACTGAATTTGCATCATTTATCAAGGTGTGTCATTTGTGTTTTGAATACGAATTAAAAAAATTCTGTGATATTTTGCCAAATAATTAATTTTTATATTTTTTTTATGATTTTTAATACATTCTAAAACTTGTTTAAAACGTTTGACCTCAAATATTATTAAAAATTCCCAATTTTTCTAGAATGGATTTAACATTTTTTTTCGACAAAATTTAAATAATGTTTACCATTATATTAATTCTTACTTCGTTTTTAACCTATTTGAAGCAGAACAAGTTAAATTTACCCATTAAAAATATGAAAAATTGCGAATAGTAATCAATTCCTAATTATCAGTTAATTTTTTTTGTTGCTTTTTTATATACATATGTCAAATTGTTTTTGTAACGTAGTCTACATATTGTAGTTCCCAACGCTGTTTAACCTAAGATATATACTTAGTATTAAGGTGCAACTATATGTCAAGTTTATGCAGTCCTAGTTAGTTTTTTTAAATAAAAAACAAAAATTAGAAATCAAATATAAAATAACTCAAATATATAAGTTCGAGGATTAAAAATTGTTAACATAAAAATATATATTATTTAAATATTAAATTTTTAGTTGCAAATAATTAAACTTATTGGTTAATAACCTGCGTTAGTAGGCATTTGAGAGTAGTAATCAATTCCTAAATTTTTATATTTATATATCAAATGGTTTTTGTAACGTAGTCTACATATAGTAGTAAGATATATACTTAGTAATAAGGTGTAATAATGTCAAGTTTTTGCAGTCCTTGATTGTAGTCCTAATTATTTTTATAATTTTTTTTTAAGTAAATTTAATGTAATTCTTTATTTTGAGTATCCCTGTAACCGTATATGGCCATTTCGGCTTGGTTGTAAAATGAGTTAAATAAATAAAATAAATAAAAATCGATTTATAAAAAATTAAATTAAAAGAACTTCCCGTGTTAAGTTAAAATAAAGAACGTTTTTGGAAGTGCTTTTAAATTTGTGACTTTGGAAAAAGTCTCAATTTTTTTTTTTGCTGGGGTATTTAGGATCGCCTTCATTGTATACAATGACTAGCTAACAAATACTTTTTGTAAAAAGGGAGTAAAATTTTGTATGAATTAAAATTTCCTCAAAATTTAGAGTAGTACATTGTAATTCGTTAAATTGGCATTTTAATTGTGCTTTTCGAGATATTCAAGATTAAATTAAAAAAAAAGACAATAAT
This sequence comes from Haematobia irritans, assembly GCF_050003625.1. NCBI lineage: Eukaryota > Metazoa > Arthropoda > Insecta > Diptera > Muscidae > Haematobia > Haematobia irritans. The sequence goes on from NC_134397.1 coordinate 18,825,206, forward strand.
TTTTAAATACAGCCAACTTTATATCAGCTGGCTACGATTGTTATGCATTTGACCCACATATTTTTTTTGTTTTTATAAATGTGCCTTTAAAAATTCAGAATATTCCGGAATTGTACTAAAACTATTCAACATTAAAAACACGTAACAACGGAATAATGCAAAATAACGTCCTCAAAACACAATTAAAAATCTTCTATCCCATTTCTAGAATGAATCATAAATGAATTGTACTTACCTCTTAAAACTTTCTCTTCTTGGCACCGAAGAAAATCGAAAATACGTAATGTGCCATCATCGCTACAGCTGACAAATTTACTATCCGACGGACTGAAACTGTATTCGTTACGGGGGGAACCGGAGACAGCAGAGCCACATATTAAAGTAATGGATTATGATGATCGATTGGTTTTCAGTTGATTTGAGAAGATGTTTAATATTTTGTTTTAATACAAAAAATAATTAATTGAAATATGAATTTTTTATTGTAGAATTGGTCGGAGTCGCAGAGCCCAAATGACGATATTTTCGGTATATTTTTATTTTATTATCGGTATAACATGAACGTGGAGAAAGGAAATAAAATGTTTATTAAGAAAAAATTGTTAAGAAAAATAATTAGGAGTTGTTTGTTTTGTAGTATGTTGGTTGTTTGATTTTGGATACTTTTTGCTTAAACGACTTTTACGAGTAATAATAAAAATGCCAAAGCCTTGCTTTTTGTTCAATAATTAAAACTTTATTTACATGAAACAAAAAAAGCCCTAAACATTTAGAAAAAATATGGTGTTTGTGGTTAATACTTTTTTTTTATTGAGAAGATAGTTCTTTATTGTTTATGTTTTACAAATCAAAAAATAAAATAGATTTTTGTTTTAATATTAGAAAGATAAACAAAATGTTGAAAAAATAATTAAAATTTAGAGCGGCCTCCATGAAACGCAGAGCTAAGTTATTTTAGTGTGTGTATGTGTGAAGTAATATGGATATGTTTTAGTATCTTAACGCCGCCAAAGGATGCATGGATGTTGTAGAATATACTATGGAAATGGGGGGTAATAATTTTGTAGACTTCATTCCGAGTTAAACCAACCGCATTTCAATTTTAGTGAAAAATCAAAAACGTTTAGTTTGGTTTTGTTGTCATGAAACATATTTGATTTTATTGTTCTTTTTATTTTAGAAAAAAACATGAATATTTTTGGGTTAAAAAAAATAAAAACAGTCTTTGGCTTTTTATTGAATTATATAGAAACAGTAAAAATTATCACAGTTTTTAATTGCTGTTCTCTATCATGAGAAGACTACAGACTAAGAGAAATACTGTAATACTGGAAAAACTGGTGGTGTGGCTGGTTTGGTGGGCTTTAAGTGCTTAAACTTTATTTTTTATTAGGAACACATGCACACAACACAAGCTCAGCTCAAACCATCACCAGATCTAAAGAGAATATGATTTTTGTTTACAACTACTATGATATGCTAGCCTATAAGGAAAACCCTAAAACGATTTTATTTATTTGATCGTTCGTTTTCATCTCTAATAAATGTTGTAAATATTTTTTTTTTCATTTGGATATTAAACATTTAAGATAATGCAAAATAATGAGAATAGTAAAAATGTATGACAAGCTATACCTTATTCCCCTAATCGCTTCCTTGTGGGCTTGGAACATTTTCACATTGTTCATATTTGATTGCCAGTATTTGACATAACCTGCATGATCTCCGGTCACCATCCAACTGTCATTGTGCGACCACACCATTGTACGAACGGATGTATCGTGTGCCTGAAATGAGAAAGAAAAATAAAAATGCATTTTTTATTAACTTAATTGTATGATAGGGTGAATGTACTCCCAATTTCCCGATTCAATGCAAGAAATAGAGGTCGTATATAGGAAACTATTTGAGAGAACATTTGAAGTAGTTGAGTTCCTTAAAGTCGACCTATTTAATATTTGGAGAAGCCAATAACGCTTGTGGAAACTACAAAACCATATTTTGTAAGTTAGCAAAGGATTTGATTCTAAGTCGACTTAAAGATTCCTTTCTAATTTGAAGAATATTTTTGACTAAAGTTTTTGAAAATTTTTAAAATGTTCTTGGAAAAAATTAAAGTTAACTTTTCGTGATCCTAAAATTCGCCTAAATGGTTTTAATTTTTGTTTTACACGGGTGATACATTTTTTATGCTGATGAAAATCCCCATAACCGACTTTTCATAGTGAACAAAAAAGTTTATCTAATTTTTACGACGTGAATTCTAATAGAAATGAGGTTTTACTGAATAGCCGTAAACAGTCGCATATCGCCATTTACGTCGGTATTGAATAAAATCAAAAGTCGATATTTTTCAAATTTTCAAAAATAAAACAGGCAGTTCCAAAGTGGCAGAAAGTCGACTTTCAAAATTCAATTTTTTTCAATAGGTCATTTCCGATTTTTCATGCTTGTTCTGCCGACATTTGGCCAACACTAAAGATCAATTTTTAATTTGAAAGCCATTTTCCTTTAGATCGATATTGGTTTTAAGCTATCTCTGGTGCAAGTGACTATCATCGAAGCTTTTCATTCACAGCTTTTTGGTTCGAAGTCAAGAGTTTGTGAGAATTAACGAGATACATTGGCCCCTGGAGGAGTTTCACAATTCTACACTGGGAAGCGCTGTAAAAAAAGCTCTATATTTCACCATTTCTATTTTTATTCAAAACTATATTACAAAATGTGTAAATTCTGTCCGATACTTATAAAGGGTGATTCTTTTGAGGTTAGGATTTTCATGCATTAGTATTTGACAGATCACGTGGGATTTCAGACATGGTGTCAAAGAGAAAGATGCTCAGTATGCTTTGACATTTCATCATGAATAGACTTACGATCTGCCACAACGTCGAATTTTCAGTGAATGGGCCCTAGAAAAGTTGGCAGAAAATCCGCTTTTTTATCGACAAATTTTGTTCAGCGATGAGGCTCATTTCTGGTTGAATGGCTACGTAAATAAGCAAAATTGCCGCATTTGGAGTGAAGAGCAACCAGAAGCCGTTCAAGAACTGCCCATGCATCCCGAAAAATGCACTGTTTGGTGTGGTTTGTACGCTGGTGGAATCATTGGACCGTATTTTTTCAAAGATGCTGTTGGACGCAACGTTACGGTGAATGGCGATCGCTATCGTTCGATGCTAACAAACTTTTTGTTGCCAAAAATGGAAGAACTGAACTTGGTTGACATGTGGTTTCAACAAGATGGCGCTACATGCCACACAGCTCGCGATTCTATGGCCATTTTGAGGGAAAACTTCGGAGAACAATTCATCTCAAGAAATGGACCGGTAAGTTGGCCACCAAGATCATGCGATTTGACGCCTTTAGACTATTTTTTGTGGGGCTACGTCAAGTCTAAAGTCTACAGAAATAAGCCAGCAACTATTCCAGCTTTGGAAGACAACATTTCCGAAGAAATTCGGGCTATTCCGGCCGAAATGCTCGAAAATTTGCCCAAAATTGGACTTTCCGAATGGACCACCTAAGACGCAGCCGCGGTCAACATTTAAATGAAATTATCTTCAAAAAGTAAATGTCATGGACCAATCTAACGTTTCAAATAAAGAACCGATGAGATTTTGCAAATTTTATGCGTTTTTTTTAAAAAAAAAGTTATCAAGCTCTTAACAAATCACCTTTTAGTACTGCACATCTTTCAAAAAACCTCTATCACGTAGCGACTATCTCCGTCAAAGACTACAGTCGTCTCTTTGTGCGACCTACATTAAAATGCTATGGCTAGACTGGACAAGAAGAAATATGGATGAAAAATTAGAACTAATCGTGGGGATCAATTACAATAAAATTTACTATGCAATTTTGTGGCCTTAGTTCGGCAGCAATGGATGACTATGGACGTTGATTATATTTATTTATTTATTCATTTATTTAATCACCCAACGCCCTATAGCACAACATTTTCCAACTTCTCGATAATTAGAATCTTTCGCCATAGATTTATTAATTTATTTATCGAGCAAATAAAATAAAAAGTCGAATTTTATTTGTCCTAAATTTTGAGAAGGTAATTTTTAATTTTTTTTGAAAAATCAATTATACAACTTTACAGTAAATTCGATTTTCCGAATTTCTCGACATAAATAAAAATGCATTTTCAAAAATTTTACTTGTATTGATCCGTGCATTGGGCGTAAAGGTCTCTCAAAGTATATGCTTGTAGCTATTTTATTTACGATGAAAGAAATATATCGTACCATTCCAAATATTATGGGATTTTCTTATTTTTCCCAAACATTTTGAATGGTTGGCAGATGCTCGCCTTAACCGAAAGATGCCAATCTTATTGAGAAGTTTGCGTATGTTTTTTAATACATACGTATATAATTTAAACTTCTCGCCGAAGTTTCTAGATGATGGTAAAGTCTTGCAATGACCAGAACAGGGTGAAAAACAAATATCACTTACCTGTAGAATAGTTTCAAAATTGAAAGTCAGGCCATTCCATAAGGTAAATTCACCCGAACTTGCTCCCGTCACTAAACGCCTTCCTTCAGGCGTCCAAGCCAAAGTAAAGATGGGACATCTCATCTTATTTGTGGCAGTTTTGACAAATCTGGTGGTAACAGCATTTGAAGGGTTATCCAAATAACTGGAAGGAGGTAAAAGTTCTGGCACATATATGCTTTCCGGTTGTAAGGCAAAGCGATCTCTGGAATCGCGTTGCCATAGGCGGGCCTAAAAAATGTAAACCCGTCAATAAATGAACTAATTCGAGAATATTTAAATGAGTTGTTTTTACAACTTACATCTAATTTCTTTACTATGGAGGCATTGTAATCAACAGTCTTACGCATAACACTTTTTCTCAGACGTTTACCATCAAAATCATCCTGTGTCATTTGATGAGGTCTTTGAAAACCACCCGAACCAAAAGATTTGAAATAGGGTTTATTGGGATTTCCATGATGGTTATGGTGATAATGTGGCCTATAGTGACCATGTGAACCGGGCATGGGCGGAGGTACACTTATATTCGTGGCTAGGTGTGAGGGAGCTGTCAGTTGTGGCGGGGGTTGCGAGACATCCATTTTTTATGTTTAAGAAGGTCTACAGCGGGTGAAAAAACAAAATAATAAAGTTTATATTAGGAGATATATACATTACTTTGATACTTACAAATTTATGTAAGGATTTAGGATTTTTTACTATGACGCGTGTTTTCTTTCTCTTTGTGGAAAAATTGACTTGCCACTTTGACCTTCCAACTGTTTCTTTGTGAAATCCTAATCCAAAAAAAATGTTCGACTTCACTTTATACTTTCACCAAATGCTTGATGGACCAAAAGACCACATTTTTAAATTTACACACTCCAATTTTCTATTCCAAATTTTACTTTTCTTTCTAAATTAAACAATGCGTGCTGTCTTTTTGCACTATGCTCGTGCTTCTTCTTCTTCAATAAAAACGTCGATTAGCGGGTAGTGTTTGCGTGATTAAGTGTTGGTAAGAGTATTATTTTAGCGTCTAGACCATATAAGTATAGATGTCGTGTTTTTACTTCCAACGTCGTATATAGATGTCACTATTATAAATTGGTAAAGGTGAGTATTAAGTTCGAGTTTAGCCGCTAAAATCGCCATTTTTTCACGATTACTTTTCTCTAATAATACTTTTTAAGGAATACAAACTTTTTGAAAACTTGCTTTGGGCTATTCCCCATCAAGTTATAATAAAATCTGCAACAAATATGTATAATTTTATGCCTTTTTTTACTGTTTTAGTTTTCACTTTAGTGAAAAAAGTCGAACTTAATACCCACCTTAACCGAGAAAAAAAAACTGCTCAAAGTAGAACAAAAATAACTGTAGAAAAATTTTTATAGACAGTGGTTTTTTGTGACCATTGATTTCATTGTGGGTTCTGGATGTTATGGATAGCATTTCTAATACTAGTAATCCCCATAAGCGTAGGAAGGCCTCTGGGGAGGGGGCTTAGACCCCCCCAGAAAAAATTTAGCCCCCCCAGAATTTGAAAACCTATTTACGATTTTACATTTTTATAAAAATTAAACAAGTATATACAACCACACAAAGTTCCGCTAAAGACTTTCATGCACAATCGAATTACTTGTGTTGTGGTAGCAGTTGCCGATGGCAATGTTTGAAGTCTGATATTTATGAAATAGAGCTGTGATTGAACTTATGGTTTAGTTGAATAACTAACAGCCTGTTTCTGTATGTCGAACGAGTTCAATCGATCGACTGAAATGCATAGAAACAGCTGTTTTTTGGTTATAAATTCAGCTGGTTGTTTCCATTTTAGTCGATCCACAGAGATCATTCGACATACAGAAACAGGCTGTAAAGCTCCTTTATTAATTATATTGTTTAGTCTGGTTTAGTCATCTTAATTAAAAATAGTAATTGTGATTAAAACTATTCTTTCATAAATTAATATCTTAATAATGCTGCAAAAAAGAGTCGCCAAAAAAGAAGTGAAAATGTTCTTTTTGGGTCCGGAAGTGGTGCAAAATTGGCGGAGAAGCGATGAATGTAATAGGAACTCGTCATAGAACGAATGTCCACCGTTTCAACAGCCGTTGCAATAAATTTGCATCACTTCTTACGGTGTGATCCGAATTCAGAGTTTTGAATGTGAATTAAAAAATTGTGTGATATTTTCCCAAATAAATAATTTTTATTTATTCGTTTTTTATTTGATTTTTGGTCGACCTTTTGTTAGAATTATACAAATATTTATAAAGACCTCGAGCTTCAAGAAACATTAATTTATAATAATTTTTATATTTTTTTGATTTTTAATGCATTCTAACGCTTGTTTGAATATTTTCAAAAATTATCGATTTTTCTATAATGGATTTAGCATTTTTGTGGCAAAATTTGAATAATTTTTACCATTTTATTTATTCTTACTCGTTTTTAAACTATTTGAAAAAAGAAAACAAAAATTACGCATTAAAATATGAAAAAACTGAAGTAAAAAACTTCCTGTGTAGTTAATATAATTAACTTCTTTGTGCGGACATTTTTGGAAGTGCTTTTAAGGTTGTGCCTTTAAAACAAATTCCAATTTTTTGCTGGGAAAAGTGTGGAACTACTTTTAGTTCCTTTATTATATATTATTTTTATGTCTATTTTTGTATTCTTTTTTATGAAATTAAACAATAATTGAACCTATAAGTTCAGTCTATAATTTTTTAGCTAGGGGGGCTATAGCCCCCCCTAGGAAAATTGTCTAGCTACGCTAATGGTAATCCCAAATACAACCTTTAAATATTCTATCTCACTAAAAGAGAGCTAGATGTTATCTTTCCCTAAATGATCTTTGCCCAATATGTATTTGATTTGATATCTTTTTTTTAGATCTAACCAATATCTTAGTTCGACAGATTCATCTTCGCCTCGTGGGCCATACCACCTGCTTCAGTTTTATTTATTTTCGAGATGAGTGGCGGCTTTAAACAACAACCGGCCGGTTTTGCAACAAAGGCCATCCATGTTGGACAGGATCCAGAACAGTGGAATAGTTTATCTGTGATTCCACCGATTTCATTGAGTACGACCTACAAACAAGATGGCCCCGGACAACACAGGGGATTTGAATACTCGCGAAGTGGAAATCCAACACGTCATGTTTTGGAACAATGTTTGGCTTCTCTAGATAATGCCAAATACGGACTCACATTTTCGTCTGGTTTGGGAGCCACAACTGCTGTTTTAACGATGCTTTCCAGTGGTGATCATGTTGTTCTTGGTGACGATGTCTATGGTGGTACTAATCGTTTAATAAGACAAGTAATTACTCGATTTGGTATAGAGGCAACCTTCGTTGACCCTACTAATATTGAAGAGTTTAAAGCCGCCATTAAACCCAACACAAAATTAGTTTGGGTTGAAACTCCCACAAATCCCATGATGAAAGTAGCAGATATTCAGCTATTGGGTGAAATTGTCCACAAGTCTGGTGACATTATATTTGCTGTAGATAATACCTTTTTGACGTCATATTTCCAAAGACCACTGGAATTGGGAGCAGACTTAGTATGCTACTCTTTAACGAAGTACATGAATGGTCATACTGATGTTGTTATGGGAGGTGTTACCATGAATTCTGAAGTTCTCTACAATCGATTGAAATTCTTACAAAATGCTGCTGGAATAGTGCCATCACCATTTGATTGTTATCAAGTTAATCGGTCACTGAAAACTCTGGCCTTGCGTATGGAGCAACATTTTAAAAATTCTGTTGCTGTGGCTAAATTCTTGGAGTCTCATCCTTATGTCGAAAAGGTTTTGCATCCGGCCCTTCCCTCACATCCTCAACATGAAATCGCCTTAAAACAGACTTATGGTTACAGTGGCGTATTCTCGTTTTACATTAAAGGAAATCTGGAAAACTCGAGTGTATTTTTGAAAAATCTCAAAATTTTTGCTTTAGCTGAAAGCTTAGGAGGATATGAAAGCCTTGCGGAGCTACCATCTATAATGACACATGCCTCTGTACCAGCAGAAGATAGGAAAAAGTTAGGAATTACTGATTCTTTGATTCGTCTATCAGTTGGCCTGGAGGATGTAGACGATTTGATTGCTGATATTTCTGAAGCTTTGAAAAAAGCTCAATCTGTTTAAAGCATTTATATAAAGTTTTTGTTTGTATTATTCTTCATACATTTATTTGTAAAAAAAAATTGAAACAGGATGTACATAGGATACAGGGAAGGAACAACAAGGACTTTTGTCTTGTTTGTTTCGTAGCAGCAAAAAATTGGTTAAATGAACAAATAAAAAACCTTTGATATTTCAATTTGTTTTTGCTTTTAATGTTCGATATAGGCAGCGGAAAGAGTAACAAATTATGATATTAACAGAGAAATCCTAAGCCGATTTTAAACCGGTATCCATCTTTATAATTTCTAAAGGCCGTTATGCACTTTCCGCTACACATAAGAAGTGCATTGTCATATTTGCTAACGAAAATTCCATGAGCCGTTGTTATCGATTGTTCACATTTTTTACGGTATTATTGATTGTTTACATTTTGCACCCATAAGAAATGCGTGACAAAACTGCATAGTGGGCTTAAAGGTACATACTTAACTTTATTAAAAGGGTAGCCAATTTTGCTGATGTTTTAAAAATAAGCTTTCATAACACAAATGGACCAATATTTCCAATATTTTAGTGCATTACAAAACGATTGACATTGCTTGGTTAGGAGTCCTGTGGTGTAGAGTATATAAATCTACTGTCATTTAGTTAGGCGCCGTTTGGAAAGTAAGTGTTGCAATGCGACATATTTATGTAAAGTGTTTGAAAATGCTAAATTTGTTTACAACTCTGTTTCCATACGAATAATTAAACACAATCATTGGAGTAGAGCTTAAAGGCCGGTATGCACCTCTAGCGAAATTTTCGGTAGCAAAAATTTATTTAAGTATACAACAAAAAAACAGGGCTGTGTACACAAATTTTAAACCAGCTAATCGCTTTTAAAAATTGTTAATATATGTTCCAAATATTCCTCAAATAAATTGTTTATTATTTACAGACCTTTTAAAACTTTTACGCACACAATGATTGTAATAAATTAAATATTTGCTGCCAAAATATGTTTTTCGACAACCCTGTTATTTTCATTAGAGGTGCGTACCAGCTTACGAAATTGAACGCTACCGAAAATTTCGTTAGCATAAATAGCAATGCATTTCTTATGGGAATGAAATTTTTCGCTAGAGGTGCATACCGGCCTTAAAGGCCGGTATGCACTAGAGGTGTGCACGTGACTTGAAATTGTCGTGCCTCACGAAAATTTTCGTGATTCGTGCGTGAGTCACGCTCATGACAACAGCGTGAGTGTGCGTGATTAACAAACCAAAATGTCGTGCGTGAGCGTGTGTCACGAAAATAATATCTTCGTGAGTGTGCGTAAGTAACGAATTACACTCACGAAAATATTCCTGCTCACCAACATAAAACGCTTAAGAGTTAAATTCAATTACAATTTTAGTGACATTTGGGATGTTAAGAGTTTAATAATACTCTCGATTTTAATAATGTTCATGTTTTAAGACACTTCGGTAAGGTAAATTAATCATAAAATTGTTCGTGAGTCACGATATTTTTCGTGAGTCACGGTATTTTTCGTGAGTCACGACGTTTCCGTGCGTGAGTGTGCGTGAGCGTGAGTCCTACCAAAAATATCGTGCGTGAGTATGATTTTTCAGTCGTGAGTGTGCGTTAGTAAACTATTACTCACGTGCACACTTCTAGTATGCACCTCTAGCGAAAAATTTCGTTCCCATAAGAAATGCATTGTTATTTATGCTAACGAAATTTTCGGTAGCGTTCAATTTCGTAAGCTGGTACGCACCTCTAATGAAAATTTTTGTTAATAACAGGGTTGTCAAAAACATATTTTGGAGAGATTTTGACAACTCATGGCAGCAAAACTTTAATTTATTAAATCATTGTGTGTGTAAAAGTTTTAAGAGGTCTGCAAATAATCGCTTCGATGTGATACATGCTGTGTCATTGGCATGCAAGAAGAATCTTCCCAAGAACTTCGTCAGAACTATGCAGCAAGGCAAAATTCCTATTGCAAGCCACTAACGCAGTTTTACCATATAGGAAAGAAATGGGAGAACATGTAAACAATTGGTACTTTCATTCTAAAAGGCCGGTATTCACCTCTAGCGGTAATTTCCGCTATCCATAAGAAATGTTTTGCTATTTATTTCCTAAGCAAAATTCCGTGAGGCGTTGTTATCGATTGTACTCCCATAAGATATACATGATAAAACTGTGTTATTTGCACGCAAACGAAATTTACGCTATTCATTCCGGGCTTAAAAAGACGATAACAGCATCCTGAAGAAAATTCTCTTAGCAAATACCGAAAATATTGGTTTATATTGTTTCTTACAGGCACAATCTTGATCCAGGTATTTTGATTTTTTAGGAGTTTTCCGAGAAAAAACAAATAGATTCCGATTGACAGACAACTTTTTGAATATGTACATAAGGAATTTAATGAGTTTAATACACAATGAATAACTCATTGCCACAGGTTGAATAGTCATACCTAAATCCTTACCTTCAGTTAAAAATAAACAAACAATAATTTCAATTATTTGTTTACTTCTCAATAAAGGTTAAAATGGTATCAATATATCATTTTAACTGTTTTCCACTGAAATACTACTACTGTTCATCGTAATCGACGTCGTATGAATAAGATCATGAAAACAAATTATCCATGTTTCGTGGCTAGAATAAATAATTAGATCCAAAGCAAGAATCTGACATCTTTTTGGTTTGGTTTATTATATGCCACAATACACAAAAACAACATCAATGGAAACAAGGAAATTCGGTATATAATTGAATATTCCGCAAAAGAAAGTCAATGACATTTGAGTAACGTCCAGAAGTTGAAAAAGAGATCATAAAAAGTGTTTGTTACCAAATTGATATTGTGCGACAACATAAAGGAGTAAATCACGTGTGTTATACTTGCATACATTTGTTAATATGTAAATGTGATCCAGTAATCCAGGTAATGACCTTCAACAAAATATTTTTTTAAGGAATTAATCAATTGATAATATTCCACAAAAAAATAAATAATTTATTTACGTTTTTGCAATTGAACATATATATTTATTTTGGTAAATTCATTAATGAGTAAGAACCTCAAATACCATTCTGATATGGTGTTACTGGTCTATCAACTTTCTAAAAAAAATGATTCAGGTTATTTACTCTTAAAGCGGAATGACCTATCATCAATTGATATGATAAAAACGTTAGAAAATGTGATGTTGAACTTACGATAATAAGATAGAGGAAAATACACTCTATCATGTGAAAACCCGAAATAAGATGTGGCATTCAGCGGTGTGTAAGTCTAAATAAAATAGAAATTGATAATTGGAAAAATTGTTTGTCTAAAATTTCATTCATTTTTTTTTCAGTGTAAGAAGCGTTAAGTAGCTTTCAGTGATTGAAAGTTTAGGTTAGGTGGCAGCCCGTTGTATCAGGCTCACTTAGACTATTCAGTCCATTTTTGTCAAAATTTTATTTCTATAGAAAATTTTGTCAAAATTTTATTTTTATAGAAAATTTTGTCAAAATTTTATTTCTTTAGAAAATTTTGTAAAAATTTTATTTCTTTAGAAACTTTTGTTAAACATTTATTTCTATAGAACATTTTGTCAAAATTTTATTTCTATAGAATATTTTGTCAAAATTTTATTTCTATTGAAAATTTTGTCAAAATATTATTTCTATAGAACATTTTGTCAAAATGTTGTTTCTATAGAAAATTTTGTCAAAATTTTATTTCTATAGAAAATTTTGTCAAAATTTTATTTCTATAGAAAATTTTGTCAAAATTTTATTTTTATAGAAAATTTTGTCAAAATTTTATTTCTTTAGAAAATTTTGTAAAAATTTTTTTTCTTTAGAAAATTTTGTTAAAAATTTATTTCTATAGAACATTTTGTCAAAATTTTATTTCTATACAATATTTTGTCAACATTTTATTTCTATTGAAAAATTTGTCAAAATTTTATTTCTATAGAAAATTTTGTTAAAATTTTATTTCTATAGAAAATTTTGTCAAACTTTTATTTCTATAGAAAATTTTGTCAAACTTTTATTTCTATAGAAAATTTTGTCAACGTTTTATTTCTATAGAATATTTTGTCAAATTTTTATTTCTATAGTAAATTTTGTCAAATTTTTATTTATATAGAAAATTTTGCAAAAATTTCATTTCTATAGAAAATTTTGTCAAAATTTTATTTCTATAGAAAATTTTATTTCTATTGAAAATTTTGTCAAACTTTTATTTCTATAGAAAATTTTGTCAAAGTTTTATTTCTATAGAATATTTTGTCAAATTTTTATTTCTATAGTAAATTTTGTCAAATTTTTATTTATATAGAAAATTTTGCAAAAATTTCATTTCTATAGAAATTTTGTCAAAATTTTATTTCTATAGAAAATTTTATTAAAATTTTATTTCTATTGAAAATTTTGTCAAACTTTTATTTCTATATAAAATTTTATCAAAATTTTATATCTATATAAAATTTTATCAAAATTTTATTTCTATAGAATATTTTATTTCTATAGACAAATTTATCAAAATTTTATTTCTATAGAAAATTTTATCAAAATTTTATTTCTATAGAATATTATGTCAAATTTTTTATTTCTATAGAAAAATTTGTCAAAGTTTTATTTATATTGAAAATGTTGTCAAAGTTTTATTTCAATAGAAAATTTTGTTAAAATTTTATTTCTATAGAAAACTTTGTCAAAATTTTATTTCTATTGAAAATTTTGTCAAAATTTTATTTATATTGAAAATTTTGTCAAAACTTTATTTCTATTGAAATTTTTGTCAAAATTTTATTTATATAGAATATTCTGTCAAAATTTTTTTTTATGTAGAAAATTTTGCCAAATATTATTTCTGTAGAAAATTTTGTCAAACTTTTGTTTCTAAAGAATATTCTGTCAAAATTTTATTTCTATAGAATATTTTGTCCAAATTTTTTTTCTATAGAAAATTTTGTCAAAGTTTTATTTCTATAGAAAATTTTGTTAAAATTTTATTTCTATAGAAAATTTTGTCAAAATTTTATTTCTATTGAAAATTTTGTTAAAATTTTATTTCTATTGAAAATTTTGTCAAAACTTTATTTCTATTGAAAATTTTGTCAATATTTTATTTATATCGAATATTCTGTCAAAATTTTATTTATATAGAAAATTTTGCCAAATTTTATTTCCGTAGAAAATTTTGTCAAAATTTTATTTCTATAGAAATTTTTGTCAAACTTTTATTGTCATAGCAGAAAATTTTATTTCTATAGAATATTCTGTCAAAATTTTATTTCTTTAGAAAATTTTGCCAAAAATGTATTTTTATTTATCTGCAGAAAATTTATTAAGTACCATGGAGTACAACTGAGGCAACAGTGATTACAATACTACTGTAGTCTTCGGAAGCGGAGTTGACAAACAAAATTTTATTTTCTTTAAAATTCAGTCTAAAAGAGCTCTTGACAATAATCTTTCAAGGGAATTTCGTTTGAAATTTAGTGAAAAGTACTTTTTCGCTCAAAAACAAAATAGCTTTTTTGTACTTTCTTAAAGATAGCGTTTTCCATCCCTGGTAGCTTGGTTTTCTTTTGCCTAAAAGTAGGCAACAAAATTTTATGTGTGTGCATTCAAACTATTTCCGGTTAATAGGGTTGCCAAGTGTGCTTAAGTATTTGCATTCCTAAAGATATACAGTATTGGCAACGTAGCGTCGTTGTTAACAGCGCTGCCACTGTTCTCATAGCATCCTTCAATAGGTGGGAGAATAAAACAAGAAATTACCGGTAAGTTTTTTTATTTGTATTCCCTTTTCTTTGTTATTTCAGCAAGTGTGAGGGCCTTTTGGGTTATCTGTATTCAAATATCCGCAACAATGGTTTCTAATGGCATGTTTGTTTTTCACCATTCTCATTGCGGCGTGTATATGAGACTATTTAGTTAACGTAAATGTTTACGTTGGCGACGACCTAGGCTGATGCTTGTTGCGTGAGTGTGGGCATTTTGTTTTGGTAGGTAATCAAGAGTTACGTCGCTGTCGCTGCACTGCTTTTGGTGCTGCTTTTGTTAGTTGGTTTGACTTGTTACGATTCCCATATAAAAACAATGTTTCGTTAACATTTTAACTTCAGTTTTCGATCGTTAATCGCCAGCAATACACGAATGAAAACGCAACGCATGCCAAACTAAACCGAAATACAACGGTAAATCTAAAAGAAAAAAAAAAACAAAATAGTAGTAAAATAGTAACAATAATAACAACAAGATTGTTGTGTGCGGGTGTGTTAGCTTAAATAACGGTTGTTAATGGATTTTGAAAATCGAATTCAGAGTCAGTGGACTAGAACGAAAGAAATTAAACAATTTTTGGTGAATTATGGGAAAGCATTAATTGTGGATTTGGAAAACGAATTATATATTTTTTAATATATAAAACTTAAAGAAACAAATCAAGAAATTTTTATAAATTAAATTAATAAGTTTTTGTGTGTTTTTTATTATAATTTCTTTGTGTTTTTTTTATTTTTTAATTATTTATTTGTGTCTTCTTTTTTAAAGAAAATCAAAAAAAAAAGAAAAATCATTATTGAAAACACCAATATACCAAAGTGCTCCTAATACCAGCGAAAGGAATCACATTTTAAATCTAGCAGATTATTAAAAGTCGCATAATGCAGACCGTTATCAAGTAAGTTTGAATGGAGTTATTAATGATTATTTTTAAGAAAAATAATTTATAAATAATAAAGTTTTTTTTTTTATGAAATTACAAAATTAAAGGAACTTATCCAAATATTGGAATATTAAAAACAAAAAATATAAGTAAATATTTTTGTTTATTTGTATTTAACATCTTATGCAATCCGTTTATTCTTTTTTATATATATATTTTGCTGAATTTCTTAATGACGACCCTAATTTTGGAGGTCGCTACTCAGTATTTAATGAACTTGATTTTATTACAATATTCATGTAAGTTTGGATAATCAAGTGTGATTAAAAGCAAAAAAAGAGTAAGAAAGAGCCACTGTCGTGGAGAGACGATTATACGAAGGTGGTCCGAAAAGTTCTTAGCCAACAAAAAAGATGAGAAATTTTGGAATAGTGGCGGTTTTTTTGTTTATAATCCCCTTCTAACTCCCCAGAAAAAAAGCATCGCCAAAAAATTAGAGAAAGTGAGCTTTTTGGATACGGAAGTGGTGAAAAATTGGCGCATAAGCAATGAATTTAATAGGGACTTGTCATAGGACGGATGTCCATCATTTCAACAGCAGTTGCACTGAATTTTATCACTTATTTAGGTGTGATCCCAAATCTGTGTTATAGATGTGAATTAAAAAATTTTGTATTATTTTTCTAAATAAAAAAAATTATAATTTTTTTATGATTTTTAATGATATTAATGAATTTAGCATTTATTCGACAAAATTTAAATAATTTGTATTATTTTATTAATTTTTAACCCATTTGAAACAAAAAATGTAATATTACCCATTAAAAATATGAAAAATCGCGTTATAAAAAATTGAATTCCTGTGTGGTGAAAATAAAGAACATCTTTGGGAGGACATTTTTGGAAGTGCTTTTGAAGTTGTGCCTTTAGAAGAACTTCCAAATTTATTTTGCTGGGACAATGCGCTTGGTCCAGAGAGAAATAAATACAAATTATTTTTGTTACTTGGTAGGACTCATGAAAATCTGATATATGGTAATCGAAACCGTTCGAACATGACAAATTATTATTTCCAAGCATGCGGTATGGATTAAATGCTCTTGGCAAGCAGTTTCCCACCTCAATTCTTACCAAATCTTTGTTAGGCAGATAGGCCAGAAGTTCCTAACAAATTTGACTAATTTGAATTTGGTAAGATGTACAAGCCGGTTCGATTGCGCTTTCGTGGCATTCAAACATTTCATATAAAAAACGGACGCGGGACTACATTGAACCTTTTAAGAAAATATTTGGTGTTTCCATCACAGGAGAAGACTCGCGCCGTTATACAGCAACCAAACATCCATAGATTTCTGTGCGCGATTTAACCTAAAAAATCTAGAAGTGAATAATTTACTAGTATTCAAGAATTCGAGGGCTCACCAGCTTCCGCAAGCGGTAAAGACAACATATTCTATAGAAATAAAATTTTGACAAAATTTTCTATAGAAATAAAATGTTGACAAAATTTTCTATAGAAATAAAATTTGGACAAAATTTTCTATAGAAACAAAATTTTCTATAGAAACAAAATTTTGACAAAATTTTCTATAGAAATAAAATTTTGACAAAATTTTCTATAGAAATAAAATTTTAACAAAATTTACAATGGAAATAAAATTTTGACAAAATTTACTATAGAAATAAAATTTTGACAAAATTTTCTATAGAAATAAAATTTTGACAAAATTTTCTGTAGGAATAAAATTTTGACAAAATTTTCTATAGAAATAAAATTTTGACAAAATTTTCTATAGAAATAAAATTTTGACAAAATTTTCTATGGAAATAAAATTTTGACAAAATTTTCTGTAGAAATAGAATTTAGACAAAATTTTCTGTAGAAATAAAATTTTGACAAAATTTTCTATGGAAATAAAATTTTGACAAAATTTTCTGTAGAAATAAAATTTTGACAAAATTTTCTATAGAAATAAAATTTTGACAAAATTTTCTATAGATATAAAATTTTGACAAAATTTTCTATAGAAATAAAATTTTGACAACATTTTTCTATAGAAAAAAAATTTTGAAAAATTTCTATAGAAATAAAATTTTGACAAAATTTTCTATAGAAATAAAATTTTGACAAAATTTTCTGTAGAAATAGAATTTTGACAAAATTTTCTGTAGAAATAAAATTTTGAAAAATTTTCTATAGAAATAAAATTTTGACAAAATTTGCTATAGAAATAAAATTTTGTCAAAATTTTCGATAGAAATAAAATGTTGACAAAATTTTATGTAGAAAAAAAAAATGTTGACAAAATTTTATGTAGAAATAAAATGTTGACAAAATTTCCTATAGAAATAAAATTTTGACAAAATTTGCTATAGAAATAAAATTTTGACAAAGTTTGCTATAGAAGTAAAATTTTCAAAAAGATTTTTTAAATTCATACATCTTAATTTTCTGTAGAAATAAAATTTTGACAAAATTTTCTATAGAAATAAAATTTTGACAAAATTTGCTATAGAAATAAAATTTTGTTAAAATTTTCTATAGAAATAAAATGTTGACAAAATTTTCTATAGAAATAAAATTTTGACAAAATTTGCTATAGAAGTAAAATTTTCAAAAAAATTTTTTAAATTCATACATTTTAAAATTTTAACCGAATTCTATGAAATAAAGTTTGTAGTACTTCTGAGTCAAAGTCAAAATTGAAAATCAAATTAACAAAAACAAGTAAGGAAAGTCTAAGGTCGGTCGGGGCCGACTATATTATACCCTGCACCACTTTGTAGATCTAAATTTTCGATACCATATCACATCCGTCAAATGTGTTTGGTGCTATATATAAAGGTTTGTCCCAAATACATACATTTAAATATCACTCGATTTGGACAGAATTTGATAGACTTTTACAAAATCTATAGGTTCAAAATTTAAGTTGGCTAATGCACTAGGGTGGAATTTTAGTAAAAAAGGAAAGTCTAAAGTCCGGCGGTGCCTACTATATTATACCCTGCACCACTTTGTAGATCTAAATTTTGGCCAAATTGGGCCAAAACTCTGGCTTCTGGGGCCATATAAGTGCATATCGGGCGAAATATATATATGGGAGCTATATCTAAATCTGAATCGATTTCAACCAAATTTGGCACCCATAGCTACAATGCTAAATCTACTCCCTGTGCAAAATTTCAACCAAATTGGGCCAAAACTCTGGCTTTTAGGACCATATTAGTCCATATCGGGAGAAAGATATATATGGGAGCTATATCTAAATCTGAACCGATTTCAATCAAATTTTGCACACTTGACTACACGACTAAGTGTTATGTTTGTACAAAATTTCAAGCAAATCAGTATAAAAACTCTGGCTGCTGGGTCCATATTAGTGCATATCGGGCGAAAGATATATATGGGAGCTATATCTAAATCTGAACCGATTTCTTCCAAAATCAATAGGGTTCTATTCTGACCCAAATTAGTAACATGTGCCAAATTTGAAGGCGATTGGACTTAAATTGCGACCTAGACTTTGATAACAAAAATGTGTTCACAGACAGACGGATGGACGGACGGACGGACTGACGGACAGACGGACATGGTTATATCGACTCAGGGACCCACCCTGAGCATTATTGCCAAAGACACTATGTGTCTATCTCGCCTCCTTCTGGGTGTTACAAACATATGCACTAACTTATAATACCCTGTTCCACAGTGTGGCGCAGGGTATAAAAAATTACAGAAACTAAAATTTTGAAGTTAAATAATATTTAGTAGAGTTGAAGGTAATGTTGGTAAAAAATTGTGTAATGTTAAACTATCTCTTTTCTCTGCTCTCTACTCTCTACTAAAATCAAATGTTTATTTGTTAATTAAAAGTTATGGCGATTTCGATTGGGAAAAAAGGTGCAACATTCTCGAAATTGATTGCAACATATCAAGAACACTGTCATAGATTTTGGATCCTTTATACCTCACAATATTATAAATTAACAATAACTTTAGAATTACACTATCATTTGGGCGAAATGTCAATTAGGGAAAAAGTAGTGTAACACCAAGGCAACATATTTTTTGCGAATCGAAAACGCCCTTAGTTTAATGCTTACTAAATTTTTTAAGATACAACCACTTTTTTCAAAAAAAAAAAAAAAAACAAACACATAATTTTTGGTTTGAAAAAAAAAATGTTGTATGCAGATGTTCTTTTTTAACCATTTTGCATTTATATATTTTTTCTGAGGAATCGGTGATCTTGTGCATTTAGAGATTGAAACGGTGTTCACACCACGCATCTTTTTTTTTTGGAAATTCAAATGTTTCTCCTTTATAAGCTTTTTAAAACAAATCATTTTCCTCATACTAAAAACATAGCCCACAACACAATTATGCAGAGACAGAGTCCGATTTTGAGCTTGCTTAATTTTAATTATTCTCCCACTGAACATACTCATTTCAAAATAGATGCCGAATTATTGAAAAACATATTTTAGAAATAAATTAAAAGAAAACCCGCTTATAACAGTGTCGAGTTTTGAAAATAATTATAAAACAATGTTTTCTCTCCCGTCCTCTCCTCAAAGCGATGTGAACGTTGAAATATTTATGCAAAAAAAAAAAAAAATTATGAGAAAAAGAGTGTATATGAGTATAGGATAAGCAAAACATTCAACAATTTCAGAGTGCCAAGTGTTCACAGTTAAATGTGCTCCCACTGAACATACTATTTTCAAAGTACTACATGTGAAATTTTTGGTATTTTTTTTCTAATAGACAAAAATGCTTATAGCTATGTCGACACTGGTATATAAAGATTCCTTTGAGCAAAATTTGCATACATTTGAATTTTGGATAAATTTTGATTTTTTGTTATTGTGGCGAAAGTGAAACAAAAAGATCTCAAAGTGTTATGAACGGGTGAAAAGTTTTGCAAAGTCGAATGACGAACATATGTATAGGAATATAGCTTTAATAAATATATTAAAACATGACATTTTATTTATACTAAAAAGATGTTTCAAAACGCAAGTTTTCTCAGGTAGGCCTAAATACACATAAATTCCAATATTCTTCAACTGAACACACTACATTCAAAATAAATATCGAATTAATAAAATAAATTGTTAAAAAAAGCAATGCAAAAAGGTTTTAACAACACATAAAGCATTTTAAAACAAGCTAAATAAAAGCCCAAAATACTAAAATAAAAGCCCAAAACATAAATTTTTCTCAAAAACAAATCAGTTGCTGTGAACCACTTTACTTTGACCAATTTCTTACTGAACATACCCTTTTCAAAATATATTTCAAATAACATATTATTAAAATATTTATTCGAGCTTATTGGCCATGAAGTTTAAGGAAGGAAATTATTGAAATAAATTTCAAAAGTGGATAAAAATCGCTTTAAAGAGTGAGTAAACGAGTTAGTGTAGAAATGGGCTAAACGTAAAACTTGGCTGCATTCATTGACTCCAATGCAATATTTATTGAAATCATGTGATTTCTTCAGACAGGATTAAAATCTAACAATACAGGTTTAACACCATGATATCATTTGTTTAATAACAATGTTTACATTGAATCACTTAATATTTGTATATTTGCCAATTGAAAAGCAAGAAGATTTCTTACTGTGATTCAAAGTCCATTCCCAAAGTCTCTGTCGGCGAAAGCAAGACTTCCCTCTATATAATAATTAATAAAGAAATGAAATACTGTTTAATTGTTTTAAACTACAAAGCTGGAAGCTAAATTAATGATCCACCCACGAAATTAAAACAGAAGTGAAGAGCCCAAACCGCAGCAAATACTGTGACAACCAGTACAAACCAGACTTGACCACAAATATAAAAGACCAACCAAGCCAACCAATGATGCTCTAAGCCAGTGATTTTTGATTAAAAGCAATTGACTTAGAGTATCCCACCGCCGACTTTTATTCATGCGAAACATCTGCTCAATATTTTGTATTATATTTTTTTTCCAGAAGAAATTTCACTACTATTAAAGACTCGTGTTTGATGAATTAATATTTGAGATCATTTGGTTTTTGCTATTAAATTTTTTGACAAAAATTTAAATCTTTATTTTAGTGATCTCAATTAAAATTTTATGACTTATGGTGAACCCCCTTGGGATGACCCTTCGTTGCTGACGTAGAATTTTGTCTACAAGTTTTTTTTTTGTTTTTGTTATACAATAATGAAACAACTACAATTATTAATTTAAATATGAATATTACACTGACAAAAATATTGTGGTATGTACTAAGATTGCTTGTCCGTAAGTTATGGATGCAATTTTTTCTCACAAATGAAATCACATTAGAAAATTTGACAAAATTTCATTTCTATAGAAAATTTTGTTAAAATTTTATTACTATAGAAAATTTTGTCAAAATTTTATTTCTATAGAAAATTTTGTCAAAATTTTATTTCTATAGAAAATATTGTCAAAATTTTATTTCTATAGAAAATTTTGTCAAAATTTTATTTCTATAGAAATTTTTGTCAAAATTTTATTTCTATAGGAAATTTGGTCAAAATTTTATTTCTATAGGAAATTTGGTCAAAATTTTATTTCCATAGAAATTTTCATTTCCTTAGATAACTTTGTCAAAATTTTATTTCTATAGGAAATTTGGTAAACATTTTATTTCTATAGGAAATTTGGTCAAAAGGTCATTTCCATAGGAAATTTGGTCAAAATGTCATTTCCATAGATAATTTTGTCAAAATTTTATTTTTATAGGAAATTTTGTTAAAATTTTATTTCTATAGAAAATGTTGTCAAAATCTTATTTCCATAGAAAATTTTGTGAAAATTTCATTTCTATAGAAAATTTTGTCAACATTTTATTTCCATAGAAAATTTTGTCAAAATTTTATTTCCATAGAAAATTTTGTCAAAATTTTATTTCCATAGAAAATTTTGTAAAAAAAATTATTTCTATATAAAATTTTTCCAAAATTTTATGTCTAAAGAAAATTTTGTGAAAATTTTATTTCTATAGAAAATTTTATCAAAAAATTATTTCTATAGAAAATTTTGTCAAACTTTTATTTCCATACAAAAATTTTATCAAAATTTTATTTATATAATAATTTTGTCAAAATTTTATTTCTATAGAAAATATTGTCAAAATTTCATTTCCATAGATAAGTTTGTCAAAGTTTTATTTCTATAGGAAATTTGGTAAACATTTTATTTCTATAGGAAATTTGGTCAAAATGTCATTTCCATAGGAAATTTGGTCAAAATTTTATTTCTATAGAAAATTTTGTCAAAATGTTATTTCTATAGATAATTTTGTCAAAATTTTATTTCTATAGGAAATTTGGTCAAAATTTTATTTCTATAGGAAATTTGGTCAAAATTTTATTTCCATAGAAATTTTCATTTCCATAGATAACTTTGTCAAAATTTTATTTCTATAGGAAATTTGGTAAACATTTTATTTCTATAGGAAATTTGGTCAAAAGGTCATTTTCATAGGAAATTTGGTCTAAATGTCATTTCCATAGATAATTTTGTCAAAATTTTATTTTTATAGGAAATTTTGTCAAAATTTTATTTCTAAATTTTATTTATATAGAAAATTTTGTCAAAATTTTATTTATATAGAACATTTTTTTAAATTTTATTTCTATAGAAAACTTTGTCAAAATTGTAAAGGGTGATTTGTTAAGAGCTTGATAACTTTTTTTTTTAAAAAAACGCATAAAATTTGCAAAATCTCATCGGTTCTTTATTTGAAACGTTAGATTGGTCCATGACATTTACTTTTTGAAGATAATTTCATTTAAATGTTGACCGCGGCTGCGTCTTAGGTGGTCCATTCGGAAAGTCCAATTTTGGGCAACTTTTTCGAGCATTTCGGCCGGAATAGCCCGAATTTCTTCGGAAATGTTGTCTTCCAAAGCTGGAATAGTTGCTGGCTTATTTCTGTAGACTTTAGACTTGACGTAGCCCCACAAAAAATAGTCTAAAGGCGTCAAATCGCATGATCTTGGTGGCCAACTTACCGGTCCATTTCTTGAGATGAATTGTTCTCCGAAGTTTTCCCTCAAAATGGCCATAGAATCGCGAGCTGTGTGGCATGTAGCGCCATCTTGTTGAAACCACATGTCAACCAAGTTCAGTTCTTCCATTTTTGGCAACAAAAAGTTTGTTAGCATCGAACGATAGCGATCGCCATTCACCGTAACGTTGCGTCCAACAGCATCTTTGAAAAAATACGGTCCAATGATTCCACCAGCGTACAAACCACACCAAACAGTGCATTTTTCGGGATGCATGGGCAGTTCTTGAACGGCTTCTGGTTGCTCTTCACTCCAAATGCGGCAATTTTGCTTATTTACGTAGCCATTCAACCAGAAATGAGCCTCATCGCTGAACAAAATTTGTCGATAAAAAAGCGGATTTTCTGCCACTGATTTTGGTAATAAAATTCAATGATTTGCAAGCGTTCCTCGTTAGTAAGTCTATTCATGATGAAATGTCAAAGCATACTGAGCATCTTTCTCTTTGACACCATGTCTGAAATCCCACGTGATCTGTCAAATACTAATGCATGAAAATCCTAACCTCAAAAGAATCACCCTTTATTTCTACAAAATTTTGTCAAAATTGTATTTCTACAAAATTTTGTCAAAATTTTATTTATATAATAATTTTGTCAAAAATTTATTTCTATACAAAATATTGTCAAAATTTCATTTCCATAGATAAGTTTGTCAAATTTTTATTTCTATAGGAAATTTGGTAAACATTTTATTTCTGTAGGAAATTTGGTCAAAATGTCATTTCCATAGGAAATTTGGTCAAAATGTCATTTCCATAGATAATTTTGTCAAAATTTTATTTTTATAGGAAATTTTGTCAAAATTTTATTTCTATAGAAAATGTTGTCAAAATCTTATTTCTATAGAAAATTTTGTGAAAATTTTATTTCTATAGAAAATTTTGTCAACATTTTATTTCCATAGAAAATTTTGTCAAAATTTTATTTCCATAGAAAATTTTGTAAAAATTTTATTTCTATATAAAATTTTTCCAAAATTTTATGTCTATAGAAAATTTTGTGAAAATTTTATTTCTATAGAAAATTTTATCAAAAAATTATTTCTATAGAAAATTTTGTCAAACTTTTATTTCCATACAAAAATTTTATCAAAATTTTATTTATATAATAATTTTGTCAAAATTTTATTTCTATAGAAAATATTGTAAAAATTTAATTTCCATAGATAAGTTTGTCAAAATTTTATTTCTATAGGAAATGTGGTAAACATTTTATTTCTATAGGAAATTTGGTCAAAATTTTATTTCTATAGGAAATTTGGTCAAAATTTTATTTCCATAGAAATTTTCGTTTCCATAGATAATTTTGTCAAAATTTTATTTCCATAGAAATTTTCATTTCCATAGATAATTTTGTCAAAATTTTATTTCTATAGGAAATTTGGTAATTATTTTATTTCCATAGGAAATTTGATCAAAATGTCATTTCCATAGATAATTTTGTCAAAATTTTATTTTTATAGGAAATTTTGTCAAAATTTTATTTTAAAATTTTATTTATATAGAACATTTTTTTTTAATTTTATTTCTATAGAAAACTTTGTTAAAATTGTATTTCTATAGAAAATATTGTCAAATTTTTTTTTTTTATAAACAATTTTGTCAACATTTTATTTATGTAATAATTTTGTCAAAATTTTATTTCTATAGAAAATATTGTCAAAATTTCATTTCCATAGATAAGTTTGTCAAAATTTTATTTCTATAGGAAATTTGGTCAAAATGTCATTTCCATAGGAAATTTGGTCAAAATGTCATTTCCATAGATAATTTTGTCAAAATTTTATTTTTATAGGAAATTTTGTCAAAATTTTATTTCTATAGAAAATTTTCTGAAAATTTTATTTCTATAGAAAATTTTGTCAAAATTTTATTTCCATAGAAAATTTCGTCAAAATTTTATTTCCATAGAAAATTTTGTAAAAATTTTATGTCTATATAAAATTTTTCCAAAATTTTATGTCTATAGAAAATTTTGTGAAATTTTTATTTCTATAGAAAATTTTATCAAAAAATTATTTCTATAGAAAATGTTGTCAAGCTTTTATTTCCATACAGATATTTTATCAAAATTTTATTTATATAATAATTTTGTCAAAATTTTATTTCTATAGAAAATATTGTCAAAATTTCATTTCCATAGATAAGTTTGTCAAAATTTTATTTCTATAGGAAATTTGGTCAAAAGGTCATTTCCACAGATAATTTTGTTTTTATAGGACATTTTGTCAAAATTTTATTTCTATAGAAATTTTTTTGAAAATTTTATTTCTATAGAAAATTTTGTGAAAATTTTATTTCTATAGAAAGTTTTGTAAAAATTTTATTTCTATAGAAAATTTTGTCAAAATTTTATTTCCATAGAAAATTTTGTCAAAATTTTATTTCTATATAAAATTTTTTCAAAATTTTATTTCTATAGAAAATTTTGTGGATATTTTATTTCTATAGAAATTTTTATCAAAAAATTATTACTATAGCAAATTTTGTCAAACTTTTATTTCCATAAAAAATTTTGTCAAAATTTTATTTCTGTAGAAAATTTTGTCGAAAGTTTATTTCTTCTCTTTGCAAAATCTACCAATGATTTTTGACGATTTATTAATTCTCAATTTTGTTTAGTAAAAACATATTTTGAATCTGGTTAAGTTGTTTGTTTTAAGTGTAGCAATAATAACCATGTGAATTTATAAATATTTTGTGTTACAAAATTCCCCATTAACTTTTAACCCCATTTATTTTGTGGCTTGTCAAAAAAATCCAATACAGATTTGTGTACTTAGATGGATTGTGTGATGTGATTAATGTCTTTTCTTTAATATTAAACAAAAAACACACACAAACATTGAATACTTTTCAATATTTAATAGCTGATAATTTCAAATCAATATAAACAAAATAAAGATAGAAAGATGCAATCGATTGAATGCAATATATTTACAATTTGTAGGTGAAAATGATCCCAGGCTTATTAGACACCTTGACACGTTTACTTTGTTATAGCTTTGAAAATAATTCTTCAGCTTTCTTTTAACCAATATTTATTTTTCAAATTATCTATTTATATATGTCAATAAATTAACACTTATTTTTTGGGAAAATATGTTAAAAAAGAATGGTCTTCTTTGAATCTGTATAATTTCTCATAAAATCTAGTTTTTGTTGCGGTTTGGCTTAAGTTCACATGAAGTTCATACTCAGCTATATTCATAAGAAATCCTATAATATGTAAGAACAATATTTATGTAAAAAAAAACAAAAAAAATACAAAATTAATGATTATTAATTATTTATGTAAATATTTTAATGGTTGCATGATTTCCGTGAAGAGACAAATTATTCTTACTTAATATTTATATTAGAGATTGCAATGGTTTTTCCCATTGTGTAATCTATGTGAAACTCAAATGTAATTGCATATATTCAGCAATAAATTTTTGTTCACTTCACCATAGTTCGTTGTCAAATAGGAAATTCTTTAAATCCTATAAGAAAAAGATTTCATTTCAAATGTAAAATGCTGTATTGTAAGTGAAAATGATATATAACGAATAGACTGTTATTATCGACATTTTACATTTTCTCTCATTATTGGTATCCATGTTACCCCCAAGGCCCGATATGCAGCTCTTGCATGCAGAATTACCACAGTTGGTGGAATTCTACCAAAAATGGTAGAAATAGAATTTTGACAAAATTTTGTATAGAAATAAAATTTTGACAAAATTTTGTATAGGAATAAAATTTTGACAAAATTTTATATAGGAATAAAATTTTGACAAAATTTTGTATAGAAATAAAATTTTGACAAAATTTTCAAAAGAAAAAAAATTTGACAAAATTTCATGTACACAGAAATAAATTTCCGTAGTTAAACTAACGCTAAATTTAAATTATTTTTATTGGAAAAAATTTATTTGTTTGTAGTTAAATTTTATTATTTTTATCGAAATTTTCCACAGCTTAATGAAATCTTACTTTTTTTAAGTATGTCTCAAAAATTTTAAGAACTAAACGTGAGTATAAAGTTCAATGACCGTACACATAAGTTCATAAGTTCAAGTTAATTTTTTCTTCTATGAGAGGATGTAATTTCGTGAACTGCAGTTAAAAAGTACAACAGGGCATTAAAATTTCCTGGTTTTAACAACGCTTTGTGGAAATCTCAAAAAGTGGAGTAAAATTTAGTTCAATTTTCGTGCGAGGTAGTTCATTCTTCCTATAAAACAGTTTAATTTTTTTTCGGTGTAGAAATAAAATTTTTACAAAAAAATTAAAATTTTGTAATAATTTCATATAGAAATAACATTTGTACAAAAAAAAATTAAATTTTGACAAAATTTCATATATAAGTAGAAATCAAATTTTGACAAAATGTTCTCTAGCTATAAAATTTTGACAAAATTTTCTATAGAAATAAAGTTTTGATAAAATTTTCTATAGAAATAAAATTTTGACAAAATTTCCTGTAGAAATTAAATTTGGACAAAATGTTCTATAGAGGTACAAATTTGGACAAAATTTTCTATAGAAACAAAATTTGACAACATTTTCTGAAGAAATAAAATGTGAAAAAAAAATTCTACAAAATAAAATGTTGAAAAAAATCTATAGAAATAAAATTTTTACAAAATTATCTATAGAAATAAAATTTTGACCAAATTTTCTATAGAAATAAAGTTTTGATAAAATTTTCTATAGAAATAAAATTTTGACAAAATTTCCTGTAGAAATAAAATTTGGTCAAATTTTTCTATAGAATTACAAATTTTGACAAAATTTTCTATAGAAACAAAATTTGACAAAATTTTCTGTAGAAATAAAATGTGAAAAAAATTTCTACAAAATAAAATGTTTAAAAAAATCTATAGAAATAAAATTGTGACAAAATTTTCTATAGAAATAAAATTTTGACAAACTTTTCTATAGAAACAAAATTTTGACAAAAAGAAAAAAAAATTGACAAAATTTCATGTAGAAATAAAATTTTTACAAAAAAATTATAATTTTGTCAAAATTTCATATAGAAATAACATTTTTACAAAAATAAAATTTTGACAAAATTTCGTATAGAAATCAAATTTTGACAAAATGTTCTCTAGCTATAAAATTTTTGATAAAATTTCCTGTAGAAATAAACTTTGGACAAAATTTTCTATAGAAGGACAAATTTTGACAAAATTTTCTATAGAAACAAAATTTGACAAAATTTTCTGTAGAAATAAAATGTGAAAAAAAATTTCTACAAAATAAAATGTTAAAAAAAATCTATAGAAATAAAATTTTGACAAAATTTTCTATAGAAATAAAATGTTTGCAAAATTTTCTTTAGAAATAAAATGTTTGCAAAATTTCCTTTAGAAATAAAATTTTGACAAAAGGTTCTATAGAAATAAAATTTTGACAACATTTTCTATAGGAATAACATTTTGACAAAATTTTCTATAGAAATAAAATTTTGCAAAAATTTTCTATAGAAAAAAATTTTGCAAAAATTTTCTATAGAAATTAAATTTTGCAAAATTTTTTTATATTAAAAAAAATTGCAAAAATTTTCTATAGAAAAAAAAATTTTGCAAAAAATTTCTATAGAAATAAAATCTTGCAAAAATTGTCTATAGAAATAAAATTTTGACAAAATTTCAAATAGAAATAAAATTTTTACAAAATTTTCTATAGAATAACATAGAAATAACATTTTGACAAAATTTTCTATAGAAATAAAATTTTGCAAAAATTTTCTATAGAAAAAAAATTTTGCAAAAATTTTCTATAGAAATTAAATTTTGCAAAATTTTTTTATATTAAAAAAAATTTGCAAAAATTTTCTATAGAAAAAAAAAATTTGCAAAAAATTTCTATAGAAATAAAATCTTGCAAAAATTTTCTATAGAAATAAAATTTTGACAAAATTTCATATGGAAATAACATTTTTACAAAATTTTCTATACCACTAAAATCTTTACAAAATTTTGTACAGAAATAAATGTTGACAAAATTTCTTATAGAAATAAAATTTTGACAAATTTTTACAAACTTTTCTACGGAAATAAAATTTTGATAAAATTTTCCATAGAAATCAAATATTGACAAAATTTTTTATAAAAATAACAGTTTGACAATATTTTTTATAGTGATAAAATTTTGACAATATTTTCTATATAACTAAAATTTTGACAAAACCCTTTAGAGAAATAAAATTTTAAAATTTATTTTCTATAGAAATAAAATTTTGACAAAATTTTCTATAGAAATATAATTTAAATATTATATTTCTTTTAAATAGTTTTGCTTCCACAAATTATCATCAACGATAGGCTAATCATAAAACCAGTATCAAAATCAATTACCCAGAAATTTAACACCATTTATTTTCAAGATGTTAAACAACAAAATAAGAAAGTTGATCCAAAAAACACATAAAATTAATTCTTTACATTCAGAAAAAGTCAACACACGTAAATTAACAACAACAAAATTAATCGAAAACCCATAAACAAGTTTTGGTTTCACTTTTTTTCTATAACCGACTACCGATGAGTCGGGTTGCTGGGTTGTTGTATGGTGCGTTTGAATTAGTTTTTTTTTTGTTTTTGAATTAATGATAATATTAGAAAAAACAGTTAAAGTTTGTAACTTTCAAAAGAAAGAGGAAAGAAAATATTCAAATAATAAAAAAAAAACTTGATTATTGATTTAGATCACATTAACCCCATATGGGAGATGAGAGTGGGAATTAATATGAATTTGGAAATTAAAAACAAAATTCTCATTGAAATTCCAAAAAAGACAGTAATGATTAAGTACCTGCTATTAACTTAGATTTATGGAAAAATTTTCATTTTTGATTACTGAAAAAAAAATTAAACAATGCCTTATAATAAAAACAATACAAAACAATACAAAAATTTGAATGAATTACAATAATTTATGACCATTGAAACCGGGTGAACTAACCGATAAATGCAGCAATTCAAGTTTTTGGGTCTTTGATTAAAAAAAAATAACAAAAAAAAAAAAAACACAAAAAACAATAATGCCAAACTTGTACATTGAACCTTTGTGACAGTTGTGTTGCCTGTGATAGGCACATCGACTAGGCTATTGTCCCCCTTTCGATTCTGTGGCGGCCGGTAAATGGAAATTTCATAGCAATTCATTGACTTGCAAACCTTACCAGCACCAAGATTTTTTTGTTTTGGTGTCAAAACGGGTTTATATTTGAAATTTCAATTTTTCGTTAGTCTTTCTGTTCATGCGTCCAACCGCTATTTGCTTATAGGTGCTATACCGCTGTCTCAATAGGTGTGTGTGTACAACTAAGACAGACCACAGTACCAAACGATTTAGAGATGTCATTTTTGGTCAAGTCTTTGAAAAATCATAGAATTCTGGGATTTTTTCTTTTTTTTTTAAAGAGAATTTAAAATTTCGGTATATGTCTTTAATTAAATGAAAATTGTTGAGTTGGATTTAAAGATGAATGATAAGGGATAGGTGAAGCACCACATATGGTTCTGCGATTTTTTGTTATGGAATAAAAGGTAAAAAGTCGATAACAACGATCTTATAGAATTAATTATCATGTCGCGAAAAAGGCTGTATGTAGCTCTACAAAAAATTCTCTTGGAAACATTAATTATCTACAGCAAAATAGGAGTTTTAATAACAGTCGATAACACGGTTCCAAATGTTTTTCCTCCCAATTTAGGCAGGAATATCATATAATCTCTAGCGAGAATTTCTAGCGAGTACGAATTCTTCATACATTTGTGAGTAAGTTTATTTATTAACCAACCAAATCTTTTGTTTATTTAGTTTCATGGATTAAGAAAGAAGCCATTTTCATCACAATATTTGAATATTGATTTACCATTTGACTTCTCTAAATCCGTTAGGTTATGGTTTCACACGATCAAACTCAATAGGAAAATCATAGATTTTCAAACAAGTTTTCTTATGATATATTTATTTTCCTCCAACATTGTGTGAATATGTAACAGAAATGAAAAGCTACTTTTCCACATTGATTTGCTGGAGTTTTTTTTATTAAATCAATGATGGTGATTCAAGAAATTGTTTGCACTTTTATTTACTTGTCACACTGAAAAAAATATTGAACTAATATGAAAGCAAATGTAATTGCAAATGCACAATGTTGAGGACAAAATTCTTTAAAATAAAGGATTTTTTTAACGAGAGTTCATAATCTTTATTTTAAATACTATTTTCATTAAATTTAGGAATTTTTGATATTTTGCATCAATTTTTCCTTAAAGTAAAGAAAACATTTTTTTCTTACTGTTTTGATTACTACACTGCTAAAACTATTGACCAGAACCTTTAATTTCAGGACAATCAATTTACGCAATATTAGGGACAAATTTCTTTAAAATTAAGAATATTTATATAAAAGAAAGTTCATAATCTTTGCTATATACATGGGTTTCTTTAAATTTACGACATGGATCTTGGAAATTAGCATCCCTTTGTTAAAGAATTTTACGCAATATTAGGAACACATTTTTGTTTTTAAATTAAGAATTTTTATATAAAATAAATTTCATAGTCTTTGCTTAAAAAAGGGTTTCTGTAAATTTTTGACACGGATCTTTAAAATAGGAGTCCCTTCGTTAAACTCGTATATTTTGAAGTAGGGAAATTTTTCTTAATTAAAGAAAAAACATTTGTGATTTAAATAGTATTTAAATTAACTGAGATATTGATTTTTTGGATTAAAGAGAAAAAAGCTTCAAATGTAGGCTACACCCATTTTAAGGATATTTTATCTTTGGCTTAAATTTTTTTTGGAAATTAACAAAAAAAAATTTCTTTTGAAGTATTGTGGCACAATTTGGACTTTTAAACTTGCATTTGTAGCTTTATTAATAGATGGCAAAATGAGAATGAAAATTCGATAAATGTGATCTGTATCCTAATTTTAATTTTATTGATCATAGATTTGTATAGGGCCCTAAAAATATCTTTATTTTATAATAGAGAAGCCACATCTTTGGGTCGGAATCAATACCAAAATCCTTAAGGAATAAACATCTTTGGATCGGTATTCATATAAAAAAAATTCTATAGAAATAAAATTTTGAGAAAATTTGTTATAGAAATAAAATTTTTACAAAATTTTGTATAGAAATAAAATTTTGACAAAATTTTGACAAAATTTTCTTTATAAATAAAATTTTGACAAAATTTTGTATAGAAATAAAATTTGGAAAAAATTGTCTATAGAAGTAAAATTTTCTCTATATATATAGGACCCTAAAAATATCTTTATTTTATAATAGAGAAGCCGCATCTTTGGGTCGGAATCAATTTGAATACCAATTCATATAAAAAAATCGTCTATAGAAATAACATTTTGACAAAATATTCTATAGAAATAAAATTTTTACAAAATTTTCTATATAAAGAAAATTTTTAAAAAATTTTCTATATAAACAAAATTTTTACAAAATTTTGTATAGAAATAAAATTTTTACAAAATTTTCTATAGAAGCAAAATTTTGATAAAATTTTGTATAGAAATAAAATTTTGACAACATTTTCTATAGAAATAAAATTTTGACAAAATTTTCTACAGAAATATAAATTTTGATAAAATTTTCTATAGAAATAAAAATTTTGACAAAATTTTCTATAGAAATAAAATTTAGAAAAATAGAGAATAGAAATAAAATTTTATAGAAATAAAATTTTGAGAAAATTTGTTATAGAAATAAAATTTTGACTAAATTTTGTATAGAAATAAAATTTTGACAAAATTTTGTATAGAAATCAAATTTTGACAAAATTTTCTTTATAAATAAATAAAATTTTGACAAAATTTTGTATAGAAATAAAATTTGGACAAAATTTTTTATAGAAGTAAAATTTTGACTAAATGTTCTCTATATATATAGGACCCTAAAAATATCTTTATTTTATAATAGAGAAGGCGCATTTTTGGGTCAGAATCAATATCAATATCCTTATTCATATAAAAAATTCGTCTATAGAAATACAATTTTGACAAAATTTTCTATAGAAATAAAATTTTGACAAAATTTTGCATAGAAATAAAATTTTTATAAAATTTTTTATATAAACAAAATTTTTACAAAATTTTCTATAGAAAAAAAATTTTTACAAAATTTTCTATAGAAGCAAAATTTTGATAAAATTTTGTATAGAAATAAAATTTTGACAACATTTTCTATAGAAATAAAATTTTGACAACATTTTCTATAGAAATAAAATTTTGACAAAATTTTCTATAGAAATAAAAATTTTGGCAAAATTTTCTATAGATATAAAATTTGGACAAAATTTTTTATAGAAATAAAATTTTGACAAAATTTTCTATAGTAATAAAATTTTGAAAAAAAAATTGCATAGAAATAAAATTTTGACAAAATCTTCTATATATATATAGGACCCTAAAAATTTTGTTTATAATACAGAAGCCGCATCTTTGGGTCTGAATCAATACCAAAATCCTTAAGGGAAGATCAACATCTTTGGATTGGTATTCATATGAAAAAAACCCTTATGGGAAAGTGAAAAATCTTAGGATCCAAGTGAACTTTTTTTGAGTGTAGTTTTATATTGGCGCATTTTATTTAATTGCCACAAACAAGTCGCATAAAAACTTGCATCCTGCTAGGAAGTATAAAAGTGAATTACAATAGAAAAATGTGTGCAACTATGAATACACTGAGAGCAAAGCTATGCTTGGTACATATGGTGCGAAGAGTCTAAACTTCAATCAAGCGTCTTGATATTAATTCCCAGCTGAATTTCTGCAATACCTATTTAAAATAGGTATATATATTGGATAAGGAAATCAACTTTAATCCTACACTAAATGAAGAGTTTCCTATTGTGAAGAAGGAAATTTTAGATAAACAAAGCTTTCTTTTAAAAATAAACATTTTAAATTTAAATCATTGAATTGCTCATCACAAAATCGGCTCTAAAAAAATAAATAATAATAGTACAGATTTGTATCTGGCGTTTTCTTTTCAATGACTCTATTGATCAAGTTCCTTAATCTACTTTGTCCATAATTCGAGCTTTTAATTAATTGTTAAAAAAAAAACGTCAATTTTTCGTCTAAAATTTCGTTGCGTAGGAAAATATTTTTTTCTTTGGGTGTAGGTTTTATAAAATTAGTAAAATATTATTTCAAAAATAGTTACAGAAATTTTAAAGCTTACCGCTTACTTTCTCCCAAAACAATATTTAAGGAATTCCTGAAAAAAAAAGCAAACAATATATAAATTCATTCCTTTCATATAATAATTGCGATATTATTTGAAATCGCAGTAACCACAATGGAGCTATCTTAAAAACAAACAATTCCAAAAATTTAAAAAAAAAATATGTATAACGAGAGCTTGAACAAAAGAATTGCTTGTTGGTTAATTGTCAGTAGAAACAAAACACATTGGTTAAATATTTAAAATGAAATAATAAAAATTAACAAAAAATCTACAAGAAAAAAATTCCAATAAAAAAAGGTGTGTTTGCAGAAAACAGATGAAATCTGATTTCTACAAGTTAACAATTAACATGAGTGCTACTATTGAAATTGTTCGTGGTGATTCGTCATCAAAAAGAAACTGAAGAATATATGGGAAGATGTTTCATTTACAATACGTTTACAATTAACTTAGTATCCAGAGAGTAAATGGGGGGGTATAAAATGCCAATACAGAGGGCCTTTGAAGGTAAAGTAAGGTTTTTACTATGAATATATTTTTTTAATACTGGCTAAACATGTTTGAGTAATTCACAATAACATTAAGCACCATTTTCAAGAAGATCATATAGTGCTCGCGGTTGCCACTCGAGCCCAAAATAATCTACCAAAATGTGGAGAATATTTTACAAAAAACTACTAAACAAAATTGTATATCATAGACATTTTTATTGTAACATATCGTAGAAAATTTTGTCAAAATTTCATTTCTATAGAAAATTTTGTCAAAATTTTATTTTTATAGAAATTTTTGACAAAATTTTATTTCTATAGGAAATTTTGTTAACATATTATTTCTATGTAAAATTTTGTTAAAACTTTATTTCTATAGAAAATTTTGTTAGAATTTTATTTCCATAGAAAATTTTGTCAAAATTTTATTTCTATAGACATTTTTATCAAACTTATTTCTATATAAATTTTTTTCAATTTTTTTTTCTGTAGAAATTTTGTCAAAATTTTAATTCTATAGAAAATATCGACAAAATTTTATTTCTATAGATTTTTTTTTCAAAATATTTTTGGCTGTAGAAAATTTTTCCAAAATTTTATATTTATTGTCATTCGTTTTTATCAACATTTTAGTTTTATAGAACATTTTGTCAAAATTTTATTTCTATAGAAAATTTCATTTTTATAGAAAATTTTGTAAAAATTTTATTTCTATGGAAGATTTTGTCAAAATTTTATTTCTATAGAAAATTTTATCAAAATTTTATTCCTATAGAAAATTTTGTCAAAATTTTATTTCCATAGAAAATTTTGTCAAAATTTTATTTTTATAAAAAATTTCTATCAAAATTTTAATTTTATAGGATATTTTGTGAAAATTTTATTTCTATAGGAAATGTTAACAAAATTTCATGTCTATAGAAAATTTTGTCAAAATTTTATTTCTATGAAAAATTTTGTCAAAATTTTATTTCTATAGGAAATTTGGCCAAAATTTCATTTCTATAGAAAATTTTGTCAAAAATTGTATTTCTATAAAAAATTTTATTTTTATAGAAAATTTTGTAAACATTTTATTTCTATGGAAGATTTTGTCAAAATTTTATTTCTATAGAAAATTTTGTCAAAATTTTATTTCTATAGACAATTTTGTCAAAATTTTATTTTTATAAAAAAAATTTTATCAAAATTTTATTTTTAAAGGATATTTTGTGAAAATTTTATTTCTATAGGAAATGTTGACAAAATTTCATTTCTATAGAAAATTTTGTCAAAATTTTATTTCTATAGAAAATTTTGTCAAAATTTTATTTCTATAGAAAATTTTGTCAAAATTTTATTTCTATAGAAAATTTTGTCAAAACTTTATTTCTATAGACAATTTTGTCAATTTTTTTCTATAGAAAATGTTGTCAAAATTTTGTTTTATTTCTATAGAAAAATTTTGTCAGAAATTTATTTCTATAGAAAATTTTGTCAAGATTTTATTTCTATAGAAGATTTTGTCAAAATTTTATTTCCATAAAAATGTTTGTCAAAATTTTATTTCTATAGGAAATTTAGCCAAAATTTCATTTCTATAGAAAATTTTGTCAAAAATTTTATTTCTATACAAAATTTTATTTTTATAGAAAATTTTGTAAAAATTTTATTTCTATGGAAGATTTTATCAAAATTTTATTTCTATAGAAAATTTTGTCAAAATTTTATTTCTATAGAAAATTTTGTCAAAATTTTATTTCTATAGACAATTTTGTCAAAATTTTATTTTTATAAAAAATTTTTAATAAAATTTTATTTTTAAAGGATATTTTGTGAAAATTTTATTTCTATAGGAAATGTTGACAAAATTTCATTTCTATAGAAAATTTTGTCAAAATTTTATTTCTATAGAAAATTTTGTCAAAATTTTATTTCTATAGAAAATTTTGTCAAAATTTTATTTCTATAGAAAATTTTGTCAAAATTTTATTTCTATAGAAAATTTTATCAAAAATTGTATTTCTATAGAACAATTTTGTCAAAATTTTATTTCTATAGATAATTTTGTCAAAATTTTATTTCTATAGAAAAATTTGTCAGAATTTTATTTCTATAGAAAATTAACGTGAGTCTTAAGCATCTAATCTTTTTTTGGCATAGATTCGAGGTAGTTATTTCGATGCTATAACCTAACAAGGCCTCAATATCTATCTTCCTTTTGATTTGCTCTCGTGGACATGCGTACATTTCAATCATTCACCCTACAAGATAATATGCTCCATAGTAAATTGTGATCACAAAAAAAAAAATATAATAGCACTAATGTATGTACAAAGGTATATAGGAAATATTACAATTGTTTTTTCCCAGCACGATTGCGTGATCATAGGGCGTATTGTTTGGTTGGGATGCTTTTTTTTAATCTAACGTTGAATAGAATATTTTAGATATCGGAAATAAAATTAGTGGTCAATTATAGGACTATTGTGTGAATGCAAATCTCTTAAATGTTTACATTAAAAAAATAAAAACATATTATCATTATTTCTTTGTATTATAACATTATTATTAAGAGTATATCGTTTATTAATAAAATTCGTATATTATTAAATTTATTAAAGTGTCGATGTATACACTCAAAAAAAAGTGGACCCTCTATTTAACTAAAGTTAATTTAACTTTATTTTAGTTCATGGAATTATTATGTTTGGAAAAAATTTCGTTTATATAATAATTTTTTGCGTACGTTAGTTAAGTGATCTACAAAAAGGGGAAAAAATTATACACAAATGAAACATTTAACCCCCATTTTCATGAAGCTTCGTTAGTGCTACGTTAGCTAACGAACTTTTAAACCATACTATGGACTTCTCTGCCATCTTGGCTATATATTCCATATGTCAGTTATGAAGCTAACTGCTGTAAATTTTTCAGTTAAATTCAACCGGAGAGAAGATATCTGCAATTTACTTTCTGTTAACTGGCAGTTAAATCTTAACGGAGCTACATGAAAATGGCCGTAAAGTCTTATAAATTTTCTTGAATTTTTCGAAAAATATTTACTTGTTTTTGTGATATCGGCGTGGTGAGTATTGGTCCATGTTTTGATATAGCTCCCATATAGACCGATCTCCCGATTTTACTTCTTGGGCTTCTAAAGTTCCTAGTTTTTATCAAATTTGCCTGAAATTGAAAATATAGAGGTATTTTCGGACCACAAATACGTGTGCCGAAAATGGCGTGTATCGGTCCACGTTTTCGTATAGCCCCCTTCTAGAATCCGTAGTTTTTATCCAATTTGCCTGAAATTACAAATCTAGAGGTATTTTAGGACCATAAAAAGGTGTGCTGAAAGTGGCGTGTATCCGTCCATGTTTTGGTATAGCCCTCATATAGACCGATCTCCCGATTTTATTTCTTGGGCTTTTATAATCTGTAGTTTTTTATCCAATTTGCCTGAAATTAAAAATCTAGAGGTATTAAAGGACAATAAAGAGGTTTTCCAAAAATGGTGATTATCGGACCATGTTTTGATATAGCTCCCATATAGACCGATCTCCCTATTTTATTTCTTGGACTTCCAGAATCCGTAATTTCTATCAAATTTGCCTGAAATTGAAAATCTAGACGTATTTTCAGATCACAAATACGTGTGCCGAAAATGGCGTGTATCGGTCCGTGTTTCGATATAGCCCCCATATAGACCAATCTTCTGATTTTACTTCTTGGGCTTCTAGAAAACGTAGTTTTTATCCAATTTGCTTGAAATTGAAAATATGGAGGTTTTTTAGGACCTATAAATAGGTCTTCCGATTTGGGTTCTAGATTCTAGAAACGCCATATAGACCGATATAGAAGGTGTACTGATCATGAAATTGCTTGAAACTGAATGTTAAATTTCCAGATTTTACTTCTGGTTATTTAATCATTTGCTTTCACACTTACACGAGATGATTATGATTCCCCTAAAGCTCAAATAAATAAATGGTTCTTATAAATCCAGAATTTGAACCAGTCTTTATAGGTAGAATTTTTAAATGTATCGTCGGGAAGCGTACTGGTTGAACTGATCTGCTTGGGAGGAAAACCCCCTGAAATTCTCTATACTCATATTATCAAGTAACCCGCTACGACGAAGAATTTTCAAACGGAAAAATATTTCAAAGGAAAAATAAATATTGCTGTATATACTTGTTATTTTTATATTTATTGTGAAAATAACTAAGCATATAGGCCAATAGAAGATGGTTACAAAAATACCACAAAAATAACTTTACATATATAACTATTTAACTAATATAAAATTAAAAAAAAAAATAGCAATAATAAATTATAATTGGGTAAAACAAAAAATAAATCAAGGTTCATCTATTTCTTAAAAATGAAAAACTATATTAATGATTTAGAAAAAGTGTGAACAATGGATAAATTAAATTGATATATTAAAAATTTATAACAACAAAAATAAATTTATATAAATTACAATGGACTACCAATTATGAATATATATAATTCAATTCAAAGTACATATATATTACAACAATGCGAAAATATACCCAGCAAAAAATTTTGGAAGTTCTTCTAAAGACACAACTTTAAAAGCACTTCAAAAATGCCCTCACAAAGATGTTCTTTATTATACCCACCACCATAGAATGGTGACGGGGGTATATTAAGTTTGTCATTCCGTTTGTAACACATCGAAATATCGATTTCCGAATATATAAAGTATATATATTCTTGATCAGTGAGAAATTCTAAGAGGATATAACGATGTCCGTCTGTCCGTCTGTCTGTCTGTCTGGCTGTCTGTCTGCCTGTTGTAATCACGCTACAGTCTTCAATAATGAAGCAATCGTGCAGAAATTTTGTACAAACTCGTAGTTTGTCTGCAGGCAGGTCAAGTTCGAAGATGGGATATATCGGTCCAGGTTTTGATATAGTCCCCATATA
Organism: Haematobia irritans; assembly: GCF_050003625.1. NCBI lineage: Eukaryota > Metazoa > Arthropoda > Insecta > Diptera > Muscidae > Haematobia > Haematobia irritans. The sequence goes on from NC_134397.1 coordinate 18,865,241, forward strand.
AACCGACCTCCAGATTTGGGGTCTTTGGCTTATAGAAATCGTAGTTTTTATCCAATTTGCCTGAAATTTGAAATCTAGAGGTATTTTATGACCATAAAGAGGTGTGCCAAAAATGGTGAGTGTCGGTATAGCCCCCATATAGACCGATCTCGCGATTTTACTTCTTGGGCTTATAGAAACCGCAGTTTTTATCCAATTTACCTGAAATTGGAAATCGAGAGGTGCTTTAGAACCGTAAAAAGGTGTGGTGAGCATCGGTCCATGTTTTGGTATGGTCCCCATATAAACCGACCTCCCGATTTGGGGTCCTGGGCTTATAGAAACCGTAGTTTTTATCCAATTTGTCTGAAATTGAAAATCTAGAGGTACTTGAGGACCATCAAAAGGCGTGCCGAAAATGGTCCGTATCGTTCCATGTTCTGGTATAGCCCCCATATAGACCGATCTCCCGATTTTACATCTTGGGTTTATAGAATCCGTGGTTTATATACAATTTGCCTGAAATTGGAAATTTATAGGTATTTTAGGACCATAAAGAGGTGTGCCACAAATGTTGAGTATCGGTCCATGTTTTGGTATAGCCCCCATATAGACCGATATCCCGATTTTACTTCTTGGGCTTCTAGAATCCGAAGTTTTTATCCAATTTGCCTGAAATTGGAAATCTAGAGGTATTTTCAGGCCATAAAGAGGTGTGCCGAAAACGGTGAGTACCGGTCCATATTTTAGTATAGCCCCTATAAGAACGATCTCCCGATTTAACTCCTTGGGTTTCTAGAAACTGTAGTTTTTATCCGATTTGCCTGAAATTGTAAATATTCTGGTATTTTAGGCTCACAGAAACGTGTATCGGATTAAGTTTTTATCGGTCCATTTGGTAATGCCTCCATATAGACCGACTTCACTTCTTGAGGGTATAGAAGGTGCACTGATCATGAAAATTGCTTGAAACTCAATGTAAAATTTCCAGATTTTACTTCTCGGGTTAAAATCTACAGGTTTAAGATTTCAAATCAAGACGTTATTTTAAAATTTTCTTGCACACTTACAAGAGATGTTAATGATTCCTCTAAAACTCAACAAACATGGTTCTTATAAATCCAGAATCTGGTATAGTTCTCATAGGTGAAATCTTTAAATTTATCTTCGGGTAGTGTCCTCAAGTCCTCAAGCCCTCCTGAAATTTCAAAGGAAGCTCTAATATTTGGTTCATGGTGGTGGGTATTTAAGATTCGGCCCGGCCGAACTTACTGCTGTATATACTTGTTCATGTTTTAAATGGGTAATTTTTACTTTTTTTTGTTTCAAATAGATTAAAAACAGAGTAAGAATTAATAAAATTGAACAAATTATTCAAATTTTGTCGATAAAAATGCTAAATCCATTCTAGAAAAGTTGCGAATTTTTGAAAAAATTTGAGGTCAGACGTTTCAAACAAGCGTTAGAGTGCATTGGAATTAATAAAGAAAATTTTAAAATTATTTATTTAGGAAAATATCACAACATTTTTTAATTCACATCCAAAAGACTGAATTCAGATCACACCCCAATAGTTGATTCAAATTCAGTACAACGGCTGTTGAAATGGTGGACATCCATCCTATGACAAGCCCATGTTAAATTCATCGCTTTTGCGCCTATTTTGCACCACTTTGGATCTAAAAAGAACATTTTCACTACTTTTGGGGCGACGCTTTTTTTACTTGGTATATAAGAATTTATTATGTATAAATATTTATATAAATTAATAATAATTTAAGATGATAATAATTTAATATATTTTTCTCAGTGCAGGTTATAGTGACAGCCCATTATTTCAGGTCCACTTTGATTATTTAATCAATTGGTTTTAATGGAAGATTGTAAGATTTTTTCGTTTTAATTAATTTGGACTTATGATTAATAACGGCAATTTTGAATTCATTTTCCTTTTATTCGATATTTTAATTTGATTCGTTTCGTTCGATTTTTTTTTGTTAAGTTAATGAAGTTAATAAAAATTAAACCAATTTGCTATAATATTAGTTAAATTTTGTCATTAAATCATTGCATGCGACAAAACGGAAATGTTGACAGACCCCCATACGGCCTGAATTCAAGCACATATATTCAGATAACGTATGAATGCAATACAAAAAAAAAAAAAAAAATACCGGAAATCCATTTAAGTTGGCAATCCACTCAAAAACAATCAAGTGGAAAAGACTACAGTTATAAAGTGCAACAACCACTGGCCGCAAAGGTGCATCCAAAAAAGCAACAACAGGTTGCCAATTTGGCTAACAATATGGCCAAAAAAGAAAATACGAAAATAACAAAAACAAGTCTAAAGCTTGTCTGAAGCAAGTTTATCAAAGGATGAAAGTTATTCAACTCCAAACAAACAAAATTTGGAGAAATAAACTTAAAAAAAAAAACATTTTTTTCAATGAAAAAAAAAAAATGTTGATTTAATGAAGTCAATTCATGACATTGACCACACTTACTTATGTAAATTTAGTTCCGAAAATATTTTTGGGAAACGAAAATTAGCATAAAAAATTATTTCTTGTGTTTACTCTTTTCTGGCAATATTTTTTCGCAATTCTTTAAAAGTCATTTTTTGGATTATTGCGGTTTGGTAATTGTTATAGCAAATGTCCACATAAGGAGTTGCCAACTCATGGCGAATATTAATAGTCGGCAATATAAGAATTTATTTCCAAATGAAGTTAATTTTTGGTGAGATTTACACGCAATTGAAACATCTTTGCTAAAGGTAAGAGACCAGACGAGGTAATTATGATGAGATTTTTTACTGACCATATCTAAAGTAATTGTTAGCTAACAATGGAAGCGAAAAAAAGAGAACGATTTTTGCAAGTAATACGAAGTAATAATTGCCTTTATTAAGTCATACAAGACACTCTTATTGTCTATAGAAATAATTGAAAGAATCCCAAGACTTAAGGTCTTTGAACTGCTTATGATGGCATCAGGCAGAAGGAAAGTGATGAGAGTCATGCAATACCTTACAAAATAAGCTAAATAATATGACTCTTTAAGTTAAAAATACAATTTTGTACATAGCACCAAGTGCCTTATAAGATCAATGCAGAGCTCTATATAAATATTGTTTTTTTTGACAGTGATCGTGGGTAGTCTAGTAAGACTAATTTTTCTCAAAAGACTCATGTCAGCAAATTTTATTTGCTCTCACTTCGACTGAAGCAATTAGTGTGCAGCGTGGTTAGCAACCGTTTACCGATATATTGGTATGTTAGGACAATTTCGTGGTGCATGAACCATCTACTCTCTAAATTAATTGCACCCAGAGAAGGAATATGATCACCTCAACCATGTTTCAAGAGCAAAATGTAATTTTTGAATGGTGACCATTTAACATGTTTGTCGCAACCATGTTATTTTCTCGGACATTATGTGTCTGATTTCGGCAAGCATATAATTTTTGGTGAGAAAACAACATTTTGCCATAAACATGTTACATGGTCACCATCCAAAAATAACATTTTGCTCTTGAAACATGATTGAGGTGATCATATTCCTTCTCTGCGTGTGTGCGTTAGATCGGAAAATACAGGGTGGCTGATATGAAATACAACAAAGTAAAGCGCTATAGGTTTTTATTGATCCAAAGCAAAAAATATCGGAAATAACATCAAATTTTCTAATCAGTTTAGATTTATTCGAATTGGCTACCTTTGGCATGAATTATGGCCTTCAAAAGGTCGACAAAGCCATCACATGCTGCACGAAAGTGGCTCTGCGGTATTTTGCTTCATTTCCGGCGAAACGCCGTCTTAAGATGATCGACACATTGGCAATTTTAGTCAGTGTTGCCAGTATTGGGGATTTACCACCAAATTGAGGATGCTAATAAAGGTATTCACATACAAATAAATGTCAGTTTAAAAATCCAAATTATGACCGATACATCGAAGTAAAAAATATTTTCTTAATTCCAAAAAACTTTAAACCAAAGATGCTACATTCTCAAAATAAGTCTTACCCTATGTTTGAAGCGTTTTTATATTAAATCTAACGATTCAATATTTCAGTTAATTTAAGGACAATTTCTTTAAATCAAAAATGTATTTCTTTATTTTAAGGAAAATTTGCCTTAGTTTAAAGACATGTAACTTTAACGAAGGGACACAAATGTTAAAAATGTGTGTCCTATATTTAATGAAACAATTTTTTGAAGCAAAGATTATAAACTTTCTTTTAATTAAAATTTTATTATTTTAAAGAAATTTGTCCTTAATAGTGTGTAAATTGCGCATCCCCAAATTGAGGTTGCGTAATCTTTAATATCACGCAAATATTTTTTTCAGTATGGGGACGAAATTTCTGAGTTCTTTTTTTTTATTAAAATTTTATTTCTATATAGAAAATTGTCTCAAAATTTTATTTCTATTTATTTCTTCATTTCCGGCGAAACGCCGTCTTGAGAAAAAAAATTAGGAAGTTCTTCCAAAGGCACAACTTTAAAAGCACTTCCAGAAGATGCGCTCCCAACGGTGTTCTTTATTTGAACTACCCAGGAAGTTCTTTTAATTCAATTTTTTATAACTTGTTTTTTCATACTTTTAATGGGTAATTTTAACCTTTTTGCTTTAGAGTAAGAATTCATAAAATGGTGCAAATCATTTAAATTTTGTCGAAAAAAATGCTAAATCCAATTTGAAAAAATTGTGAATTTGTGAAAATACTTGATTGAGGTCAAACGTTTCAGACAAGCGTTAGAAATCCATTAAAAATTACAAAAAATTATAAAAATTATTTATTTGACAAAAAACCACAGAATTTTTTAATTTACATCCAAGACATTGGATTCGGATCACACCTAAAGAAGTGATGGAAATTCAGTGCAACGGCTGTTGAACTGGAGGACTTCCGTCCTATGACAAGCCCATGTTAAATTCATCGCTTCTGCGTCAATTTTGTACCACTTCCGGTTCCAAAAAGAACATTTTCATTACTTTTTTGGCGACGCTTTTTTTGCTGGAAAATTTTATAAAAAATTTATTTCTACAGAAAAATTTCTCAAAACTTTATTTTTATAAAAAGTTTTCTCAAAGTTTTATTTTTTTTTTGTATTTCTATTTATTTTCTCAAAATTTTATTTCTATAGAAAATTTTATAAAAATTTTATTTCTACAGAAAATTTCCTCAAAATTTTATTTTCTATAAAATTTATTTCTATACTTCTATAAAAAGTTTTCTCAAAATTGTATTTCTATTTTTGTATATCTATTTATTTTCTCAAAATTTTATTTCTATAGAAAATTTTATCAAAATTTTATTTCTACAGAAAATTTTGTCAAAATTTTATTTCTGCAGAAAATTTTGTCAACATTTTACTTTTACAGAAAATGTCAAAATTTTATTTCTATATAGAAAATTTTCTCAAAAATTTATTTCTATTTAGATTTTTTTTTTCAAAAATTCTACCAATCTACCAAACAATAAAAAAATCTACCTGTTCTTGTAGAATTCTATCAACTTTGGCAACGTATCTACCACTCAATTTTACTACATGAATATTTGGAAGTAAATTTTCGTTAATAAATACAAGGTGATCGAACTCCCATTTTCATATCTCCAGCATTTGGAAGACTGTCACCTGTCTCTTGTGTTGTGGTTCGAAATCTTGATCTTATTACAGCTTGCTGGATTTGACAAAATTTAAATTATTACTGATTTTCTACAGCAGAGACTCTTGCTTTATTAAAAAAAAAACTTGTCAAAAATGTATTGGGAATTTTTGTGAGGAATTTAAGTCTAAATTAAATTATTACTGATTTTCTACATCAGAGCCTCTTGCTTTATTAAAAAACAAAAACTTCCCAAAAATGTATTGGGAATTTTTGTGAGGAATTTAATTCTAAATTGGGGATTTTCGGGGACGAAAACGTCATAATTTGGGGACAAGAGCTGGAAAAATACTGGCAGCACTGGTTTTAGGTTTTGCCCCAGGGGCAAATGTCTAATGGATTGAGATCCGGAAATTTTGGTGGATATTATGCGGTAGATATGAAGCGACGAATTTTCTTTGTAAGCCATTTTTGGTAGACACGTGCGTGAGTGCGAAAGTGCTGAGTCCTGCTGGAATGTCCATGGTCAGCGGTTGAAAGGTTTGTCTACCCAGGGTTTCAATACTGCCTTTAAGACATTTTCATTCATTTGGACCCCATGGTCGATTTGGACCCCACGTTCGATGAATATGAGCGGGAAGCGACAATCGCCCGTTATAATTTCTGATGGCCAATTGAAGATACAAATTTTCAGTTGACGTCTTTGAAATTTTGTTGAAATTTTTTAGACCAAACTCAATTTTCACCCGCTGATTCCATTCTCACAATATGTTCAGCTCACGAGAAAGTTTTCTACCAATACGGAGTGGCTTTCACTTTTCAGATCATTTCTGGTTTTGTTACCCGGTTTCTCGTCCACATTTTGGAAGTGATGCCACACTTCCAGTATTGGGAGTGTAAAAGGGTTTTAACGAAATGTACACACAAAAAAATTTTTTTCTGATTCAATCACGAAATTAATTGATCCAATTAATTTTTAATTGAAATGTCTTCAATCACAGAAATGATAGTATCAATTAAAAAATTAATTGAAGGCCAATTAAAAAGTTAATTGATCCAATTAAAAAATTAATTGATACTATTATTTTTGTGATTGATTTTTGTTTCAATTAAAAAATTTGTTGAATCAATTAAATTTTTAATTGAATATTTTTTAAAACTCAATTAAAATTTTAATTGGAAACATTTTCGTGAAATTTTTTTGTGTGTATGTGAATATGAGATTTATTTGCAATGATGGAGGGTTCTAACGATAGGGTTTCCAGCCAAATATAAAGCAATCACACTATCACTGAAAAAAAAAAATATTGTCGTGCGGCCTAAGATTTCATGTCCTTAAAATACGAATGTGAATTTAGCTTAGAATACAAGACGTATTTCTCTAATATAAAGTTTTTTTTTCCTTGGCTAGAAGTCGATAAACCTTTCAATGAAGCCGTTTTGTCCTTATAATTAAGTCATTTGACTTAAAAAAGGGTATCATAACGTGAAAGAAAAATTTTTTGGGTAAAGGTCAACTTGACTTTAATAAATTAATTTTAATTTCTGAATTATTAAAGTCAAGTTGACCTTTACCCAAAAAAATTTTTCTTTCACGTTATGATACCCTTTTTTAAGTCAAATGACTTAATTATAAGGACAAAACGGCTTCATTGAAAGGTTTATCGACTTCTAGCCAAGGAAAAAAAAAAACTTTATTATGTGATTAATTGATTCAACCTTCTACACATGCCGTAGATTTCCTAGCAATGTGTTCTCAGAAGAGCATACGAGAGAAATATTATGAAAGGATGTATGAGATTTATGCTACTAACCATTGCCAGTAATAAATACCAATATGGGTATACAATTTCGAATCTTGCGAAAATCTTAATAAACCACAAATTAATATATCAAATCCCACACCTTGAAGACCAACCTTGATACAAATTAAATATTTTCTATATTATTCCAAAACTTTCAGTACTCAATAGTTATCTGATAGTTGATCTCTTCTCAAAATTATTGAAGATTATCTCGTTTATGTCGCGTAGAGGCTAATTAAAAAATCTAAGCTCAGCAATAGAACATTATTTACTCGGAGACATTTGAAATATTTCTTTCCCTCAATTTGATCGATGACAAAAATGATTTTGCAATTTATTGCAAATAGAGCAATGGCTTATCCCTCGCATCCATCTATGTACCTATTCCAAATTGTTTAGTTTGCAATCCAAGTTAAATTAGCTTTTATGAACTGCATAGAAATCAAAAGCAAAACAAAAACGGATGAACAAATTGCTTAATCACTTTTTAATAGTCTAAGGTTGATGCTATCTTTTGAAATTTCTATTTTAGTCAAATTGATATTGGTATGTTATTGGGCTTGTAATTGAGTAGAATATTTGATTTCTCTGAGATTTAAAAATAGTTTTCCTATAAAATATTGACTTTTGAGCATTGTAGAAAAAACCGAAAAATTTAATTTAAATATAATTACACGTACAAAATAAATTAAACATTAAATTGCCTTTTTATCTAACAATTTTGAAGATTATGTTACGAAAGTTTAAGATAAGTTACCACAACCAACGAGTAATTCGATTGTGGATCTTTACTCGTAGTAGAACTTTGTATGCAATCCATGAAGGAGGCTACATAAGATTTAACCGGGCCGAATTAATGGCCGTTTATATTTATTTCTATTGGTGACAAAATTCACAATAACGCATTTCAATGTCATTCGCTGGAAACGTCCATTTAACGCCATTCAACGCTCTCGTGTTTTAGCCAATAAGGCAAACTTAAGGTAACACTTTAAGGTTAACCCAATGCATGCCAATATCAACAAAAATAATTACAACAAAAACTTTCAAAATAGCTAAATGGCATTGTAATAATAGACCTTGTGTTTCAAGCAAGGTGGCCAAATAATTTTGGCCTTTTAAGGATCCACTGGCTGCGTGACTTCTTGCAACAGAAAATCCTACAAATTGCGTGTAAATTGCAAAGAAAATGGTTTATATAAAAAAACTTAAGAAGCTACACGGATAAAAAAGACTGTTTTTCATATGTTTGGCTATAAACATTATATGTTTGGAACACAAATTTTTAAACACAATATTTTTGAGTGCAAGCATATAATGTTCATAAACTAGCATAACATGTTTGGGACATATATGTTAATATGTTAGAACATATTATGTTTGGGACATAAAATGTTTGTAAATATAATATGCTTGGATGCAAACATATATTAATTTAGAAATAGCCTATAAACATATATGTGTTTAGTAGCTTGGAGCGCTATTTAACAGGGAGCGATATTGAATTAAGTTGGTGGTTGTTGCTTGTTATTACAAAATTAACATTTTATTTTTCCTTGGGCAATTGATCAGCTACTTCTTTGATCCTTACAAACTGTGTGGTCCGCTGTTCGAATCCCCGTCCGGCAAAAGGTAAATTTAAAATAAAAAAATAATAAAATTGAATAATTTCTTCTACAATGTTTGTATTGCAGAAAAAGGTGCTAAGAACTAAAAAATCTCGTGGAAGTGAGAAAGATGTGGGGGAATATATAATTAGGCAGAAACAAAATTTTGAGCATTCAGGTCGAAAACCTATGTTGTTAGCACCTATATTACCTGTTTATTTTCATAATTCATTATGATTGTAAATATATAAATAAATAAATAAAATTTTGAGCACAATATTGTTTGGGAGATTTTTTTTAAGCATATAATATTTTTGGGTGCAAAATGCTTCCAAACATATTATATGTTCACATAATAACATATTGTTTTTTGGAAGACAACATTATTGAATTTGGATGCAAAAATACAAAATGTTTGGAACTTAGCCTACCCAAACATATATTGTTTAGACCAATATGCTTTCAAACATATTATATATTGGAAGAGATCAAACATATAAATGTTTGGGCAATACCCAAAAATGTATATGCTTGAAGCAAAATATGTTTGGGAGTATATGTTACAGAGGCGATTTTTTGTGAGGGTGTAGTTTGTTTTGTATTTTTTTTATAAAAAATAATTTTTATTTATATGCAACGGTTCTATTTGTGACTTGAGGCTAAGTGTTGAGGAGACCAAACCAAACCTTATAAATATGGCATACTAACCCATTTCATCATATATAGCTGTCTATATGACAGAGACACAAATATACATTATCGTAAACTTGTGCATGATCTGCATATTGTATTGGCATCAATATTACTATTGCTACTAATTAATTAATATTTTTTCAACGTAGACAATGTCAATCATCTTTCAATGTAATCGCGTAGAAAACCCGTATTTGTTTTTGTATGGAAATTGTATTGAAGTAGGCTTGAAAACTTATATAGATTTATTTATTTATTATAGGATATCTCTTTTTGTTAAATTCTGAAAATTGTTTGATAGTTTTGGAATGTGGAAGTTTCGAAACGATCGTCCATCCAATCATCTTGCAGTCTAAAGGGCTTTGCCCAAATAAATTGGGCAAAAATACTTTTCCTCTGTTGGTCAAAGTACTCTTGTTGTTTATTCAACGTATGGTTTTAAGCTAAACTCAAAACAATAATAATAAATAAAGTTTCATTACACCAGCTTGTGTGTGCCCAACAATATGGTCTAAAAGAGAACTTCTGCAATGTATGCGATGTTTGGGCGTTATTGCGTGTTGATGACAATAAAGGTCTACATGAGCCATTTAATAGTGTGTTTGATTGCAAAGAGAAGGGTTCAGGGTCACGGTTGTCACTTGTAGCAAAAATAATCTACTAAAATTTGAAGAAAATTTTACCAAAAATCTACCAAATTTAAAAAATCCTTATTTTAAATTATTTGATCAACTTTTTGTGGTTAGTATGAAAATTTTTTCTTCGAAAAAAATGTTTTATTATTTTATTTTGGAAGTTATTTCAGTATTTATAGTACCATATATTTTGATCTCTTCTATTAGCGACAATTTATTTGGTTATATAACATAAATATTTCTTGAATTGCAAATGTGTCAAATTGTAAATGTTATAACGATTTGGACCAACCAACAAGAGAAAGTTTCTATTTCTACAAAAATGGAGACCTTACTTAGAATCGATTTTGATATTGATGATCTAACACGAAAATTAATATTTTGAATTTATAGAAAATTTTGACAATATTTAATTTCTATAGAAAATGTTATCAAAATTTAACTTCAATAGATATTTTTGTAAAAATGTTTACTTCCATAAAAAATGTTGTAATAATTTTATTTCTATAATAAATTTTGTTAAAATTTTGTTTCTGTAGAAAATTTTCTCAAAATTTGTACTTCCATAAAAGATTTTGTCAAAATTTCTCACCTATAAAAAATTTTGTCAAAATTTTATTTCTGTAGATAATGTTTTAAAAATTTTATTTTATAGAAACATTACTAACAATTTTATTTCTATAGAAAATTTTCTTAAAATTTTATTCCTAGACAAAATTTTTTCCAATTTTTATTTAGTCAAAATTTTATTTCTATAGAACATTTTGTCCAAATTTTATTTCTATAGCAAATTGTGTCAAAATTTCATTTCCATAGAAAATTTTGTCAAAATTTTATTTCGATACAAAATTTTGTCAAAATTTTAGTTCTATAGAAAATTTTGTCAAAATTTCATTTCGGGAGCCACCGTGGTGCACAGGGTCGTGGGTTAAACCCCAGTTTCAACCAAACACCGAAAACTTTTTCAGCTGTGGATTATCCCACCTCAGTAATGCTGGTGACATTTCTGTGTGTTTCAAAGCTTCTCTAAGTGGTTTCACTGCAATGTGGAATGCCTTCGGACTCAGCTATAAAAAGGAGGTCCCTTGTCAGTGAGCTTAACCTAGAATCGGACAGCACTCAGTGATAAGAGAGAAGTTCACCACTGTTGTATTACATTGGACTAAATAGTCTAAGTGAGCCTGAAATATCGGGCTGCCACTATACCTAACCTAACCTTCATTTCCATAGAAAATTTAAAATTTTATTTCTATAGAAAATTTTGTCAAAAATTTTATTTCTGTAAAAAATATTTCAAAATTGTATTTCTATAGAAAATTTTGTCAAAATTTTATTTCTATAGAAAATTTTGTCAAAATTTTATTTCTATAGCAAATTTTGTAAAAATTTTATTTCTATAGCAAATTTTGTCAAAATTTTATTTCTATAGAAAATTGTGTCAAAATTTTATTTCTATAGAAAATGTTGTCAAAATTTTATTTCTATAGCAAATTTTGTCAAAATTTTATTTCTATAGAAATTGTGTCAAAATTTTATTTCTATAGAAAATTTTGTCAAAATTTTATTTCTATAGAAAATTTTGTCAAAATTTTATTTCTATAGAAAATGTTGTGAAAATTTTTTTTCTATAGAAAATTTTGTCACAATTTTATTTCTATAGAAAATTTTGTCGAAATCTTATTTGTATAGAAAATTTTGCCAAAATTTAAATTTTATTTCTTTAGCAAATTTTGTCAAAATTTTATTTCTATAGAAAATTTTGTCAAAATTTAAATTTTATTTCTTTAGCAGATTTTGTCGAAATTTTATTTCTATAGCAAATTTTGTCAAAATTTTATTTGTATGGAAAATTTTGTCATAATTTAAATTTTATTTCTTTAGCAAATTTTGTCAAAAAATTTCTATAGAAAATTTTGTCAAAATTTTATTTCTATAGAAAATTTTGTCAAAATTTTATTTCTATAGAAAATTTTGTAAAAATTTTATTTCTATAGAAAATTTTGTCAAAATTTTATTTCTATAGAAAATTTTGTCATAATTTTATTTCATTGTTGTTGTTTTTTATTTCAGCTTAAAACCATACATTGACTAAACTACAAGAGTAGCTTAACCAACAGAGGAAAAAAAATGTTTGTCAAATTTATTTGGGCAAAGCCCTATAGACTGCAAGATGGTTGGATGGACGCACGTTTCGGAATTACCACATTCCTCATCAGCATCCTCTACTTGCAGCAAAACTATCAACCAATTATCAGAATAAATTCAGGCAGTTTATTAAACCCAACAAAAACCACACTTGAACCCTCCGAAAAAAGGTTTTACATTGATAGCCGGCTTATGCCGAAATAAATTCGAAACAAACATATCTCTTTTCCTATGCCACTGTCAAATCATCGATTTGAATTCACATGGCTGGGTTTATTTTGAGCGTGCCTCCTCTTCTTTTTCCATTTGTTTTGTTTTGTTATTGTTGGTTTTGTTCTTTAAGCATTGTTGTTGTTTTTATTTCAGCTTAAAACCATACATTGACTAAACTACAAAAGTAGCTTAACCAACAGAGGAAAAAAATGTTTGTCAAATTTATTTGGGCAAAGCCCTATAGACTGCAAGATGGTTGGATGGACGCACGTTTCGGAATTACCACATTCCTCATCAGCATCCTCTACTTGCAGCAAAACTATCAACCAATTATCAGAATAAATTCAGGCAGTTTATTAAACCCAACAAAAACCACACTTGAACCCTCCGAAAAAAGGTTTTACATTGATAGCCGGCTTATGCCGAAATAAATTCGAAACAAACATATCTCTTTTCCTATGCCACTGTCAAATCATCGATTTGAATTCACATGGCTGGGTTTATTTTGAGCGTGCCTCCTCTTCTTTTTCCATTTGTTTTGTTATTGTTGGTTTTGTTCTTTAAGCATTGTTGTTGTTTTTTATTTCAGCTTAAAACCATACATTGACTAAACTACAAGAGTAGCTTAACCAACAGAGGAAAAAAATGTTTGTCAAATTTATTTGGGCAAAGTGTGGTTTTTGTTGGGTTTAATAAACTGCCTGAATTTATTCTGATAATTGGTTGATAGTTTTGCTGCAAGTAGAGGATGCTGATGAGGAATGTGGTAATTCCGAAACGTGCGTCCATCCAACCATCTTGCAGTCTATAGGGCTTTGCCCAAATAAATTTGACAAACATTTTTTTCCTCTGTTGGTTAAGCTACTCTTGTAGTTTAGTCAATGTATGGTTTTAAGCTGAAATAAAAAACAACAACAATGCTTAAAGAACAAAACCAACAATAACAAAACAAAACAAATGGAAAAAGAAGAGGAGGCACGCTCAAAATAAACCCAGCCATGTGAATTCAAATCGATGATTTGACAGTGGCATAGGAAAAGAGATATGTTTGTTTCGAATTTATTTCGGCATAAGCCGGCTATCAATGTAAAACCTTTTTTCGGAGGGTTCAAGTGTGGTTTTTGTTGGGTTTAATAAACTGCCTGAATTTATTCTGATAATTGGTTGATAGTTTTGCTGCAAGTAGAGGATGCTGATGAGGAATGTGGTAATTCCGAAACGTGCGTCCATCCAACCATCTTGCAGTCTATAGGGCTTTGCCCAAATAAATTTGACAAACATTTTTTTCCTCTGTTGGTTAAGCTACTCTTTTAGTTTAGTCAATGTATGGTTTTAAGCTGAAATAAAAAACAACAACAATGCTTAAAGAACAAAACCAACAATAACAAAACAAAACAAATGGAAAAATAATTTTATTTCTATAGAAAATTTTGTCAAAATTTTATTTCTATAGAAAATTTTGTCAAAATCTTATTTGTATAGAAAATTTTGTCAAAATTTAAATTTTATTTCTTTAGCAAATTTTGTCAAAATTTTATTTCTATAGCAAGTTTTGTCAAAATTTTATTTCTATAGAAAATTTTGTCAATATTTTATCTCTATAGAAAAGTTTGTCAAAATTGTATTTCTATAGAAAATTGTGTCAAAATTTTATTTCTATAGCAAATTTTGTTAAAATTTTATTTCTATAGAAAATTTTGTCAAAATTTTATTTCTATAGAAAATTTTGTCAATATTTTATTTCTATAGAAAAGTTTGTCAAAATGTTATTTCTATAGAAAATTTTGTCAAAATTTTATTTCTATAGAAAATTGTGTCAAAATTTTATTTCTATAGAAAATTTTGTCAAAACTTTATTTCTATATTTGTCAAAATTTTATTTCTATAGATAATTTTGTCAAAATTTTATTTCTATAGAAAATTTTGTCAAAATTTTATTTCTATAGCAAATTTTGTCAAAATTTTATTTCTATAGAAAATTTTGTCAATATTTTATCTCTATAGAAAAGTTTGTCAAAATTGTATTTCTATAGAAAATTTTGTCAAAATTTTATTTCTTTAGCAAATTTTGTCAAAATTTTATTTCTATAGAAAATTTTGTCAAAATTTTATTTCTATAGAAAATTTTGTCAACATTTTATTTCTATAGAAAATTTTGTCAAAATTTTATTTCTTTAGCAAATTTTGTCAAAATTTTATTTCTATAGAAAATTTTGTCAAAATTTTATTTCTATAGAAAATTTTGTCATAATTTTATTTCTATAGAAAATTTTGTCAAAATTTTATTTCTATAGAAAATTTTGTCAAAATCTTATTTGTATAGAAAATTTTGTCAAAATTTTATATTTTATTTCTTTAGCAAATTTTGTCAAAATTTTATTTCTATAGCAAATTTTGTTAAAATTTTATTTCTATAGAAAATTTTGTCAAAATTTAAATTTTATTTCTTTAGTAGATTTTGTCGAAATTTTATTTCTATAGCAAATTTTGTCAAAATTGTATTTCTATAGAAAATTTTGTCAAAATTTTATTTCTATAGACCATTTTGTCAAAATTTTAAATCTATAGAAAATTTTGTCAACATTTTATTTCTATAGATAATTTTGTCAAAATTTTATTTCTATAGCAAATTTTGTCAAAATTTTATTTCTATAGAAAATTTTGTCAAAATTTTATTTCTATAGAAAATTTTGTCAAAATTTTATTTCTATAGAAAATTGTGTCAACAATTTTTTCGATAGAAAATTTTGCAAAATCTACCAAAACTTCAAGAATTCTACAAATCTACCAAACAGTAAATAATCTACCATTTTTGGTAGAATTATACCAACTGTGGCAACCGTGTTCGCGGTTCGATTATTTGTTAGTGTTACAGAAAAAAATGCTAAGAACTAAATAAACCACGTGTACGTTAGAATTATATGAGCCAGAAAATTTTTTTATTCCCAAAACCTCATTAGTAGTCAGGGTATAATAACTTTGATCTGCCAAGAAATGTGTCTACCAGAAATATTGATTTTAGAACCCATTAAATATATGTATACCGATCGCTCTAGCCCGTGGTGTCCGTCTGTCCATCTATTTGTTATTACGGTCGCAATCATTAACCGATTTTGATGAAATTGGGTACATGGCATTTTTGTGTCACTAAAACGAACACTATTGAATTTGGAAAAAATTGGATCAAATTTTGTGTCAGCCGCCGCCGACAAATATGGGTCGGCTTCATTCTCTCATTGCGCTTCTCCAAATGTAGCGTAAAGTAATTTAAATCACTACCTCTTAAGTGTGCAAAATTTCATCGAAATCGGTTCAGATTTAGATATAGTTCCCAGAGTTGCCAGTAGTTTTCTAACTCTTGTCCCCAAATTATGCCGTTTTCGTCCCCAAAAATCTCCAATTTAAATTTAAATTCCTCTCAAAAATCTCCAACACATTTTTGACAAGTTTAAAAAATAAAAAAAAATAAAGCAATAGGCTCTGCTGCAGAAAATCTGTAATAATTTAAAAATAACAATCTTTTCAAATCCAGCAAGCTTCAATAAGTCACGATTTTGAACCGCAACCCTAAGAGAGTAGTGATCGTCTCTTAGTCTAATGCTCGAAATATGAAAATGGGAATTTGGTCACCTTGTATTTATGGACGAAAATTTACTTCTAAATATTCAAATATCAAAGAGGTACTTCATAAATATATCTATAGAAAATTCTTCTTCTTTCTATAGAAATAAAATGTTGACAAAATTTTTTAAATTTTGACAAAATTTTCCACAGAAATAAACTTTTGACAAAATAAAATTTTGACAAAATTTTCTAAAGAAATAACATTTTGACAAAATTTTCTATAGAAATAAAATTATGACAAAATTTTCTATAGAAATAAAATTTTGACAAAATTATCTATAGAAATAAAATTTTGACAAAATTTTCTATAGAAATAAAATTTTGACAAAATTTTCTATAGAAATAAAGTTTTGACAAAATTTTTTATAGAAATAAAATTTTGACAAAATTTTCTATAGAAATAAAATTTTGACAAAATTTTCTATAGAAATAAAATTTTGATAAAATTTTCTATAGAAATGAAAATTTGAAAAAAAATTCTATAAAAATAAAAAATCTATAAAAATGAATTTTTCTATAGAAATAAGATTTTGACAACATTTTCTATAGAAATAAAATTTTGGCAAAATTGTCTACAGAAATAGAATTTTGACAAAATTTCCTATAGAAATAAACTTTTGGAGCGTAATTTTTAAAAATAATTTTAATTATTTTATGATTTTTGTAAAATCTATGTGCTTGCTTACGGGTGTTTTCGTTCATAAAATGGCGGCGAAAAATAGCGAAAAATAGCGAAAAATTTTATGCAAAACAAAATATTTTTACAATTTTTTGAAATGTGTGACGCGATACATAGCCCGATTTTCCCACATTTTGGCCATAAAACGTTTATGTATTAATCGATCTTACTCACCGTTGGCCAAATCTAATCTTCTATAGTAGTAACTATACCTGCAAAGTATCTTCGAAATCGTTTAAGATTTAGATATAGTTTCCATATTTAAGTGTCACCCGATTTTCTCAAATTTGGCCATAATACACAAAAAAAAATTCTGATTCAATTACGAAATTATTTAATCCAATTTATTTTTTATAAAAATGTCTTCATTCACGAAAATTAAAGTTTTAATTGGGCATAAAAAATATTTGATTAAAAAAATTAATTGATATGATCAATTAAATTTTTAATTGATTCAATTAAAACGTT
The DNA here is from genome assembly GCF_050003625.1 of Haematobia irritans. Lineage (NCBI taxonomy): Eukaryota > Metazoa > Arthropoda > Insecta > Diptera > Muscidae > Haematobia > Haematobia irritans. Next base: position 18,882,707 of record NC_134397.1, read on the forward strand.
TATTAATTTAATGCAATTAAATTTTTAATTGATTCAATTAAAATTTTAATTTGATAACATTTTTAGTTAATTGATAAATTTAATTTGATTACATTTTTAATTGATTCAATTAAAAATTTAATTGATGTCGATTGGAAAACTCATTTAGCTTTTTAATTGATTCAAATTAATTATATAATGAAGCTTCAATTCAATTTTAATAATAATTTTTTATTTAAATCAGTTAAAAAATTAATTAATTATTAAAAAAATAATTGTTTAGTAAAACTCTCGACAATTTTCAAAAACCTTTCAGTATTTCTTAATTTTCAAAATTTCTTGTTAAATTGTTTTTCATTATTAGATTTGGTTCTAATCATGTTACACATGAATTTTGTAACACCTTGTTGTGCTTGCGTTGTAATTGCTGTCATTTGATAATGGCCGCGAATTTCCACATTAATATGTAAGGTTGCAAATTGTTCGATTTTATGATGACAATTGTCTACCATATGTGTGCTAAATACGTTAGCAATGGTTTTATTTTCAACACTCCCTGAGCCAACAAAAATAAAACTATTTTTAATAGGCATAAATTATTTACAAGAATGTCTATTGTGAATAGAATTTGTAATTTCGATACGAAACACCTCAATCAAAAAATATACAAAATTGAAACTAATTGATCATCGTAAGCTATTGAACTAGAACGTGGATAGATGAAGGTTATAAACAAAACATAATAGTTACGTAGAAGCCTCTATTGGCCATGAGCATTAATTAGCAATATCGTAAACACTTTTAATTTTAATTTCCGAAAATTTCCAGAAATCATTTAATGAATATTTTATCCAAATATAGCCTTACACACATATAGTAAATGAGCTCGTATGGAGTAATGTAATGTATCACATCTATTTCCGGTAGAATTTCCAATTGTACACAAAATCTAGGTGCATATAATTTCCATTCGATTTAATATAATTAATTTTTTTTTTTTGTAAATATTTAAAACTGCTTGATCATCTTTGTAAATTTGACAATTTCTGAAAGTCATTATTTATTAGCTGAGAAAGGAGAATCTTCTATACGAATGTTATTTGTGTAAAAATTGTAATTAATTTGTAACTGTCTACAGCCACTTCACTTCAAATGTGAGATGATAATAACTTACATCGTCTTAATTACTTTTTCCCATTTATATTATTTTATATTATAACATCTTTATTCAGCTCGTTTCATTACAAAATTAATTAAATTAAATTGATGACTTTATAATTTAAAATGTTTATGTTTATATGAATCATTCCATAAGAAGAATAATGTATATATTCTAAATTAAATTTGTTTGTAGTAAATTATTAATTTAAATAATTTAAATATTTTAAATTAATTAAATTAAATTGATAACTTTATAATTTAAAATGTTTATGTTTATATGAATCATTCCATAAGAAAAATAATGTATATATTCTAAATTAAATTTGTTTGTAGTAAATTATTAATTTAAATAATTTAATATATAGTATTTAGAATTTAATTGATTAGTGCTTAATTAATACATGCAAAAAATAAATTTTTACTTTGGGAAACGGAATTTTTGACGAACGAAGTATTATTTTGTTGTTGAAGTTATTCCATTCTATGGTCTAAAATTTCGTTTCGGAGAAAATATTTATTTATTATTATTTGATATTTAATATTATGAAACTAAATGAAGGTTCACTTTAATAAACCTTTACCATCGTTTTGTTTCTTTGCAGGTATGTATTTCCCATAAAGTGTATTCAATTATTCCTTTCAAAATAATGTAAGTAATAGTGGCAATGAACACGAATCATTTTTTGTTTTCTTATCGAGAACCTCCAAATATTTTTCCTAAAATTTAAATTACCAAATGACACGTAGTTAGTGTGAGTGATGAGCTCGTGAATACAACCAGAGAAGGTATATGATCACCTCAAACATGTTTCACAATACTTTTTCGCGGGGAGCTTGTAAAATGTTTGTAGCAAAATTTTGACAAAAATTTATATTGAAATGAAATTTTGACAAAATTATCTATAGAAATACAATGTTGAGAAAATTTTCTATAGAAATACAATTGTTGTGATATGTAAGAGTGGGAGTCGGGACGAGAGTAGTGATGTGCTGTACCGAGGTCCGCAAGGCAAGTGGACTGTATGTATGGAGCAGGTCGCTTGGGTAAACTTCAGAGACGGGAGGGGGCTTCAATGACAGAAGAAGAATTCAGATTGATGCGCTGAGCCAGACATAACATCTCTCGAAAAGAGATATCATGTACAAGAGGTAGAGAAATAAAAGAGGGAGTATTAAGATTTTGAATTCAAATGTATTTGGGTAGTGTGTGCTCACCGTTGTAATGCAGATATGTAAGTGGTTGTTTTGTTCTACATTTACTTGCCATGAAATATTTTAACCATAAATGAACAATTCACAATAATATACAGTGGTTTTAAATCTAGTAATTCAAAGCATCTTTGATTATTCAAACGTAATAAACAATAGGTGATATACAAGATGTAAGTCTAAACTCATAAGTTTAGACAACAATTTTGAGAAAATTTTCTATAGAAATAAATTTTGAGAAAATTTTCTATTGAAATAAAATTTGGGCAAAATTTTCTGTAGAAATAAAATTTTCTATAGAAGTTAAATTTGGACGAAATACTTTATAGAAGTGAAAATTTTGACAAAATTTTCTAAAGAAATTAAGTTTAGGTAAAATTTTCTATTGAAATAAAATTTTGACAAAATTTTCTATAGAAATAAAATTTTGACAAATTTTTTCATAGAAATATTATTTTGAGAAAATTTACTAAAGAAATAAAATTTTGAGAAAAATTTCGGCTCAACTGCAGTTTATGGGCCCCTCACCGAATTGCTTAAAATTAATATATGTTGTGTCATTCGGTGAGCTGATTCCAACAAAGTGACCCATACCCGGGGGAAGTACCCGGGTCTTGAGATATAGCCCTTCAAAGGGTCAATAAAAACTTGATATATCTCTTTTGTTGCCCAATCTAGACAAACTTGGTATCATATGAAAGCTTATTCAATGCGCTTTTATACGCAAAAAAATTAATATTTAATTTAGTTTGGGAGATATAAATAAAAAAATAAAATGTTTACCCTATTTTTTTTTATTTTCGTTATATCTCAAAAAGTCTTCGATTATACCCTAACATGTTTTACACATAGATTGAAAGCCTATATTCTGGCCTTTCGATTGATGTACAACATGTCTTTATAAGTCCACTTTTAGCAAAGTTATGGAGTTTTTATTCTGAGAAGAAAAAGAAAAATGTATTATTACTGAAATATTTTCTCCCCTTATGTTTGCGTTAGCCAACTTTGGACTCTGTCCATAGGATAAAGTCTTAAACCCCGACCGAAGGCCGGCTACATTTCCCCCCTTGGGCCAGCGTTAGCCCACTTAGGACTCTGTCCATAGGAGAAAGTCTTAAACCCCGGCCGAAGGCCGGCTACATTTCACCCCTTGGGCAAGCGTTAGCCCACTTTGGACTCTGTCCATAGGAGAAAGTCTTAAACCCCGGCCGAAGGCCGGCTACTCTCCCCCTTTGGGTTAATACTTATAACATACAAAAATTATTTCAGTAATAAAACTTCTTCTACTCAGAATAAAAATTTCATAACTTTACTAAAAGTGGACCTATAAATACATGTTGTACATCAATCAAAACGCCAGAATATAGGCTTTCAATCTATATATAAAAAATGTTAGGGTATAATCGAAGCGTTTTTGAGATATAAGGAAAAAAACAAAAAATTTGGGTAAAAATTTTCTTTTTTTATTTTTATCTCCCAAACTAAATTAAATTAAAAAAATATATATACAGTATAAAAGTGCATTGAATAAGCTTTCATATGATACCAAATTTGTCACGCTTGGGCAAAAAACAAAAGAGATATATCAAGTTTTTATTGACTCTTTGGAGGGCTATATCTCAAGACCCGGGTACTTCCCCCGGGTATGGGTCACTTTGTTGGAATCAGCTAATCGAATGACACAACATATATTAATTTTAAGCAATTCGGTGAGGGGCCCATAAACTGCAGTTGCTCCAAAATTTCTACAGAATTAAAATTTTGGCAAAATTTTCTATAGAAATAAGAAATTTTGTGAACATTTTCTACAGAAACAAAATTTAGACATAATTTTCTAATTTTTGGACACAATATTTTACAAAATTTTCTATAGAAATAAAATTTTGACAAAATTTACTAAAGAAATAAAATTTTGAGAATACTTTATATAGAAATAAAATTTTGGGAAGATTTTCTACAGAAGATGAGAAATTTTGACATGTTCTACAGAAATAAAATTTTAACAAAATTTATTTATAGAAATAACATTTTAACAAAATTTTCTATGGAAGTAAAAATTTTCACAAAATTTTCTTTAGAAGTAAAATTTTGAGAACATTTTCTATTTCTATAGAAAATTTTGTTTTTATAGAAAATTTTGTCAACATTTTATTTCTATAGAAAATTTTGCCAAAATTGTATTTCTATAGAAAATTTTGTCAAAATTTTATTTGTATAGAAAATTTTGACAAAATTTTATTTTTATAGAAATGTTTATCAAAATTTTATTCCTATCGAAAATGTCGTCTTAATTTTATTTCCAAAGAAATTTTTGTCAAAATTTTGTAGGCAATTTTGTTAAAATTTTCTTTTTATAGAAAATTTTGTTAAAATTTTATTTATATAGAAAATTTTGTCAAAATTTTATTTCTATAGAAATTTTAATCAAAATTTTATTTCTATAGAAAATTTTGTCAACATTTTATTTCTATAGAAAATTTTGTCAACATTTTATTTTAAAGAAATGTTTATCAAAATATTATTTTTATAGAAAATTTTGTCAAAACTTTATTCCTATCGAAAATGTCGTCTTAATTTTATTTCCAAAGAAATTTTTGTCAAAATTTTATTTCTATAGAAATGATTATCAAAATTTTATTTCTATAGAAAATTTTGTCAACATTTTATTTCTATAGAAAATTTTGTCAAAATTTTATTTTTATAGAAAATTTTGTCAAAATTTTATTTTTATAGAAATGTTTATCAAAATGTTATTTTTATAGAAAATTTTGTCAAAATTTTATTCCTATCGAAAATGTCGTCTTAATTTTATTTCCAAAGAAATTTTTGTCAAAATTATATTTCTGTAGACAATTTTATTAAAATTTTATTTTTATAGAAAATTTTGTTAAAATTTTATTTATATCCCTTTCCGACTTATAGCCGATCCACGTGATAGATTTTCCTAAATTTTTGAATTCTGTTATTTATGTGTACAAAGAACATTTTAAATTATTAAGTTTGTTCAGTTTGATGTTGTATCCTGTTTTTTCAGGATACGCACAATTGTTGCAGTCCCGTAAATTCCGGTAAAAGCCCGGACGTAAAAATACAAAAAACACAAAATAATCACGAAGTTACTGTTTGCATACAATATTTAATATGTTTTCTTATTGAAAAAACTTGTTTGATGAAATATTCCACAATTTAAATAATTTTAATTTATTTGCAAACTTACCTCTTCCACTCATTTTTACAAATACGCAAAGTTCACTGCTGAAACTACAAAATTAATATGAAAAACAAATATTTATAACGGTTCTTCACATTCTTAGACAAAGAGAGAGCATACACAATTATGTTTTTGCCGCTCTTATCGCAGTACGTTATATATTAAATAAATTATAGAGACTTAAACTTACCCGCAGAATTGTGCGTACACGGTCGGAAAGGGATATAGAAAATTTTGTCAAAATTTTATTTCTATAGAAATGTTTATCAAAATGTTATATTTATAGAAAATTTTGTCAAAATTTTATTTTCATAGAAAATTTTGTCAAAATTTTATTCCTATCGAAAATGTCGTCTTAATTTTATTTCCAAAGAAATTTTTTGTCAAAATTATATTTCTGTAGATAATTTTGTCAAAATTTTATTTCTATCGAAAATGTCGACTTAATTCTATTTCCAAAGAAATTCTTGTCAAAATTATATTTCTATAGATAATTTTGTTAAAATTTTATTTTTATAAAAAATTTTGTTAAAATTTTATTTCTATAGAAAATGTTGTCAAAATTTTATTTCTATAGAAATTGTTATCAAAATTTTATTTCTTTAGAAAATTGTGTCAATTGTTCTACAGAAAATTTTATAAAAATTTTATTTCTATAGAAAATTTTGTCAAAATTTTGATTTTATGAAAATTTTGTTTTAATAGAAAATTTTGTCCAAACTTTATTTCTATAGAAAAATTTCGTAATTTTTTTATTAAGTTTTGTCAAACTTTTATTTCTATAAAACTTTTGTCAAAATTTCTATAGAAAATTTGGTCTTAATTTTATTTCTATAGAAAATGTTATCTTAATTTTATTTCTATAGAAAATTTTGTCCAAACTTTATTCCTGTAGAAAAATTTCTTAAAATTGTATTTCCGGGCTAAATCCGGACTAAATCTTGCGATTTAGCCTATAGCGACTTGAAACATAAGTTCTACGTCATCAGCTCAGCATTCAACCCTTGAAAATATAATTTTTAGGCTATTGAGTGCAAATAGGTTTGGTGGCAGCCCGATGTATTAGACTCACTTAGAGTATTCAGTCCAATGTGATACCACATTGGTAAACTTCTCTCTTATCACTGAGTGCTGCCCGATTCCAAGTTAAGCTCAATGACAAGGGACCTACTTTTTATAGCTGAGTCCGAACGGCGTTCCACATTGTAGTGAAACCACTTAGAGAAGCTTTGAAACATTCAGAAATGTCACCAGCATTACTGAGGTGGGATAATCCACCGGTGAAAAACTTTTTGGTGTTAGGTCGAAGCAGGAATCGAACCCACGACCTTGTGTATGCAAGGCGGGCATTAACCATTGCAGCCACCGTGCCATTAAGGGTATATGGAAGCCACTTTTGCGGTTTGGCTATGGAAATTTCATAAGAACAATTTTATCCTGTAGACGTGGTTGTAGTGGTCATTTGGATGTTATTGCTTTTCATTATTAATATTAGAGGTGTGCACGTGACACGAAATTTTCGTGACACGCGTGATTCACACGTGAATCACGTGAGTCGTGAACAAAATCCAAAGCAAGTCTCGTAAATGTGCGTGAATTGGACTAAAATAAATATGACGTGCATGAGTGTTCGTGAGAAATAAAATCGGTTCGTGAATGTGCGTGAATAAAATTTCAGCAAAATCACGCTCACGAAAAAAAAACCGAGATTAATTTCATACTCGTATGTTAACTGAAATTAATTTAGCTCTCGAACTATATTCTATTTTTGAATTTTGTTACCTTTGCTGATTTCCGTTTGGAAAATGCCGTGAGTCTCGTGAATTTGTCGTGAATCATATGAATTGTCATGAATCGTGCGTGAACTTGAGTCATTAAAAGTAGGTAGTGCGTGAGTACTGGTTTTCATTTCGTGAATGTGCGTGAGAGGGATTGGCTACCACACGTATCGTGCGTGAGCGTGCGTGTATGAACATTTTGCTTCGTGAATGTGCGTGAGTGTGAATGACACTTCAGTCACGCGCACACCTCTAATTAATATCATACATTCCTCTTTATAGTAAGAAAACATCCTATCATTTATTGATATTAGTGATAAAAAATAAAAATAATACCGAAGTAACACCTCTTATTGGAAAACTTGACCCATTTATCCAATAACATTGAAGTGCTTGTGTTTAAACCGCAAATGCCAGGGTTGCCCCTTTTTTGTACATGTTCCGAATAAACAATTACTGAATTTTCTCCTTAGTCCGTCATATCTTAGCTACCCAGTACTAAAATATAATAAACCTATTGTACACACAAAAAAAAATTTTTCTGATTCAATCACCAAATTAATTGATCCAATTAATTTTTTAATTGAAATGTCTTCAATCACGAAAATGATAGTATCAATCACAGTTTTAATTGGGCATAGAAAAAATTCTTGATTAAAATATTAATTGATGTCATTAGCAATTTTCAATTAATTTTTTAATTGATTCAATTAAAAATTTAATTGATTTTGAATGCAAACCTCAATTAATTTTTTATTTAAAACGGTAACTATTTTCAATTACTTTCTGAATTGTCTTAGAGTTTTTATTTGGATTAAGAAATGTTCATCACTTTTTTTAACTGACTTAGTCTTCCGAATTTGATTAAAAAGTTAATTGTATCAATTAATTTTTTGATTAAAAATTTTAAAATTTTCAATCATTCACTTAATTAACTTTATGTTCTATCTTGATTAAAAAGTTAATTGTATCAATTAATTTATTAATTGAAAAAATATTCAACTTCAATTAACTTTTTAATTGGAAATATTTTGGTGATATTTTTTTCTGTGTAGATTTATCATTGAATTGCCCATAGATATTTTGCAAAAACTCAATATAAATGAAATATTTGTTAATTATCAAAAGATTTATTATTATTGTTACAACAAGGAATCATGATCATGATTTTCAATTAAAAATATTGAATACAAGTACGTGCTTACTTACAAGACAAAAAAAAAATAGAAAAGAAATTAATTCTAAACAAGCCAGAATATGTGGGGGACGGTAAGGCCAATAATTCAAAATAAAATAATAGCCAAGACAACGGTGTTTTTCGAACTATAGAAGAGAGAGGGTTTCCCTTAAACGAAATGAAATGAAAAAATCGGGCATTCGCTAATAAACAAAAAAAAATCTCAATAGCTTTTTATATAATGGGGAATTTTGTAATATATACCTTTTAAATATATTCAAAGACTTTATTACCTTGTTCATCTTCCTATTTCTCCTTTGAATATGAATACAATCGAACCGAAAGGCATATAAAGCTGTCTAAATTGACACCTTCACCATGAAAAACAAAAGTGATGATGACAAACAAATAATACAAACAAAAAACAAAACTGAAATAATTTTAATATTCCAAACAAATATTTTCCCATATGACTTTGACAATAAACCTACAATATCACAGTTTTTGTTTTAGTTGATTTGCTTTTGTTATATATTTTGTAATAGATAAAATGATGTGCACATCTTGTGGAAAATTTAGTGGTTAATATAAAAATGACATTTAAACGTCAATGTTTATTGTTTTTTTTATTAAATTTACCCACAATAATCATCGAGAATATTTTGTCTGAGAAACTATAATAGGAAAATAAAAGGAAGCAAAATATCAATATGAGGATGATTGACACAATATGTCATTGGCACCAGTTGGGAAATTATTCAATATTAAATAGGATTGGTTCTTCCGAAAACGAAAGTAAAAAATATGTGAATGACATGTGCCCATAGAAGAAAAGTTTTTACACGAAATGATTAGAATGGGCATCTCTCATATCAATGAGTGCAGCCTGTATCTAAATATATTGATTGATCTCACATTTGTAGACAATTTCAAATTTCAAATTTCCATAGCCTTTAGTATAATTTTTTTCATTTTTGTAAAATAAACAAAATATAAATAAATTTAGTAAGATTTATACTTTGACCTTTTATAATTAATGTTTAATTATTAATGTAAAAGCTTTAATCCCTTGCCTATTTTCTATCATCATCTTACGATGCAACCTTTTTGTCACAACCTTTTTTTGTACTTTTGACTTGTACGTGTCCTATGGTAATTATTGTTGCGAGCGAACCATAATTCTGCACTCCACGTAAATGAAATCTTCATAAAAATAGCAGGCTAACAAGAGAAGTGCAAATAAAAATCATATAACAGAGTAAATAATCATCAGGAAATTCCACTAGACGTATAAGCAACTTAAAGGGTACACTTTAAATAAAAAATAGTTTCTCTGAAAGAAAAAAATTACACCAGCGTTTTGTATTGCTTCAAGATAGGCCCCCGCTTTGGCGATCACCCCTTCCCTTCGGTGAACAGTTCTTTTCATCGATGATATTCCATTCCTACTGAATATTTTTATGAAATCTTTTTTATGGCCTATTTATTATTTATCAATGCTCATTTAGTGGATTTTTAAAATTTTGCTATTACTGAAAAAAATCGACCTTTGGTTTTGTAACTTTCAACGTTTCGATGAAAAAGGAACTACTTTACATTATCATGTCAATTCAAAGTTTATTTTTCAATTGTATCTTTAAAAATATTCCTTTTTCGATCTCTATTAGAATATTTTACACCACCTTCAAACAAATCGAAAGTACGTCCAAGTCTTTATCACTAAAAAAATTAATTGGGGCCGAAAAAGTGTTTAAAAAAAGTTTTATCATTTTATTTTAGAAGTTTACTTCTTATTAACGACAATTTTTGGGAGCATAAATATGCCCTGCAACTGTAACTGTGTTAAATTTTAAATGGGTCTTCCCAAGAGGGAAATTTTGTATAGAACATTTTTTTCTATAGAAAATTCTCTTTAGAAAATTGTATAAAATTTTCTTTTCATAGAAAATTTTGTCAACATTTTATTTCTATAGAAAATTTTGTCAAAATTTTATTTATATAGAAAATTTTGTCAAAATTTTTTTTTCTATAGAAAATTTTGTCAAAATTTTATTTCTATAGAAAATTTTGTTAAAATTTTATTTCTATAGAAAATTTTGTTAAAATTTTATTTCTATAGAAAATTGTGTCCAAATTTTATTTCTATATGAAATTTTGTCAAAATTTTATTTCTATATGAAATTTTGTAAAAATTTTATTTCTATAGGAAATTTTGACAAAATTTTATTTCTATAAAAAATTTTGTCAAAATATTATTTCTATAGAAAATTTTGTCAAAATTTTATTTCTATAGATTTTTTTTTTAATTTTACTTCTACTGAAAATTTTTCTAAAATTTTATTTATATAGAATTTTTTTTCAAAATTTTATTCCTATAAAAAATTTCGTAAAAATATTATTTCTATAAAAAATTTTGTCAAAATTTTATTTCTATAGAAAATTTTGTCAAAATTTTATTTCTATAGAAAATTTTATCAAAATTTTATTTCTATATAAAATTTTGTTAAAATTTTATTTCTATAGAAAATTTTGTTAAAATTTTATTTCTATAGAAAATTTTGTCAACATTTTATTGTTATAGACAATTTTGTCAAAATTTAATTTCTATAGAAAATTTTGTCAACATTTTGTTTCTATAGAAAATTTTTTTCAAAATTTTATTTCTATAGAAAATTTTGTTAAAATTTTATTTTTATAGAAAATTTTGTTATAGTTTTATTTCTATAGAAAATTTTGTTTCTATAGAAAATGTTGTCAAAATTTTATTTCTATAGAAAATTTTGTCAAAATTTTATTTTTATAGAAATTTTTGTCAAAATTTTATTGTTATAGAAAATTTTCTCAAAATTTTATTTCTTTATTTCTATAGAATATATAAATTTTGTCAAAATTTAATTTCTGTAGAAAATTTTGTCAAAATTTTATTTCTGTAGAAAATTTTATCAAAATTTTATTTCTATATAAAATTTTGTTAAAATTTTATTTCTATAGAAAATTTTGTTAAAATTTTATTTCTATAGAAAATTTTGTCAACATTTTATTGTTATAGACAATTTTGTCAAAATTTAATTTCTATAGAAAATTTTGTCAACATTTTGTTTCTATAGAAAATGTTGTCAAAATTTTATTTCTATAGAAAATTTTGTTAAAATTTTATTTCTATAGAAAATTCTGTCAAAATTTCGTTTCTATAAAAAAATTTTGTTAAAATTTTATTTCTATAAAAATTTTGTCAACATTTTATTGTTATAGACAATTTTGTCAAAATTTAATTTCTATAGAAAATTTTGTCAAAATTTTATTTCTATAGAAAATTTTGTCAAAATTTTATTTTTATAGAAATTTTTGTCAAAATTTTATTTCTATAGAAAATTTTTTTCAAAATTTTATTTCTATAGAAAATTTTGTTAAAATTTTATTTCTATAGAAAATTTTGTCAACATTTTATTGTTATAGACAATTTTGTCAAAATTGTATTTCTATAGAAAATTGTGTCACATTTTATTTTTATAGAAAATTTTGTCAAAATTTTGTTAAAATTTTATTTCTATAGAAAATTTTGTTAAAATTTTATTTCTATAGAAAATTTTGTTATAGTTTTATTTCTATAGAAAATTTTGTTTCTATAGAAAATGTTGTCAAAATTTTATTTCTATAGAAAATTTTGTCAAAATTTTATTTTTATAGAAATTTTTGTCAAAATTTTATTGTTATAGAAAATTTTCTCAAAATTTTATTTCTTTATTTCTATAGAATATATAAATTTTGTCCAAATTTAATTTCTGTAGAAAATTTTGTCAAAATTTTATTTCTATAGAAAATTTTGTTAAAATTTTATTTCTATAGAAAATTTTGTTATAGTTTTATTTCTATAGAAAATTTTGTCAAAATTTTGTTTCTATAGAAAATGTTGTCAAAATTTTATTTCTATAGAAAATTTTGTTAAAATTTTATTTCTATAGAAAATTTTGTTAAAATTTTATTTCTATAAAAAATTTTGTCAAAATTTTGTTTCTATAAAAAATTTTGTAAAAATTTTATTTCTATAGAAAATTTTGTCAAAATTTTATTTCTATAGAAAATTTTGTCAAAATTGTATTTTTATAGAAATTTTTGTCAAAATTTTATTTCTATAGAAAAATTTTTTCAAAATTTTATTTCTATAGAAAATTTTGTTAAAATTTTATTTATATAGAAAATTTTGTCAACATTTTATTGTTATAGACAATTTTGTCAAAATTGTATTTCTATAGAAAATTTTGTCACATTTTATTTCTATAGAAAATTTTGTCAAAATTTTATTTCTATAGAAAATTTTGTTAAAATTTTATTTCTATAGAAAATTTTGTTAAAATTTTATTTCTATAGAAAATTTTGTTATAGTTTTATTTCTATAGAAAATTTTGTCAAAATTTTTTTTTCTATAGAAAATGTTGTCAAAATTTTATTTCTATAGAAAATTTTGTCAAAATTTTATTTTTATAGAAATTTTTGTCAAAATTTTATTGTTATAGAAAATTTTGTCAACATTTTATTTCTATATTTCTATAGAATATACAAATTTTGTCAAAATTTTATTTCTATAGAAAATTTTGTCAAAATGTTATTTCTATAGAAGATTTTGTTAAAATTTTATTTCTATAGAAAATTTTGTCAAAATGGTGTTTCTATAGAAAATTTTGTCAAAATTTTATTTCTTTAGAAAATTTTGTTAAAATTTTATTTCTATAGAAAATTTTGTCAAAATTTTATTTCTATAGAAAATTTCGTCAAAATTTTATTTCTGTAAAAAATTTGTGAAATACCTCATATTTGGAAAGGAATAACTGGCAAAATCTACCAAAACATCAAGAATTCTACCAAACTACCAAACAGTACAAAATGTACCAATTTGTGCCTTCACGATTTAAATACTTTTTAAAAGAATTATTAAAGGTGGAAGACATGGATCCAATTTTACTTTAAGCTCTTGAGACCAGACCAGATAGAAAATTTTTTTCAAAATTTTATTTCTATAGAAAATTTTGTTAAAATTTTATTTCTATAGAAAATTTTGTCAACATTTTATTGTTATAGACAATTTTGTCAAAATTGTATTTCTATAGAAAATTGTGTCACATTTTATTTTTATAGAAAATTTTGTCAAAATTTTGTTAAATTTTATTTCTATAGAAAATTTTGTTAAAATTTTATTTCTATAGAAAATTTTGTTATAGTTTTATTTCTATAGAAAATTTTGTTTCTATAGAAAATGTTGTCAAAATTTTATTTCTATAGAAAATTTTGTCAAAATTTTATTTTTATAGAAATTTTTGTCAAAATTTTATTGTTATAGAAAATTTTCTCAAAATTTTATTTCTTTATTTCTATAGAATATATAAATTTTGTCAAAATTTAATTTCAGTAGAAAATTTTGTCAAAATTTTATTTCTGTAGAAAATTTTATCAAAATTTTATTTCTATATAAAATTTTGTTAAAATTTTATTTCTATAGAAAATTTTGTTAAAATTTTATTTCTATAGAAAATTTTGTCAACATTTTATTGTTATAGACAATTTTGTCAAAATTTAATTTCTATAGAAAATTTTGTCAACATTTTGTTTCTATAGAAAATGTTGTCAAAATTTTATTTCTATAGAAAATTTTGTTAAAATTTTATTTCTATAGAAAATTTTGTCAAAATTTCGTTTCTATAAAAAAATTTTGTTAAAATTTTATTTCTATAAAAAATTTTGTCAACATTTTATTGTTATAGACAATTTTGTCAAAATTTAATTTCTATAGAAAATTTTGTCAAAATTTTATTTCTATAGAAAATTTTGTCAAAATTTTATTTTTATAGAAATTTTTGTCAAAATTTTATTTCTATAGAAAATTTTTTTCAAAATTTTATTTCTATAGAAAATTTTATTTCTATAGAAAATTTTGTCAACATTTTATTGTTATAGACAATTTTGTCAAAATTGTATTTCTATAGAAAATTGTGTCACATTTTATTTTTATAGAAAATTTTGTCAAAATTTTGTTAAAATTTTATTTCTATAGAAAATTTTGTTAAAATTTTATTTCTATAGAAAATTTTGTTATAGTTTTATTTCTATAGAAAATTTTGTTTCTATAGAAAATGTTGTCAAAATTTTATTTCTATAGAAAATTTTGTCAAAATTTTATTTTTATAGAAATTTTTGTCAAAATTTTATTGTTATAGAAAATTTTCTCAAAATTTTATTTCTTTATTTCTATAGAATATATAAATTTTGTCAAAATTTAATTTCTGTAGAAAATTTTGTCAAAATTTTATTTCTATAGAAAATTTTGTTAAAATTTTATTTCTATAGAAAATTTTGTTATAGTTTTATTTCTATAGAAAATTTTGTCAAAATTTTGTTTCTATAGAAAATGTTGTCAAAATTTTATTTCTATAGAAAATTTTGTTAAAATTTTATTTCTATAGAAAATTTTGTTAAAATTTTATTTCTATAAAAAATTTTGTCAAAATTTTGTTTCTATAAAAAATTTTGTAAAAATTTTATTTCTATAGAAAATTTTGTCAAAATTTTATTTCTATAGAAAATTTTGTCAAAATTGTATTTTTATAGAAATTTTTGTCAAAATTTTATTTCTATAGAAAAATTTTTTCAAAATTTTATTTCTATAGAAAATTTTGTTAAAATTTTATTTATATAGAAAATTTTGTCAACATTTTATTGTTATAGACAATTTTGTCAAAATTGTATTTCTATAGAAAATTTTGTCACATTTTATTTCTATAGAAAATTTTGTCAAAATTTTATTTCTATAGAAAATTTTGTTAAAATTTTATTTCTATAGAAAATTTTGTTAAAATTTTATTTCTATAGAAAATTTTGTTATAGTTTTATTTCTATAGAAAATTTTGTCAAAATTTTTTTTTCTATAGAAAATGTTGTCAAAATTTTATTTCTATAGAAAATTTTGTCAAAATTTTATTTTTATAGAAATTTTTGTCAAAATTTTATTGTTATAGAAAATTTTGTCAAAATTTTATTTCTTTATTTCTATAGAATATATAAATTTTGTCAACATTTTATTTCTGTAGAGAATTTTGTCAAAATTTTATTTCTATTGAAAATTTTGTTAAAATTTTATTTCTATAGAAAATTTTGTTATAGTTTTATTTCTATAGAAAATTTTGTCAAAATTTTGTTTCTATAGAAAATGTTGTCAAAATTTTATTTCTATAGAAAATTTTGTCAAAATTTTATTTTTATAGAAATTTTTGTCAAAATTTTATTGTTATAGAAAATTTGATCAACATTTTATTTCTATATTTCTATAGAATATAAAAATTTTGTCAAAATTTTATTTCTATAGAAAATTTTGTCAAAATGTTATTTCTATAGAAGATTTTGTTAAAATTTTATTTCTATAGAAAATTTTGTCAAAATGGTGTTTCTATAGAAAATTTTGTCAAAATTTTATTTCTTTAGAAAATTTTGTTAAAATTTTATTTCTATAGAAAATTTTGTCAAAATTTTATTTCTATAGAAAATTTCGTCAAAATTTTATTTCTGTAAAAAATTTGTGAAATACCTCATATTTGGAAAGGAATAACTGGCAAAATCTACCAAAACATCAAGAATTCTACCAAACTACCAAACAGTACAAAATGTACCAATTTGTGCCTTCACGATTTAAATACTTTTTAAAAGAATTATTAAAGGTGGAAGACATGGATCCAATTTTACTTTAAGCTCTTGAGACCAGATATTTTCTCACTGTGTATTATTGTTTAAATTATTAACTAATTAATACTAAAGTCAAAGTTAAACCGACAACTTAACACACACATCTATATACAGTCAAACTAGAAAGCAAAAGTCACGATGTCTACCTAACCACTGGCATACCAATTCATAAGCGAAGCGTTAAAATGTTTACTTACTCAGCGTAGCTTACGGCTCTTACCGCTAGCCAAAAGAAATGTGAAATAACCATCTCCAGTGGCCAACTGAAATGCGTGTCATGCCAACATTTGAACCCGACATTATGGCAATATACCTGTTGCCTAAGTCATATGGCTTATTTCGGTGTGCTTATAGCTCGATTCCACTTCCATAGCCAAAACATGCTGTTTTCATTTCAACAGAGGAATACTAAATTGTTGCTTAAATAGCCGATTCCTGCCTAACCCTCGCTGCAGTTTGGCATTTCATTCATTCACCTTCGAATGTTTTTATGGCAAATTTAATAGATGTGCAAATGTAATTTAAAGTAGTTTCCTTTTGTTTTTGCCAGCATCCATAAACATAGAAGTTTTCTGTTTGTTCTATGTGACTTTAATGGCTTCTGTGCTGTTGAAAGAGGTCCCACTTGCAAGGATGGGTGAAATTCTAGGAAAATTTCAGACGATTCATTTATCCTTATGTAGTTATTGTGGTTTTGAAAATGGAATATTTTTTTTGTTTCCTACACACAGAAACATATATTTCTGATTCTATGACGAAATTAATGAATTTTTATTTTGGATCAAGATTTTTCCAAATTAATTTAATATCATTTAAAAGTTAAAATTTTACTTCGATAGAAAATTTTGTAAAATTTTATTTCTATAGAAAAGTTTGTTAAATTTTATTTCTATAGAATTTTTTTTTCAAAATATTATTTCTACGGAAAATTTTTGTCAACATTTTATTTCTATAGAAAATTTTGTTAAAATTTTATTTCTATAGAAATTTTTCTCAAAATGTTACTTCTATAGAAAATTTTGTTGAAATTTTATTTCTATAGAAAATTTTGTTAAAATTTTATTTCTATAGAAAATTTTGTTGAAATTTTATTTCTATAAAAAGTTTTGTCAACATTTTTTTTCTATAGAAAGTTATCGCAAAATGTTATTTCTATGTAAAATTTTTGCATAATTTTGTGTCTATACGAAATTTTTTTAAAGTTTATTTCTATACAAAATTTTGGCAAAATTTTATTTCTATAGAAATTATTGTTAAAATTTTATTTCAACGGAAACTTTTGTCAAAATTTTATTTCTATAAAAAATGTTGAGAAAAAATACCGATTTGACGAAAATGGACCAAAATCAACCAAATTCCATTTAGTCCGACCATCGGACCAAATTTAAAAATTAATAATTTTTTGGACCAATTTTGGTCCGATCGTCTATCTGCACGCAAAAAAAGTGTACCGAAAATGCTTTTCTTTTGTTAGAGTTTTTTGAATTTATTGGAACATTTTAAACTTTTATCACTAAAAAAAATCGTTTGTTACAAAATTATTATTTTTTTTTTTAATAAAAAAAAATACTTTTGAACCAACAACACAGTCCATTTCGTTTATATCAAGCACTGTTCTTTTCTGACTTTAAGTCTTTAATAAGACAAATAGTTACACATAGTAAAAATTTAATATAGTAGTATGTAATGTTGAACACCTTTGCGGACTCTTCCGAACATATCTGGAATATATGTAAAAAAACTTTTTGGTCTTCGGGATTGAACCCAGGACTCTTGGT
Source organism: Haematobia irritans (assembly GCF_050003625.1). Classification (NCBI taxonomy): domain Eukaryota; kingdom Metazoa; phylum Arthropoda; class Insecta; order Diptera; family Muscidae; genus Haematobia; species Haematobia irritans. Next base: position 18,900,728 of record NC_134397.1, read on the forward strand.
ATGCAAGGCGGACGTAGCAACCACTGATCCATAGTGCCCAAAAAAAATGTATGTTTCTGTTAAATAAAACTTGTTTAATCGTCTTGTGCTCGCCGCAAACTATGCTATAAAAATATAACTTAGAACGATAATTTTCTATTGATGACAATAACAGCTACGTAACCCAGTGGATAGTGTGTTGGATTACAAATTGCATGGTACCCGGTTCGATTATCCGTCCAGGCGAAAGATAAAATTTAAAAAATTTATAAAATTGAATAATTTCTTCTACATTGTATTACAGAAAATGGTGCTAAGAACTAAAAAACCTCGAGGAAGAGAGAAAAATGTGAAGCAAAATGCAATTAGCCAGAAAAGATTGTCTTTTTGAGTTAGTCTTTATGAAATTGTTTTACATCCTGGAAAGGAATAAACGTTTATCACAAAAAGTATATACTTTTCTTCCAAATAAACTCCCTTGCTGCGCAAAGCAAATTAGAAACGTCTTTGTCTAAAATTTCGTTTGGGAGAAAAGAATTATTTTTTTGCGTGTGTGAACACATTTTTGTGATCACAGTCTAGGTCGCAGTTTCAGTCTAATCGACTTTAAATTTGGCACAAGTTTCTGTTTTGGGTTAGAATAAAGCCCTATTGATTTTCGAAGAAATCGGTTCAGATTTAGATATAGCTCCCATTTATATCTATCGCCCGATATGCACTTATATGGCCCCAGAAGCCACTGTTTTACCCCAATTTCGTTGCAATTTTGCACAAAGAGAAAAATTAATACTGTAGTCAAATATGCCAAATTTTATTGAAATCGGTTCAGATTTAGATATAGCTACCATATATATCTTTCGCCCGATTTAGACATATATAACCACAGAAACCAAATTTTTACTCCGTTTTATTTTAAACTTTGCACAGGGAGTAGAATTAAGGTTCTTGATGTGTATGCTAATTTTGGTTGAAATCGGCTCAGATTTAGGTATAACTCCCATATATATCTCTCGCCCGATTTTGAGTAATATGACCACAGACGTCAAAGTTGTTATCCGGTTTATGTGAAATTTTTCACAGGGAGTAAAATCAACATAGTTACTATGCTTGTCAAATTTGGTTGAAATCGGTTCAGATTTAGATATAGCTTCCATATGTATGTTTTTCCGATTTGGACAAAAATGACCAAAATACCCACATTTTCCTTATAAAATCACCACTTCTAAGTCGAAAAATTGTAGAAATGACTCCAATTTGCCTATACTTCTAAAACATATCTATCGACCGATAAATCATAAATACACTTGTGCGAAGTTGGCTCAAAAATGGTTCAGATATAAATGTTTCCCATATTTTTATACCCTTCACCACTACTGTGGTACAGGGTATAATAAGTTTGTGCATTTGTATGTAACGCCAAGAAATATTGGTCATAGACCCATCTTTTAGTATACCGATCGGCTTAGAATTAAATTCTGAGTCGATTTAGCGATGTCCGTCTGTCTGTCTGTCCGTCCGTCCGTCCGTCTGTATATGTAATTTTGTGCACAAAGTACAGCTCGAAATTTAAGTCCGATCGTCCTCAAATTTGGCATAGGGCCGTTTCTTGGGACAGAGACAATCGCTATTGGTTTTGGAAAAAATCGGGTCAGATTTAGATATAGCTGCCATATATATATTAATCCCCGATTCGGTCATAGTTAGCGTGTTTATCAACCGATTTTCTTGAAATACCGTACATCCAAATATTTTATGAGTCTCGAAAATCTTGCAAAATATCAGCCAAATCGGTTCAGATTTAGATATAGATCCCATATATATCTTTCGTCCGATTTAGACTCATATGACCACAGAGGCCAAAGTTTACTACCGATCTTCGTGAAATTTTGCTCAGAGGGTAGAATTGACATTCTACCAATGCTTGGTAAATTTGATTGAAATCGGTTCAAATTTAGATATAGCTCCCATATATATCTTTCGTCCGATTTGAACTTATATGGCCACAAAAGCCAGTGTTTTGCCGTGATTTGCTTCAAATTTTGCACAAGGGGTACGTTTAATAGTATCGTTAAGTGTGTCAAATTTTGTTAAAATCGGTTCAGATTTAGATATAGTTCACATATATATCTTTCGCCCGATTTGGACTTATATGGTCTTAAAAGCCAGAGTTTTGCCCTGACTTACTTCAAATTTTGCACAAGCGGTACTTTTAACGATACTATTGTATGTGCTAAATATGGTCAAAATCGATGCAGATTTAGATATAGCTCCCTTATATATCTTTCGTCCGATTTGAACTTATATGGCCTCAAAATCCAGGGTTTTGCCGTGATTTGCTTCAAATTTCGCACAAGGAGTACGTTTAGTAGTATTGGTAATTGTGCCAAATTTGGTTCAAATTGGTTCAGATTTAAATATGGCCCCAAATATATCTTCCGTCCGATTTGCACTCATATGACCAGGGGGCCAAAGTTATACTCCCATTTACGTGAAATTTCGCATAGATAGCAGAATTATTATTCTAACTATACCTGTCAAATTTAGTCAAAATCGGTTCAGATTATATATAGCTCCCATATATACGTACACCAGAGTTGGGGAAATATGGTAGACTGTTACACATTTTAGACCCATTTTCAATGGAAGTTTCCTCCAATTAACTGGATAGCGTTAGCCGATTTAAATTTTAATTCTAGAGATTTTGTAGAAGTAAAAAAATTGTCTCCTTTATATAGCTTCCAGCAAATGTGAAGTAGTTGATATGGTAACACAAATTTTGGCCTACATAGGGGTGAAGGGTATAATATAGTCGGCCCCGCCCGACTTTAGACTTTACTTACTTGTTTTTTACTAACATTGTGTTCCACCCCAGGGCATTAGCCGACCTACATTTAAAGTTTAAAATTTTTGTAGAACTCTAACAATTTTTTTCCAGATCGGGTCAGATTTAAATATACGAGTATGTATATGGGAACATAATCCTTTATATAAGACTTCATATATAGCACCCAACACATTGGACGGATTTGATATGCTATCGAAAATGTGGATCCACAAAGTGGAGCAGGGTATAATATAGTCGGCCCCGCTCGACTTTAGACTTTCCTTACTTGTTTATTTATTTGTTTGATAGAAAGGATTTTTTTTAATTTGTTCCATTTGATTGATTTATTTTGCAATTGATTCCTTGGATCAATTATTTCAACTCATATTGGTCAACAAAAACCATATTTTCACTCCTTTTTGCATTTTTGTTTTCGCTTTCATCTGTGAAAGACGAATACCGGCCTTTACTCCAAAATTATATTTCTTATATACTTTTTAATTCTTTTATAATCCACAAAATTTCCACACGAAATATCATAAAATCTAGCAAAAATCCTTTGTAAAGTCATTTGGCAATGAATTAAGCACTGACTGACCTTCAGAGATTTTCCCAAAATTTACACAAACACATCATATGAAAATAGGATAGTAGTTATTTCTCTGCATTTATTTAGCAGATATTCAGGGGAATAGACACTTGGCACCCAATGCGATGTAGATCGATGGGTATGATGAATTCATCCACATTTGTTAATCCCAACAAAGTAAGCTTCCCCCCCCCCCCAGGATTGGCCATAAAAACGTTGGCCCATCACAACTCAACAGGAAGGAAATGACTTTGAAGAGAATTCAATCAGTCAACCAGAGAGTCGTTAAAATCTAAGGCCAGATTTCATTTGAATTTCAAATCGACCATATTAAAGTCAATATAGTTTCTTCTTTTTTTCTGTCCACAGTCAACTGTTCTCTTTTGCTCTTGAGGGTGTTAAATTGATTTCAAGAGATGCATGAAATTGCAAATACACTTCAAAGAGGTGTGACGGCAAAAAAAAAGTGTTATAGAGAAAAGCCCCCTCATTAATCACCTATAAGATTGGTCGAGTTGAGTGATGCTGGCACATTTCTTACCGCAAAGGCCAATTGCAAGCAGACTATTTGCGAAATACTTCGCTTTAAGCACTTGTTGCTTGTTTTTTTTTTTTTTGGGAGGAAAATTAATTTCTTTCTCGCTTACCATGGGATATTTGCCGCCAAATTATGGTCAATGGTTCTGAAAATATCTTTGAGATTAATTGAAAATGGCTGGTGGTTTTTAAAAATGTTCTTCACACTTATGAGTGTTGTCATCGACTATTGCAGATATCATGCACGGCGGATGTTGTGTCTGTTGCATACTTTGTAAAGAAAAAAAATCTGACAAGTGTAATACTTTCTTGTTTTTCATGTTTTCCTCTATGCTTTAAATAATCATAATTTTTTATTTAAATAAATGTTTGAAAACAATAAAAAGTTGAACGCAACGAAAAACAAAACCCAATGATGTTGTCAACAATATAATATTATTAATGGTAGTGCCAGTCATTAGCCATAGTAAATGGTTAGCAAAACCAAACGTCAACAAAAGGCAAATTAAAAAAAAAAAAAAACAAGTATATACGGCTGTAAGTTCGGCCAGGCCGAAGCTTATGTACCCTCCACCTTGGATTGCGTAGATACTTCTACTGAAGACTGTCATCCACAATCGAATTACTTGGGTTGCGTAACACTTGCCGATGGCAAGGTATATTAAAATTTCCTAACACCGTCTTCTAAATTACAAGGTAGTCCATAATTAAGTTTAAAGTTTCTATAGAAATAAAATGTTGACGAAATTTTCTATAGAAATAAAATGTTTACAAAATTTTCTATAGAAATAAAATTTTGACAAAATTTTCTATACAAATAAAATTTTGACAAAATTTTCTGTAGAAATAACATTTTGACTATGTTTTCCATAAAAATAAAATTTTGGTAGTTTATTTTTTGCTCGAGTGGCAACCATGAATATGAACCGATATGGACCAATTTTGGCATGGATATTAGCGGCCTATACTAACACCACGTTGCAAATTTCAACCGGATAGGATGAATTTTGCTCCTCCAAGAGGCTCCGGAGATCAAATCTGGGGAACGGTTTATATGCGGGATATATATAATTATGAACCGATATGGACCAATTCTTGCGTGTTTGTTATGTTGTAATATGTGTTTATTTCAAGTGAACATTTAAGACTAAATTATAAACATAACAAAGAACTTCATTGGAGTACAAAAATATAAATACATATAAAGGAAAGAGAGAGAGAATCATACAGTTTGTAACTAGAGTTGCCAAATTCTAATACTCCTCCTCAAACTGGATGTTTCTTTACAAACAAAAAACCAAAAAGAAAATTAATTACAAATTTATTTCATTTTCATTAATTTCATAAATTCATTATGCTTTGTCTTGGATAAATTCTTCGTCATGATGTCAGCGATCATCTCTTCGGTGGGGCAATATCTCAGCTCGATTTCTTTTCTGCGAATAACCTCTCGCACATGATGAAATTTTATGTCAATGTGTTTCGTCCTGTTGTGGTATACCGGATTCATAGCTAGTTTGATTGCTCCTTGATTATCGACATTTAATTGTATCGGTGAACCATCAGAATATCCAAGCTCTTCCAAAAATTTTCCTAAATATATGGCTTCTTTGGAGGCGTTCGACATTGCCATATATTCTGCTTCAGTAGTACTAAGCGCAACGGTCTGCTGTTTTTTCGATTCCCAAGATACAACTGAATTACCAATGAAAAATACATAACCAGTGTAGGACTTTCGATCGATTGCATCACTTCCCCAGCCGGAATCTACATAACCATGTACTACGCTGTCTCCTGTTTCAAATTTAAGTCCAAATTCGGCAGTGCCTCGCAAATATCGGAGAATATGTTTTACGGCAACTATATGTTCAGCATGAGGATTTGTATTATGTTGTGCCAATTTCGATACTGAATGCTGAATATCGGGTCTAGTGGTCACAGCAAGAAATGATAAGGCTGCAATGACTGACTGATATTTTTCTTTATCTGCTAGCTCACAGTCATTATTACATTTGCCGTTATAACCAGGATCAAGAGGTGTTCCCACAGCTTTGCTATTTTCCATATTGTGCTGCCTCAAAAGATTAGAAATGTATTTACTTTGACATATTTTTATTGGACCGGTTTCACCCTCACGTGTGATTTCTATGCCAAAAAAATAGCTCAAAATACCCTTGTCCGTTAATTCAAAATTTTTCGCTAGCCGCATTTTGAATTTCATTATCTCCTCCTTGCTCTTGCATGCTATTATTAGATCATCTACATATACTGCAACCAACATTCTGTAGCCTTTGAAATCTCCCTTGTAAAGACAGGGTTCGTTCTCGCACGGTGAAAATCCAAGATTACGTAAAACGCCATCTAGCTTTTCATTCCAGTTTCTCCCTGACTGCTTTAGACCATAAATAGCTTTTTTCAGTCGCAAAACTTTATTCGGTTCACTAGCATTGATAAAGCATTCGGGCTGTTTCATATAAACTATGTCATCGAGATTACTGTTCAAATAAGCCGTGCTTATATCCACCTGGTGCAAATGCATTTCTTCCTGAACAGCTATTGCCAATATGGTGCGTATAGTAGCATGACGTACAACGGGTGCAAATGTCTCTTTATAGTTAACACCATATTCTTGGCTGCACCCCTTTGCTACTAGCCGTGCCTTATATCTCTCTATCATGCCTTCTTTATCTCGTTTGAGGGCAAAAACCCATTTCGAACCAATTGCCTTATGCCCTTGTGGCAAATCGACCAAATCCCATGTTTGATTTTTCTCTAAAGCATTTATTTGTGCTCTCATGGCTTTTTTCCATTGATTTTTGTTCTCGCAAGATAAAGCTGAACTCACATCATCAGGTATCATGTCGTCGCACATTGTAAAAATCTGATTATAAATTTTCTTTGGCCGCCCTGGAGCGCCTGTCCTTAATATTCTAGGCCTGCCAGGTCCTATTTTAATTTGCCTCTCTTCATCAGAATTTTCATCAGCTGTGTCGAAATCATCATTAGCTTCATCATTAACTTCTTCATTAACTTCTTCATCCGAATCGTCATTAACAACATTATTTGCATCGGCATCATTAACCACCCCCTTGCTGTCGCTTGTCGATGAGGTTGAATCAATTTCATTTGTGCCTCTCTCAATTGGGTCTCTCTTAAACCAAACATTTAAAAAATCATCTTTCTCATCATATTCGGCAACTTCGTCTCTTTGGCCCACCAACTTCGTCTCATCAAACATGACGTCTCGTCTCTCAATTATGCCTCGTGTGCGGCTATTATATAGACGATAGGCTTTTGAAACCAAAGAGTACCCAACCATAGTGTATTCCTCTCCCCGAGCATCAAATTTATGTTTATGGGACTTTTTCAAACTTACCGCCAACGATCCAAATGTTTTCAAATGACCAACATATGGACATTTGCCACAAAAAATTTCATACGGTGTTTTACTTCCCAGTATACTCGTAGGACTTCTGTTTCGCAAATAGGCTGCGGTATTTATTGCCTCTGCCCATAACGACTTCGATACATTGGCGTGAATCATCATTGAACGTGCCATTTCGACCAATGTACGGTTTGCCCGCTCGGCTACACCATTTTGTTGCGGTGTGTAGGGTACCGTCAACTGTCTTACTATGCCATGTTCTCTTAAATATGAATCAAACTTTTTGCTCACGTACTCACCACCATTGTCGCTTCTCAATGCTTTTATTTTCTGGCCGGTCTGCCTCTCTACTAGCACATGAAATTGCTTAAATTTTTCAAAGACCTCAGATTTTGATTTCAGAAAATAAACAAACGTGAATCGGGATTTATCGTCTATAAATGTTGCAAAATACTTCGAACCGCCAAGTGATTTCACATTTATAGGGCCGCAAACGTCGGTATGTATCAATTGTAACAGCTCAGTCGATCTTGTCTCTGACTCCTTTGGAAACGGCAACGTATGAATTTTACTCAGCATACATGTTTTGCATTTTTCAACAGCCTCAGATTGGTTCACTTTCAACCCTTTCACCATTTTCTCTCGCGATAGCTTTTGTATGCTTTGGTTGTTCAAGTGCCCATATCTATTGTGTCACTCAGTATTCATTGAGAAAAGATTCTCATTGGCACATTCTAACACCATGTTCCAAATTTCAACCGTATCGGATGAATTTTGCTCCTCCAAAACTCTCAGGAGAACAAATCTGGGAATTGATTTATATGGGGGCTATATATAATTATGGACCGATATGGACCAATTTTTGCATGGTCATTAGAGAACATATACCAATACCATGTACCAAATTTCAGCCGAATCGGATGAAATTTGCTTCTCTCAGAGGCTCTACAACCCAAATCGGGGGATCGGTTTATATGGGGGCTATATGTAATTATGGACCGATATGGACCAATTTTTGCATGGTTGTTAGAGACCATATACTAACACCATGTACCAAATTTTAGCCGGATCGGATGAAATTTGCTTCTCTTAGATCAATCGCAAGCCAAATTTGGGGATCCGTTTATATGGGGGCTATACGTAAAAGTGGACCGATGTGGCCCATTTGCAATACCATCCGACCGACATCAATAACAACTACTTGTGCCAAGTTTCAAGTCGATATCTTGTTTCGTTCGGAAGTTGGGGTGATTTCAACAGACGGACGGACGGACATGCTTAGATCGACTCAGAATTTCACCACGACCCAGAATATATATACTTTATGGGGTTTTAGAGCAATATTTCGATGTGTTACAAACGGAATGACAAAGTTAATATACCCCTATCCTATGGTGGAGGGTATAAAAAAACATAAATAACTAAATGGATACTTACTTACGAAAACAACAATTATAACACAAAAAATCCACAAAAATAGATTTTTGTAAAGAAAGTAAATTTTGACAAATGAAATTTTCATAAAGTTTTCTCATGAAATGCCATTATGACAAAATTTCCTATGGAAACGAAATTTTGACGAAATATCCTAAAGAAAGACAATTTTGACAAAATTTCCCAGAAAAATTAAATTTTGACAAAATTTCCTATAGAAATGAAATTTGACAAAATTTCCTCTAGAAATAAAATTTTGCAAATTTTCCTATAGAAATAAAATTTTGGCTAAATTTCTTATAGAAATAAAATTTTGAAAAAATTTCCCATTGATAGGAAATATTTAAAAAATGTCTTATACTAATGACATTTTGACAAACTGTGCTATATAAACCAAGTTTTGACAAAATGTGCTACATAAATGAGATTTTTTCATAATTTGCTATAAAAATGAAATTTTGACAATGTTTTCTATAGAAATGCTTTTTGATAGGGATAGGAAATTAAAAAAAAAAATCATTTCCATAAGACAATATTTCCCAAATAAAATAATTTTTAAAAAAATCCTGAAAAATAATTATAATAAAATATCATACAGAAATATTGACAAGTATTATGTTAGATTGTATTTGCGAGGAAATGAAATTTTGAGAAAATTTCCTATAGAAATTAAATTTTGACAAAATTGATAGGGAAAATTGAGGAAATTTCTTATATAAATAAATAAAATTTCTTATTATATAAATAAAATTTTGACAAAATTTCTTATGGAAATGAATTTTTTTCCGTAGAAATTAAATTTTGACAAAATTCTTTATAGAAATGAAATTTTGACAAAACTTCCTATAGAAATGAATTTTTGGCAACATTTTCTATAGAAGTAAAATTTTAACAAAATACGCTGTAGAAATTAAATTTTGACAAAATTTCCTATTGAAATAAAATTTTGACGAAATTTCCTATAGAAATTAAATATTGACAAAATTTCCCATTGATAGGAAATATTTCAAAATTTCTTATACTAATAACATTTGACAATCTGTGCTATTAGGGTTTTGGACCCCGGGAATTCCCGGGAAATTGCTATTTTTTCGCTCCCGCTTTCCCGGGAAGTTTTCCGGGAAAAAGAAAATCCTATGTGCTATAGAAATTAAGTTTTGACAAAATGTGCAACATAAATGGGATTGTTTGTATAAAAATAAAATTTTGACAATGAGAAATGAAATTTTGATATGGATAGGGAATTTTGAAAACATTTCAACATAATATATATTGTTAGTTGTCCAGAGAGCGCCTTATAACCGTAGCTTTAGGCGATTCAATATCAAATGTCTAAATGGATTCCACATCAAAGAAGGTTTCCCTTTGACCGGGATCCCGGGAAATCCGAAAAAAATTCCCGCTTTCCCGGGAATGCAAAAAGTCCGGGAAAGAAACCCCTATGTGGTATAGAAATTAAGTTTTCACAAAATGTGCAACATAAATGGGATTGTTTGTATAAAAATAAAATTTTGACAATGAGAAATGAAATTTTGATAGGTAAATGAGAAATGAAGATTTGATGAAAACATTTCATTTCCATAAGACAAAATTTCCCAAATAATAAAATTAATAAAAAAAAATCTGAAAAATAATTATGATAAAATATCATACAGAAATATGAAGATTTACCAAAATTTCCTACAGAAATTACTTTTTGATAAAATTTCCTATACTAATAAACATTTTAATAAAATTTCTTATAGAAATGTAATTTTGACAAAATTCGCTATAGAAAAATAATTTTTACTAAATTTCATGTAGAAATAAAATTTTGACAAAATTTCCTATAGAAATAAAATTTTTACAAAATTTCCCATTGATAGGTAATATTGAGAAAATTTCTTACAGGAATAAAATTTTGACAAAATTGCCCTCTAGAAATCAAATTTTGACAAAATTTCCTATAGAAATGAAATTTTGACAAGACTACCTATAGAAATGCAATTTTGACAAAATTTATTGTGGAAATGAAATTTTGACAAAATTTCCTATAGAAATGAAATTTGGACAAAATCTCCCATTGATATGAAATATTGAGAAAATTTCTTATAGGAATAGAATTTTCACAAACTTTTTTATAGAAATGAAATTTTGACAAAATGTGATATAGAAATGAAATTTTAACAAAATGTGCTAAATATATAAATGAGATGTTGTCGAAATTACCTATAAAAATACATTCTTAACAAAATTTCTTGTGGAAATGAAATTTGAGATAATTTGTAATTTATAAATTATAATTTAACAAAATTTCCCAAATAATAAAATTTAAAAAGATCCTGTAGAGATAGTTATGACAAAATATCATACAGAAATATTGATAAGAATTAGATTAAAAATTTGAGGACACCCTAATATTGCTAAACCAAATACATTTGCTTTCAATTTCACATTCTCTTGTAATTTGAAATCTCTTACAATTATGACGACTGTACACTATAAAGGCCTCATTGTAAGATTTTGTAATGACTGATTCGTGGTTTTAGCTTGAGTTTTTGTGACAACAAAATGTGTAAAGAAATTAATGTTTATGAACTTTAGTTTTATGCTCATTGTATGTCCTCATCAAAGTATGAATTTAAGAAACACCCTGAAACAACAGAGACCATCTTTAATTGTTTATGTAATTGTCTATATTTGGTTAATTGTTGTGGTCATATAGTACATGTGACATGTGGTTTTGGCAGATATTTACGAATGTCCTAACATTTCAATGAATATATCACCCAACAGATACCATTCATTCATTGGATGAGCGGCTAACGATTAATTGGCCTATTTAGATGAATGTTAGTAATGACAGTTTGACGTTGCAGAATTTAATGTAAGGTGAAAGGCAATTGTTAAAACATTTAATGTATTTTTGTAATTTTTTTTATACAATTTAAAAATATGGTAAATTTTCTTAATGCTAAAAGGTATATAGAGATATGAAAAAAGATTAAAGATAAATGTATCTTATATTTTATTTTATGGTATTTAAAAATTAAAAAGATTCCAAAAATAATATTGTCAAAATTTCTTTTCTATAGGAAATTTTGTCAAAATTCCAAATTCCATAGGAAATTTTTTCAAAATTTCATTTCCATAGGAAATTTTCTCAAAATTTCATTTCCATAGGAAATTTTCTCAAAATTTAATTTCCATAGGAAATTTTCTCAAAATTTTATTTCTATAGGAAATTTTGTCATAATTTCATTTCCATAGGAAATTTTCTCAAAATTTTATTTCTATAGGAAATTTTGTCATAATTTCATTTCTATAGGAATTTTTTTTTCAAAATTTCATTTCTATCGGAAAATTTTATTTCTATAGGAAAATTTGTCAAAATTTCATTTCCAGCGGAAATTTTGTCAAAAATTCATTTCCAGTGGAAATTTTGCCGAAATTTCATTTGTATAGAAAATTTTGTCAAAATTTAATTTCTGTAGGAAAATTTGTCAAAATTTCATTCCTATGGGAAATTTGGTCCACATTTCATTTCTGTAGAAAATTTTGCCAAAATTTCAGTTCTATAGAAAATTTTGTAAAAATTTCATTTATAGAAAAATTTTGTCAAAATTTCATTTCTATATGAAATTTTGTCAAAATTTCATTTCTATATGAAATTTTGTCAAAATTTTGTTTCTATAGAAAATTTTGTCAACATTTAATTTCTAAAGGAAGTTTTGTCAAAATTTCATTTCCATGGGAAATTTTGTTAAAATTTTAGCAGTACAGGCAATTTTGTTAAAATTTCACATCTATAGGAAATTTTGAAAAAATTTCATTTCTATAGGAAAATTTTATTTCTATAGGAAATTTTGTCAAAATTTCATTTCCAGAGGAAATTTTGTCAAAATGCCATCTCTATAGGAATTTTTTTTTTAAATTTCATCTCTATAGATGTTGTCACAATTCTATCCTATTTGCTCAATATTTCCTATCAGTGAGAGATTTTGTTCAAATTTCATTTCATTTTGTCAAAACTTTATTTCTATAGCAGATTTAATTTCTATAAGAGATGTTGTCACTATTCTATTCCTATAAGAAATTTTCTCAATATTTCCTATCAATGAGAGATTTTGTCCAAATTTTGTCAAAATTTCATTTCCATGGGAAATTTTGTTAAAATTTCACATCTTAGGAAATTTTGTCAAAATTTCGTTTCTATAGGAAAATTTTATTTCCATAGGAAATTTTGACAAAATTTCATTTCCAGAGGAAATTTTGTCAAAATGTCATCTCTATAGGAAATTTTGTTAAAATTTCATCTCTATAGGAAATTTTGTCAAAATTTCTTTGCTATAGGAAATTTTGTCAAAATTTCATTTCCATAGGAAATTTTGTCAAAATTTCATTTCCATAGGAAATTTTGTCAAAATTTCATTTCCATAGGAAATTTTTTTTAAATTTCATCTCTATAGGAAATTTTGTAAAATTTTCTTTTCTATAGGAATTTTGTAAAAATTTCTTTTCTATAGGAAATTTTGTCAAAATTTCATTTCCATAGGAAATTTTGTTAAAATTTCAGCTGTATAGGAATTTTTATTAAAATTTCATCTCTATAGGAAATTTTGTCAAAATTTCTTTTCTATAGGAAATTTTGTCAAAATTTCATTTCCATAGGAAATTTTGTTAAAATTTCAGCTGTATAGGAAATTTTATTAAAATTTCACCACTATAGGAAATTTTGTCAAAATTTCATTTCCATAGGAAATTTTGTCAAAATTTTATTTCCATAGGAAATTTTGTCAAAATTTCAGCTGTTAAGAAATTTTGTTAAAATTTCATCTCTATAGGAAATTTGTCAAAATTTCTTTTCTATAGGAAATTTTGTTAAAATTTCATTTCCATAGGAAATTTTGTTACAATTTCAGCTGTATAGGACATTTTATTAAAATTTCACCACTATAGGAAATTTTGTTAAAATTTCACATCTATAGTTCACATCTAAAGTTTCTCAAAATTTAATTTCCATATGAAATTTTTGTCAAAATTTAATATCGACGGGAAATTGTTTCAATATTTCATTTCTATAAATTTTGTCAAAATTTTATTTCTATAAATTTTGCCAAAATTCTTTTCTATAGGATATTCTGTCAAAACTTCACTTCTATAGAATATTCAGTCAAAATTTAATTTCGGTAGGAAATTTTGTTAACATTTAATTTCTATAGAAAATTTTGTCAAAATTTAATTGGCATAGGAAATTTTGTTAAAATTTCAGCTGTATAGGAAATTTGGTCGAAATTTCAGTTCTATATTCTATATTTTGTCAACATTTAATTTTCATAGGAAATTTTGTCAAAATTTCAGCTGTATAAGAAATTTTGTTAAAATTTCATCACTATAGGAAATTTTGTCAAAATTTCTTTTCTATAGGAAATTTTGTTAAAATTTCACATCTATAGGAAATTTTGTCAACATTTCATTTCCATAGGAAATTTTGTCAAAATTTCAGCTGTATAAGAAATTTTGTTAAAATTTCACATCTATAGGAAATTTTGTCAAAATTTCATTTCCGTAGGAAAATTTCCCAAAATTTAATTTCCATATGAAATTTTTGTCAAAATGTATTATCGACAGTAAATTTTTTCAAAATTTCATTTCTATAAATTTTGTCAACATTTTATTTCTATAAATTTTGCCAAAATTCTTTTCTATAGGATATTCTGTCAAAACTTCACTTCTATAGAATATTCTGTCAAAATTTAAGTCCTATTGGATATATATATTTTTAATTTCATTTCTATACGAAATTTGGTCAAAATTTAATTTCTGTATGAAGGATAGGTTAGGTGGCAGCCCGATGTATCAGGCTCACTTAGACTATTCAGTCCATACCACATTGGTGAACTTCTCTCTTATCACTGAGTGCTGCCCGATTCCATGTTAAGCTCTATGACAAGGGACTTCCTTTTTATAGCCGAGTCCGAACGGCGTTCCACATTGCAGTGAAACCACTTAGAGAAGCTTTGAAACCCTCAGAAATGTCACCAGCATTACTGAGGTGGGATAATCCACCGCTGAAAAACTTTTTGGTGTTCGGTCGAAGCAGGAATCGAACCCACGACCTTGTGTATGCAAGGCGGGCATGCTAACCATTGCACCACGGTGGCTCCCTGTATGAAACTTTGTTAACATTTAATTTCTATAGAAAATTTTGTCAAAATTTAATATCCGTAGGAAATTTTGTTAAAATTTCAGCTGTATAGGAATTTTTGCCGAAATTTCAGTTCTATAGGAAATTTTATTTAATTTCCATACGAAATTTTTTTAAAATTTCAGCTGTATAAGAAATTTTGTTAAAATGTCACATCTATAGGAAATGTTGTCAAAATTTTGTCAAATTTTAATTTTTATAGGAAATTTTTCAAAATTTCATTTCTATAAATTTTGTCAAAATTTTATTTCCATACGAAATTTTGTTAAAATGTCAGCTGTATAAGAAATTTTGTTAAAATTTAACATCTATAGGAAATTTTGTCAAAATTTCACATCTGTTGGAAATTTTGTCAAAATTTCATTTCCATAGGATATTTTAAAAAATTTTATTGTAGATTTTTTTCATGACCCACACTGTTACCCATTAAAACTTATTTTATTTTTTGATTTTTGAAAAAAAAAATTACTGCTGTTTGTTTTTATTGTTGTTTACTTTTGGTATGTAAGGCAACATTAACTAGAATAATTACGTTCGAATCAAATCTGGGTGCCATAGGTGCGTCATTATTTGCAATTGTAATTCATTTGTTTTGTTGATGTTCATTTAAGCACTTTTTATGGATTCGCTACTCTATTAGATATATATTTATTTTAACATTTTATTCGTAGTGTACCATAGCATACTCGAATGGCTGAATTTATTTGGATGGCTTAGATTTTGCGGCAAAAAAAGACGAAAAGTAATAAAAATTGGTTATATTTGTACACGCTCAATGAGCACCAAATCCATTGTGGGGTTTCACATCTAAAATAAGTACAACTAAATAAAAAATAAATGAACAGACTCGAGCAACAAGCAAAAACAAAAACACGGTTTTAATTGTTTATTAATATTTAAATCTATGAACCTTGAACTGAATTTTCACTGGATTTTTTTATAGAGTTCTAAAAATTCAAAGCCTATTAAGTATAGGTTCGTTTGCGTTTGTTTTTTTTTGTAATAGAACAAAAATTTAAATAATTAACTGTAGTGTTATTAACCAATATAATTATATGGTAAATATATTTATTAAATTATAAATAAGGAAAATTGAGTAGTTGATTTATCCTTGACATTTTTATGCTTCGTTTAGAGGATACATGTCATTGAAATATTTTTTGTAAGCGATCCTTGATGGAAAGTATTTGAGATCTGACTTGGTAAAATATTCGACTTTATATTCGTTACCTTATAAGCTAATTATGCCAACATGCCAACCTTTTATGTTATATCCAAACCTTCAATATTAAAGATATTGAATATATCAGCCTATTCAATCGATTGTCTTAGACTGATGTGTCTTGTTTTATATCTCTTCGAACAATTTTTGGGTCAAGTACTGTGTTTCAATTTTTTTCTGCTCAAAATTGTTATGTTCCACTAACAATGTAAACCACATTGAGTAGACTCACTTAACCTCTATCTCTGGGTGTATCTGCCTTTTTTACCTATTGTTCAAGGTAGTCTATAGATTACGGATTAAAAAGAATTAAGTAAAAAAGTAACATGCCTACAATGCTGACACATTGTACTGGTAATCGCATTTGTTTAAAGGACAAAACCAATAGACAAAATCCATAAAAAATTAAAATTGAAATTTATTAAGTAACATATCAAATATGAACTGAAATGTCAAATATAAAAAAGTTATTGATGGAAAAATTTTAAATTATTTATTTTTTTTGGTAGGCAATATAATAATTTCAATATTATTTTTTTTTATATAAATTTATATAAAAAAATTTTGTCAATATTTCTTTTCTGTGGGAAAATTTTTCCAAAATTTCATTGCTATAGGAAATTTTGTCAAACTTTTATTTTTGTTAAGAGATTTGTCGAAATTCTATTTCTTTAAGAAATTTTGTCAAAATTGTATTTTTATAGGAAATTTTGTCAATATTTCTTTTCTGTGGGAAATTTTTCAAAAATTTCATTGCTAAAGGAAATTTTGTCAAACTTTTATTTTTGTTAAGAGATTTTGTCAAAATTTTATTTCTTTAGGAAATTTTGTCAAAATTTTATTTCTTTAGGAAATTTTGTCACAATTTTATTTCTTTAGGAAATTTTGTAAAAAAGTTTATTTCTTTAGAAAATTTTGTCACAATTTTATTTCTATAGGAAATTTTGTCAAAATTTTATTTCTTCAGGAACTTTTATCAAAATTTTATTTCTTTAGAAAATTTTGTCAAAATTTTATTTCTTTAGGAATTTTTTTCAAAATTTCATTTCAATATGAAATTTTGTCAAAATTTCATTTCTGTAAGAAATTTTGTCAAAATTTCATTTCTATGGGGAATTTTGTCGAAAGTTTATTTCTTTAGGAAATTTTGTCAAAATTTTATTTCTTTAAGAAATTTTGTCAAAATTTCATTTCTATAGGAAATTTTTGTCAAAATTTAAATTTTCAGTTTCACTCACAAAATTAATTGATCCAATTAATTTTTTAATTGAAATGTCTTCAATCACGAAAAAAATAGTATCAATCACATCAGAAAAATACTTGATTAAAAAATTAATTGATTTCATTAGCAAATTTCAATTAATTTTTTAATTGATTCAATTAAATTTTTAATTGATGTTGATTGAAAAATTCAATTAATGTTTTAATTAAAAACGAAACTATTTGTAATCGCTATACTATATTTCAATAACTTTCTATAACTATTTTTAATCATTTTTAATTTGATTCAAAAATGTATAATTTCAAAAAATTTTAATTAAGAATTTAAAAAATATATCCAATATTTTTTAACTGTGTTACTATACCGAGTTTGATTAAAAAGTTAATTTATCAATTAATTTTTTAATTGAAAATTTAAAAAATTTCAATCATTGACTTAATTGACTTATTATTTCTAGTTTGATTAAAAAATTAATAGTATTAATTAATTTTTTAATTGAAAAAGTTTTCAACTTCAATCAACTTTTTAATTGGGAATATTTTGGTGATATTTTTTTCTGTGTATAGAAAATTTTGTCAAATTGTATTTCTATAGGAAATCAAAATTTCATTTCTATGGGAAATTTTGTCAAAATTTATTTTCTATAGGAATTTTTGTCAAAATTTTATTTCTATAGAAAATTTTGTCCCAAAATTTTGGCAAGATTACAATTCTATAGAAACTTGTGTCAAAATTTTAATTTTTTAGCAAATGTTGTCAAAATTTTATTTCTTTAGGAAATTTTCAAAATTTCATTTCTACACACAAAAAAAAATTTCTGATTCAATCACGAAATTAATCGATCCAATTAATTTTTTAATTGAAATGTCTTCAATCACGAAAATGATAGTATCAATCACAGTTTTAATTGGGCATAGAAAAAATTCTTGATTAAAAAATTAATTGATGTTATTAGCAATTTTCAATTAATTTTTTAATTGATTCAATTAAAAATTTAATTGATTTTGAATGCAAACCCCAATTAATTTTTTATTTAAAAAGGTAACTATTTTCAATTACTTTCTGAATTGGCTTAGAGTTTTGATTTGCATTAAGAAATGTTCATCACTTTTTTTAACTGACTTAGTCATCCGAATTTGATTAAAACGTTAATTGTATCAATTAAATTTTTAATTAAAAATTTTAAAATTTTCAATCATTGACTTAATTAACTTAATGTTTCTATCTTGATTAAAAAGTTAATTGTATCAATTAATTTATTAATTGAAAAAGCATTCAACTTCAATTAACTTTTTAATTGGAAATATTTTGGTGATATTTTTTTCTGTGTATAAGAAATTTTGTCAAAATTTCATTTCTATAGGAAATTTCTTCAACATTTTATTTCTATAAGAAATTTTGTAAAAATTGTTATTCTATAGGAAATTTTGTCAAAATTTCATTTCTAACGGAAATTTTGTCATAATTTCATTTCTGTAGGAAATTTTGTCAACATTTTAGTTCTATAAGAAATTTTGTAAAAATTGTATTTCTATAGGAATTTTTATCAAAATTTTATTTCTAAAGAAAATTTTGTTAATATTTTATTTCTATGGAAAAAATTTGTCAGCATTTTATTTCTATGGAAAAAAAATTGTCAACATTTTATTTCTATAGGAAATGTTGTCAAAATTTTATTCCTTTAGAAAATTTTGTCAAAATTTTATTTCTTCAGGAAATATTGTCAAAATTTCATTTCATTTTTGTCACAATTGCATTTCTATAGGAAATTTTTTCAAAATTTCTTTTCTACAGGATTTTTGTCAAAATATAAGAAATTTTGTAAAAATTGTTATTCTATAGGAAATTTTGTCAAAATTTCATTTCTAACGGAAATTTTGTCATAATTTCATTTCTATAGGAAATTTTGTCAACATTTTATTTCTATAAGAAATTTTGTAAAAATTGTATTTCTATAGGAATTTTTATCAAAATTTTATTTCTAAAGAAAATTTTGTTAATATTTTATTTCTATGGAAAAAATTTGTCAGCATTTTATTTCTATGGAAAAAAAATTGTCAACATTTTATTTCTATAGGAAATTTTGTCAAAATTTTATTCCTTTAGAAAATTTTGTCAAAATTTTATTTCTTCAGGAAATATTGTCAAAATTTCATTTCTACAGGAATTTTTGTCACAATTGCATTTCTATAGGAAATTTTATCAAAATTTCTTTTCTATAGGATTTTTGTCAAAATTTAAACTTTGTCAAATTTTCATTGCAATAGGAAATTTTGTAAAAATTTCATTTCTATAAGAAATTTGGTCAAAATTTAATTTCTATAGGAAATTTTATCAAAAATTTATTTCGTTTTGTTTTGTTATTGTTGGTTTTTGTTCTTTAATCGAAACATGCGTCCATCCAACCATCTTGCAGTCTATAGGGCATTGCCCAAATATATTTGACTAACATTCTTTTCCTCTTTTGGTTAAGCTACATTTGTAGTTTAGTCAATGCATGGTTTTAAGCTGAAATCAAAAACAACAATAAAAATTTATTTCCATAGAAAATTTTATAAAAAATTCATTTCTATAGGAAATTTTTATCAAAATTTCATTTCTTTAGGAAACTTTGTAAAAATTTCATTTCCGTAGGAATTTTTGTCAAATTTTAATTTCTCTAGAGTATTTTAGTGAGAATTTCATTTCCATAGGTAATTTAGTGAA
The DNA here is from genome assembly GCF_050003625.1 of Haematobia irritans. Lineage (NCBI taxonomy): Eukaryota > Metazoa > Arthropoda > Insecta > Diptera > Muscidae > Haematobia > Haematobia irritans. The sequence continues at coordinate 18,920,813 of NC_134397.1, forward strand.
TCTTTAATTTTTATAGGAAATTTAGACAAAATTTCATTTCTATAGGAAATTTTGAATTTTTATCATTTCTATAGGATATTTGGTCAAAATTTCATTTCTTTTGGAAATTTTTCATTTCTATCAAATGTTCATGCCTATAGAAAATGTTGTCAAAATTTCATTCCTGTAGGAAATTTTATATGTTTGTTTCGAGTTTATTTCGGCATAAGCCGGCTATCAATGTAAAACCTTTTTTCGGAGGGTTCAAGTGTGGTTTTTGTTGGGTTTAATAAACTGCCTTAATTTATTCTGATAATTGGTTGATAGTTTTGCTGCAAGTAGAGGATGCTGATGAGGAATGTGGTAATTCCGAAACGTGCGTCCATCCAACCATCTTGCAGTCTATAGGGCTTTGCCCAAATAAATTTGACAAACATTCTTTTCCTCTGTTGGTTAAGCTACTCTTGTAGTTTAGTCAATGTATGGTTTTAAGCTGAAATAAAAAAACAACAACAATGCTTAAAGAACAAAACCAACAATAACAAAACAAAACAAATTTTATCAAAATTTCATTTCTATAGGAAATTTTATCAAAATGTCATCTCCATAGGAAATTTTGTTAAAATTTCAGCTGTATAAGATATTTTCTTAAAATTGTATTTCTATTGTATTTCTCAAAATTGTATTTCTATTGGAATTTTTGTCAACATTTTATTTCTATAGGAATTTTTGTCCCAAAATTTTGTCGAGATTTAGTTTCTATTTATAGAAAATTTTGTTAAAATTTCATCTCTATAGGAATTTTTGTCAAAATTTGCTTTCTATAGAAAATTTTGTTAAAATTTCATTTCCATAGAAAATTATCAATTATTTCCTATGTATAGGAAATTTTCTTAAAATTTCATTTCTATATATTTGTCGAAATTTCATAAATTTAGTTTATTTTTTTTTTTAATTTTCTTTGGGAAAATTCATGAACAATTCGTTTTTATTGTCAACATTTTATTTCTATAGGAATTTATGTCCGAAAATTTTGTCGAGATTTAGTTTCTATTTATAGAAAATTTTGTTAAAATTTCATCTCTATAGGAATTTTTGTCAAAATTTGCTTTCTATAGAAAATTTTGTTAAAATTTCATTTCCATAGAAAATTATCAATTATTTCCTATATATAGGATATTTTTTTTAAAATTTCATTTCTATATATTTGTCGAAATTTCACAACTCTAGTTTATTTTTTTTTTTAATTTTCTTTGGGAAAATTCATGAACAATTCGTTTTTATGAGATAAATTTGTTCTCGTGTCTTTGAACATATTTGTGTTACAATATAAACAAATTGTATACAATTGCAATTACTTAATTACTGTTGAACATAACGTTTTGGATTACTTTAAGAAAAAAAAATTCCTCTCATTTCATTATAGTGCAGTTGCAACATCATTATTTAGCAGCTTGATCTTTTTTAATCGTTTTGTTTAAAGCGAAAGGAAGTAAACAATTAAAAATTATATTTTCACTGCCTAGCACTTTGAAAAAAGTCCAATTAAAGGCATTAACTATTACAAGCAACTATCTTAAGCAATATCTTAGATAAGACAAGATATTCATGTCTTAACTTATGGCGCCAAGTTGCATATGATCAGTGAATATGACAACAGCGATTGCAGATTTTGTCATACTCAATAATTTGATTAAATATAATAACATCAAGATTTCGATAAATCAAAATTATTTTGATTTTTTACAATGCTTTTTCGAAAATCTATTGTGATGGTTTTTATTTACAGTTTTTAATTAATTTAAGTTTTCGTCTATGCATTTATTTTATTTTAATGAATAAATGTTTTGTTAATATTTTAATAGCTCTATGAAACTAAAATTTTAATGAACATGCGATGATTGCACACGCAACATTTTATATTCACTTATCTTCAACAAAAATTCGGTTAATATTATTATATTGATAAATTTTGCAAATAGAGCAAAACATATGAATTAAATTGAAAAAAAAAAAAAACAAGTAAGTAAATTCTAAAGTCGGGCGGGGCCGACTATATTATACCCTTCACCCCTATGTAGGCCAAACTTTGTGTTACCATCTCAACTACTTCACATTTGCTGGAAGCTATATAAAGGAGACAATTTTTTTATTTCTACAAAATCTCTAGAATAAAAATTTAAATCGGCTAACGCTATCCAGTTAATTGGGGGAAACTTCCATTGAAAATGGGTCTAAAATGTGTAACAGTCTACCATATTTCCCCAACTCTGGTGTACGTATATATGGGAGCTATATATAATCTGAACCGATTTTGACTAAATTTGACATGTATAGTTAGAATAATAATTCTGCTATCTATGCGAAATTTCATGTAAATGGTAGTATATCTTTGGCCCCCCTGGTCATATGAGTGCAAATCGGACGGAAGATATATTTGGGGCCATATTTAAATCTGAACCAATTTGAACCAAATTTGGCACAATTACCAATACTACTAAACGAACTCCTTGTGCGAAATTTAAAGCAAATCACGGCAAAACCCTGGATTTTGAGGCCATATAAGTTCAAATCGGACTAAAGATATATATATAGGAGCTATATCTAAATCTGAATCGATTTTGACCATATTTAGCACATACAATAGTATCGTTAAAAGTACCGCTTGTGCAAAATTTGAAGTAAGTCAGGGCAAAACTCTGGCTTTTATGGCCATATAAGTTCAAATCGGGCGAAAGATATATATGTGAGCTATATCTAAATCTGAACCGATTTTAACAAAATTTGACACACTTAACAATACTATTAAACGTACCCCTTGTGCAAAATTTGAAGCAAATCACGGCAAAACTCTGGCTTTTATGGCCATATAAGTTCAAATCGGACGAAAGATATATATGGGAGCTATATCTAAATTTGAACCGATTTCAATCAAATTTACCAAGCATTGGTAGAATGTCAATTCTACCCTCTGTGCAAAATTTCACGAAGATCGGTAGTAAACTTTGGCCTCTGTGGTCATATGAGTATAAATCAGACGAAAGATATATATGGGAGCTATATCTAAATCTGAACCGATTTGGTTGATATTTTGCAAGATTTTCGAGATTCATAAAATATTTGGATGTACGGTATTTCAAGAAAATTGGTTGAGAAACACGCTAACTATGACCAAATCGGGGATAAATATATATGGCAGCTATATCTAAATCTGAACCGATTTTTTCCAAAACCAATAGCGATTGTCTCTGTCCCAAGAAACAGCCCTATGCCAAATTGAGGACGATCGGGCTTAAATTGCGAGCTGTACTTTGTGCACAAAATTACATATACAGACAGACGGACGGACAGACAGACAGACAGACGGACATCGCTAAATCTACTCAGAACCACTATTTCTTGGCGTTACATACAAATGCACAAACTTATTATACCCTGTACCACAGTAGTGGTGAAGGGTATAAACACACACACACAAATTATATGCCCATATTCAAAACAATTTTTATATACAACCAAAGAAAGTTTTAGACAAACGAAATTCCCCTTTCTTATACAAATTAACCCAAGAAAATCACTTTTAAAGAAAATATTTTTAGTGTCTAAAATTTCGTTCCTCAAAAATGGAAATTTTTCTCTCAATGTATATTGTCAAAAAAAAAAAAAATTATATACAATTTTATAGTTTAAAATGTAGTTGAACTTAACGTCTTATAAAGGGTGATACGGTCAAAATTTGGTCAATATAAACTTGACGTATTTCTTTCAATTTTGCATTTAAAAAACCTGAACACCCCTCATTTTGAAGGTGTGTGTGTGTAGAATGTTGCTCCTATTTTGATTTTGGAATTCACTCTTCAGTTGTCAATATGCCGTCCAAGCAAGAAGAGCAGCGTATCAAAATTTTGCTCGCGCATCGCGAAAATCCGAGCTACTCGCACGCAAAGCTGGCAAAATCGCTAAAAGTTGCCAAATCAACCGTTACAAATGTAATTAAAGTGTTTGGGGAACGTTTGTCGACAGGCAGGAAGTCTGGATCGGGGGGAAATCGAAAACCGGAAGCCGCTGAGACGACAAAGAGAGTTGCCGGTAGTTTCAAGCGAAACCCTAACCTCTTTCTCCGAGATGCCGCAAATAAGCTGGGTGTATCGTCTACAACCGTGCATCGAGCCAAAAAACGAGCCGGACTATCGACTTACAAGAAGGTAGTGACTCCAAATCGCTATGATAAACAAAATACGACGGCCAAAGCGCGATCCCGGAGGCTGTACACGACGATGCTGACGAAGTTTGACTGCGTGGTAATGGACGACGAAACCTACGTCAAAGCCGACAACAAGCAGCTTCCGGGACAGAAGTTTTATACGGCAAAAGGAAGGGGAAAGGTAGCAGATATTTTCAAGCACATAAAACTGCCAAAGTTCGCAAAGAAATATCTGGTTTGGCAAGCCATCTGTACCTGTGGCTTGAAAAGCAGCATTTTCATAGCTTCCGGGACTGTCAACCAAGAAATTTACGTGAAAGAGTGTTTGAATAAACGTCTGCTGCCTTTCCTGAAGAAACACGGTTGTTCCGTACTGTTTTGGTCGGATTTGGCATCTTGTCATTACGGTAAAAAGGCCATGGAGTGGTACGCCGCCAACAACGTGCAGGTGGTTCCCAAGGACAAGAACCCTCCCAACACGCCAGAGCTCTGCCCAATTGAGAAATACTGGGCTATTGTCAAGCGGAACCTAAAGAAGACCAAAAAAACTGCTAAGGACGAGCAGCAGTTCAAGGCAAACTGGCTTTCTGCGGCAAAGAAGGTGGACAAGGTGGCTGTACAAAATCTGATGGCAGGTGTCAAAAGTGAGGCCCGGCAATTCGGATTTGGAAAAGCGAAAGCCTAACTGAATATTTTTCCTGAATTTTATACTAATTGAACTTGAAAAATAAATTTAATTTGATTTTTTAAATAAACGATTTCACCGATTTACACGCGTTTTCCCTTGACCAAATTTTGACCGTATCACCCTTTAGGCATGGTCTATGGCTTTCCTTTTTTCCAAATAAAATAATTTAACCCTTAAATGCACAAGATCACCGATTCCTCCGAAAAAATATATAATGGTTAAATGGTTAAAAAAGAACATCCCAGCAAAAAAGCGTCGCCAAAAAAGTAGTGAAAATGTTTTTTTTTTTTTGGAACCGGAAGTGGTGCAAAATTGCCGCAGAAGCGATGACTTTAATATAGACTTGTCATAGGACGGATGTCCACCATTTTAACAGCTGTTGCACTGAATTTGAATCACTTCTTAAGGTGTGATCAGAATTCAGTGTTTTGGATGTGAAATCAAAAATTTTGTAATATTATGCTAAAAAAATATTTTTTAAATTTTATTTATAATTTTTGATGCATCCTAATGCTTGTCTGAAACGTTTTATCTCAAATATTTCCAAAAACTCGCAATTTTTCTAGAATGGATTTAACATTTTTTTTTTTTGACAAAATTTAAATAATTTTTACTATATTATTAATTCTTAGTCCGTTTTTAGCCAATTTGAAACCAAAACAGTTAAAATTACCCATTCAAAATATGAAAAACGAGAGTTATAAAAAATTGAATTAAAAGAACTTCCTGTGTAGTTAAAATAAAGAACACCTTTGGGAAGACATTTTTGGATGTGCTTTTAAAGTCTTGCCTTCAGAAAAACTTCCAATTTTTTTGGTGGGATATGAATACCACATTTAATTTTTTTTCTTGGAAAAAAATAATGGTTGTATCTTAAAAAGTACAGTGCGCATTAAACTAGGTTTTTATTTATTTATTTATTAAACTTATAGTAAATATAAGAATAATAGAGAAAAATCTAGCATTAGCTACTTAGGCTATCAGCTAACTAGGTTTTTATTTACAAATAAACAATTTGATTTTAGTAGATAATAGAGATATTTTTTTTATTACAAACATTTTTTACCAACATTACTTTCATCTTTGGAAAATATTATTTAACTTCCAATTTGTAGTTTTTTTGATTTTTTTATCAAATAGCGTTATGATATTTTAAATGCATCAAACTTAATTTAATAGAATTCGGTCAAAATTTCAAGACGTAAGAATTTTTTTCTGAATGTATCTTTAAAGATACAGTGGACATTTAAGAGTTAATGAAATGAAAATTGTGGTTATACACTGGAAAGAAATCGCTTGTCTGGTTCCAAAGAGTTTGTCTTTACACTAAAGACTCTGTTATTGATTCCGAACCAATTTTTTATAACAAATTGCCCCAATTCAATTGCATTTTTTATGTAAAAATACCCATTTTAAGGTTAATAGTAAGGTCATATGCTTTTTATGCCTCACTTATGTAGATTGTTGGATAATATTAGGCTAAAAAATATATTTAAACTACTCTTGTGTGCACTGATTTAATCATGAAGATAATAAGACATAATATGTAGAGAAAAAATTAAAGATACATTGGGCACCTTTTTGTAACGATTTATTTTATATTAATTTAAATAAATTCTTGATTATAATAAAACAATTTTATGAACATTTCGTAGACATATTTTAGTATACATATTTTACCATTGATAAATAATAATTCCCTTTTTTATAAAATATATTAAAATATTTCCAATCAATGTTTTTGGCCACGTTAATTTGGTCGTTGTTCAGGATTTGTTATGTTGGTATTTTTGTGCATTTACAGTAATTGATATGAATTTTCTAAAATATATATAGAGTCAATAGATTCTACCATACTATATTAATCTTGTATTTGTGTGCAATCGTTTAATGATGAAAAAATGTTAATTAGCTTTTGAAAACTAACAAGAAAAATGCATTTCAAATGGACACAATTTTCTAACAATTTAATTTGTATAAACTTTCAACAAATGTTTATTTATAAGTAAATTAAAATTGTAATATTGTTACTGTCACAATTGATAAATAATAAGTCAAAAATAAAATATATTAAAATATTTACAATCTATTTTGGCAACGCTAATTTGGCCGTTTTATTATGCATTTAAAATAATTCTATTTTGTGCATTTAAAATAACTGATATGAATTTTCTAAAATATATATATAAAGAGTTAATTGATTAATAATCTGTTATGGTTAGGTCAGGTTGTAGAGGGTGACATCAATGTTCTTGAATTGATACCCACTTAGACCAGTATAGGTCTTTGTGATCCCTCGAATTGATTTTTCAATCTTTCTCCTTCCGATGCGGTCCGCTTTGTCCCAGAAACTTCCACCTGCTCGTTCTCTTTGAAAGAAATCTCAGAATAACCAACCAGAGGCCCTGATGAATGCAAGTATGTTCCTTAAGCTGCACCCCCGCAGATCAGTGAGAGCCTGAAAGGAAAAGGAGCCCAGTATCTTGTTTCTTCTAAAGGATAAAGCTGGGCACTGACACAGGAAGTGGTACGAGTCCTCCGTAACATCCGGGTCCAGGCACCATCTACAGATATCATTGTCTTTAAGTCCTATTCTTACCATGTGTTTCCCAAGTGTGTTATGTCCTGTTATGATACCAATCAATGGCGGTAATTCCTCTCTGTTCATCGACAACAAAATTTCACAGTTAGGTTAGGTTAGTTTAGGTTAGGTGGCAGCCCGATGTATCAGGCTCACTTAGACTATTCAGTCCATTGTGATACCACATTGGTGAACTTCTCTCTTATCACTGAGTGCTGCCCGATTCCATGTTAAGCTCAATGACAAGGGACCTCCTTTTTATAGCCGAGTCCGAACGGCGTTCCACATTGCAGTGAAACCACTTAGAGAAGCTTTGAAACCCTCAGAAATGTCACCAGCATTACTGAGGTGGGATAATCCACCGCTGAAAACCTTTTTTGGTTTCGGTCGAAGCAGGAATCGAACCCACGACCTTGTGTGTGCAAGGCGGGCATGCTAACCATTGCACCACGGTGGCTCCCAAACTTGGTTTGCTCGCAACCATCCAAAGAGACCCAGCGTCTTCGCCATTGCTCATCATATTTAACCTCTATCCTGTAATGATAGGAAGATAGTGGAGGAAAAATGTCCGCTAGGACGTTGTTCGTTCCACGAGCACCTTCCTTAGCCAGCACATCCGCTTTCTCATTTCCTATTATCCCATAGTGCCCAGGTACCCAGCACAGAGTTATATTATGCTGTTCAGTGAGAACCTTGAGTTCTCTACGACAGCGGCTGACTACCCTAGACCTTATGTCAGCACTGCACAATGCCTTTATAGCTGCCTGAGACAGTCAGGCAACAGCGACTCAGCAGCCTTTGTGATCGCAGAAATCTCAGCCTGAAAAATACTGCAATCACTATCCAGCGTGTAAGACTCCCTTATTCCTGGTTCACTACAATAGATTCCGCTGCCCGTTCCTTCCTCCATCTTTGATCCGTCCGTATACATGTTCAGGGTTCCGAAGGGTATCCTGCTGTCTTCCCACTCCTCCATACTTGGTATAATGTATGTCGGTTTGTGATGATAAACATGCTCCGTGGCCTTATGGCCCGTCTCTCTATACTGCCCGGCCAGAATTTCAGTATGCCTGCAGGCTGTCCTCTCCAGCGTGTTCAAGCTCCTAAGTCTCAGAAGTGTCAGTTCAGCCGTCTTCCTTACGTGTAACTCGAGTGGGATAAATCCCATCAGTACCTCCAGAGCGGCAGTGGCTGTGGTCCTCATGGCACCTGTCATATAGATGAGTGCAGTCCTATTTACCCTATTTATTCTCGATATATGATTTTGATGTCTCACGACAGTAATCTTGTATTTGTATGCAATCGTTTAATGATGAAAAAAGGTTAATTACCTATTGAAGACTAACAAGAAAAATGTATTTCAAAAATTTCAAATGGACAAAATTTTCTAACAATTTAATATGAATAAACTTTCACAATATGCTTAATTAAAAGAAAAATAAAATTGTATAAAATTATAATTGTAATATTGTTACTGTCACCATTGATAAACATTAATTCTCCTTTATTTATAAAATATATTAAAATATTTCCAATCAATTTTTTTGGTCGTTGTTCAGGATTGGTTATGTTGGTATTTTTGTGCATTTAAAATAATTGCTATGAATTTTCTAAAATATATATAGAGTTAATTGATTAATAATCTCTTACAGTATATTAACCTTGTATTTGTGTGCAATCGTTTAATGATGAAAAAGGAAAAAGGTTGAAAAGTAACAAGAAAAATGCATTTCAAAAATTTCAAATGGACACAATTTTCTAACAATTTAATTTGTATAAAGTTTCAAAAAATGTTTATTTATAAGTAAATTAAAATTGTAATATTATTACTGTCACAATTGATAAATAATAAGTCAAAAATAAAATATATTAAAATATTTACAATCTATTTTTGGTACCGTAATTTGGCCGTTTAATTGTGCATTTAAAAAATACTATTTTTGTGCATTTAAAATAACTGACATGAATTTTCTAAAATATATATAGAGTTAATTGATTAATAATCTCTTATAGTATATTAATCTTGTATTTGTGTGCAATCGTTTAATGATGAAAAAATGTTATTACCTATTGAAGGCTAATAAGAAAAATGCATTTCAAAAATTTCACATGGACACAATTTTCTAACAATTTTATATGTATAAACTTTCACAAAATGTTTAATTAAAAGAAAATTAAAATTGTATAAAATTATAATTGTGATATTGTTACTGTCACCATTGATAAATATTAATGCTCCTTTATTTATAAAATGTATTAAAATAACATATTTCTAATCAATTTTTTTGGCAATGTTAATTTCGCCGTTGTTCAGGATTGGTTATGTTGGTATTTTCGTGCATTTAAAATAATTGCTATGAATTTCCTAAAATATATATAGAGTTAATTGATTAATAACCTCTTATAGTATATTAATCTTGTATTTGTGTGCAATCGTTTATTGAAGAAAAAAGGTTAATTGCCTATTGAAGACTAACAAGAAAAATGCATTTAAAATGGATACAAATTTCAGACTATTTAATTTGTATAAACTTTCACAATATGCTTAATTAAAAGAAAAATAAAATTGTATAAAATTATAATTGTAATATTGTTACTGTCACCATTGATAAACAATAATTATAATGATGATGCTATTTGCTTATTATTTGTTAGACAAATATTAAATGCTTTCCATTATCTCTTTTGTATAATGTTAACATTGGTCACAATCTATTTCTATTTGATTTGCATAAATTATCTGGTTGTTGAGATCTTGGAGTTTATTTAATGTAATGTTGCACGATTTGGTTAGAGTATGAAGTAAAAAACTGGATAATATGTAGCATGCACCATAGTAGTCAGAGGGAAGTCTATATGAGCTGGTTTTAATGTTCATTAAACATTAAAAATCTCTGGAAGCTAGACAAAAATATAAATAAACATGGATATACCATGTGGATAACAATGCAATTACTTGCATTGAAGAGAAAACCGCGATTTAAGATGCATGGATACTGTGAGATACGGCCGTCAGTCATCAGACTTGATGTGCAAACCGCATAAATATTTATGAAGTTTAGACTATGTGATGAAGTTTGAGGATGACAATGTCTACAAAGGAGATAAATGATTTTTTTTTCATATGCTCCATCCTAGGATAGCAGGTATATTGTTTTTGCCATTCCCTTGGTAACATATTTTTCGGGTTGTAATCAGAAATCAAAGCCGAAGGAAAGGTTTATTATTCGACTTTTTGACTTTTTAAAAATTAAAAATACTTTTTAGAAATTTTAGAAGCCGAATTTTCGATTCATTAAAATTTGGAAATATGAAAACCATTTCAGTTCTTCGAATGTAGATCTATAATCTGCATTAGATCTAATCTCATCCAAAGTAATAATCGGTGTAATCTATTGAATTTAGGAGAATTCTTGATGTTCAAAGCATAATGTAGGGTATCTACAATTCGGTCTTGCTCAAACTTTCGACCTTATTTGCTTACTTTCTTTAAGCCTATTTCTATAGTTATTCAATTTTATGGCAGTTAAGCTGTATATTTTTTTTTCTTTTTTGCCACACGGGAAATACTTCCTATTGCATGAAGTAGGAAGTTAAGTTGTCCACCATCAATCGAATATTAACATTTATTTATTTTGCTTTTTTATCTTCGTTTGACTTATACTTTCTTTGGTGGTTTACCATCGTTTCTCTTCTTATTGAATTTCAGAAATCCCAATTGGTGGCGTAGACGTACAACACTGGAGAGATGTCTAACCTTGGTGTCGATTTTCGCCTGTATTGCTGTGATTGGTTTAGTCGTGGGATTGACGTTTGTTTTACTCTCAAATCAAATGGCTGAAGGTAAATAAATAAAATGCAATTATTTTTAAATTGCTAGTTTAAGTTTACTTAGAGTTGGGGAAAATCTAGTTGGAGTTGGATTCAAGCCTTTTTCAAATGTCTGCTTCCAAAAGTTCCATTTTCAAATTACCCTGGAGTAAGATTCCAAATTATTAATAACAAAATTTTCAATATATGGTACATACTTTGAACAATGGTGATAAACACTTATGTTTAATAAAATTTCAAAATTATCCTTAGAAAGCGAGTTGGATTCAAGCTTTTTTCAAATGTCTGCTTCTAATAGAAAATTTTCATTTTCTAATTATCCTTGAGTAAAATTCCAAATTATTAATAAAAAACAAGTATATACAGCCGTAAGTTCGGCCAGGCCGAATCTTATGTACACTCAAAAAAAAGTGAACTCTCTATTTCACTAAAGCCATATTAACTTTATATTAGTTCATAGAATCATTATGTTTGGAAAAAGTTTATTTTAGTCAAATAATTTTTTGCGTATGTTAGTTAAATGAACTAAAAAACGGGAAAAAGTTATACACAAATAAAGCATAAAGATTTCCTAATTTAGTATTTCTTACAAAATAGTACATTATTTCTTTAAATTTGTAAATTTTACCAAAAATGTGTCCATCGTGAACTTCGTATGTCACTAAAGACATTCTTGCAATTTTGAACTCCAAGATTTCTCTTAAAACTACAAAATTTTCTTTAACTACTGAAAAAATTTAGTTATGTCTAATAAATTTTCTTGAATTTGTCGAAAAATATTTACTTATTTTTGCCATATCGGAGTGATGCCAGCGCTTGTAATACCGTTTAGTTAAATTTTTCTAAAAAAGTTCTAAATTTTCTAAAATTAATCGAAAGTTATCTTTCCTGGTGGGTTCACTGTTTTTTCAGTGTACCCTCCACCATGGATTGCGTAGAAACTTCTACGAAAGACTGTCATCCACAAATTTCAACTCACTCGGATGAAATTTGCTCCTCCAAGAGGCTCCAAAACCAAATCTCGGGATGGGTTTATATGGGGGCTCTAAATGATTATGCCACTTTTGATATGGGCCACTTTTGGCATGGTTGTTAAATATCATATACTACCACCACGTACCAAATTTCAACCAGATCGGATGAATTTTGCTTCTCCAAAAGGCACCGGAGGTCAAATCTGGCGATCGGTTTATATGGGAGCTATATGTAATTATGGACTGATAGGAACCAATTCCTGCATGGTTGTTGGATACCATATACTAACATCACGTACCAAATTTCAACCGAATGGGAAGAATTTTGCTCTTCCAAGATGCTCCGGAGGTCAAATCTGGGCATCGGTTTATATGGGACCTATATATAATTATGGACAGATATCGACCAATTTTTGCATGGGTGTTTGAGGCCATATATTAACATCACGTACCAAATTTCAACTGAATCAGATGAATTTCGGTATTCCAAGAGACTCCGGAGGTCAAATCTGGTGATCGGTTTATATGGGGGCTATATATAATTATGGACCGATATGGACCAATTTTTACATGGTCATTAGAGACCATATACTAACATCATGTACCAAATTTCAGCCGGATCGGATGAAATTTGTTTCTCTTAGAGGGTCTGCAAGCCAAATTGGGGGATCGGTTTATATGGGGGCTATATATAATTATGGACCGATGTGGACCAATTTTTGCATGGTTATTAGAGACTATACACTAACACCATGTACCACATTTCAGCCGCATCGGATGAAATTTGCTTCTCTTAGAGGCCTCGCAAGCCAAATTTGGGGGTCCGTTTATATGGGGGCTATACGTAAAAGTGGACCGATATGGCCCATTTGCAATACCATCCGACCTACATCAATAACAACTACTTGTGCCAAGTTTCAAGTCGATAGCTTGTTTCGTTCGGAAGTTAGCGTGATTTCAACAGACGGACGGACGGACGGACATGCTCAGATCGACTCAGAATTTCACCACGACCCAGAATATATATACTTTATGGGGTCTTAGATCAATATTTTGATGTGTTACAAACGGAATGACAAAGTTAATATACCTCCCATCCTATGGTGGAAGGTATAAAAAATTCTAATATTTTTTAACATCTATGAAAGTGCCTTATAAAATAAAAAAATCAACCAAATCTAGGGGATCTTCTTTAAGTGCTCGGATTAAGCGATATCTTGAATTACTTATACAAATTCTATATAAATAAAATTTGTCCTTATTCCATAATTTTTTCCTCTGCAGAACTTTCACCCAACACTCCAACAAATCTACCTTTACATGGAGCAACTAATAAACCCACCCAAAATCAAGTTCCAGAGTCTACGCATAAAAAAGATGAACATACCAAAAAAGACTCCAATGTATGCCTGTCTACAGAATGTATTCATACAGCTTCGGCGGTATTGAGTAAAATGAAACCGGAAATAGAACCATGTGATGATTTCTATCGTTTTGCATGCGGTACCTATATTGAAGAGACTAATATTCCCGATGATAAGGTAGCTGTTAATACATTCTCCATTATATCGGATAAATTGCAAGAGCAATTGAAGGATATTGTTGCTGAACAACGGCCCGAAACTGATCCAAAACATTTCCGATTACCAAATGCTTTGTACAGAGCCTGTATGAATAAAAGTAAGAGATAAAAAAAAATAATTTTTCCTTTTCGAATTTAGAAATAATAATTAATTTTTTGAATTTATAGCTTTGATTGAATCGATGGGGGCTAAACCCATCAAGGATATTGCTGAAAAATTAGGTGGTTGGCCTGTTATTGTAGGAGATGCCTGGGATAGCGATAATTCTTGGACTTGGCATCAGACAGTGAAGAAATTCCGTCAAATGGGCTTTAGTATGGATTACATTGTGGATTTCTCCATTGGTGTAGACTTAAAGAATAGTACAAAACGCATTATCGATGTAAGTATGCTTTTAGGGGGTGACGTTTTTGTAGTATACCTTTGGGCGGTAACAAATTAGAACTTAGAAAAAAAATATTTTTGGTTTCAATCACGAAATTAATTCAACCAATTAATTTTTACTTGAAACTGCCTGAAGCAAGAAATTGATAATAAAAATATCTGACACCAGTTAAAACTTTAATTGATCCAATTAAAAATGTAATTAATTCAAGAAAGTTTTGTATTTTTTTTTTTAAATTTTGTGCTTCATTTAATCTTTAAATTTTTAATTTTTAAAATTTACAAATTCATTTAAAATGTTATTTGAAAAAAAAAATTGTTGATATTTTAACATAGGAAAGCCTTTTAATTATTTTTGTTAATTCAATATGAAAAATATTCAATTAATAGAATAATTGGTTGAATTAATTTTTAAATCCGAAAAAAATGGCAGAAAATAGTTAAGTCCATTTGTAACTTTTCAAAATTTTTTTTTTAAATTTTGTGCTTCATTTAATCTTTAAATTTTTAATTTTTAAAATTTACAAATTCATTTAAAATGTTATTTGAAAAAAAAAATTGTTAATATTTTAACATAGGAAAGCCTTTTAATTATTTTTGTTAATTCAATATGAAAAATATTCAATTAATAGAATAATTGATTGAATTAATTTTTGAATCCGAAAAAAACATGACAAAAAATAGTCCATTAAATGTTTAAAAAAAATTGGTAATTGGTACATTCATACTCTCTGTTAACATAGAAAAACCTTTCAATCAATGGGTTAATTAAATATTGAAAATATTCAATTAATAAATTAATTGGTTGAATTAAAATTTGGTAATTGGTATATTCATATTCTGTGTTAACATAGGAAAGCCTTTCAATTAATGGGTTAATTAAATATTAAAAATATTCAATTAATAAATTAATTGGTTGAATTAATTTTTGACCCAAAACAAATTCATTAACGAAATTAAATAAATAAATTAAATCGATTAACTTTTTAAATTATTTTATAATTGCGATATAATATTTTTTAATTAAAAAATTTATTGAGTCAATTAATCATTTCATTGATCTTTTGTTTCGAATTCAATTAAAATGTTAATTGAAAAAATAGTGTTGATATTTTTTGTGTGAATAATTGACATAGGAAAGCCTTAATGGTTTAATTGAATATGAAAAGTATTCAATTAATAAATTAATTAATTGAATTAATTTTTGATAAAAAAAAACTTCTTCACCGAAATTAATGAAATAAATTAAATCAATTAAAATTTTAAATTAATTTTATAATTGCTATAAAAATTTTTTTAAATAAAAAATTTAAAATTTAATTTCGGCCTCCACCATGGATTGCGTAGAAACTTCTACGAAAGACTGTCATCCACAATCGAATTACGAATCGTTATGGACTCTTGCACGGTGCTTAGAGAGCCAGAATTGAAATATGGGGGTCACTTATATGGGGGCTATATACACCGAAAAAAAAGTTAACTGTTTTATAGGAAGAATGAACTACCACGCACGAAAATTGAACTAAATTTTACTCCACATTTTGAGATTTCCACAAAGCGTTGTTAAAACCAGGAAATTTTAATGCCCTGTTGTACTTTTTAACTGCAGTTGACGAAATTACATCATCCCATCGAAGAAAAAATTAACTAAAAGTAAAGAAGAAAATCATTGGCGCCAAATAATGACCATTTTAACCATACGGTGTTCATTCTTACTATTTTTGGGAATCGTACGAAAATTTTCATTTGTTTTAGTTCATATTAAACTTATGTGTACGGTCATTGAACTTTATACTCATGTTTAGTTCATAAAATTTTTGAGACATACTTAAAAAAAGTAAGATTTGATTAAGCTGTAGAAAATTTCGATAAAAATAATAAAATTTAACTACAAGCAAATAATTTTTTTCCAATAAAAATAAGTTAAATTTAGCCTTAGTTTAACTACGGAAATTTTTTTCTGTGTACAATTATGAACTTCATATGGACCAATTTTTGTGTGATTGGGGATCTGTTTATCTGAGGGCTATATATAACTATAGACCGATATGGACCTAGATAGGCATGGTTGTTAACGGCCATATACTATCACAATGTACCAAATTTCAACTGACTCGGATGGAATTTGCTTCTCCAAGAGGCTCCAAAATCAAATCTCGGGATCAGTTTATATGGGGGCTATATATAATTATGGACTGACATGAACCAATACCTGCATGATTGTTAGAGACCATATACTAACACCACGTACTAAACTTCAATCAGATCGGATGAATTTTGCTCCTCCAAAAGGCACCGGAGGTCAAATCTGGGGATCGGTTTATATGGGGGCTATATATATAGTTAATTATGAACCGATATGGACCAATTCCTGCATGGTTATTAGATACCATATACTAACATCACGTACAAAATTTCAACTGATTCGGATGAATTTTGCTTTTCCAAGAGGCTCCGGAGGTCAAATCTGGGGATCGGTTTATATGGGGGATAAATATAATTATGGACCGATATGGAGCAATTCCCGCATGGTTGTTAAAGACTATATACTAACACCACGTACCAAATTTCAATCGAATCAGATAAATTTTGCTCTTCCACGGGGCTCCGGAGGTCAAATTTTAGGGATCGGTTTATATGAGGGCTATATATAATTATGGACCGATATGGACCAATTCCTGCATGGTTGTTAGAGACTATATACTAACACCACGTACCAAATTTCAATCGAATCGGATGAATTTTGTTCTTCCACGAGGCTCCGGAGTTCAAATCTGGGGATCGGTTTATATGGGGGCTATATATGATTATGGACCGATGTGGACCAATTTTTGCATGGTTATGGGAGACCGTATACTAACACAATTTACCAAATTTCAGACGGATCGGATGAAATTTGCTTCTCTTTGAGGCTCCGCAAACCAAATCTGGGGATAGATTTATATGGGGGCTATACGTAAATGTGAACCGATATGGTCCATTTGCAATACCATCTGACCTACATCAATAACAACTACTTGTACCAAGTTTCAAGTCGATAGGTTGTTTCGTTCGGAAGTTAGCGTGATTTCAACAGACGGACGGACGGACGGACATGCTTAGATCGACTCAGAATTTCACCACTAACCAGATATATACTTCATGGGGTCTTAGCGCAATATTTCGATGTGTTACAAACGGAATGACAAAGTTAATATACCCCCCATCCTATGGTGGAGGGTATAAAATTAATTGGATAAAAATATGTTTTCTGTGTACCTAAGATCATTAGGCATCCCTTTGATCCTATTTTCAATTTTTTTTCTTTTTTTTTTCTATAGCTGGATCAAGCCTCCATTGGTTTGAGTCGTGAATATTTAATCAAGGGCTTCAATGAGACTCTTGTAAAGGCCTACTATGAATATATGGTTGATATGGCTGTTCTTTTTGGAGCTGATAAAGACAAGGCCACTAAGGAATTAGGCGAGTCACTGCAATTCGAAATGGATTTGGCCAATGTAAGTAAAATCAGATTTTTTTAACATTCTGTGATTTTAAGAAATATTTTTCATACCATAGATCTCCTGGTCCAATGAACAAAGACGTGACTCTAATAAATTATATAATTTGCGAACAATTAAAGAAGTTCAAGAAGCTTATCCCTATGTCCAATGGTTGGACTATATCAATGCCCTACTTCCCAAAGGTCTCAGCGTCGAAGAAGATGAGGTTATCAATGTATCGGTACCCAGTTTTATGGAAGAATTGGGAGAGCTGTTACAACGCACTGATAAACGTACCATTGCCAATTATATGATGTGGCGTATTCATGCCTTCTCGGTGGCCTTTTTGTCAGAGGAATTCCGTAAGAGACAATTACAATATGCCACCGCCTTGACGGGACGTCAAGAGCAAGAGGCTCGTTGGAAGGAATGTGTAGACATTTCCTCAGGAAGGTAGGTTTTTGTTAGAAATTTCATGAGTTTTTGTTTGGTTTGGAGGAAATTTGCATGGGATGGATTTTTATTTAGAAATATGCATGTGAAGTAATTTCAATTTATTGATGTTTTCTTAATGGTTTTTGTTGTAGTTCATATGTCTTCAGTATGTAGTATGTATGTGTAAGCACATCGATGTATGTGTGTAAAAAATCCGTTTCCGTTTTCATTTCATTTAACCTCGTTTGTTTCTTGTTGTATGATCTTTGTGTATGTGTGTTAGTGTGTGTGGTAACGAACGTTCGTCGTGTTTGTTACGTTTCTCTAAGGATATGTGTATATGTTATTATTTCTTTTTCTTTTCTTTTTTTCTTTATATCTCTCTCTCCATACTCTTTTAGCGATGACGATGAAGATACGTAAGATAAAAAATATCATAAATATTTATTATCTATCTCACCCTTATCCATTGTTTTTGTTTGCGCTAATATGTTCAGTTGCATTTCTCGTTTTATTTTTTGTGCATTATCTATCGATCACTTGTTGAACTAATTTACACCATTTGCTTAACACAAATATTCGTTTTGTGGATTCTCATAAAAATTAATGATGCTTTTATGTTCATTAACGGAAACAATAATAATTCGATTTTTATTTCCTATCCATTTTATTGCTTCAGAATTTTTATTTAGGATGTTTATTTGAATCGATAAAAAAAATATTTTTTTTTTACATTTTTGTCTAACTATTTTTTTTAATATTAAAAATTTGTTCGCTTCAAAGTTGGGATGAACCTTGGCTTTATAAAAAGGACGCCTCAACTTGCTGAGTCAGCTATGGAAAAAAGTGTGTCATTCAGGGTATAGCACTCTAACTACATCTTGGGGTTTCTTTTGAAAATATCAGGAAGCAAGTTCGAGACATGCCAGTGAATATTTATTGCTAAATATTTTGTATACATTTTTGCTATGGTATTTTGCTATATAACGCCTATGAAAAACAAGCGAAATAGATCCGTATCGTTTCGTAAACACGGTTTCCACAGTTGGTAAAATTCTACCAAAAATGGTTTATTTTTGACTGTTTGGTAGATTGGTAAAATTTTTGATGTTTTGGTAGTTTTTGCAAAATCTTCCTCTCCAATTAAGAAGTACTTCAATCTTTCATATACAGAAAAAAATTTAAAAAAAAAATTCTAGAATTAGAATTTTGAGAAAATTTTCAATAGAAATAAAAGTTTGTGAAATTTTTCTACAGAAATAAAATTTTGTGAAATTTTTCTATAGAAATAAAATTTTGAAAAAATTTCTATAGCAATGGTTAGGTTAGGTTAGGTTAGGTGGCAGCCCGATGTATCAGGCTCACTTAGACTATTCAGTCCATTGTGATACCACATTGGTGAACTTCTCTCTTATCACTGAGTGCTGCCCGATTCCATGTTAAGCTCAATGACAAGGGACCTCCTTTTTATAGCCGAGTCCGAACGGCGTTCCACATTGCAGTGAAACCACTTAGAGAAGCTTTGAAACCCTCAGAAATGTCACCAGCATTACTGAGGTGGGATAATCCACCGCTGAAAAACTTTTTGGTGTTCGGTCGAAGCAGGAATCGAACCCACGACCTTGTGTATGCAAGGCGGGCATGCTAACCATTGCACCACGGTGGCTCCCTCTAGCAATAAAATTTTGTGCAAATTTTCTATAGAAATAAAATTTTGATAAAATTTTCTATAGAAATAAAATGTTGACAAAATTTTCTATAGAAATAAAATTTTGAAAACATTTTTTATAGAAATAAAAGTATGAGAAGCTTTTTTATATAAATAAAATTTTGTGAAAATTTTCTATAGAAATAAAATTTTGAAAAACATTTCTATAGAAATAAAATTTTGAGAAAATTTTCTATAGAAATAAAATTTTGAAAAAATTTTCTATAGAAATAAAATTATGTGATATTTTGTAGAATTTTTGATTTTTGGTAGAGTTTACAAAATCTTCCTCTTCCACTAAGATGTACTTAAATTTTCTATATACAGAAAACAATTTAGAGAAAAATTTCTATAGAAATAAAAATTTGAGAAATTTTGCAATAGAGATAAAACTTTGAGAAATTTGAGAATTTATATAAATAAAATTTTGTGAAAATTTTCTATAGAAATAAAATTTTGAAAAATTTTTCTATAGAAATAAAATGTTGACAAAAATTTCTATAGAAATAAAATTTTCACAAAACTTTCTATGGAAATAATTCTATAGAAATTTTTTAATCATTGTTGTTGTTTTGATTTCAGCTTAAAACCATGCATTGACTAAACTATAAGTGTAGCTTAACCAACAGAGGAAAATAAATAAAATTTTGACAAAATTTCTAAAAGAAATAAAATTTTGACAAAATTTCTAAAGAAATAAAATTTTGGACAAATTTTGCTATAGAAATAAAATTTTAGACAACATTTTCTATAGATATAAAATTTTGAGAAAAATTTTTTATAGAAATAAAAGTTTGTGAAATTTTTCTATAAAAATAAAATTTTGACAAAATTTTCTATAGAAATAATATTTTGTGAAATTTGGTAAAATGTTTGATGTTTTGGCAGAGTTTACAAAATATTCCTCTTCCACTAAGAAGTACTTCAATTTTCTATATACAGAAAACAATTTGGAGAAAATTTTCATTAGAAATAAAATTTTGAGAAATTTTTCTATAGAAATAAAATTATGTGAAAATTTTCTATAGAAATAAAATTTTGTGAAACTTTTCATTAGAAATAAAGTTTTGCCAAATTTTCTATAGAAATAAAATTTTGACAAAATTCTCTATAGAAATAAAATTTTGACAAAATTCTCTATAGAAATAAAATTTTGATAAAACTTTTATAGAAATAAAATTTTGACAAAATTCTCTATAGAAATAAAATTTTGATAAAATTCCTATAAAATAAAATTTTGACAAAATTTGTATAGAATAAAATTTTGACAAAATTTTCTATAGAAGTAAAATTTTGACAAAATTCTCCATAGAAATAAAATTTTGGACAACATTTTCTATAGGAATAAAATTTTGGACAAAATTTTCTATACAAATAAAATTTTGTGAAAATTTTCTATAGAAATAAAATGTTGACAACATTTTCTATAGAAATAAAATTTTGACAAAATTTTCTATAGAAGTAAAATTTTGACAAATTTTTCTATAGAAATAAAATTTTGACAAAATTTTCTATAGAAATAAAATTTTGGACAAAATTTTCGATAGGAATAAAATTTTGAACAAAATTTTCTATAGAAATAAAATTTTGTGAAAATTTTCTATAGAAATAAAATTTTGACAAATTTTTCTATAGAAATAAAATTTTGACAAATTTTTCTATAGAAATAAAATTTTGACAAAATTTTCTATAGAAATAAAAGTTTGTGAAATTTTTCTACAAAAATAAAATTTTGACAAAATTTTCTATAGAAATAACAGTTTGTGAAATTTGGTAAAATTTTTGATATTTTGGTAGAGTTTACAAAATCTTCCTCTTCCACTAAGAAGTACTTTAATTTTCTATATACAGAAAACAATTTGGAGAAAACTTTAATTAGAAATAAAATTTTTAGAAAATTTTAATTAGAAATAAAAATTTGACAACATTTTCGATAGAAGTAAAATTTTGACAAAATTTTCTATAGAAGTAAAATTTTGAAAAATTTTCTATAGAAGTAAAATTTTGAAAAATTTTCTATGGAAATAAAATTTTCACAAAATTTTCTATGGAAATAAAATTTTGACAAAATTTTCTATAGAAATAAAATTTTGACAAAATTCTCTATAGAAATAAAATTTTGATAAAATTTCTATAGAAATAAAATTTTGACAAAATTATCTATAGAAATAAAAATTTCACAAAATTTTCTATAAAATAAAATTTTGACAAAATTTCTATAGAATAAAATTTTCTATAGAAATAAAATTTTGACAAAATTTTCTATAGAAATAAAATTTTGGAAAAATTTTCTATACACTGAAAAAATATTGTCGTGAGGTCAAAGATTTCATGTCTTTCAAATACGAATACAAATTTTGCTTAGCATAGAAGATGCATTTTTCTAAAAAAAGTTATTGTCCTTGTCCAAAAGTCGATAAACTTTTCAATGAAGTCGTATTGTCCTTATAATTAAGTAATTTGACTTAAAAATGGGTATCTTAACATGAAAGACAAAATGTATAGGCTAAGGTCAACTTGACTTTAATAATTCAGAAAAATTCTTTAAATTTAATGAAATTGTCTTTAAATTTGTTGTCTTTTTGCATCTTGACTACAAAGCAAGAAATAGTTCAAATATAGGACATGTTTTTCAAAACTTTATTTTAAAGAAGTTTTTTACTTCAAACATAGCATAATTTCTACTGGAAGTCGAGTCCTAATTTGGAAAACAAAGTTGCCGTTAACTCGTTTTTAAAGGACTTTGATAGCATATGAAGAAAAAAAGCTGAGAAAGCGAAAAATTAAAATTTGCTTCCTAGAAGCAAGTACACAAAACCTAAATTTAAAAGAGAATTGTGTCTTAAAAGTATCCTTACTTGTATTCTCCGCTTCTTTGGCTCGGAATCAATACCAAATTTTTTAAAGTAAAGACAAAATCTTTGGAACCGAGTATGCTTTTTTTCAGTGTAGGAATAAAATTTTGGACAAAATTTTCTATAGAAATAAAATTTTGTGAAAATATTCTATAGAAATAAAATTTTGACAAAATTTTCTATAGAAGTAAAATTTTGACAAAATTCTCTATAGAAATAAAATTTTGATAAAATTTCTATAGAAATAAAATTTTGACAAAATTATCTATAGAAATAAAATTTTCACAAAATTTTCTATAAAATAAAATTTTGACAAAATTTCTATAGAATAAAATTTGGACAAAATTTTCTATAGAAATAAAATTTTGTAATGTTTTTGTATAGAAATAAAACTTTGACTTCAAATAGATTTTTTTTTAATTTTGGTAGATTTGTAATAAAATTATCTTCAAATTATGGTAAGTTATTTTTGGCACCAGTGGAAACCGTATTCGTTAGTCGATAAGTCTCCAATATAAATGAATGAAAAAGGTTTCATTTGGTTTGGAAAAAGTTTCATTTGATTTGAAAAAGGTTTCATTTGTTTTGGAAAAGGTTTCATTTGAATTGAAAATCTATAGATAAATCCATCCTTTGTAAAAAAAATCGATTTTTATTACTACACCCAATACGTACACGCACCACTTACTTATATAGAATCGAAGTGTTGGTTTATGATAGAATATGGTCAAATTCAGACTTTCTTTAGTGGTTTTATTAAGACCAAATATATTTACGGTAAAGTAAAAAAAATATAAATAAATTTCAAAATACGATAGTTTTCCTAAAAAAAAATGAGAATTGCAATGGTTATCCTAAATTGAAGTGTGTAAATTCTTGAGGGGTTGCTTCATTAAAATATTTGGGCTTGGAAATTTAATACCAAAATCCATCTAATCTTTAAATACAAGTCACCAGTTTTGCTGAGATTTAAATAATGTCTAGTTTTCTAAACTGAGATTTTTAAATTAAGGACAATAGCCCTAAATGTTTTCAGTGCGAAAGAAAAAAAATATTTTCCCTGGAAGATTTGTGTTATGCATTACAATATAATTTTAAGACGAATTGCATAGTCTTGGGTTGATAAAATCTTGGATGAAAATAGGCTGCTGCATTAAAACTTCGTTATTAGATAGAATCTACACCCAGAGAAGGAATATGATCACATCAAACATGTTTTAAGAGCAAAATGTTATATTTGGGTGGTGACCATGTAACATGGTTGGGTGGTGACCATGTAACATGGTTTTTCTCGGAAATCATGTATCTGATTTCGGCAAGCAGGTTATATTTGACGAGAAAATAACATTTTAGTGACAAACATGTTACATGGTCACCATACAAAAATAACATTTTGCTCTTGAAACATATTTGAGGTGATCATATTCCTTCTCTGCGTGTATGCCATTTTTTTAGCCTAAATAGAGGACAATTTTGTGACGGGTAAGGAATATTAAGATATAAAATTTCTGCTCTTTCTACTCCCTTCGATATCAACTGTAAGTTCTTGATTGATTAACTCATTAATTTACCATTTCTTACATTTGATGTTTTTAGTTGAAATACGTTTTATGTTCAGATCGAAATTGTTGATTTGTTATTTGTTTAATTCTTTACTACTTTTTTCGATATATGCAACAATTTTATTATTTCTTTTATGTTTACAGGGTTTTGGGTACGGAGAGTGAATTTTATGGGTATTTAATTTTATATATTTTTTTGAAATTAATATTAGTAAATTCTAAATATAGAAGAAAACCTTAGAATAGAATAGAAGAGTAGAATTCTAAAATAGAATAGAAGACTAGAAATATAAAATAGTTATAAAAATTATTTAATGAATCATAAAATCAACATCTTGGGTCTAAATCATGAATATTGCTAATAATAAATAAATAAATATCTTCAAATGTGGTAAATGTCTTCAGAATGCTTCTTCATTTCAAAATCATGTCCAATTCCAAAAATATGTTCTTTACACTTATTTAATATTTTCGACACATATACGATCACATGAACATTTTATCTAACATAGATTATGTCACTTCATTTTATATTCTGTAAATGTTTAAATTTGAAAATTGTACTAGAAATAAAATTTTGATAAAATTTTCTATAGAGATAAAATTTTGACAAAATTTTCTATAGAAATAAAATTTTGACAAAATTTTCTATAGAAATAAAATTTTGACAAAATTGTCTATAGAAATACAATGTTGACAAAATTTTCTTTAGAATAAAATTTTGACAAAATTTTCTGTAGAAATAAATTTTTGACAAAATTTTCTTTAGAAATAAAACTATGACAAAATTTTCTATAGAAATATTTGTTTGCTAGATTTATGGTAAAATTTTCTTCATGTTATGGTAGATTTTGTTTTCACGAGTGGTAAGCATGGTTACTACCTCCTCTAGAACCACCAAAATGTAAAAATTATTAAAAATTTCGTTGGGTGAAAAAGTCCCTACATTGTGCCCCTACGTCCCACAAGACGCTAATTATTAGAAAAAAAAAACCTAATAAAATTTTGATAAAATTTTCTATAGAAATAAAATTTTGATAACGTTTTCTAGAAATAAAATTTTGACAACATTTTCTATAGAAATAAAATTTTGACAATTTTTTTTTTACAGAAATAAAATTTTGACAAAATTTTCCATAGGAATAACATTTTGACAAAATTTTCTCTAAGAATAAAATTTTGACAAAATTTTCTATAGAAATAAAATTTTGACAAAATTTTCCCTAGGAATAAAATTTTGACAAAATCTTCTATAGAAATATTTGTTTGCTAGATTTATGGTAAATTTTTCTTCAAGTTATGGTTTAAAGTCAAACTTCGTTAATATTACTAATCTCTAAAGTTGAGTCAAAGAAATTTTTTCCTTGACACAAGGAACATTGTTTGCTATGACAATGAAAATGTTCATTAAGAAAGGTTTCGATATTTAATAGAAAAATGTCAACGATATTGTCTGTAAAAATCAAATTTCGACAAAATTTTTGATAACAAACAAATTTCGACAAAATATGTTCATTAATTATAAGAAAGGTTTCGATATTTAATAGAAAAATTTCAACGATATTGTCTGTAAAAATCAAATTTCGACAAAATTTTTGATAACAAACAAATTTCGACAAAATATTCTATTAAAAATAAAATTTTTACGAATTTCTCTATAAAAATCAAATTTCTACTAAGATCCTATGACAATCAAATTTCGACCAAATTTTCTATGAAAATAAAATTATTAAGATTTTTTTCAAAAAATAAAATCTCGACAACTTTTTCTAAAAAAAAAAAACAAATAAAATTTTAAGGAGATTTTTTATAAAATTAAAATTTCAACGAAATTTTCTATAAGAATTTAATTTTACGAAATTTAGTGGGCATTTTCTATAAAAATCAAATTTCGAGAAAAATCTTTGCATTAACGAAAAGTTTCAATGTAAATATGGAACAGTAGCGTTGACTTAATTTTAATGTCAAAACTCGTTAATATTACGAAGCTTCAAAATTGAGGCAAGTAATTTTTTCAATGAAACAAGATTTTTTTTTCACTGAGGAAATGACATTTTTCATTAATAGTAAGAACTGTAATAAAATAAATAAGACAAGCTATTTAGTAATAATAATTAAGACAACATAGGTAAAAAAAAACACATTTTTTCGCCTTTAATCATATAATATAAAGGGTGATTTGTTAAGAGCTTGATAACTTTTTAAAAAAAAAAAACGCATAAAATTTGCAAAATCTCATCGGTTCTTTATTTGAAACGTTAGATTGGTCCATGACATTTACTTTTTGAAGATAATTTCATTTAAATGTTGACCGCGGCTGCGTCTTAGGTGGTCCATTCGGAAAGTCCAATTTTGGGCAACTTTTTCGAGCATTTCGGCCGGAATAGCCCGAATTTCTTCGGAAATGTTGTCTTCCAAAGCTGGAATAGTTGCTGGCTTATTTCTGTAGACTTTAGACTTGACGTAGCCCCACAAAAAATAGTCTAAAGGCTTCAAATCGCATGATCTTGGTGGCCAACTTACCGGTCCATTTCTTGAGATGAATTGTTCTCCGAAGTTTTCCCTCAAAATGGCCATAGAATCGCGAGCTGTGTGGCATGTAGCGCCATCTTGTTGAAACCACATGTCAACCAAGTTCAGTTCTTCCATTTTTGGCAACAAAAAGTTTGTTAGCATCGAACGATAGCGATCGCCATTCACCGTAACGTTGCGTCCAACAGCATCTTTGAAAAAATACGGTCCAATGATTCCACCAGCGTACAAACCACACCAAACAGTGCATTTTTCGGGATGCATGGGCAGTTCTTGAACGGCTTCTGGTTGCTCTTCACTCCAAATGCGGCAATTTTGCTTATTTACGTAGCCATTCAACCAGAAATGAGCCTCATCGCTGAACAAAATTTGTCGATAAAAAAGCGGATTTTCTGCCAACTTTTCTAGGGCCCATTCACTGAAAATTCGACGTTGTGGCAGATCGTTCGTCTATTCATGATGAAATGTCAAAGCATACTGAGCATCTTTCTCTTTGACACCATGTCTGAAATCCCACGTGATCTGTCAAATACTAATGCATGAAAATCCTAACCTCAAAAGAATCACCCTTTATTTAGCAACTTCAATCAAGGTTTCAATTAAAAAAATTAATTGATCAATTGAATTACACAAATCACAATATCAAATCAAGAGAGAAGTTCACCAATGTGGTATCACCAATGGACTGAATAGTCTAAGTGAGCCTGATACATCGGGCTGCCACCTAACCTAATATCAAATCATTAACGTTTAAATTAAAAAAATATTTGATCAATATAAAAAATTAATAGATCCGATTAAAACATTGATTGCTACAATTACGTTTTGTGATTGGTTTTTGTTTTAATTAAAGAATTATTTAAATCAATGAAATTTTAAATTGAATTTTGTTTTTTAATTTAATCAAAATGTTAATGACAAAAATTATTGTGATATTTTTTTCTCTCTGTGTTCCTTAAAGACTGACCCACATACATATATATGTATATTTTGGTTAAAATATTCATAATTAAAATATTCACGTGTTTGTCTTCCCAGTAAAATTTCCATTCATGTCCCACTTGACACGTCCCCACATCAAGTGGAACAAAAAAATGTCAGAAATTGTCCATGATTTATGTTACAAAGCCATTAATCATTTTCATACAATTTTGGCAATATGATTTTTCCATTTCAAATGTAGCCTTTGTTTAACAATGGACAATTGAACGCATTCCATTACATTCCAATGAATTTTGCAAAATTAAAAATCAAAATAAGGTGACTGTATTTACCACAATCGAGGGACAATGTTAATTCGATTATTTAAAATTCCCAACACGTAAATAATGTCTTATGGTTGTTTTTAAATCCATCTTTTTTATGTAAATCCATATTCGTATAGCAAACGGTATTTAGCTTTATTCACACTTATTATTGGCTTATATACCAAATATTTAAAATTAGGGTTATATTATGAAAACAATTGCCCTTCGAATTCATATTCTTTACAATTAAGGTATCCATATACTTGTCTAACAATTTAAAAAAAATCTCACAACTTTGTAAACTAAACCTAATAACAATTGTTTTTATTTTATTTATTTTCATTTTAAAATAAAATAACTAAAACTCCTTTACCATAAATACCAAACAACACCGCCACCGCCACAACCATTCAATATTCAATTTTTATAAAAATCACACACCCCTTCTTAAATTTGCCAAACATCAATGTCGTTTTAATGTGAATGCAAAAATCCAAATTCTACTGAAATTATCATCCATTGGACTTCATAAAATTTCATAAAAATTTATTTTGCAAACCCCCTTTTGCTATCCAAAACCGCAATCCTTTAAAACAAAATATCATCCAATTCAAAAAAAAAAAAAATACCAAAAACAGCTTAGCCATCTCAGTGGGTTCCCTGTACGTGCGTAAATTCTTTAAAGAAGACTCCAAATCGAATGCTTTGGAAATGGTCAATAACATACGTGATGTCTTCAAACATATTTTGGATACTGTGTCTTGGATGGATGACAAGACTAAAGCGGAAGCTAAAAGGAAATTGGAACATATGGTAACCCACATTGGTTATCCCGATGAAATGTTGGATAATGAAAAATTGGCTGAATATTATCGTAAACTAGACATTGATGCCGATAAGTATTTTGAATCGTTCCTAAAGATGAATGTCTTCGGAACGGATTATTCCTTCAATAAGCTACGATTGCCTGTGAATAAAACCGATTGGATTCGTCATGCCCGCCCAGCTGTGGTGAATGCTTTCTACTCGGCCATTGAAAATAGTATACGTAAGTCTAATTTTTTTTTTAGAGAAAATGAAACATTTTTGATGCTAATTAATCTTTCCGTTTTATATTTCCAGAATTCCCTGCTGGTATTTTACAAGGTCATTTCTTTAATGCCCATCGTCCCAAGTATATGAATTATGGTGCCATCGGTTATGTTATTGGTCATGAAATTACTCATGGTTTTGATGATCAAGGTCGTACTTTTGATCTTGAGGGTAACTTGGTGGATTGGTGGGCCCCCGACACTCAGAAGGCCTATTTGGAAAAGGCCAAATGTATTATCGAACAATATGGCAACTTTACAGACAGACAAACTGGATTGAATGTGAGTATATGCATAATGTGATAATAAAGTGAAGCAAGAACTATGCAGCATATTTTGCATTAAATTTTAATTAATTAAAAAATAAAGCACATGAAATTTTCAAAAATATAATTTTGAAGAAACTTGAGGGAATTTTAGGTAAATCTATTTCCACAAAAGATAAAAATTCCACGAAATTTCTGTAAAAACAAGTTAAACGAACTTTTCTATAAAAATAAAATGTTGACAAAATGTTCTATAAAAATAAAATTTTGACAAAATTTTCTATAAAAATAAAATTTTGACAAAATTTTCTATAAAAATAAAATTTTGACAAAATTTTCTATAGAAATAAAAGTTTGACAAAATTTTCTATGAAAATAAAATTTTGACAAAATGTTCTATAAAATAAAATTTTGATAAATTTTCCTATAAAAATAAAATTTTGACAAAATTTTCTATAAAAATAAAATTTTGACAAAATTTTCTATAAAAATAAAATTTTTACAACATTTTCTATAAAAATAAAATTTTGACAAAATTTTCTATAAAAATAAAATGTTGACAAAATATTCTATAAAAATAAAATTTTGACAAAATTTTCTATAAAAATAAAATTTTGACAAAATTTTCTATAAAAATAAAATTTTGACAAAATTTTCTATAGAAATAAAAGTTTGACAAAATTTTCTATGAAAATAAAATTTTGACAAAATGTTCTATAAAATAAAATTTTGATAAATTTTCCTATAAAAATAAAATTTTGACAAAATTTTCTATAAAAATAAAATTTTGACAAAATTTTCTATAAAAATAAAATTTTGACGAATTTTTCATTAATAATACAATTTTGACAAAATTTCCTATAAAAATAAAATTTTTGCAATATGATCTATAAAAGAAATTTTGACAAAATTTTCTATAAACTTGTTTTTGGATGAAATTTTTTTTAACTAAATTTGGACGAATTTTTCAATAACAATAAAATTTTGACAAATATTTCTAAAAAAAATCAAACTTCGACAAAATTTCGTCGAAGTTTTCTAAAATAATCACGGAAATTCGACGAAATTAAAAAAAAAAAATTGGCGAAATTTTTATTAGAAATATATACTGTAGAAACCTTTTAATTATTAATTTTTCTATAAAACTAAAATGTTGACGAATATTTCTTTAATAATAAAATTTTGACAAAATTTTCTATGAAAATAAAATTTTGACAAAATGTTCTATAAAAATAAAATTTTGACAAAATTTTCTATAAAAATAAAATTTTGACAAAATTTTCTATAAAAATAAAATTTTGACAAAATTTTCTATAAAAATAAAATTTTGATAAAATTTTTTATAAAAATAAAATTTTGACAAAATTTTTTATAAAAATAACATTTTGATAAAATTTTCTATAAAAATAACATTTTGATAAAATTTTCTGTAATAATAAAATTTTGACAAAATTTTATATAGAAATAAAATTTTGACAAAATTTTCTATAGAAATAAAATTTTGACAAAATTTTCAATAGAATTAAAATTTTGACAACATTCTCTATAGAATTAAAATTTTCTATAGAAATAAAATTTTGCCAAAATTTTCTATAGAAATAAAGTTTGACAAAATTTGCTATAGGAATAACATTTGAAAAAAAATGTGTTTTGAAATAAAATTTTGGCAAAATTTTCTATAGAAATAAAATTTTGGTAGATTATTTTTGGCTCGAGTGGCAACCATGATTATGAACCGATATGGACCAATCTTTGTGTGATTGGGGATCGGCTATATATAACTATATAATCATACCAAATTTGGCATGGTTATTAGCGTCCACATACTAACACCACGTTGCAAATTTCAACCGGATCGGATGAATTTTGCTTCTCCAAGAGACTCCGGAGATCAAATCTGGAGAACGATTTATATGGGGGCTATATATAATTATGGATCGATATGGACCAATTTTTGCATGGTTGTTAGAGACCTTATACCAAATTTCAGCCGGATCGGATGAAATTTGTTTCGCTTAGAGGGTACGCAAACCAAATCTGGGGATCGGTTTATATGGGGGCTATATATAATTATGGACCGATATGGACCAATTTTGGCATGGTTGTTAGAGACCATATAATAACACCACGTACCAAATTTCAACCGGAGCGGATGAATTTTGCTCCTCCGGAGGTCAAATCTGGAGATCGGTTTATATGGGGGCTATATATAATTACAGACCGATATGGACCAATTTTTGCATGGTTGTTAGAGACCATATACTTACGCCATGTACCAAATTTCAGCCAGATCGGATGAAATGTGCTACTCTTACAGGCTCCGCAAGCCAAATCTGGGGGTCCGTTTATATGGGGGCTATACGTAAAAGTGGACCGATACGGCCCATTTGCAATACCATCCGACCTACATCAATAACAACTACTTGTACCGATATGGACCAATTTTGGCATGGTTGTTAGAGACCATATAATAACACCACGTACCAAATTTCAACCGAAGCGGATGAATTTTGCTCCTCCGGAGGTCAAATCTGGAGATCGGTTTATATGGGGGCTATATATAATTACAGACCGATATGGACCAATTTTTGCATGGTTGTTAGAGACCATATACTTACACCATGTACCAAATTTCAGTCAGATCGGATGAAATGTGCTACTCTTACAGGCTCCGCAAGCCAAATCTGGGGGTCCGTTTATATGGGGGCTATACGTAAAAGTGGACCGATACGGCCCATTTGCAATACCCTCCGACCTACATCAATAACAACTACTTGTGCCACGTTTGAAGTCGATAGCTTGTTTCGTTCGGAAGTTAGCGTGATTTCAACAGACGGACGGACGGACATGCTTAGATCGACTCAGAATTTCACCACGACCCAGAATATATATACTTTATGGGGTCTTAGAGCAATATTTTGATGTGTTACAAACGGAATGACAAAGTTAATATACCCCCTATCCTATGGTGGAGGGTATAAAAAGGTATATAAATAAAACACATGAAATTTTCAATAAAAATACAATTTCGAAGAAATTCGAAGAAATAAAAAGAAAATTTTGAGGAAATTTTCAGTAAAAATATTTCCATAAAAGAAAAATTTCGACGAGATTTCAACAAAAACAAAAAATCAACGAAATTTTCTATAAAGGTTGGTAGTAAGTTTATCCGCTAAAATCATAACTAAATAAGTAAAAAAAAATATATAAAATTATAACTTTTTGATGCAAACTTGATGGGGAATAGCCCAAAGTAACTTTTCATAATTATATTCTTTAATATAAATTATTAGAAGAGTAATCTTGAAGCGGCTAAACTCGAACCTTAAAAATCAAATTTCGTCGAATTAAAATTTTGCCAAAATTATAAAAAAGTAATATTTGACGAAGTTTTTTATAAAACTAAAATTTTGAAGAATTTTTCAATAACAATGAAATTTCGACGAATGTTTCTCTATATAAAATCAGATTTCAACAAAATTTTCTATAAAACCAAAAACATATTCATCAAAAAATAATTTTATAGTTTTTTGACGATGTTTTTTATAAAACGACGACGAACTTCTCAATAACAATAACATTTTTGGACATAATTTTTTATGAAAATTAAATTTCGACGAAATTTTCTATAAAAATCAAATTTGGACAAAATTTTCTACAATACAAAAAATTTGGACAAATTTTTCTATAAAAATTTAGACAAGATTCTTTAAATAAAATAAAAAATAAAATTGCGACGAAATTGTCTATAAAAATAAAATGTTGAACTTTTCTATAAAATAAAATGTTTCTATAAACAAAATTAGACGAAATTCTCTATAAAAATTAAAACTCGACAATATTATCTGTAAAAATCCAATTTCGTTGAAATTTTCTGTAAAAAAACAAGTTCGACAACATTTTTTATAAAAAACTAATTTCAACGAAATTTTCTATAAAAATAAAATTTTCACGATTTTTTCTGTAAAAATCAAATTTCGACGAAATTTTCTACAAAAATTAAATTTTGATGATTTTTTTCAAAAAATAAAATTTCTAAAAAAACAAATGAATAAATAAAAATTAAATTTTAAGAAATTTAATAGGGATTTTCTATAAAAATCAAAATTCCTATGAAATTTTCTATAAAAAATAAAATTCGACGAAATTTTCTATAAAAATACATTTCGACGAAAGTATTTATAAAAAGAAAATTTCGATGAAATTTTTCAAAATTTTGTATGAAATTTTCTCTAATAAAATTTTTTGGCGAAATATTCGCTAAAAATTAAATTCCGAGAATATTTTCATTGAAAATAAAATGTCAATGAATATATCTATAAAAATATAATTTCCATAAAATTAAAATTGTTAGTGAATTTTCTACAAAAATTAAATTTTGTCCATTTTTTCTATAAATATAGAATTTTGATAAAATGTTTTATAAAATAAAATTTGGAGAACATCTTGTAATAAATAAACGAAATTGACATTGAAATGTTAAAGAATACAAGCAAAATATGTTGACGAACTTTTCTATAAAAAAAATTCGAAGAAATTTTCTATAAAAATAACTAGAATTTATGGGAAATTTCAAATTCACGACGAAATTTTCTATGAATATAAAATTGCGAAAACTTATTTTTTAAATAAAATTGTGACGAAATTTTCAATAAAAGTTAAAAATTTTAAATTGGAGAAATTTTCTATAAATAATTCGACAAAATTTTCTATAACAAAAAAATTTAAGCAAATTTTCTATAAAAACATAAATTCGAAGAAATTTCCCATAAAAATCAAATTGCAACAAAATTTTTTATAAATATAAAGTTGTGAAGACATCTTTAAAAAAAATTCCCATAAAAATCAAATTGCCACAAATTTTTCTATAAATATAAAATTGCGAAGATATCTTTTTTTTTAAATAAAATTGCGAAGATATCTTTTTTTTAAAATAAAATTGCGATGAAATTTTCCATTAAGTAAATTATACTCGTATTATAAGGTGTTTTCTAAAATAATAAAAATTTGTCTATTTTTTGTTTAAAAATAAACATTCGTTGGAATTTTATATATGTATCAAATTTCATAAATTTTTTTTAAATCATAAAAGAAAATTTTATATAAATCAAATTTGGACAAAATTTTCTTTGAAGAAGAATTTTGTATACAATTTCAATGACATTTGCCATACAAATAAAATTGTAGATTTTCTATAAAAATAAAATTTCGTCCATTTTTCCTATAAAAATGGAAATGTGATTAAATATTTTATAAAATAAAATTTGGAGGACATTTTTTTATAAATGAAAGATTTTACATTTTGATCAAATTTCCTTTAAAAATAAACTTTCGAGGAAATTTTCCATACATTAAAATTTATTTACTATTTATTTATTGTTTATTTTAATCATACAGTAAATGTATAATGAAAAGAGAAAAGAAGCATTGGCTGTTAAAGCCATCAGCTATAAAATTTATGAACCTAATATTTCTATAAACATAAATCTAAAATATTTTCCATAAAAAGCGATTTTGAACAAAATTTTCTATAAAACTAAAATTTCCACAAAGGAGGAGATTATAAATGCCTGAGTTTAAATAATATATATGCATTTTCCTATAAAAATAAAATTTCGAGGAAATCTCCTATCAACTTAAAAATTTAATTACTTTAAATTATTTTAATTTAAAATTTCTATAACAAGGAAATTAAAAAGAAAATTAACATAAATAACTTCTTAACAATAATTTTATAAAAATATATTTATTTTTATTTGAAATTATTTGAAATTGCATGCCAATAAAAATTCAACGAATATATATTTTCCTTAAAACAATAACTTTAACGCAATATTATGAAAAAAATCAGTATACTTTTCTACAAACTTAAAATTGTTACAACAAATTTAACAAAATTCGGACATTGTAAAAATTTTTAATTTTTTTGTAATTTTTGAATATCAATACAGCTCAATGGTATTAACACACAAGGTGAAAATATTGCCGATAATGGTGGCATTAAGGAGTCATATATTGCCTACAAAAAATGGGTGCAACAAAATGGTGAAGAACCAAAATTGCCAGGTTTAAATTATTCCCCTGAGCAAATGTTTTGGATTTCGGCTGCTCAGACCTGGTGTGCCGTTTACAGAAAAGGTAAGGGGAAATAAAAACCAAATGGTATGAAATATCATTATTATGCTCTCTTTTTCTTTTTAGAAACTCTTAAAATGCGTATTACAACTGGTGTCCATTCACCCAATGAATTCCGTGTTTTGGGATCAATGAGTAATATGAAAGATTTCTCACGTGATTTCCAGTGTCCCGAAGGAGCACCAATGAATCCCGTTAACAAATGTGAAGTTTGGTAAATCACCATACTTTCCATATTCACCACTCCCCCATACATCACATAACGGATTATCAAAGAGGTTTCTAAAACACTTTTTGTAATTTTGTCTCTATACGATTGTTTTTTTATTTTTTCTCTTTCACCTCAACACTCTCTCTCACACACACACAATCTCTTTAATATTATTTGTTTTAGTTTTAAGAGTAATTTTGTGTTTAGTTTAATTATACAAATGAACATGGTCACTTTATGAAGCTTTTTTATTATCTATATTATTTTTTTTTTTATTTTTTAATGTCTTTTGATTATATTTCCCTTTTTTTTGTTTGTTTTTATTTAAATACTTATTATGTGCAAATTTTTACAGATTATTTTGTAGAATGCACCTGAAACCGCTATGTATGTGAATGCATGTACTATATATTTTTATTTAAGGAAACACTAAAATTTGTATATCTTTTATTTTCGATAAATGCCAAAAGAATTTAATGAAAAATATTTTGGAATTAACACATTGATTTAAAATTATTAAAAATTTTAATCATTGTCATTTTTTATACCTATCTCAACGTTTTTAAATAAAAAAAACATAGCATATCAATTTAGTAGCAATCCGAACAAAAGAAGAAACAAAAATAAAATTGTAATTAAAAAATAAGTCGATAAAAACTGTATTAAATAAATGTGAAATTATTAAGAAAATTTTATACAGATTGGAATTTATTTTGTAAGGTTCTAGGGGTCCAATTTCACAATTTCACATCTAACTCCGTAAGGCCCAGGAGAAATAAGTATCCATCTGAAGTCTGTTGTTTTTATCATCTATAGCGTTAAAACCGTCTATCTAATGGGACACAATATTTCACATCCTTATTTAGACAAGTTAACAATTTTTTTGTATACACTGCCCTAGAATATGAATATGAAATATGAAAATTAGCCCCAAAACCTAAATAAAGTGGGACCACGGTTGCCACTCGAGCCAAAAATAATCCAAAATACCAAAATTTGGAGACAATTTTATAAACAAATTATCAAACTAAAAAAAACTTATTTTGCAAAAATTTTATTCATATAGAAAATTTTGTCAAAATTTTATTCATATAAAAAATTTTGTCAAAATATAATTTTTATAGAAAATCTGGTGAAGATTTCATTTCTATAGAATTTTTTGTCAAGATCTTATTTCTACAGAAAATGTTGTCAAAACTTTATTTCTATAGAAAATTTCGTCAAAATTTTATATCTATAGAACATTTGGTCAACATTTTATTCTATAGAAAATTTTGTCAAAATTTTATTTCTATTAAAAATATTGTCCAAATTTTATTCATATAGAAAATTTTGTCAAGATTTTATTTCTACAGAAATTTTTTTTCTATAGAAAATTTCGTCAAAATTTTATTTCTATAGAAAATGTTGTCAAAATTGTATATCTATAGAACATTTTGTCAAAATTTTATTTCTATAAAAAATATTGTCCAAATTTTATTTCTATAGAAAATTTTGTCAAAATTTTATTTCTATAGAAAATTTTGTCAAAATTTTTATTTCTATAGAAAATCTTATCAAAATTTTATTCATATAGAAAATGTTGTCAAAATTTTATATCTATTGAAAATTTTGTCAAGATTTTATTTCTATAGAAAATTTTGACAAAATTTTTATTTCTATAGAAAATCTTATCAAAATTTTATT
The DNA here is from genome assembly GCF_050003625.1 of Haematobia irritans. Lineage (NCBI taxonomy): Eukaryota > Metazoa > Arthropoda > Insecta > Diptera > Muscidae > Haematobia > Haematobia irritans. The sequence goes on from NC_134397.1 coordinate 18,958,247, forward strand.
CATATAGAAAATGTTGTCAAAATTTTATATCTATAGAAAATTTTGTCAAGATTTTACTCTATAGAAAATTTTGTCAAAATTTTATATCTATAGAAAATATTGTCCAAATTTTATTTTGATAGAAAATTTTGTCAAGATTTTAGTTCTATACAAAATTTTGCCAAATTTTAAATCTATAGAAAATTTTGTCAAAGTTTTATATCTATTGAAAATTTTGCCAAAATTTTATTCTGTAGAAAATTTTGTCCAAATTTTATTTCTATAGAAAATTGGTGATTTGCCTCTTAGTTGGAGAGGACTATCTTCCAAAACATCAGGATTTCTATAATTCTAACCAACACTAAAAAATCTACCATTTTTGGTACAATTCTACCAACTGTGGCAACTGTGAGTAGTACACCGAAAAATTAAATGGGAAACAACAATTTTGTGTTTTTTGGTGAGTATTTATACCCTGCTCCACACTATGGAACAGGGTATTATAAGTTAGTGCATATGTTTGCAACACCCAGAAGGAGACGAGATAGACACATGGTGTCTTTGGCAAAAATGCTCAGGGTGGGCTCTTGAGTCGATATAGCGATGTCCGTCTGTCCGTAAACACATTTTTGTAATCAAAGTCTAGGTCGCAGTTTTAGTCCAATCGACTTCAAATTTCGCACAAGTATGTGTTTTGGCTCAGAATAGATCCCTATTGATTTTGGAAGAAATCGGTTCAGATTTAGATATAGCCCCCATATATATATTTCGCCCGATATGGACTTATATGGCCCCAGAAGCCAGTGTTTTACCCTAATTTACTTAAAATTTTGCAAAAGAAGAACAATTAGTACTCTAGTCAAGTGTGCCAAATTTTATTGAAATCGGTCCAGATTTAGATATAGCTCCCATATATATCTTTCGCCCGATATGTACTAATACGGTCCCAGAAGCCAGGGTTTTACCCCAATTTGGTTGAAATTTTGCACAGGGAGTAGAATAAGCATTGTTGCTATGCGTGCCAAATTTGGTTGAAATCGGTTCAGATTTAGATATAACTCCCATATATAGCTTTCGCCCGATTTACACTTATATGACCACAGAAGCCAATTTTTTGCTCCGATTTAGTTGAAATTTTGCACAGGGAGTAGAATTAGCATTGTTGTTATGCGTGCCAAATTTGGTCGAAATCGGTTCAGATTTAGATATAGCTCCCATATATAGCTTTCGCCCGATTTACACTCATATGACCACAGAGGCCAATTTTTAACTCAGGTTTAGTTGAAATTTTGCACAGGGAGTAGAATTAGCATTGTTGCTATGCGTGCCAAATTTGGTCGGAATCGGTTCAGATTTAGATATAGCTCCCATATATAGCTTTCGCCCGATTTACACTCATATGACCACAGAGGCCAATTTTTAACTCCGATTTAGTTGAAATTTTGCACAGGGAGTAGAATTAGCGTTGTTGCTACGCGTGCCAAATTTGGTTGAAATCGGTTCAGATTTAGATATAGCTCCCATATATATGTTTTTCTGATTTCGACAAAAATGGTCAAAATACCAACATTTTCCTTGTAAAATCGCCACTGCTTAGTCGAAAAGTTGTAAAAATGACTCTAATTTTCCTAAACTTCTAATACATATATATCGAGCGATAAATCATAAATAAACTTTTGCGAAGTTTCCTTAAAATTGCTTCAGATTTAAATGTTTCCCATATTTTTTACTAAAATTGTGTTCCACCCTAGTGTATTAGCCAGCTTAAATTTTGAGTCTATAGATTTTGTAAAAGTGTATCAAATTCTGTCCACATCGAGTGATATTTAAATGTATGTATTTGGGACAAACCTTTATATATAGCACCCAACACATTTGACGGATGTGATATGGTATCGAAAATTTAGATCTACAAAGTGGTGCAGGGTATAATATAGTCGGCGCCGCCCGACTGTAGACTTTCCTTACTTGTTTAATTTTATTTTTGCGGCCTTTATGAAAATAAACCCCAATATTTGGAATTAAAAAAAATCATTTTTTTGATTGTGTATACACACTTTTGCCAAAGGATAGCATCAAATTTGGTTTATTCGTGCGGGAGTTCGGCCGGAGTTTAAGACTTCATCCTATAGACAATGTCTCGGGTGAATTATTTTCTATAAAAATACAATTTTGACAAAATTTTCTATAGAAATAAAACTATTAACAAAATCTTCTACAAAAAAAATTTACCAAATTTTCTATAAAAATAAAATTCTAACAAATAGAAATAAAATTTTGACAATATATTTTATAGAAATAAAATTTCCTAAAAAATAAAATTTTGACAAAATTTTCTATAGAAAAAAAAATTTTGACAAAATTTTCTATAGAAATAAAATTTTGACAAAATTTTCTATAGAAATAAAATTTTGACAAAATTTTCTATAGATATAAAATTTGTACGTCTTTTTGAGTATTGTTGACCTATTTTATGATTATTCTGATTATTAATTTTGTTCGGCTTGGTTATGACCACAAGCCGAATAAAATTAATAATCGAAATAAAATTTTGACAAAATTTTCTATAAAAATAAAATTTTGACAAAGTTTTCTATAAAAAAAAATTGACAAAATTTTCTATAAAAATACAATTTAGATAAAATTTTCTGTAGAAATAAAATTTTGACAAAATTTTCTATAAAAAAATTTGTCAAATTTTCTATAAGAATAAATTTTTGCCAAAATTTTCTATAAAAATAAACTTTTGCAAAATTTTCTACAAAAATAAAATTTTGACAACATTTTCTATAAAAATAAGATTTTGACAAAATTTTCCATAAAGATAAAATTGTGACAAAATTTTCGTTAGAAATAAAATTTTGACAAAATTTTCTATAGAAATAAAATTTTCGTTAGAAATAAAATTTTGACAAAATTTTCTTTAGAAATAAAATTTTGACATTTTCTATAGAACTAAAATTTTGAGAAAAGTTACTACAGAAATAAGATTTGGACTAAGATTTCTGTAGAAATAATATATTGACAAAAATTTTACAGCAATAAAATTTTGATCAAATACGATTTTCTTGTTTGGTAGTATTTTGTCAACCGTGTCTTAGGCTCATTTTGAAATACTAACATTTTTATATGGTTCTTTAATCAAAAGAGAGCTTTATTTACATTTTGTTGGGGCTAAAATTCTTGGTGCTCATATTTATTATGAAGCGTCATCCAATAATTAGTGCTCCGTTCTATTTGGGTTTTGAGGTTCATTTTGAGATACCAGCATTTTCATACGGTCCTTTAATCAAAAGAGAAAATGAACCCTAATTTTATTTTGGGGTCGATTTTCATGCTTCAGTTTTGTTGGGGCTAAAATTCATGGGGCTCATATTTATTATGAAGCGTCACCCTACATGTGTGTGGGGTGATTTATAAAAGTAACATTTTGACAAAAGTTTCTATAAAAAAAATTAAAAATTTTCTACAATAATAAAATGTTGACAAAATGTTCTATAGAAATAAAATGTTGACAAAATTTTTGTTAGAAATAAAATTTTGACAAAATTTTCGTTAGAACTGCCTGAATTTATTCTGATAATTGGTTGATAGTTTTGCTGCAAGTAGAGGATGCTGATGAGGAATGTGGTAATTCCGAAACGTGCGTCCATCCAACCATCTTGCAGTCTATAGGGCTTTGCCCAAATAAATTTGATAAACATTCTTTTCCTCTGTTGGTTAAGCTACTCTTGTAGTTTAGTCAATGTATGGTTTTAAGCTGAAATAAAAAAAAAACAACAACAATGATGAAAAAAAATTGGTAAAATTTTCTATATAAATAAAATTTTGAAACAAATTCTTATAGAAATAAAATGTTTGCCAAACTCTTCTATAGAAATAAAATTTTGACAAAATTTTCTTTAGAAAGAAAATTTTGATTTTGAACTGATTATTTCCAGGGGCCCATTTTCATAATGCCTATTTACACACATCCATACCATAATAAAACACAATAAAACTTAATATTGTCATCTACAATTATTTTGGTAATTTTAAGTTTATTTTAAATGATAAAAAAACACAGATTCATTTTATCAATATTTTCACTAACATTTCACATTTGCAACTACAAAATAAAAAAAACACCATCAACATTTCGTTGCTTAATTATTGCCATAGTCACTTTTTCCTTAACTCGGGGTCTTCTTCATCCATAGTTTTCCCGTTTTCTAAGGACTCCTTTTGTTCCTCCACCTCGTCCTCGCCCTCCTCCTCTTCCATACCATAATTGACCATATTCATAGCCACAGCATAATCCCAATCTCGTAGAAAAGGAAATCTGTGGATCACAACCCATTTATTTGTATCCATTTCATAGTGGGCTATAAAATCACCACAAGTCGAATACAATTGATTGTCCACGGTGAATATCTCATAGAATTCGCGTTCTTCACCAAAATCCAGAACCTCCCAACGATTGGCACGCATATCATAGCGTTCCATGCACATACCCAAACCTTCACAGCAATAGATATAGTCACCAAGTACAGCGCTTGAGCAATAGCCCTTGACATCGTTCATGGGAGCTAAGAAATGCCAAGAATTCTCTCGAGGATCATAACGTTCCAGGCAATTGTAGCTGCGTATTTCCTCTTCACCACCCATAACATACATACATTCGCCATGCACCACAGCACCCATGGAACTTCGATGCACCAACATGGGTTTACAAAAATCCGATTTATTGGTAGCCAAATTTAAATATTCCACTGAATTTGTAATGCCATTGGAAGAGTTGCCACCAATGGCATATAATTTCTCATTCACAATCAGAGAACGATGATGGGATCTTTTCACTTGCAATGGAGCCAAATCATGCCATTGATCACGATAGATATTGTAATAGTAACAATTATTAGTGCTTCGACCTATACTGCCTCCCTGGATGTAGAGAATATTTTTATATGCCGCCAAGCTAATGGCAAATGCGGGTCTGGGTGGAGGTTTGAGCGTTAACATTGTCCCAGTTTTGAGATCAAAGCGACATGTTTCTGGATTTCTTCCCATTTTATCCACCAGAAATATACGCCATTCCGAGCTACCCTCATAATGTTGAACCTCACTCAGCCATTGTGAGCAATCATTCTGTTTTTGTAAGGTGGTCAGTGATCTTGTCATGTCGGCTGACACACACATCGGATGTATGAAACGCAGGAGTTGTGACAGATAAGGTAAACGTTCCTCAGGTTTGTATTCGGCCCAGCGTACAATACCTTGAAGAATTGTATCATCAGAGTGCATGAATAACTCATTGTTACTGAGAATGGGAACCAACTGCAAGAAAGATGGACATATTTTAGTAGCATTTTTTTTCATAAAAAAAACGATTTTATAAAAATTAAAATTTTGACAAAATATTCTATAGAAATCAAATTTTTACAAAATTTTCTGTAGAAATAAAATTTTGACAAAATTTTCTATAGAAATAAAATTTTGACAAAATTTTCTATAGAAATAAAATTTTGACAAAATTTTCTATAGAAATAACATTTTGACAAAATTTTTTATAGAAATAAAATTTTGCTCCAAACCCTAATTAATACACACCATCACGTCATGGTATGGTATGCCTTGTTTCCGTTAATCGGACGAAAATCACATCGAAAGAAAAGCAATGATTCTAAAATTTTGAAGCTAAACAATTTTCTTTAAAATCAAATAAAAAAGATTAGAAGCAATTGAAATGAATACTTCAATTCAGCTTGGCTGAATACAGTTTTCTATAGGAAAACTTCAATTCAGCTTGGCTGAATATAGTTTTCTATAGGAACATTTCAATTCAGCTTGGCTGTGTAGGGGTTTTATAGGAAAACTTCAATTCAGCTTGGCTGAATAGGAGTTTCTATAGGAAAACTTTAATTCAGCTTGGCTGAATAGGAGTTTCTGTAGGAAAACTTTAATTCAGCTTGGCTGAATAGGAGTTTTTATAGGAAAACTTTAATTCCGCATAGGCTGAATAGTAATTTCTATAGGAAAATTTCAGTTCAGCTTGGCTGAATAGGGATTTTATAGGAAAACTTCAATTCAGCTTGACTGAATAGGAGATACTACAGGAAAACATCATTTCAGCTTGGCTGAATATAGTTATCTATAGGAAAAAGTCAATTCAGCTTGGCTGAATACAGTTTTCTACAGGAAAACTTCAATTCAGCTTTGGTGAATACAGTTTCCTATAGGAAAACTTCAATTCAGCTTGGGTGAATACAGTTTTCTATAGAAAAACTTCAATTCAGTTTGGCTGAATATAGTTTTCTATAGGATAACTTCAATTCAGCTTAGCTGAATACAGTTTTGTATACGAAAACTTCAATTCAGCTTGGCTGAATATAGTTTTCTATAGAAAAACTTCAATTCAGCTTGGCTGAGTACAGTTTTTTATAGGAAAACTTCAACTCAGCTTGGCTGAATAGTGGTTTCTATAAAAAACTTCAATTCAGCTTGGCTGAATAAAGTTTTCTATAGGAAAACTTCAATTCAGCTTGACTGAATAGGTGTTTCTATAGGAAAATTTCAATTCAGCTTGGCTGAATAGGGGTTTCTATAAGAAAACTTCAATTCAGCTTGCCTGAATAAAGTTTTCTATAGGAAAACTTCAATTCAGCTTGGCTGAATACAGTTTTCTATAGAAAAACTTCAATTCAGCTTGGCTAAATACAGTTTTCTACAGGAAAACTTCAATTCAGCTTGGCTGAATACAGTTTCCTATAGGACAACTTCAATTCAGCTTGTGTGAATACAGTTTTCTATAGAAAATCTTCAATTCAGCTTGGCTGGATATAGTTTTCTATAGGAAGACTTCAATTCAGCTTAGCTGAATACAGTTTTCTATAGGAAAACTTCAATTCAGCTAGGCTGAATACAGTTTCCTATAGGAAAACTTCAATTCAGCCTGTGTGAATACAGTTTTCTATAGAAAAACTTCAATTCAGCATGGCTAAATACAGTTTTCTACAGGAAAACTTCAATTCATCTTGGCTGAATACAGTTTCCTATAGGAAAACTTCAATTCAGCTTAGCTGAATACAGTTTTCTATAGGAAAACTTCAATTCAGCTAGGCTGAATACAGTTTTCTATAGCAAAGCTTCAATTCAGCTTGACTGAATAAGTTTTCTATTGGAAAACTTCAATTCAGCTAAGCTGAATACAGTTGGAAAATTTAAATTCAGCTTGGCTGAATAAAGTTTTCTATAGGAAAATTTCAATTCAGCTTGGCTGAATAGGGGTTTCTATAAGAAAACTTCAATTCAGCTTGCTTGAATAAAGTTTTCTATAGGAAAATTTCAATTCAGCTTGGCTGAATAGGGGTTTCTATAAGAAAACTTCAATTCAGCTTGCCTGAATAAAGTTTTCTATAGGAAAACTTCAATTCAGCTTGACTGAATAGGAGTTTCTATAGGAAAACTTCAATTCAGCTTGGTTGAATATAGTTTTCTATAGGAAAATTTCAATTCAGCTTGGCTGAATAGGGGTTTCTATAAGAAAACTTCAATTCAGCTTGCCTGAATAAAGTTTTCTATAGGAAACCTTCAATTCAGCTTGACTGAATAGGAGTTTCTATAAGAAAACTTCAATTCAGCTTGGTTGAATATAGTTTTCTATAGGAAAACTTCAATTCAGCTAGGCTGAATACAGTTGTCTATAGCAAAACTTCAATTCAGCTTGACTGAATAAGTTTTCTATTGGAAAACTTCAATTCAGCTAAGCTGAATACAGTTGGAAAATTTCAATTCAGCTTGGCTGAATAAAGTTTTCTATAGGAAAATTTCAATAGGGGTTTCTATAAGAAAACTTCAATTCAGCTTGCCTGAATAAAGTTTTCTATAGGAAAATTTCAATTCAGCTTGGCTGAATATAGGTTTCTATAAGAAAACTTCAATTCAGCTTGGCTGAATAAAGTTTTTTATAGGAAAATTTCAATTCAGCTTGGCTGAATAGGGGTTTCTATAGGAAAACTTCAATTCAGCTAGGTTGAATATAGTTTTCTATAGGAAAACTTCAATTCAGCTTAGCTGAATACAGTTTTCTATAGGAAAACTTCAATTCAGCAGGGCTGAATATAGTTTTCTATCGGAAAACTTCAATTCAGCTAGGCTGAATATAGTTTTCTATAGGAAAACTTCAATTCAGCTTGGCTGAATAGGAATTGCTATAGAAAAACTTAAATTCAGCTTGCCTGAATAGGAGTTTCTATAGGAAAATTTCAATTCAGCTTGGCTGAATATAGTTTTCTATAGGAAAATTTCAATTCAGCTTGACTGAATAGGGGTTTTATAGGAAAACTACAATGCAGCTTGACTGAATAGGAGATTTCATAGGAAAACTTCATTTCAGCTTGGCTGAATACAGTTTTCAATGGAAAAACTTCAATTCAGCTTGGCTGAATTTAGTTTTCTATAGGAAAACTTCAATTCAGCTTGGCTGAATAGGGCTTTCTATACGAAAACTTCAATTCAGCTTTGCTGAATATAATTTTCTATAGAAAAACTTGAATTCAGGTTGCCTGAATACAGTTTTCTATAGGGAAACTTCAATTCAGCTTAGCTGAATAGGGGTTTCTTTAAGGAAACTTAAATTCAACTTGGCTGAATACAATTTCTTATAGGAAAACTTCAATTCAGCTTGACTGAATAGGAGTTTCTATAGGAAAACTTCAATTCAGCTTGGCTGAATACAGTTTTCTATAGGAAAACTTCAATTCAACTTGGCTGAATACAGTTTTCTATAAGAAAACTTCAATTCAGCTTAGCTGAATACAGTTTTCTATAGGAAAACTTCAAATCAGCTTGGCTGAATAGAGGTTTCTATAGGAAAACTTCAATTCAGCTTAGGTGAATAGGGGTTTCTATAAGAAAACTTCAATTCAACTTGGCTGAATACAATTTCCGAAACTTCAAATCAGCTTGGCTGAATATAGTTTTCCATAGGGGTTTCTAGAGGAAAACTTCAACTGAATAAGGGTTTCTATAATAAAACTTCAATTCAGCTTATCTGATTATAGTTTCCTATAGGAAAACTTCAATTCAGCTTGGCTGAATATAGTTTTCTTCAATTCAGCTTGGCTGAATATAGTTTTCCTTTCAATTCAGCTTGGCTCAATACAGTTTTCTATAGGAAAACTTCAATTCAGCAAGGCTGAATATAGTTTTCTATAGGAAAACTTCAATTCAGCTTAGCTGAATATTGTTTTCTATAGGAAAACTTCAGCTCAGCTTGGCTGAAAAAGAGTTTCTATTGGAAAACTTCTATTGGAAAACTTCAATTGAAAAGTTAAATTGCTATTCGGGATTATTTGCTCTTACAGAAACTAATTTATATTAAAAGGGCAATTCTTTTGTCTAAAATTTCGTTTTTTCTTTGGATATTTTTCAAAGTTCGAGTCGTTTGTAAATGAAATTAAATGTCATTCTTACCTCTTCATAGGACATCTCATAGAACTCCTCACACTGGACCACGTCCTGGAAATGTGTTATAATGAAATCCTTAGACATTTCTAATAGAATTTGATTGTTTTGCTTCTCGGCAAAATGTTTAAAACCCAAACAATTTTCCGGATCCAATAGTTCACCCATGTGCTCACCACACATATCCGACAAATGATCCAATTGAAGAAATGAAGCTGTCTGCATTAATTGTTGGACATAATCATCATTGATGTCCACCAGGCCAGTATATATGAATTCCACAACCAATTGCAAGCATTGTGTATCAATTTCAGGTAAATAGATTTCAGCCTGTTCACTCTCCGGGAAATGGCCACTAAACATGGCCATAAAGTAGGGACTGGCCGCCGCCAAAATATTACGATGGGCTGATATCCGTGTACCATCATTTCCCAAGAGGACAACATCGGTAAACTAGAAATTGAAGATTTGAAGGAATATGCAAATTGCAAGCACACAAAAAAGGGGTGGGTAGAGTTTGTTGTGCTTTTCTTTTTTATTTAGTAAACATACAACCCCCGAATACATACCTGCTCCCTTTTCCTAAACTCATTCAATTGTTGTAGCAAATGACCACTAGTTCCTCGTATAAATGAGCGTGGTTTCATTTGTTCCTGTTTGGTTAAATCCACACTATTGTTGGTTTTCTTCGTTATGGTCTCTTTGTGATCCATTTTTGCAATATTTTGGCCAACATTTGTTTGTTGATTCTATGGAGGATGTTTTCTTTATTTTTTTCTTATAATTAAATTACAACTTTCCCCGTTGGTTTGTCCTCTTGTTATAACAGTTTTCATTGAATGTTTTGGTATGCCTTGACATTTTTATGGCATGCGCAGTACCTTGTTTACCGTTATGTTTGACATATGCTTTGTCAAAATAACGGTTAGGGTATATGAGGGTTTCCATAATGAGTTTAAAAGATGACTACTGAATTTACTCGGTGTATACCCTATGGGAAATTGGTGAAAATTGCCACTGACGGATCTATCATAGGAAAGAACTATCTCCACGGTTACCACTCGAGCCAAAAATAGTCTACCAAAATTTTGAGAAAATTCTACCAAACAATAAAATCTATAAAAAATTTTGTCAACATTTTATTTCTATAGAAAATTTTGTCCACATTTTATTTCTATAGAAAATTTTGTCAAAATTTTATTTCTATAGAAAAATCTGTCAAAATTTTATTTCTATAGAAACTATTGTCAAAATTTTATTTTTATAGAAAATTTTATCAAAATTTTATTTCTATATTGAAATTTTTGTCAAAATTTTATTTCTATAGAAAATTTTGTCAAACTTTTATTTATGTAGTAAATTTTGTCAAAAGTTTATTTCTATAGAAAATTTTGACAAAATTTTATTTCTATGGAAAATTTGTCAAAATTTTATTTCTATAGAAAATTTTGTCAAAATTTTATTTCTATAGAAAATTTTGTCAACATTTTATTTCTATAGAAAATTTTGTCAAAATTTTATTTCTATAGAAAATTTTGTCAAAATTTTATTTCTATAGAAAATTTTGTCAAAATTTTATTTCTATAGAAAATTTTGTCAAAATTTTATTTCTATAGAAAATTTTGTCAAACTTTTATTTCTGTAGTAAATTTTGTCAAAATTTTATTTCTATAGTAAATATTGTGAAAACTTTATTTCTATAGAAAATTTTGTCAAAATTTTATTTCTATAGAAAATTTTGTCAAACTTTTATTTATGTAGTAAATTTTGTCAAAAGTTTATTTCTATAGAAAATCTTGACAAAATTTTATTTCTATGGAAAATTTGTCAAAATTTTATTTCTATAGAAAATTTTGTCAAAATTTTATTTCTATAGAAAATTTTGTCAACATTTTATTTCTATAGAAAATTTTGTCAAAATTTTATTTCTATAGAAAATTTTGTCAAAATTTTATTTCTATAGAAAATTTTGTCAAACTTTTATTTCTGTAGTAAATTTTGTCAAACTTTTATTTCTGTAGTAAATTTTGTCAAAAGTTTATTTCTATAGAAAATTGTAAAAATATTATTTTTATAGAAAATTTTGTCAAAATTTTATTTCTGTAGTAAATTTTGTCAAAGGTTTATTTCTATAGAAAATTCTGTCCAAATTTTATTTCTATAGAAAATTCTGTCAAAATTTTATTTCTATAGAAAATTTTGTCAGAAGTTTATTTCTATAGAAAATTCTGTCAAAATTTTATTCCTATAGAATATTTTTTCAAAATTTTATTTCTATAGAAAATTGCCAAAATATTATTTTTATAGAAAAATTTGCCAAAATTTGATTTCTATAGAAAATTTTTTCTAGATTTTATTTCTATAGAAAATTTTGTCAAAATTTTATTTCTATAGGAAATTCATTTTTTATTTCTAAAGAAAATTTTGTCAAAATTTTATTTTTATAGAAAATTTTGTCAAAATTTTATTTCTATAGAAAATTTTGTCAAAATTTTATTTCTATAGAAAATTTGTCAAAATTTTACTTCTGTAGAAATTTTTTTCAAGATTTTTTTTCTATAGAAAATTTTGACAAAAGTTTATTTCTATAGAAAATTTTGTCAAAATTTGATTTCTATAGAAAATTTTGTCAGAAGTTTATTTCTATAGAAAATTCTGTCAAAATTTTATTTCTATAGAAAATTGTCAAAATATTATTTTTATAGAAAATTTGACAACATTTGATTTCTACAGAAACATTTTTCTAGATTTTATTTCTATAAAAAATTTTGTCAAAATTTTATTTCTGTAGGAAATTTAGTTTTTGTTTCTAAAGAAAATTTTGTCAAAATTTTTATATTTATAGAAAATTTTGTCAAAATTTTATTTCTATATTGAAATGTTTGTCAAAATTTAATTTCTATAGAAAATTTAGTCAAAATATTATTTTTTATAGAAAAATTTGTCAAATTTTTTTTCTATAAGAAATTTATTTTTTGTTTCTAAAGAAAATTTTGTCAAAATTTTATTTATATAATAAATTTTGTCAACGTTTTATTTTAGAAAAGTTTGTCAACATTTTATTTCCATAGAAAATTTTCTGAAAATTTAGTTAAAATTTTATTTCTATAGAAAATTTTGTTAAAATTGTATTTCTTTAAAATTTTAAATTAATCATTTTTTCATCTCTACTCTTTCACCATTTTTTTCTAAGAAAATTTAAGCAGAATAAATATTTTTTTGTAATTTTTTATTTTATTTATTTGTTAAACTTATACATAGACTTGGGTCCAAATTATATTAAGAAATTGAAATTTACAATTATTATGTTTTAACACTGTTTGTATTAACTTCGAGAAGAGTGTATTCTTCAATTAAAGGTTAAAAAGAAAGGGAGGAAGAAAAAAATAAAAACAAAATATAAAAACAAATAATTTAAAAGCATTAGGGGGTATATATATAAAGAAGCAATAGAAAATACATAAATCCTTTAATCCACCAAATTTGGTTTACTTCTGTTTCAAAGAGTCGTAGGTTTATTTTAGGCTTTCAAATATATTAGATATTCGTATAAGTAAGTATATGCAATAATTATATTCAAAAACATTTGTGTTGAAAAAAAAATATGTTATTATTTTTTGTTTTGTCTTAAAACATTTTTTTTAACTTAATATTTATAGTAATAATATGTATAATAATAATAATAAAAATAAAAAATTAAATAATGATATGATACAATTTTAGATTTCGTATTTTTGTTTGATTTTTTTGCAAGTCGTTAATATTTTATAAATATTTGTAAATATTTTATGTTTTGTTTTTTTTTTTTGTTTGTTTTGTATAATTCGGTTTTAAATTTCATAACAAGTTTTATCCATGCTTGGGGGGGGTTTAATTTTTTTAAACTTCATAAACATTCATATTTAGGGTAACATTCCATATAGAGATTTTCTTTTTTGATTTTATTTTTTTTTTGTATATAAATACTATTAAGCAATAAAATGTTTTGCATTTTAAAAAACAGCAAAATTTCTATAAATTTTCAAAAATTTTCAGATAAGATTTTTTTTTTCGTTCTTTTGGTTTTCGTTACACATTCAATAATTGAATTGATATTTTGCAAAAAGAGAGCGAGCGTTATTTAATATGAAATTGACTTGTGTTTTTTTGTAGAAAATAAAAAAACAAACACCAATTACAAATAGATTGAAAATGGATAAGAGAAAATTTACAAAAAGAAAAAAATATTTTTGATTTCTTAAACATTTTTAGAAAATATTTAAAAAATTTGTTTTTGTTCTTCCAATATTTTCGTATATGAGATAAGAAAAGAAATACACATTTATCATTAAAAAAAATTTAACAAATTACATTCAAATACATTATTGATTAACTTAGTTAACAAATATGTATAAGAGTTGTATAGTGGATAGTGTAAGTGTGTATATATATATATATGTAAGTGCGTGTGGGTGTGTATATATTTATATAAATGTATATATGTGTGTTTTTGTATATGATTATGTGATTGATTTTTCTTTGCCTGTATACTTATATGTGTTGTGTTTCTCTTTTTTGTTGTTGTTGTTTTATAAGCCTTCACTTACTAACTAACAATAACAACAATTCTTGTAAGTAGTTTTTCCAAGAATATTTGAAGTGTAATTGATTCCGAAATTTCTTTCTCCGTCTTTGAGGATATCTCCCTATTTGTTTGCTGGCTGGTTGCATTTCAAACACAACTGAACTTAATGCCATCATCACTGGAATAACAATTTTGACAATGTAATTTGTGATTGCGTACTCGTACATCGGTACCATTGAGGCCATCACCCAATTGGACATGGCAGACACAACATTTGAAACAATTGATGTGATAAAATAGTAACAGCGATTCGATGATCATGGCAGCTCCACGTCCTAGTTTTTGGTAAGATGAGATAATCGGAACATAAAAAGAAACAAAATGAAAAAAAAAACAATTATAAAACAAACAACAAAAAATAAATTAAAATATTCAAAAATAAATAATTATAAATTAAATGAATTATAAAAATATATAATATTTTTATAAAAAAAAAAATTAAAATATGAAATACAACAAAACTAATCTTGATATATAAATTTTAAAATTATTGTAATCGAAAATATAAATCATTATAAAACTCTTTATTTCAAATGATAATTAAAAATAAAAAATAGTAATATTTCAAAATACAAAATAAATAATTATAAAAAATATAAAAATTAAAATATGTATTACAAACGAATCTTGATATATAAATTTTAAAATTATTGTAATCGAAAATATAAATAAAGATAAAAATCTCTATTTCAAAATAAAAAATATTTATATTTAAAAATATTTATATTTAAAAATACAAATTTAAAATATATATAAAAATATCTAATTGAATAACTTAGAACATATATACTTTAAGTTTTTTTTTAGAATTTTCTGTGATTTTAGAAATTATCTTAATTTATATTTGTAACATAAGTGTATTTTAAAATATTCTTAAAAGATCAAAAAATGTTGAAAATTTTTATTTAATAAGGATTTATAAAAATGTATAACATTTATATTTTAGTTTTTTATATATAAAAATTAAAATATGAAATATAAAAAACAAAACGAATCTATGAAATATAAATTTTAAAATTATTGTAATCAAAATTATAAATAAATATAAAAATCTCTATTCCAAATGATAATTAAAACTAAAAAATAGTTATATTTCAAAATACAAATTTAAAATATATTAAAATAAATTAAAAACAAGTATATACGGCCATAAGTTCGGCCAGGCCGAATCTTATGTACCCTCCACCATGGATTGCGTAGAAACTTCTATGAAAGTCTGTCATCCACAGCTCAACTCACTCGGATGAAATTTGCTCCTCCAAGAGGCTCCAAAACCAAATCTCGGGATCGGTTTATATGGGGGCTATAAATGATTATGGACTGATATGGACCACTTTTGGCATGGTTGTTAAATATCATATACTACCACCACGTTCACCACTGTGATATCACAATGGACTGAATAGTCTAAGTGAGCCTGATACATCGGGCTGCCACATAACCTAACCTAACCACCACGTACCAAATTTCAACCAGATCGGATGAATTTTGCTTCTCCAAAAGGCACCGGAGGTCAAATCTGGCGATCGGTTTATATGGGAGCTATATATAATTATGGACTGATAGAAACCAATTCCTGCATGGTTGTTGGATACCATATACTAACATCACGTACCAAATTTGAACCGAATGGGAAGAATTTTGCTCTTCCGGAGGTCAAATCTGGGGATCGGTTTATATGGGGCCTATATATAATTATGGACCGATATCGACTAATTTTTGCATGGTTGTTTGAGGCCATATATTAACGTACCAAATTTCAACTGAATAAGATGAATTTTGGTCTTCCAAGAGGCTCCGGAGGTCAAATCTGGTGATCGGTTTATATGGGGGCTATATATAATTATGGACCGATATGGATCAATTTTTGCATGGTTGTTAGAGACCATATACTAACACCATGTACCAAATTTCAATCGGATCGGATGAAATTTGGTTCTCTTAGAGGCTCCGCAAGCCAAATCGGGGGATCGGTTTATATGAGGGCTATATGTAATTATGGACCGATATGGACCAATTTTTACATGGTTGTTAGAGACCATATACTAACATCATGTACCAAATTCCAGCCGGATCAAATGAAATTTGGTTCTCTTAGGGGCTTCGCAAGCCAAATTTGGGGGTCCGTTTATATGGGGGCTATACGTAAAAGTGAACCGGTACGGCCCATTTGCAATACCATCCGACCTACATCAATAACAACTACTTGTGCCAAGTTTCAAGTCGATAGCTTATTTCGTTCGGAAGTTAGCGTGATTTCAACAGACGGACGGACATGCTCAGATCGACTCAGAATTTCACCACGACCCACAATATATATACTTTATGGGGTCTTAGAGCAATATTTCGATGTGTTAAAAACGGTATGACAAAGTTAATATACCCCCCATCCTATGGTGGAGGGTATAAAAGTATTTATATTTCAAAATACTAATTGAAAATATATTAAAAATATATAATTAACTTAGAACATATATACTTTAAGTTTTTTTTTTTTGGAATTTTCTGTGATTTTAGAAATTATCTTAATTTATATTTGTAACATAACTGTATTTTAAAATATTCTTAATAGAACAAAATATAAATGTTGAAAATTTTTATTTAATAAGGATATATAAAAATGTATAAAATTTATATTTTAGTTTTTTTTTATATATAAAAATTAAAATATGAAATATAAAAAACAAAACGAATCTACGATATATAAATTTTAAAATTATTGTAATCGAAATTATAAATAAATATAAAAATCTCTATTTCAAATGATAATTAAAACTAAAAAATAGTTATATTTCAAAATACAAATTTAAAATATATTAAAATAAATTAAAAATATATAATAAGATAAATCGCTTATTTGCCTTTACTTGGTTAAATAACTGAATACATATCGATGTCTACATTTCAAAGTGTGCTAAATCTAAAAAGTGAATTTTACAGGAAACAAGAAACAAGTTTTGTTTTTTGAAATTTCTCAAAACCCGTATAAGATAGAAATTCCCTTATTTTCGGTCTTAAAATCATATTTTTTATAATTTTTTTTTTGATATGTACGAACTCAAAATAGTAATAATAGAACATGGCTAAAAATGACTTAGACCAAACAAAGCTTTTTGCCCTTTTTCAATTGGACATTTTTTAAAACTTTAGACACAGGCTAAGTACAATATTAACTATAACTTTTGATAGAAATGTCCAATAAATTCGAAATTTTGACAGGATACAATTCACATCAAACAGCGAACTCCATCAAAACATGCTAAGTCGACTTAGCGTACTCTGGAATGAGGGCATCGATATATACTTAACGTTTTTTTAATTTGTTGTGATTTTAGAAATTGTCTAAGTTTAAATTTGTAACATAAGTGTATTTTAAAATATTCTTAATTAAATCAAAGGTTTCGTTAATTTTCTGTGTCCTCATATTCCAAATATCTTAGTGTATACTTTAAATATTTTTAATAAATATAAATGTACATTAAAATATTCTAAAACAAAAACACAATTCTAATAACGATTAAAAATAGAAAACATAAATTTTAATTTTTAGTGCAAATTAGAAATTAATTTAACTTGATTTAATTTGATAAAGTTAACAATTCAAGGTTTGATTTAAACGTAAAAAATTAGAACTGAAGTTTATATAAAAAAAGAGGAATCTATGATTCTTAAATTTAAACAAAAATGTACACTAAAATATAAATAAGTTTATAAATGTCTAGTTTGAATAATGATTAAAAATACAATTTTAATATATATATTAAAATAAATTAAAAAAATAATATATAGTAGGACAAATCACTTATTCGCTTTAACTTTTTTTTTTTAATTTAAATATACAAGTGTAAAAGTTTAAATATCAAAATGTTGAAGTTAAAAAATAATTAAATAAACAAAATAAAATAATTAAAAAATAATAATTATATGTAAAATTTTAAAAAATAAAACTTTAAACTTGTCCATTTTGGATTATGATTAAAACCTCAAAAAATTAGGCTTAAATTTGAAATTGCAACAAAAACAAAAATTAAACTAAATTTTGTATACTTTATGTAATTTACTTTAATTTAATTTCTTTTAATAACATACAGACAGATAAGAAGTTTTAAAAAACAAAATAGCAATTTTTATTTTTACAATATAAAAAAATCTCTAAATAATCAATAAAAACAAAAATAGTTAAAAAAGAGTAAAGAATTTAAAATTCCATAAAACTAAAAATTTAAGGTTTAATTTAAACATAAGAAATTTGAAAAATTCTATAATTGGACATTTCTGTATTTCACCATCTGAAGTTGATAGGGTATTTTAAAAGAATATAACAACTCCAGTGATTGCAGTAGTCTTGCTATTATTATTTATTTTATAAAAAATATTTACCATCAAAATATAATTGGGGATTTTCAAAAAAGTGTGAAACCATTTTTTATTGCGGCGTTTTTTTTTCGGTATAATTCGTTTTGTAGATATTTTAATATGCGTTCGTGTAAAGGTTTTGGTTATTGTGGTTGGTGGGTGGTTTCGGCAAATCTTATTGGCAGTCAAATCAGACTTTTTCTTAAATTTATGATTTTTTAAGCATTTAGCAAAAATTTCTTGGTAGTCGTTGTAAAATAGTAAAAAAAATCGTATATTTCGTTCATATTATTATCATTATTATGGATTCATTTTGATGTAAAATAACTACACCCAAACTATATATTTCAATTCGCGATGAGTGTGGCGACATCTATCATTGGTACAACCCATATCTTTGATTGTAAAAATTTCAAAACAAAAAATAATAAATAAGACGAAACCAAGAAATAAAAATATACAAGTTTGAAAATGAAAAAATAAAACATGTAAATCCCATGTAAAGCATGTAACAAGAAGAAGAGATATAAAAATCTTTAGTAATTTATATTTTTTATATAAAAAACAGAGGATAAATAGGGTTATGGTTTCAAGTAAATATCGAGTTATTTTTTAGTATTTAATTTAAACTAAATTCATTTCTAATAGCAGAGCGAAAATAGAAAAAGACTAACGCAGAAATAAATACCAATTTTGAGCGATGATTAATTTCGGTTCGTTAAAAGTGAAGCCTACTTTCAGGCATGAACAATAAATATGAGAACGAGAACAGGGTGATACAAAAAAAATAATAACAGTGGTTGGCTGATTACTATATTTCGAACGGAATATTTCCGTTAGAAATGTCATGACATGAGTAAGATTTTACTCTAGTTTAAGATTGGTGGACATTTTCGGAAAGACCCTACGATTTATTTGCAATATGTGTGTTCGATATGATATCAAGAACAAAGTTCTGAGCTTAAAAATTAAAGCCTACTTTCAGGCAAAATGTTTATATTTATTGAACGACGACCGGGAGGTTCATAACAATAATAATAGCCATGAATTAGTTACAATATGCCAGTTTTTTTCAATAACTTCGGGTACCATTCCATTAAAATAAAAAATTAATAAAATATTTCTCCCTGTCGGTACAAATGAAGCTACAGAGGGTAGGAAATACAAGAGAACGAAACTGGGAAGTGAAATTGCATTAGTAGGTGGCAGTCATGAGGAAATTTTTTCTAATATCATGCAGTTTTTGTCGGCGTTTCTCTAAAATATCATACAGTTTGCGTCGGCGTCACCCAGTTCATTTCTCTGTCGGCTTTACGAAACCTAAGAAAAATAGAATTTAGAACCTACTTCCTAATGTTTTCATTTTATTAATCTTTTTTGGCAGACAATTTGAAATTATAACTGCCGATGCAACGTCGGTAATACCAAAGCAGCAAACATGGTGCGACATCTATACGGTTGACATTTGTCTTCTTTGCAGAAGAGAAAATTTCGACCTTTTGTAATTCCTACTATCTAGAAGCTATGTAGGCAGCGTTGCCAGAATTGTTTCATCAGAAAACCGCTAGATTTCCTTAAGAAATCTAAACACCAGAAATAACGCACTAAAATAATCTTTTTTAATTATTGCTTTGGATCATTCCCCACCACGTTATAATAAAACTTTCCACAAAAATGTAATCATTTTTTTACAGATCTATTTTCGATTTTAGCGATTACTTTTCTTTAACTGTCCATTTAAACTCGAACTTAATATCCACCTTAAAGTCGTGGGGCAAGAACTATTGTTAGAGTTTGGGCTGTGCTTTGAAATATGTGGAAAACCATAACAACGCTAGTGACATTTGCGATCGATTGAATGTCTACCCCGCTGATCTTACCAGTTAAGCCACCGTGGTGCAATGGTTAGCATGCTCGCCTTGCATACACAAGGTCGTGGGTTCGATTCCTGCTTCGACCGAACACCAAAAAATTTTTCAGCGGTGGATTATGACACCTCAGTAATGCTGGTGACATTTCTGAGGGTTTCAAAACTTCTCTAAGTGGTTTCACTGGAATGTGGAACGCCGTTCGGACTCGGCTATAAAAAGGAGGTCCCTTGTCATTGAGCTTAACATGGAATCGGGCAGCACTCAGTGATAAGAGAGAAGTTCACCAATGTGGTATCACAATGGACTGAATAGTCTAAGTGAGCCTGATACATAAGGCTGCCACCTAACCTAACCTTACCTACCAGTTATTTCACTGCAAGAAATTTGAGGATATCTCCCACCAAATCCTCAGTCACTCTATTCACTACATGGTCGGCGGAAGTACGCAGGCAGTCGAATGTCAAAGTAAACGTCGAAGTAATTCCGACTACAAATTCCCCAAGATTCTCGGAGTCACATTCGACAGCCTTTTTAAGTCGTCTGCCCACGCTACTGCAACTTGTGATAAGCTTCGCGGTAGAAAAAAGGTCCTCAAGTCGCTTGTCGGCAGCACTTGGTGTGCGAACAAAGAAACCTTGTTGTCTACATATAAGGCAATTGGCCGGTAAGTGCAACGCCAGTGTGGACATCTCAAACGAGCGACACGCAGTGGAATAACATACTGACCTGTCAGAATGCTGACCTTAGAACTGCAACAAGATATCTCCGCAGTCAACGTCGAAGTAATTCCGACTACAAATTCCCCAAAATTCTCGGAGTCAGATTCGACAGCCTTTTTAAGTCGTCTGCCCATGCCACTGTAACTTGTGATAAGCTTCGCGGTAGAAACAAGGTCCTCAAGTCGCTTGTCGGCAGCACTTGGTGTGCGGACAAAGAAACCTTGTTGACTACATATAAGGCAATTGGCGGGTAAGTGCAGCGCCAGTGTGGACATCTCAAACGAGCGACACGCAGTGGAATGACATACAGACCTGTCAGAATGCTGACCTTAGAACTGCAACAGCATGTCACCGCAGTACACCCCTGTATCAACTTTATGTGGAGACCAAGATCATCCCAGTACGTCGACACAATTACATGTTGTCAAAGCAGCACCTCTTTCTATCGAAGTTGTCATGCAAATTGCTATCTTGTGGATAGGCAACCTCCACCCAGGAATGTAAGGGTTGATCTTCACCTTCTAGAGCGCGTGATCCAGCGTTATAAAAGGGAGTCTCTAGATCAGGCAGCATACCAGAAAGGTCTGAAGAGGATTTATGAGGATAATGTAGCTGAAGCGTTGAGAAGCTACAAAGTTAATCATGTTCTCGGAGCTCGATCACCGCCCATAGCACCGGAGGAGAGAGACCTCCCACGGCAGACAAGAGTAGTTTTGGCCCAACTAAGATCAAGCAAGTGCAGCCGCCTCATTTCCTACTTATCAGTGATTGATAGCAGCGTAGCTGACGTGTGTCCCATCTGTAATTAAGAGCCACATGACACTCGCTTGCCCAGCTAAGCCTACCCGTCTCTCCAACAGATCACTCTGGACACACCCCATCCTTGTCGCAGAGTTCCTTGATCTGGCTACTAATTGAACTACCAAACCATAGAATAAAATGAATGAAACTACATTAAAACTTTTACAACACCAACATAACAACGTAGTTTTGTTCCTAAAAGACTTAAATCAGATCTAACGGGAAAAAGGCAAATTGGCAACGCTATATGCATGCTTCCTTATTGAAAAACAGATACAATAATGAATAAAGTAAGAAGAAAGACGGTGGTTGTTGGTTGTTCGGAGACGCAGATTTTGTCCAAATTAAAATCCTAAAGCGCAGAGGAACTTAATCCGGAATGTGGTTGGTTGAAGAACCAGAGTTTGTCAAATTTATATGTTAATCCTAACGAGCAAAGGAACTTAACCCATAATGTGCTATACATTTGTAGCCGAAGCTATAATGCACCATGCTTGAACAGTTTTTCGAAAATCTTCACGGCAACGTCTACCTGAAACTGACATCGTAAAAATTTTTGGTATGGAAGGACTATGATAAATTTTACCCAACTCTCAAGGCGACAAACTGGTTAATTATATGGTAAGGGTTTTCTTAGGTTCATTCCTGAGATGGTGGATATTTTCAATAATTTAAAAAGTTCAAAAGTAAATGAAATGGCAAGGCGATGTGTTTCACATTCTTAAATATCCGGTGAATAAACTATAAATATGTCAACCATTTACAATTTCAGATCTATGAATGATTGAATGATTACTACATGACTTGGCATTTTTTTTGTACGTAATTTGCATTATGCGTAAACATTCAACACTCACAACCCATATAGATGCAGTAGTAGTTACCTAATTCGTCGCCACAATGGGAGCACTTCTTTTTGCCACTGACACTCAAAACCTTATCCTGGGATGCAGAGTTACTCGTACTGGTTAACTGACCATTGGATGAGGATGATGTCATTGTTGTATGGCGGTGTGTTGTAACTAGATTTGAGGACACTGACGATGAAGAGACGGTGGTGGTTGAGGACTGTTGCTGCTGTTGGGGTATTTGGCCTGTTTGAACTTGGTTCGTTTTATTGTAATGATGATACTGGGAGGCTGAATGTAAAGGACTCTTATCCATGTTATTGCTATAATGGGGGAAAAAATATTAACATTTATTGAATAATTGCAATTTTGTATTAAGGATAACTCACCGTTTACGATCACCAATGCCTTTACTTTGCACTCTCTCCGTTAGGGTCTGTATTATGGAGTCTGGCAATGGTTTGCCATTGGATGAGCCTGAATTCGTTAACTTATTGGCTCCATGTGTTGGTGTATTAGAGGAAGATTGCACACGTCTTTGTTGTTGTTCCAATAAACGCCTTTGCTCAGCTTCTTGAACCAACCAATGATTACTACTGTTGTGACCATGATAGGCATCTGGCATAGACTTGCGTTTCTGTTGATAAGCTGATATCCAAGCTGGATCATTGGTTAAATTACTATCGTAGCTTTTTCGCTGTTGTACTTGCACCCAGCCATCTGTGTATTTGGGTTTAGGTGTCGCACTCAAAGCATGCAACGTATTGCGTGACATATTACCAGGATACAGTGACTGATTGATGGCTTGAGGATTGCTGCTACCGTTCGTGTTATTCACTGAAACATTCAAATTTTGCTCTGACTGATGATGATAATTTGAATAGATATGAGGCACCACCCCACTTCGTGGAGCTGCTGTAGGGCCCGAGGCAATTTTTACCAAAGAACCACCAAAATGTGTGGAATTTAATGAATGTCTTTGGCGTGAAGAGAAATCTGATCCATGTTCCACAACACCGACACCAATGCCATTGTGTATTACACCATTCGTGGTGTTGTTGTTGTTGCTACTGCTGATGTTATTCGCATTGCTAACATTCGTGTTAATATGCATGGCTCTCATAGGCTTTGAGGGTGGCACTGGTGGCTGAATCATACGCTTCGAGAATTCATTAATATCCGACATTGACTTGCGATAGTCGGTATCCATTTGGTAGTATTGTTGTTGTAAATTTGGAATATTAGCATAGATCTGTTGGTGTGTCAGCTGATGTAATTGCTTTGGCTGTGACTGATTATAATGAACTGGACCAGCAGGGTAGCCATTCATTTGATTAACTTGATATATGTCACCATTGCTCGGAGGCATAATTCTATTATCAATATTAACATTACCTCCACCCGTTGGCACAGTTATCGCACCCAAACCATTAAGATCCTGTAAAGATCTTCGATTTGCTGACATAAGCATTTTTGCTCCATGTTGTAATTCACGACGAGCCATATTCTCTCTTAGCATCAGATTTTCTCTTTGTCGTTTAAGTTCTTCTTGCTCTAGCTGTAACAGTTCTCTTTCGACTCTTAGTACTTCTTCTTGTTCACGTATTTTCTCTTCAATTGACATCATTTTTGCATTAGCTGTTGCTGTGGCTTCCGTTAAAGATTGGGTAGCTGCAGCTGCTACTGTAGCCGATTCTGTCCATGATTCTGCTGAATTACCTTTTACAGTTTGTAGAAGTGGAGTGGGGGCAACTGTCAGAAGACCTTCATTTTGATAGATCATATCATTGGGTGCTGTTTCCAAAGTGATGGGTGTTTGTAAAGTTAAAGGTGATGTGGTGTCATCCTGCGGTTCATTCTCTTCTGAAGAATTTGTATAATGTTCACTACTTTGACGCGAATGATTCTCAGAGACTCCAGAGTCACGACTTTCACCTGAAAGTTGGGAATGAATGCAATTATTAGTATTTATTTAACTATATATAAACCAATTTTTTTTTTTAAATTTCTATGAACCATTTTGCATTTTGTCTGCGATATTAGTTCAATTGAAAAAAGATCGATTTTGGTTATCTCGAAAAATGGATACAGTGTTCGAATGATTGTATAATACAAACAAAACGATATTATCCTACTGACTCTTTGCCTTACATACATCCGCAATTCGTTTCCTAACCATGTCCTTAAAACTCTTTAATTCTCTGCTTGCAATAGCTTGATGTCCTTCACACATCAAGCTATTTCTGGAGAAAACCGATGCATTACACTCCTTATGATATGAAACAAATTTTGTGCGAGTTTAATTGCATTTCTTTGACAATTTTTGTCTCCAAATTGCCGAAATGTGCGACTGAAATTTTTCCGATATAAAACTAGAAGTACAACTGGGCAAAATGGAGATGGTATGTGTACTAGAAATTCCCCATAAAATCCCCAACTCAACAATTTCGTTCCCATCCACAAAAGAAAATACCCAATTTGGGGAAAAATTCACGATAGTGGCAACACTGCTTCTCATACACAGAAAAATATTTGTCTTTAATCACGAAATTACATTATTTTTTTATTGAAATCTCTTCAATCACAGAAATGATCGTATCAACCACCAAAGTCAATTAAAAAATTGATTGTTCCAATTAAAAAATTAATTGATGCATTTAATTTTTGTGATTGATTTTATTTCAATTAAAAAATCTGTTGAACTAATTAAATTTTTAATTGAATATTTTTTAAACTTCAATAAAAATTTTAATTGAAAAACTTTTGGTGATATTTTTTTCTGTGCAGCTATTTGATTGTAAGATAGTCCTCATATAACATTTTTCCAAAGAGGAGGAAATACAAGAGGACGAAATGATATCTTCTGCAAAGAACACAAATGTCAAAAGTTATAGATGTCGTACAATGCCTGCAGCTTTGGTAGTACCGACAATGCGGTCGAAGCGCTATTTTGATAAATTGGTTATATAGACATCGACAGTTATAATTTCAAATTGTTTGCCAAAAAACAATAATAGAATGAACAAATTTATAAAAAGAACATTTGTTACTACAAAAGTAGGTTCTAAATCCTATTTTCCTTACGTTTCGTAAAGCCGGCAGAAAACTGAACTGGTTGACGACGACGCAAACTGTTCTCTTGTATTTTCCTACTGACTGCATTTTTCAATAAAAGCGTTGCCAAATAACGTCTAGAATGAGGTTCACGTCTTAGCTAAACATGATAAAAAATTTTTTCTCCTTACGATATGCAATTATTTTTGATTGTATATCGAATATCCTCCACTTAATGTTACCTTCACCACAGTGTTTTTCAAACTAGGCATTTTTTTATATTGCGGTTAAATGCCCTAGATAATCACGGTTGTCACTCGAGCCAAAAATAATGTACCTAAATTTTCAGAAAATTTTAACAAAAAACTACCAATCAAACAAATTTTATTTTGTAAAATTTTTATAGAAAATTTTGTCAAAAATTTATTTCTATAGAAAATTTTGCAAAAATTCTATTTCTATAGAAACTTTTGTCAAAATTTTATTTCTATTTGGGGAATTTATCAAATTTTTATTTCTATAGGAAATTTTATCAAATTTTTATTTCTATAGGAAATTTTATTTCTATAGAAAATTTTGTCAACATTTTATTTCTATAGAAAATTTTGCTAAAACCTTATTTCTATAGAAAATTTTGTCAACATTTTATTTCTATAGAAAATTTTGTCAACATTTTATATCTATACAAAATTTTGTCAAAATTTTATTTTCTATAGAAAGTTTTATTAAAATTTTATTTTCTATAGGAAATTTTGTCAACACTTTATTTCTACAGAAAATGTTGTCAAAATATTATTTCTATTGAACATTTGTCAACATTTTATTTCTATAGAAAATTTTGTCAAAATTTTATTTCTATAGAGAATTTTATCAAAATTTTATTTCTATAGAAAATTTTGTAAAAATTTTATTTATATGGAACATTTTTCCAAATTTTATTTCCATTGGAGAATTTATCAAAATTTTATTTCTATAGGAAAATTGATCAAAATTTTATTTTGATAGGCAATTTTATTTCTATAGAAAATTTTGTCAAAATTTTATTTCTATAGAAAATTTTGTCAAAATTTTATTTCTATAAAAAATTTTATCAAAATTTTATTTCTATAGAATATTTTATCAAAATTTTATTTCTATAGAAAATTTTGTCAATACTTTATTTTCCATAGAAAATTTTGTCAAAATTTTATTTTATATAGAAAATTTTATCAAAATTTTGTTTATATAGAAAATTTTGTCAAAATTTTATTTTCTATAGGAACTTTTATCAAAATTTTATTTCTATAGAAAATTTTGTCAACATTTTATTTCTATAGAAAATTTTGTCAAAATTTTATTTTCTATAGAAAATTTTATTAAAATTTTATTTTCTATATGAAATTTTGTCAACATTTTATTTCTATAGAAAATTTTGTCAAAATTTCATTTCTATAGAAAATGTTGTCAAAATATTATTTCTATTGAACATTTTGTAAACATTTTATTTCCATAGAAAATTTTGTCAAAATTTTATTTCATATTTGTTGTTTTGATCTCATCTTTAAAACCATTGTGTTGACTAAACTACAAGAGTAGCTTAACCAACAGAGGAAAAGAATGTTTGTCAAATTTATTTGGGCAAAGCCTTATAAACAGCAAGATGGTTGGATGGACGCACGTTTCGGAATTACCACGTTCCTCATCAGCATTCTTTACTTGCAGCAAAACTATCAACGAATTATCAGAATAAATTCAGGCAGTTCATTAAACCCAACAATGAACCACACTTGAACCTTCCGAAAAAAGGTTTATGATAGCCGGCTTATGGCGAAATAAATTCATACAAATATTTCTCTTTTCCTTTGCCACCATCAAATCATCGATTTGAGTGCAGTTGGCTGGGTTTATTTTGAGCGTGCTTCCTCTTACTTCATTCGTGTTTTGTTTTTTATTGTGGGTTTGTACTTCAATCATATTTGTTGTTTTGATCTCAGCTTTAAAACCATTGTGTTGACTAAACTAAAAGTGTAGCTTAACCAACAAAAAAATATATATATTTCTATAGAAAATGTTGTCAAATTTTATTTCTGTAAAAAATTTTGTCAACATTTTATTTCTATAGAAAATTTTGTCAAAATTTTATTTCTATAGAACATTTTATCAATATTTTATTTCTATAGAAAATTTTGTAAAAATTTTATTTCTATAGCAATTTTGATCAAAATTTTATTTCCATAGGAAAATCTATCAAAATTTTATTTCTATAGAAAATTTTATCGAAATTTTATTTCTATATGATATTTTATTAAAATTTAATTTCTATAGAAAATTTTGTCAAAGTTTTATTTTCTATAGAATTTTTTATCAAAATTTTATTTCTACAGGATATTTTATCAAAATTTTATTTCTATATTTCAAAATTTTATTTTTATCAATTTTTTTTCTATAGAAAGTTTTGTCAAAATTTTATTTCTATAGAAAATTTTGTCAAAATTTTATGTCTATAGAAAATTTTGTCAAAATTTTATTTCTATAGAAAATTTTGCCAAAGTATTATTTCTATAGGAAATTTTGTCAAAATTTTATTTCTATAGGAAATTTTTATCAAAATTTTATTTCTATAGGAAAGTATATTTTTATAGAAAATTTTATCAAAATTTTATTTTTATAGAAAATTTTATCTATATGATATTTTATCAAAATTTTATTTCTACAGGAAATTTTATCAAAATTTTATTTCTATATTTCAAAATTTTATTTTTATCAATTGTTTTTTCTATAGAAAATTTTGTCAAAATTTTATTTCTATAGAAAATTTTGCCAAAGTTTTATTTTTATAAGAAATTTTGTCAAAATTTTATTTCTATAGGAAATTTTGTAAAAATTTTATTTCTATAGGAAATTTTATAAAAATTTTATTTTTATAGAAAATTTTATCAAAATTTTATTTTTATAGAAAATTTTGTCAAAATTTTATTTATAAGAAAATTTTGTCAAAATTTTATTTCTATAGAAAATTTTGTCAAAATTTTATTTCTATAGAAAATTTTGTGAAAAATTTATTTCTATAGGAAATTTTATCATAAATTTATTTCTATAGAAAATTTTGTCAAAATTGCATTTCTATAGAAAATTTTGTAAAATTTTTATTTCTATAGGAAATTTTATCAAAATTGTATTTTTATCAAATTTTATTTCTATAGAAAATTTTGTCAAAAGTTTATTTCTATGGAAAATGTTGTAAAAATTTTATTTTCTATACGAAATTTTATCAAAATTTGATTTCTATGGAAATTTTATCAAAATTTTGTTTCTAATTCTTTTTCACTTACCTGTATCAGAGCTATCACACAATCCCGCCTTTAAATACAATTGCTTCTCCAAACGTCTTTCCTCCTGTAACAATTGAGCCATGTCGGGTGGTGGGGCCACGGTCAATTCCAAATATGAATCATCATCGTCTAAGGAACTACCCTCAATACCCAGAAAACTGGAACGTTTATTACGCAATTCTTTTTTAATACGTTTGGTGGAGTTCATACGTTTCATTGGTGGTGAAGGATGATCTTGAAGATTCTGTTGATAGTGTTGATTATGTTGATTCAATTGATGTCGCGACAAAGTCTCATAGGTATTTTCCGATGACGAATAGGTATCAGTCGTATGAGTACTATCCACATCATCGAATAGTGGAGGAGATTCTATAGGGGGTGGTGGTGGTTTCTCTTTGGGTGGTTGCAACTGAACTGAAGATTCTCCCGTCAGACTGGAGCCATTAAAGAAAATCTCTATGTTTTCATACACTGGTATGGGTTTCAAATGTTTGGGAGCATCATAATAGGGTTCACTTGATTTGGGAACCTGATAATAGGGTTCGGTGGAATCAATGGTTGTTGCAGCAACAGCTGTTGTGTTGGAGATATCTTCGGGAGATATATTGGTGTTAGGCATTATCTGTTCAATGGTAACAGATTCATTTAAAATGGTTTTTTGAATGTTGTCTCTACTTAAAGTTTTGTTGTTGTTGTTGTTGTTGGTATTATTAATGGAGGCCATTTGGGTTAGTGGCTCATTTTCAATGGTGCCATTTGTGGCATTTTTATTTGGGCTAATTGGGCAAATTGTTGTTGTATTAGCAAAAGCGTTTGTTAAATCATCAACTACTGTACTATCATTATTGTTTTTGCTGTTGTTGTTGTTGGTTTTGTTGATATTCATTTGGTTTTTGTTTTTGTTGTTGTTGTTATTGTTATTCATATTATTGTTACTGTTACTAAATTGGTTATTTGTCATTGGACAGCTATTAAAACTGTTGTTAATTTGACTAATTTTTAATTGATTAGATAAATTTTGATTGGATACATCATCAGTTTGATTAGATTGCAACATTAACAATTGATCGGATTTCATTTGTGATGATGAAGGTGGTAATTGTTGATTTTGTTGTTGTTTAATGTTCATACTTGGAATGATTCTTTGTTGTTGTTGTTGTCCATCATTATTCTTCATTTGTTGTTGTTGTTGTTGTTTGGTACTATGATTAACCGATATTTCAATAACACTCGTGGTCGAATTGACATTCTCATAAATGGGCTCTTTGGAAATTTCCTCTTCCGATTTTTCTTTCATTTCCATTATACAAGGAACAACATTTTGATTATTCTTTTCAATTTGTGGTTCTATTTCGTTTTGTATCTTTTTAAATTTCTCTTCGTCAGTTTTATTTGTCAATGTTATAATTTCTGTCTTTTGCATTATCTTGCTATTACGGCTTGCAGTGATACTAGAACTACAGGTGGTAGTGGTGATGGTGGTAGAGTTGTTGATGCTATCAGTATTACTGGATGGGACAATTGGCTGCTGTGGGAAATATTCCTCCGCCGTCTGGAGGCTGGACTCTTTGTCAATTGCTGCCAGCGCCGATTCCAGAGCTTCGTTGATCTATTTATTTGAATTTTTCATATCACATCAATGGATTAATCAAACCACACACAAGAAATTCAGGCAGCAAGCATTTTATGTTAAGCCATTTTTTTTAAATGCAGCATATATAGCATAGACACATATATATATAATCCCAAAATTCATTCGTTTTTGTTCCAAATGGATTTAGAAAATTTGCGGCATAATTAAGAAAAAGAGAAAAAAACACATAAACATTTTTAATAAAGCCCAGGTTATTGCACAGAAATTTATAAGTATTTTAAAGATATTTATAAATTAAAAAAATTAATAAAAAAAAACTATATTATTAATATTGGTTTAAGTTTATTAAATACCAAAGTAAATCAATGTTTAATTATAAAACAAATAAAGTAACTTTTAAAATAATTGCATAGCTTGGGTTTATTTGTCAAATGAAATATTTCCAAAAAAAATTTAAGTTTGATTAAATGCTTCATGTAAATAAATATAACAGTGCCTTGAATAAATATTACAAACAAACATGTCAATTATTGACCAGGACATCACACATATATAGCACACACATCAATATACACAAAAATCAAATGTAATCATTTGCTATACAAAAAAAAAAAAAAACACGAAGTCATGCACATCAAATATAAGATAAACAAAGAAAATTTTCAAAAAAAAATTTTAAATAATTAATAGCTAAAATATATAAAAATGCTGCACACTTAAACGAAAGTCAGAAGAAATTAAAATAAACATATCACAGAAATAAACAATCTAGTGAAATATTCTAGAACAATTCGTATGACATTGTAAATTAATAAAAATATTGAATTTTATTTATCTAAGATGCACACATAAATAAAAATTAATAATTATTCCAATACAGATATCAGTAAAGCAGGACGTTTAGTCTAGTGCTATAGATCAATTAATATGCTATTTTTTTATTATATACAATGTGAAGGTTCAGATAAATTGAGTTTAATTTAATAAATTTATATCTAAAAACTTAAAAAAAAGCAAAAATGTATAATTTATGTGTGCCGCACTCATAAATAAATTTCCTCGATATGAAAGATTAAATTTTAAGGCAATTGATCTCTTATTTCAATTACTCTAATCAATTTGTCTTTTCAAAATCCTGATTTTTGTTATTAAAATGCGCCCAAACAAAATTTTCTAGTTGCATAGAAATATTGTAATAAAAAAAAAATCACAAAATTTCTTAAAAGCTGCACACACAAACAATTTGAAACGAAATGAAACTCGAAATCTCGAAGAAATTGATTATATATCGCAATGTGTTACATTAATTCATTTAAAATTTAATAATAGTTAATAAGTGCACACAGAATCAAAATATATAAGGAATAGTACATAAGACATTAGCCAAACTAATATTGCCTAGTATGCTGATACATCAATTCAAATGTATGTATATTATCGATGTCACGTGTCAAGGCTTAAGAATTCATTCAAATTCAATTTCTAAATTAAAATTTATTTTCGAGATCTGATGTTCATCGAGTGATGAATTTATTATTTTATGATCGAAGTATTCATTATAAGGAAACCTTGCGGTATTGATATAAAGGGTGATACGGTCAAAATTTGGTCAAGGGAAAAGACGTGTAAATCGGTGAAATCGTTTATTTAAAAAATCAAATTAAATTTCTTTTTCAAGCCATCATCCATTTCAAGCCTGCCATCAGATTTAGTACAGCCACCTTGTCCACCTTCTTCGCCGCAGAAAGCCAGTTTGCCTTGAACTGCTGCTCGTCCTTAGCAGTTTTTTGGTCTTCTTTAGGTTCCGCTTGACAATAGCCCAGTATTTCTCAATTGGGCGGAGCTCTGGCGTGTTGGGAGGGTTCTTGTCCTTGGGAACCACCGGCACGTTGTTGGCGGCGTACCACTCCATGGCCTTTTTACCGTAATGGCAAGATGCCAAATCCGGCCAAAACAGTACGGAACAACCGTGTTTCTTCAGGAAAGGCAGCAGACTTTTATTCAAACACTCTTTCACGTAAATTTCTTGGTTGACAGTCCCGGAAGCTATGAAAATGCTGCTTTTAAAGCCACAGGTACAGATGGCTTGCCAAACCAGATATTTCTTTGCGAACTTTGACAGTTTTATGTGCTTGAAAATATCTGCTACCTTTCCCCTTCCTTTTGCCGTATAAAACTCCTGTCCCGGAAGCTGCTTGTAGTCGGCTTTGACGTAGGTTTCGTCGTCCATTACCACGCAGTCAAACTTCGTCAGCATCGTCGTGTACAGCCTACGGGATCGCGCTTTGGCCGTCTCGATGTTTATCATCGAGATTTGGAGTCACTACCTTCTTGTAAGTCGATAGTCCGGCCCGTTTTTTGGCTCGATGCACGGTTGTAGACGATACACCCAGCTTATTTGCGGCATCTCGGAGAGAGAGGTTAAGGTTTCGCTTGAAACTACCGGCAACTCTCTTTGTCGTCTCAGCGGCTTCCGGTTTTCGATTTCCCCCCGATTCAGACTTCCTGGCTGTCGACAAACGTTCCCCAAACACTTTAATTACATTTGTAACGGTTGATTTGGCAACTTTTAGCGATTTTGCCAGCTTTGCGTGCGAGTAGCTCGGATTTTCGCGATGCGCGAGCAAAATTTTGATACGCTGCTCTTCTTGCTTGTACGGCATTTTGACAACTGAAGAGTGAATTCCAAAATCAAAATAGGAGCAACATTCTACACACACACCTTCAAAATGAGGGATGTTCAGGTTTTTTAAATGCAAAATTGAAAGAAATACGTCAAGTTTATATTGACCAAATTTTGACCGTATCACCCTTTATATGTATTGCATTAATTCATTTAAAATTTAATGATAGTTAGTAAGTGCACACAGAATCAAAATATAGACGGAATAGTACATAAGACATTAGCCAAACTAATATTGCCTAGTATGGTGATACATCAATTCAAATATATTTTCAAATGTATGTATATTATCGATGTCAAGTGTCTAGGCTGACGAATTCATTCTAAATTAATCTTTATTTTCGAGATCTGATGTTCGTCGAGTGATGAATTTATTATTTTATGATCGAAGTATTCATTATAAGGAAACCTTGCGGTATTGGTATAAATACCAATTTGATGTTAATGTTAAAAAACAGCTTTAAAAAAGATTCCAATTTTCTCAAAACTTTAAAATGGGCTGGATAGTAGCTGCATAAATACATCAATACAAATTTATAGAGATTGTATAGAAAATACTAGAGGAACACAATATTTATAAAAATGAAAAAAAAAAATATTTCGAACACTTTTCTATAATCTATAAATTATAGCAATAGAATTTATTTTAATGTTTTGCACTAAAAAAATTTAAGCATAAAAGATTTTACTGATTTAAGCTGCACACATAAACGATTTTTATTTTAAATTAAAGAGAAAATAAAAGTATAACAAACTACGCGCTATATTAGAATAGATCAGTTCCCATATATTTTTTATATAATTTTCATTACAATGAACAGTTGCTGTTTGTTCGTTTGAATATTATAAATATTTCGAAAAAAATGGAAACAATTTCATTTATGAAAATTTTAATCCGATTTAAAGATCACAAACATATTGGATTACTATATGAATTGAATTTATAACATGAACTATTTTGGATTATTAGTCACTATATCGACTTTCAGAAAATGATAGAGTTTAATAAGTGTGCAAGACTTTTCCTTATTTAAATTACGTCAAGTTTAAATACGCTTTAAAGACTAAATATTGGATTACTATATGAATTGAATTTATAACATGAACTATTTTGGATTATTAGTCACTATATCTACTTACAGAAAATGGCAGAGTTTAATAAGTGTGCAAGATCTTTCTTTGTTTAAATGACATTTTTGTCAAGTTTAAATACGCTTTAAAGAATATTTTTAAATGCTAACATCTTGACTTCAGATTGAAACCCTCTTATATTTGCATTGATCATTTTCTTCAAAAAATCTTAAAACACTATACGAATTGACTAGATAACATTAACTATTTTAGAATAATCATCATTATATCTACTTTCAGAAAATGGTAGATTTTACTATGTGTGCAAGTTTTGTCTCTTTTTAAATGACGTTTTTGTCTGTTTTTACTACAAATATTTGCAGCTTAAACTAAACCCATTTCTTCCATTACTTTCAATCTCTTTTTTCAAATTTATCCATATCTATTACATACAATTCTTCGTCTATGGAGACTTGAGGGCTAAAAGAATGAGGGGGACTATTTGGAAAAAGTGAACCCTTATTATCTTCCATTATCGCCATTACACCGATTTAAGTTTACCCCTCCAAGCCAATATTGCTAATTTTCTTTGTCGACAAATGGAAAACAAACAAAAAGGCGAATACCATTGATAAGGTTTCATACCACCCAATGTAGACAAAAATAAGTATATTTCGATTTTGTAGCCATTAGAGGTGGGAGTAAAGAATCAATCATAGTTGGGATGGTTCTGACGTTTGACAATTTTAGGGGGAATCTTGTATGCGTGTGATATTGAAACTTATAATTAACTTAATTATATACCATATACATATGTGGACAACTTTTATCATGGACTAAAGTAGATAATTGGATATTTAAGGGCGAAAATCAAATAGTTGGAGGGGAAATGAGAAAACCTTTAATGATATTTTATATAAGTTTATATTTTATAGAATTGAATATTCAATGGGATTGCAAACAAATTTTTGCAAAATAATAGATTATTTTTGAATTTTGTATAAGTTAGATTAAGTCTGGTATAATAGCCAATTATTTCAGGCTCTTTTTAGTCCATTGTCAACTTCTATCTCATCAATGGTCGAAACTGAGATGAACCAATGAAGGAATGCTAACCATTGCAGAATGATGACTCCCAAATTTGTAACTTTGGCTTCCCAAATTTTTACAAATTTAGTGTATGTATCTCAGAACTTGGGTTCCAAAAGTTTCAATAGAAATTGCTACTACAAAGGGAAGAAGATGTCTTATAAAAACAAGTTGTAATTCCGAGGAGATCGAACGATGTCCGTTTGTCAGACAGGATTCACAAATTGTATTATAAAATAACAATTTGGTAAAGAAGTTAAAATTTGGACAATTTGTATATTTCTAACATAAAAAACAATCACAAGTTTCCCAAATTAGAATATAAACAATCCCAATGTTTCCCAAATTAGAATCCTTCTTTTATACGATTTGGTATTTGTGTGTTTTCACTTAAATTCGATAAATTAAAATGGATCATCCACAGGACCGGTGTGTATGGACCAATCCCAGTTCTGGTCAAAACGTATGGAAGGGACCGGTCACTTTAATATGGGTTTGTCATTGACGGGGTAAATTTACACTTTATGACACGTCTTGGACTCATTCCAAAGGACACGTCCTGGGACAATTTAGTAGGAACACTCCCTAGAAAGGTAATCATGAACCAGTATCGGACAAACTATTGGGAATCTGTTCCCTTTTTGGAACGAATCGCATCAGAAGTGAAAAACTTTGGAACTATGTTGAACAATAGGTTAAGATTTTAATTTCAAGCGAGTAAGGAAATCAATAAATTATGAATATTTAAAAATTACGACAAATTGGAGCACCGGTACCATTCCTGTGATATGTCCGTCAGTGGCAATTTGCACCAATTTCCCGTAGGGTTATAATGAAATGTTCACAAAGCATATCATTGATGGTAATTTAAATGTAATAAAAAATTTTTATTACTTCCTGTATAATCTTAAATAAATTAGTTTCCAATTAATTTAATTTGGACAAGGTGTTGTATGACTAATATTAATAAAAACTGTACCATGGGTTGTATAAGTAATATGATTATAAATAATATTAAATATACGCTCCTTGTACTCGAAAAAAATATATATTTATATTACTTTTTTGCCATTCTAAGAACACTTTTCGATTTATTTTGTGTAAATTGTTCAGCAATAAAATTGCGAAATTATTTTTTGAAATCCAAAGATAAGGTTTCTATACATTTTATAAATTTCATTTTGTCTAATTTATTTTGAAAAACATTAATAAGTCCTTACCTCAGTTGATTTCAACATTTATTTGGTTTGTTTATACATTTTAATATTTCTCTTAGCTTCTATCTATTATTTTATAGAAAAGGTAAGAATATTTTCTAAAATTCCATAAGTTGTAAGGAAATTGTATTCCAACGTTTTCAATGTTCAACATTTTTCATTACTTCTTGTGTAACCTTAATTAAATCAGTCTCCTATTAAAATAATTTGGACATTGTGTTGTATGACTAATATTAATAAAAGAGTACCATAGGTTGTATAAGTAATATGATTATAAATAATATTAAATATACGCTCATTGTACCCCAAAAAAATTTATATTACTTTTTTGCCATTCTAAAAACACTTTTAGATTTATTTTGTGTAAATTGTTCAGCAATAAAATTGCGAAATTATTTTCTGAACCCCAAAGATAGAGTTTTTATACATTTTTCAAATTTCATTTTGTCTAATTTATTTTGAAAAACGTTAATAAGTCCTCACCTCAGTTGAATTCAACATTGATTTCTTTGATTTATCCATTTTAAAACTTTCTCAACTAAAATAAAATATTAACAGTAAGTTTTATTGTATTACTTTACAAAAAAGTAGGAATTTTTCTTATCCGTATGTTAAATATTTTATTTTAATTTCCGGTCAAAATTAATTTTTCATCGTAAAACAAAGACAGATAAATCGTACACCGTTTAGCGTTGACATCGACAAACTAACTGATTGACAAATTGCACTGATAGTGTGGATATTCTATTATACGCAGATATTTAAGCACAAAGGCTAGAACAAAAAAAAATCGCAAACATGGACAATTTGGTCATATAAACGTTAGATAAAAAACGAAAACAAGAAAAACAAAAAACCAACTGATAATTAGCAAAATAAAATAACAACAAATCGAAAATGTTCTTGTTTTAGTAAGTGTTCATGCTAAGCGAAGAGACAGATGGTAAATAAAATAAATGGAAACAAATGAAAATGGTGAACTGAACTACATGGGGTATTAACAGCTGTGACATACAATCTCGATAAGAAAACCCTAAAAGTTTGGCCAACAAAGGGTTAAAGAGCAACGAAGCAACATTGCACAAGACTGAATTACATTTTAAGCAGAAACATGATTGCCATCGTTGAGTTCAGAGAAAATTAAATACATTTAAAAAAATGCCAAAAAGTCTTAGTCATTAAAATTCCTACTTATGCTCGCGAGGTCACTCAATTTGTTAAGTGAGATGTTGAATGTGAAATCTATTGTCTATTAAAATTTTCGTGAGGATGAGATGAATATATTTAAGCATAAGGTTCTTTTAATGGTATTGGTATGAACAAAATTTTGTGAAGACTTATATTCATATCTCATACAACAATTAAAGACAGTAATCAATTACATTTGTATTTAACATGAAATAAAAATTTGGCATCATATACCTACTATTTTATCATATTAAATATTGTATTAAATTGTAATAAATTAATATTAATATTAATTAATAAATTAATATTAATATTATTATTCCCAATATCTATTCTACTACGATTTCCCTTACTTTCTCCCATTGTGATGTGGCAACACTATTGTGACTATGCTGTATGTGGTGAAAATGCTTTTAGTGCTTTAAGCCTAAAAGTATGCACTGAAATATTATATGTGCCGTACTATTCAACAATAGCATTCACACGTTACAAAGAGTCTAATGGTAGTCTACTCTTAACAAATGCATACAAATATTTTCGAATTGTCAACATTATTGGAGGAAAATCCAAAAAGGGAAAAGAAAAGCTAGCTAAAATGTATTCCTTAGTTCTTCAGTGCATACCAACAGTAAATAGCTTTATGGCGGGGCTACAGTCGTAGAACAACCAAGTCAGAGAGGTCATTTGGGAAATAAAAGGAGATTTAAAATAGTACGACAAACTAAACATTAACGACAATACGGAAAGCATTTTATGTACATATAGATTTTTTTTTTAAACTAGAATGAAAAATAGGCAAGAAGTAAGCAAACAAAACGAAATAAGAAAAAATACATTAAACATAACAAAACACGCACATGCATTTGTGGGGGTGGTGGACGATAAATGGCACCTTGCATATTGGTAATTGTGCTTCACTGATTTCATTTTCGATTAGACTGGGTGGTAAATGGGAAAAATTGATTACCGACATTTTGAAGACATTGTCGCTTGATGGGTTCCTTATAGAGTTATTTTATTGAGGTTTTTTACTTTCTCCTTTGAAAAAAAAAATTTGTAAGGATACACGATTTTTGTAAATCAAACATTTGGATATTGAAAAACACAACTATAGCGTCTGTCGGTGAGCGACCACTGGTTTATGTGCGAAATGGCTATCGCCAAATGAAGTAAACACAAGCATAGCGACAGTAAGCCAGGGTTGAAAAAGTTGACACTTTTGTGTTTTGTTTTTTTGATACATTTCGACTGCCAAAAGCACCGTGGTACGACCGCAAGCCATTTGGTACTTTTCCATCACTATTACTCTATATAGAGTTATTCTGCCCTAAATGTGAACGTTTCTCAAATATCAACTCAACTCAAAAAATTATAAATAACGGACATTGAAGAAATAAACATATTCCAAAATGAGGATATTTTAGTTTTTATTACAGGATATCAACATTTTTGAATATTGTCTATACCACATTCGTCTGTAAATGTGTTTTTTTTTTCGCCACACTGAGGAACAGTGTATATATTTGAAACGCCCAGAAGGAGACGCAACACACGCATGGTGTCTTTGGCAATAATGCTTAGAGCCGGCCCCTGAGCCGGTTGCCACAGTTGGTCGAATTCTACAAAATATGGTACATTTTTTATTGTTTTGTAGATTGGTAGTATTCTTGACTTTAGTAGATTTTGCAAATAAACTTTTGACAAAATTTTCTATTGAAATAAAATGTTGACAAACATTTCTATAGAAATAAATTGTTGGCAAAATTTTCTATAGAATAAAAATTGGACAAATTTTTCTATGGAAATAAAATTTTGACAAAATTTCCTATAGAAATCAATTTTTGACAAAATTTTCTATTGAAATAAAATTTTCAAAAAAAATTCTATAGAAATAAAATTTTTAAAAAAAAAATTCTATGTAAATAACATTTAGACAAATTTTTTCTATGTAAATAAAATTTTGACAGTTTTTTTTTATGTAAATAAAATTTTGACAAAATGTTCGATAGAAATAAAATTTTGACTTTTCTATAGAAATATTTTGACAAAATGTTCTATGGAAATAAAAGTTTGACAACATTTTCTATAGAAATAAAATTTTGACAAAATTTACTATAACATAGAAATAAAATGTTGACAAAATTTTCTATGGAAATAAAATTTTGACGAAATTTTCTATAGAAATAAAAGTTTGACAAAATTTACTACAGAAATAAAATTTTGACAAAATTTTCTATGGAGATAAAAATTGGACAAATTTTTCTATGGAAATAAAATTTTGACAAAATTTCCTATAGAAATCAATTTTTGACAAAATTTTCTATAGAAATAAAATTTTCAAAAAATTTTGTATAGAAATAAAATGTTGACAAAATTTTCTATAGAAATAAAAATTCTCAAAAAAATTTATATGTAAATAAAATTTTGAGAAATTTTTTCTATGTAAATAAAATTTTGACAGTTTTTTCTATGTAAATAAAATTTTGACAACATTTTCTATAGAAATAAAATTTTGACAAAATTTACAATAGAAATAAAATTTTGACAAAATTTACTATAACATAGAAATAAAATGTTGACAAAATTTTCTATGGAAATTAAATTTGAAGGAAATTTTCTATAGAAATAAAAGTTTGACAAAATTTACTACAGAAATAAAATTTTGGGAAAATTTTCTATGGAAATAAAAATTTGACAAATTTTTCTATGGAAATAAAATTTTGACAAAATTTCCTATAGAAATCAATTTATGACAAAATTTTCAAAAAATTTTCTATAGAAATAAAATGTTGACAAAATTTTCTATAGAAATAAAAATTCTCAAAAAAATTTCTATGTACATAAAATGTTGACAAATTTTTTCTATATAAATAATATTTTGACCATTTTTTTCTATGTAAATAAAATTTTGACAACATTTTCTATAGAAATAAAATTTTGACAACATTTACTATAGAAATAAAATTTGTAAAAAATTTTCGATAGAAATAAAATTTTGATTTTTCTATAGAAATATTTTGAAAAATGTTTGATGGAAATAAAATTTTGACAACGTTTTTTATAGAAATAAAATTTTGACAAAATTTACTATAGAAATACAATTTTGACAAAATTTACTATAGAAATAAAATCTTGACAAAATTTACTATAACATAGAAATAAAATGTTGACTAAATTTTCTATGGAAATAAAATTTTGACAACATTTTCTGTAGAAATAAAATTTTGACAAAATTTACTATAGAAAAAAAATTTTGACAAAATTTTCGATAGAAATAAAATTTTGACAAAATATTCTATGGAAATAAAATTTTGACAACATTTTCTATAGAAATAAAATTTTGACAAAATTTACTATGGAAATAAAATTTTGACAAAATTTACTACAGAAATAACATTTAGACAAAATTTACTAAAAAAAAAATTTTGACAAAATTTTCTATAGAAATAAAATTTTGACAAAATTTTCGGTAGAAATAAAATTTTGACAAAATTTTCGATAGAAATAAAATTTTGACAAAATTTTCGATAGAAATAAAATTTTGACAAAATTTTCGATAGAAATAAAATTTTGACAAAATTGTCTATATTTTTACAACATTTTCTATAGAAATAAAATGTTGACGAAATTTTTTGTGGAAATAAAATTTTAACAAAATTTACTATAGAAATAAAATTTTGACAAAATTTTCTATAGAAATAAAATTTTGACAA
This sequence comes from Haematobia irritans, assembly GCF_050003625.1. Classification (NCBI taxonomy): domain Eukaryota; kingdom Metazoa; phylum Arthropoda; class Insecta; order Diptera; family Muscidae; genus Haematobia; species Haematobia irritans. The sequence continues at coordinate 18,999,809 of NC_134397.1, forward strand.
AATTTACTATAGAAATAAAATTTTGACAAAATGTTCTATGGAAATAAAATTTTGACATTTTTTATAGAAATAAAATTTTGACAAAATTTACTATGGAAATAAAATTTTGACAAAATTTACTACAGAAATAACATTTAGACAAAATTTACTAAAAAAAAAATTTTGACAAAATTTTCTATAGAAATAAAATTTTGACAAAATTTTCGATAGAAATAAAATTTTGACAAAATTTTCGATAGAAATAAAATTTTGACAAAATTTTCGATAGAAATAAAATTTTGACAAAATTGTCTATATTTTTACAACATTTTCTATAGAAATAAAATGTTGACGAAATTTTTTGTGGAAATAAAATTTTAACAAAATTTACTATAGAAATAAAATTTTGACAAAATTTTCTATAGAAATAAAATTTTGACAAAATTTTCGATAGAAATACAATTTTGACAAAATGTTCTATGGAAATAAAATTTTGACAATATTTTCTATAGAAATAAAATTTTGACAAAATTTACTATAGAAATAAAATTTTGACAAAATTTTCGATAGAAATAAAATTTTGACAAAATGTTCTATGGAAATAAAATTTTGACAAAATTTACTACAGAAATAAAATTTAGACAAAATTTACTATAGAAATAACATTTTGACTAAATTTTCTGTAGAAATAAAATCTTGGCTTTTCTATAGAAATAAAATTTTTACAAAATTATCTGCAGAAAAAAATAAGATTTTTTTAGAAAATCTAAAACAAATTGTCCAAATAGGTCTAGATTTAAATGTACGTATACTCTTACAATAGTCTTTAAATTTGATATTATATAATTTGAGCACCTTTTGGCTTTGAAAAGTACATTTTAAATACATTTTTAGTACTTTTTGTCAACATCATTTATCATCCCTGCGGTAATCGAATATTTGATAAAATGTATCTTTTTATAAGGGTTGACTTCATCCCCTATAACCTAACCTAAATATTATAGGAACTCAGGAACCCGACGGAAATGTGTGATGACTAGCTAAGGCTAGAACTGATTTTAAAAAAGGAGGAGGTATTAGAGTCTCATTTGCCATCAAAGGAATAGAAGATATTTTTATTCGAGTTGCTTTTTTTGAGCTTCCCATTAAGCAAAACCGGATATCCGACGTATAACGAGGAAGGTTCCATATTGGTTTGCCTGAGGTAGGTACATATATTAAATTTACAATTTAAGATCCCAGGACAACCTAAGCTAAAATGGTGCAAAATTTAAAATTTTTTTAAGCTTCCCGTTAAGCAAAACCGGATATCAGACTCATTGCGAGGAAAGTTCCATATTGGTATAATAAACGGAATACACTTTTTAAAACCCGTGGAGTTTGCCTGAGGTAGTTAGATTAAATTTACAATTTAAGACCCCAGGGAAACCTAAGCTAAAATTGTTCAAAATTTTAAAATTTAAACATTTTATTTATTTTTATTATTTTTTTTTTTAATTATAAAATCAAAGAAATAATTACCATTTATACCTCATGCACAATTACCATCAAAATAAAAACCAATAAAATTCAGAGCATTCATGGGAATACAAGAACAAACTAAACTTTGGAAACAATTCATACAATTCAATATTCATTCAATATTCGTTTTCAATATAATTTACAGGCTTACCTTGATTAGCATGACGCAAAAGCAATTGAGGGCAGAAATTTTTAAATTTAAACTGTTTTGGATTTTTGTTTTTAATTTTTTTGTGATTCCAAGACAATGACACAAAGAGAAAAAGAGATGAATAGAATTATGTCATTAATTATAAATATATTTTGTTCTTGTTAACAAATCCAACAAAATAAATAATTAAAAGTAATTTTTATAATAAGTTTTTTGGGTAACAGTTTAAATTTTTGCAGGGTATGGAAATGGAAGGCATGTTTTCTATCAAAATTATATTTCATGAATACAGAAATAGCAAGAGAACGAGAGCTTCCTAATTTGTGACAATAAGTGAAAAAAACACTTTGTATAACCAAAGAATACCGAAACAAAATTTCAGACAAATAAAATTTCTCTATGTAATTTTTTTTTAAGTAAATAAACCCTAATTTCCAATAAGAATTAAAGAATTGCAACGATTATCTGTTTATCGATTTATTTGCTTTAACAAAAATTTTTGTTGCATCAAAATAAATCTTTGTTTGTCTAAAATTTCGTTCCTCAAATATATTCTTTCAATGTGTAATGTTTTTATCAAACTGATTGAAGTTTAAATGTATAGAGTATAGAGTGTGAAAAGTGTTTCGAGTTGAACTTCTTTTTAAAATTTTTGAGAGTATGAGATGGTAGAAACATTAAACATGACATAATGTAAAATATTAAACATATAATCGAAAATCAAACATTAATTACTGTTATTTTCTTTAAAAAAAAATGCTGTTAATTGTTCTTTTTTTTAATAGGTAGTTACGTAAATTCGAGCAATTTGTAAAAGATTCGCATCTACAACTTGAATAAATGTGAAAATGATTAAATGAAATTTTATTTAATATACGTTAATCATTAAATAATAATTAATAAAATAGGTTAATAATTACAATTAAATAATCTTATGGGTAATATGTATTTCTGATGAGATCTTCATAGACACATATGTGTGATGATGTACATAACGGAGATGTTATGAACTCATTGACAACAACACTCTCATTCTTTGATATAGATGACGCTCTCACCAATCATAATTGTGGAGATACATATCAGATAACTTAACTTTACTCTCAGTAAAATCAGTAAAAGAGAGTTATGTCAAAAATTATCTAAGTGTACAAAATTTATTTAACAGCATTGGGCAGGGAAATATAAAAAAATTGGTAAATAGTTGCTGAATATGAGTATTAATAAAAATTTGTTAAATGTAAATAAAATGAATGAATGAATATTTGGCAAACATTGATGATTGTAATTTGAATTCTTTTGTTTTTAATTGTGTTGACGAATATCAAACGCACAGAAAACATTTACTACTTTTATTCGGAAAATTTGAGAGTGTGAGAGAGAGAGTTTTTGACATTGTTCTAGTAAAATTAATAACTAGTAGCAGGTAAAGAAAGCTTTTTAATCAAAATCGTGTTATATGTAATTAAATGAAAACAAGATTTGGGAAAATAGTCCAATTTTTTAATACTGAGAATAGCCGACATTCAAAATACCCGGTGTGATGGGCATAAAAACATTAAAATTAGATGAATTGACTCCTTGGTCGACACCAAAAATTCGGAAATACCAAAATCTTAATTTTATATACTGTAAGGCATTATTTATCAATTTTGCATTAACCTTAAAGTTCTGTAAATTTAATAAAATATATAATGTATATATAAAATGGTCCTTATTCTTCAATTAACCATGAAATTCAAGATTACTTCGATTAAATGTCAGAAAAAAATGCATAAATCATTTTCTGTCTTATAACGATCATGTCATAAGAGAGAACAAATGAACATTTTTTACTGATAATGAAAAACAATAAATAAATAATAAATAAAAAATATATTGTATATTGTATATTCTCTACTGATATTATGATCAGAGAATGAAATCGACCCAATTTTTATAGTAAATAGTAGCGGCAAAAGTTTGAGCCGAAATAAATTTGTCGATTAACAATTATCTGATGAAAATTCATATACAGGTGTTCCAATTGTATTTAAGATTAGTTGTATGACTATGACCAATCTTATAGTCTAATTAAAATTTAATGATTCAAATCATCCATGGATTAAGTTAAAATGATAGTATTCATATGTTTCGCCTTCTTTGCCGGGCGACAAATATCCGGTATCAGCTAAAACGTGAGTAGCCGTTTTCAATATCTGCTCCTTACAGCATAAAATGAGGTTTATTTTTTTTTTTGTTGGTGCATACAATGAGTGGTAAGAAAAAAGATATAAGAAATACCCAGCAAAAATGGATGTTGTTCTAAAAGCACTTCCACAAAAGGACTTCCAAAAATGTCCTCCCAATGTTGTTTTAATTTCTTAGGAAGTTCTTTTGATAAAATTTTTTATAATTCGCTTTTTTATATTTTAAATCGGTAATTTTAACTTTTTATGTTTCCGAACAAGTTATAAACAGGCTAAGAATTTTAAAATGAGACAATTTATTTAAATTTCGTTAAAAAAAATTCTAAATCCATTCTAGAAAAATTGCGAATTTATTTGATGGCAATCGTTTCAAACAAGCAATTGAATGCATTAAAATTCATTTAATATCATAAAAAAATTATTTATTTCGCAAAATACCACAATATTTTTTAATTCACATCTAATGCCCTGTTCCTGTATATCGAACGAAAACCAGTTCGAAAGAAAGGCAGTCACTCGAATTCGAATGAATTTGGGTTTTTCTATTTTTGAAAGTTCGATTCGTTTGTATGGGAATACATTGATTATTAAAAATGAGTATTTTAAAATTTTTGGCCTGAGAATTCATTCAAATGTTAACAATACTTTTACTTTTTTTTGACACTTATTGTATACGTTCGTTTATTACTCGACAACAATATATGAAGTGACTTGCTTTTCGAAATAAAAGAACAAAAATCAATTTTCTTTCGTTTGGAATACGAAAGAAAGTTCTCGTTCGATATACAGGAACAGGCCATAAAAAACTGTATTCCGATCACACCTTAAAAAGCGATCCAAATTCAGTGCATCGGCTGTTGAAATGGTAGACACATTAGTCCTATGATAAGCCTATACATTTTCACTACTTTTTTTGGCGACGATTAATTGCTGCATATTGTATATCTTCGTCGCGGGAGCATGTGCCGCCAATCGCTATGGTTATGATTACATGCCAAGCCACTGGTAAACGAATTTCCATTGGTTATAATAATTTAGATTAGTGTAATGTAAAATATACAAATATTTAAAAGTTTAATAATTTGTTATTCTTTAATATTATAACAATTTTTAGTTTAATTATGTAATAAATGAATTTTAGTAAAGATTTTATGATGAACTGGATGATTGATAAAATGTGTAATGTGACAATGTTGTTTGTTTTTGTGTATAGGTTTGTTTTTTTTTTTTTTGTTTTCATTAAGGAAAAAAGAAAACAACATTTGAAATATTTTTTTGGGGTTTTTTTTATAAAATTCATTATTCATATATTTGTTTTATAATTTTTTGGTAAATTTCATATGTTTTATTAAGTGTTTTAAAAACATTTTTTTTTAGATTTTTCATAAAAGAATATAATATACATAAGTTAAATAATAATATAACATATAAATAAAATTAGAAAAATATATTAACAAAAAAAAAAAAAACAATAAAAACGAAGGAATTAAATCCATATCTCTAACAAAAGAAAGAAGAAAGAAAAAAAAAAACTAAAGACATAAAAATACAGTTATTTTCAAAAATGGTGTAGGTTTCGATTGTGATATTTCCCGGTATCAAACAAATAGCATTTACATATGTGTATATCTGAAAACCTAGACATGGAATTTGCTATTCGAGAATAATTGTCTTGAAAATTTACATATGCTTCTCAAAGTTGTAAGACGATTATTAAACAGTAGTTTCGATTTGAATTTTAGTTTTATGAAAGAATTAAAAAAAAATAAATAAATTTCTTTTTTTTTATATAAAAAGTAACCATTAGTTTTAAAATATCTATTTTGTTGTGTCTCGCCAATGAATTTCAAATCTTTATGGGATTGATATCTCATATAAATGTATAATTTTCTGTGGTTCTATAAACGACTGTGTTGTAATTTATTTAATTATGGTATACCATTCAAGTGTGGGTTTCCTTTTGAATTTAATAGAGCAACAAAGATTGAAAGAACAGGAAGGACATAGTTTTTGTTACTATATAGGGCAGGGGGAAAATAGAGGGCATTTCGGGTTTGAAAAACCAGTTGGATATATTTATTTATTATATTTGAATTAATGACCATAGTAATTGACCGTTCCTTGACGTTTTCATTTGGGGATTTGTATAGCGTTTTATATGATTGCTCGAGGTTGTCATTAACTTGAGTATGTCTCACCTTTCATATTTAAGTCAATCACCGACCGACCGCACACGCTTCGAAGCAATTGACTTTGCCTGTTTGGCTGTTATTGTTGGTGTCTGATTTCTTATTTTATGTAGATTTGATTTTTATGTAAATTTCTTGTAAATTTCAAGTTTAAATATTATGCAATTATTTTTAATGATTCAAGAGTAGAGAACACAAAACCATTATATAACCAGAAAAATTGAGCAGTTGACAAAAAACGCTATAAACATACATTTTTATTGTGATTGTGAAACTGCAGCAAACCAAATTAAAAAATTTAATTTTGCCAACATTTTGTATAGAAATAAAATTTTGCCAAAATTTTCTATTGAAATAAAATTTTGATAAAATTTTCTTTAGAAATAAAATTTTGCCAAAATGTTCTATAGAAATAAAATTTCGGCAAAATTTTCTGTAAAAATAAAATTTTGGCAAAATTTTCTATGGAAATAAAATTTTGGCAAAATTTTCTGTAAAAATAAAATTTTGGCAAAATTTTCTATAGAAATAAAATATTTACAAAACTTTCTATAGAAATAAAATTCTAGCAAAATTTTCTATAGAAATAAAATTTTTGCCAAATTTTCTATAGAAATAAATTTTTTACAAAACTTTCTATAGAAATAAAATTCTAGCAAAATTTTGTATATAAATAAAATTTTGCCAACATTTTGTATATAAATAAAATTTTGCCAAAATTGTCTATATAAATAAAATTTTGCCAAAAATTTCTATACAAATAAAATTTTGCCAAAATTTTCTATACAAATAAAATTTTGCCAAAAATTTTATATATAAATACAATTTTGGCCAAATTTTCTATAGAAATAAAATTTTGGTAAAATTTTCTATAGAAATAAAATTTTGGCAAAATTTTCTATAGAAATAAAATTTTAGCAAAATTTTCTATAGAAATAAAATTTTGGCAACATTTGCTATACAAATAAAATTTGCCAAAATGTTTTTATAGAGAAAATTTGGCCAAAATTTTCTATAGAAATAAAATTTTGCTAAAATTTTCTATAGAAATAAAATTTTGGTAAAATTTCCTATAGAAATAAAATTTTGGCAAAATTTTCTATAGAAATAAAATGTTGGCAAAATTGTCTATAGAAATAAAATTTTGGCAAAATTTGCTATATAAAAAAAATTTTGCCAAAATGTTTTTATAGAGAAAATTTTGACAAAATTTTCAATGGAAATAAAATTTCGCCCAAATTTTCTATGGAAATAAAATTTTAACAAAATTTTCTATGAAAATAAAATTTTGGTAAAATTTTCTATAAAAATAAAATTTTGACAAAAATTATATTTTGCCAAAAAAGAAATAAAATTTTGCCAAAATTTTCTATAGATATAAAATCTTGACAAAATTTTCTATGGAAATAAAATATTTATAAAATTTTCTATAGAAATAAAATTTTGCCAAAATTTTCTATAGAAATAAATTTTTCACAATTTTTTTATAGAAAATAAAATAAAAATTGGAAATAAAATTTTGGCAAAATTTTCTATAAAAATAAAATTTTGGCAACATTTTTTATAGAAATAAAATTTTTACAAAACTTTCTATAGAAATAAAATTCTAGCAAAATTTTCTATTTAAATAAATTTTGCCAAAATTTTGTATATAAATAAAATTTTGCCAAAATTTTGTATATAAATAAAATTTTGCCAAAAATTTTCTATATAAATAAAGTTTTCGCCAAATTTTCTATAGAAATAAAATTTTTGTAAATTTTTCTATAGAAATAAAATTTTGGCAAAATTTTCTTTGGAAATAAAATTTTGGCAAAATTTTCTGTAAATATAAAGTTTTGGCAAAATTTTCTATAGAAATAAAATATTTACAAAACTTTCTATAGAAATAAAATTCTAGCAAAATTTTCTATAGAAATAAAATTTTTGCAAAATTTTCTATAGAAATAAATTTTTTACAAAACTTTCTATAGAAATAAAATTCTAGCAAAATTTTGTATATAAATAAAATTTTGCCAAAATTTTGTATATAAATAAAATTTTGCCAAAATTTTTTATATAAATAAAATTGTGCCAAAATTTTTTATTTAAATAAAACTTTGCCAAAATTTTGTATACAAATAAATTTTTGCCAAAAATTTTCTATATAAATAAAATTTTGGCAAAATTTTCTATAGAAATAAAATTTTGGTAAAATTTTCTATAGAATAAAATTTTGTCAAAATTTTCTATAAAAATAAAATTTTGGCAAAATTTGCTATATAAATAAAATTTTGGCAAAATGTGCTATACAAATAAAATTTTGCCGAAATGTTTTTATAGAGAACATTTTGACAAAATTTTTTTATAGAAATCAAATTTTGCCAAAATTTTCTATAGATATAAAATTGTGCCAAAATTTTCTATAGAAATAAAATTTGACAAAATTTTCTTTAGGAATAAAATTTTGAAAAAATTTTCTATAGAAATAAAAATGTTGACAAAATTTTCTATAGAAAAAAAATTTCTATAGAAAAAAATTTTGGCAAAATTTTCTATAGAAATAACATTTTGCCACAATTTTCTATAGAAATAAAATTTTGTCAAAATTATTTATGGAAATAAAATTTTGACAAAATTTTCTATACAAATAAAATTTTGGCAAAATTTTCTATAGAAGATTTCATTCATACTTATAACCACAAATAAATATGTATTCTCAAGTACTAGTAGCTATATTCGTATACCCTCCCCCCACCCTGGGGGATTTTCCATAACTAATTATTTTGTTACTGCCGCTTTATCCAATTCCTCAATTTCATGATTCAATTTATTCAATTCTACATCCAATAAAGCATCAATCTCACTAGTCAGTTCCATTTCTGTTTTACCATCTTCGAGAATTTCATTGGTAATAATTTTACGGGTTATCTCAATATTGACAGGAGCTGGTGTCTTGGGTAATGGAGGTGGAGCTACATCATCAGCAGGTAAATAGAATTTCGAATTATCCACATTATGAATTTCATTGTATTGAACCTGATTTAGACTTTGTAAATCTTTTTCTGTTAAAACTATAGCTTTTGGTTCTATGGGAGAAGTGGAAGGCTGATCCAAAGGTTTATAGGATTCAACCTCCGCGGCTTGTGGGGGCTCTTCCTCTTTGTGATGGCCCACACCGAAATTTTTCTTTAGAAAATCAAAAATATTTTTAGTTTTCCTGCCCAAATGGGGTGAAGCTTGAGGTTTTGGAGATGTTGGCAATTTTGGAGAGGTGGGTGGAGTGGTGGTGGTTACCTTGATTTGTGTTTCCACCACATGCATACGTGCTATCACAGCATCATCTTTGGGTGATGAAGGTTGAGACTGACGCGAAGTCACCACAGGTTTATCGTTCTTAACATCTGCCTCATTCATGGACTCGGTGGTGGTACAGCAATTAGGCAAAGGTTTTGGAATCTTGGATTTCCTTTGCGCCACCGGTGTGGTCTTGGGCGATAGGCTGGGTAATGTGGATTTCCATTGATTATTGACCTCCTTCTCCTCGGCAATAATTTTCTCACATGTCTCGATAAGGGCCTTGGAATGGGCCGCCCTTGCTTCTGTAATGGGTGAATGGGGTGGGGTAAAGGTACCAAATAAGGCATTATCACATTTCTTTATTTCCGTGGGAGATACGGCCTTGAAAGCAGTCTTATGTTGTTGCTTATCATCGGGCAAACTGTGGACATCTACCTTTTGACATAATTCCTCTTCCACCGCTCTGGGCGTGGCTGGAGCATCTTGCATTTTACAAATAACCTTGGGTAGTCCCTTGGTCTGTTTAATATCCGTTTTGGAGATATCCTTAAATCCTGTTATGGGTATTTGTTTATCGGCGGGCAAAGCATCCACATCGATTTTCTGGCAAACTTCTTCTTCCACAGTATGTTGACGATCGAAATTGACAAAATCTGGGGTAGCTGCCATGGAGGTTAAAATACTGGAACATAAGGCCGAATCCATGTCCATGGAGTTTTCATTAGTCGCTCTAGGAGAAGAGGGCGAACTAAGGGGAGAACGAGGCGAACTGATGGGAGAATGTGGAGCTGATGAGGCCAATTTAAAGAGTGTAGAATCATTGGCAGGACAATCTACCAAATGAGGTAATTCAGCTGGTACCACAATAGATGGAACTGTATTCTTCTCCTCTTCAGATTTTGGTTTTGGTTTATTTGATGCCACCACAGGTCTCATATTACTGGGAGGTTGCATGTCCCTCATAGGAGATTTTTGATCATTGGAAACATATTTATCATATAGTGTAGAGACCACCAAAGGTTTTGTTGTTCTGAATAGCTGAGAAGCTGGAGATGTGGGAGAGATTGGAGAAATCGGTGTTTTTGCAGATTTGTTGGTTACATTGCCATGACTAACATCAATAGTTAGAGGAGGCTTTTTGCTTTGAGGAAGACTTACTCCAGGTGTTATTTTAATAGGATTTACACTGGCATCAACTTGATCCGATGATTGTTGTGTATCCTTGGCCTTTAAATCTTCTACTACTGATGATGCAATGGGTGTGTAGACCTGATCTTCTACATCATCAATCATTTTAAGAGGTTCCAATTTGGACATGAAAGGAGCATTGATTTGTGCCAAGGGATTTGTTTCACAAGTCTCGGAGAACTGGATTTCGGTTTGAAGGAAATCCTGCATTAAGGCTTTCATATCAATATCTTCAAGGGATTTTACTTCAGCACCAGGGGTAGCAATTGAATTGGTAGAAGCTTCCGATGCTTTAGTAGCATTAGTAGACGATTTTTGTATATGGCTTGGAGTTGATTTGCAGGACTTCTCCTCATCTTTTGGAGGGAGAGATTCTATTTTAGAGTCTTCCTCGCTGGTAGTTGAGACTTTTTTCATATCGTTTGTTTTATTTTTGGAGAGTTCTTGTTTATTAGTTTCCTCCTTTGTAGATGACTTGATTTGTATGCTTTGCGTCTCTTCTTTTTCTTCCTTCCTGGGTTCATTGTGTATTTGAGCATTTGTCTCCACTATTGTGGGAGGTATTATGGCCGAGTCTCTGGAGAGTGTTGAAGTATTTGACATTACCGATAATGTTTTGTTGACCTCAATTACAGTGGATGCAGTAGATTGGGATGTCGTCGTCGATGATGATGATGATGAGGAAATCACTGATAACTTCTTTTCGTCATCATCTAACGGATTCGATGAGCCATTCTTTGTAACCTCTATAGAAGTAGATTTCTCTCCATTAGTGCGCTTAACTGTAATGGGTGATTGTGGTGGCGTGGCTTGAGGTATGCGTGAACGCATCGCCATCGGTTTGGGTGATATCAATTTACCACCACCAGCAGCAGCTGGGACATCATGTTGTTGGAAGCAACTAGAAAGGTTTTTAACTGTATTCGGTTTCGGTAACTCATCTGGATTGACAATTGTTATTGGTGGAGCACATACAACTACTTCAGTTGGTTGTTGTTGCTGCTGCTGTTGTTGGGTTGCTGGTGAAGTTGTTGCTTTTGCCGTTGGTAATTGTGGTTGTTGATGCTTCATTGCTTCACTCTGATTCTGATTTGGTTTGGCTTTGCTACTGGCTGGGCCATGGGCTTTATCTAATACCCGAGGTTCATTACCCATTTGCCGAGATGGCATTGATTTCGCTTCGAACAATGATTTCTTGGCGGCAATTGTTTGCAACATTGCTTGTTCAGTTGACAACGGTGGTTGAATAACTGTAGATGTTGTGGTTATCTCTGTGGCTGATCCGACTGATGGTTGTTGCTGTTGCTGTTGACCTGGCGGTAATATGATATTACCATTCGCTGGCGAAGATGCAACTGAATTCTTAGGAGTTGCAACATTAGCGCTTGTATTACTACCACTGGGGGCTGGAGTAATCTGGGGCAAATATGTTATCTTTGTGGTGATGATAGGAGATTTTGGTTGATAGTTCTTAGAGTTAAAAATCTCTACACGACCATTAATACTAAATTGGGAATCATGTTTACGATTGGCCAAAGGGCTATTGGGTGGTGTTTCTTCCCTAAATTTAGTAGTTGAACGTATTGTCAAGGGGGACATGGGAGGTTTTCCCGAGGGGGTAACACAACGAGGAATCATTGTTGTAGATATAGGTTGAGGAGAGGAAGGATTTGGTCTAGAAAGTATGGGACTTAGAGGAGTTTTGCTAGGAGTTGTAGCTGCCTGGGTAATTGAGGATTTTTTGGAATCTACCACATTTTCACTAGGAGTTTCCATCTTTTCCAAATTCAAATGTAAAAGCTTACCTTGGAAACCCTTATCATTTCCTAGCTTTTCTGGTATATTTTTGGTTTCATGTTCTTGCCTATCCTCATCTTCATCCAATTCTATATCATTTTGAAAAGTATCCTTAAATATTCTCAAAAGATTTTTAGCATGGACCATTTCATTTGTAGGCTTTCGCCTTAGATTAGGAGTGATCTTGGCCGATGTTAATGCCTTATCATCTGCTCCCTCACTCGTAATATTACCCTTCACCACAGAATTTTGCAACAAACTATTATTGTTATTATTATCACTACTACGGTTACTAGTATCAATACTCTGACTAGGAGGATTGGTTTTGGTGTTGTTGGAAGTTGGATCTAAGCAAGGGATATTTTCTGATTGTTGGTTAGTAGAACTTACACTATATTCCATATGATCATTAGTAATGCTGGTCGATGAGGCCGTAGAGGCAGGACCATTACTGGAAGCCAAAGGTGGCAGAGCCACCGAAGAGCCCAAAGTGAGTTCTTCGAATTCGGCCTCAATTTGATTCACGGCATTGGCTGCCTCAGCGAATTGTTTCTCTTCCATGGCCAAAGCTTCAATGGCGGCGTTTAATTTGAGTTCCTGTTGCTGTTTGATATGCTCGGTTTGAAGACGATCCTCTGGGACGTCTATATCATCGGCGGTATGAATACCACTGTCGTCGCGATCAACTTCGCTAAATTCGTTTTGGATGATTGTAGTGGTGATGGTTGTATTGATGGTGGTTTGCGTATTGCTAACTGGACTTGAGTCCTTTGTTGAATCTTCCTTCTTAATCGTCTGTTGCTTGGCCTTTTCCTCTTCGATTTTCATTATCTCCAGCTGGCGGGCATCGACCAAAGCTACGGGCGCCTTGCGTACTACTTCCTCTTTGGTTACAGCGTTTTGTAAACTAGATAATCGCTCTTTTAGCGGTGGCACTGGTATATCGACTAATTTATTGGCAGTTGATTTGTTGGCACCACCATTTGCACCATTGACTAATTGCTTTTGTTGTTCCAAGCTTTGTAGACGTTCCTTAATGCTGGTTATATCACCAGACATACGACGAACGTCCTTTTTGGCTGCTGGCAAATCGGAACTTTCACCACTTGTCTCCTGTGGCTTGAAACGATCGCGCAATGTTACACGTGGCACACCACTAGCTGTGGCTATTGTCCTATTATCCCCAGTTGTTTGACTTTGGATTTTGGTATCGTTAGCAGCTGCTTGGGACTCAAAGATTTCCTTACGCTTGGATATATCAATTTTTGGTAAATCAACTTTAGTCTTTTCACCCAATACCACACACTCTTCGCTGGGCGATTGTACCTCAAAACCTATGAGGCGATCTTCAATTTTACTACCTCTTCGTGGAGGATATGCTGAGATGGTCTCTTTGCAAGCTCTTTCGGGTGTTGATTCCTTCGAATGATTTTGCAAAGGTTGAGTGGTTATGGCCAATTTATTTAGAACCTGTGAAGATTGACCAGATGCGGCGGCTGCTCGTGAGACACGTTGTTTGTAATCTTGTATGGCACCCTCGTAGGTGTATTCACATGGATCGGGCGTACTAGCTGGTGCTGTGCTGGAAGAGGTCTCGTAGCCAGGTGATGAAATGTATTCTCGTGTTGTGCTATCTGTGGGGGCTTTATGATTGCTATTCGATATGGCTTTGTCCAATTCGGCGGCGTTGTCACTCTGCAAAAGAATGGAAGGAACGAGAAAATTTTTATATGATATTAAATAGAAAAACATTTGATTTTATGAAGCAAAATATAAGATTTAGTAGGGGATCTTCATGGAATGTACCCAAGGAAAGTGTAATTTTTGTCAAAAATTTTGTTTCACTGCAATTTTTCGATATGTACTTAAAAATGATTCAACGAATCTGATTTTTTTAAATAATTTTCCTTAAGCTCTTTTGCGATCTGTGTCAGCCTATGTATTAACATTTCATCCCATCTAAAATATTTGACATTGAATTCTATAATTAGCGGAGATTCCCATTTAATTAAATGATGATGAAGTCATTTTGGGGTTCAAGGACCGGCACAATTTCAAATTTGAAAATTTCTCTCACAGTACTGAGATCAGGTACTTTCCCATCCATTGTTCATTTTTTGTTATTATATTTCAAATATATATTTTTTCACAGTAAACCCTACCATTGCAAATTGCTTAATAGACAACTAATTCAAAAGAGAATTCAAATTAATATAAAAATATTATGATGACATAATAAAAACATTAGTATATTTTAACGTTAAGTGCGAAAAAGATTAATAAATAAACGTTTTATACAAAAACAACACATGTTTGTCTCGCTCCTTGCATTATAATACAAAAACAATGCGTTTGTTATAGATTGATTAGCTAGTTATGCTTCTTCATTCACTATAAGCAACTCAATATTCTCTTAAATGCCATATATGCTTAGGTGAGAGAATAACAGTGTTTGCTCTTTGAAATAAGAATGAGAGCTATATAGGAAAATCTCCGTTTATTTCCTTTGTAGTATCAATGCTGCAAAACATTCCTTTTCCCTTAAATCAAATAAAAACCGTTATACTCTTTTAAGGTATGCAATTCATAACAATGACTTTTTTGATTCTCCCTCTCTCTTTTTGTTTTTAATTTGCTCATTAACCATATGATTGAGTAAACACATATGTATATATGTATGTTTATTTATTTTAATTTTTCTAGCGTCAACCACATTTTTTGCACTTAATTCATATGACTTTTCACTGCTGGTCAACCTTCACTTTTCCATTGTCGAAAATGTTACTGGTGTGAAAGTGTTTCTTTTGACACTTTCTTTGTTCCGTTTTACCTTCAAATTGCTAGTGTTTAATTGATGTTATATGTTGGTATAAGATCAATCAACAAAAATAAACTCCACTGATTTCGTTTAAGTTTAAGTTTTCATTCGCTTGTGTTTTCGATTTATTTCAAAAAGTAACGAAATTTTTTTTTTTTATGTTTTGTTCGTCTGATTTGAAATTAAACAAAGTAGACCTCTTCGTAGAACGTTTAATACGTGACTGTGTAAAGTGTTAAGATTTTTGTGAATTTTTTTTCTTAGCTCATTCATTCATTCACTCTCTCTCAACAAAATAATTTATAAACAATTTCATGCGAAATAATACATTAGCATTTGAAAATATACGAATAATGATGATGATGTTGGTGGTGGTTGTTTCTCTACAATAAAAAAAAACAACAACCCAGACATAGACAGTGATCAAGAATTTGTGTTGTTGTTGTTTGTGTTTTATTTGCCATTTCTATTGTCATTTTTTACGTTGTTGGTTTTTGGTTGATGTTATTCGGTCTTTGAACACTTATTTCCATTGTATGACACATACCCTACTGTCAACTGGTTCAGTAGCGTCCATAAAATTCTCTTTGGTGGTAGGGACGATACCGTAAAAGCAACGAGGGAGACAGATCGAATATTGAAGTGGAGAATATGATTTTCTCACATATTTGTTTATTTAAGTTTAGTGCTATATTTATTTAATATGGTTTTAGTTTTTATTGAGTTTTTGCCTAAGCTTATGATTGATTTCGTGACTTTTGTGTTGAGCTATGGATTTCCGTATGATATACGAGTAGCAGAGTGGTGAATAGAGAGAGACAGAGTAAGAGAAAGGGATAGAGTGAGAAACTCTCTGGTATTAGGGTATATGCATTTAACTTGGCTTTGCTTTTAAGCTTAAAGTATTATTGATTAGTTTGTTGTTGAAGTTCTAATGTTTATTTGTTTTTTTATTTTTTTTATTTTTGGACGCCCCTTTATAAAATGACGTAAGTTTTTATTATTATTAGAATTGTAATGTTTTTAAGAATTTGAATATTTTGAAGTGTGAGTGCCGATTTGAATGTACGTGATTTGAGCATTAGTACACAATGAGAAGGAATCTCTTCCTCTTTGACAAATGGACCTCGCTAAATCGACCTATACCACAGTAGTGATGAAAAACATAGATTATGATAAGAAAAAGTTGAGAGACCAAGATTTAAATTTGTGGACAAATAGAAACCTCTACTTGGAACAAAGGACAAAAAACAGACGTATGGACAAATAACAATCATTAAACTGAACTGGTAACCAGCGTTGCCACAATGAATTTTTATTTTGGACCAACATTTAAAGGGTAAAAATTTTCCAAAAT
The DNA here is from genome assembly GCF_050003625.1 of Haematobia irritans. NCBI lineage: Eukaryota > Metazoa > Arthropoda > Insecta > Diptera > Muscidae > Haematobia > Haematobia irritans. The sequence goes on from NC_134397.1 coordinate 19,016,277, forward strand.
TTTCGATATAAAGTTTAGTCAAATTTTTATTTCCATAGAAAATTTTAGCAAAATTTTGTTTCTGTAGAGAATTTTGTCCAAATTTTATTTCTATAGAAAATTTTAGCAAAATTTTGTTTCTGTAGAGAATTTTGTCCAAATTTTATTTCTGTAGAAAACTTTATCAAAATTTTAGTTCATTAAAAAAAAGACGGATAAACAAATGCCAATCATTAAACTGAACTGGTAACCAGCATTGTCTCAATGAATTTTTATTTTGGACCAACATGTAATGGTTAAAATTTTACCAAAATTTTACTTCTATAAAAATTTAAGTCAAAATTTTACTTCCATAAAAATTTTTGTCAAAATTTTATTTATATAGAAAATTTTGTCACATTTTTATTTCTATAGAAAATTTTGACAAAATTTTGTTTCTGTAGAGAATTTTGTCCAAATTTTATTTCTGTAGAAAATTTTATCAAAATTTTAGTTCATTTTAAAATTTTGTCAAGATTTCATTTCTATAGAAAATTTTGTCAATATTTTATTTCTATAGAAAATTTGTCAAACTTTAATTTCTGTAGATATTATCGCAAAAATTTATTTCTATATAAAATTTTTACAAAATTTTCTTCCTATATTTTGTCACAATGTTATTTCTATAGAAAATTTTGTCAACATTTTATTTCTGTAGAAAATTTTATATCTATAGAAAATGTTGTCAAATTTTTATTTCTATAGAAAATCTTGTCAAAATTGTATTTCTGTAGAAAACTTAATTAAAATTTTAGTTCAGTAAAAAATTTTGTCAAAATTTCACTTCTATAGAATATTTTGCCAAAATTTAATTTCTTGAAGAAATTTTGTCAAAATTTCAGTTGTATAGAAAATTTAACCAACATTTTATTCCTATAGAAAGTTAAACAAAATTTTATTTCTATAGAAAATTTTGTCAATATTTTATTTCTATAGAAAATTTGTCAAACTTTGATTTCTATAGATATTTTCGCAAAAAGTTATTTCTATATAAAATTTTTACAAAATTTTCTTCCTATACAAAATATTTGAATCTATACAAATTTGTTTCCGTACAAAAGTCTTTTTCTAAAAAAAATGTTGTCACAATTTTATTTCTATAGAAAATTTTGACAAAATTTTATTGCTATAGAAAATTTTATCAAAATATTATTCCTATAGAAAATTTTGTCAAAATTTTATTTCTGTAGAAAATTTTATTTCTATAGAAAATGTGGTCAACATTTTATTTCTATAGAAAATCTTGTCAAAAGTGTATTTCTGTAGAAAACTTAATTAAAATTTTAGTTCATTAAAAAATTTTGTCAAAATTTCTTTCTATAGAATATTTTGCCAAAATTTAATTTCTTGAAGAAAATCTGTCAAAATTTCAGTTCTATAGAAAATTTCACCAAAATTTTATTCCTATTGAAAAATTAACCAAAATTTTATTTCTATAGAAAAATTTGACAATATTTTATTTCTATAGAAAATTTGTCAAACTTTTATTTCTGTAGATAGTTGTCGCAAAATTTAATTTCTATATAAAATTTTTACAAAATTTTTGCATAAGTTTGTATCTATACAAATTTGTTTAAGTTTCTGTACAAAATTTTATTTCTATAGGAAATATTGTTAAAATTTTATTTCTATAGAAAATTTTGTCAAAATTTTATTTCTACAGAAAATTAAGTCAAAATTTTATTTCTATAGCAAGTTTTGAAAAAAGTACCGATTTGGTCCATCATCGGACCAAATTTAAAAATTAATAATTTGTTGGACCAATTTTGGTCCGATCGGACCATAATGGCAACCCAGCTAGTAACAGCCTTATATCAAAACTAAATTGGATCTGTTCCTAGAACTCTATAAACTGATAAATTTCTTCAGCACTAACTAATACTTACGAGTCTTTAATACTCATCTATGAATTTATTAGCCTGAAATTCACTGCCAAAGTAATGAATGTACTCTCTAATAAACATAGAAGAAATGCTAAGTACTATACATATTGTCATATAAGTTGATAGAAATTCTCATATAAACCAATATCCAGATCTTCTAAAGCGATAATTTTTCATCATGCTATCGAAATTCGTGACATAAAGTTTATTCATGCACTCTAAAATATAAATAATTTGAATATTAAAACAAGTAGATTTGTAGAAATATTTTTCTCTCTATAAGAAAAGGGAGAGAGAGAGCATATAAATATACTATCACAAACATTGCTTAACATAACTGTTAATGCCTAATGAATGAATGCTAAGGTGGAGATAGGGTTCTTCTAACTTGTTTTCAAATATACTTTTAACACCTCTTCAAGATTAAACAAAAATAATAATAAACGTTAAAACTTATATTTATGCACTCTAAACTCTAAAAAATCTTATGTGAACACTCAAACAAGTCGATTTCTAGAAATATTTCTCTCACTATAAGAAGAGGGAGGGAGAGAGAGCATATAAATACACATACCTACACTAGCACAAGCATTGCTTAGCATAACTGTTAAAGCCTAATGAATGAATGCTAATCTGGTTTTCAAATATTCTTTTAACACCTCTTCAAAATTAAACAAAAACAAAATAATAATAATAATAATAAACACATGAAAACTCATTAAAATATTTCGCAGAACGAAATTCTTCAATTTCATGTTTAGCTACGCCATTGTTTCGTGAAAGATAGATGTGTATACCTAGTCACTTGAATTAATAAAAAATTGGCAAAAGCAACAACAATATTCTCATCTCAATAATACAAAAATTAATAAAGATAATGATCATTATTATCAACACCACCATGATTGTGATAATGATGGCGAGTGTTAATGATGATGCCATATGAATGGTATCTCTTAGCAAAAAAAAACATTAAGAATTTATAATAAAAAATTAATAAAAACACAATATATAAATATGTAGGGGTGTGTTTTGTTATTGTTAATAATTTCTGAATGGCACATGGTGATGTTAATGATCATTAAGAAGGAAACAAATAATGCAAACGGTTTTTATTTGTTTATATACAAAATTGAAAACAAAACAAAAAAATTCGAGTCGAGAGGCAAACCACAGCAAACTTGCATTGCTCTCTCACATTAAATGCTTAGTAATGAATTCAAAAAATATCGATTACAAATGGCAAAATTGCTTAATCGTCATTGCAAATATCGTCATAAAATTAATTAATGAGTTGTATACAATCAAGAGAATTTAAAAATGATGACGAAATAATTGTGAATCAAAATTGTAGTATCATTGAAATCAATTGAAGCATATCTCACCACTTAGGATGCAAGTATTTTCTTTTGTGTAATCCCAAAGTCTATGCCGTTTGTCTATCTGCTCAACTTATTCTTCGTATTTGCTATGACGTATTCTCCTATTTTTATTTTGAAATGAAAAATTAGCAATCAGTACGAGTAGTCATTAGCTAAACAAATGGACAATCAAAACAAATGGTCCATACACTTGTAGATGACACACATGATAGATGTATAGAGTTTTTAAAATGGGGGAAATTCTACATAATAACACGGATAAAAAATGTATGTCGGATTTTATAGGTAACCTAGCACTATTCTATCCAATCCCTATCATATCCCCATCGAATTCCCACCATATCCCTATGATATTTTTATCCTATCCTATCCCATTCCTAGGCTATCTCTATACTAACCCTATCCCTGTCCTATCACACTCCCTATCCTATTCTATCCCTATCCTATCTCCATCCTATCCCTAGCCTATATCTATCCCGATCCTATCCCTATCCTATCCAATCCCTACCCCTATCCTATCCCTATCCTATCCTATTCCTATCCTATTCCTGTCATATTCCTATCCTATTCCTATCCTATTCCTTTCCTATTCCTATCCTATTCCTATCCTATTCCTATCCTATTCCTATCCTATTCCTATCCTATTCCTATCCTATTCCTATCCTATTCCTATCCTATTCCAATCCTATTCCTATCCTATTCTTATATTCCTATCCTATTCCTATCACTATCCTATCCTATCACTATCCTCCACTTATCCTATTCCTATCCTATCCCTATCATATCACTTCCTATCCTATCCCTACCCTATCCCTATCCTATGCCTATCTTATTCATATTCCTATCCTATCATATCACTATCCTCTCACTATCCTATCCCTATCCTCTCCCTATCTTATTCATATTCCTACCCTATCCTATCACTATCCTATCCTATCTCATTTCTATCCTATTTCTATCCTAACCTCTCACTATCTTATTCCTATTCCTATCCTATCCCTATCCTATCCTATCCTATCCTATCCTATCCTATCCCTATCCTATCCTATCCTATCCTATCCTATCCTATGCCTATCCTATCCTATGCCTATCCTATCCTATGCCTATCCTAACCCTATCCTATCCATATCCTATCCCTATCCTATCCCTATCCTATCCCTATCCTATCCCTATCCTATCCCTATCCTATCCCTATCCCTATCCTATCCCTATCCTATCCCTATCCTATCCCTATCCTATCCCTATCCTATCCCTATCCTATCCCTATCCTATCCCTATCCTATCCCTATCCTATCCCTATCCTATCCCTATCCTATCCCTATCCTATCCCTATCCTATCCCTATCCTATCCCTATCCTATCCCTATCCTATCCCTATCCTATCCCTATCCTATCCCTATCCTATCCCTATCCTATCCCTATCCTATCCCTATCCTATCCCTATCCTATCCCTATCCTATCCCTATCCTATCCCTATCCTATCCCTATCCTATCCCTATCCCTATCCTATCCTATCCCTATCCTATCCCTATCCTATCCCTATCCTATCCCTATCCTATCCCTATCCTATCGTATCCTATCCCTATCCCCTATCCTATCCCTATCCTATTCCTATCCTATCATATCCCTATCCTATCATATCCCTATCCTATCATATCCCTATCCTATCCCTATCCTATCCCTATCCTATCCATCCTATCCTATCCTATCCAATCCCTATCATATCCCTATTCTACCCTTATCCTATTCCTATCTTATTCATATTCATATTCATATTCCTATCCTATCATATCATTATCCTCTCACTTCCTATCCCTATCTTATTCATAATCCTACCCTATTCTATCACTAACCTATCCTATCTCATTCCTATCCTATTCCTATCCTCTCACTATCTTATCCCTATCCTATCCCTATCTTATCCAATCCCTATCTTATTCCTATTCCTATATCACTATTCTATCCCTATCTTATCCAATCCCTATCTCATTCCTATCCCTATCCTATTCCTATCCTTATCCTATCCCTATCATATGCCTGTCCTATCCCTATCCTATACCTATCCTATCCCTATCCTATCCCTATCCTATCCCTATCCTATCCCTATCCTATCCCTATCCTATCCCTATCCTATCCCTATCCTATCCCTATCCTATCCCTATCCTATCCCTATCCTATCCCTATCCTATCCCTATCTCTATCCCTATCCTATACCTATTCTATCCCTATCCTATCCCTATCCTATCCTATCCTATCCTATCCCTATCCTATCCCTATCCTATCCCTATCCTATCCCTATCCTATCCCTATCCTATCCCTATCATATCCCTATCATATCCCTATCATATCCCTATCATATCCCTATCCTATCCCTATCCTATCCCTATCCTATCCCTATCCTATCCTATCCTATCCCTATCCTATCCCTATCCTATCCCTATCCTATCCCTATCCTATCCCTATCCTATCCCTATCCTATCCCTATCCTATCCCTATCCTATCCCTATCCTATCCCTATCCTATCCCTATCCTATCCCTATCCTATCCCTATCCTATCCCTATCCTATCCCTATCCTATCCCTATCCTATCCCTATCCTATCCCTATCCTATCCCTATCCTATCCCTATCCTATCCCTATCCTATCCCTATCCTATCCCTATCCTATCCCTATCCTATCCCTATCCTATCCCTATCCTATCCCTATCCTATCCCTATCCTATCCCTATCCCTATCCTATCCTATCCCTATCCTATCCCTATCCTATCCCTATCCTATCCTATCCCTATTCTATCCCTATTCTATCCCTATCCTATCCCTACCCCATCGCTATACTATCCCCATCCTAGACCTATATCATACCTATTCTATTCCCACCCTTGTCCCAACATATCCCCTTAGGCAACGCTAACAGGACCCATCGACATACATGGAAATTGTATTAATTCATTTAGTTAATTTTATTCATTAATTGGGGAATTATTTCATTGCTTCTCGATACCTCCGGAGATTATCCATATCTGCATCGATGTACCGTTTATGACTAAATGACGGTTTGTTACACCTTTTGAGGTGTCATTTGTGTTTGTCTTTTTTTTCAATCCAATTTTATTCTTGCGATTTTAATTAGATGTGAGGAGATATACAATAATACTCTTCTCAGTTTTCCCTTAGCGGTAGCTTTTTTTTTATTGGTGCCGACAGTCACCAGATCTGACTTGGAATGGGTGTTAGTTAGCCTGGCTGGTTGGGCTGAAATGAGTGATTGTTGGTAGTTGAAAAAGAGGTGGCTAATGTTTTGGATTTTAATCATTCAATACCGGTTGACAAGCAGCATGGAAAATAACGCTAAACTTGGCGCAAATTAAAAGTTTTATGATAGACACGCAAACGATATGTCGACGACAGCGACAATGGGGACGATGAATGACGGCTTTTGTGCAACAATTAAACGTAATTAGCACAGATTGAATAAAAAAAAAATAAAACACAGTGGGATTGGGGTAGCTATAAGATATTGGTTATTATTTTCATTGGAAAAAAATCAATATGGAAATGTTGTTTGACTAAAGAAAATCGATTGAGATTAGAACAATATATATCTTGTATTTCGACTGTTATAACTCAAGTATAACAGTTATGGTTTGATTTTGGTAGATTCATTGTTTATAAAATATTTGCATTACAAATAGTATTTAAACCACTGTACTTAACAGAGTGTTGGCATGCGAAAATATACCATATCATTTTTCATAATTTCTATTATGATAATCTTTATAAGTCGTTTTTTTTTGCTTTATAACATGTCAATTCCACTTGAGAAACTTTAAAAACGTGAAGTATGTATGTATGTCGTTGTAAATCTTCACAAAAAAAAACCTGAGAAAAACTATATATACCACACCACAACTGTTTATGGAGTCTTTATTGCCTCAATAATATTTCAAAGTTAATTGCGAATAATCTGTTTTAAATTTGAAGAAAAATACAAAAGCCAATGCCACAACTTTGCACCGAAAATAATTGTGAAATTTTTTTTTTAACCACAAAAAACGCTTTCTTTTTCATTGGAGAAACCTAAACTGGCAAAAAAGACTAAAACGAAGTCATGAATTAAGCTTAAACTAGATATGGAGTTGCATGAACTTTAAAGTTTAAGGTTTCGATTGGTTGGAATATAGGGATATCATTTGAGAAATTGGAAAAAAAATCCAAGAGATTTTTGCAAGAAACCTTGTCAAAAAGCAAATTCCAAATATATTTTGTAATGGAATGTATTTTATTAGCAATTTATCATTTAGAAAAATTTGTCTAAATTTTGTATCAAATTTTTCAATTTTTGTGTATTTTTTATAAACTATATTTATATATTTATATTTATTTTTTCACAGAATCTTGTCATAATTTTTTGTCATAATTAATATTCATAGACAATTTGGTGAACATTTTAACAAAATTTATTTCCATAGAAAATTTTATCAAAATTTATTTTTATAGAAAGTTTTTTTAACTGTGTTTTTATTTAGAAATTTTTATCAAAATTTATTTTTATAGAAAATTTTATTAAAATTTATTTTTATAGAAAATTTTATCAAAATTTAATTTTTCAAGAAATGTCCGTTAAAATTATATTTTTATTTTATTTATTTATTTATTTTATTTTAGTTTACTCATATTTTTTTTTTTTTTAATTTGCAACAAAGAAATTTTTTAGTCCAATTTTTTGAATACAATTATATTTTTTTATTTTTGTTTATAAAAAATCCCTATAGTTATTTTTTGTAGAATCTTTGCATTGATTTTTTTTTCATAATTTATATTCGTAGATATTTAGTGAAAATATTATTTGCATACAAGATTTAATTGAGTAGAAAATTTTTTTCAATTTTTTTTTTCTACAAATGATATAAATAATTCCGTCCAAAATTTTTCTCATATTTTTATACCCTTCACCACTACTGTGGTAAAGGGTATAATAAGTTTGTGCATTTGTATGTAACGCCAAGAAGGAAAAATCTGAGACCCATCGTTTAGTAAAGGGTGATACGGTCAAAATTTGGTCAATATAAACTTCTTTCAATTTTGCATTTAAAAAACCTGAACACCCCTCATTTTGAAGATGTGTGTGTGTGTAGAATGTTGCTCCTATTTTGATTTTGGAATTCACTCTTCAGTTGTCAAAATGCCGTCCAATCAAGAAGAGCAGCGTATCAAAATTTTGCTCGCGCATCGCGAAAATCCGAGCTACTCGCACGCAAAGCTGGCAAAATCGCTAAAACGCTGCCAAATCAACCGTTACAAATGTAATTAAAGTGTTTGGGGAACGTTTGTCGACAGCCAGGAAGTCTGGATCGGGAGGAAATCGAAAACCGGAAGCCGCTGAGACGACAAAGAGAGTTGCCGGTAGTTTCAAGCGAAACCCTAACCTCTCTCTCCGAGATGCCGCAAATAAGCTGGGTGTATCGTTTACAACCATACATCGAGCCAAAAAACGAGCCGGACTATCGACTTACAAGAAGGTAGTGACTCCAAATCGCGATGATAAACAAAATACGACGGCCAAAGCGCGATCTCGGAGGCTGTACACGACGATGCTGACGAAGTTTGACTGCGTGGTAATGGACGACGAAACCTACGTCAAAGCCGACTACAAGCAGCTTCCGGGACAGGAGTTTTATACGGCAAAAGGAAGGGGAAAGGTAGCAGATATTTTCAAGCACATAAAACTGTTAAAGTTCGCAAAGAAATATCTGGTTTGGCAAGCCATCTGTACCTGTGGCTTGAAAAGCAGCATTTTCATAGCTTCCGGGACTGTCAACCAAGAAATTTACGTGAAAGAGTGTTTGAATAAACGTCTGCTGCCTTTCCTGAAGAAACACGGTTGTTCCGTACTGTTTTGGCCGGATTTGGCATCTTGCCATTACGGTAAAAAGGCCATGGAGTGGTACGCCGCCAACAACGTGCAGGTGGTTCCCAAGGACAAGAACCCTCCCAACACGCCAGAGCTCCGCCCAATTGAGAAATACTGGGCTATTGTCAAGCGGAACCTAAAGAAGACCAAAAAAACTGCTAAGGACGAGCAGCAGTTCAAGGCAAACTGGCTTTCTGCGGCGAAGAAGGTTGACAAGGTGGCTGTACAAAATCTGATGGCAGGTGTCAAGCGTGAGGCCCGGCAATTCGGATTTGGAAAAGCGAAAGCCTAACTGAATATTTTTCCTGAATTTTATACTAATTGAACTTGAAAAAGAAATTTAATTTGATTTTTTAAATAAACGATTTCACCGATTTACACGCGTTTCCCCTTGACCAAATTTTGACCGTATCACCCTTTACACCCGAGTTTTTCCATCGATATGTGACAATGGATGAAACATGGCTCCATCACTACACTCCTGAGTCCAATCAACAGTCGACTGAGTGGACAGCGACCGGTGAACCGTCTCCAAAGCGTGGAAAGACTCAAAAATCCGCTGGCAAAGTAATGGCCTCTGTTTTTTTGGGATGCGCATGGAATAATTTTTATCGATTATCTTGAGAAGGGAAAACCATCAACAGTGACTATTATATGGCGTTATTGGAGCGTTTGAAAGGAGCGTCGAAATCGCGGCAAAACGGCCCCATATGAAGAAGAAAAAAGTGTTGTTCCACCAAGACAACACACCGTGCCACAAGTTATTGCGAACGATGGCAAAAATTCCTGAATTGGGCTTCGAATTGCTTCCCCACCCACCGTATTCTCCAGATCTGGCCCCCATCGACTTTTTCTTGTTCTCAGACCTCAAAAGGATGCTCGCAGGGAAAAAATTTGGCTGCAATGAAGAGGTGATCGCCGAAACTGAGGCCTATTTTGAGGCAAAACCGAAGGAGTACTACCAAAATGGTATCAAAAAATTGGAAGGTCGTTATAATCGTTGTATCGCTCTTGAAGGGAACTATGTTGAATAATAAAAACGAACTTTGACAAAAAAATGTGTTTTTCTTTGTTAGATCGGGGACTTATCAGCCAACCTCTCATATAATTAAAAAAAATAATAAAATTTTACGAAATGTTCTACTATTAAAATTTTGATAAAACTAAATTTTAATAATAGAAAATTTTATACAATTGAGTCGAAAATGTTCTCCTATAATTTTCATTGTAGAATTTAAAAAATAAAAAATATTTATAAAAATCGTCAACAATTTGTTCTTAATTTTTTTTCCTTGTATATCTAAAATGTAGTTTGAAATTTACATTGAAACTTTGATCAAATTTTATTTTTGTTGAAAATATTTTGAAGAACTTTGTTTTCATAGTTTTATCAATTTAGTAGAAAATTTAAAAATTATATTTTTTACTTTAATTTTATATAATTTCTTCGAAAATTTTCTCTTATAATTTTCTTTGTATAAACTAAAATAAAAAAATTGTCAAAAAATTCTTTGTAGTTGACATCAAATTATTCATGAAAAGGTTAAAGAAGAAACCAACAAACAATATAATATAATTTATTTATTTATTATTTAATTTATTATAATTACAAATTACAATAAACTTATTTCTACAGGCACTAGCAACTAGAGGCTATCGGCTATCGGCCTAACAAATAATATAAAATACTTTTTTCGGAAATTTAGATTTAAATTTATAAAATATTTTGTTAAATCTTTATTTTAATTAAAAAATTTAAAATAATTTAATTTCATCAAAATTAGTTTGTATTTATAGAAATTTTAATGTAATAGAAAACTTTTATAAAAAAAATAATTTTTCTTAAAGGTTTCGTCAAAATTATTATTATTTTATATAAATTTTTGTCAACATTTTATTGGCTTACGAAATCTTATCGACATTTTATTGCTATGGAAAATGTTGTCCAAAGTCATCTTTTCATTATGGGGGATTTTCCATCTTTTATGCCGGTTTCTCAATAGACATCCCTATTATCATTATACCGAAACCGTAGCTATGATTTATAATTTGAGTAGCTAAAAATAAATTCGCGCAAAAAAAGGTAACATAACTGTTTGCAATTTAAGATATCACTGAATGATCAATGATTTGACTACAGTTTTTTTTTCTCGAAAAAAAAAAAATCAGTCTTGACTAATTGCTTCAAGCTTCTCGAATTTTTTGCAAAGCCAGTCACTCATAGAGAAATATTCATTTTTTTCTATGGCATTTTTCAAAAGCTACTGCATTCACCGTCCAGACATCTTTCATTCCATCTAAACCATATCCATACAAACACTCATCCATTCATCCAACTATCCACTTATGTTTGTCCATTTCATTTGCTAAATAGTTTGACCCAGTTCTAGATTTGTAACAAAAAAAGAGCGAAAAATCACAACAGTGCCTGAAATTGCGCCTTTAACAACTTTCGAAAATCATTGGGATTTGTAAAGATTATTATTCGTTGTTGTTGTTGTTCTTTTTTGCTTCTTTGCCATAAATGTCTATCTTGTCTATTTGGTGGCTAACTAATGACTTTTTGGAGAAACGAAAATTGGCATACGAGTTGTGCGTAGTTTAATGTTTCTTTTTTACGTCGGGATGGAAAAGGTGTGAAAAGTTCAATGGATTTCCAACGGAGATATAATAGGCGGCTAAGTTAAGCTATTGCAGGACACCCCAGAGAGCAGCATTTTTTTTTTGGGTGGCAAATTCAAAATTTCTATCATAACAATGAAAGTTATTGGAAAATAATACACACTGCAAAAAATGTTCTCATGAGGCCAAAGATTTCACGTCCTTATGTGATTCGATTTAAAAATTTGCATCTTAATATGAAAGATTTTTTTTGGGGTTGACCTTATTAACTTGGCTTTAATAATTCAGAAAAATTCTTCAAAATTAATAAAACTGTCTTTAAGAAAATTGTGCCTTCAATGTATTTTTATTTCAATAGACCGTTTCATTGGCTCGGAATCAATACCACAGTTGTCAGACGAGCCAAAAATAATGTACCAAAATTTGGAGAAATTTAAACCAAAATTTGGAAAAGATTCTATCCAACAACTATCAAACAAAAAAATAGAAATAGAAAAATAGGCAGTAGCCGACTATTAAACCCCTTTTTCGGAAGGTTCAAGTGTATTTCACTTTGGGTGGAGTGAATTACCCGAATTTATTCTGATAATTGGTTGATAGTTTTGCTGCAAGTAGAGGATGTTGATGAGGAATGTGGTAATTCCGAAACAGCTGTACATCCAACCATCCTGCAGTCTATAGGGCTTTGCCCAAATAAATTTGACAAGCATACTTTTCCTCTGTTGGTTAAGCTACACTTGTAGTTTAGTCAATGCATGACTTTAAGCTCAGATCAAAAACAACAATAAAAATTCTTCTATAAAAAATTTTGTTAAAATTTTATTTCTATAGCAAATTTTGTCAACATTTTATTTCTATAGAAAATTTTGTCAAAATTTTATTTCTATAGAAAATTCTGTTAAAATTTTATTTTTTTGTAGAAAATTTTGTTAAAATTTTATTTCTGTAGAAATTTTGCTAAACTCAAATCGTTGATTTGAAAGCGGCAAAGGAAAAGAGAAATGTTTGTACAAATATTTATTTCGGCAGAAGCCCACTATCATAAATCTCTTTTCGGAAGGTTCAAGTGTGGTTCACTTTGGGTTTGTTGAACTACCAGAATTTGTTCTGATAATTGGTTGATAGTTTTGCTGAAAGTAGAGGATGCTGATGAGGAATGTGGTGATTCCGAAACGTGCGTCCATCCAACCATATTGCAGTCTATAGGGCTTTGCTCAAAATAAATTTGACAAACATTGTCAAAGCTGAGATCAAAACAACAAATATGATTGAAGTACAAACCAACAATAACAAAACAAAAATTGTATTTCTATAGAAAATTTTGTGAAAATGTTATTCCTATAGAGAATTTTTTGAAAATTTAATTGAAAAAGAGAATTTTTTCAACATTTTATTTCTATAGAAAATTTTTGCAAAATTTTATTTCTACAGAAAATTTTTGCAAAATTTTATTTCTATAGAAAATTTTTTCAACATTTTATTTCTTTAGAAAATGCTGTCAAAATTTTATTTCTATAGAAAATTTTGTCAAAATTTTATTTCTATAGATAATTTTTGTAAAATTTTATTTCTATAGAAAATTCTTGCAAAATTTTACTTCTATAGAAAATTTTTGCAAAATTTTATTTCTATAGAAAATTTTGTCAACATTTTATTTCTTTAGAAAATGCTATCAAAATTTTATTTCTATAGAAAATTTTGTCAAAATTTTATTTCTATAGAAAATTTTTGCAAAATTTTATTTCTTTAGAAAATTTTGTAAAAATTTTATTTCTATAGATAATTTTTGCAAAATGTTATTTCTATACAAAATTTTTGCAAAATTTTATTTGCTATAGAAAATTTTTGCAAAATTTTATTTCTATAGAAAATTTTTGCAAAATTTTATTTCATTTTTGTCACAATTTTATTTCTATAGAAAATTTTGTCAAAACTTTATTTCTATGGAAAATTTTGTTAAAATTTTTTTTCTATAAAAATTTTGTTAACATTTTATTTCTATAGAAAATTTTGTCAAAATGTTATTTCTCTAGAAAATTTTGTCAAAATTGTATTTCTATAGAAAATTTTTGCAAAATTTTATTTCTATATAAAATTTTTACAAAATTTTACTTCTATAGAAAATTTTTGCAAAATTTTATTTCTGTAGAAAATTTTTGCAAAATTTTATTTCTATAGAAAATTTTGTGAAATTTTTATTTCTGTAGAGAATTTTGTGAAAATTTTATTTCTATAGAAAATTTTGTCAAAATGTTATTTCGTTAGAAAATGTTTGCAAAATTTTATTTCTATAGAAAATGTTTGAAAAATTTTACTTCTATAGAAAATTTTTGCAAAATTTTATTTCTATAGAAAATTTCTGCAAAATTTTATTTCTGTAGAAAAATTTGTTAAAATTTTATTTCTATAGAAGATTTTGTTAAAATTTTATTTCTATAGAAAATTTTATCAAAATTTTATTTCTACATAAGATTTTTTCAAAATTTTATTTTTATAGAACATTTTGTCAAATTTTTTTTCTGTAGAAAATTTTGTCAAAATTTGGGCGTAGTTTATTTTTTTACGTCGGGATGGAAAAGGTGTGAAAAGTTCAATGGATTTCCAACGGAGATATAATAGGCGGCTAAGTTAAGCTATGGGAGGACACCCCAAAGAGCAGCATTTTGTTGGGTGGCAAATTTAAAATGTCTATCATAAAAATGAAAGTTATTGGAAAATAATACAAATATTTCATTTATGATTAAATTGATTATTAGGTGTAGCAAAAAAAAAAAAATAATAAAAAAAAACAATTGTTATTTTTCCAAAAGATGGCGTTCTCTATCTATACCTCGCATGTGATCGGGTTCCGCTAGATGATGTTAGAAGGTTGACTTTACGTATTGAAAAAGTCTTTCTAGCAGTTTGATGATATGTTCATTCAGTTTATTTTGAAGATTTTAGGTCTTTGGATTAAGGTTTTATACCCTGCGCCAGACTGTGGAACAAGGTATTATAAGCTAGTGCATGTGTTTGCAATACCCATAAATAGACGAGATAGACACATAGTGTCTTTGGCAATATTGCTCAGGGCTGGCCCCTGAGTCGATCTAGCCATGTCCGTCCGTCTGTCTGTGAACACATTTACGAATGACGTTCCACATTGCAGTGAAACCACATAGAGAAGCGTTGAAACACTCAGAAATGCCACCAGCATTACTGAGGTGGGATAATCCACCGCTGAAAAACTTTTTGGTGTTCGGTCGAAGCAGGAATCGAACCCACGACCTTGTGTATACAAGGCGGGCATGCTAACCATTGCACCACGGTGGCTCCCAGCACCCATATAAACCGACCCCCAGATTTGGCTTACGGAGACCCTTAGAGAAGCAAATTTCATCCGATCCAGTTTTGGTACGTGGTGGTAGTATATTGTATCTAACAACCATGCAAATATTGCTCCATATCTTTCCATAACTATATATAACCCCCCCATACAAACCGATCCCCAGATTTGACCTCCGGAGCCTCTTGGAGGAGCAAAATTCATCCGATCCGGTTGAAATTTGGTAGGTGGTGTTAGTATATAGTCTCTAACAACCATGCAAGAATCGGTCCAAAATTATATGTAGCCCCTATATAAACCGACCTCCAGATTTGACCTCCAGAGCCTCTTTGAGGAGCAAATTTCGTCCGATCCGGTTAAAACTTGGTTCGTGGTGTTATTATATGGTCTCTATCATCAATGCAAAAATTGGTCCAAAACGGTCCCTAATTATAAATAGCCCCCATATAAACCGATTCCCGCATTTTACCTCCGGAGCCTCTTTGAGGAGCAAATTTCATCAGATCCGGTTGAAATTCGGTACGTGGTGTTAGAATAACATTCATGCAAAAATTGGTCCAAATCGGTCCATAATTATATATAGCCCCCATATAAACCGATCCCCAGTTTAACCTCCGAAGCCTTTAAGAGAAGCAAAATTCATCCAATTCAGTTGAAACTTTACATTTGTGCTAGTATATGGCCGTTAACAACTATAGTAAACTTGGTTCATATCGGTCTATAGTTATATACAAATTTTAAAATGTTCAATCATTAAATTAATTAACTTATTGTTTCTATCTTTATTAAGAAGTTAATTTATCAAATAATTTATTAATTGAAAAATTTTCAACTTCAATCAACCATTTTATTGGAAATATTTTGGTGATATTTTTTTGTGTAGCTCACAACAAATTTGAAGCTGTTAAGATGGTATCAACAATTTTGATAACATACTGGTGAAGGGTATAATATAGTCAGCCCCGCCCCACTTTATACTTTCCCTACTTGTTTTTTTTTTTTTTTTTAATAAAATTTTAGTCGCTATTTCCAGTGGAGATCCCCTTTTATTTTCAAAAATATTTCATTTCAAGAAAAACAAATAAAAAAATATTATATAATAATAATGTACTCACCATAACACTATTGTTATCGTAGTCCTCAGATAAACTGCTTTTGCCGCTGGCACTACTGGTGCCAATACCCAAATCGCTTAAATCATTTGATTCATCTTCATTGTAGACGGCCAATGATGCTAATTTTTTAAGAGCAGGTCGACCAACTCTTTCGACTCTATAGGAGATACAAAAAAAAATATTTATAACTTGGAAATATTTTAAATGGAAATTCTTTTGTAAAAATATAATACCAAAATTTAGTTTTTTTAGACATATAGGTCATCACCATAAAACATACCTGTCTTCAATCATTTCGGAAAATGTTTTCGATTTTCTACGAGTTCGATCATGTTCTTCCAATTCCAGTTTTTTAACCTCCACCACACGATCGATAATGTGTTCAACACGTTTTCTACGTGATGACTTCCAATTGTCCAGATTCTAAAGCCGGGGTAGTCATACAAACATACAATCGGGGAAAAGTATTTCAAAACGAAAATGAGGTTTTAGTTAAAGCCAGTCATCACATTCATCATATTGGTTTTATGAAAAGAGAATTGTAAAAAAATGAAAAAAAAAATTAATAAGAATTTTTAATTATTCATTATCGGCTACTGTCTGCATAGTAAATATTTTATTTATTGGATGGATATTCCCAAAAAAGGAGAAAGTTTTAAAAGCCACCCCCACACTCTATGATGAGCTGGTATTTATTTAGTTGTGTCATTCATGCAATTACACTAAGGCTTTTAGCCTTCTTTGTTCCCAAGAATCATTAGCTTATTACTGTCGATATCATCACCATCATTTTGTTGTTTTTTTCAACAACATTAGGCCTGTGTTTGGAATATTAAATTGGTGTTTAATTGTTGAAACGTTAAACAATTTTCAGAAAAATTTCACCTGTTGATTACATTTTTCTTTTCAAAACTATCCATTACTCTCGCTATTTAAAGTTGTAGACTTTTTTGTGGGTTTCAGTGGCTTCTATGATTAGATGATGACCACCAATCATTAACTCTAGCTCCACCCAGGTCTATTCATTGGATGAATGCATTGTCCTCAAGTCATTATTGAACTCTATTTTTGGTTTATGATTCTCATCACGTCTCTAGTAAAAAAAAATCTAGACAAAAGAACTTTTGTATATTTTCATCGTTATTCAGGTTCAAGGCAACGGTTTGGTTTGTAGTGCAAAATTAAAAAAAAAAATACATTTACAAATTTTTTTCAATGGCAAGAAGTATTCCTAGAAACAAAGAAATTTATTGAAATTGTTTTTTTATTATTTAGTTTAAATTTATTGCCCTAAATTTGAAGAGGCGTATGATTCTTAGTGTGCGATATCTGCACTGAAACAAATATTTAGGTGATTTAAAGATTACACAACCTAAATTTTAGGATGCAAAATTTACACAAAAGTAATATTAATCTTAAATTAAAATAAAATAAAATAAAATAACATGGATATTTGCACTGAAAAAATATTTAGGTGATATTAAAGACTAAGCAACTTCAATTAAGGCAACCTAATTTAGGATGCGCAATTTACACAATATTAATATTAATTTTAATTAAAATAAAATAAAATTTAAATTAAAATAAAGATTACAATCTTTGTTTCAAAAATAAATGTTAGAAATTTGCATCCCTCGATTAAATTCGTATGTCTTCGAACTAAGGATAAGTTTCCTTAAAGTAAAGAAACACATTTTTGATTTATAGAAAAAATGTGAAATATTGAAGCTTTAAGCGAAATATTGAATCTTTGATTTAATATAAAAATGCTTCAAATATAGGCTAAGACTTATTTTGAGAATTTTGCATTTTTGGTTTAAAGTTTATTTGGAATTAAGAAAATATTTTTCGACTTTGAAGTATCCGTTAAAATTTGGATTTTTAAACTGGCATTTGTTTGTATATGAATAACGTTATTAATATACGCGACAAAGAGAATGAAAATGAAAACTGGCTTTATTTTAAAGAAGCCGCATCTTTGGTTCCGAATCAATACCAAAATCCGTAAGATAAGGTCAAAATCTACCAAAATTTCTCTAATTTCTATAGAAATTTTTACCAAAATTCTACCAAACAAAAAAAGTATTTCTTAGCAAAATTTTATTTCTATAAAAAAAGTTGGTCAAAATTTTATTGCTGCAGAAAATTTTATTATAATATTATTACTTGTTGTTGTTTTTTTATTTCAGCTTAAAACCATACATTGACTAAACTACAAGAGTAGCTTAACCAACAGAGGAAAAGAATGTTTGTCAAATTTATTTGGGCAAAGCCCTATAGACTGCAAGATGGTTGGATGGACGCACGTTTCGGAATTACCACATTCCTCATCAGCATCCTCTACTTGCAGCAAAACTATCAACCAATTATCAGAATAAATTCAGGCAGTTTATTAAACCCAACAAAAACCACACTTGAACCCTCCGAAAAAAGGTTTTACATTGATAGCCGGCTTATGCCAAATAAATTCGAAACAAACATATCTCTTTTCCTATGCCACTGTCAAATCATCGATTTGAATTCACATGGCTGGGTTTATTTTGAGCGTGCCTCCTCTTCTTTTTCCATTTGTTTTGTTTTGTTATTGTTGGTTTTGTTCTTTAAGCATTGTTGTTGTTTTTTTATTTCAGCTTAAAACCATACATTGACTAAACTACAAGAGTAGCTTAACCAACAGAGGAAAAGAATGTTTGTCAAATTTATTTGGGCAAAGCCCTATAGACTGCAAGATGGTTGGATGGACGCACGTTTCGGAATTACCACATTCCTCATCAGCATCCTCTACTTGCAGCAAAACTATCAACCAATTATCAGAATAAATTCAGGCAGTTTATTAAACCCAACAAAAACCACACTTGAACCCTCCGAAAAAAGGTTTTACATTGATAGCCGGCTTATGCCAAATAAATTCGAAACAAACATATGAATTCAAATCGATGATTTGACAGTGGCATAGGAAAAGAGATATGTTTGTTTCGAATTTATTTGGCATAAGCCGGCTATCAATGTAAAACCTTTTTTCGGAGGGTTCAAGTGTGGTTTTTGTTGGGTTTAATAAACTGCCTGAATTTATTCTGATAATTGGTTGATAGTTTTGCTGCAAGTAGAGGATGCTGATGAGGAATGTGGTAATTCCGAAACGTGCGTCCATCCAACCATCTTGCAGTCTATAGGGCTTTGCCCAAATAAATTTGACAAACATTCTTTTCCTCTGTTGGTTAAGCTACTCTTGTAGTTTAGTCAATGTATGGTTTTAAGCTGAAATAAAAAAACAACAACAATGCTTAAAGAACAAAACCAACAATAACAAAACAAAACAAATGGAAAAAGAAGAGGAGGCACGCTCAAAATAAACCCAGCCATGTGAATTCAAATCGATGATTTGACAGTGGCATAGGAAAAGAGATATGTTTGTTTCGAATTTATTTGGCATAAGCCGGCTATCAATGTAAAACCTTTTTTCGGAGGGTTCAAGTGTGGTTTTTGTTGGGTTTAATAAACTGCCTGAATTTATTCTGATAATTGGTTGATAGTTTTGCTGCAAGTAGAGGATGCTGATGAGGAATGTGGTAATTCCGAAACGTGCGTCCATCCAACCATCTTGCAGTCTATAGGGCTTTGCCCAAATAAATTTGACAAACATTCTTTTCCTCTGTTGGTTAAGCTACTCTTGTAGTTTAGTCAATGTATGGTTTTAAGCTGAAATAAAAAAACAACAACAATGCTTAAAGAACAAAACCAACAATAACAAAACAAAACAAATGGAAAAAGAAGAGGAGGCACGCTCAAAATAAACCCAGCCATGTGAATTCAAATCGATGATTTGACAGTGGCATAGGAAAAGAGATATGTTTGTTTCGAATTTATTTGGCATAAGCCGGCTATCAATGTAAAACCTTTTTTCGGAGGGTTCAAGTGTGGTTTTTGTTGGGTTTAATAAACTGCCTGAATTTATTCTGATAATTGGTTGATAGTTTTGCTGCAAGTAGAGGATGCTGATGAGGAATGTGGTAATTCCGAAACGTGCGTCCATCCAACCATCTTGCAGTCTATAGGGCTTTGCCCAAATAAATTTGACAAACATTCTTTTCCTCTGTTGGTTAAGCTACTCTTGTAGTTTAGTCAATGTATGGTTTTAAGCTGAAATAAAAAAACAACAACAATGCTTAAAGAACAAAACCAACAATAACAAAACAAAACAAATGGAAAAAGAAGAGGAGGCACGCTCAAAATAAACCCAGCCATGTGAATTCAAATCGATGATTTGACAGTGGCATAGGAAAAGAGATATGTTTGTTTCGAATTTATTTGGCATAAGCCGGCTATCAATGTAAAACCTTTTTTCGGAGGGTTCAAGTGTGGTTTTTGTTGGGTTTAATAAACTGCCTGAATTTATTCTGATAATTGGTTGATAGTTTTGCTGCAAGTAGAGGATGCTGATGAGGAATGTGGTAATTCCGAAACGTGCGTCCATCCAACCATCTTGCAGTCTATAGGGCTTTGCCCAAATAAATTTGACAAACATTCTTTTCCTCTGTTGGTTAAGCTACTCTTGTAGTTTAGTCAATGTATGGTTTTAAGCTGAAATAAAAAAACAACAACAATGCTTAAAGAACAAAACCAACAATAATATTATTACTATAGAAATTTTTCGTCATAATTTTATTACTACAGAAAATGTTGTCAAAATTTTATTTCTATAGAAAATTTTGTCAAAATGTTATTGCTATAGACATTTTGCAAAATTTTATTTCTCTAGAAATTGTATGCAAAATTTTATCTCTATAGACAACTTTATTAATATTTTATCTCTATAGAAAATTTTTGCAAAACTTTATCTCTATAGAAAATTTTTGCAAAATTTTATCTCTACAAAAAATTTTTGCAAAATGTTATCTCTATAGAAAAGTTTGTCAAAATTTTATTGTTATAGAAAATTTTGTCATAATTTTATTGCTATAGAAAATTTTTATTAAAGTTTATCTCTATAGGAAATTTTTATCTCTATATATTTTTTTTTGCAAAATTTTATCTCTATAGATTTTTTTTGCAAAATTTTATCTCTATAGATTTTTTTTTTTTGCAAAATTTTATCTCTATAGAAAATTTTTGCCCAATTTTATCTCAACGGAAAATTTTTGCAAAATTTTATCTCTTAGAAAATTTGTGCAAAATGGTATCTCTATAGATTATTTTTTTCACAAAATTTTATCTCTATAGAACTTTCTATAGAGATGAATGAAAATTCGATAACTTAATTTTATTGATCCTAGAATTAAAGCCAGATAGGGTGTTCAAAACTGGCTTTATTTTAAAAAGGCCGCATCTTTGGTTCAGAATCACTACCAAAATCCTTAAGAGAAGGTAAAAGTCTACCAAAATTCTAACAAACGCAAAAAATAGTTTTTAGAAAAATTTTATTTCTATAGAATTTTTTTTGCAAAATTTTATTTCTATAGAAATTTTTTGCAAACAACAAAAGCATTTCTTAGCAAAATTTTATTTCTATAAAAAAGTCGGTCAAAATGTTATTGCTACGGAAAATTTTATTATAATATTATTAATATAGAAATTTTTTTCATAATT
Organism: Haematobia irritans; assembly: GCF_050003625.1. Taxonomy (NCBI): domain Eukaryota; kingdom Metazoa; phylum Arthropoda; class Insecta; order Diptera; family Muscidae; genus Haematobia; species Haematobia irritans. The sequence goes on from NC_134397.1 coordinate 19,038,116, forward strand.
TTTTTTGCTATAGAAAATGTTTGCAAAGTTTTATTTCTATAGAAATTGTATGCAAAATTTTATCTCTATAGACAAGTTTATTAACATTTTGTATCTATAGAAAATTTTTGCAAAGTTTTATTTCTATAGAAAATTTTTGCAAAATTTTATTTCTATATAAAATTTTTGTAAAATTTTATCTCTATAGAAAAGTTTGTCAAAATTTTATTGTTATAGAAAATTTTGTCATAATTTTATTGCTATAGAAAGTTTATCTCTATAGGAAACTTTTATCTCTATAGATTTTTTTTGCTAAATTTGATATCTATAGAAAATTTTTGTAAAATTTTATCTCTTTCGAAAAGTTTTGCAAAATTTTATTGTTATAGAAAATTTTGTCATAATTTTATTGCTATAGAAAGTTTTTATTAATGTTTATCTCTATAGGAAACTTTTATCTCTATAGATTTTTTTTGCTAAATTTGATATCTATAGAAAATTTTTGCAAAATTTTATCTCTTTCGAAAAGTTTTGCAATTTTATCTCTATTGAAAATTTTTGCAAAATTTTATTTCTTAGAAAATTTGTGCAAAATTGTATCTCTATAGTTTTTTTTTACAAAATTTTATCTCTATAGAACTTTCTATAGAGATGAATGAAAATTCGATAACTTAATTTTATTGATCCTAGATTTTAAAGAAGCGGCATCTTTGGTTCAGAATCAATACCAAAATCCTAAGAAATGGTCAAAATCTACCAAAATTTGGTGGATATTTTACCAAAATTCTAACAAACACAAAAAATAGTTCTTAGCAAAATTTTGTTTCTATAGATTTTTTTTTGCAAAATTTTATTTCTATAGAAATTTTTTGCTAAATATTGCCAAAATTTTACCAAACAAAAAAAGTATTTTTTTGCAAAATTTTATCTCTATAGAATTTTTTTTTTTTGCAAAATGCTATCTCTATAGAAAATTTTTGCAAAATTTTATATAGATAGAAAATTTTTGCAAAATTTTATCTCTGTAGAAAATTTTGCAAAATTTTATCTCTATAGAATTTTTTTTGCAAAATATTATCTCTATAGATTTTTTTTTTGCAAAATTTTATCTCTACAGAAAATTTATAAAAAATTTTATCTCTATAGAAAATTTTTGCCTAATTTTGTCTCTATAGGAAAGTTTTGCAAAATTCTACTATACAAAAAAAAAATTAGCAAAATGTTATTTCTATAGAAAAAAAGTTTGTCAATCTCTATAGAAAATTTTGTTATAATTTTATTACTATAGAAAATTTTGTCAACATTTTATCTCTATAGCAAAATTTTATCTATTTAGAAAATTCTTTGCAAAATTTCATCTCAATCGAAAATTTTAACAAAATTTTATCTCTACACAGAAAAAAATTTCACGAAAATTTTTCCAATTAAAATCTTAATTGAGTTTTAAAAAATATTCAATTAAAAATTTAATTGATTCAACAGATTTTTTAATTGAAATAAAAATCAATCATATAAATTAATAGTATCAATCAAATATTTAATTGGATCAATTAATTTTTTAATTGATACTATCATTTCTGTGATTGAAGACATTTCAATTAAAAAATTAATTGGATCAATTAATTTCGTGATTGAATCAGAAACATTTTTTTTTGTGTGTATACAAAATTTTTTACAAAATTTTATATCTAACAAAATTTTTGCAAAATTTTATATCTATAGAAAATTTTTGCAAAATTTTATATCTATAGAAAATTTTTGCAAAATTTTATATCTATAAAAAATTTTTCCAAAATTTTATATCTATAGAAAATTTTTGCAAAATTTTATCTCTATAGAAAATTTTTACAAAATTTTAAAATTTTGCAAAATTTTATCTCCACAGAAATTTTTGCTAAATTTTATCTCTACAGAAAATTTGTACAAAATTTTATTTTTGTAGAAATTTTCTTGCTATAAAAATATTGCAAAAATTTTATTTTTATTTATGAAGTACCAAAACATTAAGAATTCTATTGATCTCTTCTCATATCATAATCTTTCCAAAAAACACGCGCAAGAGCCATAAAGTATGGAATCAAAAAATTTTTAACTGCAACTCAGTCAAGTTCAAAAAGTAATTTTCAATTAAATGAAAATAAAAAAACTAAAAAATTCGTTTAAAATTCTTAATTTTTTTTAAACCCTTATCCTGTACTTAAAAAAATGTCGCACATTGAATTAGTGGGTAAAATTTGCCCAATAAAAATTTATTCATATATATGTATTTTAAACATTGTTTTGGAACTTTTTTTATAGGGCTCAGCCAAACAGAGCTTAAAATTCAACTAGTTCTTTAGAATAAAATTCTTATAAAAAAATTGGTTTGGACAATTTTGACCCACTACTACAGGATAAGGATTAAATTCATCTTGCCTTTTGCCTACGAGTATAGTAGTAAATTTATACGTTTTGTATAATTGTTTTGTGCAACTTTTTGATAATGAGATTGACAAAATTTTAATTGTTTAAATTTTTTTATAATTCTAAGGGATAGCAATAGGCCTGTTTGTTTGCTTTTCCAAAATCAAAGTTATCCAGTAAAAACCTGCAATAGAATTTAAATGGATTTTACTCTCTTTGCTAAAATTAGTAGAAATGTACGCAAATTCCATCCAGGTATAATTTACAGTTTTTAAACCAAAAATGACCTGGCAATACTGTTTGTAATCTCAATACATTAGTGTGTTTATATGGCGTCTAAATATATGTACTGCAAATTATTTTACAAAAAGTATGCATTTTATTTTTGAAATTAATTAGAAGAATTGCGAAGGTGTAAAATAAAAAAAAAATAATATAAATAAATTAATTTGCAAATTAAGAATTCTTAGGGTATTTTGCCTTATAATGTATACAATTGGATAAGTCATCATAATTTGCATTAACACAACACGCAATACAATTTCATTTAAAAAGTTTTTTTTTATTCGGCAAACTATTTGAAAAAAATGTATATAGCTACATTAAATATGTGTGACATTACACAAAAAAACACTTTGTACTCTCTATTACTTCTCAGACACCTTAAACATATTAAATATCACGTTTAATCTTTCCGAAATCGAACCGAATAATTATGATGTTTATTTTCAATAAACGTATACAAATTTCTCTTCAGACACACCCTGATGGCTAATACGCAGTTATATATATTGCATTTTAAATTAAATAAATGTATTTATGGTGCAATTAAATAATACATAATGTGAAAAAAAAACACTGGCAACACAGTTTTTATGCCAATATTTGTAAATTGTTAAATACTTAAATGATTTCCTTTCCCACAGTTGAGCTACTGCAAATCAACATTGAAACGGAAAATGTATTTGAAAAAAAAAATTATCACTCAAGACATGATCAACATAATGTCTTGGGAGTTACTTAACTTTTTTCGTGGAATACATATGAAATTATATTTAAACAAATCCAGACATAGTTAAAAATATGAAAGGAATTGAACATATTATAAACAAGTATGGAATATTAACAAAGGTTATATTCAAAGAAAAGTTTACTGGGATCCAAAGATTGTGAACTTCCCTTAAGGATTCTGGTATTAATTCCGAGCCAAAGATGCCACTATTTGTTTTAAATAAAGACAATGTTTGGTGACCTATGTGGCTTTATTTATTTTAAATTAAAACTAGGATAGAGATTTCATTTATCGAATTTTCATTCTCTTATCGCGGTATATTAATATAGCTATTCACGAAGAAACAAATGCCAGTTTAAAAATCAAAATTGTAATGCATACTTCAAAGTAAAAAATGTTTTCTTAATTCCAAAATTAAAACAAAGATGCTCACTCCTCAAAATAAATCTTAGCCTACATTTCAGGCGTTTTTATTTTAAATCTAAAGATTAAATATTCCCGACTATTAAAAACAAATGTGTCTCTGTTCTTTAAAGAAAATTTGTTCAAACACATAAAACTTTAAAGGAGGGACGCAAATTTCCTAAATTTGTGTCCTGAATTTAATAAATAAAAGTTTTAAAATAATAAAATTTTAATTAAACTTTATTTTAATTAAAATGTCATTATTTTAAAAAAATTGTCCTTAATACTTTGTAAGTTACGCATCATAAATTTTAGGATGCGTTATCTTTAATATTACGTAAATATTTTTTTTTCAGTGTAGGCTTTTCATACTATTGTCGCATAATACAATGAGTGCTGTCCGATTCTGTGTTTAGCTCAATGGCCTAAAGGAATCTCATTTTAATAGTCTTTATATTTCAAACCCATACCTGTAAAGATTCTGGTTAGGATCGTGGTTGCCACAACTGGTAAAATTCTACCAAAAATGGTAGTTTTTTTATTGTTTCATAGATTCTTGATGTTTCGGTAGATTTCGCAAAATATTCCTAAGAGGTACTTTACAATTGTTTATAGAAATAAAATTTTGAGAAAATTTTCCATTGAAATAAAATTTTGAGACAATATTCTACAGAAATAAAATTTTGAGAAAATTTTTTATAGTAATAAAATTTTGACAAAATTTTCTATAGAAATAAAATTTTGACAAAATTTTCTATAGAAATAAAATTTTGACAAAATTTTCTATAGAAATAAAATTTTGACAAAATTTTCTACAGAAATAAAATTTTGACAAAATTTTCGATAGAAATAGAATTGTGACAAAATTTTCTATAGAAATAAAATTTTGACAAAATTTTCTATAGAAATAAAATTTTGACAAAATTTTCTATAGAAATTAAATTTTGACAAAATTTTCTATAGAAATAAAATTTTGACAAAATTTTCTATAGAAATAAAATTTTGACAAAATTTTCCATTGAAATAAAATTTTGAGAAAATTCTCCATTGAAATAAAATTTTGGGAAAATTTTCTATAGAAATAAAATTTTGGGAAAATTTTCTATAGGAATAAAATTTTAACAAAATTTTCCATTCAAATAAAATTTTGCGAAAATTTTCAATTGAAATAAAATTTTGAGAAAATTTTCTATAGAAATAAAATTTTGGGAAAATTTTCCATTCAAATAAAATTTTGAAAAAAATTTCAATTGAAATAAAATTTTGAGAAAAATTTCTATAGAAATAAAAGTTTGAGAAAATTTTCTATAGAAATAAAATTTTGACAAAATTTTCGATAGAAATAGAATTGTGACAAAATTTTCTATAGAAATAAAATTGTGACAAAATTTCCTATAGATATAAAATTTTGACAAAATTTTCTACAGAAATAAAATATTAACAAAATTTTCTATAGAAATAAAATCTTGACAAAATTTTCTACAGAAATAAAATTTTGACAAAATTTTCTATAGAAATAAAATTTTGACAAATTTTTCTATAGAAATAAAATTTTGACAAAATTTTCTACAGAAATAAAATTTTGACAAAATTTTCGATAGAAATAGAATTGTGACAAAATTTTCTATAGAAATAAAATTGTGACAAAATTTTCTATAGAAATAAAATTGTGACAAAATTTCCTATAGATATAAAATTTTGACAAAATTTTCTACAGAACTAAAATATTAACAAAATTTTCTATAGAAATAAAATCTTGACAAAATTTTCTACAGAAATAAAATTTTGACAAAATTTTCTATAGAAATAAAATCTTAACAAAATTTTCTATAGAAATAAAATTTTGGTAGATTATTTTTGGCTCGAGTAGCAACCATAATTATGAACCGATATGGACAAATTTGTTTGTGATTGAGGATCGGCTAAATGTAACTATAGACCTATATCGAGCAATTTTGGCATGGTTGTTAGCGACCATATACTAGCGCAATGTACCAAATTTCTACCGAAACGGATGAATTTTGCTCCTCCAAGAGGATCCTGAGGTCAAATCTGGGTATCGATTTATATGGGGCCTACATAAAATTATGGGCCGATATGGACCAAATTTTGCATGGTTGTTAGAGACCAAATACTAACACCACGTACCAAATATCAACCGGGTCGGATGAATTGTGCTCCTTCAAGATGCTCCGGAGGTCAAATCTGGGTATCGATTTATATGGGGCCTACATAAAATTATGGGCCGATATGGACCAAATTTTGCATGGTTGTTAGAGACCGCTTGCTAACACAACGTACCAAATTTCAACCGGTTCGGATGAAGTTTGATCCTCCAAGAGGTTCCCGAATTCAAATCTGTGGGTCGATTTATATGGGGCCTATATATAATTATGGACCGATATGGACCAATTTGTGCATGGTTGTTAGAGGCCTTATGCTAACACCACGTACCAAATTTCAACCGGATCGGATGAGTTTTGCCCCTCTAAGATGCTCCGGAGGTCAAATCTGTGGATCGATTTATATGGGGGCTATATATAATTATGGACCGATATGGACCAATTTGTGCATTATTGTTAGGGACCATATGCTAACACCACGTACCAATTTTCAACCGGATCGGATTAAATTTGCTTCTCTAAGAGGCTGCGCAAGCCAAATCTGGGGGGTTCGGTTTATATGTGGGCTATACGTAAAAGTGGGCCAATATGACCCATTTGCAATACCATTCGGCCTACATGAATAACAACTAGTTATGCCAAGTTTCAAGTCGATACTTGGCTTAACTAGACTCAGAATTTCACCACGATCCTAAATATGTATACTTTATTGGGTCTTAGAACAATATTTCGATGTGTTACAAACCGAATGACAAAGTTAATATACCCCCATCCTATGATGGAGGGTATAAAAACGATGCCTGTAAAGATTCTGGTTCGGAGCCTGGTTTCAAATAATAGCCATGTTTTAGTGATAATTACAAATCTACTAACACTTTCCTGAATGCACCTAAAAGTATGCTATGTAATTTAATCTTTAGATAAAGGGACGCAAGTTGAGATTTCCGATTCAAAAATGTCAGCTGGATAATAAACTGCTATCCGATCTTGTCGAGAGATGGCCGATTTTGGAATCAAGGAGCAAGAATTATAAAGATTTGATTGCAGATTGTCTGTCTCTGTATGTCATCATTTGTTGACAAATTTTCTCTTATTACTAATATTTTCTCCTTGGGCTATTTTCGCTTCTTTTACCCATTAAGTAAAAGTGGGAATTATAAAATCAATATTCATATTTTCCACTTGATTGAATTTTTATTTTGAAGTCTAGTGTATTTTTCCCCTTTCTCCCAGTACAGGTATGAACAACTACAAACTAAGCCCTCTTTATTAACTGTCATTATAATTTCATGATGAAGTTCAATTTTTCTTATGCTTGATTTCACTCATATTTCATATTGTTTTTTTTTGGTGTTTTGCAAAACTAAAATGAAATCCGGGCAATGACTATAAGGAAAGTAAAGTTTCATTCATACACCAGCTCAAAATACAATAAAAAATGAATTCATTCATAGTCTCATAAGACGGTTCGTGAACGAGATTATTTAATCTTTAAATTTGGTTTATTTTTTTGTGTGACAAAAAATGGAATAATCAGCGATGAGAAAAAAATAATTAAAATTCACAGAAAGTAATGGTAGGTGCTCCTCATCAGTATTATGGCACACAAAGCAAAAAACTCGCAATGGATTTTGTTTCACTTTTTGTGTCTTCGGTATGTGCCTTGTGGATTGAAATTTTTGTATTTGAGTTAAGATCTTCATAAAAAGTCTATTGCATAATTTTCAAATGTTGGACATAATATTTATTTGGGTCTATTTTAGTATTCCAGTGAGTTATTTTGGATGTTTTATTTTAACCATCTATACACCTTTCTACAATGGGTGTTGATGAATTGAGCCAAATATGTTACATATGCCATATGTACAACAGTTGGTCTATTTGTATACTCTACACCAGACTGTGATAGGTATACAAGCTTTTAAGTTTTATTTCAATTTAAATTTTTTTTATGTATTTTTTAATTTATTTTCAAATTTTACTTTTAATTTTAATTATAATCTTAATTTTTATTTTAATTTTAATTACAATAGTAATAAATTAAGGTTTAATTATAATTAAAACAGTATATTATAATTAAATTGGAATTAAAGTGAAAAAACTTGAATTAAAAATAAAATTAAAAAATTAACATTAAGATTAAGATTAAATTTTTAATTTTATAAAATTGTAGTTATAATTTAAATTTTATAAAATGAAAAATGTAATTTAATAGTATATTATAACTACTATGAAAATAATTAGTTAAAATTAAAAATAATAATAGTAAAATTAAGATTAAGATTAAAATTCTTGTTTTTTGGTGTTTTTGTGCGATCTTTTTTTTCAATAAATGTCAATAGCTTTATTAAGCTTGAGATCTCAAGCTTAATAAAACTATTGACATTAAATTTCAAGCTAAAATTCAAATTCAAATTGAAATTAAAAATTTTAATTATTGTTAATTATATATAAACAATTATAATTTTAATTGTATCTTCAATTTTGTAAAATTAAAATTTGATATTGAATTTTAACCCTAATTTTAATATTATTTTTTTTTATTGCAATTACAATTTAAAGTATAATTTTAAGTTTCTAAATGTAAATAGTTTTTAAATAACTTTTTCAAGATTAAAATTCAAGTTCAAATTTAAAATTGTAAAATAAAATTTTAATTTTATAAAATTATAAATTAAATTTATTAATTTTAATTTCAATTTTATATAAATAAATTTTGAATTTAATATTAATTTTTTAATATGTTACAACATTTTGTCTATTTTTATACTCTTCACCAGACTGTGGTAGGTATACAAAATTTTAATTTTTATGTTATTTAATATTAATTAGTTTTAATTTTTATTTTACATTTAATTTTAATGTTAATTTTTCCAAATTCAAATGTAGGTTTAATTATAATTAAAATAGCATATTATAATTAAATTGGAATTAAAATGAAAAAAAAATTAATTAAAATTAAAAAATTAACATTAAAATTAAGATTTAATTAAAAATAATTTTATAAAATTTAAATTATAATTAAAATTGTAGTTCTAATTTAAATTTTATAAAATTAAAATTTTAATTATTTTTAAATATATATATACATTGAGCTTAACATGGAATCGGGCAGCACTCAGTGATAAGAGAGAAGTTCACCAATGTGGTACCACAATGGACTGAATAGTCTAAGTGAGCCTAATTTAATTTTTATTTTAATTTTAATTATATTATATATTATAAAAACTATGAAAATAATTAGTTAAAAATAATAATATTAAAATTAAAATTAAGATTAAGATTAAAATTCTTGTTTTTTTGGTGTTTTTATTCGATCTTTTTCTTTCAATAAATGTCAATAGTTTTATTAAGCTTGAGATCTCAACTATTGACATTAAATTTCAAGCTAAAATTCAAATTCAAATTGAAATTAAAAATTTTAATTATTGTTAATTATATATAAAAAATTATTATTTTGAATTGTATCTTCAATTTTGTAAAATTAAAATTTGATATTGAATTTTAACCCTAATTTCAATATTATTTTTTTTTTATTGCAATTACAATTTAAAGTATAATTTTAAGTTTCTAAATGTAAATAGTTTTTAAATAACTTTTTCATGATAAAATTTAAAATTTTAAAATAAAATTTTAATTTTATAAAATTATAAATTAAATTTATAATTTTATAAAATTATAAATTAAATTTATAATTTTAATTTCAATTTTATATAAATAAATTTTGAAATTAATATTAATTTTGTTACAATAGTTTGTCTATTTTTATAATCTTCACTAGACTGTGGTAGGTATACAAAATTTTAATTTTTATTTTTATGTTATTTAATATAAATGAGTTTTAATTTTTATTGTACATTTAATTTTAATGTTAATTTTTTTCAATTTTCAATTTAGGTTTAATTATAACTAAAATTAAAGTGAAAACAACTTGAATTAAAATTGAAAAATTAACATTAAAATTAATATTTAATTAAAAATAATTTAATATTGAAATTATAATTAAAATTGTACCAATTTAAATTTTATAAAATGAAAATTTTAATTATTTTTGAATATAAATACAAAAATTTTAGTTTTAATTGTAATTTTAACTTTATTTTTCCCTACTCAAATTAAAATTGTAATTTTACAAAATTGAAATAAAAAAATTTAATTATTGTTAATTATATATATATATATATAAAAAAATTATAATTTTAATTATATCTTCAATTTTATAAAATTAACATTTGATATTGAATTTTAAACTTAATTTTAATATTAATGTTTTTTATTGAAATTACCATTTAAAGTATAATTTTAAGTTTTTAAATGTAAAAAGTTTTTAAGTTAATTTTTTTCAAGATTAAATTTCAAGTTCAAATTTAAAATAAATTTTTAATTTTACAAAATTATAAATTAAAATTTGATTTAAGATTAAAAAAAAAATTAATATTAAAATTAAGATTACAATTCAAGTTCAAATTCAAATTAAATTTTTAATTTTATAAAATTGAAAATATAATTAAAATTGTAGTTCTAGTTTAAATTTTATAAAATTCAAATTTCAATTATTTTTAAATATATGTATATAAAAACAATATATAGTTTTAATTGTAATTTTAACTGCAATTTTATACATATAAATCTTGAAATTGAATTTTAACCTTATTTTTAATTTTAATATTATTTTATTATTTTAATTATTGTTAATTATATACAAAAAAAAAATATAATTTTAATTGTATCCTCAATTTTATAAAATTCAAATTTGATACTGAATTTTAACCTTAATTTTAATATTAATGTTTTGTATTGAAATTACAATTTAAAGTATAATTTTAAGTTTTTAAATGTAAAAAGTTTTTAAATTAATTTTTTCAAGATTAAATTTCAAGTTCAAATTTAAAATAAATTTTTAATTTTATAAAATTATAAATTAAAATTTGATTTAAAATTGAAAAAAAAAATAATAATATTAAAATTCAAGTTCAAATTCAAATTAAATTTTTGATTTTATAAAATTGAAAATATAATTAAAATTGTAGTTCTAGTTTAAATTTTATAAAATTCAAATTTCAATTATTTTTAAATATATGTATATAAAAACAATATATAGTTTTAATTGTAATTTTAACTGCAATTTTATACATATAAATCTTGAAATTGAATTTTAACCTTAATTTTAATTTTAATATTATTTTAATTATTGTTAATTATATACAAAAAAAAATTATAATTTTAATTGTATCTTCAATTTTATAAAATTCAAATTTGATACTGAATTTTAACCTTAATTTTAATATTAATGTTTTGTATTGAAATTACAATTTAAAGTATAATTTTAAGTTATTAAATGTAAGAAGTTTTTAAATTAATTTTTTCAAGATTAAATTTCAAGTTCAAATTTAAAATAAATTTTTAATTTTATAAAATTATAAATTAAAATTTGATTTAAAATTAAAAAAAAATAATAATATTAAAATTCAAGTTCAAATTCAAATTAAATTTTTGATTTTATAAAATTGAAAATATAATTAAAATTGTAGTTCTAGTTTAAATTTTATAAAATTCAAATTTCAATTATGTATATAAAAACAATATATAGTTTTAATTGTAATTTTAACTGCAATTTTATACATATAAATCTTGAAATTGAATTTTAACCTTAATTTTAATATTAGTTGTTTATATTAACTGTTTTTATTGCGATTGCAATTTAAGGTTAAATTTAAATGGTTTTAATTTAATTTAAATTGTTTATATTAACTGTTTTTATTGCGATTGCAATTTAAGGTTAAATTTAAATGGTTTTAATTTAATTTAAATTTAAATTAAAAACCATTAAAATTCAAGTTCAAATTTAAATTAAATTTCTAATTTTATAGGTTAAGGTTAAAGTGGCAGCCCGATTAAGATTCAGGCTCACTTAGACTATTCAGTCCATTGTGACAATTTTAATTTTATAAAATAATAAATTAAATTTGTTTTTAATTATATATAAAAAATTATAATTTTAATTTCAATTTTATAAAATTAAAAATTGAATTTTAACCCTAATTTTAAAATTGACTTTTATTTTATTGCAATTACAATTTAAAGCATAATTTCAAGTTTTTAAATTTGAATTAATTTTTAAATAAATGTTTTCAAGATTAAAATTTAAATTCAAATTATAATAATGTTACAATTATTTATATATAATTTTAATTAGTTAAAAAAAGTTTTAATTAAAGATTAAAAATTCACATTCTAATTTTTTTATAATTATTTATACATAATGTTAATTATATATAATTTTATAAAATTGAAGTTCTTATATATGTAATTATAACTAACAAGTAGTTTATTGAATTTTAATTTAAATTTGAGCTTAACTCTAATTGTAATCTTAGTTTTTATATTATTTTTTTAATTTTTATTGCACTTTTAATTTTTTTTAATTTAAATAGGTTTTATTAATTTAATTTTTTATACATTGTTTATTCTGGAATGGGACGACAACTCTTTGTAAGTGTTGAACAAAAATCGTTTACTATATTTTCTTTATTTGGGGAATATATTTATAGTTCTTCCAAATCGATCGCATGTCACCAAAATGATATGACCAATCCAAAACATGTAGAATTGCTCAATACGATGAAAACACGATGAAGAAATATAAACGCTATAGGAAAAGTATTTTTTGTTTGTTTATTCTGCTTCTGCGTTTTTTATTTTTTTTTTTGTGTGAAAAGTGTCTTGTTACTTTTCGGGGGTAACGATTACGTGAGTTTGAATCTTTTTTGTACATTTGTCACGAATATGTATCAAACCAAAGCGCTAATTCAGACCACAAAACCGCTCATACATATATTCAACTCATTGTCGAATTTTACTCAAAATCGTGGTGATGGTGGTGTCAGTTGTCTGTCGTCTGATTGCCAAAATGACATAAACCTCTGCCGCTTGTCTTTGTTTAACAAATTTGTTGATTGTTTTGATTTTTGGTGTTTCTTTTGATTTTGTTTTTTAAATTTATTTGTTGTATTGCATCTTGGGGGAATTGTTTATGTATAGCATGCACTCGTTATACTTAAAGCATATCTGCAGTTTATCAGTTTATTTGCTTTCTAGTCAACATCGCTTCAAAATCGCATTGAAATTAAATAAAATCGTCTACTTTTATCATTCACTACTGCAAATAAACTTTGGGGCTGTGCAGGCAGCTTTATTGTAAATTTATGGATTTTATTGCACAGACAATGGCTGTTGTTTTTTTTTCTTTTTCATGAGAAACTTCAATTCAAAAACCAAAAAAAGCATATATGGTGCGCTCTAGTTTATATGGTTTCATTTTTGTTAGTTCAAATATACTATAATTCGATGAGGGGATTTTCATGGGTTTGAGTTTTATGAATTGATATGCACGTTCATGTCAATACTACTATTCCAACTCTTTCGATTTTTTTTTCAGATCTCACATCAAATTTCCGTGTGTCATGTATGCAACTCTACATGTCACATTGAAATATTGTGCAATTTTTGTTTTTTTTTTTTTTTACCAAAGATTTATACTTATCAAAGCCAAGAGAGAAACAAAATTTAAGCCAAATGATGAATAGAAACAAATCTTTACAGTAGCTATGATGATATTCAATCAAATAAATATTTAAATGCAATATTTTATACATATATTAAATTTAGTTTTTTTTATGATAGCGCACGTGGGTGAGTTTTATGGAATTCTTAAAGAAATTATTGCTATTGGTTATTTTTTCTTATACGCATGATAAAATAATGAAAAATGAAAAATTTTAGCAGACAAGGTATGCAATTAAACAAGGAATTTTTGCAAAATATTATATACGAAACTATTATGAAATTGTGAATACACAGAAAAAAAAAATATTTGTTGTCTTCAATCACGAAATTAATTGATCCAATTAATTTTCAATTGAAATGTCTTCAATCACTTAAATGATAGTATCAATTAAAAAATTAATTGAAAGTCAATTAAAAAACTAATTGAAAATCAATTAAAAAATTAATTGATCCCATTAAAAAATTAATTGATTTTAATTTAATAATTGATTTCAATTTTTGTAATTGATTTTTGTTTCAATTAAAACATTTTTTGAATCAATTAAATTTTTAATTGAATATTTTTTAAAACTCAATTAAGACTTCATTTGGCAAAATGTTCGTGAGAATTCTTTCAGTGTATGCACACATAAGGAATACATAAAGAATCCAAAAGATGAGATTCATGTTAATTAAAATTTTAGTTTTTTGTATTATCAATTGCATACACTGTTCTTATACCCTCCACCATAGGATGGGGGGTATATTAACTTTGTCATTCCGTTTGTAACACATCGAAATATTGCGCTAAGACACCATAAAGTAACATATATATCTGGTTAGTGGTGAAATTCTGAGATGATCTAAGCTTGTCCGTCCGTCCGTCTGTCGAAATCACGCTAACTTCCGAACGAAACAAGCTATCGACTTGAAACTTGGCACAAGTAGTTGTTATTGATGTAGGTCGGATGTTTTTGAAAATGGGCCATATCGGTCTACTTTTACGTATAGCCCCCATATAAACGGAACCCCAAATTTGGCTTGCGATTGCTCTAAGAGAAGCAAATTTCATCCGATCCGGCTGAAATTTGGTACATGGTGTTAGTATATGGTCTCTAACAACCATGTAAAAATTGGTCCATATCGGTCCAATTTTACGTATAGCCCCCATATAAACGGACCCCCAAATTTGGCTTGCGATTGCTCTAAGAGAAGCAAATTTCATCCGATCTGGCTGAAATTTGGTACATGGTGTTGGTATATGTTCTCTAATGACCATGCAAAAATTGGTCCACATCGGTCCATAATTATATATAGCCCCCATATAAACCGATACCCAGATTTGACCTCCGGAGCCTCTTAGAGGAGCAAAATTGATCTGATCCGATTGAAATTTGGTCCGTGGAGTTAGTACATTGTCTCTAACAACCATGCCAAAAGTGGTCCACATCGGCCCATAATTATATATAGCCCCCATATAAACCGATACCCAGATTTGACCTCCGGAGCCTCTTAGAGGAGCAAAACTGATCTGATCCGATTGAAATTTGGTCCGTGGAGTTAGTACATTGTCTCTAACAACCATGCCAAAAGTGGTCCATATCGGTCCATAATTATATATAGCCCCCATATAAACCGATCCCCAGATTTGTCCTCCGGAGCCTCTTGGAGGAGCAAAATTCATCCGATCCGGTTGAAATTTGGAACGTGGTGTTAGAATGTGGTCTCCAACAAACACGCAAGAATTGGTCCATATCGGTCCATAATTATATATAGCCCCCATATAAACCGTTCCCTAGATTTGATCTCCGGAGCCTCTTAGAGGAGCAAAATTCATCCGATCCGGTTGAAATTGGGTACGTGGTGTTAGTATATGGTCTCTAACAACCATGCAAGATTTGGTCCATATCGGTCAATAATTATATATAGCCCCCATATAAATCGATCCCCAGATTTGTCCTCCGGAGCCTCTTGGAGGAGCAAAATTCATCCGATCCGGTTGAAATTTGGAACGTGGTGTTAGAATGTGGTCTCCAACAAACACGCAAGAATTGGTCCATATCGGTCCATAATTATATATAGCCCCCATATAAACCGTTCCCTAGATTTGATCTCCGGAGCCTCTTAGAGGAGCAAAATTCATCCATTCCGGTTGAAATTTGCAACGTGGTGTTAGTATAAGGCCGCTAATAACCATGCCAAAATTGGTCCATATCGGCCTATAGTTATATATAGGCGATCCCCAATCACACAAAAATTGGCCCTTATCGGTTCATAATCATGGTTGCCCCTCGAGCCAAAAATGATCTACCAAAATTTTATTTTTATAGAAAACATTGTCAAAATGTTATTTCTATAGAAAATTTTGTCAAAATTTTATTTCTATAGAAAATTTTGTCAAAATTTTATTTCTATAGAAACTTTTTTCAAAATTTTATTTCTATAGAACATTTTGTCAAAATTTTATTTCTATAGAAAATTTTTTATAAATTTTATTTCTATATAAATTTTTTTCCAAATTTTACTTATATAGAAAATGTTGTCAACATTTTATTTTGTCAAAATTGTATTTCTATAGAAACTTTAAACTTAATTATATACGTATTTAATCGGCCTTTTTTAGTTTAATATATACCACGTATGGACTATGTGGTATATATTACGGTGTTAGGAAGTTTTAAGATATCTTGCCATCGGCAAGTGTTACCGCAACCCAAGTAATTCGATTGTGGATGACAGTCTTCAGTAGAAGTTTCTACGCAATCCATGGTGGAGGGTACATAAGGTTCAGCCTGGCCGAACTTACGGCCGTATATACTTGTTGTAATTGATTTCTGTTTCACTTAAAACATTTGTTGAATCAATTAAATTTTTAATTGAATATTTTGTAAAACTCAATTAAGACTTTAATTGGCAAAATGCTCGTGAAATTTTTTTCAATGTATGCACACATAAGGAATACATAAAGAATCCAAAAGATGAGATTCATTTTAATTAAAATCTCTTTAGTTTTTTGTATTATCAATTGCATACTCTGTTTTTTATAATAGTTTATAAAGACTTTACGAATTATTATTACTTATACGGCCTAAAGGACTGAAAATAGTTTTAGCAACATAGTGGAAGCACTGAATGCTTGAGTTTTACATTTGGGAGTGATAATATTTCTTATTCCCACATAAATACATTCTAAACTATACTCAGTTTCATTTACAAGAGACCATGAAAGCACTAGACTAAATTTTTAATTGAATATTTTTTAAAACTCAATTAAGACTTTAATTGGCAAAATGTTCGTAATTTTTTTTTCAGTGTATGCACACATAAGGAATACATAAAGAATCCAAAAGATGAGATTCATGTTAATTAAAATCTCTTTAGTTTTTTGTATTATCAATTGCAAACTCTGTTATTT
Source organism: Haematobia irritans (assembly GCF_050003625.1). Taxonomy (NCBI): domain Eukaryota; kingdom Metazoa; phylum Arthropoda; class Insecta; order Diptera; family Muscidae; genus Haematobia; species Haematobia irritans. The sequence continues at coordinate 19,054,998 of NC_134397.1, forward strand.
ATAATAGTTTATAAAGACTTTACGAATTATTATTACTTATACGACCTAAAGGACTGAAAATAGTTTTAGCAACATAGTGGAAGCACTGAATGCTTGAGTTTTACATTTGGGAGTAATAATATTTATTATTCCCACATAAATACATTCTAAACTATACTCAGTTTCATTTACAAGAGACTATGAATGCACACAGGAGAAAATTTTATAAAATCTAACAACGCGTTCCTATGTCGTTTATGTTCAATAAATTTCTCTCAATTATCAATTCCTAGTTTTCTTCATGACTGATGTGAGAAATTAATATTTATTAATTAATATTACTTATACGACACCTGTGGTATAAATATTTGTTAAAAACTTATGAAAGAATCTAAAATCAATAAATTTTATTTTTCTGCATTGAATTTGAATTTTAATTTTATACATTCGCTCTGATTTTTTTTATATATATAGACGTTTTAGACTATACTCAGTTTCACTTATAAGAGACTATGAAAGCACACAAGAAAAACTTATAGAAGAATCTAACATCTATAAAAAATTTTAGCTTTGGATTGAAGAGTCTGTACAATAAAATTTGAGCTTTATTTGAAAATATTTTCACATTTAATTCACATTGATTTAATTTATTATTTCCACATATATACATTGTAAACTATTTTCAGTTCATTTAAAAGAGACTATGAAAGCACACAGGAGAAAATCTTGTAAAATCTAAAAAGGCGGACGTGTGTCGTTAATGTTCAGTAAATTTCTCCTTATTATCAATTTTTAGGCTTCTTCAATACCGATGTGAAAAAAACAGTTTATGAATTAATATTACTTATACGAAACCTGTGGTTTACATATTTTTTTTAAACATATGGAAGAATCTAAAATCAATAAAATTTTATTTTTCTGCATTGAAGGCTCTCCAGCATAGAATTTGAATTTTCATTGAATATATTCGCACTGATTTAATTTATTTTTATATACGTTGTATACTATACTCAGTTTCAATTCTTAGATTTCTTCAACATAGATATAAAAATGTAGGAATTAAATTTGTCAAAAACTGATAGGAGTTGTCGATGGATTGATGACTCTGCGTAATAAAATTTTAGCTTTAATTGAAAATATTTTCACATTGATTTAATTTATTATTTCCACATATATACATTGTAAACTATATTCAGTTTCATTTATAAGAGACTATGAAAGCACACAGGAGAAAACCTTGTAAAATCTAAAAAGGCGGACGTTTGTCGTTTATGTTCAGTAATTTTCTCCTTATTATCAATTCTTAGACTCCTTCAATACCGATGTGAAAAAAAAACAGTTTATGAATTAATATTACTTATACGACACCTGTGGTATAAATATTTGTTGACAACTTATGGAAGAATCTAAAATCAATAAAAATATATTTCTGTGCATTGAAGGCTGTCCGTCATAGAATTTGAACTTTAATTGCATATATTCACATTGATTTAATTTATTTTTATATACGTTGTAGACTATACCCAGCAGCGTTGCCAGAATTGTTTCACCAAAAACCGCTAGATTTGTCCAAAAAACTAGCCAAAAAAAGCTAAAAAATGTTAAAAAATAGCTAGAAAAAAAGCTAAATTTTTTTGTATCAAAAGTCACATTTTTGATTGAAATTTAACAAACTTAAAGGCTTTATTTCACTTAAAATGCATATTATTTTAATTGTATTCATTTCATTTCCATTTCTGCGAGACTGTAAGAAAATCTATGTCATATTAGCTCTGTTTGCATACTCGATACATTTTGATTACTATCACAAGTCCTTCATTTATATTTCCTAGTAAAAAACTTTTTCCCGGTAAACTTGCAATTATCAGCTGGTTAATCGTCAACAAGTCCAATGTCGCATAGAACTGCATTAGAAAATATCAATATATTTCGTTTTAACTGAATTAATGATAAATTCGTGAACGTGTACACTTCACCTAATATTACCCAAGAGAATAAAACCCATTCTAACTGTCTTGCAAGTTTATACTGAATAACTTTTATTCGAAAAATTCCCATACAAACCTATTGTCCAATTTTCGTAAATGTAAATCCATTCCATTAATAAATAGCAGATTTATTTTGATCCTATCACTACGAATTTTTTATTGCATTTTTTTGATGTTAAAAAAATAATACCACATTCAAAACTTTATTTCCTTAATTATTTCTATGTTCTGTTCCAAAGATTTTGTACACTAATGATTTTGGTATTGATTCAGAGTCAAATTTGAATTTATTCGTTTTTTCAGCTTTTTTTTCATGAGCTATCACAGTGCTTTAAAAATATGCTAACGACAACTTAAATTTCCAAATTCAGACTCGACTTTAAGTAGAAATTATTCTGTGTATAAAATGTTGAAAAACCTCTTCTATTTTTGAACGCTATTTTGGTTTGTGGTCAAGATACAAAAACTCCACAAATTTAAAGACTATTTAATTAATTTTAAGAATTTTTTAGAATTGACCCTAGCCTTCTTTCATGAAAAGATACCCATTTTTAAGTTGAATCACTTAACTATAAGGACAAAACGATTTTATTGGCTTTTGGACAAGGAAAACAGTTTATAACATATAAGAGAAATTCACAAATGCTATTATAACCAAAATTCGCGTTCGTATTTTAAAGACATGAAATCTTTGGCCTCATGACAATATTTTTTCAGTGCACAAAGCAATTCACATCCACTATTTTAATTTAGTAATATCATAATAACTTTAGAATACGTATTAAAATAACATAAAAAGGATAAACGAGTCAAATGCTATTATTCCTAATAATTTACTGACAGTTTATATAAGGAATTTGTATGGTAATAGTAGATTTAAAGTTTACGATAACTTTTATGAATACGAGGAAAAAAACTTTACATCAAGGTGTATTTGCTGCAAAAATGCCCGCATAATGGCTGGAATAATTATTAAGGCTTCAATTGAGCTTTGAAATATGCGGAAACCCTTATTCTGGCAGCAAGACTTAGATAAAAACGAAGTTTTATCCATATTTCAATAGGAACATGTCGAAAATAAAAAAAGCCAAAAATAGCTAAAAGGGTCATGAAAAAAAGCCAGAAAAAAAGCTAAAAGCTAAATGCATTTTTTCCCCGCTAAACGTCTTCAAAAAAAGCCAAATCTAGCGGGAAAAAAGCTAAATTGGCAACGCTGATACCCAGTTTCAATTCTTAAATTTCTTCAATATAGATATAAAAATGTAGGAATTACATTTGTCAAAAACTGATAGGAGTTGTCGATGGATTGATGACCCTGCGCAATAAAATTTGAGCTTTAATTGGAAATATTTCCACATTGATTTAATTTATTATTTCCACATATATACATTATAAACTTTATTCAGTTTCATTTATAAGAGACCATGAAAGCACACAAAAGAAAATCTTCTACAATCTAAAAAGGCGGACGTGTTACGTTTATGTTCAGTAATTTTCTCTTTATTTTCAATTCCTAGATTTCTTCAATATAGATATAAAAAAATGCATGAATTAACATTACTTATACGACACGTATAACATTTAAATTTGTCAAAGACTGATAGAAGATGTCTTTGGATTAAGGACTCTCCATTATAAAATTTGTTTTAATTTAATTGAAAATATTTGCACTGAATTAATTTATTATTTCAAAATATATACATTTGAAACTATACTCATTTACAAGAGACTAAGAAGACACACAGGAGAAAATCCTTTAAAACGTAATTAGGTGGACGAAGATCGTTTATGTTCAGTAACTTTCTCTCTTTTATCAATTCCAGGTGTTCCTTAAAAGCAGTTTTTTAATTGATATTACTTATACGACACATATAACATTAAAATTTATTAAAAATTTATAGGAGAATCTAAAAAGAAGAATAAAATCTCTTTGGATTGAAGCCTCTCCATCAAAGTATTTGAAGTTTAATTGAATATATTCGCATTGATTAAATTAATTTTTTCAACAAATATACCCTAGATTGGTGCAAATTGCCACTGACGGACCTATCACAGGACTGGTACCGGTGATCCAGTTTGTCGCGTGATAATTTAATGATTTCCATACTCGCTTAATATAAAAATCTTATTGGATATACATATAATATAACCTGTTGTTCAACATTTTTCAAAAGTTTTTCATTTCTGGTGCGATTCGGATAACTAAACTGAAACAGATTTCTAAGAGTTTGTCCGAGACTGGTTTATGAGGACCTGTCTATGGAGTGCTACTACTAAAATGCCCCAGGACGTGTCCTTAGGAACGAGTCCATGGCGTGCCCTAAAGTGTAAATTTACCCGGTTAATGACAAATCCATGTTAAAGTGACCGGTCCCTTCCATACGTCTTGACCAGAACTAGGACTGGTCCATGCACACCAGAGACTAGTCCTGTACCAGTCCTGTGGTTGATCCATTTCCCGTAGGGTATATTGTAAACTATACTCATTTACAAGAGACTAAGAAAGCACACAGGAGAAAATCTACCAATATGTAAAAAGGCGGATGTGTGTCGTTTATGTTCAGTAATTTTCTCCCTTTTATCAATTCCTAGATTTCTTCAATAAAGAGATAAAAAATAGTTTATTAATTAATATTACTTATAACATTTAAATTTGTTCAAAATTTATAGAAGAATCTAAAACGAAGAATTCAATTTATTTGGATTGAGGACTCTTCACCAAAGTATTCGAAGTTTAATTGAATATATTCGCACTGATTTCTTTTATTATTTCAAAATACATACATTGTAAACTATAATCATTTACAAAAGACTAAGAAAGCACACAGGATAAAATATTCCAATATGTTAAAAAGTGGATGTGTATCGTTTATATTCTGTAACTTTCTTCTTATTATCAATTCCTAGCTTTCTTCAATAAAGAAATAAAAAATAGTTTATTAATTAATATTACTTATACGACACGTATAACATTCAAATTTGTTAAACATTTATGGAAGAATCTAAAAAGGAGAATAAAATCTCTTTGAATTAAGTCCTCTCCGCCTTAGAATTTTAAGTTTAATTGAATATATTCGCATTTATTTCATCATATATTCAATTTATTTATTATTTCAACATACGAGTATATAACTTATAAATTATACTCGATTTCATTTACAAGACACTAAGAATGCACACAGTAAAAAATGTTCTAAAATCTAAAAAGACAGGCTAAGGTCGTATTTGATCAGCAATTTTCTCACTAATATCAATTGCTAGCTTTCTTCAATACCGATATAAAAAAACAGTTTATGAATTAATATTACTTATACGACAGAATTTGAACTTCATTGAAACTATTCACCCTTTGTGATTGCCTTTAATTGCATTTTTCCTTTCATCATAGCATTGACCTTTCTCAACTTTAATATACAATACTTCATGTCTACTTACATTTTGCCAATCTTCTGGTTCCTCTTTGCGTATTTCTTTAATTTTCTTCACCTCTTCGGCTTTCTTTAATTGTTCTTGTGCTGTTTGATATAAATTGCATGGTTTTATTTGTACAAATTGCATTGGATTATAGGGTGGTGGTGGTGGTGTAGGTCTAGTGACACGAGCCTTTGCCACATAGGCTGTAGGATCTGGAGAAGTAATTGACTGAAAATGAAAGAAAAGTAATAAATTAACTTTAAATTGTTACATTGTTATATGCGAATAAAAGAAGAATGATTTAGCTGGAACTGCTGGTGTTGTCTTCTCAATAACTACCCAGTGTGGTGCCACCTGTCTAGCCATTACGTTTCTTGCTTCTCCCTGGGGAGGGATGTTTGCGTTTTTGCTTCAAATATAGGCTAAATCTATAGGGCCTACGTGATTAAATGTGTTCTGTTTACAAGAAATCATTGTATACTGCAAATTTGTCGGTGAGCTTAAAATCACCGAACCTGCCAACTATGGCAAGCAACCTTAGTCCATGGCCCTCATAATATAAAGTGGGTTTTAAAAACGCTCATGAGCACAAGCAATAGCACTTTAGAACAAACATTTAACCCTTAAAATGCGGGTTATTTGAGTCGGAGATTTACAGCGGCATAACTACAAACCAATTGTCAATAAACAATAAAACACCATGGGCAAGAAGAAAGGGAAAAACTGTAGGCATCTTCTTCCATCCATTTAAATTGTCGCCAATAGCAACCCCAATATACGCGTCTCATAATTCACAAAACAGAAATGAGGAATGTATAAAAAAAAATTTGCCATATACTAGGGAGGATTTAAAGAAATTCTCAGAATGTTTTATTTTGAAGTACACTTTTTGAATAGTTTTGGTGAGAAGCTTTGGCTTGGTCACAAATCTATATGTTTTCAAAAAGGAGACTTTTCGAATTTTTCTAGTGATGTGTAGAAAATATCGTTTGGTTTTTATTAAATATTTTTAAAGTATATATTTTTGGAGAGTTATAATTCGACAAGAAAATTTATAAACAAAAAAGTCTTCATTGAATATTATGCTTCGAGTAAAATTCCTCAGTGTTTTCAGTCATATCAAGGTGAATGCTATGGAAATACTTCAAGAGTTCCACTAAAAAAATAATACATGAAAAAAATTATACATGTTTTGAAGAATCTGCGGAATTATTTAAAGAAAAAATAAAAAAGCTGATTTCAATTGTTTGACGACATCCGATTCAATTACAAAGTTTCCATCAACTTTTTTCATATTTTAGAGACTTTCTGGTTTAAACGAAACTTGCAAATATCGTAGAACATGAAACTTGCATGTGTTGACGAATCTGCGGAATTATTCAAAGAAAAAATCAAAAAGTTTATTTAAATTTTTTATACGCCCGATTCATTAAGAAAGTTTCCATCGACTTTTTTCATATTTTTGGAGACTTTCTCGTTTAAAAAAAAACTTGGAAATATAGTAGAATCTGCGGAATTATTTAAAGAAGAAAACGGTACAAAAGTTGAGTGCACATTTTTGAAGACCTCCGATTCATTAAGAAAGTCTCCAACAAGGTTTTTTATATTTTTGGAGACTTTTTGAGGTCTAAAAAACATTCAACAACTCATCCCTAGGATAAGATATGCTTTTAAAAAGTCTTCAAGATGGTCTATCCATTTTTTTTGGAGACTTGCTTTAAATACTCGCACTACTAAGATTTTTGTTACAACGCCGCACAAAAATATGAAACTTACATGTATTGAAGAATCTGCGGAATTATTTAAAGAAAAAATCAAAAAGTTGTTTTAATTTTTTTTATACACCCGATTCATTATGAAAGTTTCCATCAATGTTTTTCATATTTTTGGAGACTTTCTTGTTTAAACAAAACTTGCAAATATAGTAGAATCTGCGGAATTATTTAAAGAAAACGGTACAAAAGTTGAGTGCACATTTTTGAGGACTTCCGATTCATTAAGAAAGTCTCCAACAAGGTTTTTTATATTTTTGGAGACTTTTTGAGGTCTAAAAAATATTCAACAACTCCTAGGATACGATATGCTTTTAAAAAGTCTTCAAGATGTTCTATTCATTTTTTTGGAGACTTGCTTTAAATACTCGCCCTACTAAGATTTTTGTTACAACGCCGCACATAAATATGAAACTTGCATTTATCGAAGAATCTGCGGAATTATTTAAAGAAAAAATCAAAAAGTTGATTTCAATTTTTTTAATACGCCCTATTCATTATGAAAGTTTCCATGAACTTTTTTCATATTGTTTGGAGACTTTCTTGCTTAAACAAAACTTGGAAATATAGTAGAATCTGCGGAATTATTTATAGAAAATTGTACAAAAGTTGAGTGCACATTTTTGAAGACTTCCGATTCATTAAGAAAGTCTCCAACAAGGTTTTTTATATTTTTGGAGACTTTTTGAGGTCTAAAAAACATTCAACAACTCATCCCTAGGATACGATATGCTTTGAAAAAATCTTCAAGATGTTCTATTCATTTTTTTTTGGAGACTTGCTTTAAATATTCGCACTACTAAGATTTTTGTTACAACGCCAAAGGTAAAGAACTAATCTACTTATATACAAATCTATAGTCACAATCTATATGGGGAAAATGTGGGAAATGTTTCCAAAAGGGTTCTTTAAGACTCTTTGGAGACTTTTTCAATTTTTCTAGTGACGTGTAGAAAATGTCATTTGGTTTTTATTATATAATCTTAAGTCATATATTTTTGGAGAGTTATGTCTTGGTAAAGAAAATTTATAAAAAAAAGTCTCCATTGCATATTTTGCTTCGAATAAAATCCCACAGTGTTTTTCAGTCATTTTAAGATAAACGCTATGAATATACTTCAAAAGTTCGGCTAAAAAAGTTTTACACGGAACTTGCATATATTGAAGAATCTGCGGAATTATTTCATTAAGAAAGTCTCCAACAGTTTAAGATAAATGCTATGAAAATACTTCAAAAGTTCGGCAAAAAAATTTTACACGAAACTTGCATATATTGAAGAATCTGGGGAATTATTTAATGAAAAAATCAAAAAGTAGAGTACAATTTTTTGAAGACTTCCGATTCATTGAGAAAATCTCCAATATTTTTTTTATATTTTTGAAGACTTTCGGGTTCTCAAAAACATTCATCGACTCATCCCTAGGGTGCAATATGCTTTTAAAAAGTCTCCAAAAGTCTCATTTTTTGGAGACATGCTTTAAATACGCCAACAACTTTTCTTACAACGCCACAAGTAAGGTATAGATCGACTTATAAAGTCGCCAGTGTAAGGATTACTTTAAGTAATTTAAATCACAAAAAAAGTCTCCAAAAGTTTCCTAGTTTTTAAATAACACGATTTTTTTGAGATTTCTCAAAAAAAAATATTTTTTTATAAATAAAATATTTTTTTTTTGAGAATTAGAGTCTTCAAAAAAATATTTTTATTTTATTTATAAAAAAATACAAATATTTGTTTTTTTTTTTGAGAATGAGAGTCCTCAAAAAAATTATTTTTTTAAAAATAAAATAAAAATATTTTTTTTGAGGACTCCGATTCTCAACAGCGATGTTATTGTAGATTTCTTTAGATGTTTCTTGAGCCTTTAAAAATTCTGAAATATTATATTTCAGTACTTCACAAGGGTTTCCAAAAAAAGTTTACTGCAGTCTTACAAATCAAATCTGAGATATTAAATTGTCTCAAAAAAGTCTCGAACATTTTTTTTATATTTTTGAGTTCTACTCTCAATAACTTATTCCAATGATATGAGATGTTTTTGAAAAGTCTCCAAGAGTTTCTAATAATTTTTTGGAGACTTCCAAAACATATTCCCATAAATAAGTCTTCTTTTAACAAAAACTCTACAAGTAAAGTCCCGTAATACAGATATAAAGTCTCTTGTGTAACAATTACCTTACAGAATCTACACCAGAAAAAAGTCTCCAAAAAGGTTATCATTTGTTTAATGCTAAATAAATTTTTATTTACTGTTTTATTAACTTTTTTTGACAAAATAAAAATTTTGAAAATTATATTTGTAAGGAAATGCGTACGAAATTTCATTTTTAATTTCGAATTTATTTCTTAAGACAATTTTTGCCAATTTTTTTTTAGTTAAATAAAATATTTCAAACAGAGATATTAAATTGCATTAAGAAAGTCTCCAACAATTTTTTTTTTATATTTCTGAATTCTACTCTCATCAACTCATTCCATTGGTATGATATGCTTTTGAAAAGTCTCCAAGAACTTCTAATCATTTATTGGAGACTTTGCTAAAAATATGCCCATAAATAAGACTTCTAGTTACAACAACGCTACAAGTAATGCCCTAATATAATGATATAAAGTCTTCACTGTAGCAATTACCTTACATAATCTACACCAGAAAAAAGTCTCCAAAAACGTTAACATTTGTTTAATGTTAAATAAATTTTTATTTACTTTTTTGTGAAAATAAAAATTTTGGAAATAATATTTGTAAGGAAAGGGAGCCACCGTGGTGCAATGGTTAGCATGCCCGCCTTGCAGACACAAGGTCGTGGGTTCGATTCCTGCTACGACCGAACACCAAAAAGTTTTTCAGCGGTGGATTATCCCACCTCAGTAATGCTGGTAATATTTCTGAGGGTTTCAAAGCTTCTCTAAGTGGTTTCACTGGAATGTGGAACGCCGTTCGGACTCGACTATAAAAAGGAGGTCCCTTGTCATTGAGCTTAACATGGAATCGGGCAGCACTCAGTGATAAGAGAGAAGTTCACCACTGTGGTATCACAATGGACTGAATAGTCTAAGTGAGCCTCATACATCGGTCTGCCACATAACCTAACCTAACCTAACCTAAGGAAATGCGTAGAAAATTTTATATTTAAAGGAAATCTTAGCAAAATTTCAGATTTATTTCTTAAGAATGTTTTTGCCAAATTTTGTATTTAAATAAAATATTTGAAACAGAGATCTTAAATTGCATTAAGAAAGTCTCCAACAAGTTTTTTTTCTTCTATTTTTGAGTTCTACTCTCAATAACTTATTCCAACGATATGAGATGTTTGTGAAAAGTCTCCAAGAACATGTTTGGAGACTTCCAAAAAATATTCCCATAAATAAGATTTCTAGATACAACAACGCTACAAATAAAGTCCCGAGATACTGATATGAAGTCTCCACTGTAACAATTACCTAACGGAATCTTCACCATAAAAAAGTCTCCAAAAACGTTATCATTTGCTTAATGTTAATTACATTTTTATTTAATTTTACAAAATTTCATAAAATTTCCTCAAATGAATTTCCCTACCCTCGCCTTGAGAATTTCTACATTTCTAAGTACTGTATCATGTTGACGGAAGTATTCTCATTGAGTATGGTAATGTTGTGGTTTGTGAGTATTTCTTTCTTTCTATCCCTCTTGTCCCCACCGAAAGAACAACAATGTCATATGTTTATTTGGTGGCAAAGAGATAACTAAGAGGACACCTAAAAACCACAAAACACAATAGAGAAGGGAAAAGGCGCAAAAATTGTGTATTAAACAAACATCAGGTAAAACAAAAAGTAAGAAACAGCAAATTAACCAAGACACCATGAATGCTAAGACCCGATAGTCTTAGGATCAGGGGGATGGATGGACGTTCATTTACTTTGCTTATTTACAAACGTGCTTAAGCTTTAACAGCTTTGCCGCTTTGACGTCTTCTTTCTTGCTATACGTCATCAAATGTTTTTTTTTTTTTTGTATAAGAACCGCTTGCGGGTCTATTTGCCAGACGACATAAAGGCACCGTACCTAGCATTATCCCCATGTAAGTGCCTAAGGTTATGGCTTGGGGAAGAATTGTTGGGGGGAGGGGGTTATAGGAATTTTAAGGAGAGACAAAACAAGCCATTTTCATTTTCAAATGAGTGAATGGGCAATGACTGCGTTTTCTTTGACATAACTGCCAGATGTTATTAACTTGGAGAAAGGAAACAACAATTGTTGTCGCCATGTAATGGACATAATTGTAAGAAATTGGATAAGGAAGAATTATCTACGGAAATGTGTAGAGATTTATAAAATTTTTAGAATGTCTCCACAAGTGCACCAGGGAATATAATAACAATTGAAAGAAATAGTATGGGGTATTCTAATTAGTGGTGTAGAAAAATTTAAGTCTCCTATAAATTATTAGAATTCTTATGGCAATTTCAAAAAGTCTCCACAGGGAAATTTTATGGAGTTTTCAGTAAAAACTTAAAAAGGTTTCGCAAAAAAATTTTTTGCGTATTATAATTAGTGGAGTGTACAAAAATTTAAGTCTCCTATAAATTGTTACTGTTCTAAAGGCAATTTAAAAAAGTCTCCACAGGGAAATTTTATGGAGTTTTCAGGAAAAAATTAACTAAATTAAGTTTTGTTTTCAAAAAAAAAAAAAAATAGAAGGATTTTTTTGCGAAATCTTCACTAACTGAGAAATTCATTTATTATTTAATTTTATGGAGAGTTTTGTTTATATTGTTCTAATAGAGATCATATCTAATACGATTTTGATAATTGAAATATATACCATACTTTGAAATATATAAATAAAAAAATCTAAAAACTTATATTTTAGCTTATACACAGAAAAAAAATTTATGAAAATTTTACCAATTAAAGTCTTAATTGAGTTTTAAAAAATATTCAATTAAAAATGTAATTGATTCAATAAAGTTTTTTTATTGGAAAAAAAATCACAAAAATTAATAGTATCAATTAATTATACCCTGCGCCACACTGTGAAACAGGGTATTATAAGTTAGTGCATATGTTTGTAACACCCAGAAGGAGGCGAGATAGACACATGGTGTCTTTGGCAATAATGCTCAGGGTGGGTCCCTGAGGCGATATAACCATGTCCGTCCGTCCGTCTGTCTGTGAACACATTTTTGTGATCAAAGTCTAGATCGCAATTTAAGTCCAATCGCCTTCAAATTTGGCACATGTTCCTAATTTGGGTCAGAATAGAACCCTATTGATTTTGGAAGAAATCGGTTCAGATTTAGATATAGCTCCCATATATATCTTTCGCCTGATATGCACTAATATGGACCCAGCAGCCAGAGTTTTATACCGATTTGTTTGAAATTTTGTACAAACATAACACTTAGTCATATAGTCAATTGTGCAAGATTTGATTGAAATCGGTTCAGATTTAGATATAGCTCCCATATATATCTTTAGCCCGATATGGACTGATATGGTCCTAAAAGCCAGAGTTTTGGCCCAATTTGTTTGAAATTTTGCACAGGGAGTAGGTTTAGTACTGTAGCTATGCGTGCCATATTTGGTTGAAATCGATTCAGATTTAGATATAGCTGCCATATATATCTTTCGCCCGATATGGACTGATATGGTCTTAGAAGCCAGAGTTTTGGCCCAATTTGGTTGAAATTTTGCACTAGGAGTACAATTGGTAGTATAGTCAAGTGTGCAAAATTTGATTGAAATCGGTTCAGATTTAGATATAGCTCCTATATATATCTTTCGCCCGATATGGACTAATATGGTTCTAATAGCCAGAGTTTTGGCCCAATTTGGTTGAAATTTTGCACAGGGAGTAGATTTAGCATTGTAGCTATGCGTGCCAAATTTGGTTGAAATCGGTTCAGATTTAGATATAGTTCCCATATATATGTTTTTCTGATTTCGACAAAAATGGTCAAAATACCAAAATTTTCCTTGTAAAATCGCCACTGCTTAGTCGAAAAGTTGTAAAAATGACTCTAGTTTTCCTAAACTTCTAATACATGTATATCGAGCGATAAATCATAAATAAACTTTTGCGAAGTTTCCTTAAAATTGCTTCAGATTTAAATGTTTCCCATATTTTTTATACCCTCCACTATAGGATGGGGTGTTTATTAACTTTGTCATTCCGTTTGTAACACATCGAAATATTGCTCTAAGAACCCATAAAGTGTATATATTCTGGGTCGTTGTGAAATTCTGAGTCGATCTAAGCATGTCCGTCCGTCCGTCTGTTGAAATAACGCTAACTTCCGAACGAAACGAGCTATCGACTTGAAACTTGGCATAAGTAATTGTTATTGATGTAGGTCGGATGGTATTGTAAATGGGCCACTTTTACGTATAGCCCTCATATAAAACGAACCCCAGATTTGGCAGGAACCAAGCAGGAATTGGTACATATCGGTCCATAATTATATATAGCCCCCATATAAACCGATCTCCAGATTTGAACTTCGGAGCCTCTTGGAAGAGCAAAATTCATCCGATTTGGTTGAAATTTGGTACGTGGTTTTAATATATGGTGTCTAACAAACATGCAGGAATTGGTCCATATCGGTCCATAATCATATATAGCTCCCATATAAACCGATCCCCAGAGTTGACCTCCGGAGCCTCGTGGAAGAGCAAAATTCATCCGATTCGGTTGAAATTTGGTACGGGGTGTTAGTATATGGTCTTTAACAATTATGCCAAAATTGGTTCATATCGGTCCCCCATATAAGCCGATCCCCAGATTTGAACTCCGGAGCCTCTTGGAGGATCAAAATCCATCCGATTCGGTTGAAATTTGGTACGTGGTTTTGGTATATGGTCTCTAACAACCGTGCAGGAATTGGTCCATATCGGTTCATAATTATATATAACCCCCATATAAACCGATCTCCAGATTTGGCCTCCGGAGCCTCGTGGAAGAGCAAAATTCATCCGATTCGGTTGAAATTTGGTACGTGGTGTTAGTATATGGTCTTTAACAACTATGCCAAAATTGGTTCATATCGGTCCGTAATCATATGTAGCCCCCATATAAGCCGATCCCAAGATTTGAACTCCGGAGCCTCTTGGAGGTGCAAAATTCATCCGATCCGGTTGAAATTTGGTACGTGGTGTTATTATATGGTATTTAACAATCATGCCAAAATTGGTCCATATCGACCCAAAATCATACATAGCCCCCATATAAACCATACCCTGATTTGGTTTTTGAGCCTCTTGGAGGAGCAAATTTCATCCGAGTAAGTTGAAATTTGATATATTGTGCTAGTATATGGCCGTTAGCAACCATGCCTAACTAGGTCCATATCGGTCTATAGTTGTATATAGCCCTCAGAAAAACCGATCCCCAATCACACAAAAATTGGTCCATAACGGTTCATAATTGTATATAGCCCCCATATAAAGCGACCCCGATATTTCAATTCTGGCTCTCTAGTTACTACACAAAAGTCCATAACGGTTCGTAATTATTTGTAGACTTTCCTATATATGTTATACCTCTTGTCTAATATATACCACGTATGGACTAACTTACAATTTAGAAGACGATGTTAAGAAGTTTTAAGATGGCAAGGTCATCGGCAAGTATTACCACAACCCAAGTAATTCGATTGTGGATGACAGTCTTTCGTAGAAGTTTCTACGCAATCCATGGTGGAGGGTACATACACCCTCAAAAAAAATCGCTTCTCTAACATATGTTCCAAACATATTTTGCAGGAAGCACATATATTATTGGATACCGCCGAAACATTAATATGTTTGTTTTTGTGAGCATATTATATGTTTGGAAGCATTTTGAGTCCAAAAATAGTATATGCTTGGAAGAATTCCCCAAAGAAGATTGTGTTCATTCCCTCACATAATTTTCACTTCCACGAAATTTTTTAGTTCTTCGCATCTTTTTCTGTAATACAAATATGTCGGTTTTTTTTTTCAAAAGTCTATTCTCTTTGTTCCGAATGTCTATTCTCTTTATTCCGAATACTCCTTCTAACATTCAAATTAAATAATATTTAGACTTAAGCATATTAAATTTTTGGCCTATATATTGTGTTTAAAAATTGTGCCCGAAACACATTTTGTTTATATCGGAACATATGAAAAACATATTTTTCTAACAGTGTAGGATTCGGCCTTACGGCCGTATATGCTTGTTTTTTAATCGATATTATCATTTCTGTGATTTAAGATATTTCAATTAAAATTAATTGAATCAATTAATTTCGTGATTGAAGACAAAAAAAGGTCCCTTGAATGTCATTCCTATAAAAAATAATTACAACAAAAATAGGAAAATCAATTATAACAACAATAAAATGAAATCCCTAAAATCTGGCATATGTCTACATCCAATTAAAAATTTTAGTTTTATAGTCAATTGTTGTAAAATTTTGTAAAAATTGTATTTCTACAGACAAGTTTTTATAGAAATTATATTTCTGCACGGTTACTCTATGGAAAGATCAAAAAGGTCCGTTGAATGTCATTCCTATAGGAAACAATTACAACAGAAGGAAAAACAATTACAATAACAACAAAAATGAAATCCCTAAAATTGATTGGCATCTGTCCACATCCAACCAAAAATTTTATTTCTATAGTCAATTTTTGTAAAAATTGTATATCTACAGACAATTTTTTATAAAAAATATATTTCTGTAAAAAAATTTTTGCAAAATTTTATTTCTATAGACAATTTTTGCAAAATAATCATTTAAAAATTTTTACAAATAATGTAAATAAAAATACATTCAACAATTTAAGTCTATAGGAAAATATTGCAAACTTTTAGTAATATGGAAAATTGTGCAAAATATTTATTCTAAAAACAATTTTGTTAATCAATTAATTTTTAAAACAAAATGGTGCCTTAAATGGTATTCCTACTGGGAAAAATTTTAAGAATGATAGAAAAAAATGTTCCTCCATTAACCTGAAAAATATCTTTAAAAAAAATTACAACAACAATAGGAAATACAATTACAACAACAATAAAATGAAATCCCTAAAATGGATTGGCCTATTTCCAACCAAATATCATCATTAGTGATCCCCATTTATCCCCAGATCAATTCACTCTTATATTTACATTCAATTTTTGTAGGTTAAGAGAAAGTTGTTTATGACTCTCCTCACTACTCTCATAGAAGACCTTTAGAAACACCCCCAAAAAAAAAAACAAATGCAAAACCTATTACATTCAAATGCAACCAACCCATCTATCCATCACTGAGCTCATATATATATGAACTTAAAAAGTCAATAAACCTCTCAAACTAAGCAATCCAACCAACCAACCAACCAACTAACCATTCAACCAGAATGATTACCAGAACCAAAAGGTAGATAAACTGAAAGTCATAAGACCGACCGCCCGGTCTGTAAGTCAGCCAGCAAAAGTCTATTTTTCCATATGCCATCACAAAAAAAGAGCCATAAAATAATTCTAAGCAAAGAAATGCAAAAATGGCAAATTTAAACCAACTATAAACTTTAGCCATTCAAATCGATAGCCTTAAACGAGAAGTACCAAGAAAATAACAAAATGTTTTCAAATTGAACATAAAGTTGCAGGAAACATAACTATGGAAAGTAACTAAAACGATTTAGCTTAGAAAACTTAAATAGGCTTAGGCAGAAATAAGCTGTATAGACTGGAGTAATTGATGGTAATAAAGGGATAAGGATAACGATATACGGTGAAGTAAATGTTTGTAAAATTTAATTTCTGAAGAAAGTTTTTTTTTTTCAAAATTTTATTTTTATAGATTTTTGTATTTCTACTATCCAATTTTTGGAAAACTTTGGTTTCCATAGAAAATTTTATTTCTAAGGGATATTTACACGAAAATTTGTAAAACTGTTTCTAAAATTTTATTTCTATACACACAAAAAAAAAGTTGAAAAGTCTTCAATCACAGAAATGATAGTATCAAACTAAAAAAAATAATTGAAAGTCAATAAAAAAATTAATTGCTACTTTTTTAATTTTTGTTTCAATTAAAAACAAATTTTGAATAAATTAAATTTTGAATTGAATATTTTTTAAAACTCAATTAAAACTTTAATTGGAAATTTTTTTCTGTGTAGACTTGTCTTTAAGTTTTATTTCTATAGGCCTCCTTTAAGTTTTATTTATATAAAAAACTATTGTAAAATTTTATTTCTATAGATTTTTTGGTAAAACTTCAACTCTATTGCCAATTTCTGCAACATTTTGTTTCTATGGACATTTTTTTTCAAAATTGAAGTTCTATATATAATTTTTGTGAGTAAATAAAATATTAAAAAAAAAATTTTGTAAATAAAATATATAACAATAAATCTATAGAAAACATTTGGAAAACTTTGTCTGCAAATAAATTTTATTTCTATTAAAATTTTGGCAAAATTTCATTTCTATAAAACAGAAAAGAAAGAAAGCAAAGATTCGAAGATTTTTGTCAAATTTAATGTCCAGAGAAAATGTTTGTTAGTAAAGAACTTTTTTTGGAAAATTTTATTTTTATAAAAAAATGTTTGCAAAATTTTATTTCTAATACAAATTTAGAGAAAAGAAAATATTAGCAGAACTTCGTTTCTGTCTAAGATTTTTGTCAAATTTAATGGCCAGGGAACTGTTTTCACAAAATTTTTTGTCTGTCAATAAATGTTTTGAAAATTTTATTTTTATAAAAAATGTTTGCAATTTTTTTTCCTAATAAAAATGTTTACAAAATGTTATTTCTAGAGAAAAGCAAATATTAGCAAAACTTCGTTTCTAAATATATTTTTTGTGAGTTAATAAAATATTAAACAAAAAATTTTGTAAATAAAATATATAAAAAAATCTATAGAAAAATATGGCAAAATTTTATTTCTCCAGAAATTTTTCGAAAACTATAGAAAACATTTGGAAAACTTTGTCTGCAAATAAATTTTAATTCTAGTAAACATTTTGGCAAAATTTCATTTCTATAAAACAGAAAAGAAAGAAAGCAATGATTCGAAGATTTTTGTCAAATTAAATGTCCAGAGAAAATGTTTACAAAATGTTTGTATCTAAATAACTTTTTTGGAAAATTTTATTTTTATAAAAAAATGTTTGCAAAATTTTATTTCTAATACAAATTTAGAGAAAAGAAAATATTAGCAAAATTCCATCGAAGATTTTTTGCCAAATTTAATGACCAGAGAAAATTTTTACAAAATTTTTGTCTGTAAATAAATGTTTTGAAAATTTTATTTTTATAAAAAAATTTTGCAATTTTTTTTCTAATAACAAGTTTTGCCAAATTTCATTTTTAGAGAAAAGAAAATATTAGCAAAACTTAGTTTCCGTCGAAAAATTTTGTCAAATTTAATATCCAGAAAAATTTTTTACAAAGATTTTGTCTGTAAAAAATGTTTGCAACATTTTATTTCTAATAAAAATTTTGACAAAACTTCAAATCTAGAGAAAAGAAGATATTAGCAAACCTTCCATCGAAGATTTTTGTCAAATTTAATGACCAGAGTAAATTTTTCAAAAAATTTTTGTCCGTAAATAAATGTTTCGAAAATTTTATTAAAAAAAATTTGGAAATTTTTTTCTAACGAAATTTTTGCAATATTTCATTTCTAGAGAAAAGAAAATATTAGCAAAACATCCATCGAAAATTTTGTGTCAAATTTAATGACCAGAGAAAATTTTTACGAAATTTTTGTCTGTAAATAAATGTTTTGAAAATTTTATTTTTATAAAAAAATTTTTGCAAATTATTTTTCTAATAAAAATTTTTGCAAAATTTCATTTCGTTTTCGTCAAAGATTTTTGGCCAAAATTAATGCCAGAGAAAATTTTGAAATTTTGTTTGTTGTTTGTCAAAAATCAATTCTAAAGAAAGTGTTTATAAATATTAGTTAAAAATTTTGTTTTTAAAAATTTTGTTTTAACTAATATTTTGGAAAATTTGTTTTATAAAAGATTTTTTATTTTTAAATTTAATTTGCAAAATTTTATCTCGGTAGAAAATGTTTGCAAAACATTTTGTGAAAATAAACATTTTGAAAATAATATTTGTAAGGAAATACGCGCAAAATTTAATTTTTAAAGGAAATCTTTGCAAAATTTTATTTCTAAAAAAATTTTGGATTTATTTTTGCCAAATTTTGTACTTAACTAAAATATTTGCAACAATTTGTGAATACCCATTTTTGTTAATTTTGTTTTAGTGTTTATTAAATTTTATTTCTATACTCAAATTTTCTAAAAAAATTTTGGATTTATTTCATAAGAAAATTTTTGCCAAATTTTGTACTTAACTAAAATATTTGCAACAATTTGTGAATACTCATTTTTGTTAATTTTGTTTTAGTGTTTAAATTTTATTTCTATACTCAATATTTGCAAAAATTTTGTTCCCAAGAAAATATTTGCAAAATTTTGTGAATATAATTTTTCTAAAATTTCATTTGAACAAAAAATGGTTGCAAACTGTTTTTTTTTTTTTTTCCTGTAGACATGTTTTGCAAAATTTTGAGATTCATTTTTTTAAATAAAATCTTCGAATAGTTAGACGTTAAAAAATATTTTTTGTAAGGAAAATATTTGTAAAATTTTATTTCTATAGAAAAAAAATTACAAAATTTTATTTTCCATAGCCAAAATTCGCAAAAGTTTATCTCTATACCAATTTTTGTACAACTTTATTTCTATAACCAATATTTGTAAGATTTTATTACAATAGCAAATGTTTGTAAAATTTATTTCCCTAGCAAAAGTTTTACAACATTATATTTCTAGAGAAAATTGTGAAAATTAAGCTTGAAAATAAAATATTTGCACATTTTTATTTGCAATTCAAATATTTTCAAATTTTTGTTTGTAAATAAAATGTTTTTTTTTGTATAGAAAAAAAAATAAAGAAATCTTATTGATATAGATTTTTGTAAAATTTTATTTCTAAAAAAAATTTTTTGCAAAATGTTTTCCAAAATTTTATTTCTATAAAAAAATATTGCAAAATTTTATTTCTACAGATTTTTTTTAGATAACACCATAATAAAAAAAAACGTACTGTAGGCTAATTTGTACAGCAACAGTCTCGAATGCGCATCATTTGGTTAAAAAAAAAAATATTGTGCTAAAGAAAATATTTGAAAATCTTTGTTTCCTTTGAATATTATTGTTATCACAAAAATGTTATTGCAAAAACTGAAAAACAGGATTTTGTTTTTAAATAAAATCTTCGAACATTTTGTTGTAAAAAAATAATTATTATTTTTGTAAGGAAAACAATTGCAAAATTGTATTTCTATACAAACATTTTCCCAAAAATTTTATTTCTATACAAAAAAATTATTTCTATACAAAAAATTTCTCCAAAATTTTATTTCTCTACAAAATTTTTCCAAAATCTTCTGTTTCTATAAAAAAAAATTATTTTCCATAGCTAATATTTCCAAAAGTTTATCTCTATAACAAATATTTGCAAAATTTTTTTACTATACAAAATTTTTGCAAAATTTATTTCCTTAGTAAAAGGTTTACAATATTATATTTATAGACAAAAACTATGAAAATTTTGTTTGTAAATAAAATATTTGCACATTTTTATTTGCAAGTAAAATACCTTCAAATTTTTGTTTGCACATAAAATGTTTTAAAAATGTTTAAAAAAAATTTTAGAAAATATTGGAAAATCTTTATTGATATAGAACATTTTTGTGAAATTTTATTTCTAAAGAAAATTTTTGCAAAAAAAAATTTTTGTAAATATTGCAAAATTTAATTTCTATAGAAATTTTTTGCAAAATGATTTTTCTGTACAAGGTTTGCTAAATTTTATCTCCATAGTCAAATTTAATCTTTATAAACAATTTTTATTTTTTGTTTTATAGAATTTTTTGAAAAAAATTATTTGATTATTATATTTATTATTTCTATTTATCTTATGTAAATAACATTATTCTTTCGATAACTTACCGTTTTTCTACCACCATTACAACTGCTGCTATTCGACGTAGTCGATGTTTGTGATGTTGACATATCACCATCCATGACTGATGTTGGCAGGGTTGTCATACCGTCCTCATTGAATTGTGATAATGATGATTGACTTGATTCGGAGGCAATCAGCGCTGCTGAGGCCACACTTCCTGCCGATTGTGTCGTTACACCATTTGCCGAAGGCGATGTAGCACTTCGCTCAAATTCTGTAGGCATTTCAAATGCCTTTACTTTTCAAATATAGTCGAGTCGAGTATACGATGAGGATGAAGGAAGTTGACCTTAAAGGATATGATTTTGACCTCACCACTGTATTGAGGTGCGGCACTAGACAGGAGTACTTCCTGTACTTATGACGAACAAACAAAAAATAGTCGTTTTCTTTTATATATAAATTCGTTGCTTTCTTTTCTTAACTTTTCAGGGATAGAGGCTGTTTAAGGGATGGATGGTTGGTTGGTTAAGCGATGGTTAAAAAACAGCCTCTCGTTTTTAAGCCTTCGGAATGGGGCTCCCTTTTGTCGTTATTCTAAATAAACTTTGGTACGGATTTCGTAGTATTTCTTGTGGATAGATTTGAAACATTTTACAATGGCATTTTCTATTCAAATTTGAATATGAAAATTTCTCAAACACTGACAAGGTCACATTGAATTGGATAGTAGATGTAGTTGTGCGACAGCAGCTTTAAATGCAGTGTAATAGAGTTGTTGTTTGAGTTCGTGCTAGTAGGGTCAGCACCCACACATTTACTAAATACAAATGTTTGGTTTTTTTTTTGATTTTTAAATTTTTTGGGGCTTATTGGTTATTGTCGTATTTCTTTGAGAGTTGTATATCTGAAAGTGGAGAAAGAAATAAAAAAAAAACATTAATTAAGATCTTTATGCTTTTTAAAAAATTAAAAAAAAAAACACACACACATATTTTATAATGGTCATAAAATATTTATTTTTAAATCTACAAAAAGTGTGTTTTCGTTTGTCATGTGTGGGTGGAAATAGAGTTGGAGGCCTATTGATATTCGATTGAAATGAAGGTGTTAAATTTTATGGATAACCTACGATTTTTTTTTATTGGTTTTAGGGTTGGCTTATGTTGCCGCCGTACAAAAAGGCGACAAATTATGGGCGATTAAAATGCCATTTGGAAAAAGAGTTATGATCTTATGATATTTATTGATGTTGAGAAATTTTAAAATTGAGATGAAAATTACAAAACAAAGCGTTCGTTTTACATAATACAAAAAATAACATCGATTAAGATTTTCACAAATTCTTTTTCCTCATATATTATCCGATCTAATTTAAAAATGGGTATTAGAAATTATTGACAATAGTGGTTTAGCTTTCACATATATTTATAGCCCTATTTTCGAAATTACTAGGGGTGATTTAAGCTACGATATAGGCAAGGCGATTTTCTACTTTACTCACTTGTTTCAATTTTGATTTTAATGTACTATTATAATTTTATCATTTTTATTAGAGATACCTAAAAATAAAATTCTCTTCTATTTCGAAACCAAAATTCCATTACATCCCCCTAGTCGTATTATTCCAAATTCTAAAAAAAAAATCTCCATCTTCTTCATTTCATAACTATAAGATCCAGGAACTCCATTTGATTCCAATGCTTAAATAAACTGACCTATAGCTCTTTGGCATTTAGAAATCAACAAAGAGAAAATAAAAACGAAAAAAAAAGAAAAATTCCTATTTAACTAAATTCCAGATCTGAATAGTCACAAAGAAACTGGCAGCAGCCATCAACTGTAATCTCCGGATCTTGGTCAATGCTATTATTTTCATCATCACACTAACAAAACGCATCGGACTTAGGCCCAAGAACTTTTGACATGGTTTGTGTCATCACACACTCCAGCATTATTTGCTATGGCAAATAAAATAAAAAAATAAAAAAAAAACACACACACAAAAACTCAACAATATATAAAAACGTCTGACAATCAAACACTTTAGTTTTATGGCCCCCTCTTGGAGCTTGTTTGAAATGAAGAAAAATTGCCATGGAGAAATTTCTGCACGATGTAAGTGGAATAAAAGGGTCATTTAAAGTTAATTCTTTTAGGCAGTTTGATTTTTTTCTTTCTTTTAAATGCATGCTCCACATACGCATGAAGAGGCGGCCTAAAGCATAGGACAAGGCTTCTAAAAGTGATAGAAGTATGTACGTAGAGGCAATTTAAGTTTTTCAGATACTGGGAAAAGAGGAAACTAACCACTTCACATGGGGACAGATAAGCCTCGGGGAAAAAATAATAAAAAAATTATATTTAAATTTATATTTATATTTATATTTATATTTATATTTATATTTATATTTATATTTATATTTATATTTATATTTATATTTATATTTATATTTATATTTATATTTATATTTATATTTAAATTTATATTTATATTTATATTTATATTTATATTTATATTTATATTTATATTTATATTTATATTTATATTTATATTTATATTTATATTTTATATTTATATTTATATTTATATTTATATTTATATTTATATTTATATTTATATTTATATTTATATTTATATTTATATTTATATTTATATTTATATTTATATTTATATTTATATTTATATTTATATTTATATTTATATTTATATTTATATTTATATTTATATTTATATTTATATTTATATTTATATTTATATTTATATTTATATTTATATTTATATTTATATTTATATTTATATTTATATTTATATTTATATTTATATTTATATTTATATTTATATTTATATTTATATTTATATTTATATTTATATTTATATTTATATTTATATTTATATTTATATTTATATTTATATTTATATTTATATTTATATTTATATTTATATTTATATTTATATTTATATTTATATTTATATTTATATTTATATTTATATTTATATTTATATTTATATTTATATTTATATTTATATTTATATTTATATTTATATTTATATTTATATTTATATTTATATTTATATTTATATTTATATTTATATTTATATTTATATTTATATTTATATTTATATTTATATTTATATTTATATTTATATTTATATTTATATTTATATTTATATTTATATTTATATTTATATTTATATTTATATTTATATTTATATATTTATTTATATTTATATTTATATTTATATTTATATTTATATTTATATTTATATTTATATTTATATTTATATTTATATTTATATTTATATTTATATTTATATTTATATTTATATTTATATTTATATTTATATTTATATTTATATTTATATTTATATTTATATTTATATTTATATTTATATTTATATTTATATTTATATTTATATTTATATTTATATTTATATTTATATTTATATTTATATTTATATTTATATTTATATTTATATTTATATTTATATTTATATTTATATTTATAATTATATTTATATTTATATTTATATTTATATTTATATTTATATTTATATTTATATTTATATTTATATTTATATTTATATTTATATTTATATTTATATTTATATTTTATATTTATATGTATATTTATATTTATATTTATATTTATATTTATATTTATATATATATATATTTATATTTATATTTATATTTATATTTATATTTATATTTATATTTATATTTATATTTATATTTATATTTATATTTATATTTATATTTATATTTATATTTATATTTATATTTATATTTATATTTATATTTATATTTATATTTATATTTATATTTATATTTATATTTATATTTATATTTATATTTATATTTATATTTATATTTATATTTATATTTATATTTATATTTATATTTATATTTATATTTATATTTATATTTATATTTATATTTATATTTATATTTATATTTATATTTATATTTATATTTATATTTATATTTATATTTATATTTATATTTATATTTATATTTATATTTATATTTATATTTATATTTATATTTATATTTATATTTATATTTATATTTATATTTATATTTATATTTATATTTATATTTATATTTATATTTATATTTATATTTATATTTATATTTATATTTATATTTATATTTATATTTATATTTATATTCACGTTAATTAGATTTTGAAATTCATTCAAATTAGTTAGAAAAAGAGTAAAAAAGAAAATCTCTATAAATTATTAATTAAATTAATATAACATTAAATTAATATAAAATAATGAATACAAATTTACTAATTTATTTATTTTATTTTAATAAAAAAATTGAAATAAATACATTATATATTTTTTTTTTATAATTATAAGCGCTAAGCACGTCCGTCCGTCCGTCCGTCCGTCTGTTCAAATCACGCTAACTTCCGAACGAAATAAGCTATCGACTTGCAACTTGGCACTAGTAGTTTTTATTGATGTAGGTCGGATGGTACTGCAAATGGGCCATATCGATTCATTTTTACGTATAGCCCCCATATAAACGGACCCCCAGATTTGGCTTGCGGAGCCTCTAAGAGAAGCACATTTCATCCGATTCGGCTGGAATTTGGTACATGATGTTGGTATATGGTCTCTAACAAACATGCAAAAATTGATCCACAACGGTCCATAATTATATATAGCCCCCATATAAAACGATCCCCAGATTTTGCTTGCGGAGCCTCTAAAAGAAGCAAATTTCATCCGATTCGGTTGAAATTTGGTACATGATGTTGGTATATGGCCAGAATTGGTCCATATCGGTCCATAATTATATATAGCCCCCCATATAAACCGATCCGCAGATTTGACCTCCGGAGCCTCTTGAAGGAGCCAAATTCATCCGATCCGGTTGAAATTTGGTTCATTGTAGCCTCCAAATAAACCGATCCACAATCACAGAAAAATCATGATTGCCACTCGAGCCAAAAATAATCTACCAAAATTTTATTGCAATAGAAAATTTTGTCAAAATTTTATATTTCTATAGAAAATTTTGTCAAAACTTTATTTCTATAGAAAATTTTGTCAACATTGTATGTCTTTAGGAAATTTTGTCAAA
Source organism: Haematobia irritans (assembly GCF_050003625.1). Taxonomy (NCBI): domain Eukaryota; kingdom Metazoa; phylum Arthropoda; class Insecta; order Diptera; family Muscidae; genus Haematobia; species Haematobia irritans. The sequence goes on from NC_134397.1 coordinate 19,081,190, forward strand.
ATATAATTTCTAAACAAAATTTTGTCAAAAAAATGTTGTCAAAATTTTATTTCTATAGAAAATTTTGTCAATTTTGTCATACCCAGCAAAAAAAAATTGGAAATTATTCCAAAGGCACAACTTTAAAAGCACTTCCAAGAGATGTAGTCCCAAAGATGTTCGTTATTTCAACTACACAGGAAGTTCTTTTAATTCAATTAATTATAACTCGCATTTTTCTTATTTTTAATGGGAAAATTTATTTTTTTTTTATTTCAGAAAGGTTAAAAATATAGTAAGCTTTAATAAAATGGTACAAATTATTGAAATTTTTAAGTTTTTAATTCTTTGTGATGGGCTAAATTTGTCGAAAAAAATCTTTTAATTCAAACGTTTCGGACAAGGGTTAGAGTGCCTTAAAAATTGTAAAAAATTATAAGAATTATTTGTCAAAATATGACAACATTTTTTAATTCACATCCAAAACACTGAATTTGAATCACAGAGTAAGAGTGATGCAAATTCAGTGCAACGGCTGTTTAAATGGTGGACATCCGTCCTATGACAAGCCCGTGTTGAATTCGTCGATTCTGCGCCGATTTTGCCCTACTTCCGGATCCAAAAAGAACATTTTCACTATTTTTTTAGCGACGCACTTTTTACTGGGATAATCTTTGCCTGGCCGAACTTACGGCCGTACATACTTGTTTTATATTAATTTAAGTAAAAAAAGAAAATCTCAATAAATTAAATTAAGGTTAGTCTAAGCTGGCATTGTAATGGTTTTCTCCAAATTTTATTTAAAATTAATATAACATTAAATTAATATAAAATAATCAATAAAAAAATTAATAATTTATTAATTTTTATTTTTGAGATTAAAACAATTAAAAAATAGAAATTAATAAATTAGTAGTATTTTTATTCATTATTCTATTTTAATTTAATGTTATATTATTTTTAAATAAAATTTGGAGGAAAACGTTATATTGATAGCTTTGACTAACCTTAATTTAATTTATTGAGATTTTCTTTTGTTTACTAGTTTCTAATTTATTTATTTCTATTTGTTTTTATTATTTTAATAAAACCTAGAAATGGATACATTCGAAATGTAATAAATATTTATTTAAATATATAAATTTCATTATATCGGCCGCTTTGCCTAATCTTAATTTAAATTATAATTTAGTGAGATTTTATTTTTTTTTAGATTTCTAATTTTTTTTAATTTTTTTTAATTTTTTAACAATTTTTTTTTAACAAAAAAAATAGAAATAAATACATTAATTTTTTTTTAAATAATTTTATATTAAATTAATTTTTTATTTTTTTTTAACAAAAAAAATTAAATAAATTTCTAGTTTTTTTTTTTACAAAAAAAAAACAAAAAGAATAGATATAAATACATTCAATTTTTTTTTATAATTTTATATTATATTAATTTTTAACATAATTGAATGGAAAAATATCAACTGGTCACTGTGACTAACCAAGCTTAATTTATTAAAATTTTCTTTTTTCTTGTTTTCTATCTCACTAGCGGCTACACATTCTTCTATTCCCAACTGTATTAAAAAGCCTTTAAATTTTAAATAAACTACAACTGTGCCTCTAAAACGAAATTATGGTGTACTTTCATTCTAGTACCCATCAACGTCATCATGGTCAATTGCACACAAAAATGGAAGAGAAGGAGCAAAACAAAAATGCAGTTCAATTGGCCTAACATGGACCGCATTTCAGGTCACATTCATATTAAAGTATTCGCCTGCATCAGTTTAATAGTAATATAATTTAATAATTTTCAATTTTGCACTTATTTTAAAGCGGTATACAATACCCATATAATAAATGAATGGATGCTGGAGGAGTAGTCATCATACTCGTAATCATCGTCATGTACTATATGGGTACTATGCCCATCATGTCGTTGCCAAAGATGTATTGAAAGAAAATGTTAATTGAAATATTTATTATACGTCAAAAATCGCAAACAAAAAAGAGGGTCGTCATAGACAGACACACTGAATTGTCTTGGACGACGAACAAATCACTTATATGTGTTCCCTCCTCCTCTTCCTCTATGTACGTATGGACATTTGAAGAGGTATTAATTTTGTGGCTCCACTTGGATGATTATTTTGAGAGCCATCTAGTCAGCTTTGTAGCTGGACTTACAGACTTTAAGTGTCTTCTATTAAATGATATCTACTAATTATAGGAGTATTTTTATCCGGTTCATGTTATACCTACCTTCAGACTCTTCTCCGCTTCCTCATATTTTCATTTCCCCGCCAGGCTCTATGATATCTCTTGGCGAGGAATCTTCTTTATTGGCATTGAGAGAAGCTAAACTATCTAACATGGAATATGTACATATATATAATTGTAGAGGTTCTTTTACTTCCATGATTGCTGTATTTGCTATCGTGTTAATTGTTATGCTACGATTTTCTAGTCTAACCAATTTTAACATTCCCCTCTTTAGGAAAAACTTTTAACTTGAAATCATATCTGGGGTAGTTGAAGGTTTTTTTTGTAAAGAATTTTCTTTCTATGGCAAATTCTATTGCAAATAGTTTGGCACCATGGAAAATTGTAGACGTATCACTACAGAGAGGAAATAAATAAAATACCAACAAGAACATAAATTTTTAAATAGTGTCACCATATATGGGGGGAAAACAACGGATTTCATGGATCCTAAGTGTATGCCAGTAAAGTTCTTTGAACTATGTAATTTAGATTAGGTTTAGTGGCAACCTGTTGCTTCAAGCTCACTTAGACTATTCAGTTCATTGTGATACCACATTGGTGAATTTCTCCCTTATCACAGTTTACTGTCCGGTTCCATGTATAGCTCAATGGCAAAGTACTTCCTTTTTATAGCCGTGTCAGAAAGGCATTTAGTCAAAATATTATCACTCAAAAATGTCACCATTTTTGAGTGAGAGAGAAAAAAAAAACATTTTGGTGTTCAGTCGAAACTGGGTTTGAACCCAGGACCCTTTGTATCTATGTAGACCATGCTAACCATTGCATCACGGCGGCTTTCTTAAATATACGTTTAAATAAATTTAAAATATTAAAGAATACTAAATAAATATAAATCACAATGCTTATCAAATATAATTGAACATTTTTTTTTGCGAATATTAGATACCAGTTTATTTTGAATTTTGTGAGTGTACGCAAATTGATATAACCGAAATTTTGTGAGCCGATATCTTGCCCGCTATACTTATTTTAAACTCCATTTCAAATATCCGTGTGTGCAGACTGAATTAACGAATTTTTAATGTAATTAACAATCATAGTAATTTTCATTAACTATTTTTTTGCACATATTGCTAAAATTTTTGTAAGCTAAAAAGTGTAAGTGTACGCGAATTGATATAACCGAAATTTTGAGAGCTTATTTTAAAAGTCATTTCAAATATTCCAATTTTTAATGTAAAACTAACCATCACTGTAATATTCATTAACTATTTTTTTTCCACGTAGTGATAACATTTTTGTCTTGTCCGCTATTCTTATTTAAAACTCCCATTTCTAATTTTCACTAACTTTTTTTTGCACATATTGCTAAAATTTTTGTCAGTGTAAGTGTACGCGAATTGATATAACCGAAATTGCTCGTTATTCTTTTTTTAAACTCCATTTGAAATATTCGTGGGTGCAGACTGAATTAACGAACGCGAAACTTTGAAACACTCAAAAAAGTCACTAGCATTATGTTACTGAGAGAAAAAAACTTTTTGGTGTTCAGTCGAAACTGGGATTGAACCCAGGACCATTTGTATGTCATACTAACCATTGTACCACGATGGCTCTCTTAAATGTACGTTTAAATCAATTTAAAACATGAAAGAACACAAAATAAATACAAATCACAATTCTTATCAAGTATAATTAAAATTTTTTTTTCCGAATATTATATACCAGTTTATTTTAAATTTTGTAAGTGTACGCAAATTGATATAACCGAAATTTTGTGAGCTGATATCTTGCCGCTATTCTTATTTTAAACTCCATATCAAATGTCTGTGTGTGCAGACTAAATTAACGCATTTTTAATGTAACACAAACCATCATTGTAATTTTTCACTAACTATTTTTTTTTGCACATATTGCTAAAATGTTTGTCAGTGTAAGGGTACGCGAATTGATATAACCGAAATTTTGAGAGCTGATATCTTGCTCGCTATTCTTATTTTAAATTCCATTTCAAAGATTCGTGTGTGCAGACTGAATTAACGAACGAGAAACTTTGAAACACTCAAAAAGTCATCAGCATTACTGAGAAAAAAAAACGTTTTGGTGTTCGGTCGAAACTCGGATTGAACCCAGGACCTTTTGTATGACATACTAACCATTGTACCACGATGGCTCCCTTAAATGTAGGTTTAAATCAATTTAAAACATGAAAGAATACAAAATAAATACAAATCACTATGCTTATCGAGTATAATTGAAAAATTTTGTGCGAATATTAGATACCAATTTATTTTAAATTTTGTGAGTGTACGCAAATTGATATAATCGAAATTTTGTGAGCTAATATTTTGCCCGCTATTCTTATTTTAAACTCCATATCAAATATCTGTGTGTGCAAACTAAATGAACGAATTTTTAATGTAAAACTAACCATCATTGTAATTTTCATTAACTATTTTTTTCCACGTAGTGATAACATTTTTGTCAGTGTAAGTGTACGCGAATTGATATAACCGAAATTTTGAGAGCTGATATTTTGGCCGTTATTCTTCTTTTAAAAGCCATTTCAAATATTCCAATTTTTAATGCAAAACTAACCATCATTGTAATTTTCACTAACTATTCTTTTCCACGTATTGATAATATTTTGGTCAGTGTAAGTGTACGCGAATTGATATTTGAAATTTTGAGAGCTAATATCTTGTCCGCTATTCTTATTTAAAACTCCCATTTGTCATATATTTGTGTGCAGACTAAATTAACGAATTTTTAATGTAACACAAACCATCATTGTAATTTTTCCCTGACTATTTTTTTTTTGACTAAATTAACGAATTTTTAATGTAACACAAACCATCATTGTAATTTTTCACTAACTATTTTTTTTTCACATATTGCTAAAATTTTTGTCAGTGTAAGGGTACGCGAATTGATATAACCGAAATTTTGAGAGCTGATATCTTGCCCGCTATTCTTATTTTAAACTCCATTTCAAATATTCGTGTGTGCAGACTGAATTAACGAACGAGAAACTTTGAAACACTCAAAATGTCATCAGCATTACTGAGAGAAAAAAAAACTTTTTGGTGTTCAGTCGAAACTGGGATTGAACCCAGGACCTTTTGTATGACATACTAACCATTGTACCACGATGACTCCCTTAAATGTACGTTTAAATCAATTTAAAACATGAAATAATACAAAATAAACACAAATCACAATGCTCATGAAGCATTAATAAAAATGTCTGTGCGAATATTAGATACCAATTTATTTTAAATTTTGTGAGTGTACGCGAATTGATATAACCGAAATTTTGCGAGCTGATATCTTGCCCGCTATTCTTATTTTAAGCTCTATATCAAATACCTGTGAGTGCAGACTAAATTAACGAATTTTTAATGTAAAACTAACCAACATTGTAATTTTCACCAGGGCTGTGGAGTCGAGCCAATTTTGCTCGACTCCGACTCCGACTCCAGCATTTTTCATCAGCTCGACTCCGACTCCGACTCCGGAGTCGACTCCGGGTAATATAACTAAATCTCATTTTAGTACCACTAATTTGTAGTTCTATTGAGGGGGTATATATGGGATATATATATGGATCGATATAAAGCATCGTATTTATTTTTGTGTCAAGAAAGGTCTTAATTTCGCATTTATACCAATTAAACTCTTTATTTCAAATTTAGGGCAATGTTTAATAAATAAAATAATGATATAAATACCCATCATAATATGAGAAGATACCGAGAGTATATGTATTTGTGGACGAAAATTATTATAAAGGGTTATATTCCCATATGCATGAATTTGAATCTGAATCGATTTAGACAAAATTGTATATACTTCTAGAAAATCTCTGTACCTAAAATTTTAAAATTTAAATCTAACGTTATGGGACGTAACAAAATTATAGCAAAAAATAAAAATGCAAAGAAAGTCTAAAGTCGGGCGCGCCGATTGTAACATACTCTGCACAACTTTGTATTTAGATCTACATTTTGATAAAATCTGAAATCAGACTTCTACAAAATCTCGTGCAATATTTGGGAAACATTCATAATTTTTTATATAGCAAAATTTGAGTCACTTTTACCAGTTTTCGACTTAGCAGTGAGTATCAGTAAGAAAAAAATTTGAGATATTTTGCTATATAAATAAAATTTTGACAAATTGTTTTATAGAAATAAAATTTTGAAAAAAATATAAATACATTTTGGAAAAATTTTTGTGTAGTAAATAAAAATAAAATTTTCTAAAGAAATAAAATGTTGCAAAATTTTCTATAGAAAGAAAATTTAGACTAAATTTTCTATAAAAATAAAATGTTGACTAAATTTTCTATCGACATAAAATGTTGTATAAATTTTGTATAAAAAAAATCTATAGTAACAAAATTTTGGCACAATTTTCTATAGAAAAAATTTTAAAAAATTATTAATAGAAATTTTGGAAAATTTTTTGTGTAAATAAAATTTTGCACAATTTTCTATAGAAGAAAAATTTTGGCTAAATTTTCTACATAAAAATATTTTTATACCCACCACCATAGAATGGTGACAGGGGTATAATAAGTTTGTCATGTCGAAGATGAGCTAGATCCGTCCAGGTTTTGATATAGCTCCCATATCAACCGATCGCCCGATTTGGGGTCTTGGGCTTATAAAAACCGTAGTTTTTATCCAATTTGCCAGAAATTGGAAACCTAGAGGTATTCTAGGGCTATAAGGAGGAGTGCTGAAAATGGTGATTATCGGACCATGTTTTAATCTTGAGCTTCTAGAATCCGTAGTTTTTATCCAATTTGTCTGAAATTGGAAATCTAGAGGTATTAAAGGACCATTACAAGGCGTGCCGAAGATGGTCATTATCGGACGAAGTTTTGATATAGTCCCCTTTTAGACCGATGTTACGAGTTTACTTCTTGGACTTCTACAATCCGTAGTTTTTATCCAATTTGCCTGAAATTGAAAATCTGGAGGTATTCTAGGACCATTAAGAGGTGTGCCGAATATATTGTGTATCGGTCCAGTTTTTGATATAGTCCCCTTATAAACCGGCCCTCCGTTTTGGGGTCTATATACTAGAACTACAATAGATGTGCTGAATACTGTACGTATCCTTCCATGTTTTTGGCGTAGCCCCATTAGTCCGATTGGACCACATAGACCCAAAAAATTATTGAAGTTGGTCCGATGGTCAGACCAAATGGAATTTTTCTGCAGAAATAACATTTGGACAAAAATTTCTATAGAAATAAAATTTTAACAAAATTTTCATAGAAATAAAATTTTAACAAATTTTTCATAGAAATAAAATTTTAACAAAATTTTGTATAGAAATAAGCTACTTAAAAAATTTTGGGATACAATATTATGCAAAAATTTTGTACAAATTTTAAGAAAAAATAAAATTTTGCGATAACTTTCTATAGAAAAAGATTTCTGCTAAATATGTAATAGAAATAAAATTTTGGCTAAATTTTTTACAGAAATTAAATTTTGGCTAAATTTTCAATAGAATTAAACTTTGGCTACATTTTCTATAGAAATTAAATTTTGGCTAAATTGAAATTTTGACTAAAATGAAATGTATTGAAATAAAATTTGGACCAAATTTTCTATAGAAATATAATATGGACAAAATTTCCGATAGAAATAGAATGAGGTCAAAATTTTATATAGAAATAAAATTTTGAAAAAATTTTCTTTCGAAGAAAAATTTTAGAAAAATTGTAACTTTTAAATTATATTAATTTAAATTAGAAAACTGGTCCCCTGGTACGAATTTTGGAAAAATTTGGTCCAAAATAAAAATTCGTAGTTGCAACGCTGGTATGGCCTCCATATAAACCGATTTCGGATATTGAGGGTACAGAAGGTGCATTTACCATAAATCTAAATTTGCCAGATATTACTTCTCGTAATCATAAAACAGTTGGTGTACTATAGATTTTAGATTTCAAATCAAGGTATTTTTTCTTAATTTTCTTGCACATTTACAGGATATGTTTATGATTCCTTTAAAACTCAAACAAAAATAGTTCTTATAAATCCGGAATCTGATAGGTAAAATCTTTGCATTTATTTTCGGGATGCGAACTGGTTAAACTGATCTGTCATCAAACCCCCATGAAATTTTCTAAGGAAATTAGTATATTTGATTCATGGTGGTGGATATTTATGATTCGGCCCGGGCGAACTTATTGCTGTATATACTTGTTTTATTTTTTATTTCCTATAGAAATAAATGTTGACATAGTTTTCTATAGAAAAAAATATTTCTATAGTAATAATATTTCGAATAATTTTTTTATATAAATTAAATTTTGACAAAACATTCCATACAAATACAATAGTGACAAAATTTTCTATAAAAAACAGTTTTGACAATTTTTTCTGTCATATGTGTGTAGGTATATAGCCTTAAAATAAAATTAAAAACAATAAATTCGAATTATTTCAAATAAATTGATATGGGGATTCAAATGGATCGATCCAGCCCATTTGCTAGTCTAACATTCTAGGAAACATAAAATGATAGCCGTAATTGGAAGTTGATTTTCATTTCAAATCATGGTGTACATTGATCGAATGCATAACGCATTGGAAACTAATTTGCGTAAAAACTTTTTTAGTTACAAAAATGTGAAGTGTTTTAAAAAATTTGGTTTAGCCGGAGTCGGAGTCGAGCAAAATTTTTACGACTCCGACTCCGACTCCAGCCAAATCTTCAGACTCCGACTCCAAGACTCCGACTCCGACTCCGACTCCACAGCCCTGATTTTCACTAACAATTTTTTTTGCAGATATTGATAACATTTTTGTTTGTGTAAGCAAATTGACTTAACAAATACTCCTATTGCAATGTCTTCTGTTTTAAATGCCACTATAGCTATATATGTGTGCAACCGAATTTTAGAGAATTTCAACTACACTGAAAGAAAAAAAAACAGTGAACCCACTAGGTACAACATTTTTTTGTTAATTTTAGAAAATTTTGATTATTTTTAGAAAATTTGAACTAAACAGACATCACACCGATATCACAAAATTACGAAAAAATGTTGCGACAAATTCAAGAAAATTTATTAGACATATTTAATTTTTTTCACTTGTTAAATTAGCTCGCATTTAAAATTGTAATTAATATAAGGAAAATTTTGTAGTTGTAAGGAAGCAATTGGATTTCAAAATTGCAAGAATGTCTTTGGTGTCATACGAAGTTCTTGATGGGCGCATTTGTAATAAAATTTACAAATTTATACAAATAATGAACTATTTTGTGAGAAGTACGAATTTAGTAAATTTTTATGGTTCATTTGTGTATAATTTTTTTCGGTTTTTTGTTAATTTAACTAACATACACAAAAAATATATATTAGAGTAAATGAAACTTTTTCCAAACATAATAATTCCGTGAACTAGGTTAGGTTAGGTGGCAGCCCGATGTATCAGGCTCACTTAGACTATTCAGTCCATTGTGATACCACATTGGTGAACTTCTCTCTTATCACTGAGTGCTGCCCGATTCCATGTTAAGCTCAATGACAAGGGACCTCCTTTTTATAGCCGAGTCCGAACGGCATTCCACATTGCAGTGAAACCACTTCGAGAAGCTTTGAATCTCTCAGAAATGTCAACTGCATTACTGAGGTGGGATAATCCAACGCTGAAAAATCTTTTTGGTGTTCGGTCGAAGCAGGAATCGAACCCACGACCTTATGTTACATACACAGGCGGGCATGCTAACCATTGCACCACGGTGGCTCCCATGTCGTGAACTAAAATAAAGTTAAATTGGCTTTAGTGAAATTTTTTTGAATGTAATTATAATCCGAGGGTTGCCTTATATATTTCGTAATTTGAAAAAAAAAAAAATAAAATTTGAATTTTATTTATTTTATTATTTAATTTGAATAAAAAAAAATATAAATAAATAAATATCAATAATCGAAAATCGAAAATCGCTTTATTGTTATTCAAAATAATCCCCATTAAGATCTTTACAATTTTATATGCGTTTGAACCACTTGTCGATGCACTTTTGTCACTATGATTGAACGCATTAATCGCTTCTTCAGGTGTCGAAAAACTATGACCTCTCATTTAATTTTGTACAGACGGGAATACAAAGAAGTCATTCGGTGCCAAGTCAGGACTGTACGGCGGATGATCCACCACATGGAGAAAAATAATTTTCTCCGGTTCAAAATATTCTTTTTAAACTTTTCCGTTTGCTTGTTTATTTTTCTAGGGTAAATGATTGTTTTTTTGTAAAATTGCGTTCCTCAGAAAAAAGAAACCTCTTCTTTCAGTGTACTAATTGATAAAGCAGAGCTCTAAGAGGGAAGAAGTTTTCGTTCTTGTATTTCATTGCATACTGCAAGCAATTTGCGTGTGTGCTTCTGATTAAGACAAAATTATTAATGACAAAATTATTAAAATGATTAAGACTTTAATATTTTTGTTTTAATAAATTTTACTCCAAAGTTACTTTAATAATCTAGAGATTAGGCCACTTAAAATATTTTATTATATTTTTTTTTTTAATAAAACAATTGATTCCATTTGCATACAAAACCCCATAGAATATATGAAGTACATTCCTTTACCATTTTCCTTCAAATTTTTTAGGTAAATTAAAACCATAATAATACAAATCATGTACTACTTAAGCTTTCCCAAAAATAGCTATTCATTTATCTTGCATATTTATCTGATTTTCAATATATAGACTGTTTGACTATCCGTCTTTTTTTCACTAGTTCTTTCACTTCCATTGTCCATCTGTTTTCGTACCATTAATTTACGGAGTTAAGTTAATAACAATAAACATAAAACAATTTCCTACAAAAATTTATGATAATTTTTTGTTAACACAAAAAGAAGGCAACACAAAAGCCGTTGTCTGTAATGTAAACATAAAATAAAGCTGCTTGCAGATAACATCTATGAAAGTCTTTATAAAAACGTATAAATTTAATTGTCATTAAAGTGGAAACCAAAAAAAGAGCACGAACAAATGAATGAATTTAGATTTAGACTTTAAATGGAGATTTTGATTTCATTCACAAAACAAAAAAATATTTTTTTTAATCCAAAACATGTATTTTGACAGATAAGACAATAAAAAACAAACACAGAGAATTTTTATTTAGATCGAAAAAAAATGCAATATCTATATCAATAGGCCGTCGAAAGAAAAACGAACGATTTTTTAAGTCAAATATTTTTTGTTTTCATAAAATTGCCCATAAATAGTTTTCATATACAGTAAGTCATTTTTTTAAGTCCCTTTTTGTTTTTTCTTAAGATGACTGTTCCACACAATTCAAGAGTGGGAGTTTTTTCTCTTCGTCATGATTGGTCATTTGCATTACAAATTTCGCCCAATGATTTAAAAAGAAAAAAAAAAGCTACAAAATGACTTATCTCTGTTGAACTTTAATTCCTTTAAATGGTCCAAGACATTTAGATCCGTTTCGTTTGACAGCACTATTAGCTCTAAAAGCCTCTGGTAAGACAATCCAACTCACGCAAAATGTAAACAAAATAAATTCATTTTGTGACATTTGCATAATTTCAATTTTATTTGAATGAATTAACAATTTTTGCCAACTTTATGAATTAAGACTACAGAACTACGGTACAATATAAGAATAATAAAATATAGAACGAAATAATTTGGATGGAAAGAGCTGTCTGAAACGTGGATCAATATTGACCGTTTAATTTAATTTAATTTAAATTTAAAGTTTTATATTTAAAATTTAAACTATAAAATTTAATATTTAAAATTTAAAACATTTAAAATTAAAATTTTAAAATTTATACATTTAAAATTTAAACTCTAAAATTTAAAATTCAAAAATTTAAAATTTAAAATTTAAAAATTAAAATTTTATATTTAAAATTTAACATTTAAAATTTAATATTTAAGATTTAAAAATTAAAATTTAACAAGTATATACGGCCGTAAGTTCGGCCAGGCCTAATCTTATGTACCCTCCACCATGGATTGCATACACACAAAAAAAAAGTTTTGATAACTTTTTCTATAGAAATAAAATTTTGACAAAATTATCTATAGTAATAAAATTTTGACAAAAATTTTCAATAGCAATAAAATTTTGACGAAATTTTCATAGAAATAACATTTCGTAGAAATAAATTTTTAACGAAATTTTGTATAGCAATAAATTTTTGACAAAATTTTCTATAGAATTAAAATTTTGACAAAATTTTCTATAGAAATAAAATTTTGACAAAAATTTTCTATAGCAATAAAGCTTTGACAAAACTTTCTATAGTATTAAAATTTTTACAAAATTTTCTATAGCAATAACATTTTGACAACTTTTTCTATAGTAATAAAATTGTGACAAAACTTTTCTATAGCAATAAAATTTTGACAAAACTTTTCTATAGCAATAATATTTTGACAAAATTTTCATAGAAATAACATTTTGAAAATTTTCCATACAAATAAAATTTTGACAACATTTTCTATAGTAAATTTTTCACGAAATTTTGTTTAGCAATAAATTTTTGACAAAATTTTCTATAGAAATAAAATTTTGACAAAATTTTCCATAGTAATAAAATTTTAACAAAATTTTCTATAGAAATAAAATTTTGACAAAATTTTCTATAGCAATAAATTTTTTGACAAATTTTCTATAGTAATAAAATGTTGACAAAATTTTCGAGAGCAATAAAATTTTGACAAAATTTCCTATAGAAATAAAATTTTGACAAAATTTTGTATAGCAATAAATTCTTGACAAAATTTTCTATAGAAATACAATTTTGACAAAATTTTCTATAGAAATTAAATTTTGACAAAATTTTCTATATAAAAATAAAAGTTTGACAAAATTTTCTACAGAAATAAAATTTGGACAAAATTTTGTATAGCAATAAATTCTTGACAAAATTTCCTATAAAAATAAAATTTGGACAAAATTTTGTATAGCAATAAATTCTTGACAAAATTTCCTATAAAAATAAAATTTTGATAAAAATTTTCTATAGAAATAAAATTTTGACAACATTTTCTATAGCAATAAAATTTTGACAAAATTTTCTATAGTAACAAAACTTTGACAACATTTTCTATAGTAATAAAATTTTGACAAAATTTTGGCAAAATTTTCTACAGAAATAAAATGTTGACAAAATTTTGTATAGCAATAAATTCTTGACAAAATTTTCTATAGCAATAAAATTTAGACAAATTTTCTATAGTAATAAAATTTTCACAAAAATTTTCTATAGCAATAAAATTTTGACAAATTTGCTATAGTAGTAAAATTTTGACAAAATTTTCTATAGTAATAAAATTTTGATAAAAATTTTCTATAGCAATAAAATTTTGACAAAATTTTCTATAATAATAAAATTTTGACAAAATTTTCTATAGAAATAAAATTTTGACAAAATTTTCTATAGTAATAAAATTTTGACAAATTTTCCATACACATAAAATTTTGACAAAAATTTTCTATAGCAATAAAATTTTGACAAAATTTTCTATATAAATAAAATTTTGAAAAAATTTGGTATACCAATAAATTCTTGACAAAATTTCCTATAGAAATAAAATTTTGACAAAATTTTCTATAGAAATTAAATTTTGACAAAGTTTTCTATATAAAAATAAAAGTTTGACAAAATTTTTTACAGAAATAAAATTTTGTATAGCAATAAATTCTTGACAAAATTTTCTATAGTAATAAAATTTTGACAAAATTTCCTATAAAAATAAAATTTTGACAAAATTTTCTATAGTAATAAAATTTTGACAAAATTTTCTATAGTAGTAAAATTTTGGCAAAATTTTCTACAGAAATAAAATTTTGACAATTATTTTTGGCGATATGGACCAATTTTTGTGTGATTGGGGATCGTATGGTTGTTAGCGGCCATATACTAGCACAATGTACAACATTTCAACCGTATCGGATGAATTTTGCTCCTCCAAGATGCTGGGGATCAGTTTATATGGGGGCTATATATAGTTATGGACCGATATCAACCAATTTTTGCATGGTTATTAGAGACCATATTCTAACATCACGTATCAAATTTCAACGGTATCGGATGAAATTTGCTTCTCGAAGAAGCTCCGCAGCCAAATCTGGGGTTCGGTTTATATGGGGGATATACGTAAAAGTGGTCCAATATGGCCCATTTGCAATACCATCTGACCTACATCAATAACAACTACTTATGCCAAGTTTCAAGTCGATAGCTTATTTCGTTCGGAAGTTAGCGTGACTTAAACAGACGGACGGACGGGCGGATTAGATTAGATTAGATCGACTCAGAATTTCACCCCGTCCCACAATAACAGATATATACGTTATGGGGTCTTAGAGCAAAATTTCGATGTGTTAAAGACGGAATGACAAAGGTAATATACCCCCATCCTGTGGTGGAGGGTATAAAAATGTTATGTTATTTCTATAGAAAATGTTCTCAAATTTTATTTCGATAGAAAATTTTGTCAAAATTTTATTTCTATAGTTTATTTTTCAAAAATGTTCATTAGTATTGAAAATTTTCTCAAAATTTAATGTCTATAGAAAATTTTCTCAAATTTTTATTTCTATTGAAAATTTTTTCACAATTTTAATTCTTCAGAAAATGTTCTCAAATTTTATTTCTATAGACAGTTTTGTCAACATTTTATGTCTATAGAAAATTTTGTCAAAAATTTATTTCTAAAGAAAATTTTGTCAAAAATTTATTTCTATAGAAAGTTTTGTCAAAATTTTATTTCCATAGAAAAGTTTGTCTAAAATTTATTTCTTATTGTTGTTTTTGATTTCAGCTTAAAACCATGCATTGACTAAACTACAAGTGTAGCTTAACCAACAGAGGAAAAGAATGTTTGTCAAATTTATTTGGGCAAAGTCCTATAGACTGCAAGATGGTTGGATGGACGCACGTTTCGGAAAAATGTATTTCTATAGAAAATTTTGTTAAAATTATATTTCTTGAGAAAATTTTCTAAAAGTTTTATTTATATAAAAAAATTTTGTCAAAAGATTATTTCTGTAGAAAATTTGAAAAAATTTTATTTCTATAGAAAATTTTCTCAATTTTTTTTTTATTGAAAGCTTTGTCAAAATTTTATTTCTATAGAACATTTTATCAAAAATTTATTTCTATAGAAAGTTTTGTGAAAATTTTATTTCCATAGAAATTTTAGGCAAAAATGTTATTTCTTATTGTTGTTTTTGATGTCAGTTTAAAAGCATGCATTGACTTATCTACAAGTGTAGCTTAACCAACAGAGGAAAAAAATATTTGTCAAATTTAATTTATTTCTATAGAAAATTTTGTCAAAATTTACTTTTATAGAAAATTTTGTCAAAATTTATTTAAAAAAAAAAAATTTTCAAAAATTTATTTTTACAGAAAATTTTGTCAAAATTATATTTCTATAGAAAATTTTCTGAAAGTTTTATTTCTATAAAAAAAAAACAAAAATTTTGTCAAAAGTATATTCTATAGAAAATTTGACAAAATTTTATTTCTATAGAAAATTTTTTCAAAATTTTATTTCTATAGAAAATTTTCTGAAAGTTTTATTTGTATAGAAAATGTTCTCAAATTTTATTTCTATTGAAAATTTTGTAAAATTTTATTTTTATAGAAAATTTTGTCAAAAGTTTCTTTCTAAAGAAAATTTGTTCAAAATTTATTTTTATAGAAAATTTTGTCAAAAACTTATTTCCATAGTTCATTTTGTTAAAATTATATTTCTATAGAAAAGTTTCTCAAAGTTTTATTTCTACAAAAAAAATGTTTTCAAAAGTTTATTTCTATAGAAAAGTTGATAAAATTTTATTTCTACAGAAATTTTTTTTTTTCAAATTTTATTTCTATGGAAAATGTTCCCAAATTTTATTTCTATTGAAAGTTTTGTCAAAATTTTATTTCTATAGAAAATTTTGTCAAAAGTTTATTTGTAAAGAAAATTTTTTTAAAATTGAAAAATTTTATTTCTATAGAAAATTTTGACAAAATTGTATTTCTTTAGAAAATTTTGACAAAATTTTATTTCATTAGAAAATTTTGTCAAAAATTTAATTTTATAGAAAATTTTGTCAACAATTTATTTCTATTGAAAGTTTTGTCAAAATTTTATTTCTATATAAAATTTTGTCAAAAGTTTATTTGTAAAGAAAATTTTGTTAAAATTTTATTGCTATGGAAAATTTTCTTAAAATTGAAAAATTTTATTTCTATAGAAAATTTTGACAAACTTGTATTTCTTTAGAAAATTTTGACAAAATTTTATTTCATTATAAAATTTTGTCAAAAATTTAATTTTATAGAAGATTTTGTCAACAATTTATTTCTTTAGAAAATTTTGTCAAAATTTTATTTCTATAGAAAATTTTGTCAAAATTGTATTTCTATAAAAATTTTTTGTTTAAATTTTATTTCTTAAGATAATATTGTCATTTTAAATTTAATTTAAAACTAATAAAAAATAATAATAATTAGATAAAATTTTACATAATCACCTATCGTAGTAACCTACTTTTCTTGAAATAAAACATCCCAAACAAATGGACATTTAATTAGCCTTGTTATATATAACGGTCTAGTAGTCCAGGGCTCCCATGTAAGGTAATTATATTAGTGGGAGTTAATTTTGGTACCTAAATTCATCTCGGCATATTGTGTGTCTTGATGATTTTGAAAAATAAACTGCCAGTTGGTGTCATGCTGTTAATGACATTTAAATTGTTTGAATAAAAACAAGAAAAATTACCAAAAATATTAAACAAAAAAATGTATGCTTCTTGGGCAGTTTGGTTATGGCCACGGTATTATAATATAATAAAAATCCACGGTTGGAGAAGAGCCATTAAAAGAAAAAGAAAAGGAAATATAATTGAAATGTACATAAGTAACAACTAAAGTGACATTTAAATTGAAGTTATGAAAATAGAAAGCAATATTTTTAATTGTTTTTTTTTTGTGTCTTTTTATAACAGAGTTGATTTTTCTTTAGATTAATTTCTTTTTAGGGGTTTATTAAAATTGTAAATTTAATGGAGGGAGATTTAACGTCGCTAGAAACTACAATTGAATAATATTAAATATTTAATAATGGGAATAATGACCCCCCAACCTAAGGCTTTATATGGAAGCTCTAATTGAAATGACAAATTTTGAGCTAGTTTTCTAAGATACATTTTTTAAACCATTTTAACAAACGAGATTATTTGATATCGCCATTATTTCCTTTAAGCTGCCAATTTTATTTCACATCGAAATGCAATAGCTCCAAAAAAATTAACAAATCATTATTTGTCAATTTCATTCAAATCACACTTTTTACACTGCTCTACTCTATATCTGAAATGCTAACAATTGCAAATTAATTTTCATACAATACGATAAAAACCCCAACGGATATTAAGTAAATTTTTTTCCAAATCTAAAAAAAATTGAATTCTATACCATGTCGGTTCTCCAAACACAAAAACAATCTAAGCACCTCTCAAATAGACTCGTACAAAGTCAATATTCTGACCGGATAATTATCATGAAAATGAAGCCATATAAAACAATCTAAAGAAATAGAAGTGGAAAATAGAAACTTGATTTGATTTTCATTCTGACAAAAAACCAAACACCAAACTTAAGATTTTTTCATTCGTTCATCCAATGCAAGCAATGATGTTGCGTGTCTGAGTGAGTTAAACAAATGTTGCTGATCAGTTTAGAGTTTTCGATTTCGGGTGGTATTTATTTCTTCTTTTTAGGTTTTGCCGTTGAACATATTTTTGAAAAGTAACCAAGGTAACCACGGCAACAGCAGCAAACCGTACAAATACAAGAATGAAAGCTCGAAATAAAATAAAAAAACGTATCACATCACTGTTAGATTATTGCGGTTTGAGTGATCCATATGAAGTGAGAGAGGGCCTACCTAAGGCCCTTGAGGTATTAAATTGAGTTAAGAATGAACTTTGGTAATATATTGCACACAAGAATTATATTTAGGTGTTGCTAAAGCATATGTCTCAGAGTAAAGAGATTAATGGTAGGTTATGCTATATCAATTAGTAAATTGTTTTAAATTTTAAAACACCATTGGTTCACAATTGGTTCCCAATTGTGATATGAAATGAAAATGAAGCCCCTTCGTACTTCACTCCAAGAAAATTTCATGAAGGTCGCAGAAAATCTGTTGTTGTTCCGGAAGCCATTGATGCTGTGTGCCAACTTATATTGCAAGATCGTCAGTCACCTCTCATGAGATTGAAACAACCTTGGAATGCACACAAGAAATATATTTAGTTATTACTAAAGCACATGTCTCGGAGTAAAAAGATTAATTATTGTTAATGCTATATCAATTAGTAAATTGTTTTAAATTTTAAAACCCCAATGTTGCACGATTGTGGAGAAAACAGCACTCCAATTTACCGGAATTTACTATAGAAATAAAATTTTTACAAAATTTTCTATAAAATAAAATTTTTACAATATCCAACGAAATAAAATTTTAACAAAAATGTTTGATAGAAAAAAAAATTTTTACAAAATTTTCTATAGAAATGAAATTTAGAAAATAATTTTTACAGAAATAAATTGTTGAAAAAATTTTCTATGGAAATAAAATAACATTTTGACAAAATTTTCTATAGAAATAAAATATTGTCAAATTTACTACAGAAATAAAATTTTGTCAAAACTTTATATAGAAATAAAATTTTAACAAAAATTCTCTATAGAAATAACATTTTGACAAAAATTTCTATAGAAAAAAAATTGATAAAATTCTCTTTAGAACTAAATTTTTGACAAAATTTTCTATAGAAATAGAATATAGAAATAGAAATAGAAAAAAATTTTGAAAAAATTTTCTCCAGAAATAAAATTTTGAGAAATTTTCTATAGAAATAAACTTTTGACAACATTTTTTTATAGAAATAAAACTTTGAGAAATTTTTCTATAGAAATATAATTTTGACAAAATGAACTATGGAAATAAATTTTTGGCAAAATTTTCTATAAAAATATATTTTGACAAAATTTTCTTTAGAAATAAACTTTTAACAAAATTTTCTATAGAAATATAATTTTGACAAAATGAACAATGGAAATAAATTTTTGACAAAATTTTCTAAAAAAATAAAATGTTGACCACTTATTCTGTAGAAATAAAATTTTGACAATATTTTCTATAGAAATACAATTGTGAAAAAATTTTCTATACAAATAAAATGTTGACCAATTATTCTATAGAAATAAAATTTTGAAAATATTTTCTATAGAAATAACATATTGAGAAAATGTTCTATAGAAATAAAATTTTGACCAATTATTCTACAGAAATAAAATTTTGACAAAATTTTCTATAGGAATAATATATTGAGACAATTTTCTATAGAAATTTTTGGAAAAAATTTTCTATAGAAATATAATTTTGACAAAATTTTCTATTGAAATGAAATTTTAACAAAAATTTCTATAGAAATAAAATTTTTGGCAAAATTTTCTATAGAAATAAATTTTTGACAAAATTTTCTATATATGAAATTTTGACAAAATTTTCTATATATGAAATTTAGACAAAATTTTCTATAGAAATAAAATTTTGACCAAATATTCTACAGAAATAAAATTTTGACCAAATATTCTATAAAAATAAAATGCTGACCAATTTTCTATATAAATAAAATTTTGACAAAATTTTCTATAGAAATAAATTTTTGACAAAATTTACTATAGAAATAACATATTGATGAAATTTTGAGAAATTTTTCTATAGAAATAAAATGTTGTCGAAATTTTTTATAGAAATAAAATTTTGACAACGTTTTCTAAAGAAATATATAAAATATTCTATAGAAATACAATTTTGGCAAAATTTTCTATAAAATAAAATTTTGACAAAACTTTCTATAGAAATAAAATTTTGACACCAATTTCTATAGAAATTAAATTTTAACAAAAATTTCTATAGAAATAAAATTTTGACAAAATGAACTGTGGAAATGAAATTTTCACAAAATTTTCTATAGAAATAAAATTTTTACAACATTTTCTATAGAACTAAAATTTTGACAAAACTTTCTATAGAAATCAAATTTTGACAAAATGAACTGTGGAAATGAAATTTTCACAAAAATTTTCTATAGAAATAAAATTTTGAAAACATTTTCTA
Source organism: Haematobia irritans (assembly GCF_050003625.1). Lineage (NCBI taxonomy): Eukaryota > Metazoa > Arthropoda > Insecta > Diptera > Muscidae > Haematobia > Haematobia irritans. The sequence goes on from NC_134397.1 coordinate 19,101,599, forward strand.
TAAAAATAAAATTTTGACAAAACTTTCTATAGAAATAAAATTTTGACAAAATGAACTGTGGAAATTAAATTTTCACAAAAATTTTCTATAGAAATAAAATTTGAGAAAATTTTCTATGAAAATAAAATTTGAGAAAATTTTCTATGAAAATAAAATTTGAGAAAATTTTCTATAGAAATAAAATTTTGAGAAAATTTTCTATAGAAATAAAATTTTGTGAAAATTTTCTATAGAAATAAAATTTTGTAAAAATTTTCTCTAGAAATAAAATTTTGAAAAATAAGATTGTTTTGTTTGGTAGGTATTTGGTAAAATTGTTTCCAAATTTTGGTACAATATTTTGGGCTCACGTGGCAACCGTGAAATAAAATTTTGACAAAATTTTCTATAGAAATAACATTTTGACGAAATTTTCTATAGAAATAATATTTTGAAAAAAAATTCTATAGAAATGAAATTTTAAAAAAATTTTCTATAGAAATAAAGTTTTGACAAAATGAGCTATGGAAATAAAATTTTGATCAAATATTCTATAGAAATAAAATCTTGACAAGGTTAGGTTAGGTTATGTGGCAGCCCGATGTATCAGGCTCACTTAGACTATTCAGTCCATTGTGATACCACAGTGGTGAACTTCTCTCTTATCACTGAGTGCTGCCCGATTCCATGTTAAGCTCAATGACAAGGGACCTCCTTTTTATAGCCGAGTCCGAACGGCGTTACACATTGCAGTGAAACCACTTAGAGAAGCTTTGTAACCCTCAGAAATGTCACCAGCATTACTGAGGTGGGATAATCCACCGCTGAAAAACTTTTTGGTGTTCGGTCGTAGCAGGAATCGAACCCACGACCTTGTGTATGCAAGGCGGGCATGCTAACCATTGCACCAAAAAAATCTTGACAAAATGAACTGTGGAAATGAAATTTTCACAAAATTGTCTATAGAAATGAATTTTTCACAAAATTTTCTATAGAAATGAATTTTTCACAAAATTTTCTATAGAAACTTTAAGGACGTAGATATTTTGACGCAAGAAACCAATTATAAAAGGAGATTTACTCTGGAGATGCTACATATTATAAATGTACCTGCAGAAAGACGAATGAATTTTAAGACTGATACGGACCATTGTGCACATATTTATAGAAATATTGTACAAAAATATAGAAAGACAGATTAGCTTTTAGTTGTAAATATACTCCCTTGTAAAGAAGTTCACTGTTCTTTAAATTTAAATGTAATTATCTGTGTTTTTCATGTAATGATATATTTTTTTGTTAATGTGTTAAATGTTTTTTCTTTTTGTTTAAAGTAATTTCCCTGAAGACGAGCATCGGAGATGTCTCGAAATATTGGAAAATTTTAAATATAAAAATACAACTCAAAAAACAACAACATCTGTTTTTATTCACATGACCTCAAGCCGAACTAAACAAATATAATTAAAAGTTTAAAGGTCAACTAATTAAAAAAACAAATAAAATTTTGACAACATTTTCTATAGAAATAAAATTTTGACAAAAACTATAGGAATAACGTATTGAGAAATATTTCTATAGAAATGATATTTTGAAACAATTTTCTATAGAAATATAATTTTGACAAAATATTCTATAGAAATAAATTTTTTACAAAATTTTCTATAGAAATAAAATTTTGACAAAACTTTGTATAGGAATAAATTTTTGACAAAATTTTCTATAGAAATGTAATTTTAACAAAAATTTCTATAGAAATAAAATTTTGACAAAATTTTATATAGAAATATAATTGTGACAAAATGAACTATGGAAATAAATTTTTGGCAACATTTTCTATAGAAATTAAATTTTAACAAAAATTTCTATAGAAATAATATTTTGAAACAATTTTCTTTAGAAATATAATTTTGACAAAATATTCTATAGAAATAAATTTTTGACAAAATTTTCTATAGAATTAAAATTTTGACAAAACTTTGTATAGGAATAAATTTTTGACAAAATTTTCTATAGAAATGTAATTTTGACAGAATTAACAATGGAAACAAATTTTTGGCAAAATTTTCTATAGAAATAATTTTTTTTACAAAATTTTCTATGAAAATAAAATTTGGGAAATTTTTCTATAGAAGTAAAACTGTTAACAAAATTATTTATAGAAATAAATTTTTGACAAAATTTGCAATGAAAATAAAATTTGAGAAAATTTTCTATAGAAATAAAACTTTTGACAAAATTTTTTATAGAAATAAAACTTTTGACAAAATTTTTTATAAAAATAAAATTTTGACCAAATTATCTATAGAAATAAAATTTTGAGAAAGTTATCTATAGGAATAAAATTTTGTCAAAATTTTCTACAGAAATAAAATTTTGTCAAAATTTTCTATAGAAATACAATTTTGATAAAATTGTCTTTAGAAATAAAAATTTGGAAAAATTTTCTCTAGAAATAAAATTTTGAAAAATAAGATTGTTTTGTTTGGTAAAATTTTTTCCAAATTTTGGTACAATATTTTGGGCTCAAGTGGTAACCGTGATCCCACACAATTTGTCAATCGCTCAAAAAAGTCTCGTTGATTGGCCGAAAGAAATGCGAAAATACGATCGCAGTGATTCATCTATTACATCATAACGGGTGATGACTCATGGATATACAAGCATGAGCCCGAAAGTAAACAGTAGTCGACTTTCAAGATGAGCCATATCCAACAAAAGTTGCTTGCGCAAGAAGAACATTTGTTGTTGTTGTTAAGGTTCCGAAATATCAAAGACAACAACCAGAATGTACACAATATTAGGGACAAGTTTCTTAAAAAAAAAAAAAAAACAAAGAAATTTTATAATATACTCATTGCTTTATATATTCCCAAACTTTGGGCTACGGTTACCTCAAATTAGAATCGGAAATATTTTAAAGACACCAATTAAATGTCCTTTCTATCATTCAATATCAATATTCATTTATCCATTTCTTAATATTCATTCATCCATATATTATTCTTCGATACTTTATGAAAAAAGCTCCCAAAACCTTTGCATGTCACAATCAATAAAGTACTTCCGGTATTCTCACCACACTCATACAAGGTTGTTCTCTCCAGTTTTCACCCCAAGAGCGATTGTTCTAAATTGATGCAATTTTCATATGCATAAAATACTCACTGTGGAGTTTGATTGTTGTTGCTTTTGGTTTTTGGCATATGTATGAGTAGTATACGATGTTTGCTTGTGTGTGTAAGATAATGAATAACTTGCATGTTCTTGTACATTTCAAGATTGAGGGGCCCCCCATTCATTATCCACATTTCAATCGATCGAATCGAGTGTGATCTTGATGTGTGATCATTACATGCAATACAACACCATACTGAAGCAAGAAAGATCCCCAACAAAAGGCAAAACTTCAACTTCAAAGGCTAACTTTATTTTGTATAGAGAGCCAAGGCATATGGTCCCTGATTGTTTATATCATTGAATTTTTTCTAAGCTTGATGGCATTACAGAGGTGGTTGTGTGTGGTGGGGTGGAGGTGGAGGTGGAGGTGAAGGGGTCTATTATATCTCTACTGCGGTTATGCTGTAATATCGAAAAGTTGCAATGGCTCATGGTCTATACCAGCACAGTTGTTGTAATGTCGTCATTATTCTTGACAGTAAAAACGTTTGTTGTAACGATATTTTCCGGTCGTTTACATTAATTTTGTGGTTTGTGATTGTCTCGCCTGTCTCGCCATATCTCAAACGAATGTTTGATGTGATCCTTTCTCATCTCTTTCGGATGGCTTGAGTGAAACATGGCATTGGGCTAAAATGGATGCTGTTACTTTTATGTCCCTGAGAGTTTATTGAAAAAGACTTGAACCATTGTTATTTTTCTCCTCTTACAAAAAACCACAAAATTTAATTAAAATTGATAATATTTTTGCATATGAATTGAAAAAAAAAAAATGTACAAAAACCAAAAACCACAAACAAAGGAGTTAGAACTTTGAAGGCAAGACTAAAAAAGATCTCACATTAAAAAAAAAGCAGAAAAAACTTTACAAAAATTAAACAAAAAGAAAACAAAGGCCGAAGCTCTTGAACCCCCACAACCATGAATTTCTATAGCCAGATATATTTGGCGAAGGAATGTGATCACCTTAAAAACATTTAAAGATCATAATGTTATTTTTGGCCGGGAAACATGAAACATGTTTGTTGCACAGATTTTGTTCTCTCGCCAAACATAAACATATTTGCCGCTGTCAAATCCAAACATAGTTTTGTAATAGTCGACGAAACATGGATACGCTACGGTTGCAATAGTTCGTAGAATCCTACCAAAACAGATTTCTTACTGTTTGGTAGATTGGTAGAATTCTTTATGTCTTAATAGTTTTTTCAAAGAGGAGAAATAAACTTTTGACAACATTTTCTATAGAAATAAAATTTTGCCAAAATTTTCTATAGATATAAAATTTTGCAAAAATTTTCTATAGATATAAAATTTTGACACGATTTTCTATAGAAGTACAATTTTGACAAAATTTTCGACAAAAATATAATTTTGACGAATTTTCTAAAGAAATAAACTTTTGACAAAATATTTTATAGAAATAAACTTTTGGCAAAACATATTAGGTTAGTTTAGGTTAGGTGGCAGTCCGATGTACCAGGCTCACTTAGACTATTCAGTCCGATGTGATACCACATTGGTGAACTTCTCTCTTATCACTGAGTGCTGCTCGATTCCACGTTAAGCTCAATGACAAGGGACCTCCTTTTCATAGCCGAATCCGAACGGCGTTCCACATTGTACTTAGAGAAGCTTTGAAACCCTCAGAAATGTAACTAGCATTATTGAGGTGGGATAATCCATCGCTGAAAATCTTTTAGGTGTTCGTTCGAAGCAGGAATCGAACCCACGACCTTGTGTATGCAAGGCGGGCATGCTAATCATTGCACCACAGTGGCTGACAAAACATATTAGAAATAAAATTTTGAAAAAAATTTTCTATAGAAATAAAATTTTGTGAAAATTTTCTATAGAAATAAAATTTTGTGAAAATTGTATATCTATGGAAAATTTGGTCAAAATTTAATTTCTATAGAAAATTTGTTCAAAATTTTCTATATAAATAAAATTTTGACCAAATTTTCTATAGAAATAAAATTTTGACCAAATTTTCCATAGAGATAAAATTTTGACCAAATTTTCTTTAGAAATATAATTTTGAGAACAATTTCTAGAGATATACAATTTTGAGAAAATTTCCTATAGACATAAAATTTTGACAAAATTTTCTATTGAAGTGAAATTTTGACAAAAATTTCTATCGAAAAGAAATTTTGACCAAATTTTCTATAGATATAAAATTTTGACAAAATTTTCTATAGAGATAAAATTTTGACAAAATTTTCTTTGGAAGTATAATTTTGAAAAAATTTTCCATAGAAACAAAATTTTGAAAATTTTTTCTATAGAATTAAATTTTTACAAAATTTTCTAAAGCATTAAAAAATATGATTAAAGTACAAACCCACAATAAACAACAAAACATGAATAAAATAAAATTTTGCAAAATTTTCTATAAAAATAAAATTTTGACAAAAAAAAGTTTCCATATAAATAAAATTTTAACAAAAATTCTATAAAAAAAATGTAGACAAAATATTCTATAGAAACAAAATTTTGACAAAATTTTCTGTAGAACTAAATTTTTGACAAAAATTTTCTGTAGAAATTGAAATTTTTGACAAGAACTTTCTATAGAAATAAAATTTTGACCACATTTTCCATAGAGATAAAATGTTGACAAAATTTTCTTTAGAAATATAATTTTGAGAAAATTTTCCATATAAATAAAATTTTGACAACATTTTTTATAGAACTAAATTTTTGCCAAAATTTTCTATAGAACTAAATTTTTGCCAAAATTTTCTATAGAAATGAAATTTTGCCAAATATTTCTATAGAAATAAAATTTTGACAAACTTTTCTAAAGACAAAAAATTTTGACAAAATTTTCTATAGAAATAAAACTTTTGAGCAAATTTTCCATAGAGATAAAATTTTGACAAATTTTTCTTTAGAAATATAATTTTGAGAAAATTTTCCATATAAATAAAATTTTGACAAAATTTTTTATAGAACTAAATTTTTGCCAAAATTTTCTATAGAAATGAAATTTTGCCAAATATTTCTATAGAAATGAAATTTTGCCAAAATTTGCTATAAAACTAACATTTTGAAAAATTTTTCTTTAGAAATATAATTTTGAGAAAATTTTCTGTAGAAGTAAAATTTTGACAAAATTTTCCATATAAATAAAATTTTAACAAAACATTCTATAGAAAAAAAATGTAGACAAAATATTTTATAGAAATAAAATTTTGACAAAATTTTCTTTAGAAATATAATTTTGACAAAAATTTTCTGTAGAAATGAGATTTTTAACAAAAACTTTCTAAAGAAATGGAATTTTGCCAAAATTTCCTATAGAAATGAAATTTTGCCAAAATTTTCTATCGAAGTAAAATTTTGACAATATTTTCTATAGAAATAAAATTTTGACCACATTTTCCATAGAGATAAAATTTTGACAAAATTTTCTTTAGAAATATAATTTTGAGAAAATTTTCTATAGTTGTAAAATTTTTGACAAAATTTTCTATAGACATAAAATATTGAGAAAATTTTCTAAAGAAATAAAATTTTGACAAAATTTTCTATAGAAATAAAATTTTGACCAAATTTTCCATGGAGATAAAATTTTGACCAAATTTTCCATAGAGATAAAATTTTGACAAAATTTTCTTTAGAAATATAATTTTGAGAAAATTTTCTATAGAAATGAAATTTTGCCAAATTTTTTTATAGATGTGAAATTTTTACCACATTTACCATAGAGATACAATTTTGGCAAAATTTTCTTTAGAAATATAATTTTGAGAAAATTTTCTATAGACATAAAATTTTGACAAAATTTTCTATAGAAATAAAATTTTAACAAAATTTTCTATAGAAATAAAATTTTGACAACATTTTTTAAAGAAATAAAATTTTGACAAAATTTTTTATAGAAATAAAATTTAACAAATATTTCTATAGAAATACAATTTTGACAAAATTTTCTATAGAAATAAAATTGTGACAAAATTTTCTTTAGAAATATAATTTTGAGAAAATTTTCTATAGAAATGAAATTTTGCCAAAATTTTTTATAGATGTGAAATTTTGACCACATTTACCATAGAGATAAAATTTTGACAAAATTTTCTTTAGAAATATAATTTTGAGAAAATTTTCTATAGACATAAAATTTTGACAAAATTTTCTAAAGAAATAAAATTTTGACCAAATTTTCCATAGAGATAAAATGTTGACAAACTTTTCTTTAGAAATATAATTTTGAGAAAATTTTCTATAGAATTAAAATTTCTGAAACTCTCAGAAATATTACCAACGCCATTTGAGCTAAGAATAGAATCGAAAAGCATTCAATGATAAAAGAACTTAACCACCTGTAGTATCACTATGTAAGCCTAAAATAGTGGGCTACCACTATAGATGACCGAACTTACTAATCAGACCACTTTTGTAGGTTCTTTTCAGATGAGATTTGAAGGTTATTTCGAAACCGATATTAGCTCATAACGGCATTTCAGTACAAATGTTCATTACTTCAAATGTATGCAAAATTTTCCCAAATTGATTGGAGCACTGTTTTGATAAAATCCCATTTGCGTAAATTCTCTGGGAGGTCTCCCTTGTGTCGCCTAAAGGCAAATTAAATTAACCTCATCCCAAAATAAAGAACATTTCAAAATTGTTTGTAATTAATTCATTATTTAATCAACGAAAATAATGAATGTCGACCTATTTACGACTTTGATTGATGCCGATCACATGGATGAACAAAAAAAAGTACAAAATTTCTTTGAAGCTTAAAAAACACAGCCCAAAATATTTTATGCAAAGCTTGGCATGAAATGAAGCATGTAGCTGATAAATACAGCACACCCACCGGGCGAAGCGTCAGCCTACAAACACGAAGCGTGCAAAATTTCCAATGAATACCAAATCCATAAAAGGCAAAACAGCACAACCCTAATAAACCAAAAACAAACTCAGCTCAGAAAAAAAAAAACGATCCAAAGAAGACCCCAAGAAAGATGAATTGGTCAAAACCATTTGTCAGACAATTATGCGTCGACAAGAAAGAACTGTTATAGCCCACCAAACATTCTTTTGACACATACAAATTTCCAAAACCTCCCAACAGATGAAAAAAAAACAACGAAATTTTATATGAATTGGTTCACGTTACACGTAATTGCTTAAAAAATACCAAGATTGACATACAGTACCAAAGGAGAATAAATGTAATAAGTCGACTTTTAGTTATGCTACACTCTCCGCTCAATATACAGAATAAAACAAGTACATACGGCCGTAAGTTCGGCTAGGCCGAATCTTATGTATCCTCCACCATGGATTGCGTAGAAACTTCTACGAAAGACTGTCATCCACAAATTTCAACTCACTCGGATGAAATTTGCTCCTCCAAGAGGCTCCAAACCCAAATCTCGGGATCGGTTTATATGGGAGCTATATATGATTATGGACTGATATGGACCACTTTTGGCATGGTTGTTAAATATCATATACTACCACCACTTACCAAATTTCAACCAGATCGGATGAATTTTGCTTCTCCAAAAGGCACGGGAGGTCAAATCTGGCGATCGGTTTATATGGGAGCTATATATAATTATGGACTGATAGGAACCAATTCCTGCATGGTTGTTGGATACCGTATACTAACATCACGTACCAAATTTCAACCGAATGGGAAGAATTTTGCTCTTCCATGGTGCTCCGGAGGTAAATCTGGGGATCGGTTTATATGGGACCTATATATAATTATGGACCGATATCGAACAATTTTTGCATGGGTGTTTGAGGCCATATATTAACATCACGTACCAAATTTCAACTGAATCAGATGAATTTTGGTCTTCCAAGAGACTCCGGAGGTCAAATCTGGTGATCGGTTTATATGGGGGCTATATATAATTATGGACCGATATGCACCAATTTTTGCATGACCATTAGAGACCATATACTAACATCATGTACCAAATTTTAGCCGGATCGGATGAAATTTGTTTCTCTTAGAGGCTCTGCAAGCCAAATCGGGGGATCGTTTTATATGGGGGCTATATATAATTATGGACCGATATGCACCAATTTTTGCATGACCATTAGAGACCATGTACTAACATCATGTACCAAATTTCAGCCGGATCGGATGAAATTTGTTTCTCTTAGGGGCTATGCAAGCCAAATCGGGGGATCGGTTTATATGGGGGCTATATATAATTATGGACCGATGTGGACCAATTTTTGCATGGTTGTTAGATACCATATACTAACACCATGTACCGAATTTCAGCCGGATTGGATGAAATTTGCTTCTCTTAGAGGCTCCGCAAGCCAAATCGGGGGATCGGTTTATATGGGGGCTATATATAATTATGGACCGATGTGAACCAATTTTTGTATGGTTGTTAGAGACCATATACTAACACCATGTGCCAAATTTCAGCCGGATCGGATGAAATTTGCTTCTCTTAGAGGCCTCGCAAGCCCAATTTGGGGGTCCGTTTATATGGGGGCTATATATAATTATGGACCGATGTGGACCAATTTTTGCATGGTTGTTAGAGACCATATACTAACACCATGTACCGAATTTCAGCCGGATCGAATGAAATTTGTTTCTCTTAGAGGCTCTGCAAGCCAAATCGGGGGATCGTTTTATATGGGGGCTATATATAATTATGGACCGATATGGACCAATTTTTGCATGGTCATTAGAGACCATGTACTAACATCATTTACCAAATTTCAGGCGGATCGGATGAAATTTGTTTCTCTTAGGGGCTTTGCAAGCCAAATCGGGGGATCGGTTTATATGGGGGCTATATATAATTATGGACCGATTTGGACCAATTTTTGCATGGTTGTTAGAGACCATATACAAACACCATGTACCAAATTTCAGCCGGATCGGATGAAATTTGTTTCTCTTAGAGGCTCCGCAGGCCAAATCGGGGGATCGGTTTATATGGGGGCTATATATAATTATGGACCGATATGGACCAATTTTTGCATGGTCATTAGAGACCATGTACTAACATCATGTACCAAATTTCAGCCGGATCGGATGAAATTTGTTTCTCTTAGAGGCTTTGCAAGCCAAATCGGGGGATCGGTTTATATGGGGGCTATATATAATTATGGACCGATGTGGACCAATTTTTGCATGGTTGTTAGAGACCATATACTAACAACATGTAACAAATTTCAGCCGGATCGGATGAAATTTGTTTCTCTTAGAGGCTATGCAAGCCAAATCGGGGGATCAGTTTATATGGGGGCTATATATAATTATGGACCGATGTGAACCAATTTTTGCATGGTTGTTAGAGACCATATACTAACACCATGTACCGAATTTCAGCCGGATCGGATGAAATTTGCTTCTCTTAGAGGCTTCGCAAGCCCAATTTGGGGGTCCGTTTATATGGGGGCTATACGTAAAAGTGGACCGATATGGCCCATTTGCAATACCATCTGACCTACATCAATAACAACTACTTGTGCCAAGTTTCAAGTCTATAGCGTGTTTCGTTGGGAAGTTAGCGTGATTTCAACAGACGGACGGACGGACGGACATGCTCAGATCGACTCAGAATTTCACAACGACCCAGAATATATATACTTTATGGGGTCTTAGAGCAATATTTCGATGTGTTACAAACGGAATGACAAAGTTAATATACCCCCCATCCTATGGTAGAGGGTATAAAAAACCAAAAATTACCTACACGTAAGTTAACTCTTTAACAAAAATTATGTGAGATAATAATAACATCAAGCAGCTGTCTGCAATCAAAGTATCATGAACAAAAATCACGTATGGCATACTGAAAAAAAAATAATTCCTTAAAGCCAAAATTTCGAGGAGGTTATTTTAGAGATATTAAAAAATATTTAACAAATTAATCGCTCACCCTTTAAGGCTTCCCCAAATGATATATGAACAGACAAATTGCAAAGAGGTCCCAAAAAAAAAAAAAATTCTGCTAAAAAGGCTACAAAGATCAACTCTTTGGCCCCAATATTGACGTGCATCCTGAACAAAGTCTTATAGCTTCGAGTGAACCAAATTGGGGGGATTTTGTAACACAAAAATTTAAGACAAGCAAAGCAAACAAAAACAGAATCCCAAACAAACATTACAGTGTAAACGAAACCGTTTTTTATGGATGTGCAACTAGACGACTTTCTTCAAAACCCTTTCATCAAAAAAAAAATATACAACACGTTCAAATTTTCAAATTGTTTACATACTTTCTGCTTGTGGCCCTAAAAGAAAAGTTGGTCAAAATAAAGTGAAAAATTGACTTTCGTACGAAGAGGTTAGAGGTGTGTGTGCGTTTTGGAGAATTTTATGATAAAAAAATCTTTACAGTTTAACCCCTACACGTGCCCGATAGTTATTTTTTTTTAATCATTTTTCAATGTGAATCCAGATGATGAAGAAAACAAAATAACTCTTGACAGCTGGACGGACAAAAGGGTTATCGGATCCACCTCATAATTAAATATTATGATCGCCCATAACATAAAATAAAGAAATAATAAAAAAAAATTGAAAATGTTAAAAAAGTTACCCAAGAGTCATCAGCAAGCATGTTGAATTATTAATTTAATAATTTTGTATATTTTTCTTGTCTCGCTGGTTTGCTTTTTCAACTTAAGAACAAAAAAAATAATGACCACCTTCTATATGTATATAAAATTCCTATAAAATCAGTGGGGTTACTCTTACTTACGCATGCAAAAATGTTTTAGGAGAATATATTAAAATTGTTGGATAATGTTCGAAATAATCAATTCATAATATCATCAGGAAATATCATAAGAAGTCGACCAATATTTATAAGTAATTCAATATTTCATGGTAATAATTGAACAATGTAAAGCAAAGATAGGTAAATATTAAATTAAATCAAGGTGAATTGTAATAAAGTACACTCTATTAAAGTGAAATTCAAATGATGTCAACTGGAATACAAATGAAATTCATGAAACGAAATTAAATCAAAATGAATACAAAATTAATTAAAAATAAAATCCAATAAAAATTTTAAATTCAAATGATTTCAACTATTAAATTATATCAAAGCTGACTAGTAATAAAGTACACTCTATTAAAGTGAAATTCAAATGATTTCAACTGGAATTCAAATGAAATTTATGAAACGAAGTTAAATGAAAATTAATACAAAATTAATAAAAATTAATTATAAATAATATAATAAATATAAAAATTGTTCAATGAAATTAAAATTCTAATCAATTTCAAATTGATATTCAAAGAAAATTCAAAAAAATTCACAATGATATTCAAACAGCATTAAAGTTAATTTCCGCTTATTTCAAGTGGAATTCAAATAAAAAAACAAATGAAATTAAATTCTAAATAAAAAGAAAAAATAAATTATTAAACCTAAAATCCAATAAATTTAATTCAATTTGGTATAAAAAGAGTTCAATGAAACTTCTAAAGAATTTCAAATGATATTCAAAGAAAATTCAAATGATGTTTAAAGAAAATTACAATAAAGACAAAGAAATTCCGTGCAAAAGTAAGTATTATAACAGCATTAAAGTAAAATTTCACTAATTTCAAGTGGAATTCAAATAAAAAACAAATGACATTAACTTCTAAATTAAAAGAAACTAAATTAATTAAAATATCCAATAAACCGAATTAAATTATAGTATAAAAAGGGTTCAATGAAAATTCTAATGAATTTCAAATAATATTCAAAGAAAATTGAAATAATGTTTAAAGAAAACTACAATAGTAATCAAAGAAAATTCTGGCAAAAATAATATAAAATTCAAATCAGTTTCAAATTATTTTTAATAGAGTTTGTAAGAAAGTCCACAATTGCAAGTGTATTTCAAATAAAAAACAAATGTAACTAAATTCTAAATTAAAAGAAACTAAATTAATTATAAAATTCCAATAAACTGAATTAAATTATAGTATAAAAAGGGTTCAATGAAAATTCTAATGAATTTCAAATGATATTCAAAGAAAAATTAACTATTGTTTAAAGAAAATTACAATAGTAATCAAAGAAAATTCTGGCAAAAGTAATATAAAATTCAAATCAGTTTCAAATTGTATTTTAATAGAGTTTGTGGACAATTCCACAATTTTAAGTGGTATTCAAATACGAAATAAATGAAATTAACTACTAATTAAAAAAAAAAAAAAACAACTAAATTAATTAAAAATTCCAATAAACTGAATTAAATTATAGTATAAAAAGGGTTCAATAAAATTTCTAATGAATTTCAAATAATATTCAAATAATGTTTAAAGAAAATTTGCGATAGTAATCAAAGAATATTCTGGCAAAAGTAATATAAAATTCAAATCAGCTTCAAATTATATTTTAGTAGAGTTTTTGGGAAATTCCACAATTTCAAGTGGAATTCAAGTAAAAAACAAATAAAATTAACATTTAAAATAAAAGAAGCTAAAATAATTAAAAAATTCCAATAAACTGAATTAAATTATAGAATAAAAAGAGTTCAATGAAAATTCTAATGAATTTCAAATGATATTCGAAGAAAATTCAAATAATGTTTAAAGAAAATTACAATAGTAATCAAAGAAAGTTCTGGCAAAAGTAATATAAAATTCAAATCAGTTTCAAATTATATTTTAATAGAGTTTGTGGGAAAGTCCACAATTGCAAGTGTAATTCAAATGAAAAATAAATGAAATTAACTTCTAAATTAAAAAAAAAAAAACACTAAATTAATTTAAAAATTCCAATAAACTGAATTAAGTTATAGTAAAAAAGGCTTCAATAAAAATTCTAATGAATTTCAAAGAAAATTCAAATAATATTTAAAGAAAATTACAATAGTAATCAAAGAATATTCTGGCAAAGGTAATATAACATTGAAATCAGTTTGAAATTATTTTTAATAGAGTTTGTAAGAAAGTCCACAATTGCAAGTGTAATTCAAATAAAAAACAAATAGAACTAAATTCTAAATTAAAAGAAACTAATTAGAAAATTCCAATAAACTGAATTAAATTATAGTATAAAAAGGGTTCAATAAAAATTCTAATGAATTTCAAATGATATTCGAAGAAAATTAAAATAATGTTTAAAGTAAATTACAATAGTAATCAAAGAATATTCTGGCAAAAGTAATATAAAATTCAAATCAGTTTCAAATTATATTTTAATAGAGTTTTTAAGGAAATTCCAATAGATAGCAAAGGTGTTCAAATTGAAATTTGACGTATATTATTAAAAAAAAACTAAATAATTTTACATGGCATAAAAAAACTATATAAAAATCTTATAAAAACCAAAGTAAATTCAAATCATTTTCAAAAACGAAATTCCTACAATAGGAGAACAATCTTAAAAAACTCGCCCCTAAAAATCAAATAAAATTCACACAAAAGTCAGCTCATATACATTTTTTAAATGAAAATCAAATGAGATATGAGATAATTTAAACTAAAATAAAAAACAAATGAAATTAATTGAAATTAAATGAAATTAAAAGAAAATAAATTAATTAAAAATATAATCCAATAAATTGAATTAAATTAGGTATAAAAAAGAGTCAATGATAATTCTAATGAATTTCAAATGATATTCAAAGAAAATTCTAATAAAGTTAAAAAAAATTATGTAAAATTAAAGTCCACATGAATAAATTTTCAAAAAAAATAAATTTCATACTAACATCAAATTATTGAACATCAATCCAGGTCAATATAATTAAAATTTATTTGAAGTTCAACTAAATTCAAATTCGAATCTAATTCAAATAACATTCATAGTTCAAATGTAGTTTAAATGAAATTTAAATAAAATTCAAATTAAATTCATAGGAAATTCAAATGAAATTCATAGGAAACTCAAACTAAATTCGAATGAAATTCAAACAAAAAATTAATCAACTGGAAATGAAATAAAATTCAAGTAAATTTTTCAATGATATTCAAAGAAATTTCGAATGTTTTTTAAAGGAAATTGCCACAAAAAAAATCGATGACAATTCAACCAAAAAATTAATCAACTGGAATTTAAATAAAATTCAATTGCAAATTAAATTAAATCAAATTGAAATCAAAATTAAAATAAATTAATCAAAAATAAAATTCAATAAATTGAATTTAATTAAACATGAAAAGACTTCAGTGACTAAATCCCAAATGACGTACAAGATTCAAATAAAGATGAAACAGGCAAATAAATTTAATATAAACAAAGTAAACTGGAAATTCATAAAAATTATAATTTTAAGAAATTTATAATTTATAAGAAATTGCAACTATCTGGAATAAATTATTATGAATAGCTACCATATGCGGCCACCGACATAATAATGCCTTATTTGTTATAAATTATATAATACATAATAGAAAATTCTTTTTAAAAGTTGCTTCATGTTTCTTTGCAATTGATAGCATTTTGCAATTGAACCCATTTCGACTTCCACGTGTTCACATCAAGTTGTTTTTTTATCTTTATCAATAAAGAAACAGGTGATTTTATATAGTGTGGTCTAGATTTAATTGATATATTGTTTTATTGACTTTGATTGATGTATCATTAGCTTTTGTCCCATAGATTATCTCTATGGTGACCGGAAGTTTAATGTTTCACGTTTCTTTCCCTCACCCATAATGGTAAATGGGGTTTGTTTTTTTGTTTTTATTTATTTAGTTTTAAGTTTGTTTTTAGGTGTTTTTAGTATCATTAGAATGCTGTTGGATTCTACATTATGTTGTTGTCTTTTTTGTTTTTCAGATATTTTGTTTATTGTATTTTTGTTGTCGATCTAAACTTTGAAACGGAAGTTTGGTTAATGACTTTGGTATTTAGGCTATGGTTTTTTGGTAGTTTTTGTCTCTTGTTCAAAAGGGAAAATGAGCACTGTTTTGTTGACAAGACTATTTTAATGTTTAACGCTACGATATTTTAAGTAAATATCTAAAATATAGGCTCGAAAAGTTAATGGCTATTTAACATGACATTTTCCCGATTGACTAAGTAGAGGGGATTTTTTAGGAATATTATAAAATAAAAAAGTTAAATAATTTTTTTTTTTTAATTAAGATAAATATTTATAAAAATAACATTTAATATTTATTATTTCTATAAATAAATTAAAAATAAATTAAAAATTAAATAAATAAAAAATAAAGTATTTTTTTTTAATACTTTTTTGTGCCTTATTATGAGTTACAAAATATTTTTGAATATTTTAGTATTTTTCTATCGGTTGTGAAATTCTCCTTGAAATTTATTTGTATAGGAATCTTAATTTGGTTTTGAGTGCAAAATAAATGTTTTTAAAATTCTTTACATTTTCCCAATTATCTTAAGTGATTTTTCAACAACATACACATACACATAATTCTATTAACAAAAAATAGAAGCATTAACATCTCATCAGCAAATACCCAACACCGCTATTGACATCCATTTTTCCATTTGTAACACCCCATTAACCTTGGAATTGTGTAGTAATGTCTTTAAATAGAAAAAATACAATTTAAAAATATTGTGACATATTGGGATATTTTACATATACTCGGGGATAAAAAGAGTATTTCAAAAAGAATTAGGCCAGAATCAAACCCAATTAGCTCCCGAAATAAGGCGAAAATCACCTGGAGAAATTTGAGAATAATAATCAGACGTGTCCCGAGGCGATTTAAACCACACCCATAGGAGGAATATGATCACCTAAAAAATGTTTCAAGAGCATAATGTCATTTTGGGACAAGGAAATGTAACCTGTTTGTCGCAGGTATATATACACAAGCCAATAATAATCTACCAAAATTTTGAGAAAATTTTACCAAAAATTACCAAAGCAAAAAAAATTGTTTTGCAAAATTTTAGATTTTTGTTTTTAATTTTGTCGAAATTTTATTTCTATCGAATTTTCATTTGTCAAAACTTTAAAATAAAACTTTCTCAAAATTTTATTTCAATAGAAAATTTTGTCAAAGATTTATTTCCATAGAAAATTTTGTCAAAACTTTATTTCTATAGAAAATTTTGTAAAAATTTTATTTTGTAAAAATTTTATTTCTATAGAAAATTTTGTAAAAATTTTATTTCTATAGAAAATTTTGTCAATATTTTATTTCTATAGAAAATTTTGTCAAAATTTTATTTTTATAGAAAATTTTGTAAAAATGTTATTTCTATAGAAAATTTTGTCAAAATTTTATTTGTATAGAAAATGTAGTCAAAATTTTATTCTATGAAAACATTTTTTCAACATTTTATTTCTATAGAAAATTTTCTCAAAATTTTATTTCTATAGAAAATTTTCTCAAAATTTATTTCGATAGAAAATTTTTGCAAAATTTTATTTCTATAGAAATTTTTGCACAATTTTTTTCTATAGAAAATTTTTTGTAAAATTTTATTTCTATAGACAATTTTTTATCAAAATTTAATTTCTAGAGAAAATTTTGTAAAAATTTTATTTCTAGAGAAAATTTTGTAAAAATTTTATTTCTAGGGAAAATTTTGTAAAAATTTTATTTCTATAGAAAATTTTGTAAAAATTTTATTTCTATAGAAAATTTTGTCAAAATTTTATTTATATAGAAAATGTTGTTAAACAATTATTTTTATCGAAAATTTTGTCAAAATTTTATTTCTATCGAAAATTTTGTCAACATTTTATTTCTATAGAAAATTTTGTCAAAATTTTATTTCTAAAAACTAAAAAAATCTATAGAATTGTTTTCAGTGTACAAAATCCTTACATAGTAGGTCTTAAACATATGTCATGATAAAAATTTTATTTCTATAGAAAATTTTGTCAAAATTTTATTTCTATAGAAAATTTTGTAAACATTTTATTTCTATAGAAAATATTGTAAAAATTTTATTTCTATAGAAAATTTTGTAAAAATTTTATTTCTTAAGAATATTTTGCCAAACTTTTATTTCTATAGAAAATTTTGTCAACATTTTATTTTTATAGAAAATTTTGTCAAAATTTTATTTCTATCGAAAATCTTGTCAACATTTTATTTCTATAGAAAATTTTCTCAAAATTTTATTTCTATAGAAAATTTTCGCAAAATGTATTTCTATAGAAAATTTTTATCAAAATTTGATTTCTATAGAAATTTTTAGCAAAATTTTATTTCTATAGAAAATTTTGTAAAAATTTTATTTCTATAAAAAATTTTTTGAATTATTTTCGGTGTACAAAATCCTTACTTAGTTGGTCTTAATCATATGTCATGATAAAAATTTTATTTCTATAGAAAATTGTGTAAAAATTTTATTTCTAAGAAAATTTTGTAAAAATTTTATTTCTATAGAAAATTTTGTAAAAATTTTATTTCTAAAGAATATTTTGCCAAACTTTTATTTCTATAGAAAATTTTGTCAAAATTTTATTTGTATCGAAAATCTTGTCAATATTTTATTTCTATAGAAAATTTTCTCAAAATTTTATTTCTATAGAAAATTTTCGCAAAATTTATTTCTATAGAAAATTTTTATCAAAATTTGATTTCTATAGAAATTTTTAGCAAAATTTTATTTCTATAGAAAATTTTGTAAAAATTGTATTTCTATAAAAAATTTTTTGTAAAATTTTATTTCTATAGACATTTTTTTATCAAAATTTAATTTCTATTGAAATTTTTAGCAAAATTTTATTTCTATAGATTTTTTTTAATTTATTTCTATAGAAAATTTTGTAAAAATTTTATTTCTATAGAAAATTTTGTCAAAATTTTATTTCTATAGAAAATTTTGTCAAAATTTTATTTCTATAGAAAATGTTGTCAAACTTTTATTTCTATTGAAAACGTTGTTGAATTTTTATTTTTATCGAAAATTATGTCAAAATTTTATTTCTATCGAAAATTTTGTCATCATTTTATTTCTTTAGAAAATTTTCACAAAATTTTATTTCTATAGAAAATTTTCGCAAAATTTTATTTCTATAGAAAATTTTTGCACAATTTTATTTCTATCAAAATTTTTGCAAAAAATAAGATTAAGGGACTTGTAAGTTATATGAAAAGATGATGTACAGTGGGAGAAAAGATGATTCAATTTGTAAGAGGAAATTTCCCAAATGTTTTCTCCATAAGGAGTTAGCATAAAGGGCCCAAAATTGAGTTATCTCTCCCAGCCAGATCTATACTAAAGGCTGTGGAAAGGTTCATTCGCCCGAACCGAAACATGTACAGTTCAGGCGTGTATAGATTTGTATCTGGCGTTTTCTTTTCAATGGCTCTATTAACCATGTTCCTTAATCTATATCTGTCCATAAAGCTCGAATAATAATTGTATAATTAAAATTTTATTTCTATAGAAATTTTTTTGCAAAATTTTATTTCCATAGAAAATTTTTTGTAAAATTTTATTTCTATAGACAATATTTTATCAAAATTTAATTTCTATAGAAAATTTTTAGCAAAATTTTATTTCTATAGATTTTTTTTTAATTTATTTCTATAGAAAATATTTTTAAAAATTTTATGTCTACAGAAATTTTTGACAAAAAAAAACACTTTGTACAGTTCATTTTGACGCAGATTTTCAAAGAAAATTTTTGTATGCATTCCATGGAAGTGGGATTAAAAATTCAATCCCTCCTAAATTTTGGCCTTACTAGTTTAAACTGTTCTATTTATTTTATAATTGTTTTTATTTTATTTTTTATTTTATTATTATTTTTTTTTTTTTTCATCTACGAAATCTTTTATCTACAAATATTTGTAAACTATACAAATGTCATGTTCTTTTGTTACCTCATATTAGTAATAATTATTTAACACCTGTTTAAAAAAATAAGAGGCTAATTTGATTGTTTTGTATGGTAACAGTAAATACAGTTGGTTTCAGTTTTTTTCATTATCTCACCATTGTTGCTGTAGATAATAAGTAAATATATTGGTAAGAAATTATAAACAATGTACTGCAGTGATTAACATTTTCTACAGCAACAATATAGACAATGGCATAGCCTATCATGACATATGTTTAAGACATACTAAGTAAAGATTTTTTACACTGAAAATAATTTTCTGGATTTTTTTAGTTTTTAGAAATAAAAATTTGACAAAATTTTCTATAGAAAAAAATTTGCAAAAATTTTCTATAGAAAAAAAATTTTGCAAAAATTTTCTATAGAAATAAAATTTTGACAAAATTTTTTATAGAAATAAGTTTTTGACAAAAATTTATATAGAAATAAAATTTTACAAAAATTTTCTATAGAAATAAACTTTTGACAAAATTTGCTAAAGAAATAAAATGTTTAAATAACATTTTGCTCTTGAAACATGTATGGAATGATCAAATTCCATCTCTGCATGTAGATCAGTTTTCCCATACATAAAAATTCTTCTTTTTTCTGTGTACTTCTTTTACTCGCGATTGTATACCAATAGTGATAACAATTTCTTATTACAACTATATCCAACGAATAATTAAGTATAATCTTAAAGAATTTCTGGTCCAATACAAAAAAAAAAAAACCGGCCAACACATTGTTGGCCTAAAGCAACAAACAACCAAACAAGTTCCATTGTGCGAATGCATATGTGAGCTATTTGATGGACAGACAAAGCCATATTATTAATCTATGGAATGAACAATAATAAATGAATAACTCTATCTTACCATGGCTATGACTTGAACATGCCTTTTATAGTTTCATGCCATAACAAGAAATTTAAATAAAAAAAAACAAGCCAGCGACTTTTACTGTTTAATTATACGTTTGCACTTAAGCTGCATATGATTACAAAAAACAAAAAGGCCGAGCTTAGATGCATGTGAATGAAACAAAAGAGTTGTAGAGTCATACAATCGAGGAAATCAAATGTGTTGAAATTCATTGTAATTAAATAGAATATGGCATATTTCCAGATGTATTTAGTTCATTGTTCATTTATGTGTAATAAAAAAATGGCAATATCATGCAGTGGGCCATATGGAAATCATGTGTTAAGTAAGAAATGTGAATTAAAAAAAAAAACAGAAAAAATAGTAAAATTTATAAAAAATATACAACAAATATGATTTGGTCCAAGAAATTTCTACAGAAAATATTTTTTATGGAATTTTATTAAAATTTAATTTTTTCAAGAGCATTTTTGTAAAAAATATTGTTTTCTAGTCAATATTATACATGCTTCCCGAAATAAGATGAACAATTTCCGAGGTGATCATATTCCTTTTTTGAAATGTCTTCAATAACAGAAATGATAGTATCAATTAAATTAATTGAAATTCAATTGTTCCCATGAAACAATTAATTGATACTATTAATTTTTGTAATTGATTTTTGTTTCAATTAAAAAATTTGTTAAATCAATTAAATTTTTAATTGAATATTTTTTCAAACTCAATTAAGGCTTTAATTGAAAAAAAAATCGTGAAATATTTTTCTGTGTATCTTTAGCTTTAAGGCATCAAAAATGTAAGCGAGTTCAAGTGGCAATGAAAATTTTTGGTCTACAGAATGCACCATTCTGTCTTTTTTCAGCGACGATATTTTTGTGTCACTCATTAGTGAAATAAAATTTTGACAAAATTTTCTATAGAAATCAAATTTTGACAAAATTTTCTTTTGACATAAAATGTTGACAAAATTTTCCATAGAAATAAAATGTTGACAAAATTTTCTATAGAAATAAAATGTTGACAAAAATCTTCTATAGGTTAGGTTAGATAGCCCCATATTTTAGGCTCACGTAGACTATTCAGTCCATTATAATACCACAGTATTGAACTTCTCTCTTATCACTGAGTGCTGCCCGATTCCATGGGACCTCCTTTCTATAGCCGAGTCCGAACGGCGTTCCACATTGCAGTGAAACCACTTAGAGAAGCTTTGAAACACTCAGAAAAGTCACCAGCATTAATGAGGTGGGATAATCCACCGGTAAAACTTTTTTGGTGTTTGGTCGAAACTGGGTTCGAGTCCACGACCCCATGTATGCAAGGCAGCATGCTAACCATTGCACCATAGTGGCTCTATATATATAAAATAAATAAAATTTTGCAAAAAATTTTTTCAAAATAAAATTTTGCCAAAATTGTCTTTATAAATAAAATTTTCTATAGTTAAAGTTAAAGTTTGCAAAAATGTCAAAAAGAAATAAAATTTTGCAAAAAAATTCTATAGAATTAAAATTTTGACAAAATTTTCTATAGAATTAAAATTTTGGAAACCTCTTCTATAGAAATAAAATTTTGCAAAAATTTTCTATAGAAATAAAATTTTACAAAAATTTTCTATAGAATTAAAATTTTACAAAAATTTTCTATAGAAATAAAATTTTGCAAAACTTTTCTATAGAAATAAAATTTTACAAAAATTTTCTATAGAATTAAAATTTTGACAAAATTTTCTATAGAAATACAATTTTATAAAAATTTTCTATAGAAATAAAATTTTGCAAAGTTTCTATAGAAATAAAATTTTATAAAAATTTTCTATAGAATTAAAATTTTGATAAAATTTTCTATAGAAATAACATTTTGCAAAAATTTTCTATAGAAATAAAATTGTGCACAAATTTTCTATAGAAATAAAATTTTATAAAAATTTTCTATAGAAATAAAATTTTATAAAAATTTTCTATAGAATTAAAATTTTGACAAAATTTTCTAAAGGAATTCACTTTTGACAAAATTTTCTATAAAAATAAAATTTTGCAAAAATTTTCTATAGAAATTCACTTTTGACAAAATTTTCTATAGAAATAAAATTTTATAAAAATTTTCTATAGAAATAAAATTTTGCAAAAATGTTCCATAGAAATAAAATTTTACAAGAATTTTCTATAGAATTAAAATTTTGACAAAATTTTCTATAGAAATAAAATTGTTAAATTTTTCTATAGAAATAAAATTTTATAAAAATTTTCTATAGAAATAAAATTTTGCAAAAATAATCTATAGAAATAAAATTTTATAAAAATTTTCTATAGAAATAACACTTTGCAAAAATTTTCTATAGAAATACACTTTTGACAAAATTTTCTATAAAAATAAAGTTTTGCAAAAATTTGCTATAGAAATTCACTTTTGACAAAATTTTCTATAGAAATAAAATTTTGCAAAAATTTTCCATAGTAATAAAATTTTCCAAAAATTTTCTATAGAAATAAAATTTTACAAAAATTTTCTATAGAATTAAAGTTTTGACAAAATTTTCTATAGAAATAAAATTGCTAAATTTTTCTATAGAAATGAAATGTTATAAAAAATTTCTATAGAAATGAAATTTTGCAAAAAAATTTCTATAGAAATAAAATTTTATAAAAATTTTCTATAGAATCAAAATTTTGACAAAATTTTCTATAGAAATAACATTTTGCAAAAATTTTCTATAGAAATAAAATTGTGCAAAAATTTTCTATAGAAATAAAATTTTATAAAAATCTATAGAAATAAAATTTTACAAAAATTTTCTATAGAAATAAAATTTTACAAAAATTTTCTAAAGAAATTCACTTTTGACAAAATTTTCTATAAAAATAAAATTTTGCAAAAATTTTCTATAAAAATAAAATTTTGCAAAAATTTTCTACAGAAATTCACTTTTGACAAAATTTTCTATAAAAATAAAATTTTGCAAAAATTTTCTATCGAAATTCACTTTTTACAAAATTTTCTATAGGAATAAAATTTTGCAAAAGTTTTTCTATAATAATAAAATTTTGCAAAAATTTTCTATAGAAATAAAATTTTATAAAAATTTTCTATAGAAATAAAATTTTATAAAAATTTTCCATAGAAATAAAATTGCAAAATTTTTCTACAGAAATAAAATTTTGCAAAAATTTCTAGAGAAATAAAATTTTGCAAAAAAATTCTATAGCAATAAAATTTTATAGAAATTTTCTATAGAAATAAAATTTTGCAAAATTTTTCTATAGAAATAAAATTTTGCAAAAATTTTCTATAGAAATAAAATTTTACAAAATTTTTCTATATAAATAAAATTTTTCAAAAATTTTCTATAGAAATAAAATTCTGCAAAAATTTTCTAAAAATGTTACTGAGGTGTGATAATCCACCGCTAAACACTTTTTGGTGTTTGGTCGAAACTGGGTTCGAACCAACGACCCTATGTATGCAAAGCGGGCATGCTAACCATTGCAACGCAGTGGGTCCGAAATTTTCTATAGAAATTCACTTTTGCAAAAATTTTCTATAGAAATAAAATTTTGCAGAAATTTTCTATAGAAATAAAATTTAGCAAAAATTTTCTATAGTAATAAAATTTTGCAAAAATTTTCTATAGAAATAAAATTTTGCAAAAATTTTCTTATAAATAAAATTTTCTATAGAAGTTAAATTTTACAAAAATTTCCAAAAGAAATAAAATTTTTCAAAAAATTTCTATAGAATTAAAATTTTGCAAAAATTTTCTATAGAAATAAAATTTTGCAAAAATTTTCTATAGAAGTTAAATTTTGTCATAATTTCCTATAGAAATAAAATTTTGCAAAAATTTTCTAAAGAAATTCACTTTTGATAAAATTTTGCAAAAATTTTCTTTAAAAGTTAAATTTTGCAAAAATTTTCTTTATAAATAAAATTTTGCAAAAATTTTCTATACAAATAAAATTCTGCAAAAATGTTCTATAGAAATAAAATTTACAAAAATTTCCAAAAGAAATAAAATTTTTCAAAAAATTTCTATAGAATTAAAATTTTGCAAAAATTTTCTATAGAAATAAAATTTTGCAAAAATTTTCTATAGAAGTTAAATTTTGTCATAATTTCCTATAGAAATAAAATTTTGCAAAAATTTTCTAAAGAAATTCACTTTTGATAAAATTTTGCAAAAATTTTCTTTATAAATAAAATTTTGCAAAAATTTTCTATACAAATAAAATTCTGCAAAAATGTTCTATAGAAATAAAATTTTGCAAAACTTTTCTATAGAAATAAAATTTTACAAAAATTTTCTATAGAATTTTGCAAAAATTTTCTATAGAAATAAAATTTTCAAATATTCTATATTAGGAAAATATTCTATAGTAGGAAAAACGAAAAATTCCCCCAAACTGTTAATTAAGGCGAGAGATTTTTGGTTAAATGGAGACACAATTTTCTATAAAAATAAAATTTTGCAAAAATTTTCTATAGAAATTCACTTTTGACAAAATTTTCTATAGAAATAAAATTTTATAAAAATTTTCTATAGAAATAAAATTTTGCAAAAATGTTCCATAGAAATAAAATTTTACAAGAATTTTCTATAGAATTAAAATTTTGACAAAATTTTCTATAGAAATAAAATTGTTAAATTTTTCTATAGAAATAAAATTTTATAAAAATTTTCTATAGAAATAAAATTTTGCAAAAATAATCTATAGAAATAAAATTTTATAAAAATTTTCTATAGAAATAACACTTTGCAAAAATTTTCTATAGAAATACACTTTTGACAAAATTTTCTATAAAAATAAAGTTTTGCAAAAATTTGCTATAGAAATTCACTTTTGACAAAATTTTCTATAGAAATAAAATTTTGCAAAAATTTTCCATAGTAATAAAATTTTCCAAAAATTTTCTATAGAAATAAAATTTTACAAAAATTTTCTATAGAATTAAAGTTTTGACAAAATTTTCTATAGAAATAAAATTGCTAAATTTTTCTATAGAAATGAAATGTTATAAAAAATTTCTATAGAAATGAAATTTTGCAAAAAAATTTCTATAGAAATAAAATTTTATAAAAATTTTCTATAGAATCAAAATTTTGACAAAATTTTCTATAGAAATAACATTTTGCAAAAATTTTCTATAGAAATAAAATTGTGCAAAAATTTTCTATAGAAATAAAATTTTATAAAAATCTATAGAAATAAAATTTTACAAAAATTTTCTATAGAAATAAAATTTTACAAAAATTTTCTAAAGAAATTCACTTTTGACAAAATTTTCTATAAAAATAAAATTTTGCAAAAATTTTCTATAAAAATAAAATTTTGCAAAAATTTTCTACAGAAATTCACTTTTGACAAAATTTTCTATAAAAATAAAATTTTGCAAAAATTTTCTATCGAAATTCACTTTTTACAAAATTTTCTATAGGAATAAAATTTTGCAAAAGTTTTTCTATAATAATAAAATTTTGCAAAAATTTTCTATAGAAATAAAATTTTATAAAAATTTTCTATAGAAATAAAATTTTATAAAAATTTTCCATAGAAATAAAATTGCAAAATTTTTCTACAGAAATAAAATTTTGCAAAAATTTCTAGAGAAATAAAATTTTGCAAAAAAATTCTATAGCAATAAAATTTTATAGAAATTTTCTATAGAAATAAAATTTTGCAAAATTTTTCTATAGAAATAAAATTTTGCAAAAATTTTCTATAGAAATAAAATTTTACAAAATTTTTCTATATAAATAAAATTTTTCAAAAATTTTCTATAGAAATAAAATTCTGCAAAAATTTTCTAAAAATGTTACTGAGGTGTGATAATCCACCGCTAAACACTTTTTGGTGTTTGGTCGAAACTGGGTTCGAACCAACGACCCTATGTATGCAAAGCGGGCATGCTAACCATTGCAACGCAGTGGGTCCGAAATTTTCTATAGAAATTCACTTTTGCAAAAATTTTCTATAGAAATAAAATTTTGCAGAAATTTTCTATAGAAATAAAATTTAGCAAAAATTTTCTATAGTAATAAAATTTTGCAAAAATTTTCTATAGAAATAAAATTTTGCAAAAATTTTCTTATAAATAAAATTTTCTATAGAAGTTAAATTTTACAAAAATTTCCAAAAGAAATAAAATTTTTCAAAAAATTTCTATAGAATTAAAATTTTGCAAAAATTTTCTATAGAAATAAAATTTTGCAAAAATTTTCTATAGAAGTTAAATTTTGTCATAATTTCCTATAGAAATAAAATTTTGCAAAAATTTTCTAAAGAAATTCACTTTTGATAAAATTTTGCAAAAATTTTCTTTAAAAGTTAAATTTTGCAAAAATTTTCTTTATAAATAAAATTTTGCAAAAATTTTCTATACAAATAAAATTCTGCAAAAATGTTCTATAGAAATAAAATTTACAAAAATTTCCAAAAGAAATAAAATTTTTCAAAAAATTTCTATAGAATTAAAATTTTGCAAAAATTTTCTATAGAAATAAAATTTTGCAAAAATTTTCTATAGAAGTTAAATTTTGTCATAATTTCCTATAGAAATAAAATTTTGCAAAAATTTTCTAAAGAAATTCACTTTTGATAAAATTTTGCAAAAATTTTCTTTATAAATAAAATTTTGCAAAAATTTTCTATACAAATAAAATTCTGCAAAAATGTTCTATAGAAATAAAATTTTGCAAAACTTTTCTATAGAAATAAAATTTTACAAAAATTTTCTATAGAATTTTGCAAAAATTTTCTATAGAAATAAAATTTTCAAATATTCTATATTAGGAAAATATTCTATAGTAGGAAAAACGAAAAATTCCCCCAAACTGTTAATTAAGGCGAGAGATTTTTGGTTAAATGGAGACACAATTTTCTATAAAAATAAAATTTTGCAAAAATTTTCTATAGAAATTCACTTTTGACAAAATTTTCTATAGAAATAAAATTTTATAAAAATTTTCTATAGAAATAAAATTTTGCAAAAATGTTCCATAGAAATAAAATTTTACAAGAATTTTCTATAGAATTAAAATTTTGACAAAATTTTCTATAGAAATAAAATTGTTAAATTTTTCTATAGAAATAAAATTTTATAAAAATTTTCTATAGAAATAAAATTTTGCAAAAATAATCTATAGAAATAAAATTTTATAAAAATTTTCTATAGAAATAACACTTTGCAAAAATTTTCTATAGAAATACACTTTTGACAAAATTTTCTATAAAAATAAAGTTTTGCAAAAATTTGCTATAGAAATTCACTTTTGACAAAATTTTCTATAGAAATAAAATTTTGCAAAAATTTTCCATAGTAATAAAATTTTCCAAAAATTTTCTATAGAAATAAAATTTTACAAAAATTTTCTATAGAATTAAAGTTTTGACAAAATTTTCTATAGAAATAAAATTGCTAAATTTTTCTATAGAAATGAAATGTTATAAAAAATTTCTATAGAAATGAAATTTTGCAAAAAAATTTCTATAGAAATAAAATTTTATAAAAATTTTCTATAGAATCAAAATTTTGACAAAATTTTCTATAGAAATAACATTTTGCAAAAATTTTCTATAGAAATAAAATTGTGCAAAAATTTTCTATAGAAATAAAATTTTATAAAAATCTATAGAAATAAAATTTTACAAAAATTTTCTATAGAAATAAAATTTTACAAAAATTTTCTAAAGAAATTCACTTTTGACAAAATTTTCTATAAAAATAAAATTTTGCAAAAATTTTCTATAAAAATAAAATTTTGCAAAAATTTTCTACAGAAATTCACTTTTGACAAAATTTTCTATAAAAATAAAATTTTGCAAAAATTTTCTATAGAAATTCACTTTTTACAAAATTTTCTATAGGAATAAAATTTTGCAAAAGTTTTTCTATAATAATAAAATTTTGCAAAAATTTTCTATAGAAATAAAATTTTATAAAAATTTTCTATAGAAATAAAATTTTATAAAAATTTTCCATAGAAATAAAATTGCAAAATTTTTCTACAGAAATAAAATTTTGCAAAAATTTCTAGAGAAATAAAATTTTGCAAAAAAATTCTATAGCAATAAAATTTTATAGAAATTTTCTATAGAAATAAAATTTTGCAAAATTTTTCTATAGAAATAAAATTTTGCAAAAATTTTCTATAGAAATAAAATTTTACAAAATTTTTCTATATAAATAAAATTTTTCAAAAATTTTCTATAGAAATAAAATTCTGCAAAAATTTTCTAAAAATGTTACTGAGGTGTGATAATCCACCGCTAAACACTTTTTGGTGTTTGGTCGAAACTGGGTTCGAACCAACGACCCTATGTATGCAAAGCGGGCATGCTAACCATTGCAACGCAGTGGGTCCGAAATTTTCTATAGAAATTCAATTTTGCAAAAATTTTCTATAGAAATAAAATTTTGCAGAAATTTTCTATAGAAATAAAATTTAGCAAAAATTTTCTATAGTAATAAAATTTTGCAAAAATTTTCTATAGAAATAAAATTTTGCAAAAATTTTCTTATAAATAAAATTTTCTATAGAAGTTAAATTTTACAAAAATTTCCAAAAGAAATAAAATTTTTCAAAAAATTTCTATAGAATTAAAATTTTGCAAAAATTTTCTATAGAAATAAAATTTTGCAAAAATTTTCTATAGAAGTTAAATTTTGTCATAATTTCCTATAGAAATAAAATTTTGCAAAAATTTTCTAAAGAAATTCACTTTTGATAAAATTTTGCAAAAATTTTCTTTAAAAGTTAAATTTTGCAAAAATTTTCTTTATAAATAAAATTTTGCAAAAATTTTCTATACAAATAAAATTCTGCAAAAATGTTCTATAGAAATAAAATTTACAAAAATTTCCAAAAGAAATAAAATTTTTCAAAAAATTTCTATAGAATTAAAATTTTGCAAAAATTTTCTATAGAAATAAAATTTTGCAAAAATTTTCTATAGAAGTTAAATTTTGTCATAATTTCCTATAGAAATAAAATTTTGCAAAAATTTTCTAAAGAAATTCACTTTTGATAAAATTTTGCAAAAATTTTCTTTATAAATAAAATTTTGCAAAAATTTTCTATACAAATAAAATTCTGCAAAAATGTTCTATAGAAATAAAATTTTGCAAAACTTTTCTATAGAAATAAAATTTTACAAAAATTTTCTATAGAATTTTGCAAAAATTTTCTATAGAAATAAAATTTTCAAATATTCTATATTAGGAAAATATTCTATAGTAGGAAAAACGAAAAATTCCCCCAAACTGTTAATTAAGGCGAGAGATTTTTGGTTAAATGGAGACACAATGATTGTTGGATAAATTTGAGAAAAATGTGACCCTTTTTCCGCCACTCTTGCAAGATTACTGACCTTATTTGGCGTGTGACACTTTTTGTGCCACTTTCGGGATATCCTTACCGTTGAGGAGGGCATACTATAGTGCAGGGCATACTAGTGCAGGGCATACTATAGTCGCCTCCCCATATATAAGTATAGAAATTTTATATTATTTATTATTAATTAAAATCTCCCAAGAAAAAGTTATATACTAGGTAAATTTGAATTCTCTCCAAAATTGTTAATTACGAGGAGTAATTTTTGATTACATTGAGACTCAATGATTCTAGGGTATATTTAGAAAAGTTACTTATTACAATTGGTATAAGCAAAACTTTCGCAAATGTATTTAATTCGTAGTTTTCCTAACTAAAAATGTGCCACCTTTTTTGCCACTTTTTAAAAATGTCCTGGTATTGCGGGAGACACTTTTTGTGCCACTTTCTGGATATTCGCAACTGTAACCCACGTGCAGGACATAATATAGTCGACACCGCACGAATTTAGTCGAATATAGTCGACCTTGCATGACTATATTTAATTAAAAAGATTTTATTTTTAGTTTTTTATCATTTAAGAACATTTTATGAACTTTTAAATATTTTGTCGATTATCAGTTTTTATATAAAACTTCATCGTAATTTAATAAAATAATTTATTTTATATAAAAAACTGGGCGTATTTATCTTACAATGAAGGGCAATGAAGAAATCTTTTTCTCTCCTTGTGTTGAAGCCTAATTCATCAAGACATCAAAAGAAGTTTTGAGCGCAATAAAGTTTCGCATTCAGTTGAAATAGTTCCCCATGTTTTTCTTCTAATAGCCGTGTCTTACAAAACAATGACCCATCATTGTAACGCATTTCTTGAAGCGAAAGGGAGAGATTATTACATTGAAGTATTTTCAAAACAATTTCTTGGCAAAGTCTTTGATGTTAATTATTTTTGACGGCCTCATTAAGACTCTAATGATGTTCATTCATAGCGTCAGTACAGAGGGGAATTTAATGAACCAAGAAGAACTTAAAAAAAAAAACCAGAGTAGTGAATTGCTACAAATCGGCTAATTTTGAAATCACTTTCAGCAAACAGAATTTCTTTGGTAGAGGCTGCTTTTTCTGAATTGATTTTAAGAAAGTTTTTGGAATATACAATTTATTGCCATATACTAATAACAAATAAAATATAGCACTTTCTCCCCGCCAATAAGTTTTATTTTTTTCCTATTTAATTTTATCTTTTTCCTATTGCAACACAGTGGGTCCGAAATTTTCTATAGAAATTCACTTTTGCAAAAATTTTCTATAAAAATTCACTTTGGCCAAAATTTTCTATAGAAATAAAATTTTTGAAAAAATTTCTACAGAAATAAAATTTTGCAAACATTTTCTATAGTAATAAAATTTTGCAAAAAATAAAATTTTATAAAAATTTTCTATAGAATTAAAATTTTAACAAAATTTTCTATAGAAATAAAATTTTGCAAAATTTTTCTATAGAAATACAATTTTATCAAATTTTCTATAGAAATAAAATTTTTCAAAAATTTTCTTTATAAATAACATTTTGCAAAAAATGATGTTCATTCATAGCGTCAGTAAAGAGGGGAATTTAATGAACCAAGAAGAACTTAAAAAAAAACCAGAGTAGTGAATTGCTACAAATCGGCTAATTTTGAAATCACTTTCAGCAAACAGAATTTCTTTGGTAGAGGCTGCTTTTTCTGAATTGATTTTAAGAAAGTTTTTGGAATATACAATTTATTGCCACATACTAATAACAAATAAAATATAGCACTTTCTCCACGCCAATAAGTTTTATTTTTTTCCTATTTAATAAAAAATTTAAATCCAATTTTTTTCTATTTCCTTTGGCCACGAGAGTTCATAAATCACTAAAGTGATCTTGCGATTTGTTTACCAAAATTTATGGCGTATTTCCTTTGAATTGTCGTAACCTTAAACTTTTGAGAGCAGACAACATTGCAGCATGCCACAAATAATCCAATTTACAAAAACTCCTCAAACGGCAAAAATAAATTCAAATAAATCTCAAGTTGTCAGTAGCATCGAAAACACAACCAGGAATAGTGGGTGTTGTTAATTCCGAAAAAAAAATCCCCTTTGAATGTCGAGGATAGAAATCGACGAAAAAAAACTGCTTATTCACTAAACAAATAAGCTTTTATACTATACACAAAAACTGAACTGAAAATGATCAATTACTGGCAACGTCAATTGTTGCATATGAAAGCGAAAATACGATCCGATTGCATTCGTTATGGTATTAAATGGCATTGCTGTATTTTTAGTGTTGCCTTCTTGGCTGGGTCTCTCTTTGTTCTGATTGTGCTGCCCTTTCTGTTGTTGCCCCCTCACATATGAAATTTTTGATTTGCTATAAACTATTCTGGAACTCGCATATGAAATTAAATTAAAAACAGAACGTATGAAGATTTGTTTTTTTTTTTTTATTGGTTATTTACAATTCCAATTCTATGGGTGTGTGTTTGAAGATCTATTCATATCGAATATGATCATGAGTTTATTTGCAATAAGAATACATATGTCCATAATATGCCCCCCCTTCCATAACTATCTGGTGTTTGGAAAAGTCAATCTTTTTTTTTCAATTTTTATATATTTCTGCTTTTCAATACAGCGTTATTATAATACACCGACAAAATATCATATACTTTATTTCTCCTAAAAAAATAAACATAGAAAAGAGCTGCAAGATTTTGAATAAAATGTGTCACTTTTCTGTGTATAGCACTTTTTACATTTTTGTACCACAGTTTTTGTCATGTTGTGCCACTTTTTTAATTAATTCCTTTTATTGTGAAATATTTTCGGAAAATTTTCATAGTAAATCCCAATATTACATTTTAGGAAATTAAAATAATAAAATATAAAATCAAAATAATTTGAAATAAATTTCTATGTCTGTGTGTACCACTTTTTATATTTTTGTGCCACACTTTTTGTCATGTTGTGCCACTTTTTTAATTAATTCCTTTTATTGTGCAATATTTTCGGAAAATTTTCAATATTAAATTTTAGTAAATTAAAATAATAAAATATAAAATCAAAATAATTTGAAGTAAATTTCTATGTCATAATGTTTTCGAGTGGACACGTGTACCGCCTGAAAATATGCCAAGAATATATTCTAAATTAGGTAAAGCGAAAAACTCTCATGAACTGGTAATTATGGGAAGTGGTTGTTGGTTAAATTGAGACACAATGATTTAGGATTTCTTTTTTTTTTTCAGGAAAAATTCAGACATACAATAATTGAAGTATGTCTGAATTTTTTCTGAAAAAATATTCGGGAAACAATTTTTTTCCGAAAAATAATAAAAAAAAAAAACTATTTTTTCCGGAAAATTATATTTTAAAAGATATTTAGTTTTTAGGATTTTCTGCAATTTACAAAGATTTTTCACGAAAAAATGTAAGCGAGAGACAATATTTTCCAAAAAAAAAATAAAAATTATGGCAGAGACAATATTTCCAAAAAAAAAATGTATGCCAGAGACAATATTTTCCAAAAACCAAAAAAAAAACACATATATTGGATACACATTTTCGAACAAAATATTTCAGAATTAGTTTCTGAAAACCAAATTTCAAAAACAAATGTATGGGAAAAAATTATCTCAAAGATAAGCTCTTCAGTAACAATGTGCCATTTGTGTAAGAAAAAAGAAAAAATTTTCCAGAAAAAATGACTCAATACCACATTTTCCAAACAAAAAAAAATAACTGTTTCTCCAGACAAAAAGAAAACGTATGGACAATTTAATCATTTTTTATGATACGGTTTTAGAAACATTATTTTAAACAACGAAGTCGCAGACAATATTTCAACACATCTTTTAAAGTTTCCAAAAAAGTCAAAGAGACTCTTTTTTCCACTGAAAAATCCCATGGATACTTTTTTCAATTTAATCATTTTTTATGATACGGTTTTAGAAACATTGTTTTAACCAACGAAATCGCAGACAATATTTCAACACATCTTTTAAACAAAAAAAGTTTCCAAAAAAGTCAAGGAGACTCTTTTTTCCACTGAAAAATCCCATGGACACTTTTTTCAAAGACACTTTGTCACAAAAAAAGATTCAGGGAAACATTTTCACAAAAATGTCTCAGAGATACTTTCCAAAAAAAGTCCCAAAGACACTTCTGAAAAAAATAACTTTCGGACACTCTGTCCGCAACAAAATCTCAAAACCGCTTCGAAGACCCTTCACAAAACGGTTACAGACACTTTTTCCCATAGAAAGTCTTTAAGACCCTCTTTTCATACAAAAGTCTCCGAGATATGTTTTTCACACACAGAAACGTATCAAAGAACATTCACAAAAGACTCAAAAAAATCTATTCCACAAAAAAGGCTCAAAGACAAAAATTTTACTAAATTTTTTATAGAAAAAAAAATTTTAACAAAATTTTTTATAGAAATATAAAGATATATAGAAATATAAAAAAAAATTTTACAGAAATAAAATTTTGACAAAACTTTCTTTAGAAATAAAATTTTGACAATCTATAGAAAATTTGACAAAAATTTCTATAGAAATAAAATTTTAACAAAATTTTCTATAGAAATAAAATTTTGACAAAATTTTCTATAGAAATTACAAATTTTCTATAGAAATATACTTATAAAAAATATTCTATAGAAATAAAATTTTGTAAAAATTTTCTATAGAAATACAATTTTGTAAAAATATTGTATAGAAAAAAAAATTGTAAAAATTTTCTAGAGAAATACAATTTTGACAAAATTTTCTATAGAAATAAAATGTTGACAAAATATTCTATAGAAATAAAATTTTGACAAAATTTTCTATAAAAATAAAATTTTGACAAAATTTTCTATATAAATAAAATTATGACAAATTTTTCTATAGAAATAAAATTTTGACAAAATTTTTTATAGAAATAAAATTTTGGCAAAAAATTCCTATAGAGATAAAATTTCCACAAAATTTTCTATAGAAATAATAATTTGACAAATCTTTCTATAGAAATAAAATTTTGACAAAATTTTCTAGAGAAATAAAATTTTAACAAAATTTTCTATAGAAATAAAATCTTGACAAAATATTCTATAGAAATAAAATTTTGACAAAATTTTCTATAAAAATACAATTTAGACAAAATTTTCCGTAGAAATAAAATTTTGACAAAATTTTCTATGAAATTAAATTAAAAAAAAAATTTCTATAGAAATAAAATTTTGAAAAAAATTCCTATAGAGATACAATTTCCACAAAACTTTGTATAGAAATACAATTTTGCAAAAATTTTTTATAAAATAAAATTTTGACAAAATTTTCTATAGAAATAAAATTTTGTCACAATTTTGTATAGAAATAAAATTTTGCAAACATTTTCTATAGAAATAAAATTTTGCAAAATTTGTCTATAGAAATAAAATTTTGGCACAAATTTTTTAAAGAGATACAATTTCCACAAAATTTTCTATAGATATAAAATTTTGTAAAAATATTCTATAGAAATACAATTTTGTAAAAATTTTCTATAGAAATAAAATTTTGTAAAAATGTTCTATAGAAATAAAATTTTGTAAAAATTTTCTATAGATATAAAATTTTGACAAAATTTTCTATGGAAACAAGCTTTTTACAAAATTTTCCATAGAAATTAAGTTATGAGAAAATTGTATATAGAAATAAAATTTTGCAAAAATTTTTTATAGAAATAAAATATTGACAAAATTTTCTGTTGGGATAAAATTTTGAATAAAATTTTGACAAAAGTTTCTACAAAAATAAAATTTAGACAAAATTTTCTTTAGAAATAAATTTTTGACAAAATTTTCTATAAAAGTAAAATTTTCACAAAATTTTCTATTGAACTAAAATTTTCAATAGAAATAAAATTTTGACAATATTTTCTATAGAAATAAAATTTTGACAAAATATTCTATAGAAAAAATTTTGACAAAATTTTCTATAGAAATAAAATTTTGACAAAATATTCTATAGAAAAAATTTTGACAAAATTTTCTATAGAAATAAAATTATGACAAAATTTTTTATAGAAATAAAATTTTCACAAAATTTTCTATAGAAATAAAATATTGACAAAATTTTCTATAGAAATAAAATTTTGACAAAATTGTTTATAGAAACTAACTATGAGAAAATTTTCTATAGTAATGAAATTTTGCAAAAATATTCTATAGAAATTAAATTTTGACAAAATTTTTCTATAGAAATAACATTTTGGAAAAAAATTCCTATAGAGATAAAATTTCCACAATATGTTCTATAGAAATACAATTTTGACAAAATTTTCTATAGAAATAAAATTTTGTAAAAATTTTCTGTAGAAATAACATTTTTACAAAAATTTCTATAGAAATAAAATTTTGACAAAATTTTCTATAGAAATAAAATTTTTAAAAAAAAATCTATAAAAATAAAATTTGGCAAAATTTTTTATATAAATTAACTTATGAAAAAAAATTCTATAGTAATAAAATTTTGCAAAAATTTTCTATGGAAATAAAATTTTGACAAAATTTTCTATAGAAATAAAATTTTGACAAAATTTTCTATAGAAATAAAATTTTGTATAAATGATCGATAGAAATTAAATTTTGTAAACATTTTCCATAGAAATAAAATTTTGACAAAATTTTCTATACAAATAAAATTTTTAAAAAATTTTCTATAAAAATAAAATTTGACAAAATTTTTTATAGAAATTAACTTATGAGAAAAATTTCTATAGAAATAAAATTTTGACAAAATTTTCTATGGAAACAAGTTCTTTTACGAAATTTTCTATAGAAGTAAAATTTTGACAACATTTTCTATAGAAATGAAATTTTGACAAAATTTGCTAGAGAAATAACATTTTGACAAAATTTTCTACAGAAATAAAATTTTGACAAAATTTTCTATGGAAACAAGTTCTTTTACAAAATTTTCTATAGAAGTAAAATTTTGACAACATTTTCTATAGAAATAAAATATTGAAAAAATTTTCTATATAAATAAAATATTGACAAAAATTACTGTAGAAATAAAATTTTCTGTAGAAATTAACTTATGAGAAAATTTTCTATGGAAATAAAATTCTGCAAAAATTTTCTATAGAAATAAAATTTTGCAAAAATTTTCTATAGAAATAAAATTTTTAAAAAATTTTCTATAAAAATAAAATTTGACAAAATTTTTTATAGAAATTAACTTATGAGAAAATTTTCTATAAAAATAAAATTTTGACAAAATTTGCTGTAGAAATTTACTTACAAAAAATATTCTATAGAAACAAAATTTTGTAAAAATTTTCTATAGAAATAAAATTTTGTACAAATGTTCTATAGAAATAAAATTTTGTAAAAATTTTCTATAGAAACAAAATTTTGACAAAATTTTCTATAGAAATAAAATTTTTAAAAAATTTTATAGAAATAAAATTTTGACAAAATTTCTATAGAAATAATGACACAATTTTTTTATGTCGCTGAGACACTTCTTCACATAGAAAAATAATTTTTTCAGTGCACATCAATAAACTCTTCTAATGAAGAGATCACGATTATTTTGCACATTCTTTCTCTTGAGAAGAATAGTAATTTTTGATTAAAGTTTTTGTTGCGGGCTATTGAAAATGTTGATTCTGCCGCTTCTGCTGCTACTCCGATACAGCTAACCAAATACCAGAAATGCATTAAATCAAATCTGAAATCATACTACATCAGCACTTGAGGGCAGAAATCATAAGACAAAACAAAAAACGTATTGCTAGTTGCTGGCGGGTCGACAAGTCAAGTCAGCAAGTTTCAGGCTAAAGTAGGCAATCAAAACCGAAAGTTTATTACTATTTCGCTTTGGTGGGTAGTTGTAGATGTAATTTGCAATTGAGGAATTTAATTTTCATAAAAATTCTATAAGAAGAATATTTTTTGCTATATCCAAATATCAAGAGGGAAGAAAATTCCAACAATTATTTTTTTTTACTTTTGAGTTAAGTTTATAGGTGGAAGTTTTGGACAGTAGAAGTTGTCTAACTACCATAGTTAAGTGAATGGATTTATAAATAATGAAGACAAATTCCTTAAAGGTAAGTAAATACCACGAAAGTTTTTGGAGATGGATGAGAACTTATTTTGAACATTTGTTTTTTTT
The DNA here is from genome assembly GCF_050003625.1 of Haematobia irritans. NCBI lineage: Eukaryota > Metazoa > Arthropoda > Insecta > Diptera > Muscidae > Haematobia > Haematobia irritans. Next base: position 19,139,884 of record NC_134397.1, read on the forward strand.
TTTTTTTATCTTATAATCTTCAAATTTTTTTTTTTGCTTAGTCTCCATTAAAGTCTAACTGCTATCTCATAATTTTTTTAATGACTCAGTGTATTTTCGCAATTTTTAAAATAGCATTAAAATTGTTAATGTGCGTGATTATAAGAAACGTAAGCCCAATGTTGTGGGCCGTTTTTTTTATTCTTTAAAACAAAACAAAAAAACGCTAACACCATAAATGGTTAAATTTGCCAGTGGCTAAGATTTCTTTAGGCAAAATTATTACGAAATTTTTTTTATCTCCTATAGACTTTTGGGATTTAACAAAACAAAAAAACAAAAATTATACAAAAATACAAGCATTTTTTTCTAATGAGATGTAGCCTACTCATTTGGTTTTGGATGTTAGATTTGTTTTGGTCTTCAACATTTGTTGAGGCATTTCATGATGTATGATTTGTTTACAATAGACGTGACTGCTGCCGATGCAGAAATTCTCATTCCACATTGTCACTATTGCAGCTTAATGCTTGGGTCGTGGCCATTGGGGGATTTCTATCATTGCTGTTTCTTGAATATAACTCTCCGAGCCAGTCTAAACATTTTGTAATACAAAATGCATGAAACAAATATGTTTCTACAATTAAATATTTCTGCAATGGCCTTTCATAAAATAAATTTGTCCAAGCGTCTTTTTTTGTTTGCATTTTCTCATTGTGCACTGGGTATGGGCATATGGCCTTGAATCATGTCATGGTTTTTAAGAATAAAAAAATTTAGAATGTTAACAATCTGTTGATGCAATCAAGAGTGGATATATATAACATGCATATTATACACCCATAATACAGCGTTTTATAGAACATTTATAAGTATTTGTTGCACATCTATAGTGGGACAAAAATCAAAATTTTTACAAAATTTCATCTCTATAGAAAATTTTTTGTCAAAATTTTATTTCGATAGAAAATTGTTTTCAAAATTTTTATATCTATAGAAACATTTGTCAATATTTTACTTTTATAGAAAAATTTGTCAATATTTTACTTTTATAGAAAAATTTGTTAAAATGTTATCTCTATAGAAAAATTTTGTCAAAATTTTATGTCTATTGAAAATTTTGTCAACATTTTATTTCTAAAGAAAATTTTGTCAAAATTTTATTTCTATAGAATTTTTTTACAAAATTTTTATTTCTATAGAAAATTTAGTCAAAATTTTATTTCTATAGAAAAGTTTGCCAAAACTTTATTTCTATAGACAAATTTTTGCAAAATTTTTATTTCTATAAAAAAATTTGTCAAAATTTCATCTTTATAGAAAAATTTATTAAAATTTTATTTTTATAGAAAAATTTGTTAAAATTTTATCTCTATTGAAAATTTTGTCAAAATTTTATTTCTATAGAAACTTTTGTAAAAATTTTATTTCTACAGAAAATTTTGTCAAAATTTTATTTCTATAGAAAATGTTGTCAAAATTTTATTTTTATAGAAAATTTTATTTCTATAGAAAATTTTGTCAAAATTTTATTTCTATAAAAAATTTTGTCCAAATTTTATTTCTATAGAAAATTTTATTTCTATAGAAAATTTTGTCAAAATTTTATTTCTATAGAAAATTTTTTCAAAATTTTAATTCTATCGAAAATTTTGTCAAAATTTTATTTCTAAAGAAAATTTTGTCAAACTATTATTTCTTTAGAAAATTTTGCAGAAATATTATTTCTTTAGACAATTTTGTCAAAATTGTATTTCTATAGAAAATTTTGTCAAAATATTATTTCTATAGAAATTTTTTTTCAAAATTTTATTTCTATAGAAAATTTTGTCAAAATTTTATTTCCATAGAAATTTTTGCCCAAATTTTATTTCTATAGAAAATTTTATCTCTATAGAAAATTATGTCAAAATTTTATTTCTATAGAAAATGTTCTCAACATTTTATTATTATAGAAAATTTTGTCAAAGTTTTATTTCTATAGAAAATTTTGTCAAAATTGTATTTCTATAGAAAATTTTTGCAAAATTTTATTTCTATAGAAAATTTTGTCAAAATTTTATTTCTATAGAAAATTTTGTCCACATTTTATTTCTATACGAAATTTTGTCAACATTTTATTTCTATAGAAAATTTTCTCAAAATTTTATATCTATAAAAAGGTTTGTCAAAATTTTATTTCCTAGAAACTTTTGTCAAGATTTTATTCAAAATTGTATCTCTATTGAAAATTGTGTCGAAATTTTATTTCTATAGAAAATTTTGCTAAAATTTTATCTCCCTAGAAAACTTTGTGAAAAGTTTTTTTTTCTATAGAAAATTTTGTCGAAATTTATATAGAAAAATTCATCAAAATTTTTATTTCTATAGAATATTTTGTCAAAATTTTATTTCTATAGAAAATATTGTCAATATTTTATTTCCAATTTTGTTTCTGTATTTTGTCAAAGTTTTATTTCTACAGAAAATTTTGTCAAAATTTTATTTCTATAGAAAATTTTGTCCAAATGTTATTCCTATAGAAAATTTTGTCCAAATTTTATTTCTATAGAAAATTTTATTTCTATAGAAAATTTTGTCAAAATTTTATTTCTATAGAAAATTTTGTCAACATTTTATTTCTATAGAAAATTTTGTCAAAGTTATATTTCCATAGGAAATTTTGTCAAAATTTTATTTCTATAGAAAATTTTGTCAAAATTTTATTTCTATAGAAAATTTTGCCAAAAATGTTATTTCTATAGAAAATTTTGTCAAAATTTTATTTCTATAGAAAATTTTGTCAAAATTTTGTTTCTATAGAAAATTTTGTCAAAAAATTTATTTCTATAGAAAATTTTGTCAAAATTTTATTTCTATAGAAAATTTTGTCAAAATTTTATTTCTACAGAAAATTTTGTCAAAATATTATTCTATAGAAAATTTTGGCAAAATTTCAATTGTATAGATTTTTTTTTTTCAAAATTTAAATTCTATAGAAAATTTTTGCAAAATTTTATTTCTATAGAAAATTTTGTCATTTTTTTTTCTATAGAAATTTAACGATTTTTTTTTTAATAGAAAATTTTGTCTAAATTATATTTCTATAGAAAATTTTATCAAAATTTTATTTCTATACAATTTTGACAAAATTTTATTTCTATAGAAAATTTAGCGAAATTTTTTTTCTATAGAAAATTTTTTTTATTTTATTTCTATACGAAATTTTATCAACATTTATTTCTATAGAAAATTTTGTCAAAATTTTATTTCTATAGAAAATTTTGTCAAATTTTATTTCTATAGAAAATTTGGTCAACATTTTTATTTCTATAGAAAATTTTGTCAAAATTTTATTTCTATAGAAAATTTTGTCAAAATTGTATTTCTATAGAAAATTTTGTCAAAATTTTATTTTTATAGAAATTTTTCTCAAAATGTTATTTCTATAGAAAATTTTGTCAAAATTTTATTTCTATAAAAAATTTTGTCAACATTTTATTTCTATAGAAACTTTTGTTAAAATTTTATTTCTATAGAAAGTTTTGCCAAAATTTTATTTCTATAGAAAATTTTGCCAAAATTTTATTTCTATAGAAAATTTCGCCAACATTTTATTTCCATAGGAAATTTTGTCTAAATTTTATTTCTATAGAAAATTTTTTACAATTTTATCTCTACAGAAAATTTGGTCAAAATTTTGTTTCTATAAAAAAAATTTGTCAAAATTTTATTTCTATAGAAAATTTTCTCAAGTTTAGGAAAAAAATGTTTAAATTTTATTCAAAATTGCCTATAAAATAAAAACGCAAAAACTTTCTGGTGTAACTTTCCACTGTATTTAGTCAACTCAATATTAATCATCTTGAAATATGTTTCAATTGGTCATGAAATAAGTCTTACATCATTTTTGTCACAATTCAAAAATTTATACGTAAATTTTAATTTTATAGATGGTCCCTTTTGAAAAATTGTCAAATGATTTGCTATACAAGTAAACGAAATATTTAAAATCTTTATCATCACCCCCATCATCAAGGACGTTAAAAGATATTGGTAGTAAAGCAGAAAATTTTTATGATGCGTTTAAAAATTTGTTTTGCATTATAATTTAAAATGTGAATTGTCAAAGACTATTGTCACTATTTCAAGAATAAGATTTCTGAAAGTCAATTATAAATTTTCTATTTTTGTGTAAATGTAGTGGGAGTGTGTCTTTACTAAATGTAAAGAGATTGCTATTTGGTATTTTATGATGTCTAAAAATTGCTTAAAAATCTTATACTTACAACCAAAAACTTTTTGAGAAAATTAGAAGCATACCTGCAAGAATAAAGAAAAATTCGTTAATAACTCTAAAAAATGTAGTTTCTATAAGTAGTGGATTACTGGAAATAATCCATTAATAAATTGTGTAGTTTATAGATTTCTGTGCTTTCAAATAATAATAACCAAGTTCATGTATACAGTCTACATCTAAGGCTAGAGGCTGCTAGATTTTATTTTTTAATATTCAACTCAGAAATGACTAAGCAGTGATGATTCACCAAACATAAGAACAGGTGGCGAAACGCATCTATAACAATCTGTCCACAATATCTGATTGTGGATTAGAGAAGATTTGTGTGTTGGACAAGATATTCTCATATCATCTTCCGATTTTATGGTATCTTGTAAGGTTTTATTTTTGTTTTCTTTATTGGTCATTTGTTGTGAAAAAGATTTGTTGTTGCTATGTTGAAAGCTCCTTTAGTTCTGAAAATTGTAGCATTAAATTTTTTTTGGGCTTTTTCCCAAACGACGGCAATAATCACCAACAGCCATTATTCCTTGTCCATAGACTGAAAAAAGGAAATAGGCTTTGTTTTATAAAGTTTTAGCGCTAAATATTATTACACTCCAGCGAGAACACTTTAATTACCATGGTGATTTTTTTTTGATTTATTGGCGAACCACGTGCGTCAAAGCATGTTGCGGATATATTAAGTAAGAAGAAATTAAAGAAAAATAATAAAGAAAAAAAAAATAGAAATAACATAAAAAAAAACTTTTAACAAAATTTGCTATAGAAATAAAATTTTGACAAATTTTCCATCGAAATAAAATTTCGACAAAATTTTCTATAGAAATAAAATTTTGACAAAATTTTCTATAGAAATAAAATTTTGACAAAATTTTCTATAGAAAAAATTTGGCAAAATTTTCTACAGAAATTAAATTTTGAAAAAATTATCTATAGAAATAAAATTTTGACAAAATTTTCTACAGAAATAAAATTGTGAGAAAATTTTTTATAAAAAATTAAATTTTGGCAAAATTTTCTATTGAGATAGAAATAAAATTTTGACAAAATTTTCTATAGAAATAAAATGTTGACAAAATTTTCTATAGAGATAAAATGTTGCAAACATTTTCTATAAAAAAAAAATCAATTTTGACAAAAGTTTTCATAGAAATAAAATTTTGACAAAATTTGCTACAGAAATAAAATTGTGAGAAAATTTTTTATAAAAAATTAAATTTTGGCAAAATTTTCTATTGAGATAGAAATAAAATTTTGACAAAATTTTCTATAGAAATAAAATGTTGACAAAATTTTCTATAGAGATAAAATGTTGCAAATATTTTCTATGAAAAAAAAATCAATTTTGACAAAAGTTTTCATAGATAAAATTTTGACAAAATTTTCTTCAGAAATAAAATTGTGAAAAAATTTTTTATAGAAATAAATTTTTGAGAAAATTTTCTATAGAAAGAAATAAAAAGTTTTGACACAAGTTTTTTAGAAATAAAATTGTAACCAAATTTTCTATAGAGCTAGAAATACAGTTTTTAAAAAATTTTCTATAGAAAAATTTGGCAAAATTTTCAACGGAAATAAAATTTTGGCGAAATTTTCTACGGAATAAAATTTTGACAAAATTTTCTATAGAAAAAATTTGGCAAAATTTTCAACGCAAATAAAATTTTGGTAAAATTTTCTACGGAAATAAAATTTTGACAAACTTTTCTATTGAGATAGAAATAACATTTTGACAATATTTTCTATAGAAATTAAATTTTTACAAAATTTTCTATAAAAAAAGTAAAATTTGTCAAAAGTTTTCATAGAAATAAAATTTTGGAAGAAATTTCTACGGAAGTAAAATTTTGGCAAAATTTTCTATTGAAATAAAATTTTTAAAAATTTTGTATTGAAATAAAATTGTGACAAAATTTTCTATAGAAATAAAATTGTTACAACACTTTCTATAGAGCGAGAAATAAAATTTTGACAAAATTTTCTATAGAAATAAAATTGTGACCAAATTTTCTAAAGAGCTAGAAAAAAAAATGTTGACAAAATTTTCTATAGAAAAAATTTGGCAAAATTTTCAATGGAAATAAAATTTTGGCGAAATCTTCTACGGAGATAAAATTTTGACATTTTCTAAAGAAAACAATTGGCAAAATTTTCAATGCAAAATTTTCTACGGAAATAAAATTTTGACAAAATTTTCCATTGAGATAGAAATAACATTTTGACAATATTTTCTATAGAAATTAAAGTTTTACAAAATTTTCTATAAAAAAATTAAATATTGGCAAAAATTTTCATAGAAATAAAATTTTGGCAAACATTTCTACGGAAATAAAATTTTGGCAAAATTTTCTACGGAAATAAAATTTTGACAAAATTTTCTATAGAAATAAAATTTTGACAAAATTTTCTATTGAGATAGAAATAACACTTTGACAATATTTTCTATAGAAATTAAAGTTTGACAAAATTTTCTATAGAACTAAAATTTTAACCAAATTTTCTCTCAAAATAAAATTTTAACAAAATTTTCTATAACAATAAAATTTGACAAAATTTTCTATAGAAATAAAATTTTGAAAAAAAAAATCTATAGAAATAAAATTTTGATCAAATTTTCTATAGAATACAATTTTGACCAAATTTTCTATGGAAATAAAATTTTGACAAAATTTTCTATAGGAATAAAATTTTGACAAAATTTTCTATAGAAATTAAATTTTGACAAACTTTTCTATAGAAATAAAATTTTGACAAAATTTTCTATAGAAATACAATTTTGAAAAAAAAATTCTATGGAAATAAAATTTTGACAAAATTTCTATAGAAATAAAATTGTGGCAAATTTCCCATAGAAATAAAATTTTGAGAAAATTTTCTATAGAAATAAAATTTTGACAAAATTTTCTATCGAAATACAATGTTGAGAACATTTTCTATAAAAATAAAATTTTGATAAAGACTTCTATAGAACTAATAAATTTTGACAACATGTTCCATAGAAATTAAAGTTTGACAAAATTTTTTATAGATTTTTTTTTTGTAATTAAAATTGAATTTAAAATAGAATTAAAATGCACTTAAAAAATTAAATTTATGTTAAAAAAAAAAAAAAACAAAATTAAAGTTGAATTTAAAAATATAATTAAAATTAAATACACGGAAGGCACCGTATATAAAATTAAATTAAATTTATGTGATTTACGGCCATTTTCATGTAGCTCCGTTTGGCTTTAACTTCCAGTTAACAGAAAAGAAATTGCAAATATCTTCTCTCCGGTTAACTTTAACTGAAAAATTCCTAACTGGCATATGGAATATATAGACAAGATGACAGCTATGTCCATAATACGATTTAAAAGTTCGTTAGTTAACGCAACACTAACGGAGCTTCATGACAAAATTTTCTAGAGTAATAAAACTTTGATAAAATTTTCTATAGAAATAAAAATTTCACAAAATTGTCTAAAGAAATAAAATTTTGAAAAAATGTTCTATAGAAATAACATTTTGGCAAAATTTTCTATAGAAATAAACTTTTGACAAAATTTTCTATAGAAATAAAATTTTGACAAAATTTTCTATAGAAATGAAATTTTGACAGAATTTTCTATTGAAATAAAATTTTGACAAAATTTTCTATAGAAATAAAATTTTGAAAACATTTTCGATAGAAATAACATTTTGAGAAAATGTTCTATCAGGCTCACTTAAACTATTCAGTCCATTGTGATAGCACATTGGTGAACTTCTCTTTTATCACTGAGTGCTGCCCGATTCCATGTTAAGATAAATGACAAGGGACCTCCTTTTTATAGCCGAGTCCGAACGGCGTTCCACATTGCAGTGAAACCACTTAGAGAGGTTTTGAAACCCTCAGAAATGTCACCAGCATTACTGAGGTGGGATAATCCACCACTGAAAAACTGTTTGGTGTTCGGTCGAATCAGGAATCGAACCCACGACCTTGTGTATGCAAGGCGGGCATGCTAACCACTGCACCACGGATCTATCGAAATTAAAGTTTGGCCAAATTTTTTATAGAAATAATTTTTTTTAATTAATTTTAAATTGAAATTAAAATAGAATTAAAATTAAAAGTGAAATTAAAATAGAGTTAAAATTAAAGTGCATTTTAAAAAAATTAAAATTAAATGTATGTTCAAATATAATAAAATTCAAAACTAAAATAAAATTAAAGTTAAAATTAAAAATATAATTAAAATTGGATTGTTGTTAAATGGAATGTACGGAAGGTACCGCATATAATATTAAATTTATGTTTAAATCAAATTAAAGTTTTATGGACCTAGGGGTTTGTAGCAATCGACTACGTGTGTCCCCAGTAGGAGAATACTAAACTATACAGACCTAATTTTACACTTTTGCATAGCAGCCTTGTACCTTATTTCTTTATCCATATATGTTATATGCCTGGGGATTTTCAAAGACTATCTAATTTTTGTAATTTTTGTGTTAAAACAGGCTTGTTAAGTGTAAATAATGATGAAATTTTCATCAACGCTTTTAGAGTGAATATTTTCATGTCTTACACGAAAAGGCCCCACAAACTATACGACTAGATTATTGCTTACTACCATTTGTATATTAATATACCAACATTTACAGTATTAGTTCTGCATAAACTGCAACACGATTAAGGAAAGCCCGATCATTTGCAATACAAATGGTGATTGTATAGAACTATAGCCGGCTACAAACACCTTTCGAAATTCCGTTGGTATTTTAAATGACCAATATTCATACACCTGAGATTATCATTCAAATTATCTTAAATTGTAGTGTGCTTATAAAACAACACAACACCCCGAAATGATTACCAACAATTATGGACATATTTGTTCATTTACATGGATAAACTATTTCGGATGACAACAACGGTCCACAACATTGTCGACCGTAATAACATTCTTTGGACTCTGTGTAACTGGCTTCAAAATAATTTTCATATTATACTATATAGTTATGGCCATTATATATATAAAAACAAAATTGTTTTGTATATAAAATTTTTTACTTTTAGCTTCTGTTGCATAAAAGGTAAAGAATCTATGAACCCCCCAAAAAAAACCTGAAAAAATACAACACAAACTCCCATATTTTACATAGACTATGATGGAATGAAGTCGATCTTTAAACTAAGATATATTTGAACTGCATGTATTACGAATACAAAAAAAAAACGACCATACTTAATCTTCATTTTGTGGTATAGACAATGAAATAAAAACAAAACTATAAAGTTTTTATTTTTCCTATGTTGCACGTTGCACATTAAATCTTCTCATTTGATTACGGTCTCAAAGTGGCTGACCTCGAGATGGTTTCCATGACGCCTCTGTTTCAGTTTACTTAAACTATTTTTCTAGTTTATTTGATTAAAGAATTGACTGGTGCACAGTGAATGGAAAAATGCAAAGAAATAAAATAAAATGATGAAAAAATATTTTGTATTTAGTTATCTTTGAATTCACATCAAGTTTTTTATTATTAATGCTTGCACACATTACCTTGAAGTATTAACTAATAACTATTATTTAATTATCAATATAATTTATCAAATGTTTTCTCTATATCAATTGCTTTTGACTAATAGGTTTATAAGAAAATAGGCAAAATACATTATTCTCCAACGTATTTACATTAATTCCCAATTTATCCTTAAATTTTCTTGCACACATACCACTTAGTTATTGAGGTAAATACCATATTCAATAATAAAGCAACCACAAGTTAAGTTGGAGCTAAATCAATTCATTTAAAACTTCAGAACTGTATATAGCTTAGAAATCGAAGAAAATGAATTGATATGCACAATATATTACACTTCGATAAATAATATGATAGCGATGTTTGGAAATTGTATTGATCGGTTCATGTGTGCATTTTTTTACCGTAGTGCAATGGTTAATGGGAGCCACCGTGGTGCATTGGTTAGCATGCCCGCCTTGCATACACAAGGTCGTGGGTTCGATTCCTGCTACGACCGAACACCAAAAAGTTTTTCAGCGGTGGATTATCCCACCTCAGTAATGCTGGTGACATTTCTGAGGGTTTCAAAGCTTCTCTAAGTGGTTTCACTGAAATGTGGAACGCCGTTCGGACTCGGCTATAAAAAGGAGGTCCCTTGTCATTGAGCTTAACATGGAATCGGGCAGCACTCAGTGATAAGAGAGAAGTTCACCACTGTGGTATCACAATGGACTGAATAGTCTAAGTGAGCCTGATACATCGGGCTGCCACATAACCTAACCTAACCTAATGGTTACATGCCCGCCGTGCATACACAAGGTCGTGGGTTCGATTCCTGCTTCGACCGAACACCAAAAAGTTTTTCACCGGTGGATTATCCCACCTCAGTAATGCTGGTGACATTTCTGGAGGTTTCACTGCAATGTGGAACGCCGTTCGGACTCGGCTATAAAAAGGAGGTCCCTTGTCATTGAGCTTAGCACTCAGTGATAAGAGAGAAGTTCACCAATGTGGTATCACAATGGACTGAATAGTCAAAGTGAGCCTGATAAATCGGGCTGCCACCTAACCTACGTGAATCACAATATCATAGAAAATGAATTGATATGTACAATCTAATTCATTTTTATATATGATATACTCGATGTGTTTATAATTTTATAGACGGGTTCATGTGTGTATTCTCAATCTTGCAATATTTGCTGTTAATTATTGGACTAATGCCAAATGTACCCTTTAGCCTAATTTATCCTTAAATTCTCTTGCAAACATTTCGCTTAATTATTGAGTCATATACCATATTGGCCAATATACAAAACACAATTTAAGTTGGAGCTTAATCAATTCGTTTAAAACTTCAGGACTGAATAGAACTCAGCTATATTGAATCATGAAATCAAAGAAACTGAATTGATATCTACAATCTAATACATTTTGATAAATGATATACTCGTTGTGTTTGGAAATTTCATAGACGGATTCATGTGTGCATTTTCATACTTTCAATATTTGCAGTTAATTATTGGAGTAATTCCTAATGTATCATTTAGCCTAATTTATCCTTAAATTGTCTTGCACACATACCCCTCAATTATTGAATCGTATACAATATTCACCAATAAAGCAAACACAATTTAAGTTGGATCTTAATCAATTAATTTAAAACTTCAGAACTGTATACAACTTTGATATGTTGAGTAATGAAATCAAAGAAAATTAATTGATATGTACAATCTATTTAATTTTGATGGCTTATGTGATAGTTTTGTTTAGAAATTTCATAGACGGGTTCATGTGTGCATTCTCAATCTTGCAATATTTGCAGTTAATTATTGGATTAATTCCCAATTTGGCCTTAAATGCTTGCACACATACTCCTTAACTATTAAATCATATACAATATTCACAAATAAATCAAACATAATGCAGATTGGAACTTTATCAATTCGTTCAAAACTTCAGGACTGAAAAGAAATCAGATATATTGAATTATGAAATCAAAGAAAATAAAGTTATACGAAAAGATGATGCACAGTGCGGGTGAAAAAATTGTTAAATTTGGGAAGAATAATTCTCGTATGTAAATTTCATAAGAAATTAACATAAAAGAAACAAATTGAATCATCTCACCCGGCCAGATCTCTCTGAAAACTATGAAAATGTGTAGTGGCCAACACTGAAACATATATGTATAGTCAGGCTTGCGAGATGTATAGTCAGTAACTTAATAATGTCAATTCCCTTAATCGTCCTGTCCAATAAGCTCGAATAAATATTGTAATAATTTCTAGTTTAAATGATTTTGACATTGGACCAGCCTGCATTGATATCAGGCTAACATAAAAAAAGAAAATGAATTAATATTCACAACTCATTACATTTCCATAAATGATATAATAATTTTGTTTAGAAATTTCATAGACGGGTTCATGTGTGCATTCTCAATCTTGTAATAGTTGCAGTTAATGGACTAATGGACTAATTCCCTATTTATCTTGCACACATAGTCCTTATTTATTGAATCATATACAATATTCACAAATAAATGAAACATAATGCAGATTGGAACTTTATCAATTCGTTTAAAACTTCAGGACTGAAAAGAAATCAGATATATTGAATCATGAAATCAAAGAATATGAATTGATATGTACAATTTATTTCATTTCGATAAATGATATATTCATCTTGTTTGGAAATTTCATATACGGGTTCTTGTGTGCATTTTCTAGCTGGCAATGTTTGATCCCGATGATTAGATTAATTCCCAATTTATCTATAAATTCTCTTGCACACATAACCGTTAATTATTGAGTCATATACAATTCTCTCCATTAAATCAAACATATTGTATTTTGGAACTTTATCAATTCGTTTAAAATCTCAGGTTTGAGTAGAACTCGGATATATTGAATCATGAAATCAAAGAAAATTAATTGATTTTTACAATCTATTACATTTCTGTAAATGATGTGATAGTTTTGTTTAGAAATTGCATAGACAGGCTTATGTGTGCATTTACATTTCCTTTACACAAGATTTCAGTTCACTTTCCTTCCCACGCCCCATAGTAAATTCTATGAAACATTTTCTATTTCTATTAAATTATGTCATTCACTTCTCAATCATTTGGATGTTGTGACTACCACTGTGGTTGTTGTGTGTATTTTTTTTTTCAATTTACCTGCGGCATTTTAAGATATTCGTGCAACCAAATACAACATCAGAACACAAATTCATATCGCTATGAATTTGCCGACGTGATGTTGTTGTGTGGATGTTTTTTTTTTTTGTTTCTTAGTTATTGTTGTTAGTGTTTTAGCTATTTCTGATGTCGCTGTTGTCGCTGTTTATCAACAAATATGATGACGATGATGACAACAAGTGTTTCTTTCATGATTTCATGAGAGGAACAAACTAGCAGCAAACCTAAGCTTTGAATAAATACGATTTCTTGGTTTCAGGTAGAGAGACTTTGATTTAGTTTTACTTTACATTTTGTTTGGACTATGTGTGTACACAAAAAACTTAAGGTTTGGAATTGTTAATGACTCTTCTGTGAGTGGGGTGATGGTGGTAGTTGGCAGTTTTTTTTTTCTTTACTTCTTCTCCTAGCTTCTATAGTTTTTTTGTTTGTACTTCATGTCAGAGGTATGTACTATAGTTGACGGCAGGAAGCCCCTCATAAACATAGAAGACCACACCTATAGTAATTCATGAATGTTGTATGGTAGAAGAAAAAACAAAATCCAAACGATTGTCTTGGCAGAATACCATAGAGACAGTTAATATTAAAAAAAAAACTGTGAAGTAAAAAATCTAAAAAATAATACTTAAAGTCCTCTGGTTCTGAGACCTTAATGAAGCAAATATACCACCAACATAACATCGATGATGACAATAGCAAGTGCAATGTTAATGAGAAAATAATAATATTTTTGTAGATTATCGTAATTCTTGAGTACCATAGGCTAGCAATGTAACCAAATACCATTGGGATACTAAAGTAACTTATTCAATGGCTGTTCAATTTAGTTTCGCCATATAGTTTGTAGAATTAACATTGGAAATTATAGATTTTTCAATCATTTCAGATAGACATCAGAGTACTGAGATTCAAAAAAAAAAAAAAACAAATGTCAATGAACAGCTGCGAAAAGTAAGAACCCAATACTAAAACTGCATAAGACCAACATAAGGTGGACACTTGCTACAAGTGTCCAACAATGACATTTGAAGTGGATTGAAAATCAAATAACCAAGGAAGTGGGGATAACAATTCAATAATTAAACAATTTCTTCAGTCTGTTATATAGAAAAAATTCCAAAAATTATGGTTTTTTGAAAACTTCAATTATTATTTACTTAGGTTTTAAATTTTGTCTAAATTTACTGTTGTTTTCACACATCATTTATTATTCCAAATTAGAATTTTTAATTTTTATACCCTCCACCATTGGATGGGGGGTATATTAAATATTGTTCTAAGACCCCATAAAGTATGTATATTCCTAGTCGTGGTGAAATTCTGAGTCGATCTAGCCACGTCCGTCCATACGTCTGTTGAAATCACGCTAACTTCCGAACGAACAAGCTATCGACTTGAAACTTGGCATAAGTAGTTGTTGTTGATGTAGGTCAAATGGTATTGCAAATGGGGCATATTTGACAACTTTTACGTATAAACCGACGCTCAGATTTGGCTTGCGGAGACTCTTGGAGGAGAAAAATTCATCCGATCTGTTCGATATGTTCTCTAACAACCATACAAAAATTGGTCCACATCGGTCCACTATTATATATAGCCCCCATATAAACCGATCCCCAGATTTGGCTTGCGGAGCCTTTAAGAGAAGAAAATTTCATCCGATCCGGTTGAAATTTGGTACATGGTGTTAGTATATGGTCTCTAACAACCATGCAAAAATTGGTCCACATCGATCCACAATTATATATAGCCCCCATATAAACCGATCCCCAGATTTGGCTTGCGGAGCCTCTAAGAAAAGCAAATTTCATCCGATTCGGTTGAAATTTGGTACGTGGTGTTAGTATACAGCCGCTAACAACCATGCCAAAATTGGTCCATATCGGTTCATAATCAAGGTTAGGTTAGGTTAGGTGGCAGCCCGATGCATCAGGCTCACTTAGACTATTCAGTCCATTGTGATACCACATTGGTGAACTTCTCTCTTATCACTGAGTGCTGCCCGATTCCATGTTAAGCTCAATGACAAGGGACCTCCTTTTTATAGCCGAGTCCGAACGGCGTTCCACATTGCAGTGAAAACCACTTAGAGAAGCTTTGAAACCCTCAGAAATGTCACCAGCATTACTGAGGTGGGATAATCCACCGCTGAAAAACTTTTTGGTGTTCGGTCGAAGCAGGAATCGAACCCACGACCTTGTGTATGCAAGGCGGGCATGCTAACCATTGCACCACGGTGGGAAAATTTTGTCAAAATTTTATTTCTATAGAAAATTGTGTCAAAACTTTATTTCTATAGAAAATTTTGTCAAAATTTTATTTCTATGGAAAATTTTGTCAAAATTTTATTTCTATAGAAAATTTTATCAAAATTTTATTTCTATAGAAAATTTTATCAAAAATGTATTTCTATAGAATATTTTGTCAACATTTTATTTCTATAGAAAATTTTGTCAATAGTTTATTTCTATAGAAAATTTTGCGAAAATTTTATTTCTATAGAAAATTTTGCGAAAATTTTATTTCTATAGAAAATTTTATCAAAAATGTATTTCTATAGAAAATTTTATTTCTATAGAAAATTTTGTCAACATTTTATTTCTATAGAAAATTTTGTCAAAATGTTATTTCTATAGAAAATTTTGTCAAAATTTTATTTCTTTAGAAAATTTTTTCCAAATGTTATTTCTATAGAAAATTTTGTCAAGATTTTATTTCTATAGAAAATTTGTACAAAATTTTTTTGTTATAGAAAATGTTGTCAAAATTTTATTTCTATAGAAAATTTTGTCAAAATTTTATTTCTATAGAAAATTTTGTCAAAATTTTAATTCCATAGAAAAGTTTGTCAAAATTTTATTTTATGTAGAAAATTTTGCCAAAATTTTATTTCTATAAAAAATTTTGTAAAAAATTTATTTCCCTAGAAAATTTTATCAAAATTTTGTTTCTATAGAAAATTTTATCAAAAATGTATTTCTATAGAAAATTTTTTCAAAATTTTATTTCTATCGAAAATTTTGTCATAATTTTATTTCTATAAAAAATTTTTTCAAAATTTAATTTCTATAGAAAATTTTGTCAAAATTTTATTTCTATTTCTGATTGATTATCGTTGACCTTTTTATTTTATTTTTAAGCAATACTTATCATAGTTTCGTTTTTCATAGTTTTACACTGTGTAAAACAGAGTGTGAAGCTGTACACACCAGAATAAATCCTTGAAAACGGTTTTGACGAAGTCAACCGAAATATCGGAAATAAAACTTAAATAAAAACATCAATCCTATGTTTTTAATCGACCTATAGCCGAAACTATGATAAGTATTGCTTTAAAAAAAAATTATTTCTATAGAAAATTCTGTCAAAATTTCATTTTTATAGAAAATTTTTTCAAAATTTTATTTTTATAGAAAATTTTGTCAAAATTTTCTTTTTATAGAAAATGTTGTCAAAATTTTACTTCTATAGAAAATTTTGTCAAAATTTTATTTCTATAAAAAATTTTTGTCAATATTTTATTTCTATAGAAATTTTGTCAATATTTTATTTCTATAGAAAATTTTGTCAAAATTTTTTTTCTATAGAAAATTCTATAGAAATTTCAAAATTTTATTTCTATAGAAAATTTTGTTAAAATTTTATTTCTATAGAAAATGTTGTCAAAATTTTTATTTGTATCGAAAATGTTGTCAAAATTTTATTTCTATAGAAAATTTAGTCAAAATTTTTTTTCTATAGAAATTTTTTTCAAAATTTAATTTCTATAGAAATTTTTTTCAAAATTTTATTTCTATAGAAAATTTTGTCAAAATTTTATTTTATATAGAAAATTTTGCCAAAATTTAATTTTTGTAGATAATTTTGTCAAAATTTTATTTCTGTAGAAAATTTTGTCAAAATTTTATTTCTATAGAAAATTTTGTTAAAATTTTATTTCTATAGAAAATTTTGTTTAAATTTTATTTCTATAAAAAATTTTGTCAAAATTTTATTTCTATAGAAAATTTTGTCAAAATTTTATTTCTATAGAAAATTTTGTCAAAATTTTATTTCTATAGAAAATGTTGTCAAATTGAATTAAATACGTATTTAATCGGTCTTTTTGTTTTGTTTATGGACTAACTAACAATTTAGAAGACGGTGTTAAGTAGTGTTAAGATACCTTGCTATTGGCAAGTGTTACCGCAACCCAAGTAATTCGATTGTGGACGACAGTCTTTAGTAGAAGTTTCTACTCAAGCCTTGGTGGAGGGTACTTAAGATTTGGCTTGGCGGAACTTGCGGCCATATATACTTGTTGATATTCTTTTTGCCTATTAAACCATAACTTCGCCTACTAGCGATACATATGTCTTTTTGTGAAATTTATTCTTTGTCAATTACCGTATGGGAGTGTTAATGAATGTTAGGTTTCCACATCACAAATAATTCATTCTTATCTCGCCTTAAGTAAATGCGGATGTCAGTTACCAAATGAATGCAGTAACCTTTTCAAAAATGCCTACTTCTAGTTTCCCAAATAAAATCCAGTTAGAATTAACTATCGATCATTGCCAATACAGCAACCTGAACCACCATCATCATCATCGGCCCCAAAATAATCCATCCATTATCATTTTTATAGTTTTTCCCCCCGAAAATAAATATTGCGGTTTAAAGTTTACCATTATATTAATAATATTTTCTAAGTTGTTATTATGTGTCAATATTATTTTTTGCCATGGCATGCGTTGTCTATACAATCTGTGAGTTGTGTTGGGAAATTATTTTGTAATTTATAAATTATTTGGATGTCTTATGGTGGTTTTGTTGTTGTTTTTTTTTTTTTTTTTTCATCAGCGTTGTAGTATTGCACTAACCCCCTGCTAGCCTAACCATACTTTACAGACTATGCAACAACATTCCTTTCAATATGTCAGTGGTAACAAGATGATTGGCGTTGGTGGCTTTTTTGGTCAATCTTTAAATTTTGTAACCATCATGTAAATCAATCATCATGCTTGATAATCTTGAGGACAATCAAATGCCGTCCGAAAGGAGGTAAAGGTATTAAAAGGTCATTACATAGCGGTAGTGGTCATAAAAATTTTTGGAGAATATTCAAATAAATGACCAGCCATTTTAATAATGAATTTAATAATAAGAGTTTAAAAAAAATATTGCAAATAACAATAAAGGATAGACAGGCGTTAATTTAGGTAAAGTGTTTGATAATATATACAAATATGCTTGGCTGTGTCTTTTCTATAATGGGACTAAAAGAATTTCCTAGCACTATAAGAGGAATGAGATGGTTTTTATACTCAATAACAATTTTGTGTTTAGCTTAATAAGACTACAGGGACTTCCCCTTTTCGCTGGGCAGCATAACATTCTACAAGTGGAACGAGGTGGAAATGCCCATGCATGATGTCAAACATATATTGAAATTAAGTTTTACTTTTACAAAACAAAAAAAAATACATCGCTTTGCACACACAAATTATAATAGCATTTTATAATAGAGGACAATAACACGATTCATTATAGGCCGATGATATGTCCATATCAATTCGCCTGTTTCATGGGAACTCATTACTTTTTGGCGAGACATTCATTGCACACATGTAAAAATGTAGCATATTTAAGTTTAAGGGTTGAATTAGTTTTTGATTTGAGTTGATCTATATCAATTCCTACAGGTTTCAAAAAAACATTACTAAAAATTCAACCAGAGAAAATTTTTTATAATGATTCATTTATTGCACACATGTACAAATGTAGCATATACAAGTAGATGGATTGTTGATGAATCATCTGTTGATTATAGTTAATCTATATCAATTCCTATATGTTTCAAAAACATCTAGCAAAATTCCGAATATCAAACAATACCAAAAATTCAAACACCACTATGCACACAGAGACTCTAAAAGTATTTTATATTAAAGGACACTAACAGGAATCCTTATAGGCTGATCACATATCCTTATCAATTCGCTTCAGTATCTAGAAAAATATTTTATGAGAAAATTCTCTGTAATGAGTCATTTACCGCACACATGTATAAATGTTGCATACCCGAGTAGAAGGATTGGTGGTGAATCATCTGTTTATTAGAGTTAATCAATAACAATTTCTATAAGCTTCTCTTCTATAATTTTTGAGCTAACAATAAATTGTTGTTACAGAAAATTTTGAAGTTCAACTAAATTTTTGTTGATATAACAAAATGTTTGTTGATATAACAAAATTAGTTGCTAAAGTGACTAAAATCGTAATTGTATTTACAAAATACGTTGTTAGCTCAAATTTAAACATAATTTTAATTGTATTGACAATCAAATTAATTGATATTTTTTTGTGTGTAAGCTTCAAAACCATATACCAAAATGCAGTAATATTGAAAAATACTAAAAATTCAACATACATCGATTTGCACACACAGTGTCTAATGGTATTTTCGAATAAGGGACATTACAACGAATGAGTATAGGTATTTGTCATACCTATATCAATTCGCTTAAACATCTAGAAACAAAATTAGTTCGGTGTGTCTATTATTGCACACATCTATAAATGTGGTATATTGCAGTAGAAAAGCATTGTTTTGATCATCCGTTGATAGGAGTTGAACTATATGAATTCATATACGCTTCAAGGACATATGCCAAAATGCAACAATATCACAATATTCTAAAAATTCAAGAAACATTCTGCACACACAGACTCTAATGTTGCTGGATAATAGAGGACACTAATAAGGATCATTATAGGCTAATGACAAGCCCATACCAATTCGCCTTAGAGTTAAGAAACATGTTTTATGAGTTTAATTTTTCACACATCGATAAATGTAGAATACTCAAATAGAAGAATGGTTGGCGAAACATCCATTCACTGGAGTTGATCTATATCAATTCATATAGGCTTCTAGGATTTATACCAATACAAATACTAAAAAATCGAACTCCGTTTTGCACACTCAGTCTCTAATAGTATTTCATAATAGAGGACACTAATACAGATCATTATAGGTTGGTGAGATATCCATATCAATTCGCATCAACATCAAAATAAAAATATTTTATGAGGAAAATATTTTTGATGAGTCAATTATTGCACACATATATAATTGTATGACATTCGAATAGAAGGATTGCTGGTGAATCATCCATTGATTGGAGTTGACTTATATCAATTCATATAAGCTTTAAGGACATATACCAAAATGCAGCAATACCACAAAATACAATAAATTCAAAAAAAGTTTTGCACACATAGACTCTAATGGAATATGATAATAGAAGACATTAGCCCGGATCATCATAGGTTGGTTATATGAAAATATCAATTCGGCTCAGTACATAGGAACATTTTTTTATCGGGGAGCGATTATTTTTAGTGAGATATTTATTGTACACATATATGAGTGTTTCGTATTCTAGTAAAATGATTATTGCTGAATCGCTTATTATCCAAAGTAGCTCTAGATCAGTTCATATACCCTGTAAAAACTATTGATGCAGTAAGAAGTAATCCATAATTTTTCCATGGCTTTTTATATCTGTATCTCGCGTTGTATAAGTCCAACCTGGTTCCGCTATATGGCGTTAGCAAGATGACATTTCATGGTACAAGCAAGTTTTCTGACATTTTTGGGGCTGGTAGCTTCAGTTTTATTTGAGGGTGCGCCAAAAATGGATACCAGAAAAGAGAAAAGAATCTAAATTTCACAGTTCTTCTTCGATAGGGGCAAAAACGCAATCCATTACAGACTTAAATCTGACTTAATAACCCGAAGTCTGACTTAATCACCCGAAATTTTGGTCTTAAATAATTTTTGCTAACCTGCAGAATTTTTCCCGAAAATCTGGAAAGTTATTTTCACAAAAAAAGAAAACTTTAATTTTTCTCTGTGTAGTCTTAAATAATTTTTGCTAACCTGCAGAATTTTTCCCGAAAATCTGGAAAGTTGTCTTCACAAAAAAAAACTTAAATTTTTCTCAGTGTATATAAAGGCTCTAATATTTTTATTAATACCATTATAAGAGTTTGCATATTTCATGATTTTTTGTTTTTCAAAAACAATTTTATGGTCATTGTTCACAATTTCCAATTTTTAATTAATGCCACTTTTATCAAACTTCATCATAGTCATTGATCATCATCGTCTATGGCTTGTAAATGTGTTAAAGTGTGTTAATTGAGTAATTTGTAAAATAAAAAAAAAATAAAAATTGTAAAGCAGCGGTACTTGATTGCCATGGTGGTGGTCTTTTTTGGTATGCCGCTGGTCAGCACGTTGACTTGGTTGGTGGCGTTGTTTTTTGTTTTTTTTTTTGTGGTGGCTATGGTAAAGTACTTTATTTTTTTTCAATCAATTTGTAATTTGAGAGGCAAGATAAAAAAACGAAATTTTGTAATATTATCAAAGTGTTTGTATTATGACCCTTTGGGGTCAAGCCACAGCACAAAGTTGTAATCTTATAAGCAAAAAACCAACGAAAACTAAAACAAAAGGCTGGAGAAAAAAATTAAAGCTTCTTAAATTTATTTATATGGCAATATAAGAACAATATTACAAAACATGAAATTTAATTACAAAATGTAATGATCGATTTTATATCTTTGTAATATCCTAGGGCTTAAGCTTAACTTAATATATGGTGGAGCGGGCTAATTCCCTTTAGGGCGAATCATTACTATTAAATTTCTGACACGCAATTAAACTAGCATATATGAAAGTGATGAAATAGCTTAGAGATATGATTAATTTATCAAATATATTGATGTGCGCGATTTTCATTATTATAATGAATGGACTTAATTTAATTTATAGTAGTAGATCATCACACATGACTTAAACTACATAAGATGGAGAAAGGAAGAACCATTTTATCGATTTATGTATATGGTTGTAATATAACAATTCGTGTTTTTGAGTTGGAGACCATTATATTTAAGTTATCATAAATTCAAAATTTATATAAGATTGAGGCTTCTTTGTAAAATATTTTTTTTTTTAATTTCTGGTGCACACATCATTCAGACTTAAATATCTAGAGAGAGGGAGAATAGGGTATTCTAAGACAGTATTTGATTGTGACGTAACAATTCCCTGGCCAGCTCAGGAACTGTAAATTAGAGAACCCACAGAATCTGTATCTTTTTAGTTTTGTTTGTTGAGGTAATATTAGGCACAAAATCAAATGCATATAATAGTATATTATTATATCCGTACTGTTTTTCTGCTGACATATATCTGTTTAGATATATGATTAATTTATCAAATATATTGCAATAGAATCTATTTAATTCATAGTTGTACATCAGACACACATAAATTATATTACAAAGAGAAAGGAAGAACATTTGTATCGAATTATATAGTTAGTTGTACTATAATAATTAGTGTGACAACTCGGGAACTGCTCCCAAACCCAAAATGTATATGAAATTGAGAGTTCTTTTGGTAAAAATATATTTTTTTATTAAAAAAAAAAAAACGAATAAGCTTAATTTAAAGTGCACACATCTCTCAAACTAAAATACCCAGAGAGAGGAGGAAGAGAATATTCTTACACAGTATTTGGAAGTGAGATAACAATTCACTAGCCAACTCAGGAACAATGGACTGAATAGTCTACGTGAGCCTGAATCTTAATCGGGCTGCCACTTTAACCTAACTCAGGAATTTTCAAGTTGAGAAACTAAGTCAGAAATGCGCAAAATTCGAATGAGTTAATTATGAGGATCGGAAGCCAAAAATATTTGAGACGTCGGGGTTCTAAAATAATTTTAGATTCTAAATAACATCAGGTTCCAAATTTCATAAAAATCCGTCATAGTTTGGCTTTTAAAAACTTAAACAAGTAAATTCGTAAACCAATTATGTAAAAACGGAGGAACTGAAATCTAAAAAAAAAATTAAAAAATATTTGAGACGTAATTATCCGATATGTTATAGGTTTGAGAGAGTTTTTTTGGTAAAGATATAGCTTTTTTTAAATAAATTAATAATAAGCTTAAATTAGGGTGCACACATCTCTCAAACTAAGATACCCAGAGAGAGGGAGAATAGGGTATTCTAAGACAGTAGTTGGCAGTGACGTAGCAATTCGCTAACCAACTCAGGAACTTTGAAAAGTTGAAACACTATGTCAGAAATGCGCTTAATTCGAATGAGTTAATTATGGGGATCGAAAAAATATTTGAGACGTCACGGTTCTAAAAGAATTTTAGATTCTAAATAACATCAGATTCTAATTTTTTTTTTAAATCCGTAATAGTTTGGTTTGGAAAAACTTCGAGAAGAAGTAAATTCGTAAACCAATTATATAGAAACTGAGGAACTGAAATTTAAAAAAATCCAAAAAAATTGAACCATCGGATTCCCGATTTCATAAATATCCGAAATATTATGGTTTGAGAGAGTTTTTAGGTAAAAATATATTTTTTTATTTAAACAACGAATAAGCTTAGATTATGGTGCACACATCTCTCAAACTAAAATGCCCAGAGAGAGGGATAATAGAAAATTCTTAGACAGTATTTGGTAGTAACATAACAATTCGCTAGCCAACTCAGAAACTCTGGCCTTGAGACACCAAGTTAGAATAGCGCTACATTCGAATGAGTTAATTATGGGGATCGAAAAAATATTTGAGACGTCGGTGTTCTAAAAGAATTGTAAGATACTAAAAAAACACTAGATTCAACATTTCATAAAAACCAGAAATAATGTGGCTTTTAAAAACTTCAAGAAGTAAATTCGAGAACACATCTTTCAGAAACTGAGGTAGTGAAATCTAAAAAAAAAAAAATCAAAAATATTTGAGACGTTGGGAACTCAAATTTGGGCGAGACGAAACTCAAAAAGCCTTCATCATGGTCGGATTCTACGTGTGAATCGTTATGATAGTTCGATAAATGCTGGAAAAGATTTTAGTTTAATTCTTCTAATTATTTTTTTTTTTTTATTGTGACACAAAAAAATTTTTCTGACTAAGACAAATTTTAAAAGGCGTGCACCTTAATTTTTGATAGTTAAAAAGCTAAAAAAAATAGTTTTTCTTTTGTTTGATTTTTTATTAGAATTTAACAATTTTTTTATAATTTTTTTTAGTCCCTTTACTAAAGCGTTCCATATAAATAGCATCATTTAGAGAACAATCTAATTTGAAATGGCAATAAAATTATGAGTTAATACCACATAAGTACATAGGTATTTGCCCACCCTCATATTGCATTGTGGTGGGTCTTTATGCCATACCGAAAAAAAAGAACTAAAGAAAAATATACTTAAAATAAATGCCAATTTGAAATATTATTTGCTATTGGAATAGAAACAGAAGCAACAGCGGCAATAGCTAAAGGGATACCAGCTGCTCGCTTTACTATGCAACAAGATGTTGGAAAAAAATATATATTGCAAAAGTACGAAGTTGGTTATGCCCTAAGTTGGCAATGAAGGCGTTCATATGTACAGGCACGTCATGCAGTATGTTTAAGTGTTATTGCATATACATAAATTCCCACAGGGCAAGAAAGAAACAAAACAAAAGCAAAACAAATTATACACGGAAAAAATGAAAAGGAAAATGTTCAAAAGAATTGTTCTCCCTTTTCTTTCCAATTAATAAATAAAATCTAAATGATGAAATTATTAATTCGTAGACACCCATATATCGCCTTTATCATTTATCAAAAATTGATTGATTAATTATAAATTAAAACACATTTTGACTCTCTATTTTTATCCATAATAATTTTCCCCTGTGTATTCGTATGGGAGATGCATAAATTATACTTTTCTCTTTTTCTCTATATGGCAGCATGTAACATGTATGGTCGCGTAATCAGGGTGTAACAGCAATTATGCGTTGTGCATGAATTTCATTTATCCAAACCCATGTCGTGAATACACCATCGAAAACATTGCTGCTGTTGCTGATTCAGTGTTTGCTACTGGAGTGCAACTTTAGAGCAATTTTTCCCCGACGACGACCACCACCACAACCACAAAAACATGTCATGGTTGCACTTAGCCATGCTAGTAAACCTAACTCGAAATAAACACATATCGATGTTAATTATCCAGTGATGGAAAAAGGGTTGCGATCTGCGCATAGTTTTAAAGCCTTAAATTCAATTTTAGTTAATTTTTTACTTAATTTTTTATTTTAAGTATCATACCGCTGCACACATGGACTGTAATGGTATTTTATAATAGAGGACATTGGTACGAATAATTATATGCTGATGACATGTCGATAACAATAACATGTCCAAATTTTGTTTTTTATTTTTGTGTGTCATTTATTGCACACATATTTAAATGTAGCATATTTAAGTACAAGTTCTATTGGTGAATCGTTCGTCGATTATAGTTGATCGATATCAATTAATATATGCTTTAAAATTATATACCACAATACAGCAATGAAAAACAAATATTAAAAATTCGAAAAAAATTTTGCACAGATGATAATTAAAATAAAATGTTGCACACATAGGCTCTAATAGTATTTTATAATAAAGAATACGAGCACGAATATTTGTGGCCTTATGACATTTCCATATCAATTCGTCTTGACATGTAGGAAATATGTTTTTGGAGAAAAAAGTTCTTTTTTCGGTGAGTCAGTTAGTGCACACATGTATTAGTATAGCTTATTCAAGTAAAAGAATTGTTGGTGAATCTTCCGTTGGTTAGATTTTATCGATATCAATTCATATATGCTTTAAAATCATATACCACAATACAGCAATGACAAACAAACTTTACAATGCAAATATAATTTTGCACACATAGACTCTAATGGTATTTTATAATAGAGAACATGAACACGGATCATCAAAAACTGATGACATGTCCATATCAATTTGCCTCGACAAGTAGGGAAAATGTTTTATGAGAAAAAATTATTTTCGGTCAGTCAATTAGTGCACACATTTATTAATGTAACATATTGACGTAGAAGGATTGTTGGTGATTAGTCTGTCGATTAGATTTGATTGATATCAATTCTTATATGCTTTAAAAACATATACCAAAATAGAGCAATGACAAACAAATATTAAAAATGCCAATATAATGTTGCACACATAGACTGTCATAATATTTTATAATAGAGAACACGAGCACGGATCATAATGGTCTGATGACATGTCCATATCAATTCGCCTTGACATGTAGGAAAAATATTTTATGAAAAATTATTATTTTCGGTGGGTCAGTTAGTGCCTATATTTATTAATGTAGCTTACTAAAGTTGAAGAATTATTGGTGAATCTTCCGTCAATGAGATTTTATCGATATCAATTCATATATGCTTTAAAATCATATACCACAATACAGCAATGACAAACAAACTTACCAATTCAAATATAATTTTGCACACATAGACTCTAATGGTATTTTATAATAGAGAACATGAACACGGATCATCAAGAACTGATGACATGTCCATATCAATTTGCCTCGACATGTAGGAAAAATGTTTTATGAGAAAAAATTATTTTCGATGAGTCAATTAGTGCACACATTTATTAATGGAGCATATTCAAGTAGAACAATTGTTGGCGAATCACCTGTCGATTAGATTTGATCGATATCAATTTAAATATTGGAAAGTAAGGAAAGTCTAAAGTCGGGCGGGGCCGACTATATTATACCCTGCACCACTTTGTAGATCTAAATTTTCGATACCATATCACATCCGTTAAATGTGTTGGGGGCTATATATAAAGGTTTGTCCCAAATACATACATTTAAATATCACTCGATCTGGAAGAATTTGATAGACTTCTACAAAATCTATAGAATCAAAATTTAAGTCGGCTAATGCACTAGGGTGGAACACAATGTTAGTAAAAAAATATGGGAAACGTTTACATCTGAAGCAATTTTAAGGAAACTTCGAAAAAGTTTATTTATGATTTATCGCTCGATATATATGTATTAGAAGTTTAGGAAAATTAAAGTCATTTTTACAACTTTTCGACTAAGCAGTGGCGATTTTATTAGGAAAATGTTGATATTTTGACCATTTTTGTCGAATTTAGAAAAACATATATATGGGAGCTATATCTAAATCTGAACCGATTTCAACCAAATTTGGCACTCATAGCAACAATGCTAACTCTACTCCCTGTGCAAAATTTCAACTAAATCGGAGTTAAAAATTGGCCTCTGTGGTCATGTGAGTGCAAATCGGGCGTAAGCTATATATGGGAGATATATCTAATTCTGAACCGATTTCAACCAAATTTGGAACGCATAGCTACAATGCTAATTCTACTCCATGTGCAAAAATTCAACTAAATCGGAGCAAAAAATTGGCGTCTGTGGTCATATGAGTGTAAATCGGCCGAAAGCTATATATTGGAGGTATATCTAAATCTGAACCGATTTCAACCAAATTTGGCACGCATAGCTACAATGCTAATTTTACTCCCTGTGCAAAATTTCAACCAAATTTGGGTAAAACTCTGGCTTCTGGGACCGTATTAGTCCATATCGGGCGAAAGATATATATGGGAGCTATATCTAAATCTGAACCGATTTCAATAAAATTTGGCACACTTGACTATAGTACTAATTGTTCTTCTTGTGCAAAATTTTAAGCAAATTAGGGTAAAACTCTGGCTTCTGGGGCCATATAAGTCCATATCGGGCGAAATATATATATGGGAGCTATATCTAAATCTGAACCGATTTCTTCCAAAATCAATAGCGATCTATTCTGAGCCAAAACACATACTTGTGCCAAATTTGAAGTCGATTGGACTAAAACTGCGACCTAGACTTTGATTACAAAAATGTATTCACGGACAGACGGACATGGCTATATCGACTCAGGAGCCCATCCTGAGCATTTTTGCCAAAGACACCATGTGTCTATCTCGTCTCCTTCTGGGTGTTGCAAACATATGCACTAACTTATAATACCCTGTTCCACAGTGTGGAGCAGGGTATAAAAATACTAAAATATAGCAATGACAAGAAAGTACTAAAAATTCAAACACTGCTTTGTACACACATAGACTCTAATGGTATTTTATAATAGAGACCACAAGCATGGATCACCATAAAGTAATGATATAGCCACATCAATTAATTTTATGCCTTTAAACAGAAAGGCCCTCAAATTCCCCTCAATGAAAATTTTACATCAAATTATCTCCCCCACTACCATCATTCTTTTTAGCTAGCCAATCCACTTCGGCACATTGAAAGCATTTTATGCTATAACAATTTTAAAGTATTATTGTATTATTTCTTTAGCTCTCACAAAATAAATACAAACAAATTTCATTTTCATAGTTTATATTTGATTTTAACATAGACCTCAAATTATACACCATTTTTCGGTCAGAAATTTTCAACAAAAACAAAAAAACACAAATTAAACGCCAACAACTGCATTGAAAAGCCATAAGATTTTTCTATGGATTTTCGCGAACATTGTTATTTATGAGAATTTTATATTTTTCGCATTAATTGTGGCTGATGCTCGTTGTGGCTTTATGCTGTATAGGCAGTGCATTGTAATGTGATTCGAAAAAAAACAAACATCTATCTGTTCAACCAAAAACCGTATATTTTTTTTCAACACAGGGATGAATAAATGAACGGCCAGACAGACGGACAGATATTTTTAAAATTATTATAGTAGCTCTACAATTGTTTCAGATATGTGAAGTTGTGGTGTTTGGAAATGCAAACAACAATGCAAGCAAATGAAGAGAAACAACAACAAACCTGTGAATGGGGTCTTCTTATTTCTCATTTAATTTACAATAGAAACTTGCGGAGGCTTTTGCATTCGCATTAGCAAAGAGGTTGGTGTAGCGAGAATGGGAATTTGAATATATAGAATTGATACCAATAACCAAGTAAAGTTCTCCGATTTGCCTGAAGTTTTTTAAGAAGGTTATATATGACGTTTGGACAAAGACCCGCTATTAAAATAAAATTTTGGTAAAATTTTCTATTGAAATATAATTTTGACAAAATATTCTATGGAAATAAAATTTTTACAAAATTTTTTATAAAAATAAATTTTTGACAAAATTGTCTATAGAAATAAAATTTTGACAAAATCGTCTATAAAAAAATTTTGACAAAGTTTTCTGTAAAAATAAAATTTTTACAAAATTTTCGATAGAAATAAAATTTTGAGAAGATTTTCTATAGAAATAAAATTATGACAAAATTTACTATAGAAATAAATTTTTGACAAAAATTTCTATAGAAATAAAATTTTGACAAAGTTTTCTATAGAAATAAAATTTTTACAAAATTGTCTATAGAAATAAAATTGTAACAAATTTTTCTATAGAAATAAAATTTTGACAACATTTTCTATAGTAATAAAATGTTGACAAAATTTTGAAAAAAAAAAATTCTATAGAAATAAAATGTTGACCAAATTTTACATAGAAATAAAATTTTGACAAAATTTATTATAGAAATAAGATCTTTAAAAAATTTTCTATAGAAATGAAATTTGGACAAAATTTACTATAGAAATAAAATTTTGACAAAGTTTTCTATAGAAAAAAAAAATTTTACAAAATTGTCTATAGAAATAAAATTTTAACAAAATTTTGGATAGAAATAAAATTTTGACAAAATATTCGATAGAAATAAAATTTTGACAAAATTTTTGATAGAAGTAAAATTTTAACAAAATTTTCTATAGAAAAAAAAATTTTGACAAAATTTAATGTAGAAATAAAATTTTGACAGAATTTTCTGTAGAAATAAAATTTTGACAAAATTTTCGATAGAAATAAAATTTTGACAAAATTTTCGATAGAAATAAAATTTTGATAAAATTTTCGATAGAAATAAAATTTTGACAAAATTTTCGATAGAAATAAAATTTTGAGAAAATGTTCTATAGAAATAAAATTTTGAGAAAATTTTCTATAGAAATAAAATTTTGAGAAAATTTTCTATAGAAATACAATTTTGTCAAAATTTTCTAAAAAAATAAAATGTTGACACAATTTTCTATAGAAATAAAATTTTGACAAAATTTTCTATAGAAATAAAATTTTGACAAAATTTTCTATAGAAATACAATTTTGACAAAATTTTCTAAAGAAATAAAATTTTGATACAATTTTCTATAGAAATAAAATTTTGACAAAATTTTCTACAGAAATAAAATTATGACAAAGTTGTCTATAGAAATAAAATGTTTACAAAATTTTCGATAGAAATAAAATTGTGACAAAATTTACTATAGAAATAAAATTTTTAAAAATTTTTCTATAGAAATGAAATTTTGACAAAATTTTCTGTAGAAATAACATTTTGACAAAATTTTCGTTAGAAAAAAAAATACAAAATTTTCTATAGAAATAAAATTTTGAGAAAATTTTCTATAGTAACAAAATTT
Organism: Haematobia irritans; assembly: GCF_050003625.1. Classification (NCBI taxonomy): domain Eukaryota; kingdom Metazoa; phylum Arthropoda; class Insecta; order Diptera; family Muscidae; genus Haematobia; species Haematobia irritans. The sequence goes on from NC_134397.1 coordinate 19,170,242, forward strand.
TGACACAATTTTCTATAGAAATAAAATTTTGACAAAATCTTCTATAGAAATAAAATTTTGACAAAATTTTCTATAGAAATAAAATTTTCTATAGTAATAAAATTTTGACAAAATTTTCTATAGAAATAAAATTTTGACAAATTTTCTATAGAAATAAAATTATAACAAAAATTTCTATAGAACTAAAATTTTGAGAAAGTTTTCTGTAGAAATAAAATTTTGACACAATTTTCTATAGAAATAAAATTTGAAAAAAATGTCTATAGTAAGAGAATTTTGACAAAATTTTCTATAGTAACAAAATTTTGACAAAATTTTCGATAGAAAAAAATGTACAAAATGTTCTATAGAAATAAAATTTTGACAAAATTTTCTATAGAAATAAAATTTACACAAAATTGTCTATAGAAATAAAATGTTGACAAAATTTTCTATAGAAATAAAATTTTGACAAATTTTTCCTAAGTGCTTACACTGCCCCCTTTTATAAAACATATATTGTAGACTTTTTGCCAAGTTGCAACTTCTTCAGGCATTTATCTAAAACTTTTGGAAACCAAAGTGCATTTTTACATGTCGAGTGAAGCCAAATTATGTTTAGCTGTATGCTTGACTTTAATATTACTAGACTCCAAACCAATGGTTGGATATAGTAGTTTTCAAAATTTTCAAAAGTGCGTATCTTGATATTGCAAAATCTTTGCCGATGATTGTTAGCTTGCTTCTGCTTAGTTACGTGTAGTTTGCTTCCCCCTTACTATTTAAGTTTTGTGATTTGGGGAGTATAGCTACTGCAATTGTTTTGCATTGCATTGTGGATTGTTGCAGGTAAATTTTTTTCTTTCAATACTTTTTTTTATTTTTCTCACATCGAATCACAATCGACAGCCGACAACGGAAATGTTGGTAAAATGTTATCGCTAGTTTATGCATTCATTCAATATTGGTGATTGTTACATTTCACGTAAATGCGTTGTGGTATGCGTTGCAAAAGATTTGCAATTGACTTGCAACAATTAATTAGTTGTTATAATACATAGACAGACAGACGGATGGACGGGCGGACGAATAGACAGATGAACAATTAAAAAAATTAAGAAATGTTGTTTGTAAAGCAATTTCCATTAGGTGGATTATTTTTCTTTTATTTGTTGTATTTATTTTCCAGTGAAAATCCATTTAGTTTTATATTTTTATGTTATTCCATTGAAGCATTAACATTTCCGCCGTTTAAGAGTATTACTTGGTATTTGTATTATTTTATAACATTAATTTTTTTTTCATAGAAATTAATATATAATATAAAGACATAGACTTTGGCGATAAAATGTATTCTAAACATAAGAAAACGGTTGAGAATAGTTAAAAATCTAGCTGTTTAAGAGGTTACATGAGTGATATACAATAATAATATTAGTCATATGCACCATGGTTCCATGGATTGGACACCTAACGTATAATTAATAATAAAAATTATGGTATACTGAAAAATAAACTAATAAATTCGAAAAAATTCCCATTTTCTAATGCTGTTAGGATATACCTTTCAATAATTATATCATATATTTTTTGAGATTTTCGAAATGTAATCGGTTGTAAAAGGATAGTGTTTATAAAATAATCGCACAACAAACAAATTTGGTTGGAAAAAATCGAGAATATTCTACTTAAGATATAAAAACTATTTTATTTTGTATATATTCCTTAGAAAAAAATATTGCAGCAGATAATACAAAAACAAAACTGGTAAGATATAAAAACTATTTTATTTTTTATATATTCCTTAGAAAAAAATATTGCAGCTGATAATACAAAAACAAAACTGGTATACTATTATAATATTAGTCATAAGTTTCATGGTTCCTTGGATTGGATACCAAACGTATACGTAATAATAATAATTATGGTAAATCATGGAAAAAAATAATTTTCTAATGCTGCTACCGCAAAACAAACTCATATTGGGTTGAAAAAAATCGAAAACAATCTACTTAAGATATAAAAAACATTTATCGTTTTATATACCCCAGAAAAAATAAAAAAAAAACATCTTATAATACAAAACAAAAACAAAACTAGCATACTTTAATAATATTAGTCATACGTGACATGGCTCTTTCGATTGGACACCTAACGTATACGTACCACGGTTGCTATTCTTCCCAAAAATATTGTACCAAAATTTGAAGAAAATTTTGCAAAAAAAAATGCCTAACAAAAAATTATATATTCCAATTTTTTTTCACAGAAAATATTGTCAAAATTTTATTTCTATAGAAATTTTTTTCAAAATTTTATTTCTTGAGAAATTTTTTTCAAAATTTTATTTCTTGAGAAATATTTTGTCAAAATTTTATTTCTATAGAATATTTTGTCAAAATTTTGTTTCTATAGAAAATTTTGTAAAAATTGTATTTCTATAGAAAATTTTGTCAACATTTTATTTCTATAGCAATATTTTGTCATAATTTTATTTTTTTTATAGAAAATGTTGTCAAAATTGGATTTCTGTAAAAAATTTTCTCAAAATTTTATTTCTATAGAAAATTTTTTGAAAATTTTATTTCTATAGAAAATTTTGCCAAAATTTTATTTCTAGAGCAATATTTTGTCACAATTTTATTTCCATAGAAAATATTATCAAAATTTAATTTCTATAGAATTTTTTTTCAAAATTTTATTTCTATAGAAAATTTTGTCAAAATTTTATTTCTAAAGAAAATTTTGTCATAATTTTATTTCTATAGAAAATATTGTGAACATTTTATTTCCATAGAAAATATTGTCAAAATTGTATTTCTATACAAAATATTGTCAAAATTTTACTTCTATAAAAAATTTTCGCAAAATTTTATTTTTATAGATACGATTCTCGTGGCGGTGGTGTTGCTCTGGCTGTAAGGAGAAGTATTCAACACAAACTACTTCCAATATATCCTACGGATAAAATTGAGAATATAGCTATTGAGTTAATAATAAATAATAAATCAATTGTAGTATGTTCCGCTTACTCTCCAAAATACTCAACAAGTTTTGGAAACGATATTTGTAAGCTAACATCAAACAATAGCGAGTTTATAATTCTAGGTGATTTTAATGCCAGGCATGTTTGTTGGAATTGCCCATCAAACAATTCCGCCGGTAAATCATTGTTCGATATACATAGCCGATCGAATTTCTACATTCTCCATCCAGATTCACCAACATACTATCCCTATCAACGAAATCGGAATCCATCTATAATTGATTTAGTAATTACCAATTCGAACCTTAAACTCTCTGTTGATGTGTTGGAGTTTGGATTTCCGTCTGACCATCGTCCAGTTATTTGCTCTATTGATCGTTCTGTTGCGAATACTATCGAATCGCGCTTCTATAACTACAAACGTACAAACTGGAATAAATTCAGAACTCTCATTAATAACAGTATCTCGATACGCAGCGAGCTTTTCAGCAGTAAGGCATCAGTTTCTAAAGAAATTGAAAACTTTACTTCCTCAGTTTTGCACGCAAGGGACTCTTCTACTCCCAAAGTTAACAGTTGCTTCAACTACAATTTGCCAGCTGAAATAATAAAATTCATTAAGGCCAGAAGGTCATACAAAAGAAAGAAACAACGTGCAGGAAATGCTACGGAGCAAATTCACTATGAACAATGTGTTAAATTGTTAAGCAAAATTATTGACCAGAAGATAAAACTTCATCGTAATAAAGAGTGGTCGAGCTTTCTAACAAAAATGAAACCTGGAGATAAATCTTTTTGGAGAGTTAGTAGAAGTCTTCGAGGTAAAGGTAAAAACAAAGTCCCTCCATTAAACCACTGCAATAATAAAATAGTAACTGATATGGAAAAGGCGGAGTTACTTGCAGAAACCTTTGCTAAATCCAACGGCATCACTTCACATTTTAAACATTCAATAGATAAAAAGGTATATTCATTGGTTAAAAAGGTCAAAAATGAAAACCCGGATATAGATTCCATCATACCAACTTCCTTAGCTGAAATTCGCGGAATTATTTCTACACTAAAGTCCTCAAAATCCCCCGGATTCGATGGTATTTCCAATGTGTTGATTAAAAATCTACCTGAAAAGGCTCTTAAAGTTATTGTAAATATAATAAACAGTTGTCTTCGGCTGAATTATTTCCCTGAAAGCTTTAAGGTTGCTAAGGTAATCGCCATTCACAAACCCAATAAACCCAAAACGGACCCCTCAAGTTATAGACCTATTAGCCTTTTAAGCAACTTGTCTAAAATCTACGAGAAAGTGATTCATACTAGACTTTATGATTTTTCTGCCGAAAATGCTTTGATTTCTGACGTTCAGTTTGGTTTCAGAAAAGAGCACAGCGCTGTCAACCAAGTTCACCGAATAATTAATTTAATTAAACGCAATAAAAGTGCCAAACGATCTACAGGTCTTGTGCTTTTGGACATTGAGAAAGCGTTTGACACTATTTGGCATAATGGACTAGTATATAAATTGCTAGTTAACAATGTTCCCAAATATCTATGCAAAGTTGTTTTAAACTTTCTGGAGGCACGATCATTCATTGTGTCAGTCAATTCAGCCAATTCGTCTCCAAAACTACTTAACACTGGACTTCCCCAAGGATCTGTACTGTCTCCATTATTATTTTCCATTTTCACATCTGATTTTAAAACACCATCTTATATTAAAACGGCTTACTATGCGGACGATACGGCTTTAATCACCTCCAGCAAGCTTACGAAAGCCTTACTAAAAAAGATGGAAAAAGGATTAACAGCTTGCAGCAAATACCTTACTAAATGGAAAATAAAAATCAATCCAGCCAAAACCCAGGCAATTATATTCCCGTTTAATAAATCTCCCAAACGTCTGCCCAGACGTTGTCTAAACTTTGGTAATGAGAGAATTACTATATCTGATAGTGTAAAATACCTAGGCGTCACACTTGATAAAAAACTCACATTTGGTAAACACATTGATGATATCCGCCAAAAGGTGCTCAAAACTATCACTGCTTTATGGTCACTACTTCACAGAAACTCGTATCTCAATCACGAAAATAAAAATCTGCTATTCAAAAGTGTAATTAGACCTTCTATTACATACGCGTGTCCAATTTGGTGCATAGCAGCAAAATCGAACTTGAGAAAGTTGCAAGTTCTTCAAAACAAATGCCTAAAGATGATAAATAATAAGCATTGGAGATACTCTACATCTATACTCCACAACGAAACAGGATACATGAAATTGGAAGAATTTCTTGCCATGCTTAATTCTAATTACATGAACAAAGCAAAATATTCTCCTTATCCGCTGATAAGGTCTTGCTGCGAATAAGACTTTTTATTAATACATCAATCATTAGAATTATCAAATCGGAAGTCGTATGTTTATCGTGGCTATTCCCGCAATATCCCTGTATAGTCATACATATTCCAAAATATTTGAACTGATTATGATAATGTATATAAAGGTTTTATCCTAATTTTCCCTTTAAAAATATATAGATAAATATAGATTGAAACATACTGTTAATATCTCTGATGAATAATCTTATTTGTAGCAATATCTAAAAGATAAAATCTCATCCAAACATTGTAATTATAAATGAGAAATGAAGACTAATAAAGACGAATTCAAAAATTGAAATTGAAATTTTGAAAATTTTATTTGTAAAGAAAATTTTCTCAAAATTTTATTTCTATAGAAAATTTTGTCAAAATTTTACTCCTAGAGAATTTTTTTTCAAAATTTCATTTCTAGAGAAAATTTTGTCAAAATTTTATTTCTATAGAAAATTTTGTCAAAATTTTTATTTCTATGCAACTTTTTTCAAAATTTTATTTCTAGAGAATTTTATGTCAAAATTTTATTTTTATAGCAAATTTTGTCAAAAATTTTATTTCTCTAGAAAATATTGGCAATATTTTATTTCTATAGTAAATATTGTCAAAATTTTATTTTCATAGAAAATATTGTAAAAATTTTATTTCTATAGAAAATTATGTCAACATTTTATTTCTTTAGAAAATTTTGTCAAAATGTTATTTCTATAGAAAATATTGTCAAAATTGTATTTCCATAGAAAATATTGTCAAAATTTTATTCCTATAGAAAATTTTTTCAAAATTTTATTTCTATAGAAAATTTTGCCAAATTTGTATTTCTATAGAAAATGTTGTCAAAATTTTATTTCTATAAAAAATTTTCTCAAGATGTTATTTCTATAGAAAATTTGTTCAAAATTTTACTTCTATAGAATTTTTTTTTCAAAATTTTATTTCTCTAGAAAATTTTTTCAAAACTTTATTTCTATAGAAAATATTGTCAAAATTTTATTTCTATAGAATTTTTGACAAAATTTTATTTCTATAGAAAATTTTGTCAAAATTTTATCTCTATTGAAAATTTTGTCAAAATTTTATTTCTATAGAAAATTTTGTCAAAATTTTATTTCTATAGAAAATTTTGTCAAAATTTTATTTCTATAGAAAATTTTCTCAAACTTTTATTTCTGTAGAAAATTTTGTCAAAATTTTATTTCTATATAAAATTTTGTCAAAATTTTATTTCTATATAAAATGTTGTCAACATTTTATTTCTATAGAAAATTATGTCAAAATTTTATTTCTTTAGAAAATTTTGTCAAAATTTTATTTCTATAGAAAATATTGTCAAAATTGTATTTCCATAGAAAATATTGTCAACATTTTATTTCCATAGAAAATATTGTGAACATTTTATTTCCATAGAAAATATTGTCAAAATTGTATTTCCATAGAAAATATTGTCAAAATTTTACTTCTATAAAAAATTTTTTCAAAATTTTATTTTTATAGAAAATTTTCGCAAAAGTTTATTTGTAAAGAAAATTTTCTCAAAATTTTATTTCTATAGAAAATTTTGTCAAAATTTTATTCCTAGAGAATTTTTTTTCAAAATTTCATTTCTAGAGAAAATTTTGTCACAATTTTATTTCTATAGAAAATTTTGTCAAAATTTTTATTTCTATGCAACTTTTTTCAAAATTTTATTTCTAGAGAAAATTATGTCAAAATTTTATTTTTATAGCAAATTTTGTCAAAAATTTTATTTCTCTAGAAAATATTGGCAATATTTTATTTCTATCGTAAATATTGTCAAAATTTTATTTTCATAGAAAATATTGTAAAAATTTTATTTCTATAGAAAATTATGTCAACATTTTATTTCTTTAGAAAATTTTGTCAAAATGTTATTTCTATAGAAAATATTGTCAAAATTTTATTTCCATAGAAAATATTGTCAAAATTGTATTTCCAAAGAAAATATTGTCAAAATTTTATTCCTATAGAAAATTTTTTCAAAATTTTATTTCTATAGAAAATGTTGCCAAATTTGTATTTCTATAGAAAATGTTGTCAAAATTTTATTTCTATAAAAAATTTTCTCAAGATGTTATTTCTATAGAAAATTTGTTCAAAATTTTACTTCTATAGAATTTTTTTTTTCAAAATTTTATTTCTCTAGAAAATTTTTTCAAAACTTTATTTCTATAGAAAATATTGTCAAAATTTTATTTCTATAGAATTTTTGACAAAATTTTATTTCTATAGAAAATCTTGTCAAAATTTTATCTCTATTGAAAATTTTGTCAAAATTTTATTTCTATAGAAAATTTTGTCAAAATTTTATTTCTATAGAAAATTTTGTCAAAATTTTATTTCTATAGAAAATTTTCTCAAAATTTTATTTCTGTAGAAAATTTTGTCAAAATTTTATTTCTATAGAAAATGTTGTCAAAATTTTATTTCTATAGAAAATTATGTCAAAATTTTATTTCTTTAGAAAATTTTGTCAAAATTTTATTTCTATAGAAAATATTGTCAAAATTGTATTTCCATAGAAAATATTGTCAACATTTTATTTCCATAGAAAATATTGTAAAAATTTTATTTCTATAGAAAATTTTGTCAAAATTTTATTTCTAAAGAAAATTTTGTCAAAATTTTATTTCTATAGAAAACTTTTTCAAAATTTTATTTCTATAGAAAATTTTCTCAAAATTTTATTTCTATAGAAACTAATTGATATTATTAAATTTAGTTTTAATTAAAAAATTGATTGAGTTAATAAAAAATAATGTTTTTAAAAATTCAATTAAAATTTTAATTGTAAAAGTTTTGGAAGAGTTTTTGCGGTGTAATAATAATTATGATTAATTAAAAAATATAAAAAAAATATCACATGAAATTATGGATTTTTTTATATTTTTTGTTAAATGTAGAAATTTAATTTTAAGAAAAATATTAAAACTATTTTATCTTTTTAATTTATAGAAAATAAAATACATTACAATTGATAATTTAAAAAAAAAAAAAACAACAAAACTAATTGATTAATTATTGAAAAATTTTATTGCATTATTTTGTTAAATTTGAAAAATGCATTATTTATTTATCTTTATTAGCAATGTGTATAAAGAATGTACACTTTCATTAATTGCAAAATAGCATAAATAATTTTTATTTGTTATGCCATAAACATAAAGAAATGACACGCAATGTGTGGTTTGGTTATATGCATGTTTCCATTCAAGTCTCACTTTTCGAATATATATCTGTCTACGCTGCAGATTGTCCGTCCTCCTGGTGGCATAAGTTTATTTGCCTGTTCATCTGGCTTTACAGGAGGTAATCAAGGCGTACTTTTCTTCTTCAATCATCTGCAATTTGTTTGTATATTACACTAACAAAAATAAAATTTTCATTCGTTGAGGTAAATGAAATGAATACAATTATCAAAAATTTTAAATTCCTACTTTTCGTAACCTTCTAAAAGGTATATTAAAATCCCATCAATATTTTCAAAACTTTTAACTTCAATAATGCTAGTAATAATGCATTTTAAAGAAAATTATTGAAGTACATTAAGGCGTATCATACATATTAATTAATACTTGAGTGCGTATGATTTATATGAATTGATCCTCTAGTGCGAATGATTTATATTAATTATGGATAATTTTAAGAAAAATTTTAATAACTAGGATTTTTTCCTCCCCCATGCTTTTTAATGTCATAAAAATATTATAGCAATATTCTTTGAATTTAAGAGAGGCATATTTTTTTAAACAAATTCCTCTTTAAATGTTATAAATCTTTCCCACTAGATAATTAATAAATATAAATCATACATACCAGAGTATATCATTATCATAATCGTTGTCAATACCATTGATATAAAATTTATTACCATGAATGATTATCATAATTGTTCTCTAATCATAATTTTTTCAAGTGTATTTCTTCTTCTCTACATGTAATGGAGTTACCCTTTTGTTAGCAACAAACGTAAACACTTCATTTTATTCTTTTCATCTGACTGACATTTGCCTATTCATATCTATTTGCCCATAACACATTCGCAATCAATTAAATTGAATTTAACTTAAATGCATTTGGAATTGCAAGATCGCTGGAGATGGCTAAGGCAAGACAGGCCAACATTATGAATTTTTCTTACATGGTGGCTTTGTATACGTTAATGATTTACCAACAAATTTTTACATGGGCTGTGCCCAGCTGTCACGTTTTGACTAAATCAGAAAACAAATCATATGAATACAGACTTTCAAAATATACCCTAGATTTGCTGGTGCAATCCATATGCCGTACCCACCTATAATGGACACGAGACTCATTTTGGTTAAGGGGAATAAAGTTGCATATGCCAGTTAGCATTCTTGGCTATATGATGGAGGGAGGGCAGAATGAGAGAACGAGAGCAAAGCTAGAGAAGCATTGCGATATGTGTTTTTTTTTTTTTGTAAATTGGGGTCAAAGTGGGCTAAAAACTCATCGCCTACTACCTGTCAAATGCTTGAGTAAGCTGATTTTAATTTTAAAGAAGGTAGCGAAAAGGTTTTTCTTTCAAATTTTTCTTAAGAACAAATACAAAGTAAAGATAACTAAAAAACAAGTGTAGAGAAAAATATGTAAATATTATATTTTCTTGAATCTCCCCATTAATAATCATAATTGGATTAAAAACTTCCTCCAAACTTACCTAAAGTTTTTCAGATAATTTCAATGTTAAGTTGAGTTTTTGTCAAGAGTTCCATTAGAAAGAATAAAATCTGCAAAGAGAACATTAAAGAAAAGAACAAAATTAATTATCGTATAATTGAAAATATTTTATATTCATTCTGTGATATGGCACAAATTTAAAATCCGAAAATCGCCACATCATTTGAACTTCATGCACTTATTGAATTACCTTTGAAATTGTCCGACCATTTTTTCACATATTCTATTATGTGATTTAAATACAATACTCAGAGTGAGATTATATCATAGATAGGTAAACGAGAACAAAGACGTGTGTAAAAAAGAAGAGAAGCTAATAAATTCCAGTAAATTTGTATGAGAAATAATTGTATAAAGTGTAGACATAAACATGGGGCATATGTGAAAAACTTAGGTTTTTTGCAAAAATTATACACATTATTTGTTCACTTGAATGAAAAATCTACACAAAATATAGAACGCAAAGCGTATAGTCCATGGTGATGGTGCCTTATAGATGTGTCCTTAATAAAAGAAACATTTTTCTAAGTAGACGACACTTTTCCCATGTAGTGTAGACTTTTTCATTATAGTGGAGACTTATCGAAAATAGTTGAAACTTTTTGAAAATATATAGTAGATTTATCCAAGATGATTGAAAATTTCCTAGACGTCATATATGTTCGATATAGATTATGGAGACTTTGCATTGACACAAGCAAACTGTTTAAAATAATGGGGGGGGGGGGGGGGAAATGCTTACCGATGTGCGATATAAAACGAAAAGCAATTAGTCCATGGTTTTACCTTGGAGATGTTTCTTAGTAACGAAACTTTTTTGTAAGTAGTGGGGACTTTTCCAATGTAGTGGAGACTGTTTCTTTGTTGCGGAGAGTTGTTGAATAATGCAAAAAAAACTTGTTTAAACACAATGCAAATTTATTCCATATGATTGGAACATTCCCAGACATCATATCAATTTTATATAGATTATGGAGACTTAGCATTGACACAAGCAAACTGTTTAAAATAATGGGGGAAAACTGCTTACCGATGGGCGATATAAAACGAAAAGCAATTAGTCCATGGTTTTACCTTGGAGATGTTTCTTAGTAAAGAAACTTTTAAGTAGTGGAGACTTTTCCAATGTAGTGGAGACTTTTTCTTTGTTGCGGAGAGTTGTTGAATAATGCAAAAAAACTTGTTTAAACACAATGCAAATTTATTCCATATGAATGGAACATTCCTAGACATCATATCAACTTTATATAGATTATGGAGACTGCATGACTTACGCAAAGTGTTTACAATAATGGGGAACCTTCTTACAACTGATGGACGATATAAAACGACAATCATTTAGTACCATGGCATTACATTTTAGATGTTTTCTTAGTAAAGACAAAATTTTCTAAGTAGTGGAGACTTTTCCAATGTATTGAAGACTTTTTCATAGTTGCGGAGAGTAGCCGAATGTTGTACAAAAGTTGATTAAAAAATATTGTAAGTTTATCCTAGATGAATGGAACTTTCCCAGACATCGTAACTGCTTAATATAGATTATGGAGACTTTGCATGGCACAAGGAAACTCTTTAAAATAAATGAAAAAATTCATACAACTCGATAAAGTTCATGATAGCATCTTATAGATGTTTTCTTAGTAATTAACCTTATTTCTAAGCATTGGAGACTTTTCCTATGTAGTGGAAAGTTGTCGAATATTGTACAAAACTTGAATATTTCCCAGACATCGTAACTTCTTAATGTAGATTAGGGAGACTTTGAATGGCACAAGGAAACTTTTTAAAATAATGCGAAAAATGCTTAAAACTTGAACAAGTTCATGGTGGTATCTTGTAGATGTTTCACTAGTAAAGAAACTTTTTTTTTAAGTAGTGGAGATTTTTTCCGATGTAGTGGAGAGTTGTCGAATGTTGTAAAAAAAACTTAATAAAAAATATTTTAAGTTTATCGTAGATAATTCGATATTTCCCAGACTCTTAACTACAATATATAGATCAAGAGAGACTTTGCATAACACAAGGAAACCGTTTGAAATAATGCTTATGTTACAACTTGAACAAGTTCATGGTGGTACCTTATAGATGTTTTCCTAGTAAAGAAACTTTTTCTAAGCAGTGGAGATTTTCCCAATGTAGTGGAGACTTTTTCGTTGTAGTGGAGAGTTGTCGAAGGTTGTAAAAAACTTGATTAAAAAATATTGTAAGTTTATCCTAGACGATTTGATATTTCCCAGACATCTTAACTACAAGATATAGATTATGGAGACTTTGCATAACACAAAGAAACTGTTTAAAATAATGCTTACAACTTGAACAAGTTCATGGTGGTACCTTATAGATATTTTCCTTGTACAGAATTTTTTTGTTTTCTGAGTAGTGTAGACTTTTTCATTGTTGTGGAGAGTTGTCGAATGTTGCAAAAAACTTGTGTAAAAAATACTGTACATCTATCCTAGATTATTGTAACATTCCCAGACATCATAACTACTTGATATAGATTATGGAGACTTTGCATGACATAAGGAAACTGTTTAAAATAATGGGGAAAATGTTTACAACTTCGAATAAGTTTATGGTGGTCCTTATAGATGTTTCACTAGTAAATAACCTGTTTCCAAGCAGAGGAGACTTTTTCGTTGTTGTGGAGACTTATCGGCAATAACAGAAACTTGTTGAAAAAATATTTTAGATTGATCCTAGATGATTGACACTTTTCTAGACACCATATCTATTGGATATAGATTATGGAGACTTTGCATAACACAAGGACTTTCCTTAGAATAATGGCAAAGATGCTTACAATCGGAGGAGATGGAGTATTTTCTGTAATCTATAAAGGATAAATTTCTATAAATAATTAATAAAGAAAATATTTTCTAATTAGTTGTGACTTTCCAGCAACTTTAGTGGAGACATTTTTGATTTTTTTAACGAATCAATTAAAGAGACTTTCTAAAATAATGAAAAAATATTCTGAGTGGAAAAAACTTTTCAGCAGCAGTGGAGACATTATTGATTATTTTGAAACGTAACCAATAGTGGAGACATTTTCGTAATGGTGCATAACGAATAAAGAACTAATTTAGAAATATAGAAAATTTTTTTAAGTAGTGAATGGTTTCTAACAGCAATGTAATTTTGTTTTTTTTTTTTTTTTTTGATTTTGAGGCTCAAATAAAATTTTATTAAAATTGAGAAAATGTTTAGTGTATCCTTATTAAGTCCAAAATATGTCTCTAAAATATCGGAAACTCAAAAAAAAAAAAAATACAAAATATAATATTTTCAGTTGTAAATACTTTATCATAACATATGAATCAACTTTGAGTTTTTGGAGACTTTCGCGATGAAGCGGAAAATTTTAGAAAAATACGAAATTGCTTGACTACATTTTACAGATTTCTCCCCGATCATAATTTAAAATGGATTGTGGAGACTTTTAAATTTTTTCTTCAAATTATACTAATAAAATTGAAATTTATTCTATTTTCTTATTTTAAACATTAATTGTCTTAATGATCTTGGAAACATTTTGGAAAATTATTTTTTGGTAATTTTTTATTATAAAATTTCTAATTAATTTTAAACTTTTCTAATTCTCACACACATATAATTTTCTTTTATCCGCCAAATCTTTTTTTAACAGAATAGTTGTCTGTAACTCTGGAGAAATTTTCAGCCATACATATATGTCGTAGCCTCCACGCTTGTAATGCAAACAAAAAAAATATAAAAATGAGCAAAAAGTTTAAAAATAAACATGGGAAACTAACGATTTGACTAATTGCGGGTAAATGTTCGTTTGCTCGTATCTTCATGAATGTTTAATGGTCTAGATGATAATGTTTGCCAAGGAAATGTGGTACAATCATTAAGTGTGGGTTTTAAAAAAGAAAATGCACCAAGGAAAACAATTTATAAAAATCCAACGTTGGAGTAGTAGTTTAAAATATTAGTTTATATTATTTCTATGCCAACTATTCATTTTATTAATGATTTTTAAGAGGTGCATCTGAATTAAAATTCAATATCTAATTGAAAAAAAAAAAACGGAACACACAACACATGGTATAATATTGGAAAGCTAACAACCATTGATTAATCTCTTATTATAAATATTAATAGATTTAGTTTCAGGCAATCAAAATTATGCGATTTTTCATTAATATTATTTATTTTTGGAAAACGCGATTGCATTTCAATTCAATTAAAGAGTTTCATTTTGCCCCACAGTCACATAAATCTCGACTACAAACCGTAGTAACAAACGTAACAAACTAAATAAAAATAATTCAAATGAAGTAGAGTATTAACACCAAAGTACATATATTAAAATTTTGACAAAATTTTCTATAGAAATAAAATTTTGATAAAAATTTTCTATAGAAATCACATTTTGACAAAATTTTCTATAGAAATCACATTTAGAAAAAATTTTCTTTAGAAATAAAATTTTGACAAAATTTTCCATAGAAATAAAATTTTGATAAACTTTTCTATAGAAGTAAAATTTTGACGAAATTTTCTATAGAAAAAAAAATTTGACAAAATTTTCTATAGAAATAAAATTTTGACAAAATTTTCTATAGAAATAAAATTTTGACAACATTTTCTATAGAAACAAAATTTTGACAACATTTTCTATAGAAACAAAATTTTGACAAAATTTTCTATAGAAATAAAATTTTAATAAAATTTTCTATAGAAATAAAATTTTAACAAAATTTTCTATAGAAATAAAATTTTGACAAAATTTTCTATAGAAATAAAATTTTGACAAAATTTTCTATAGTAAGAAAGTTTGGACAAAATTTTTATAGGAATAAAATTTTGACAAAATTTTCTATAGAAAGAAAGTTTGGACAAAATTTTTATAGGAATAAAATTTTGACAAAACTTTCTATAGAAAAAAAAATTTTGGCAAAACTGTCTACAATTTAATATTTTAAATTTAAAATTTTCTATAAAAATAAAATTTTGACAAAATTTTCTATAGAAATAAAGTTTTGACAAAATTTTCTATAGAAATAAAATTTTGATAAAATTTTCTATAAAAATAAAATTTGGACAAAATTTTCTATAGAAATAAAATTTTGACAAAATTTTCTATAGAAATAAAATTTTGAAAAAATTAATATACATTTTCTATAGAAATAAAATTTTGAAAAAATTTTTTATAGAAATAAAGTTTTGACAAAATTTCTATAGAAATAAAATTTTGACAAAACTTTCTATAAGAAAAAAATTTTGGCAAAACTGTCTAAAATTTAAAATTTTCTATAAAAATAAAATTTTGACAAAATTTTCTATAGAAATAAAGTTTTGACAAAATGTTCTATAGAAATAAAATTTTGACAAAATTTTCTATAGAAATAAAATTTTGACAAAATTTTCTATAAAAATAAAATTTGGCCAAAATTTTCTATAGAAATAACATTTTGACAAAATTTTCTATAGAAAGAAAGTTTGGACAAAATTTTTATAGGAATAAAATTTTGACAAAACTTTCTATAGAAAAAAAAAAATTTTGGCAAAACTGTCTACAATTTAATATTTTAAATTTAAAATTTTCTATAAAAATAAAATTTTGACAAAATTTTCTATAGAAATAAAGTTTTGACAAAATTTTCTATAGAAATAAAATTTTGATAAAATTTTCTATAAAAATAAAATTTGGACAAAATTTTCTATAGAAATAAAATTTTGACAAAATTTTCTATAGAAATAAAATTTTGAAAAAATTAATATACAATTTTCTATAGAAATAAAATTTTGAAAAAATTTTTTATAGAAATAAAGTTTTGACAAAATGTCTATAGAAATAAAATTTTGACAAAACTTTCTATAAGAAAAAAATTTTGGCAAAACTGTCTAAAATTTAAAATTTTCTATAAAAATAAAATTTTGACAAAATTTTCTATAGAAATAAAGTTTTGACAAAATGTTCTATAGAAATAAAATTTTGACAAAATTTTCTATAGAAATAAAATTTTGACAAAATTTTCTATAAAAATAAAATTGTGACAAAATCTTCTATAGAAATAAAATTTTGACAAAATTTTCTATAGAAATAAAATTTTGACAAAATAAATATACAATTTTCTACAGAAATTAAATTTTGACAAAATTTTCTATAGAAATATAGTTTTGACAAAATTTCTAATAGAAATAAAATTTTGACAAAACTTTCTATAGAAAAAAAAATTGGCAAAACTGTCTAAAATTTAAAATTTTCTATAAAAACAAAATTTTGACAAAATTTGCTATAGAAATAAAGTTTTGACAAAATTTTCTATAGAAATAAAATTTTGATAAAATTTTCTATAAAAATAAAATTTGGACAACATTTTCTATAGAAATAAAATTTTGACATAATTTTTTATAGAAATAAAATTTTGACAAAATTTTCTATAGAAATAAAATTTTGACAAAATATATATATGCAATTTTCTACAGAAATTAAATTTTGACAAAATTTTCTATAGAAATATAGTTTTTGACAAAATTTCTATAGAAATAAAATTTTGACAAAACTTTCTATAGAAAAAAAAAATTGGCAAAACTGTCTAAAATTTAAAATTTTCTATAAAAATAAAATTTTCTATAGAAATAAAGTTTTGACAAAATTTTCTATAGAAATAAAATTTTGACAAAATTTTCTATAGCAATAACATTTTGACAACATTTTCTATAGCAACAAAATTTTGACAAAATTTTCTATAGAAATAAAATTTTGACAAAATTTTCTATAGAAATAAAATCTTGGTAGATTAGTTTTGGCTTAAGTGGCAGCCATGCTTATGAACCGATATGGACCAGTTTCTGCATGGTTGTTAGAGACCATATACTAACACCACGTACTAAATTTCAACTCGATCGTATGAAATTTGCTTATCTAAGAAGCTGCACAAGCCAAATCTGGGGGTCGGTTTATACGGAGGCTATACCTAAAAGTGGTCCAATATAGCCCATTTACAATACCACCCGACATACATCATTAACAACTACTCATGCCAAGTTTCAAGTCGATAGCTTGTTTCGTTCGGAAGTTAGCAAGATTTCAACAGACGGACGGACATGCTTGGATCGACTCAGAATTTCACCACGACCCAGAATATGTATAATTTATGGGGTCTTAGAGAAATATTTCGATGTGTTGTAAACGGAATGACAAAGTTAATATGCCCCCCATCCTACGGTGGAGGGTATAAAAAGAGGAAATAAATTAACGTTTTTTTGCATTGTCGAAACTATGACCCCTAGTATTTAATGTAGGCGCCCCACTCTATAGGTGGAAGCGAATTTAAACCGTTGTTTTTACTATAAACTACGAAAGATAATATACTAATTTGCTTAAGTGGTGTTCGTCTCTCCGTCCGTCCTTCCGTTCTTCTACCACAGGATAGAGGTAAACGAAATTTTTCATTCCGTTTGCAGGATATCAGAATATTGGACTTAGACACCAAAAAAGGTAAATATATTCTTGGTCCTGGTGAATTTCTGAGTTAGTCTTGCGATATCCGTCCGTCAGTTGAAATCACACTATCCTCCGAACGCTATAAGCTATGGACTTTAGCTAGAACCCCCATTATAAACCGATTGCTAGAGATAATTTTATTTAAATTAATTATTTTTTTTTTTTTTTATAATACTACATTATATTTTCACGCAAAGGCTAGTTTTGATCAGTTTTGCATAACTTAAACAATTTCCTGTAGCTCATTGAAGTATTTGCAAAAATTTGCAAAGAATTACCACATTGTGGAATTTCTTTTCATTTAGTCCGCCATATAATGATGAAGGAAAACCACAAATAAAGGGTGATTTGTTAAGAGCTTGATAACTTTTTTTTTTAAAAAAACGCATAAAATTTGCAAAATCTCATCGGTTCTTTATTTGAAACGTTAGATTGGTCCATGACATTTACTTTTTGAAGATAATTTCATTTAAATGTTGACCGCGGCTGCGTCTTAGGTGGTCCATTCGGAAAGTCCAATTTTGGGCAACTTTTTCGAGCATTTCGGCCGGAATAGCCCGAATTTCTTCGGAAATGTTGTCTTCCAAAGCTGGAATAGTTGCTGGCTTATTTCTGTAGACTTTAGACTTGACGTAGCCCCACAAAAAACAGTCTAAAGGCGTCAAATCGCATGATCTTGGTGGCCAACTTACCGGTCCATTTCTTGAGATGAATTGTTCTCCGAAGTTTTCCCTCAAAATGGCCATAGAATCGCGAGCTGTGTGGCATGTAGCGCCATCTTGTTGAAACCACATGTCAACCAAGTTCGGTTCTTCCATTTTTGGCAACAAAAAGTTTGTTAGCGTCGAACGATAGCGATCGCAATTCACCGTAACGTTGCGTCCAACAGCATCTTTGAAAAAATACGGTCCAATGATTCCACCAGCGTACAAACCACACCAAACAGTGCATTTTTCGGGATGCATGGGCAGTTCTTGAACGGCTTCTGGTTGCTCTTCACCCCAAATGCGGCAATTTTGCTTATTTACGTAGCCATTCAACCAGAAATGAGCCTCATCGCTGAACAAAATTTGTCGATAAAAAAGCGGATTTTCTGCCACTGATTTTGGTAATAAAATTCAATGATTTGCAAGCGTTGCTCGTTAGTAAGTCTATTCATGATGAAATGTCAAAGCATACTGAGCATCTTTCTCTTTGACACCATGTCTGAAATCCCACGTGATCTGTCAAATACTAATGCATGAAAATCCTAACCTCAAAAGAATCACCCTTTAATTGTGTTTTTATCCCTATTCTAAGCATCCATAATTGGAACGTGTGGTATTTGGCATCTTGAGGTGTGCATAAACAATTCCCCTGCAAAAAAGAAGTGGGTAGAGAGATTCTTAAATCATTATTCAACACCGACAACAAATACCAAGTGCTTCAAAAAATTTTGTGGCTATAAAGGGTAAATCTGGGGAGAAAATCTCTTCTGTCTGGCTGGCTGTCTGTCTGTATGTCTGCTTGCTGTTTCTTGCCAGTTAATGACTTGTAATTCTTTTCTCCTTTTTTCTTTTACTTGTACATAATTTTTTTTTGTTATTCGCCCATGGAGGTGCGAATTTTCAAAATAAAAATTCGCCAAAGAAGCCGATGTGAAATGCTGATGATGCAAAAAAAAAACGAAACCAACCAAACAGTAGCAAATATGTCTGTTACCCCACACTCAAGTTCCAACTATAGAGCACTTTATAACTTTATTTTGCGTAGCATTCTCCCTTCTGGCTATTAGAGGGTTTTGTCATAATTTGTGTGTGGCTTAAGTGAAGTAGTGCTTGCCACTACTCCAAAGAGTGGAAGAGTTCTTGGAGGCCTCTTTTTTCTTATTTCTCTCCATTGTTGACTTGATCTTGCATTCGTCTTGGTAGAGAATGTAAGAATTATTTGCTTAAACAAAGTGTTTAAATTATGATGAGGAGAAAAAATATTCCCACGCGTTCTAGGCTATTGTTGTAGTTTTTTTTTTGGCGGCGAGAATCATGGGTACACACAGTGGTAAAGCTGTATGGCAGTTGTAAAATGGTTTTGGGGTTTACTACACCCTCGAACTGAGGATGAGCGTATACTAACATTGTCATTCTGTTTGTAACTCATTGAAATATTGATCTCAGATCCCCGTAAATTTTGTATATTCTGTGTTGTGGTAAAATTCTGGGTGAATTTGGCGATGTCCGTGTGTCTGTGGATTTCCGAGACGGGCTATCGACTGAAATATGGTCCTTAGAGTTCTTATTGATGTGAGCTAAACGGTACAACCCTCATATAAGCCGACCTCCCCTGTCACAAGTGATGATTTCTCTCATTTTATCAAAATATTATTTCTATTTCGTTAAAATTTTATTTCCATAGAAAATTTTGTCAAAATTTTATTTCTCTAGAAAATTTTGTCAAAATTTTATTTCCATAGAAAATTTTGCTAAATGTGATTTCTATAGAAAATTTTGTCAAAATTTTATTTCTATAGAATATTATGTAAAAATGTGATTTCTATAGAAAATTTTATCACAATGTGATTTCTATAGAAAATTTTGTCAAAATTTTATTTTCATAGAATATTTTGTCAAAATTTTATTTCTATAGAAAATTTTGTCAAAATTTTATTTCTATAGAAACTTTTGTCAAAATTTTATTTCCATAGAAATATTTGTCAAAATTTTATTTTCATAGAAATATTTGTCAAAATTTTATTTTCATAGAAAATTTTGTTAAAATTTTATTTTCATAGAAAATTTTGTTAAAATTTTATTTCTATAGAAAATGGTGTCAAAATTAAATTTCTATAGAAAATTTTGTCAAAATGTTATTTCCATAGAAAATTTTGTCCAAATTTTATTTCCATAGAAAATATTGTCAAAATTTTATTTCTATCGAAATTTTATTTCAATAGAAAATTTTATCAAAATGTGATTTCTATAGAAAATTGTGTCAAAATTTTATTTCGATAGAAAATTTTGTAAAAATTTAATTACCATAGAAAATTTTGTCACAATTTTATTTCTATAGAAAATTTTGTCAAAATTTTAGTTCCATAGAAAATTTTGTCACAATTTTATTTCCATCGAATCTTTTGTCAAAATTTTATTTCTATAGCTATTCTTCTCAAAATGTGATTTTTATAGAAAATTTTATCA
This sequence comes from Haematobia irritans, assembly GCF_050003625.1. Lineage (NCBI taxonomy): Eukaryota > Metazoa > Arthropoda > Insecta > Diptera > Muscidae > Haematobia > Haematobia irritans. The sequence goes on from NC_134397.1 coordinate 19,190,955, forward strand.
AAATGTGATTTCTGTAGAAACTTCTGTCAAAATTTTATTTCTATAGAAAATTTTGTCAAAATTTAATTTCCATAGAAAATTTTGTCAAAATTTTATTGCCATAGAAAATTTTGTCAAAATTTTATTGCCATAGAAAATTTTGTCAAAATTTTATTTCTTAATTATTTTTCATAGTTTCGTCTATAGGTCGATTAAAAAACATAGATATGATGTTTTTCTTTTATTTTTATTTCCAATATTTCGGTTGACTTCGTCAAAACCGTTTTCAAGGATTGGTTCTGGTGTACTGAATTTAACTTTCAGTGTAAAACAGAGTGTGAAGCTGTGTACACCAGAACAAATCCTTGAAAACGGTTTTGACGAAGTCAACCGAAATATTGGAAATAAATATAAAAGAAAAGCATCATATTTATGTTTTTTAATCGACCTATAGCCGAAACTATGAAAAATAATTCTTAAAGATACATAAAAAGGTCAACGATAATCATCCAGAAAAAAAATTTTATTTCTATAGAAACTTTTGTCGAAATTTTATTTCTATAGAAAATTTTATCAAAATGTGATTTGTATAGAAAATTGTGCCAAAATGTGATTTCTACAGAAAATTTTGTCAAAAATTTATTTCCATAGAAAATTTTGTCAATGTTTTATTTCCACAGAAAATGTTGTCAAAAATTTATTTCTATAGGAAATTTTGTCAAAATTTTATTTCTATAGAAAATGTTGTCAAAATGTGATTTCTATAGAAAATTCTGCCAAAATGTAATTTCTATAGAAAATTCTGTAAAAATTTTATTTCTATAGAAAAATTTGACAAAATTTTATTTCTATAGAAAATTTTGTCAAAATGTGATTTCTATAGAAAATTGTGTCAAAATTTTATTTTCATAGAAAATTTTGTCAAAACTTTATTTCTATACAAAATTTTATTATATTTCATGTTAGACTGATACCGAAACAGGCAATTGACGTCCAAATGCATTATATCTAATTATACAATTATTTTTTCGAGCTTTATTTCATCAAAATGTGATTTCTATTAAAAATTTTGTCAAAATTTTAGTTCTATAGAAAATTTTGTCAAAATGTTATTTCCATAGAAAATTTTGCCAAAATTTTGTTTCCATAGAAAATTTTGCCAAAATTTTTTTTCTATAGAACATTTTGTCAATATTTTATTTCTATAGAAAATTTTGTCAAAATTTTATTTCCATAGAAAATTTTGTCAAAATTTTATTTTCATAGAAAATTTTGTCAAGATTTTAGTTCCATAGAAAATTTTGTTACAATGTGATTTCTATAGAAACTTTTGTCAAAATTTTAATTCCATAGAAAATTTTGTCAAAATTTTATTTCTATACAAAATTTTATCAAAATGTGATTTCTATAGAAAATTTTCTAAAAATGTGATTTCTATAGAAAATTTTGTCAAAATGTGATTTCTATGGAAAATTGTGTCAAAATGTGATTTCTATGGAAAATTTTGTCAAAATTAAATTTCTATAGAAAATTTTGCCAAAATTTTATTTCCATAGAAAATTTGTGAAGTACCTTTTGGTTGGAAACGAATATTCTACCAGACAGTAAAAAATCTACTATTTTTTAGAATTCTACCAAGCGTGGATGTTGCTAGAGGGTTTATAAGTTTCGACCAATTTTTCTTGCTGCTCGTATTAAGCGTCTTTTGGTAAGCCAAGAAAAAAATGCAAATATCTTTTTTGGCATATCGTTTAAAAAGAAATTTATTCAGTTTGTTTTTTTTTTTTTTGTAGATGCAGGTAATTGCAGCGGTCTACCTAGAAACCTTTTGCCCCTTTGGAGTCTTCATTTTGTTTTTGTTTTGTTTTTTTACACTGCAGAACACACATGTTAGCAACTCTGAGAGTCCTCTGATGTATTCTGGTACTTGAGTGTAGTCTCTTCAAATGGTGTTGAGTGTTAAACACCAGTAGTTGGTTAGTAGTAAATCTATTCCAAAAACAACATCATCAACAATCAAACAAAATTCTGAATAATCATAAAAAACAAACCAACCGGCAAGTGTAGCAACAATACCAGCCACTTCAACTACTACTGGCTACTTGAGTAAAATGTTTGTTCTTAGGAAATTTCTAAATCCCATAAAAAAAGCCCAACATAACGAAGAAGACGACGAACATCAAGAAGAAGTGAATAACTACAATGACAGCTACAAGCTAAAAATTTGTTCACCTCTTACTTCCAAGCTAAACGCTTAAGCCAAGTGGCAGTTGATGGGAGTTTGATGGCGGGAATAGTGGAAACAAGTTATGGCTGGGAGTCCCCACAAAAAAAAAAGAACACACAAAACACAAAAGAACATACACTTCAAGTACTTGTTGTTTAGTGTTATTCCATAATAACCCATCTTCCTCCTAAAGATGATGAGTATTTAAATATGGAGAGATATTTTTAGAATTTTCGGAAAGGGAAATAGAGGGAAACGAAAGATTCCCGTAATTGAATGATCTATCAATTTGTTTACGATTGGATTTTTTTGAACTCAGAGACTCTGCTATTTCTCTTGAGGACTTTGGTATTATTCCGGGTCAAGAAGCTTTAAATCTAATCTCTAAAAAATAATATTTGGAAACAGATCGCATTTTTTCCAAATCTTTCATTCTCTTTTCATAATAAAAGCCAGAATAACTCTCCACAACTCTACAGTCTGGATAATTATCTAAGCCTCCACTATAATGGGAAATATCCATTTTTGTGAAGAGTCATTTTGAAATGTGAAGAGTCAAGAGTGAAAAATCTTCAGTCATTGTGCAAGTCTATACTATCACCGAATAACTCTACATTCTACAAGAAGAGATCTTCTACGTGGAGAGATCTCTATTACCTGTGGCACGTATGGACAGTACATAGAAAATTATCTCCACTATATAAGAAAACTCTCCAGAAATAATATCAACTCTCCATTCTGTACTATCACTGAATTACTATCCACTCAACAGGAGAAGTCTGAGATACATATAATCGAAATCTCCTGTATATGAGAAAAATTGCTCTGAAAAAAAAGTATCACAGCCAATATGTACAGTGTGGCTGATATGTATTCCAACCACCATCAGGTTGCTATCATTTCGAAACCACTCGTTAGCCAGCTGATAAATTTATTCCAGTGATCGTAGCCATTTTATTTTTTAAAACCTTACAAAAGCATTTTGATCTATTTATTCAGAAATTTAGTTTCTCGTACCACTGCTACGGTTGCCACTCGTGCCAAAAATAATCTACCAAGATTTGAATAAAATTTCCCCATAAATCTACGAATCTTTCTATAATTTTTTTTTTTTTTCAAAATGTCATTTCTATAGAAAATTTTGTAAAAATTTTATTTCTATAGAAAATTTTGTCAAAAATTTTATTTCTATAGAAAATTTTGTCAACATTTTATTAATATAGAAAATTTTTTCAAAATTTCATTTCTATAGAAAATTTTGTCAAAAATTTTAATGCTATAGAATATTTTTTCCAAATCAGAATCAGAATAAACAATTTTCATTTCTATAGAAAATATTGTCAAAACTTTTATTTCTATAGAAATTTTTGTCAAAAATTTTATTTCCATAGAAAATTTTGTAAAAATTTTGTCAAAATTTCATTCCCATAGAAAATTTTGTCAAAATTTTATTTCTATAGAAAATTTTGTCAATGATTTTATTTCTATAGAAAATTTTGCCAAAATTTTATTGCAATAGAAAATTTTGTCCAAATTTTATTTCTATAGAAAATTTTGTCAAAATTTTTTTTTCCATAGAAAATTTTGCCAAAATTTCATTTCTATAGATAATTTTGTCAAAATTTTATTTCTATAGAATTTTTTTTTTTCAAAATTTCATTTCTATAGAAAATTTTGTTTCTATGCAAAATTTTGTGTATATTTTAGTTCTATAGAAAATTTTGTCAAAATTTCATTTCTATAGAAAATTTTGTGAAAATTTTATTTCTATTGAAAATTTTTTCAAAATTTTATTTCTATAGAAAATTTTGTCAAAATTTTATTTCTATAGAAAATGTTGTCAAAATTATATTTCTATAGACAATTTTGTAAAAAATTTTATTTCTATAGAAAATTTTGTCAAAATTTTATTGCTATAGATAATTTTGTCAAAATTTTATTTCCATAGAAAATTTTGTCAAAATTTTTATTTCTATAGAAAATGTTGTAAAAATTTTATTTCTATAGAAAATTTTGTCAAAATTTTATTTCTATCGAAAATTTTGTCAAAATTTTATTTCTATAGAAAATTTTGTCAAAATTTTATTTCTATAGAAAATTTTGTCAAAATTTTATTTCTATAGAAAATTTTTTCACAATTTCATTTCTATAGAAAATTTTTTCACAATTTCATTTCTATAGAAAATGGTTTCAAAAATTTTATTTCTATAGAAAATTTTGTCAAAATTTTATTTCTATCGAAAATTTTGTCAAAATTTTATTTCTATAGAAAATTTTGTCAAAATTTTATTTCTATAGAAAATTTTGTCAAAATTTTATTTCTATAGAAAATTTTGTCAAAATTTTATTTCTATAGAAAATTTTGTCAAAATTTTATTTCTATAGAAAATTTTGTCAAAATTTTATTTCTATAGAAAATTTTGTCAAAATTTTAGTTCTATAGAACATTTTGTCAAAATTTCATTTCTATAGAAAATTTTGTCAAAATTTTATTTCCATAGAAAATTTTGTCAAAATTTTTATTTCTATAATATATTTTGTCAAAATTTTATTTCTATAGAAAATTTTGTCAATGTTTTAGTTCTATAGAAAATTTTGGCAAAATTTTATTTCTATAGACAATTTTGTCAAAATTTTATTTCTATAGAAAAGTATGTCAAAATTGTTATTTTTATAGAAAAATTTTATTAAAATTTTATTTCTATAGGAAATTTTGGCAAAATTTTATTTCTATAGAAAATTTTGTCAAAATGTTTTTCTATAGAAAATTTTTCAAAAATTGTATTTCCATAGAAAATTTTGTCCAAATTTTAGTTCTATAGTAAATTTTGTCAACATTTTATTTCTATAGAAAATTTTGTCAAAATTTTATTTCTATAGAAAATTTTGTCAAAATTTTATGTCTATAGAAAATTTTGTCAAAATTTTATGTCTATAGAATATTTTGTGAAAATTTTATGTCTATAGAAAATGTTGTCAAAATTTTATTTCACAAACTTATTATACCAGAGTAGTGGTGTACAATATAATACTAAATTTCTTCATGATATGTCCATTCGTCGACATTTTCCTAGTCTTTTCCTACTCAATATCCTCATTTCATGGAGTCGCTTTAATTGTTGGGCTAACTTCAACATTCCATAGAAATAAATAATCCTGGGTGATTATATTTCGTAAAAAACAACCATAGCAAATAAATCCTTCAATCATAATGGAACTATTTCTCTTTGTACTATTTTTAGCTGGTCAATTGATTTCCTGGACATTTTGCTGCAAAACGAAAATACCCATAATTCTTTATAAACACCCACATAAATTCTGATAAAAAAGAAAAACGAAGCAAAAAATCAAAAGAAAAACAAGGTCAATTGGTTAATATTGACTATTTGATAGATACCCGTTTTCCATGGTCTACCATAACAAGGCAACCTACAGAACATGCAATTCCAGAGATCCAATATGGGTGAAAACTGCTGCAACTGGCCAACCAGGCTACCTATATTGTATTGCAACAAGTTTCCAAGAGCTTACTCTACTTTGAGTTTTCTTTTTGGATTTCCAAGGAACCATTGAATACATTTAGAGATGATGATAATGGTGATGACGAGGATGATGATCACCATCATTATGATATTTCCATTTCCATCAAAATCATCATCCCAATCTTCATTGCTATTGCCAATTGTCTGTTGTTTGTTTGTTTGATTCGTGTATTTTAAAAATAAATCTTCTAAATGATGGTCAATTGTTTGTAGAGGAAAATCAAATAAGCGAAATGGTCATAATCATCATCATCATCATGCCACATTACCGGTCAGTCTAATGATTATGATCATTTTATGATCCACATCTTTGAAATTGTTGGATAGTCTGTAACTATCCATCTTAAGCGAAGAATAACCCAAGTTACCATCTTTGTTTTTTGGCTAACCATCATCTATCCTTCTTAGCCATCTCAGTAAGCCGGCATTGAAATCTGTGTTAAACACCCCATCCATGTATGATGAGTTCGTTCTTTGGTCTTGGATCTCATACCAGAGATTTAAAGACAAGATCTATTCTTTGTTATGGCCTCATCATGACCAATATGCCACTAGCGACAGTAGTAGTCAGAGAAAAAAATATCTAATGGAGTAATAGAGGGAGTTGAAATCTTAAAACAAGATAAGCAAATAAAAAAATGGTAGAGAATTACAATGGAAAACAAAAGGAGGCAAAGTAATGTGTAAGAGACCACAAGTAGCATCTTTTCCACTTATTACGTACGTTAGCAGTTGTAATTATGTAGGTAACCAACATATGATCATCATTATATGATTATGGTAGTGACTCCTGTGACTTTGACTCTCCATATCTAAGTTGCCTTTAGATAAGTGTCGTCGTTAGCATTTTATTTAGGGGACATTTACTGGGTCACCCTTATTAGTAAGTGATAATTTTATTTCTATAGAAAATTTTGTCAAAATTTTAATTCTATAGAAAATTTTGTCAAAATTTTATTTTTATAGATTTTTTTCAAAATTTTATTTCTATAGAAAATTTTGTCAAAATTTTAATTCTATAGAAAATTTTGTTAACATTTTATTTCTATAATATTTTTTTGTCAATATTTAATTTCTATAGAAAATTTTGTCAAATTTTTATTTCTTTTGGAAAATTGGCAAAATTTTATTTTTGATAGAAAATTTTGTCAAAAAAAAAATTCTTAAATATTGATAAAAAATTTTCTCAAAATTTTATTTTTATATAGAAAATTTTGTCCACATTTTATTTATACAGAAAATTTTGTCAAAATTTTATTTTTATAGAAAATTTCATCACAATTTTATTTCTCTAGAAAATTTTATCAATATTTTATTTCTATAGCAAAATTTGTCAAAATTTTATTTCTATAAAAATTTTTGTCAATATTTAATTTCTATAGAAAATGTTGTCAACATTTTATTTTTGATTGAAAATTTTATTTTTGATATAAAAATTTTCTCCAAATTTTATTTCTGTAGAAAAGTTTTGCAAAATTTTATTTTTGTATAGAATATTTTGACTACATTTTATTTCTATAAAAAATTTAGTCAAAACTTTACTTTTGATAAAAAATTTTGTCCACATTTTATTTCTATAAAAAATTGTGTGAAAATTTTATGTCTATTGAAAATATTGTAAAAATTTTATTTCTATAGAAAACTTTGTCAAAACTTTATTTCTCTAGAAAACTTTGTCAAAATTTTATTTCTATAGAAAATTTTATCAAAATTTTATTTCTATAGAAAATTGTATTTTCATAGACATTTTGGTTAAAATTTTATTTCTACAGAAAATTTTGTCAATATTTAATTTCTATAAAAATTTTTTGTCAATATTTAATTTCTATAAAAATTTTTTGTCAATATTTAATTTCTATAAAAATTTTTTGTCAATATTTAATTTCTATAGAAAATTTTGTCACAATTTGATTTCTATAGAAAATTTTTGCAAAATTTTATTTTTATATAGAAAATTCTGTCCACATTTTATTTCTATAGAATTTTTTGTTAAAATTGTATTTCTATAGAACATTTTGAGAAAATTTTATTTCTATAGAAAATTTAATCAACATTGTATTTCTAAAGAAATTTTTGTTAAAATTTTATTTCTATAATTTTTGCAAAATATTCTTTCTATAGAAAATTAAATAAAATTTTATTTCTCCAGAAAATTTTATAAAATTTTATTTCTCAAGAAAATTTGGACAAAATTTTATTTCTATAGAAAATTTCATCAAAATTTTATGTCTATAAAAACTTTTTGTCAATATTTAATTTTTATAGAAAATTTTATCAAAATTTTATTCTCTAAAAAATTTGGTCAAAATTTTAATTCTATAGAAAAATTTGTCCAAATTTTATTTCTATAAAAATTTTTTGTCAGTATTTAATTTCTATAGAATCTTTTATCAAATTTTTATTTCTCCAGAAAATTTTGTCAAAATTTTATTTCTATAGAAAATTTTGTCAAAATTTTAGTTCTTCAGAAAATTTTTGCAAATTTTTTTTATTTAGAAAATTTGATATGGGTAGTCTTAATTCAAATGTTGGTTTAAAATCATAGCGGGTATTTTGTATCAGGGAGACAAATGTTTTGAAAATTTTTTTTGCAAAATTTTATTTTTGTATAGAATATTTTGTCTACATTTTATTTGTATAAAAAATTTTGTCAAAATTTTATTTTTGATAAAAGATTTTGTCCACATTTTATTTCTATAAAAAATTTTGTGAAAATTTTATGTCTATTGAAAATTTTGTAAAAATTTTATTTCTATAGAAAATTTTCACACAATTTTATTTCTATAGAAACCTTGGTCAAAACTTTATTTCTAGAGAAAATTTTATGAAAATTTCATTTCTATAGAAAATTTTATTTTTATAGAAATTTTTGTTAAAATTTTATTTCTATAGAAAATTTTGTTAATTAAATATTAACAAAATTTTCTATAGAAAATTCTGTAAAAAATTTATTTCTATAAAAAAATTTGTGGAAATTTTATGTCTATTGAAAATTTTGTAAAAATTTTATTTCTATAAACAATTTTGTGGAAATTTTATGTCTATTGAAAATTTTGTAAAAATTTTATTTCTATAGAAAAGTTTGTCAAAATTTTATTTCTATAGAAAACTTTGTCAAAATTTTATTTCTATAGAAAATTTTATCAAAATTTTATTTCTATAGAAAATTTTGTCAACATTTTATTTCAATGAAAAATTTTTGTCAATATTTAATTTCTATAGAAAATTTTGTCAAAAATTTTTTTTTGATAGAAATTTTTTTCAAAATTTGATTTCTATGAAAATTTTTGCCAAATTTTTTTGTCCACATTTTATTTCCATAGAATTTTTTTTAAAATTGTATTTCTATAGAACATTTTGTCAAAATTTTATTTCTATAGAAAATTTCATCAAAATTTCTATAGAAATTTTTGTTAAAATTTTATTTCTATAGAAAATTTTTGAAAAATATTATTCCCATAGAAAATTTTATAAAAAATTTATTTCTCTAGAAAATTTTATAAAATTTTATTTCTCTAGAAAATTTTATAAAATTTTATTTCTCTAGAAAATTTTGTCAAAATTTAATTTATTTAGAAGATTTTATCAAAATTTGATTTATATAGAAAATTTTGTAAAAATTTTATTTCTATAGAAATTTTATCAAAATTTTATTTCTCTAGAATATTTGGTCAAAATTTTATTTGTATAAAAAAAAATTGTCAAATTTTATTTCTATACAAACATTTTGTCAATATTTAATTTCTATAGAAAATTTTATCAACATTTTTTTTTCTCTAGAAAATTGTATAAAATTTTATTTCCCTAGAAAATTTGGTCAACATTTTATTTCTCTAGAAAATTTTATCAAAATTTTTATTTCCATAGAAAATTTTATCAAAATTTTAATTCTATAGAAAAATTTGTCAAAATTTTATTTCTATTGAATATTTTGTCACAATTTTATTTCTATAGATAGTTTTTTTCTAAATGTTATTTCTATACAAAATTTAATTTCTATAGGAAATTTTTTAAAAAGTATATTTCTACAGAAAATTTTATCAAAATTTTATTTCTATAGACATTTTTTTCAAAATTTTCTATATTATCTAGAGAAAATCGGTAGATTTGATATAGGTAGTCTTAATAAAAATGTTGGTTTAAACCCATAACGGGTATTCTGTATCAGGGAGACAAATGTTTTGAACCTAGATGAGTTAATATTTTGTCACCTCAGAAATTTTCAATACATTAGCTGAAAATGTTCAAGTAAATATTTTACGTTATTTTGACTTCTCCCTCCCTGTCCATTTCAAAAAATTTAAACAAATCGGTATAGTAAAGCTCGGCATATATTTGTGTATGAAATGATGGCAATGTTTTTATTAAAGCATTTTTAATTATGACTCTCGTCCCGAGTTGATTGTCAAATCCTAAATAGAGAATTTTTTCTAAAAGAAATTTTGAAATCATTGCAACAAATATCTTTAGTCCACCAGTATGTATGACTGGGAGAAATTATTATATTAGTATGATTAGGAGGGACCCTTGTTTTAATACATTTATGTGCGAAAAAGTGCACTTGTTTTTATGACTTTCTTCCCAATTTTATTGTCAAATCTTAAATAAGGAATTTTTCTAATAGTAATCTTGCCCCATAGTTCGTATGTCTATGATTGATAGTGCGTATGATTGATAAAAATTATTCCATTATTATGAGTCGGAGTGATCCTTCTCGTTATACATTTATGTCTATAAAAAGCAATAGGGGATCATTACAATGCAAATTTCTTTTAATGATTTTCATTCAGACTTCATTGTCAAATCCTAAAGATGGAATTTTTTTCTATTAGTAATTTTGCCCCATAGTGCGTATGATTGATAAAAATTATTTCAATGTATCAAATAGGACGCAATAAATTCTGGCACATCAGTATTTTCTTTAGGCTTTCATTTAAATATAATTTTTTTAATGCCTTTCATCATAAATATGGAATTTTTACTAATAGTAATTTTGTCCCATAGTGCGTATGATCTATGTCCACCAGAGCGTATGATTAATAAAAAATTATTTCATTGTATCAAATAGCACGCAATAATTTCAAGCACAACAGTATTTTCATTAAGCTTTCATTTAAATACAATTTTTTAATGCCTTTCATCATAAATATGTTTTTTTACGAATAGTAATTTTGTCCCATAGTGCGTATAACTATGTCCACCAGTGCGTATGATTGATAAAAATTATTTCATTGTATCAAATAGCACGCAATAATTTCATACACACCAGTATTTTCACAAGGATTTCATTTAAATAATTTTTTTTTAATGACTTTCATTGCGACTTTATTGTCAAATCATAAATGTGGAATTTTTCTAAAAGAAATTTTGTCCCATAGTGCGTATATATATAGTCCACCCGTGCACATGATTGATACACACCTGTATTTTATTTATTTAGGTTTTCTTTTAAATAAAAATGTGTGAACGATTTTCATCCCGACTTTATTGTCAAATAATGAAAATTAAATTTTGTCCCATAGTGCGTATCCCAGTAGACCACCAGTGCGTATGATTGATAAAAAATATTTCCTTGTATCAAATAGCACGCAATCATTTCATACACACCTGTATTTTCACAAGGGTTTCATTTAAATAAATTTTTGTTAAATGACTTTCATCGCGACTTTATTGTCAAATCATAAATGTGGAATTTTTTCGCAAAAAAAATTTTGTCCCATAGTGCGTATATATACTCCACACGTACGCATTATCGATACACACCTGTATTTTATTTATTTAGGTTTAGGTTTAAATAAAAATTTTTGAATGATTTTCATCCCGACTTTATTGTCAAATAATGAAAATTAAATTTTGTCCCATAGTGCGTATTCCAATAGACCACCAGTGCGTATGATTGATAAAAATTATTTCCTTGTATCAAATAGCACGCAATAATTCCATACACACCTGTATCTTCACAAGGGTTTCATTTCAATAAATTTTTTTAAATGACTTTCATCGCGACTTTATTGTCAAATCATATATGTGGATTTTTTTCTAAAAGAAATTTTGTCCCATAGTGCGTATATATAGTCCACCCATGCGCATGATTGATACACACCTGTATTTTATTTAGGTTTTCTTTTAAATAAAAATTTTTGAATGATTTTCATCCCGAATTTATTGTGAAATAATGAAAATTAAATGTTGTCCCATAGTGCGTATGATTGATAAAAATTATTTCCTTGTATCAAATAGCACGCAATAATTCCATGCAAAACAATATTTCCTTTCACTTTCTCTAGTAAATTTCTAAGAAAGACTTTATCACAAAAAACCTTCACTTTAATTCTGTTCATTGACGTCATATCCAATATATAAAAAAATAGACATGAAATACGAATATGGTAACCATAATTAAAGTTAACATCATTAAGTTTTTTTTTTTTTTTTTTTAAATAAAATTTTTCTTATATTCATAATGACACTTTTGTGTCATTAACAATTACCATGGTATACAAAATAAATTTTGTTGGCCTTATGTTAGTTTGATTTTTTCTATATATTTTCATAGGGATTTTGGTAAATTTCTCTATAATATTTTGTGACAGGAAAAAGTTACCCAAACATGGTAGAAAATTATTGACGCCAACATGTCTCCACCCACTTGAAGGGGAAAAATTAAAAAAAAATGGCTATCTAGCTAGACCATGAGTGTACAAGAAAATGTATACCTTAATAGTATAGGAGAAAATGAGTCAAGTCATGGAAGTTTACTTTTATTTTTAGAAGCTTGATGATGGAGGCTGGCTTGGCATGTCTTTGGGTGATTTTTCATTTGTGTGGTACCAAAACGTTCAATATATGCTATGTTTTCGCAAAGCATCCTCATGAAAGTTCTCTCTGTGCCAGGGCACGTATTTGTTCTCAATTTGTTGGTGTTCATTTACAAAACATCCATCATAAATTCCTTCCTAGGCGGTTGGTGGGGTTGGGGTAAAATGTGAGCTGATATTGATTTTGGAGTTTGTGTTGTTGGTAACAACAAGGAAAATTGAACCTCTTTTCCATATGTTTTGTGATTCCAGCTTTCCCTATTTCCATGTTTAATGGATCACCAAACGAGCATACCTTCCAAAGCCAATAATGCAGCAGGAAACTTTTACCACACAGATATCGAGAGTATAACACACACACACACACCCATATAGCCAGCCACTACAATTTATTTATGTTTAGTGGTTTTTGATGCAGCTGCAAAAATGTGTTCATTTGACTACCTCCTCCCAGATTCCTTTTTTTTTGTGGAAACTAAGAATAAGCTACATCTCATGAATAAAGATTCTAAAGATATTGCCCAAGTTTTCAATAGATTGGAAAATATGTCTTAAATTTCTTCTTGCACCTGGATACTTTATGGAGCCGCTACGTTTTCAAGAAAATAAATGATTACATTACATTCATAATGGTCATGTCATATTAAACATATTTGTCCGATGTAATTAATCGATGCAAATGGAATGAAAGAAATTCGGGAAATATTATTAAGTCTAAGGAAAGGCTTGGAAATTAATAATAATTGATGATCAATGGAAGACTTTTGAATATGGAATGTAATCAATTGAGAAGACAAATTGGTGCTTAGTCATAACACTATTCATAGCAAGAGTTAAAATTAAAAATAAGCCTTAAAATTATTTCCTAACTTTCGGAATATTTGTTATAGGGTATATGGTAGCGTATGATTTATATGAATTATTTAGATACATATTATTTTAATATTATATCTATTTTTTAATTATTTTAATATTTAAAAACTGTCTAGACATAAATTATTAATCATAAAATATTTAATTGTATACAAAAACTTTTTAAAATGTTGGCCCTTTTCCAAAAATTTAATCATATTTCATAATTAAAATTAATTATACGCTCTGGTGTTCTACCATCCTATTTATATCTTTGCTAACAAAATGAATCTTCGTGAAAATTATTCCCAAAAAAAAAAAATATATAGATTTCCAAGAACCGTAATATAATCCAAAATAAATTACTACAAAATAGGAAAAATATTGAACCATTTGAAAAAAAAAAACACTCAGTTATTCTGAGAAATGTTTTGCAATTCAATACCATGATACTATTCAAAAGAATTTTTCTTTTAGCACTAATTACCTGTAACTCTAACATAGCATGATTTCTATTACGGGTTTTAATATTTTTATTTCATAAATTCCAATGAATATTGCGGGAGAAACCAAATGACCATTATTATAAAATTCAAAAAAAAAAAATACAAAGGGAACAATCATACGTACCAGTGAACAATTTCTACGCAGCAAAATATCCTTTTTCAAAGAATTCTATTCTTTTATCGGTAAATTATACAATTATACAGCAATCATACGCACCAGTGAACAATTTCTACGCAGCAAAATATCCTATTTCGAAGAATTCTATTCTTTTATCGGTAAATTACAAAAACAACATATTCGATAGCATTTCACTTTTCATTTAACACAAATGAATACATACTTTAAAATTAATAATAAAAAAAAAAAACAAATATAAAAATTGTTATAAATTAATGTTATTCATACGTCTCTATGTTCAAATAAAAATGTTTACATTAATAACATTTTTTTATTATTTATTATTTTTTTATTATTTTAATATTTTATTATTTATTTATTATTTTAATATTGATTTAATATAAACAAGCAAAAATTTTATTTTCTTCCGTACTTTACTGGAAGTGTTCGATACAGGGGATGTAAATCTTAAAAAAAAGATGAGTGGTTATATTTTCTTTGTTAATCGAAATTTCAATATTATTATGAAATTCCATGTTCAAATAAAGTTTTGTAAATAAATAATATTTTTATACCCACCACCATAAAATGGTGACGGGGGTATAATAAGTTTGTCATTCCGTTTGTAACACATCGAAATATCGATTTCCGACTATATAAAGTATATATATTCTTGATCAGGGAGAAATTCTAAGACGATTTAAGCATGTCCGTCTGTCCGTCTGTCTGTCTGTCTGTCTGTCTGTCTGTCTGTCTGTCTGTTGTAATCACGCTACAGCCTTCAATAATGGCGCTATCGTCCCGAAATTTGGCACAGATTAGTTTTTTGTTTGCAGGCAGGTCAAGTTCGAAGATGGGCTATATCGGTCCAAGTTTTGATATAGTCCCCATATAAACCGACCTCCCGATTTGGGGTCTTGGGCCTATAAAAACCGTGGTTTTTATCAGATTTGCTTGAAATTGGAAATCTAGAGGTATTTTGGGACCATAAAGAGGTGTGTCGAAAATGGTCCGTATCGGTCCATGTTTTAGTATAGCCCCCATATAGACCGATCTCCCGATTTTTCTTCTTAGGCGTCTAGAAATAGTATTTTCTATCCGATTTGTCCGAAATTGAAAATCTAGAGGTATTTTAGGACCATAAGAAGGTGTGTCGAAAATCGTTCGTATCGGTCCATGTTTTGATATAGCCCCCATATAGACCGATCTCCCGATTTTGCTTCTTGGGCGTCTAGAAACTATATTTACCATCCGATTTGCCTGAAATTGGAAATCTAGAGGTATTGTGGGACTATAAAGAGGTGTGTCGAAAATGGTCCATATCGGTCCATGTTTTGGTATAGCCCCCATATAGACCGATCTCCCGATTTTGCTTCTTACGCGTCTAGAAACAGTGTTTTCTATCCGATTTGTATAAAATTGAAAATCTAAAGATATTTTGGGACCATAAAGAGGTGTGTCGAAAATGGTCCGCATCGGTCCATGTTTTGATATAGCCCCCCATATAAACCAACCTCCCGATTTGGAGTCTTGGGCCTATAAAAACCGTAGTTTTTATCCAATTTGCCTGAAATTGGAAATATAAAGATATTTGAGAACCATAAAAAGGTGTGCCGAAAATGGTGCTCATTGGTCCATGTTTTGGTATAGCCCCCATATAGACCGATATCCCGATTTTGCTTTTAGGGCTTCTAGAAACTATATTTACCATCCGATTTGCCTGAAATTGGAAATCTAGAGGTATTTGAGGACCATAAAAAGGTGTGCCGAAAATGGTGCTCATCGGTCCATGTTTTGATATAGCCCCCATAGAGACTGATATCCCGATTTTGCTTCTTGGGCTTCTAGAAACTATATTTACCATCCGCTTTGCCTGAAATTCTTGAACTATAATAAACTGTATTTATTACATGATTTGCCTGAAATTCGAAATCTAGAGGTATTTTTAGATTACAAATAAGAGTGCCGAAATTGAGGTATATCGGTCCATATTTTGGTATAACCCCCATATAGACTGATCTCTCGATTTTTACTTCTTGGGCGTCTAGAGACTATATTTTCTGGCCGATTTGTTTGAAATTGAAAATCTGGAGATATTTTAAGATCACAAATATGTGAGTAGCAAATGGTGCCTATCGGTCCATGTTTTGGTATAGCCCCCATATACACCGATCTTCCGGCTTTATTTCTTGGGCTTCTAGAATCCGTAGGTTTTATCCGATTTGCTGGAAATTAGTAATCTATAATAAAATTTTAGACAAACGAAATTTCTTTTTCTTATTAAGTGTTTTCGTTTATTCAACGATTGTCTCTAAAATTTGTGTCAAAAGAAAACTTTGCTTGTCTAAAATTACGTTTCTCAAAAAAGAATACATTTCTTTCAGGATATAGCAGACGCACTGATCATGAAAATTGCTTCAAACTGAAAGTAAAAGTTCCAGATTTTACTCATTGTATTTAAAAAAAAAGCGGAAAAATCTACAGATTTAAGATTTTAAATCCAGGCGTAATTTCAACATATACACGATATGTTTATATTTTCTCTAAAACTCTAACAAAATTGGTTCTCATATATAAAGAATTTTATCTGGTCTTCATAGGTAGAATCTTTAAAGTTTGTCTTCGGGAGCTGGCTCGTTTGGGAGAAGATTTGTCATCGAACCCCCTACAATTCTATATATTATCAAGTAACCCACTACGACGAAGAGTTTTCATAGTAAACTATTATACTTGATTCATGGTGGTGGGTATTTAAAATTCGGCCCGGCCGAATTTACTGCTGTATATACTTGTTTTTACTAACATTGTGTTCCACCCTAGTGCATTAGCCGACTTAAATTTTGAGTCTATAGAATTTGTAGAAGTTTATCAAATTCTGTCCAGATCGACCCTGCACCACTTTGTAGATCTAATTTTTCGATACCATATCACATCCGTCAAATGTGTTGGGTGCTGAATATATAGAGGTTTGTCCCAAATACATACATTTAGATATCACGTATGTATTTGGGACAAACCTCTATATATTCAGCACCCAACACATTTGACGGATGTGATATGGTATCGACAATTTAGATCTACAAAGTGGTGCAGGGTATAATATAGTCGGCCCCGTCCGACTTTAGACTTTACTTACTTGTTTTTTATTATTTTTATACCCTCCACCATAGGATGGGGGTTTATTAACTTTGTCATTCCGTTTGGACCACATCGAAATATTGCTTTAAGACCCCATAAAGTATATATTAGAGGTATGCACGTGACACGAAATTGTCGTGACTCACGAAAATTTTCGTGACTCACGCGTGAGTCATGAGTCACGCTCATGGCAACGGCGTGAGCGTGATTAAAAATCCAAAACGTCGTGCGTGAGCGTGAGTCACGAAAATATTATCTTCGTGAGTGTGCGTGAGTAAAGATTTACGCTCACGAAAATAATCCCGCTCACCAACATAAAACGCTTAATTGTTAAATTCATTTACAATTTTAGTGACACCTGGGATGTTAAGAGTGTAATAACGGTCTCGACTTTAATAATGCTCATCTGTTCAGACACGTCGCTAAGGTAAATTATTCAAAAAATTGTTCGTGAGTCACGACAATTTTCGTGAGTCACGATATTTTTCGTGAGTCACGGTATTTTTCGTGAGTCACGACATTTTCGTGAGTGAGTGTGCGTGAGTCCTTCCAAACAATATCGTGCGTGAGTGTGCGTGAGTAAGATTTGTCCGTCTTGAGTGTGCGTGAGCGTGAGTAAAATATTACTCACGTGCACACCTCTAGTATATATATTGTGGGTCGTGGTGAAATTCTGAGTCGATCTAAGCATGTCCGTCCGTCCATCTGTTGAAATCACGCTAACATCCGAACGAAACAAGCTATCGACTTGCAACTTGGCACAAGTAGTTGTTATTGATGGTATTGGTATTATCGGATGGTATTGCAAATGGGCCATATTGAACCACTTTTACGTATAACCCCCATAAAAACCGACCCCCAGATTTGGCTTGCGAAGCCTCTAGAAGAAGCAAATTTCATCCGATCCAGTTGAAATTTGCTACGTGGTGTTAGTATAAGGTCACTAACAACCATGCAAAAATTGGTCCACATCGGTCCATAATTATATATAGCCCCCATATAAACCGGTGCCCAGATTTAAACTCCGGAGCCTCAAAGAGAAGTAAATTTCATCCGATCCGGTTGAAATTTTGTACATGGTGTTGGTATATGGTCACTAACAACCATGCAAAAATTGGTCCACATCGGTTCATAACTATATATAGCCCCCATATATACCGATCCCCAGATTTGGCTTGCGGAGCCTCTAAGAGAAGAAAATTTCATCCGATCTGGTTGAAATTTGGAACATGGTGTTAGTATATGGTCTTTAACAACCATGCAACAATTGGTCACCATCGGTTCATAACTATATGTAGCCCCCATATAAACCGATCCCCAGATTTGGCTTGCGGAGACTCTTGGAGGAGAAAATTTCATCCGATCCGGTTGAAATTTGGTGCATGATGTTAGTATATGGTCTTTAACAACCGTAATAGAATTGTTCCATATCAATCCATAATTATATATAGCCTCCATATAAACCGTTTTCCAGATTTGACCTCCGGAGCCTCTTGGATGAGCAAAATTCATCCGATCCGGTTCAAATTTGGAACGTGGTGTTAGTATAGGATCTTTAACAACCGTGCCAGAATTGGTCCATATCGGTCCATAATTACATATAGCCTCCATATGAGCCGTTCTCCAGATTTGACCTCCGGAGCCTCTTGGAGGAGCAAAATTCATCCGATCCGGTTCAAATTTGGAACGTGGTTTTAGTATATGGCCGCTAACAACCATTCCAAAATTGGTCCATATCGGTCTATAGTTATGTATAGCCTATCCCCAATCACACAAAAATTGGTCCATATCGGTTCATAATCATGGTTGCCACTCGAGCCAAAAATAATCTACCAAAATTTTATTTCTATAGAAAATGTTGTCAAAATTTTATTGCTATAGACAATTTTTTTTAAAATTTTATTTTTATAGAAAATTTTGTTAAAATTTCATTTCTATGGAAAATTTTGTCAACATTTTATTTCTATGGAAAATTTTGTCAACATTTTATTTCTATAGAAATTTTTGTCAAAATTTTATTTCTATAGATAATTTTGTTAAAATTTTATTTCTATAGAAAATTTTGTCAAACTGAATTATATACGTATTTAATCGGTCTTTTTATATTTTTTTTTTTAATTTTATTTTTATAGAAAATTTTATTAAAATTTAATTTCTATAGAAAATTTTGTCAAAATTTTATTTCTATTGAAAGTTTTGTCAAAATGTTATTCCTATAGAAAATTTTGTCAAAAGTTTATTTCTATAGAAAATTTTGTCAAAATTTTATTTCCATAGAAAATTTTGTCAAAATTTTATTTCTATAGAAAATTTTGTCAAAATTTTATTTCTATAGACAATTTTGTTAAAATTTTATTTCTATAGAAAATTTTGTCAAACTGAATTATATACGTATTTAATCGGTCTTTTTATACCCTGCGCCACACTGTGGAACAGGGTATTATAAGTTAGTGCATATGTTTGTAACACCCAGAAGGAGACGAGATAGACCAGCGTTGCCAGAATTGTTTCACCAAAAACCGCTAGTTTTGCCCAAAAAAATAGTTAAAAAAAGCTAAAAAATGCTAAAAAAATAGCTAGAAAAAAGCTAAATTTTTTGTATCAAACGTCACATTTTTGATTGAAATGATTTAACAAACTTAAAAGCTTTATTTCACTTACAATGCATATTATTTTCATTTTAATTCCACTTCTGTGAGACTGTAACAATATCTACCTTCCCAACACCTCTATTTTATTTACTTGTTATTTTAAAATATTAAATGATCTAAGCATGCTTTGGATTTGGTAAAAAAAATGATTTGTCATTTTTTTAAATAAAATTTTA
This sequence comes from Haematobia irritans, assembly GCF_050003625.1. Lineage (NCBI taxonomy): Eukaryota > Metazoa > Arthropoda > Insecta > Diptera > Muscidae > Haematobia > Haematobia irritans. The sequence continues at coordinate 19,210,962 of NC_134397.1, forward strand.
GTTTGGTTTTGAAATTGTGAAAAATTCGAAATACATTACTTTTATTTAAATTGTAGAAAATACCTATAGTTTACATTTCCCAGTAAAAACATTTTCCGTTTCTTCATGAGCTATCAAAGTGCTTTAAAAACGTGCTAACGCCAACTTAAATTTCCAAATTCAGACTCGACTTCAAGTAGAAATTATTGTATATATACGTTTTTAAAATAAAGTGTTGAAAAACATCTTCTATTTTTGAACGCTATTTTGGTTTGTGGTTAAGATGCAAAAACTCCTCACATTTAAAGACTACTTCATTAATTCTTCCTTCTTTCATGAAAACATGCCCATTTTTAAGTTGAATCACTTAATTATAAGGACAAAACGACTTTATCGTCTTTTGGACAAGGAAAACAGTTTATATAAAAGAAATTCACAAATGTTATTATAACAAAAATTCGCGTTCGTATTTTAAGGAGACGACAATATTTTTTCAGTGCACAAAGCTATTCACATCTACTATTTTAATTTAGTAATATCGTAATAACTTTAGAATATTATAATAACATAAAAAGGATAAACGAATCAAATGATAATATTCCCAATAATTTACTGACAGTTTATCTAACAAATTTGTATGGTAATAGTAGATTTAAAGTTTACGATAACTGTTATGTATATAATGAAAAAAACTTTACAACAAGGTGTATTTGCTACAAAAATGCCCGCATAATGGCTGGACTCATTATTAATGTTTCAACTGAGCTTTGAAATATGTGGAAACCCTTATACTTGCAGCAAGGCATAGATAAAAACGCCGATTTATCCATATTTCAATAGAAACATGTCGAAAATAAAAAAAGCCAAAAATAGCTAAAAGGGTCATGAAAAAAAGCCAGAAAAAAAGCTAAAAGCTAAATGCATTTTTTTCCCGCGAAACGTCTTCAAAAAAAGCCAAATCTAGCGGGAAAAAAGCTAAATTGGCAACGCTGAGATAGACAGTCTAGGAAGTCTAGGTCGCAATTTAAGTCCAATCGACTTCAAATTTGGCACATGTTCCTAATTTGGATCAGAATAGAACCCTATTGATTTTGGAAGAAATCGTTTCAGATTTAGATATAGCTCCCATATATATCTTTCGCCCGATATGCACTAATATGGACCCAGCAACCAGAGTTTTATACCGATTTGCTTGAAATTTTGTACAAACATAACACTTAGTCGTATAGTCAAGTGAGCAAGATTTGATTGAAATCGTTTCAGATTTAGATATAGCTCCCATATATATCTTTCGCCCGATATGGACTAATATGGTCCTAAAAGCCAGAGTTTTCGCCCAATTCGGTTGAAATTTTGCACTAGGAGTACAATTAGTAGTATAGTCAAGTGTGCAAAACTTGATTGAAATCGGTTCAGATTTAGATATAGCATCCATATATATCTTTCGCCCGATATGCACTAATATGGACCCAGCAGCCAGAGTTTTATACCGATTTGCTTGAAATTTTGTACAAACATAACACTTAGTCGTATAGTCAAGTGTGCAAAATTGGATTGAAATCGGTTCAGATTTAGATATAGCTCCCATATATATCTTTCGCCCCATATGGACTTATATTGCCCCAGAAGCCAGATTTTTGGCCGAATTTGGTTGAAATATTGCACTAGGAGTACAATTAGTAATATAGTCATGTATGCCAAATTTGATTGAAATCGGTTCAGAGTTAGATATAGCTCCCATATATATGTTTTTCTGATTTCGACAAAAATGGTCAAAATACCAACATTTTCCTTGTTAAATCGCCTCCGCTTAGTCGAAAAGTTGTAAAAATGACTCTAATTTTCCTAAACTTCTAATACATATATATCGAGCGATAAATCATAAATAAACTTTTGCGAAGTTTCCTTAAAATTACTTCAGATTTAAATGTTTCCCATATTTTTATACCCACCACCATAGAATGGTGACGGGGGTATAATAAGTTTGTCATTCCGTTTGTAACACATCGAAATATCGATTTCCGACTATATAAAGTATATATTCTTGATCAGGGAGAAATTCTAAGACGATATGGCCATGTCCGTCTGTCTGTCTGGATGTCTGTCTGTCTGTTGTAATCACGCTACAGTCTTCAATAATGAAGCAATCGTGCTGAAATTTTTCACAAACTTGTGTTTTGTCTGCAGGCAGGTCAAGTTCGAAGATGGGCTATATCGGTCAAGGTTTTGATATAGTCCCCATATAAACCGACCTCCCGATTTGGGGTCTTGGGCTTATAGAAATCGTAGTTTTTATCCAATTTGTCTGAAATTTGAAATCTAGAGGTATTTTATGACAATAAAGAGGTGTGCCAAAAATGGTGAGTATCGGTCCATGTTTTGGTATAACCCCCATATAGACCGATCTTCCGATTTTACTTCTTGGGCTTATAGAAACCGCAGTTTTTATCCAATTTGCCTGAAATTGAAAATCTAGAGGTATTTTGAAACCATAAAGAGGTGTGCCAAAAATGGTGAGTATCGGTCCATGTTTTGGTATAGCCCCCATATAGACGGATCTCCCGATTTTCCTTCTTGGGCTTATAGAAACCGTAGTTTTTATCCGATTTGCCTGAAATTGGCAATCTGGAGGTATTTGAGGATCGTTAAGAGGTGTGCCAAAAATGGTGAGTATCGGTCCATGTTTTGGTATAGCCCCCATATAGACCGATCTCCCGATTTTACTTCTTGGGCTTATAGAAACCGTAGTTTTTATCCAATTTGCCTGCTATTGGAAGTTTAGAGGTATTTGAGGACCATTAAGAGGTGTGCCGAAAACGGTGAGTATCGGTCCGTATTTTAGTATAGCCCCCATAAGAACGATTTCCCGATTTAAATCCTTAGGTTTCTAGAAACCGTAGTTGTTATCCGATTTGCCTGAAATTATAAATATTCTGGTATTTAAGGCTCACAAAAACGTGTATTGAATTAAGTTTTTATCGGTCCATTTTGTAATGCCTCCATATAGACCGATTTCACTTCTTGAGAGTATAGAAGGCGCACCGATCATGAAAATTGCTTGAAACTCAATGTAAAATTTCCAGATTTTATTTCTCGTGTGAAAATCTACAGATTTAAAATTTCAAATCAAGACGTTATTTTATAATTTTCTTCCACACTTGCAAGAGATGTTAATGATTCCTCTAAAACTCAAACAAAAATGGTTCTTATCAATCAAGAATCTGATATAGTCTTCATAGGTAAAATCTTTAAATTTATCTTCTTAAAGTGTACTGGTTCAACTGCTCTGCTTGATCTGTCCTCATACCCTATCAAATTTCAAAGGAAACAATTTGATTCATGGTGGTGGGTGTTTAAGATTCGGCCCAGCCGAACTTACTGCTGTATATACTTGTTTTTTACTAAAATTGTGTTCCACCCTAGTGCATTAGCCAACTTAAATTTTGAGTCTATATTTTGTAAAAGTCTATCAAAGTCTGTCCAAATCGAGTGATATTTAAATGTATGTATTTGGGACAAACCTTTGTATATATATGGCACCCAACACATTTGACGGATGTGATATGGTTTCGAAAGTTTAGATCTACAAAGTGGCGCAGGGTATAATATAGTCGGCCCCGCCCGACTTTAGACTTTCCTTACTTGTTTAATTTAATATATACCACGTATGGACTTAATTATAATTTAGAAGACGGTGTTAGGAGGTTTTAAGATACCTTGCCATCGGCAAGCGTTACCGCAACCCAAGTAATTCGATTGTGGATGGCAGTGTTGAAGAAGTTTCTACGCAATCCATGGTGGAGGGTACATAAGCTTCGGTCTGGCCGAACTTACAGCCGTATATACTTGTTAAATATCATTTATATGGCATTGTTTTGTTTTGGAAGGAAACATAAACAAACAAATGTCCAGAAAATAAAGAAACCAATAATATTGAAAACGATTAAAAAAACTATATTTACTAAACAAAAATGGATTTTACTGCAAACACAAACATTGATCATTATGGCTACAGAATGACAAAGCAATCCTCCTTGGATGATTACACTATGTGGGTGTAGAATAGTACATATTAATAAGCAAATATGGTTCCACATGAATGCAATTGGTTTTGCAAAAATTGCGCAGTGGGAATTGTAGAAAGAACCATAAAATGAAAAGAAGAGTCATACAAAAAGAGATATTATCAACAACGAAATGATTGTAAATTTGTATGGTCACGGTAAATACCAAAAAAAATACTATATTATTAAAATTGAGACAAAAAATATATATCTATAAGAAGGTATTACGAAATTCAATTTCATAATAATATTGAAATTTCGATACCAAAAAAATTCTCTGTCATTTATCCTTTTTTTGAGATTTACATCCTCTTTATATGAACACTCAAAGAAAAACCTAGTATAAACGGCCGTAAGTTCGGCCAGGCCGAATCTTATGTACCCTCCACCATGGATTGCGTAGAAACTTCTACGAAAGACTGTTATACATAATCGAATTAAATCGTTTTCTAAATTGTGAGTTAGTCCACACGTGGTATACATTAGACAAAAATGTATGTAAGTCTACAAATAATTACGAATCGATATGGACTTTTGCACAGTACGTAGGGAGCCAGAATTGAAATATGGGAGTCGCTTATATGGGGGCTATATACAATTATGAAGTTGATATGGACCAATTTTTGTGTGATTGGGGATCGATTTATCTGAGGGCTATATATAACTATAGACCGATATGGACCTAGTTAGGCATAGTTGTCAACGGCCATATACTAGCACAATGTACCAAATTTCAACTGACTCGGATGAAATTTGCTCATCCAAGAGGTTCCAAAACCAAATCTCGGGATCGGTTTATATGGGGGCTATATATATGATTATGGACTGATATGGACCACTTTTGGCATGGTTGTTAAATATCATATAGTAAAACCGCGTACCAAATTTCAATCAGATCGGATGAATTTTGCTTCTCCAAAAGGCACCGGAGGTCAAATCTGGGGATCGGTTTATATTTGGGCTATATATAATTATGGACCGATTTCGACCAATTTTTGCATGGGTGTTTAAGGCCATATACTAACATCATGTACCAAATTTCAGCCGGATCGGATGAAATTTGCTTCTCTTAGAGGCTCCGCAAGCCAATTCGGGGGATCGGTTTATATGGGGGCTATATATAATTATTGACCGATGTGGACCAATTTTTGTATAGTTGTTAGAGACCATATATTAACATCATGTACCAAATTTCAGCCGGATCGGATGAAATTTGCTTCTCTCAGAGGCTCCGCAAGCCAAATCGGGGGATCGGTTTATATGGGGGCTATATATAATTATTGACCGATGTAGACCAATTTTTGTATAGTTGTTAGAGACCATATACTAACATCATGTACCAAATTTCAGCCGGATCGGATGAAATTTTCTTCTCTTAGAAGCTCCGCAAGCCAAATCTGGGGATCGGTTTATATGGTGGCTATATATAATTATAGACCGATTTGGACCAATTTTTGCATGGTTGTTAAAGACCATATACTAACACAATATACCAAATTTCAGCCGGATCGGATGAAATTTTCTTCTCTTAGAGGCTCCGAAAGCCAAATCGGGGGATCGGTTTATATGGGGGCTATATATAATTATGGACCGATGTGGACCAATTTTTGCATGGTTGTTAGAGACCATATACTAACACCATGTACCAAATTTCATCCGGATCGGATGAAATTTGCTTCTCTTAGAGGGTCTGCAAGCCAAATTTGGGGGTCCGTTTATATGGGGGCTATACGTAAAAGTGGACCGATATGGCCCATTTGCAATACCATCCGACCTATATCAATAACAACTACTTGTGCCAAGTTTCAAGTCGATAGCTTGTTTCGTTCGGAATTTAGCGTGATTTCAACAGACGGACGGACGGGCATGCTCAGATCGACTCCGAATTTCACCACGACCCAGAATATATATACTTTATGGGGTCTTAGAGCAATATTTCGATGTGTTACAAACGGAATGACAAAGTTAATATACCCCCCATCCTATGGTGGAGGGTATAAAAATTAAAAAGTTAATTAAAGTTGAAAATTTTTTTCAATTAATAAATTAATGGATACAATTAACTTTTTAATCAAGATAGCAGCATTAAGTTAGTTAGGTCAGTGATTGAAAATTTTTAAATTTGTAATTAAAAACTTAATTGATACAATTAACTTTTTAATCGAACTCAAAAGACTAAGTCAATTAAAAAAGGTGATGGATTTAAAAAAAAAAGTATTTCAAACAATCAATTTTTTTAATCAAACTAAACACACAAAGTCATACAAGAATGTAATTGTTTTGCAAGCAACACCTATTAAATTTTTAATTGAAGCAATTAAAAAAAATTAATTGAAATTTTCAAATCAAAAAAAAAATTATGCCGAAATTTCTTTAATTTTAATGAGTGCATCAATTTCATGTGAAAAATTCATTGTCTAGGCAATACATTTTTTATCAAAGCCACGATGTTAATGGCTCGATTGGGACAGATTAAGTTTGTTATTTTAAAATTGCTTAGGACAGACCCTTGTGACATAGTTCCCTACACAGAAAAAAAATTCACGAAAAATTTCCCAATTAAAATTTTAATTGAGTTTTAAAAAATATTCAATTAAAAATTTAATTGAATCAACAAATTTTTTAATTGAAACAAAAATCAATCACAAAAATTAATAGTATCAATTAATTTTTTAATTGGTTCAATTAATTTTTTAATTGACCTTCAATTAATTTTTTAATTGATACTATCATTTCTGTGATTGAAGACATTTCAATTAAAAAATTAATTGGATCAATTAATTTCGTGATTGAATCAGAAAAAATTTTTTTTGTGTATACCCAATTTTTTTATAATCTCTTCCTTCTTATAAAAAGAACGGATTAGTCTATAAATTTCATCTCTACTATTGACATTTGAAATCTATCTTAGAGGGCTAATGACGACTGATCTTTAACTTATTTTACATTTCAAGGGAAAAAAAATCGACATTAAATCAGAAAAATAAGCAACTGCAAAGATTTTTTGCAAATTAAACGAAGATCTTCTTCCTAAAATAACAGCATAATAATTATCGGCTAAAGAATGAATGGATGATCTTCCTTTCCATCCCAATGATCCTCACACTAAAAACATTTCATAATGATTGAAGGCACCTCTGCATAATAATAATTTGCAAATAAAAAAAAAACTAGTTTTCCCATATTTGTTTTTTTTTTTTATTCCACAATGATCATCAGTCGATCATGATGACCATAGATCTTTGCAAGAAATTTATCATTCTTGTTGTTCTTTCTTTGCGATTTGGCAAAACGCAAGACAAAAATCTGTCCGTCCATTCAGTGGAGCATGGTGACTCATTCGCCAGAAGTTTTATGACCTTCTTTTATAGGCCGCTGTTTCTTATATTCCAGATTTTTTTTTCATGCAGCTTTTGTTTATTTGTATTCCATGATGGCTAGCGTTTTTTCCTGGACATTTTAGTGCGGTGTTTATTTTATTATTTTTGGCACGATCTCAAAATTTCGTAAATGTGGCTAGCGAGAGAGAGAGAGAAAAAGTAAAACAAAAACACACACACACAAGTATACAACAGACACTTTAGCTACGGTTAGTGTTGATGATATTGAAGCTACTGTTGATATTGATGGCAAATGACTCTGGGACTGAATGTGACTGTGGTCGCACTCATGGTGGTAATAAAAATTTATTGAATACAAGAAATTGCTTAGCATATATGTGCGTGGAATGAGGTTTATTTTGCATTTATTTTAAATAAGTTCCGCTATATTTAAAAATCCATTAAAAACAAGTACTTAAAAAGGCCTTTTATTTCCCAAGATAAAAAGACAAATCGCAGGGAAAATCTGAAATCGGTGGCCTTAAGAGACATATAGGGCAAATGATACAAGTGGGTGATATATTTATTTTCAATTGAACCAGTCCCTAGCCAAATCAATAGGGATCAATTGTGACACCACTTGCTCCAGACGATTGGTCTGAAATTGCAAATGGACGCCATTACAAAAATGTGTCTATAGACGGACGGACGGACTTTATTAAATATAACCCTGGATGTTTTCGCCAAAATCTGCCAATTAGAAAAGTACTCCACAATATCTCTGAGACAAAAATAATGATCGGAGGGAAATTGTGAAATCTTTGGCCTTAAAACCATATAAGGCAAAGGATAAATGTGGGTCTATCTTCCCATGAACCGTTTTCTTTCAAAATTACAAAAAAAAATAATTCTGCACCCGCACGTGGATAACATACACGGTTGCCACAGTTGGTAGAATTCTACCAAAAATTATAGATCTTTTACTGTTTGGTAGAATTTTTAATGTTTTGGTAGAGTTTGTAAAATATTCATCTCCATCTAAGAAGTATTTCACAATTTTTTATAGAAATAATTTTCTATAGAAATAAAATTTTGACACAATTTTCTATAGAAATAAAATTTTAACAAAATTTTCTATAGAAATAAAATTTCGACAAAATTTTCTATAGAAATAAAATTTTTACAAAATTTTCTATAGAAATAAAATTTCGACACAATTTTCTATAGAAATTAAATTTTGACACAATTTTCTATAGAAATAAAATTTTGACAAAATTTTCTATAAAAATAAAATTTTCAAAAAATTTTCTATAGAAATAAAATTTTGACAAAAATTTCGGTAGAAAAAAACTTTTGACAAAACCTTCTATAGAAATAAAATTTCGACAAAATTTTCTAAAGAAATAAAATTTCGACAGAATTTTCTATAGAAATAAAATTTTGACAAAATTTTCTATTGAAATAAAAATTTGACAAAATTTTCTATAGAAATAAAATTTTGACAAAATTTTCTATAGAACTAAAATTTCGACAGAATTTTCTATAAAAATAAAATTTTCAAAAAATTTTCTATAGAAATAAAATTTTGACACAATTTTCTATAGAAATAAAATTTTGACAAAATTTTCTATAGAAATAAAATTTTGACAAAATTTTCTATAGGAATAAAATTTCGACCAAATTTCCTATAATAATAAAATTTTCAAAAAAAAAATTCTATAGAAATAAAATTTTGACAAAATTTTCTATAAAAATAAAATGTTGACAAAAATTATCTATAAAAATAAAATTTTGACAAAATTTCCTATAAAAATAAAATTTTGACCAAATTTTCTATAGAAATAAAATTTTGACCAAATTTTCTATAGAAATAAAATTTTGACAAAATTTTCTATATAAATAAAATTTTGACAAAATTTTCTATATAAATAAAATTTTAAGAAAATTTTCTATAGAAATAAAATTTTGGCTAAATTTTCTATAGAAATAAAAATTTTCTATAGAAATAAAATTTTCAAAAAATTTTCTATAGAAATAAAATTTTCTAAAAATTTTCTATAGAAATAAAATTTTCAAAAAATTTTCTATAGAAATAAAATTTTCAAAAAATTTTCTATAGAAATAAAATTTCGACAAAATTTCCTATAATAATAAAAAAAAATCTATAGAAATAAAATTTTGACAAAATTTTCTATAAAAATAAAATGTTGACAAAAATTATCTACAAAAATAAAATTTTGACAAAATTTCCTATAAAAATAAAATTTTCAAAAAATTTTCTATAGAAATAAAATTTTGACCAAATTTTCTATAGAAATAAAATTTTGACAAAATTTTCTATATAAATAAAATTTTGACAAAATTTTCTATATAAATAAAATTTTGACAAAATTTTCTATATAAATAAAATTTTGACAAAATTTTCTATATAAATAAAATTTTAAGAAAATTTTCTATAGAAATAAAATTTTGGCTAAATTTTCTATAGAAATAAAAATTTTCTAAAGAAATACAATTTTCAAAAAATTTTCTATAGAAATAAAATTTTCAAAAAATTTTCTATAGAAATAAAATTTTCAAAAAATTTTCTATAGAAATAAAATTTTCAAAAAAATTTCTATAGAAATAAAATTTTGACCAAATTTTCTATAGAAAAAAAATTTTACACAATTTTCTATAGAAATAAAATTTTGACAAAATTATCTATTGAAATAAAATTTTGGCAAAATTTTCTATAGAAATAAAATTTTGACAAAATTTTCTATAGATATAAAATTTCGTTGTTGTTTTTTTATTTCATTTATAAAATTTCGACAAAATTTTCTATAAAAATAACATTTTAAAAAAATTTTCTATAGAAATGAAATTTGTTTGGGCAAAGCCGACTATTAAAAACCTTTTTGGGAAGTTCAAGTTTAGTTCACTTTGGGTTGAGTAAATTACCCGAATTTATTCTTATAATTCGTTGACAGGTTTGCTGCAAGTAGAGGATGCTGATGAGGAATGTGGTAATTCCGAACCAGCTGTCCATCCATTCTATCCATTCTATAGAAATAAAATTTCGACAAAATTTACTATAGAACTAAAATTTCGACAGAATTTTCTATAAAAATAAAATTTTCAAAAAATTCTCTATAGAAATAAAATTTTGACACAATTTTCTATAGAAATAAAATTTTGACAAAATTTTCTATAGAAATAAAATTTTGACAAAATTTTCTATAGAAATAAAATTTCGACCAAATTTCCTATAATAATAAAATTTTCAAAAAAAAAATCTATAGAAATAAAATTTTGACAAAATTTTCTATAAAAATAAAATGTTGACAAAAATTATCTATAAAAATAAAATTTTCAAAAAATTTTCTATAGAAATAAAATTTTGACCAAATTTTCTATAGAAATAAAATTTTGACAAAATTTTCTATATAAATAAAATTTTAAGAAAATTTTCTATAGAAATAAAATTTTGGCTAAATTTTCTATAGAAATAAAAATTTTCTACAGAAATAAAATTTTCTATAGAAATAAAATTTTCAAAAAATTTTCTATAGAAATAAAATTTTCTAAAAATTTTCTATAGAAATAAAATTTTCAAAAAATTTTCTATAGAAATAAAATTTCGACAAAATTTCCTATAATAATAAAATTTTCAAAAAAAAATCTATAGAAATAAAATTTTGACAAAATTTTTTATAAAAATAAAATGTTGACAAAAATTATATACAAAAATAAAATTTTGACAAAATTTCCTATAAAAGTAAAATTTTCAAAAAATTTTCTATAGAAATAAAATGTTGACCAAATTTTCTATATAAATAAAATTTTGGCTAAATTTTCTATAGAAATAAAAATTTTCTAAAGAAATACAATTTTCAAAAAAATTTCTATAGAAATAAAATTTTCAAAAAATTTTCTATAGAAATAAAATTTTCAAAAAATTTTCTATAGAAATAAAATTTTCAAAAAATTTTCTATAGAAATAAAATTTTGACCAAATTTTCTATAGAAAAAAAATTTTACACAATTTTCTATAGAAATAAAATTTTGACAAAATTATCTATTGAAATAAAATTTTGGCAACATTTTCTATAGAAATAAAATTTTGACAAAATTTTCTATAGATATAAAATTTCGACAAAATTTTCTATAAAAATAACATTTTAAAAAAATTTTCTATAGAAATAAAATTTTGACAACATTTTCTATAAAAATAAAATGTTGAGAAAATTCCCTATAGAAATAAAGTTTTGACAAAATTTTCTATAGAAATAAAATTTTGACACAATTTTCTATAGAAATACAATTTCGACATAATTTTCTATAGAAATAAAATTTTGAAAAAATTTTCTATAGAAATGAAATTTGTTTGGGCAAAGCCGACTATTAAAAACCTTTTTGGGAAGTTCGAGTTTAGTTCACTTTGGGTTGAGTAAATTACCCGAATTTATTCTTATAATTCGTTGATAGGTTTGCTGCAAGTAGAGGATGCTGATGAGGAATGTGGTAATTCCGAAACAGCTGTCCATCCAACCATCTTGCAGTATATGGGGCTTCGCCCAAATAAATTTGACAAGCATACTTTTCCTCGGTTGGTTAAGCTACACTTGTAGTTTAGTCAATGCATGGTTTTAAGCTGAATTCAAAAACAACAATAATGATTGAAGAATAAACCAACAATAACAAAACGAAATAATATTTTGAAAAATTATCTATAGAAATAAAATTTTGATAAAATTGTCTATAGAAATAAAATTTTGATAAAATTGTCTATAGAAATAAAATTTTGAGAAAATTTACTATAGAAATACAATTTTGACATATTTTTCTATAAAAATAAAATTTTGACAAAATGTTCTCTACAAATAAAATTTCAACAAAATTTTCTATAGAAATAAAATTTTGAGAAAATTTTCTATAGAAACAAAATTTTGAGAAAAATTTCTATAGAAACAAAATTTGAGAAAAATTTCTATAGAAATTAAAATTTTGACAAGATTTTCTATATAAATAAAACTTTCACCAAATTTTCTATGGCAATAATTTTCTATAGAAATTCAATTTTGGCATAATTTTCTATAGTAATAAAATCTTAACAAAATTGTCTATGAAAATAAAATTTTCACAAAATTTTCTATAGAAATTAAAATTTCGACAAAATTTTGCTATATAAATAAAATTTTGAGAAAATTATCTATAGAAATAAAATTTTAACAAAATTTTTTATAGAAATAAAATACACCAAAAAAATTGCAAATAAATTAAAAATAAAATAACAAAAATTTCTATATAAATAACATTTTTAAAAAATTTTCGATATAAATCAAATTTTTGACAAAATTTTCTATAGAATTAAAATTTTGACAAAATTTTCTATATAAATATAATTTTTGGAAAATTTTCTATAGAAATAAAATTTTAACCAAATTTTCTATGAAAATAAAATTTTGATTACATTTTCTATGGAAATAAAATATTGCACAATTTTCCACAGAAATAAAATTTTGACAAAATTTTCTTTAGAAATAAATTTTGACAAAATTTTGTTTGGAAATAAAACTAAACAACATTTTCTATAGAAATTAAAAATTTTGTCAAAATTTTCTATATAAAGGGTGATTCTTTTGAGGTTAGGATTTTCATGCATTAGTATTTGACAGATCACGTGGGATTTCAGACATGGTGTCAAAGAGAAAGATGCTCAGTATGCTTTGACATTTCATCATGAATAGACTTACGATCTGCCACAACGTCGAATTTTCAGTGAATGGGCCCTAGAAAAGTTGGCAGAAAATCCGCTTTTTTATCGACAAATTTTGTTCAGCGATGAGGCTCATTTCTGGTTGAATGGCTACGTAAATAAGCAAAATTGCCGCATTTGGAGTGAAGAGCAACCAGAAGCCGTTCAAGAACTGCCCATGCATCCCGAAAAATGCACTGTTTGGTGTGGTTTGTACGCTGGTGGAATCATTGGACCGTATTTTTTCAAAGATGCTGTTGGACGCAACGTTACGGTGAATGGCGATCGCTATCGTTCGATGCTAACAAACTTTTTGTTGCCAAAAATGGAAGAACTGAACTTGGTTGACATGTGGTTTCAACAAGATGGCGCTACATGCCACACAGCTCGCGATTCTATGGCCATTTTGAGGGAAAACTTCGGAGAACAATTCATCTCAAGAAATGGACCGGTAAGTTGGCCACCAAGATCATGCGATTTGACGCCTTTAGACTATTTTTTGTGGGGCTACGTCAAGTCTAAAGTCTACAGAAATAAGCCAGCAACTATTCCAGCTTTGGAAGACAACATTTCCGAAGAAATTCGGGCTATTCCGGCCGAAATGCTCCAAAAAGTTGCCCAAAATTGGACTTTCCGAATGGACCACCTAAGACGCAGCCGCGGTCAACATTTAAATGAAATTATCTTCAAAAAGTAAATGTCATGGACCAATCTAACGTTTCAAAAAGAACCGATGAGATTTTGCAAATTTTATGCGTTTTTTTTTTTTTAAAAGTTATCAAGCTCTTAACAAATCACCCTTTAAATAAAATTTAGACAAGATTTTCTATAGAAATACAATTTTGAGAAAATTTTCTATATAACTAAAATTTTGACAAAATTTTCTATATAAATAAAATTTTCTATAGAAATAAAATTTTGAAAAAAATTTCTATAGAAATAAAATTTGGACAAAATTTTCTATAGGAGTAAAATTTTGACTAAATTTTCTATAGAAATATATTTTTGGACAAGATTTTCTATGGAAATAAAATTTTGACAAAATTTTCTATTGAAAAAATATTTTGACCAAATTTTCTATAGATATAAAATTTTGACCAAATTTTTTATGGAAATAAAATTTCGATTTAACGAAGCTTGATTGTGCAGCTCTAAGCATTAAATTCATAACCTAATCTGGCCTTGTACATTTTCCTTAAGAAATCACTCATTTTTTAATTGTTTACCACCTGTACGTATGAGTTATAATAATTATTAAGTATTTCATATATTTCGCTGATAAATTCCAAACTACATGGGATTATTGTATAATTTAAGTTGGTTTTCGAAACCGAAGACATCTAGATATCCTCCCAACTAACATTTAACTATAAACTATTGACATTGGATAACAAAAACCTATTCACAATTAAAAGTACAAATTTTAAAGAAGAAATTTCGAATAATAAATCGACTTTTTATTAACTTTAACACGATAACTTTTACAGTAAATTCCATAAGAAACTATATAAAAAATCTTTACGGCAATAACAACCCGTCAACACTACGATATCACTTGGTTAACCCCCCAAACACCATGAATTTCCAACAAAATCTAAAATTTTTCCATTTTTTGGCCACCTGTACGTATAAGTGATACTAATTTCCCAATATTTCATATATTTCTGTCATATCTACCAACACAAATAACCTTTTGCAACATTTCAAAGTGATTTCAAAACAAAACACTCTTAGATCACCTACAAATAATACATCACTATAGAGCAATTAATTTTAGATAACAAAAATAAACTGATCTCTAACACAAAAACATAATAAATATTTCCATCATGTAGATCCATGTCAAACATGGACACAATGTGGTCGAAATCACGACAATTCATTAATAATGATAAAACATTAGGTGGGCAACAATGTTTTAGCAACAAAAAATAACAACATAAAATAATCAAATAAATAAGATATCTTAAATGTGGCTTAAACATGGCAACAAAAAAATGGCAATACAACTAAGAGAATTTGCCAAAGACCCTGACCTTATTAAAATATCCATTTGAGCTGGTGCAAAACTGCGCGGTCTTTCAATCATTCCTCTAAGACAGCTTACAAAAGACAAGTTCACCAATGAATGGAGTCATTGCCTTCTTTGTGTGTGTGTGAGTGATATTTCTTTTTTTGGTCTATGTGGATTAAAAAAATCACTCAAAAGTTTGTATTTGCCTCTATCATGACATCAAGTATTTTTAAATGAAAAATAATTATGGTCAATTGGCTTTTTTTTGTGGGGTGTGGGATATTAATCATTCTTTGAGTTGGTGTACTTTGATACAAAGATTAATCGTTGGTGTTAATGTAATGGTATTACAGGTCAACAAAAAAAAAATGCCAAGAAAACCAAGATGATGAAGAGAACAACTTTTTGCAATGACATTGAGCAAGTTTGCATTACCCCGTACAATCACCATAAAATCATCATGCATTTCAATGGCCTCCACCTTCTCAACTGCAGAGATTTTTATTTAATCCCATCGACTGATTTTCATTTAAATCTTAACTTAATATGACATTTTACATTTTTGTCCATTGATATTGACTTTGTTTTGCATTAAATTTACAAGGAAATCGTTCATCGTTTTTTGCGATATTTTTTTGTCTTGCCATCATGGTTTGTGTCACATAATATTAATGCTTATTTATGACAATCTTGTCTTGGTGTTTAAGTGAAGGCTTTGCTTTCAGCATCAAGAAAGCATACCCAACAAAAATCTGAAGGTTATGTCTGCTAACCTTAATGGTGAAACATAAATTTCTTTGCTCAATCGTAGGACAAACTCTTTTGTAAAAACAATTTACGAAACAAAAAATACCAGTTATTTAGGAATACGACGAACTTGTTATACTGTAAGGATTAAAAACATAAACATTTTTTGACAAAATTTTCAATAGAAATAAAATTTTGACAAAATTTTCTAACGAAATAAAATTTTGACAAACTTTTCTATAGAAATAAAATTTTGACAACATTTTCTATAGAAATAAAATGTTGAAAAAATTTTCTATAGAAATAAAATGATGATAAAATTTTCTATAGAAATAAAATTATGACAAATTTTCTATAGAAATAAAATTTTGACAAAATTTTCTACGGAAATAAAATTTTGAGAAAATATTTTATAGAAATAAAATTTTGACAAAATTTTCTATAGGAAAAAAATTTGCAAAAACTTTCTATAGAAATAAAATTTTTACATATTTTCTATAGAAAAAAAAATTTACAAAATTTCCTATAGAAATAAAATGTTGACAACATTTTCTATAGAAATAAAACTTTGAAAAATTTTCTATAGAAATATATTTGACAAAATTTCTATAGAAATAAATTTTTGACAAAATCTTCTATAGAAATAAAATTTTGCAAAAAATTTTCTACAGAAATAACATTTTGACAAAATTTTCTACAGAAATAAAATTTTGCAAAAATTTCTACGGAAATAAAATTTTGAGAAAATTTTTTATAGAAATAAAATTTTGACAAAATTTTCTATAGGAACAAAATTGCAAACTTTCTATAGAAATGAATTTTGGACAAAATTTTCTATAGAAATAAAATTTTGACAAAATTTTCTATAGAAATAAAATTTTTTACAAAATTTTCCATAGAAATAAAATTTTTACAAAATTTTCTATAGAAAAAAATTTACAAAATTTCCTATAGAAATAAAATTTTGACAAAATTTCCTATAGAAATAAAATTTTGACAAAATTTTCTATAAGAAAAAAAATTGCAAAAACTTTCTATAGAAATAAATTTTTGACAAAATTTTCTATAGAAATAAATTTTTGACAAAATTTTCTATAGAAATAAATTTTTGACAAAATTTTCTATAGAAATAAAATTTTGACAAAATTTTCTATAGAAATAAAATTTTGACAAAATTTTCTATAGAAATAAAAATTTGACAAAATTTTCTATAGAAATAAATTTTTGACAAAACCTTCTATAGAAATAAAATTTTGTAAAAAATTTTCTACAGAAATAACATTTTGACAAAATTTTCTACAGAAATAAAATTTTGCAAAATTTTCTATAGAAATAAAATTTTGACAAAATTTTCTATAGAAATAAAATTTTGACAAAATTTTTAATAGGAAAAAAAAATGCAAAAACTTTCTATAGAAATAATTTTTTGACAAAATTTTCTATAGAAATAAATTTTTGACAAAATTTTCTATAGAAATAAAATTTTGACAAAATTTTCTATAGAAATAAAATTTTGACAAAATTTGCTATAGAAATAAAATTTTGACAAAATTTTCTATAGAAATAAATTTTTGACAAAATCTTCTATAGAAATAAAATTTTGCAAAAAATTTTCTACACAAATAATATTTTGACAAAATTTTCTACAGAAATAAAATTTTGCAAAAATTTCTATAGAAATCACATTTTGCAAAATTTTTCTATAGAAATAAAATCTTGACAAAATTTTCTACAGAAATAAAATTTTGACAAAATTTTCTATAGAAATAAAATTTTGACAAAATTTTCCATAGAAATAAAATTTTGACAAAATTTTCTATAGAAATAAATTTTTGACAAAATTTTCTATAGAAATAAAAATTTGACAAAATTTTCTATAGAAATAAATTTTTGACAAAACCTTCTATAGAAATAAAATTTTGCAAAAAATTTTCTACAGAAATAACATTTTGACAAAATTTTCTACAGAAATAAAATTTTGCAAAATTTTCTATAGAAATAAAATTTTGACAAAATTTTCTATAGAAATAAAATTTTGACAAAATTTTTAATAGGAAAAAAAAATTGCAAAAACTTTCTATAGAAATAATTTTTTGACAAAATTTTCTATAGAAATAATTTTTTGACAAAATTTTCTATAGAAATAAAATTTTGACAAAATTTTCTATAGAAATAAAATTTTGACAAAATTTGCTATAGAAATAAAATTTTGACAAAATTTTCTATAGAAATAAATTTTTGACAAAATCTTCTATAGAAATAAAATTTTGCAAAAAATTTTCTACACAAATAATATTTTGACAAAATTTTCTACAGAAATAAAATTTTGCAAAAATTTCTATAGAAATCACATTTTGCAAAATTTTTCTATAGAAATAAAATCTTGACAAAATTTTCTACAGAAATAAAATTTTGACAAAATTTTCTATAGAAATAAAATTTTGACAAAATTTTCCATAGAAATAAAATTTTGACAAAATTTTCTATAGAAATAAAATTTTGACAAACGTTTCTATAGAAATAAATTTTTGACAAAATTTTCTATAGAAATAAATTTTTGACAAAATTTTCTGTAGAAATAAAATTTTGACAAACTTTTCTAGAGAAATAAAATTTTCACAAAATTTTCTATAGAAATAAAATTTTTAAAATATTGTAGAATAATGTGTCTTTTTTCTTAATGTTTAACTTTTTATAATAATCTAATTTTTAATAAAAAAATACCCTAAAATATCCTTAGTTCATAATTTAACAAAACCTAACACCTGACAATTACATTATATTTTCATATCGAATTTTCATTATAAATAAAAAATGAATGTTGAATATACCCTACCAATGAATTTGCAAGAAAAAATCCTGTTTACCCAAAAAACCAGACTTTAACATTGTATGCATATTTGCAAAAATTCAGTCACTCAAATAAAAATAAAAAATAACCAGCCAACCAAATCGTCAACCACTCAAACATCAACTGCCAAAAAGAAAGAGCCTTATGCGCCTGTTTTAAGTTTTTTTTTCGTCTTTTTCTTTTCATTTTACCGGTTAATCACGACTCAAAAAGGTTGAAAACAGAGGCCAAAAAATTAAACGAGGCAGACAGAAAAAAACATAACCGTTCAACATCTGCAGCAGCATTGTGTTGGCGTGACCTTTACTAATATTGTTTCGATGAACAGCAACATAATTTGTGGCTAATTTTATGCGGGATAAAATCCATGGGGATTTTCAAAACAAAAACTTTATAGGATCTTTTATGATATGGTAGACAATGAAAAGTGTTATAAATAATGCAGGGGCGAGACATCTAGGTAAGCAAAAATATTTGAAAACCAATTACGGACGCTGCCATATATATGGCCCACAGAAGAAGAATTCAGATAATGATTATAAAGTTTATTAAATGAGACTTATGGTAATAAAATCTATAGCAATAATATTTTGACAAAATTTTCTATAGCAATAAAATTTTGAAAACAAATCTGTAGAAAAAAATTTTGATAAAATTTTCTATAGAAATAAAATTTTGATACAATTTTCTATAGAAATAAAATTTTGATAAAACCTTCTATACACGGATGAAAAAGGCTGTTTTTCATATGTTTGGCTATAAACATTATATGTTTGGAACACAAATTTTTAAACACAATATTTTTGAGTGCAAGCATATAATGTTCATAAACTAGCATAACATGTTTGGGACATATATGTTAATATGTTAGAACATATTATGTTTGGGACATAAAATGTTTGTAAATATAATATGCTTGGATGCAAACATATATTAATTTAGAAATAGCCTATAAACATATATGTGTTTAGTAGCTTGGAGCGCTATTTAACAGGGAGCGATATTGAATTAAGTTGGTGGTTGTTACTTGTTATTACAAAATTAACATTTTATTTTTCCTTGGGCAATTGATCAGCTACTTCTTTGATCCTTACAAACTGTGTGGTCCGCTGTTCGAATCCCCGTCCGGCAAAAGGTAAAATTAAAATAAAAAAAATCATACAATTGAATAATTTCTTCTACAATGTTTGTATTACAGAAAAAGGTGCTAAGAACTAAAAAATCTCGTGGACGTGAGAAAGATGTGGGGGAATATACAATTGGGCAGAAACAAAATTTTGAGCATTCAGGTCGAAAACCTATGTTGTTAGCACCTATATTACCTGTTTATTTTCATAATTCGTTATGATTGTAAATATATAAATAAATAAATAAAATTTTGAGCACAATATTGTTTGGGAGAATTTTTTTAAGCATATAATATTTTTGGGTGCAAAATGATTCCAAACATATTATATGTTCACATAATAACATATTGTTTTTTGGAAGACAACATTATTGAATTTGGATGCAAAAATACAAAATGTTTGGAACTTAGAGTACCCAAACATATATTGTTTAGACTAATATGCTTTCAAACATATTATATATTGGAAGAGATCAAACATATAAATGTTTGGGCAATACCCAAAAATGTATATGCTTGAAGCAAAATATGTTTGGGAGTATATGTTACAGAAGCGATTTTTTGTGAGCGTGTAGAAATAAAATTTTGACAAAATTTTCCATAGAAATAAAATTTTGACAAAATTTTCTATAGAAATATAATTTGGACAACATTTTCTATAGAAATAAAATTTTGACAAAATTTTCTATAGAAATAAAATTTTGACAAAATTTTCTATAGAAATAAATTTTTGACACAATTTTCTATAGAAATAAAATTTTGACAAAATTTTCTATAGAAATAATATTTTGACAAAATATTCTATAGAAATAACATTTTGACAAAATTTTCTATAGAAATAAAATTTTTACAAAATTTTCTATAGAAATAAAATTTTGACACAATTTTCTATAGATATAAAATTTTGACAAAATTTTCTATAGAAATAAAATTTTGATAAAATTTTCTATAGAAATAAAATTATGGAAAAATTTTCTATAGAAATATATTTGACAAAAATTTCTATAGAAATCACATTTGGCAAAAATTTTCTATAGAAATATATTTGACAAAATTTTCAATAGAAATCACATTTTGAAAAAATTTTCTATAGAAATAAAATTTGGACAAAATTTTCTATAGAAATAAAACTTTGACAAAATTTTCTATAGAAATATATTTGACAAAATTTTCTATAGAAATAAAATTGTGCCAAAATTTTCTATAGAAACAAAATTTTGACAAAACTTTCTATAGAACTAAAATGTTCTATTGCAATAAAATTTTGACAATTTTTTTTTGAAATAAAATTTTGACAAATTTTCTGTAGAAATAAAATTTTGACAAAATTTTCTATAGAAATAAAATTTTGACAAAATTTTCTATAGAAATAAAATTTTCAAATGAAAATTCTATGTTTTTTCGAGCTTGAGATCTATATGTTTTTTATTTATATTTTCTTCAATATTTCGCAATTTTCTTGAATTGCTTCTTCAGGAAGTATTGATATCAGTTACAACAACTAAACACAACACATATTTTTGTTAGAGACAGCGAAACATCACTGCTCTCGTCTGTTTTTAATATTGCACTCAGTGCAATATTAAAAACAGACGATATTGCACTCAGTGCAATATTAAAAACAGACGAGAGCAGTGATGTTTCGCTGTCTCTAACAAAAATATGTGTTGTGTTTAGTTGTTGTAACTGATATCAATACTTCCTGAAGAAGCAATTCAAGAAAATTGCGAAATATTGAAGAAAATATAAATAAAAAACATATAGATCTCAAGCTCGAAAAAACATAGAATTTTCATTTGAAAAACAAAGATCGAAAAATCACAAAAATCAAAAAAGAAATAAAATTTTGATAAAATTTTCTGTAGAAATAAAATGTTGACAAAATTTTCTATAGAAATAAAATTTTGATTAAATTTTCTATAGAAATAAAATTTTGACAAATTTTTCTATAGAAATAAAATTTTGACAAAATTTTCTATAGAAATAAAATTTTGACAAAATTTTCTATAGAAATACAATTTTGACAAAATTTTCTGTAGAAATAAAATTTTGAAAACAAATCTATAGAAATAAAAATTTGACAAAATTTTCTATAGAAATAAAATTTTGATAAAATGTTCTCTAGAAATAAAATTTTGATTAAATTTTCTATAGAAATAAAATTTTGACAAATTTTTCTATAGAAATAAAATTTTGACAAAATTTTCTATAGAAATAAAATTTTGACAAAATTTTCTATAGAAATAAAATTTTGATAAAATTTTCTATAGAAATAAAATTTTGACAACATTTTCTATAGAAATAAAATTTTGCAAAATTTTCAGTATAAATAAAATTTTGAACAAAATTTTCAGTATAAATAAAATTTTGAACAACATTTTTATATAAATAAAATTTTGAAAAAAATCTATAGAAATAAAATTTTGACAAAATTTTCTATTCCAATAAAATTTTTACAAAATTTCCATAGAAATAACATTTTTACAGAATTTCCATAGAAATAACATTTTGACAAAATTTTCTATAGAAATAAAATTTTGACAAAATTTTCTATAGATATAAAATTTTGACAAAATTTTCTATAGAAATAAAATTTTGACAAAATTTTCTTTAGAAATAAAATTTTGCAAAAATTTTCTATAGAAATAAAATTTTGAAAAAATTTCTATAGAAATAACATTTTGCAAAGTTTTCTATATAAATAAAATTTTGACAAAAAAATTCATATAAATAAAATTTTGAAAAAAAAATCTATAAAAATAAAATGTTGACAAAATTTTCTATAGAAATTAAAATGTGTCAAAATTTTCTAAAGATTTTTTTTTTGTATTTGGTAGTTTTTTAGTAGAATTTTCTCCAAATTTTGGTAGATTTTTGTTGGCTTGAGTGGCAAACGTATACTGTACTCACCTTCGGCTCAAAGTATTTTTTTTATTAAATCATAACAACGTACCTGTAAATAAGAAAGAAAAAACGTTTTAAAATTGTTTGTTTTTTTTTGTTATATATGCAACTAAAAAAAAATATAAATATATAAAAATATAAATTAATTTACGAGTTTCTGACATTAGCCCACCATAGCGTATAAGTACATTGAATTTTCAATTTATTTCATTTTTGGTAATAAATTCTCCAAAATCAATTTATTTCATTTTTGGTAATAAATTCTCCAAAATCATAAATAATAGTAATACATATAATGTGAAGATACTTTCTGTATTATATTGTTAAAAAATTTTTTTGCTATAGCTTTCTATAAAATTTACAAATCTATGTTAGCAGGCCACCAGAACGTATAAGTAATATTAATTAAAAAGTTTGTATCATAATTCACTTATAAATCGCCATCTATATAAGATAAATGCTTCGTTTTTTTTTAGCTTTATGTTAAAAAGATTCCAAGCTTTTAAATAAAAGCTATTGCATCGAAAATATTTTGCATTTACTATACGAATTTTTGTTATGAAACCTCATTTTTTATAAAATAAATTTTAAAACAATAAAATTTTTTTGTAAAAGGCCCGGTTTTGGTGTTTTTTATATATCTTCAAGCGACTTCCGTTAAATTGACACACACATATTAATAAATAGAAGTAAATTTATATGTTGTTCTAATGCTACGAAAATTATTTCGTGTTCCAAAAATATATATAGAGGTCATGACATAAAGTGTATTAATTAATTCTTACCTTTTTTGAAGATAAAAATTCCAACCTTTTTTTTCCAAGTCTTACCCAGCCTTTATAATTGCTTGGGCAAACACTTGAACCCATTACCGCTTTAGAATACAACTTAGCAAAAATCAAGAAAAGCTTTTCACACTTTACTGCATGATTCTGTAACAATGCAAAATCTTTTCTCTATTCTACACCTCAGTGGAATTTCCCAAAAGAAATTCAACAAAAACTCTGAACTCATTTTTATACTTTGAAATGGATTCCCCGGATGAATGAGAGCATTATAGTGGCCACAGAGGTGAATGCAGCAGCCAAAGAAAAAAGTTTGTCTGGTTTGTGAGGTTGACCATGACTTGTTTTCTAAAGCTTTTTGCATTTTTATTATTTTCATTTCAATTTCATTTATTTTTTTTTTTAATGCAACATAAAAGCGCTTGCCTTTAATTGTATATGAGCCTTTAATTAAAAATCCTTGAGGCCAAAAGTCTTAACACAGAAAAAATACTATGTATACTTTATAAATATAAACGAAGAAACTACCATAAAGGAAAATATTTATGGTGTTTTGTATTGTTTTGGTTTTTTTTTATTGTATATTAAAGAGGGGAAATACAATGAAATCTTTAGTTTTGTAGCAGTTTTTCATTTGTTTTCCTTTTCATCGTTTTCCCCCCAGAGACTACTTTAAGTTGTTGTGCCACAAAACACATTTATTTTAATTACCTACAACATTTGCTTAATTTATAAAACACTTCAACATTGCATGTTAATTTCATATTAACACACAAAAAAAAATATTGTATTAGTTTGCAAATTCGAGTAAAACACAATTAACAATATATTTTTTATGCCACATTATTTGTGTAAAAAAAAAAAACAACAAAATAAATTACAAAAACAATACTAAAACACAAAGTTGTAGAATACCATGCCACTGGCTTACAAGTTCAACGACCATATGTTTACCATGGAATTGTAAACAATAATTTGATATCTTTAACAAACGAATTGTAAATAGGAAATCTTATATTGATTTACTTTCGTATGCATAAAGCTTTTCAAAATGTGCACAGATATATCATGTGAGCAATACAAAATATAAAAATCATTTGAAATTACAAAAAAAAAACTTCCTATAGGAAATTTCAAAAAAGTTAAATATGTAAATGTTTTAAAATGCTATCAATCAATTGCCACAGTTGATAGAAATTTACCATGAATGGTATAGATTTTTTACTGTTTAAAAAAAAATTAAAAAATTTCTATAGAAATAAACTGTTGAAAAAAAAAATCTACAGAAATAAAATTTTTTATAAAATTTTCTATAGAAATAAAATTTTGACCAAATTTTCTGTAGAAATAAAATTTTGACCAAATTTTCTGTAGAAATAAAATTTTGACAAAATTTTCTATACAAATAACATTTTGCCAAAATTTTCTATAAAATACAATTTTGAGAAAATTTTCTGCAGAAGTACAACTATGTACAAATTTTTCTATAGAAATAAAATTTTGAGAAAAATTTTTATAGAAATAAAATTTTGAAAAAATTTTCTATAGAAATAAAATTTTGACACAATTTTCTATAGACCAAATTTTCTATGGAATAAAAAGTGGACAAAATTTTCTATAGAAATAAAATTCTGACAAAATTTTCTAATGAAATAAATTTTGACAAAATTTTCTGCAGATACAACATTTTTGAAAAAAAATTCTATAGAAATACAATTTTGACAAAATTTTCTATAGGAATAAAATTTTGACAAAATTTTCTATAGAAAAAAATTTTGATAAAATTTTCTATAGAAATAAAATGTTAACAAAATTTTCTAATGAAATAAAATTTTGACAAAATTTTCTGCAGATACAAAATTTTTGACAAAATTTTCTATAGAAATAAAATGTTGATACAATTTTCTATACAAATAAAATTTTAACAAAATTGTCTAAAGAAATAAAATTTTCTGCAGATACACAATTTTTGACAAAATTTTCTATAGAAATAAAATATTGATAAAATTTTCTATAGAAATAAAATGTTAACAAAATTTTCTAATGAAATAAAATTTTGACAAAATTTTCTGCAGATACAAAATTTTCGACAAAATTTTCTATAGAAATAAAATGTTGACAAAATTTTCTATAGATATAAAATTTTGACAAAAATTTTCTGTAGAAATAAAATTTTGAAAAAATGTTCTATAGAAAAAAAAAATTTGATAAAATTTTCTATACAAATAAAATTTTAACAAAATTTTCTATAGAAATAAAATTTTGACAAAATTTTCTGCAGATACAAAATTTTTGACAAAATTTTCTATAGAAATAAAATATTGACAAAATTATCTATAGAAATAAAATTCTAACAAAATTTTCTATAGAAAAAAAATTTGATAAAATTTTCTACAGAAATAAAATTTTAACAAAATTTTCTAATGAAATAAAATTTTGACAAAATTTTCTGCAGATACAAAATTTTTGACAAAATTTTCTATAGAAATAAAATTTTGACAAAATTTTCTATAGGAATAAAATTTTGGCAAAATTTTCTATAGAAAAAAAATTTGATAAAATTTTCTGCAGATACACAATTTTTGACAAAATTTTCTATAGAAACAAAATATTGACAGAATTTTCCATAGAAATAAAATTTTGATAAAATTTTCTATAGAAATAAAATATTGACAGAATTTTCCATAGAAATAAAATTTTGACAAAATTTTCTATAGGAAGAAAATTTTGACAAAATTTTCTATAGAAAAAAAATTTTGATAAAATTTTCTATAGAAAAAAAATTTTGATAAAATTTTCTATAGAAATAAAATGTTAACAAAATTTTCTAATGAAATAAAATTTTGACAGAATTTTCTGCAGATACAAAATTTTCGACAAAATTTTCTATAGAAATAAAATGTTGACAAAATTTTCTATAGATATAAAATTTTGACAAAAATTTTCTGTAGAAATAAAATTTTGAAAAAATGTTCTATAGAAAAAAAAATTTGATAAAATTTTCTATACAAATAAAATTTTAACAAAATTTTCTATAGAAATAAAATTTTGACAAAATTTTCTGCAGATACAAAATTTTTGACAAAATTTTCTATAGAAATAAAATATTGACAAAATTATCTATAGAAATAAAATTTTAACAAAATTTTCTATAGAAAAAAAATTTGATAAAATTTTCTATAGCAATAAAATTTTAACAAAATTTTCTATAGAAATAAAATTTTGACAAAATTTTCTGCAGATACAAAATTTTTGACAAAATTTTCTATAGAAATAAAATTTTGACAAAATTTTCTATAGAAATAAAATATTGACAGAATTTTCCATAGAAATAAAATTTTGACAAAATTTTCTATAGGAAGAAAATTTTGACAAAATTCTCTATAGGAATAAAATTTTGACAAAATTTTCTATAGAAATAAAATGTTGACAAAATTTTCTATAGGAATAAAATTTTGACAAAATTGTCCATAGAAATAAAATTTTCTATAGAAATAAAATATTGACAGAATTTTCCATAGAAATAAAATTTTGACAAAATTTTCCATAGGAATAAATTTTTGACAAAATTTTCCATAGAAATAAAATTTTGATAAAATTTTCTATAGAAATAAAATATTGGCAGAATTTTCCATAGAAATAAAATTTTGACAAAATTTTTTATAGAAATAAAATTTTGACAAAATTTACTATAGAAATAAAATAGAATTTTCACAATATTTTCTATAGAAATAAAATTGCAAATTTGCTAAGGCAGTAGCCTAACTAGACTATCAAAAACCTTTTTTCGGGAGATTCAAGTGTAGTTCACTTTGGGTTGAGTGAATTACCTAAATTCATTCTAATAATTGGTTGATAGTTTTGCTGCAAATAGAGGATGCTGATGAGGAATGAACTAATTCCGAAACAGCTGTACATCCAACCATTTCGGAGTAAATTTGACAAGCATACTTTTCCTCTGTTGGTTAAGCTACACTTGTAGTTTAGTTAATGCATGGTTTTATGCTGAAACCAAAAACAACAATAATGATTGAAGATTAAACCAAAAATTACAAACAAAACGAATGAAATAAAATTTTGACAAAATTTTCTATATAAATTCTATGGAAATAATATTTAAAAAAAATTTGACAAAATTTTCCAAAGAAATAAAATGCATTTAGTTAATGCATGGTTTTATGCTGAAACCAAAAACAACAATAATGATTGAAGAGTAAACCAACAATAACAAACAAAACGAATGAAATAAAATTTTGACAAAATTTTCTATAGAAATAAATTTTTGACAAAAAATTCTATGGAAATAAAATTAAAAAAAAAAAATTGACAAAAATTTCCAAAGAAATAAAATTTTGACAAATTTTCTATACAAATAACATTTTGTATAGAAATAAATTTTGAATAGAAATAAAATTTTGACAAAATTCTCTATAGAAATAAAATTTTGAAAAAAATTCTATAGAAATAAAATTTTGTCAAAATTTTTATATAGAAATAAAATTTTGACCAAATTTTCGATAGAAATAACATTTTGAAAAAATTTTCTATAGAAATAAAATTTTGAAAAAAAAAAATCTATAAAAATAAAATTTTGACAAAATTTTTGACAAAAAATTCTATAGAAATAAAGTTTTGACAAAATTTTTTATAGAAATAAAATTTTTACGAATACCTGGATATGATTTTTATATAAATTTTTTAAAAATTTATATTTAAAATGCCATAGAAATTAATATGCAATGCATTTTTAATTTTAGGTGATAATTAATAATACTTATACGCACTAAAGGCTGAAACCTTAACCTTGGTGCGTATAAGTGTTAATAATTTTATATTATTTAAAATAAATTTAGAAAATTATATATACCGTAATTGTTACTGAGAAAATAAGTTAACTTTTGATATTCCAACAAAATGTGATGACAAATGTGAATTTTGGGAGGGCATTGAGGTAAGATTTTCTCCTTTTTATATACCATTAACCTGAAGGTATAGCTCTCTACTATAATAAAAAAAATCCACGTTAACAGTCCCTATCCTACCTACTAGGAAAAAATTCATTACTCCTAAAACAAGTTCATCCACCCCGTCCTCTAAATATCATATTCATCTTAATTATCTCCATCACCATAAAATTTTGTATAACAAAAACATTTTCAATTGGTATTAAAATTAATGTTTATATTTTGCTTTAACAAGTGTGTACCCATAAAATCTTAACAATTATCTCATTTGTTATACATATTTGTTAAACGCATTTCAAATGGATATTAATTTCCTTTCTTTAACAACCACAGCCATAATAATAATATGACCAAGCAATGAATTTTTAATGCCTAATTTATTGAAATTAGTTAAGGCTATTTACTTTACTTTATAGTAATTGTTTATGTATAAGACTCGTTGATGTGATATGGTGATGATGATCGAGTGGTGTGTTTTTTTTTTTTTTTATACATTGAGATGTTTAATCCTAAATTCAAATAATAATAAAAAAAAAACAAAAACAAAAAATAAAGCATCTGAAAGATAATGGAGCAAATCATGGAGATGTTATGGGGAAAAATGAAATGATGATGATGATAATGAAGTAAAAAACAACAACATTACTCAACTCGAATCCAGAATGAAGTTGGGTATAAAAAAGGAAAAAAGACCACTCAAAATAAAGTTTTTTTTAGTATTTTTGTTTAGGCCAAATACCGTAGCTAAATGATAATTTACGGATTAAAGTCAATACGATATAGGCAGCATTAAAAAAATTACGTGATTTGTTGTTGTTGTTGTTTTTTTTTATTCTTAATAATGATGATCACATTCCAATGGTTTTGCCAATTTTGCAACGTGGTGTAAAAAGAAAAAAGATCATTTTTAATTTAATTAATAAAATATTGACCATAGGATGAATGTTTAGATCCTATCTTAAATATTGAAATAATTCCAGAAAGAGATATATGACTTGTCATAAATAGTATAGCAAAAATACCCGGTCTTTTGATACATAAACTAAACATGAATAAGCAATTGAATGAGCATAGTGTTGCAATTATAATTTAAATCACAATTAATAACACTTATACGCACCAATGGACATCAATAATATGTATACGTCCCTATGGACTTAAAATTAATAATACTTATACGCATCAAATAACAAGTTTCATATTGAGCTAAAATGCTAAATAGTTTCTACATTTTCCAAAGACGACGTAGGTCACCAGGATGACGAGGATACTGCGGATAATAATATAAGAACCGCCAAACTACTGAACGACATTAGTAAGTCTGGACTTGTAGTCCCATAAGAATTCGTATGAGACATATTAATGTCTAAAAGAATGACGCACCTCCACCAAATCTTATCAGAGATGAGGAGAAACAATACTGACTCAAAACTAAACTGAACAAAGATTGAAAGAAGTTTTTGGAATACTTCGAGACCAATGAGATTCTGTCAAATAAAATATCAACTAATTTCTCAAAATTTCACGTTGATCGATTGTCATAGGTCAATTGCAAGTCTTGGCCCGACATAATGCTACTATATTATTTATTTATTTATTAAAGAATTTAAAACCATAATAAATTATGATATTAAATGAGATAGGTACTAACAATAAAGGTTTTCGACCTAAATGCTACTACATGAATAGACATTTAAAAGAGAAAAGTATCACAATCAATAATTAAATCATAATTATCAATACCTATAAACACTAAGGGCATTAAAATATAATCAATAATACTTATACGTACCCATGGAATTAAAAAATCCTAATTACTTATACGCTCCAAAGGACTCATAATATAAGTAAAATAGTTGTCGATGTCTACAAAAGTTTTTACCAAAAAATATAATTTATATTATACTATTCCTTGAAATATAGATATCCCTATTTAGTAGTTCCTAAAGACGAAAAGCGAATATTAGATAAAACAACGACCTGAATGTGTCAGCTGATCTGATGCGAGGCCCCTAATAAAATAAAAAAATCCTTAGATTTTTTGTGCCATACAAATTCAACGGTCATGTGTGCTATTTGTATCAATTGAATTGTATTTCTAAACTGATCTATGAAAGAGAATATGAAGAAAAACTAAGTTTAGCTATAATTATTAATAGTCATACGCCCCAAAGGCCGCAAATTGTGTAGAATATCAAAATTTTAATAAAAACTAAAAGGAAGCCCGTTTGTTTAAAGAAATCTTCATTTGAAACACAAACACCATATCAGTAGAAAGGTTTTGGTTACCTTTTGGTCTGGTTTTAATCTTTCCTCCCCAATGTGTCTTGGTTAAAACAAAAAAAAAATAAAATAAAATAAAACTATAACCAATATTACGCGACAGGCTAGGGTTAGACATTCGTCGTCATTTAGGCTAGCCACAAGCTAAACGTAAGTAACCACGGAATAAAAACAGTATCCATTTTGATGGTATCTACTACATGGTTCCAGGGATGGAATATGCAATACTATAGTACTTTTTTCAATACTTTGTCTCTCTGGTCAGTACCGTAAAGTTTTGTCAAAATTTTATTTATATATTTTATTTATATTTTATTTATTTTGTCAAAATTTTTTCTCTATACAAAATTTTGTCAAAATTTTATTTCTATAGAAAATTTTAACAAAACATCATATTTAATTTCTATATTATTTTTTGTCAAACTTTTATTTCTATAGAAAATTTTATGAAAATTTTATTTCTATAGAAAATTTTGTCAAAATTATATTTCTATAGAAATTTTACCAAAATTTTATTTCTATAGAAAATTTTGTCGAAATTTTATTTCTATAGAAATTTTGTCAAAATTTTATTTCTATAGAAAATTTTGTCAAAATGTTATTTCTGTAGAAAATTTTGTCAAACTGGTATTTCTATAGAAATTTTGTCAAAATTTTATTTCCATAGAAAATTTTGTCAAAATTTTATTTCTATAGAAAATTTTGTCAAAATTTTATTTCTATAGAAAATATTGTCACAGCCTTATATCTTTAGAAAATTTTGTCAGTTTTTTTTTTTCTACAAAAAATTTTGTCAAAATTTTATTTCTATAGAAAATTTTTTCAAAACTTTATTTCGGTAGAAAATGTTGTCAAAAGTTTATATCTATAGAAAATTTTGTCAAAATTTCATTTTTATATAAAATTTTGTCAAGATTTTATTTCAATAGAAAATTTTGTCAAAAATAAATTTGACAAACATTCTTTTCCTCTGTTGGTTAAGCTACTCTTGTAGTTTAGTCAATGTATGGTTTTAAGCTGAAATAAAAAAACAACAAAATTTTATTTCTATAGAAAATTTTGTCAAAACTTTATTTCTATAGAAAATTTTGCCAAAATTTTATATCTATAGAAAATTTTGTGCACATTTTATTTCTATAGAAAATTTTGTCAAAATTTTATTTTTATAGAAAATTTTGTCAAAATTTTATTTCTATAGATAATTTTGTCCAAATGGCATTTCTATAGAAATTTTGTCAAAATTTTATTTCGGTAGAAAATTTTGTAAAAATTTTATTTCTATAGAAAATTTTGTCAAAATTTTATTTCTATAGAAAATTTTGTCCAAATGGCATTTCTATAGAAATTTTGTCAAAATTTTATTTCGGTAGAAAATTTTGTTAAAATTGTATTTTTATAGAAAATTTTGTCAAAATTTTATTTCTGTAGAAAATTTTATTAAAATTTTGTCAAAATTTTATTTCTTTAGAAAATTTTGTCAAAATTTTATTTCTTTAGAAAATTTTGTGAAAATTTTAATTCTATAGAAAATTTTGTGAAAATTTTATTTCTATAGAAAATTTTGTCGTAGATTTATTTTTATTTATCTACAGACAATTTATGAAGTACCATGAAGTGCAACTGTGGCAACCGTTTTTGTAAGCGGATATATAACTAAAAAAACAATATTTAGAATTGAAGATTTTACGAACAAAATTTTATTTTCTTTAAAATTCAGTCTAAAGGAGCTCTTGACAATAATCTTCCAATGGAATTTTTGTTGAAGTTTTTGAGAAGTTCACCATTGTGGTATCACAATGGACTGAATAGTCTATGTGAGGCTGATATTTCGGGCTGCCACTATACCTAACCCAACCTTCTGAGGAAAATTTTATCAAAATTTTATTTCTATAGAAAAATTTATATAAAATTTTATTTCTATAGAAAATTTTGTCGAAATTTTATTTCTATAGAAATTTTGTCAAAATTTTATTTCTGTAGAAAATTTTGTCAAAATGGTATTTGTATAGAAAATTTTGTCAACATTTTACTTCTATAGACAATTTTGTCAAAATTTTATTACTATAGAAAATTTTGTTAGAATTTTGTCAAAAATTTTACTTCGGTAGAAAATGTTGTTGAAATTTTATTTCTATAGAAAAATTTGTCAAAATTTTATTTCTATAGAAAATTTTGTTCAAATTTTGTCAAAATTTTATTTCGGTAGAAAATTTTGTTAAAATTTTATTTCTATAGAAAATTTTGTGAACATTTTATTTCTATAGAAAATTTTGTCAAAATTTTATTTTTATAGAAAATTTTGTAAAAAATTAAATTTTTAAAAAAATTTTGTCAAAATTTTATTTCTATAGAAAATTTTGTCAAAATTTTATTTCTATAGACAATTTTGTCAAAATTTTATTACTATAGAAAATTTTATTAGAATTTTGTCAAAAATTTTACTTAGGTAGAAAATGTTGTTAAAATTTTATTTCTATAGAAAATTTTGTCAAAATTTGATTTCTAGAGAAAAATTTGTCAAAATTTTATTTCTATAGATAATTTTGTAAAAATAGTATTTCTATAGAAAATTTTGTCAAAATTTTATTTTTATAGAAAATTATGTCGAAATTTTATTTTTATATAAAGTTTTGTCAAGATTTTATTTCTATAGAAAATTTTGTCAAAAATCTCATTTCTGTAGAAAATTTTGTCAAAATTTTATTTCTGTAGAAAATTTTGTTAAAATTTTATTTCCATAGAAAATTTTGTCAAAATTTTATTTCTGTAGAAAATTTTATTAAAATTTTTGTCAAAATTTTATTTCTTTAGAAAATTTTGGGAAAATTTTATTTCTATAGAAAATTTTGTCGTAGATTTATTTTTATTTATCTACAGAAAATTTATGAAGTACCATGAAGTGCAACTGTGGCAACCGTTTTTTAAGCGGATATATAACTAAAAAACAAACAATATTTAGAATTGAAGATTTTACGAACAACATTTTATTTTCTTTAAAATTCAGTCTAAAGGAGCTCTTAACAATAATCTTCCAATGAAATTTTTGTTGAAATTTAGTAAAAAATTGTTTTTTTTTTTTTTTTTGCTCAAGTAAATACCTTTTTTGTACTTTCTTAAATAGTGTATTTTCCTTCCCTGGTCTAAACTTCCAAATAGCTCTATGGTATGTGGCAAACTTCATTATTATGATAATAAGCATCATTAACTTTGGCCTGGTATGAGGTGAATATTACAAAAACACCATAAAGGCTAAAGAAAGGCATCGAGACCGGCCATCATAGGCCAGGGCATTCCAGCACCCCACAACAACCAAACCATCGAAGCACTAAGGCATGTATAAACCAAAGACCCGAAGAATGTAGCAGCAGAATGACGATAACAATGACGGCAATGGTTGGTTCAATGCACTCCAACACCGGTGTAAACAGTAAAAAAAAATATATATTACAATGGTTGAGAGTCTATCTGTAATGTTTACAGCATGAGGCATCCAAGGCAAGGTAATAATGGTGAGGATGACTGTTACAGCAGCAACAGCAGCGACACAGTCTACAATTATTAACAAAAGCATCATCATCGGGCATCCCATAATGAAGAGCATCATTTCAGATCATGACTTTTCATGAACATCATCATTATCTTCCATCACCGCTGTAACCGAGTCATCGTTAGTTAGCCAGACCATAACCATCTTTAGTTATTCATCAGCAATTTCCAAGATTTACTGGTTGCTTGACCATTTCACTGCTTGATTGACTACTGGGATGAATGTTTGCCTATTGCCTTATTGATTTTGTCTCCGAAAATGTTTGTATTAAACGAAAAAAAATAAAGGTAAAAATTTTACAAAGAAAAACACAGAAATAGTTTATTTTGTTTTAAATATTGGTACTTTGTTACGATAATGGCTATTTGACTTCAAAAAAAAAAAACGAAAAAAGCAATCCAAACTGAAATTTGTTTGCATTTCATTTAAGCTTTTTGTAAATTTTGGCCTTCTGTCTATATTATGTCTCTCTAAATGATGGCCAGTTCATCTGCTTGTTTACTTTTGTTTTGACCTATCAGTGAATTTTATTTATTTTTTTTATATTAATCTACGTGAAAGAAAGCAAACACCAGCAGCCAGTCCAGCATTTCCAACCACTTCCAATGTTGTCTTTGACAAAAATAGGAAAACAAAACACATCTCTAATTTATTACTGAAATTTTTATTCAGCGTTAATCAATGTATCGTTTGTAACGTTTACTAGATGCCACCAGATATTTGTAATTTGTCATTTTGCCATAAAGATAAATAATTAAAATAGCTAAAGGCTTACGTTTTCTCATCTCGCCATATGCAATGTTATTGACATTTATACAATTATTCCAGAGCCTTGGCAACAGGTTCATATATTCAAAGAGATTGTCCAAATCATAAATCATATTGTCAGGTGATTAAATCAATTAAAAATTTCTCAAAATTTGTAATCGGTAAACAAACAATAACGGAAATACTAAATTATGAGGCTATTAATAATACTTATACGCACCCATGGATGGAGAAAATTAAAAATTAACCAACAGGGGAAAAATGTCAAAATTCTTATATAATATTTGGCCTATAGAGAATTTTAACGATTTGGCAAAAGTTCTTCCCTAGAGAATATATGAAATAATGCTTCAATTACACTGAAAAAAATTGGACCAAAATATTTCCATTTAAAAAGATGAAAATTGTTTTCATTTAATAAATTAATTGATACAATTAACTTTTTAATCAAGATAGAAACATTAAGTTAATTAAGTCAATGATTAAACATTTGTAAAATTTTAATTAAAAAATTAATTGAAACAATTAACTTTTTAATCAAACTCGAAAGACTAAGTCATTTAAAAAAAGTGATGGATTTTTTTTAATTGTTAATAAAAAATTTATTTTAAAAAACCAAGTTTTAATCAAACTAAACTACACATAAAAATTTCTCAAAATTTGTTATCGGTAAACAAACTATAAAGGAAATACTAAATTATGAGGCCATTAATAATACTTATACGCATCCATGGATGGGGAAATTAAAAATGAACAAACAGGGGAGGAATGTCAAAATTCTTATATAATTTTTGGCCTATAGATAATTTTAACGATTTGACAAAAGTTCTTCCCTAGAGAATATATGAAATAAAGCTTCAATTACACAGCAAAAAAATAAGACCAAAATATTTCCAATTAAGATGATGAAAATTGTTTTCATTTAATAAATTAATTGATACAATTAACTTTTTAATCAAGATAGAAACATTAAGTTAATTAAGTCAGTGATTAAACATTTGTAAAATTTTAATTAAAAAATTAATTGAAACAATTAACTTTTTAATCAAACTCGAAAGACTAAGTCATTTAAAAAAAGTGATGGATTTTTTTTAATTGTTAATAAAAAATTTATTTTAAAAAACCAATTTTTAATCAAACTAAACTACACATACAAATTTCTCAAAATTTGTTATCGGTAAACAAACTATAACGGAAATACTAAATTATGAGGCTATTAATAATACTTATACGCAGCCATGGATGGGGAAATTAAAAATTAACAAACAGGGGAGAAATGTCAAAATTCTTATATAATATTTGGCCTACAGATAATTTTACCGATGTGGCAAAAGTTCTTCCCTAGAGAATATATGAAATAAAGCTTCAAGTACACAGAAAAAAATAGGACCAAAATAATTCCAATTAAAAAGATGAAAATTATTTTCATATAATAAATTAATTGATACAATTAACTTTTTAATCAAGATAGAAACATTAAGTTAATTAAGTCAATGATTAAACATTTGTAAAATTTTAATTAAAAAATTAATTGAAACAATTAACTTTTTAATCAAACTCGAAATCCATCACTTAAAAAAAGTGATGGATTTTTTTTAATTGTTAATAAAAAATTTATTTTAAAAAACCAAGTTTTAATCAAACTAAACTACACATAAAAATTTCTCAAAATTTGTTATCGGTAAACAAACTATAAAGGAAATACTAAATTATGAGGCCATTAATAATACTTATACGCATCCATGGATGGGGAAATTAAAAATGAACAAACAGGGGAGGAATGTCAAAATTCTTATATAATTTTTGGCCTATAGATAATTTTAACGATTTGGCAAAAGTTCTTCCCTAGAGAATATATGAAAAAAAGCTTCAAGTACACAGAAAAAAATAGGACCAAAATATTTCCCACTAAAAAGATGGTTGAAGTTGAAAATTGTTTTCATTTAATAAATTAATTAATACAATTAATGATTAAAAAATCAAGATAAAAACATTAAATTAATTAAGCCAATGATTAAAACTTTAAATTTTTAATTAAAAAATTAGTTGATACAATTAACTTTTTAATCAAACTCGAAAGACTAAGTCACATAAAAAATGTCATGGATTTCTTTTTTAAATTGTTATTAATTTTTTTTTCAAATAAGCAATTTTTAATCGAACTAAAAACACATAAAACAAATAGTTACGTTTAATAAATTAATCAACATCAAGTAAAATTTTAATTGTATTAAGTAAAAAATTAATTGAAATTTACTAATAAAATCAATTAATTTTTTAATCAAACATTTTTTGTATGTCCAATTAAAACTATGATTGGTACTATCATTTTCGTTAAAAAATTAATTGGATCAAATAATTTAGTGATTGAATCAGAATTTTTTTTTATGTAATTAAATATATTCCAAATTATTGGGTCATTAATAATAATCATACGCACCCGGGGATACGGAAAATAAAAATTAATTTTTTTTAGGCTTTTTATATATGAAGTTGGAAGTAATAATTCTTACATGAAATCAAGCCTCCAGATAATTTTATCTATTCGAAAAAAGTCTATTACTAGAAAATATGTTATCTAAAAAATGCAAATTTCACTTTGATCGATTGCCAAAGGTCAATTACAAGTACCCGGCCTGGGCTATTCGGATTACCTAGAATTAATTGCCTATGATTCCCACTCCCATATAACATCTGGGCAATAGATAATTTTATTAATCTGGCAAAACTTCTTCCTACACAAAAAAAATTAATTCAATCACGAAATTAATTGATCCAATTAATTTTTTAATTGAAATGTCTTCAATCGCAGAAATGATAGTATTAATTTAAAAATTAATTGACAGTCAATTAAAAAATTAATTGATCCAATTAAAAAATTCATTGGTACTATTAATTTGTGTGATTGATTTTTGTTTCAATTAAAAAATTTGTTGAATCAATTAAATTTTTAATTGAACATTTTTTAGAACTCAGTTAAAATTTTAATTAGAAAAACTTTCGTGAAATTTTTTTCTGTATAGAGAATATGACAATATATTCTAACTCATTGGGCCATTAATAATTCTTATACGACCCAGTGAATGGGTATAATTAAAATAAATTTTTTGTCAGGCTTTTTATGAGAAAGTATAAAGTCGGAAGAAATAATTGTCACATGAAATCAAGCTCCCAGGAAATTTTATCTAATCGCCAAAAGTTTTTTCCTAGGAAATATTTAAAAAATGCCAAAATTAATTTACCTAAGGCAATTATAAGTCCCCGACCTGAGATATTGATACTACATATCTTCAAGAGAATTAAGATCCGAAAGGATCAGTAGGATCCAAATCCTAAAAAAAAAAAAACAATTTTTATATGAAAAACTTCTTTTGGCCATATCTCCCAAACTAACCGAAAAGGACTTTGATTCGTGACCACCTCCCGCAACAAAATTGAAAATTCCATCCAAATCTTAAAAATTTAGAAATTTTTATATGAAAAACTTTTTTTGGCCATATCTCCTAAACTAAATTGCTATTGATATTACTTATTCGCACTGATGGCATATTATTAATAATACGTATACGCAACAATGGCCTACTATTAATATTACGTATTCACACTGATGGTCTAAAAATGCCAAATTTAATTTACCTACGGCAATTATAAGCCCCCGACCTGAGATATTGATACTACATACCTTCAAGAGAATTAAGATCCGAAAGGATCAGTAGGATCCAAATCCTAAAAAAAAACAATTTTTATATGAAAAACTTCTTTTGGCCATATCTCCCAAACTAACCGAAAAGGACTTTGATTCGTGACCACCTCCCGCAACAAAATTGAAAATTCCATCCAAATCTTAAAAATTTAGAAATTTTTATATGAAAAACTTTTTTTGGCCATATCTCCTAAACTAAATTGCTATTGATATTACTTATTCGCACTGATGGCATATTATTAATAATACGTATACGCAACAATGGCCTACTATTAATATTACTTATTCACACTGATGGTCTAAAAATGAGAAATTTAATTTACCTAAGGCAATTATAAGTCCCCGACCTGAGATATTGATACTACATACCTTCAAGAGAATTAAGATCCGAAAGGATCAGTAGGATCCAAATCCAAAAAAAATTCAATTTTTATATGAAAAACTTCTTTTGGCCATATCTCCCAAACTAACCGGAAATGACTTTAATTCGTGACCAACCCCCCAAAAAAAAATTGAAAATTCCATCCAAATCTTAAAAATTTAGAAATTTTTATATGAAAAACTTCTTTTGGCCATATCTCCTAAACTAAATTGCTATTGATATTACTTATTCGCACTGATGGCATATTATTAATAATACGTATACGCAACAATGCCCTACTATTAATATTACTTATTCACACTGATGGTATATTATTAATAATAATTATACGATCTACTGTCTGGTTATTAATAATACTAATATTTAGCAAGCGATCGGGAAATTAAATATAGTGATAGG
Organism: Haematobia irritans; assembly: GCF_050003625.1. NCBI lineage: Eukaryota > Metazoa > Arthropoda > Insecta > Diptera > Muscidae > Haematobia > Haematobia irritans. The sequence continues at coordinate 19,250,538 of NC_134397.1, forward strand.
GAAAGGCAAACTTTCCTTAATGTTACACGATGCGTATTTTTAAGCAAATCGTACAACAAAAATGGAGAAGAACAATGAACAGAGACAATCACTTTTGACCAAGGTTATGTGGCAGCCCGATGTATCAGGCTCACTTAGACTATTCAGTCCATTGTGACCAATAATAAGGACAAAATGATGATATGGAAGATCAGATTCGAGCGCAATTAACTTCAGATTTTCCCTCCCACATTTCAATCAAAACCATGCTTCACTAAGATAGTACACCGATTCACAATTTAGTGATAACATTGGTGGAAATCCATGAATTTAACTTGAATTGTTTCTCGGCATTGTCCAGCTCGGATACCCAACGATTATTTCCTTTTCTCAGAATCCAAAAGCGTGATCGTTGGGAAGAAATGTTCATAGTAGGACGATGTTATCACACAAGCTGAACCCTATTTTGAAGCAAAGGTCAAATTGAATTTCTGTGAAATAAGTATTTAACGTGGTAGTTTGTGAAGTTGTATTAATACATTAATTAATAATACTTATACGCAGCAATAACCTCTTATTAATATTACTTATTCGCACCAATGGTCACATAAATTCAACCGTTATATCTGTTATTTGTATAAATTTGATTATAAACTAAACTGACCCAGAAGAATAACTAATTTAAGTTATAATTAATAATAATTATGCATCCCAAATGCCGCGAATTCTCTAGAACATTAAATTTTCAATACAAAAAAATAAAGAGAAACCTATTTGGTCTTACTTTTCTTCAGAGACAAATACAACACATCAGTAGAATAATTTATACTTTATTGGTCTTTTTTGTAATATTCCCTTGTGCCCTATATTAAAACAAAAGTCCTAATATTAATATTATTAAAAAATCTTATACGCACTACCGCCTTGTCAATAACCTCCCAACAAGAAAAGTTGTACAAATGTTTTTGATCCTGAAGTGGTGCAAAATTGGGGCAGAAGTGATGAATTTAACATTGACTTTTTCATAGGGTGGATGTCCACAATTTCCACAGTAGTGGCACTGAATTTGCATCACTTCTTAAGGTGTGATCCGAATTTAGTGGTTTGAATGTGCATTTAAAAAAATTCTGATATTTTGCCATATAAATAATTTTTAATAATATAAATTTTAATAATTTTTAACGCTTGGATGAAACATTTGAAGACAAATATTTTTCAAAAATTCGCAATTTTCCTAGAACGGAATTAGGATTTTTTCAACAAAATTTAAATAATTTGTACCATTTTATAAATTCTTACTATGTGAAACAAAAAAAAGATAAAACTACCCATACAAACTATGAAGAAACCAGTTTAAAAAACTTGAAATTCCTGTGTAGTTAAAATAACTAAAATTTTTGGAAGTGTTTTTTTTTAAGCTGTGCCTTTACAACAACATTTAGCTGGTCTTCTATTAATATTACTTATTCGCTCTAATAATTTTTTTTTATTAATAATACTTATACGCACTACTGTCTTGTTATTAATAATACTTATACGCCTCGAGGGATCGGAAAATTAAACATCTAGATAGTTAGGGAAAAGGTAGACGATCTTCAATGATAATGATTAAGATAATATAAATATTTTTATCTGATATGAAAGGCATAAATGATTTTACACATTCGTCAAAAAATCTTGCCTTAAAGTGAATACTATATTCAGTTTTCCAAAACCAAAAATTCAAATTTAAAGTGCAAAACTATACATTAGGACAATTATAATTTAGAAAATCTTGCCAAAACTTGGATGGAAAATTTTCAAAGAATATATTGCCTAACATTTAGCCTTTTGACATTAATTAAAGAAAGTAAACGCTAAATTACCTCATTTTCAGCGCGGAAACTGTTCAAATTCCATAAATATAGTCAAATCTCCTCTAGATCTCTACTCTCTTCCATAAATTAAATATAAAATATCTCATAGCAACAAAATAATAAAAACTCATTATTTATAAATTTCTTTCGTCTTTCTTTATACACCTTTGATAATTGCAAAAGATCTACGAAATTCTTGCACCACATACTGGAAATGATGTCAATGCAAACACATAATATTTTTTTTTTTTTAATTAAAACAACCCGCTTTTGTCTGCCATCATTTTAATATCAGACCCAAACTGATTGTGTTAAATTTCTGTGCCTTCATAAAAAATAAACACTTAAATCATTAAGCTTCAAACTAAAGAATAAATATTAAACAAAATCCTAAATATACAACAAACGAATAACAAATTGTTTTAATAAAACCCGTTTGTAATTGAAGCATATGTGAGATGTGGAAAGACCCAAAAGATTTAATTGCCAAGAGTTTGGCAAACCAAAATCAGCAATATTGGATTGGATTGAAAACTCCTCAAAACAATGATTATATCACCCAGTATTATGGCATAGCAGCATCATAATGGTCAATTAAATCTTATTTGTAGCTGTTTTTTGTTTTTGTCTTTTTATCCCTCTTCAACAATTTGGTTGTCAATTGGCCGCTGATTTTTTAGTTTATTATTCCTAAAGCTGCAGAGTTTTAATGAAGCAAACAATTAATTGTTATGCTAATAAACATAAATAAACGGTTATTTCGATGACTTTTATTCAGTCAAACAAAACGACAACATCTTTTCTGCTCGGTTTCTTCTTTGGTAGTTTTTTTTTAAATCAACGGTTATATGACAATTTCTTAAAGAATTTAAATATTTTTTTTTTGATTTGCTAAAATGCCATACGTGCAAAATATTTTTTATTTATTTATTTTTTTTTTTTTTTTTCAAAATACCATATGTGTATTTTTTTTTCTTTTGTTTCAGAACATTTAACTTAAATGTGATAAATTAGTGTATATTTCTATTTCCCGTTAAAAAAAGACATTTATTGTTATAAATTAGCTGTCAAATGTCAAAGAGAACTTTTAATTTGACAATTTAAATATTGACGATTTGTTGAGAATTGAATTTGAATATGAAAAGAAAATCAACAAAATTTCCATTTCTGACCCTCGGGCACCCCCTGGCGTATAAGTGTTTTTAATTATGAAATATTTACGAAATTTTAGTATAGAATCCATTTTAGAACATTTCATTTAATTTGCAAATATAATGAATAAAGGTGCTAAAATGAATTTAATAAATTATTTCTTTAAAAACAGATTAAAGCATTCTCACAAAAAACAAAAAAGAATGAAATTATCGTTAAAGAAATTTTCGTAACTAAAAACATTTTGACAATTTATTCTATAGAAATAATAAATTTTTACAAAATTTTCTATAGAAATAAAATGTTGACAACACTTTTTACAGAAATAAAATTTTGACAAAATTTTCTATAAAATTTTCTATATAGTTTTAATAAATTTTTCTATAGAAATAAAATTTTAAAATAAAATTTTCTATAGAAATAAAATGTTGACAACATTTTCTATAGAAATAAAATTTTGACAAAATTTTTTTTATAGAAATAAAATTTTTGAGAAAATTTTCTATAGAAATAAAATTTTGACAATATTTTCTATTGAAATAAAATTTTGACAATATTTTCTATAGAAATAAAATTTTGCTAAAATTTTCTTATATAGAAATAAAATTTTGACAAAATTTTCTACACAAATAAAATTTTGGCCAAATTTCCTATAGAAATAAAATTTTGACAAAATTTTCTATAATTATAAAATTTTGCTAAAATTTTCTATAGAAATAAAAAAAATTATACAATTTTCTATAGAAATATAATTAAATATTCTATAGAAATAAAATTTTTCTAAAATTTTCTATAGAAATACAATTTTGCTAAAATTTTCTATAGAAATACAATTTTGCAAAAATTTTCTATAGAAATACAATTTTGCTAAAATTTTCTAAAGAAATAAAATTTTGACAAAATTTTCTTAGAAATAAAATTTTGACAAAATTTTCTATAAAAATAAAATTTTGACAACATTTTCTATAGAAATAAAATTTTTACACAATTTTCTATAGAAATAAAATTTTGACAAAATTTTCTATAGAAATAAAATTTTTACAACATTTTCTACAGAAATAAAATTTTGGCAAAATCTCCTATGGAAAAAAAATTTGCTAACATTCTTATATAGAAATAAAATTTTGACAAAATTTTCTACACAAATAAAAAATTTTCTATAGAAATAAAATTTTGACATTTTTTATAGAAATAAAATTTTTACACAATTTTCTATAGAACTAAAATTTTGACAAAATTTTCTAAAGATATAAAATTTTTCTAAAATTTTCTATAGAAATAAAAAAAATTATAAAATTTTCTACAGAAATATAATTAAATATTCTACAGAAATAAAATTTTGCTAAAATTTTCTGTAGAAATACAATTTTGCTAAAACTTTTCTATAGAAATAAAATTTTCTATAGAAATAAAATTTTGACAAAATTTTCTATCGAAATAAAATTTTGCTGAGATTTTCTATAGAAATAAAATTTTTCTTAAATTTTCTACAGAAATAATTTTGCTAAATTATCAAAATTTTATTTCTATAGAAAATTTTAGCAAAATTGTATTTTTATATAAGAACATATTAGCAAAATTTTATTTCTATAGAACATATTAGCAAAATTGTATTTCTATAGAAAATTTTATTTCTATAGAAAATTTTGTCAAAATTTTATTTTTATAGAAAATGTTGTCAAAAGTTCAATTCTATAGAAAATGTTATCAATTTTGTATTTTTATTTGTCAAATTCTAAAGAAATAAAATTTTGACAAATAAAAATACAAAATTGATAACTTTTTCTATAGAATTGAACTTTTCACAGAATTTTCTATAGAATTGAAATTTTGACAACATTTTCTATAGAAATAAAATTTTGACAAAATTTTCTATAGAAATAAAATTTTCTATAGAAATACAATTTTGCTAATATGTTCTATAGAAATAAAATTTTGTTAAAATGTTCTTATATAGAAATAAAATTTTGACAAAATTTTCTATAGAAATAAAATTTTGCTAAAATTTTCAATAGAAATAAAAATTTCCTAAAATTTCCTAAAGAAATAAAATTTTGACAAAATTTTCTATAGAAATAAAAATACCCTACGCGAAATGGATCAACCATAGAACCGGTACAGGACTAGTCCCTGGTGTGTATGGAACAGTCCCAGTTCTGGTCAAAACGTATGGAAGGAACCGGTGACTTTAACATGGGTTTGTCATTGACGCGGTAAATTTAAATTTTAGGACGCGTCTTGAACTCATCTCAAAGGACACGTCCTAGGACAATTTAGCAGGAGCACTCCATAGACAGGTCTTCAGTAACCAGTCTCGGAATAACTCTTAGAAATCTTTTTCATTTGGGCATCCCAATCGAACCCGAAATAACAAAAAAAAATGAAATATGTCATTTTATTTCACTAAATGTGAAAATGCTTGATATTAAAATCTTAATGGATTTAAGATTTTAATAACAAGCGAGTACGGAAATAAATAAATTACGACTATTTAAAAATTGCAACTAACTGGAGCACAGGTACCAGTTCTGTGATAGGTCCGTCAGTGGCAATTTATCCCAATTTTCCGTAGGGTAAAAATAGAAATAAAATGTTTACAAAATTTTTTTAGAGAAATAAAATGTTGACAAAAATTTTCTATAATCATAAAAGTTTGCAAAAAAATTCTATTGAAATAAAGTTTTGACAACATTTTCTATATAAATAAAATTTTCATCGCTTCTATGGCAATTATGCACCACTTTCAGATCCACAAAGAAAATTTTCAAAACTTTTTTGGCGACACTTTTGTTTGTTAAATTTTTGTTAAAATTTTGACAAAATTTTCTATAGAAATAGAATGAATATTAATAAAATTTTCTATATAATTGAAATTTTGACTGGATTTTGTATAGAATTGAAATTTTGACAATATTTTCTATAGAAATAAAATTTTGACAAATTTTTCTATAAAAATTAAATTTTTGAGAAAATTTTCTATAAAAATAAAATTTTTGAGAAAATTTTCTATAAAAATAAAATCTTGACAAAATTTTCTATAAAAATAACATTTTTGAGAAAATTTTCTATAAAAATAAAATTTTGACAAAATTTTTTATAGAACTAAAGTTTTGACAAAATTTTCTATAGAAATAAAATTTTGACAAAATTTTCTATAGAATTAAAATGTTGTCAAAATTTTCTACAGAATTAGTGTTTTGAAAAAAATTCTATAGAGCAAAAATTTTCCACAGAAATAAAATTTTGGCAAACTCTCCTAAAGAAAAAAAAAAATTTGCTAAAATTTTCTATAGAAATAAAATTTTGCTAAAATTTTCTATAGAAATAAAATTTTGCTTAAATTTTCTACAGAAATAAAATTTTGCTAAAATTTTCTACAGAAATAAAATTTTGCAATTACTATAGAAATAAAATTTTGAAAAAATTTTCTATAGAAATAAAATTTTGACAAAATTTTATATATAAATAAAATTTTGAGAAAATTTTCTATATAAATACAATTTTTAGAATATTTTCTATAGAATTAAAATTTTGACAAAATTTTCTACAGAATTAGTATTTTGAAAAAAATTCTATAGAGCAAAAATTTTCTATAGAAAAAATATTTTGCTAAAATTTTCTATAGAAATAAAATTTTGCTAAAATTTTCTATAGAAATAAAAGTTTGCTAAAATTTTCTATAGAAATAAAATTTTGCTTAAATTTTCTATAGAAATAAAATTTTGACAACATTTTCTACAGAAACAAAATTTTGACAACATTTTCTACAGAAACAAAATTTTGGCAAACTCTCCTATAGACAAAATTTTTGCTAAAATTTTCTATAGAAATAAAATTGTGCTAAAATTTTCTATAGAGATAAAATTTTGACAAAATTTTCTATAGAAATTAAAATTTGACGAAAATTTTCTATAGAAATAAAATTTTGCAAAAATTTTCTATAAAAATAAAGTTTTGACAAAATTTTCTATAGAAATCAAAATAAAAATAAAAATACAATTTTTACAAAATTTTCTATAGAAACAAAATGTTGACAAAAATTTTCTATAATCATAAAATTTTGCAAAAAAATTCTATAGAAATAAAATTTTTACAAAAAATTCTATATAAATAAAATTTTGACAAAATTTTCTATATAAATACAATGTTGACAAAATTTTCTATATAAATAAAATTTTGACAAAATTTTCTATATATATAAAATGATAAAATTTGCTATGGAAATAAAATTATGCAAAAATTTTCTATAGATATAAAATTTTTACAAAATGTTCTCAATAAAATAAAATATTGAAAAAGTTTCTTATACAAATAAAATTTTTAAAAATTTTTCTATAGAAATAAAATTTTGCAAAATTTCTATAGAAATAAAATCTTGCCAAATTTTCTATAGAAATAAAATTTTGGCAACATTTTCTATGGAAATAAAATTTTTACAAAAATTTCTATAGAAATAAAATTTTCTATAAAAATAAAATTTTAAGAAAAGTTTCTATAGATATAAATATATTTGCAGAAAATATTTGCAGAAAATTTTCTAAAGAAATAAAATTTTGGCAAAATTTTCTATAGAAATAAAATTCTGACAAAATTTTCTATAGAAATAACATTTTTACAAAATTTTCTATAGAAATAACATTTTGGAGAAAATTTTCTATAGAAATTAAATGTTAACAAAATTTTCTAAAGAAATAAAGTTTTAACAAAATTTTCAATAGAAATAAAATTTTGCAAAAATTTTCTATAGAATTAAAATTTTGATACATATTTTTATAGAAATAAAATTTTGTTAAAATTTTCTATAGAAATAAAATTTTAACAATATTTTCTATAGAAATAAAATTTTAACAAAATTGTCTATAGAAATAAAATTTTGAAAAAAATTTTATAGAAATAAAATTGTTGTTGTTTTTTTAATTTCCGCTTAAAACCATGCATTGACTGAACTACAAGTGCAGCTTAACCAAGTTAATATACCCCCCATCCTATGGTGGAGGGTAGAAACCCAAAAGTAAACCACACTTGAACCTTCCGGAAAAAGGTTTTACATGATAGCCGGCTTATGCCGAAATAAATTCGTACAATTTGATAAAACTTTCTAAAGAAATAACATTTTGACAACATTTTCTATAGAAATAAATTTTTTGAAAAAAAATTCTATTGAAATAAAATGTTTGAGAAAATTTTCTATAGAAATAAAAGTTTGACAGAATTTTCCAAAAAGAGCATGTTCACAACTGTTTTGTTCAATCTCCATAGGTGATAATATTTTCAGAATATTTTTAAATATTATTTTTAGGTTTTCCTAAGAATTTACTAAAACTTGCATAACCTCCCTCGCTATGAAATATTAATTAGGTCTTGTTTTATCTTCAAATTTTTGTTCACATAAATTAAAAAAGCTATATGAAGAAACGGATATACATCTAGCAATTATTAAACCAGAATTTATGTCATTGGAACGTGTTAAACGTTAGTGCTATAAGATGATCACAAAAGGTTGTTTTTTTTTTAATACATTTAAATATTTCTCCTAAAGATTTTGCTCCAGAAATTATAAGCAAAGAGTTTGGTGACAAAACCTGTTTTCTGTTATGACCAATACCTAAACTCTGACTCATTTTGTGCGGATAGACTTCTTTGCCATTTCAAACACACACAAATTTTATTTAAAATATGGAACAAGAAACCGTTGAAAATTTATAAACAAAAAAATAAAGTCATAACTAATAAGGTAAATTATAAAAAAAGATAAAATCTGTAAGCAAACAAAAAGAGTGTGTCTTTGATGATGATAATAAAGGCGAGCGAACATAAAAATAAAAATCTTTTTTATCTAAAATAATTTAAATTAGGCTTTAATCCATTAGGGAGATAAATTTAATCCGCTCTTATAAAAGACAAAAAAATGTTCATGTTGGTTTGTTTAGATTTTTTATTAAAAATTTCCATTAAAATTTTACTACTTAAGAATATTGAACCTAATGACACAAAAACATCTCATTGAAAAGAAAATAATATTCATATTGATGATGTTTGAGTGATGGTCGTTGTTGGCCAGAGAATTGTCTTCAAAAAATTCCCCCCAAAAAAAAAATCACATTCTTTGCACAAAGCCTAAGCAAATAAATTTAAAAAAGAAATCCCAAATTCTCCATTTGTTGTTTTTTTTTTGTATTTCAAAAGATTTACACATATTTTCTACTTTTTGAATAAAGGAGAAATTTGGACATTATTGCTGGCTGGATAAATTCAAAAGAATTCTTTTTGGTGCCGTGTAAGAGAGAGAGAGAGAGAGAGAGAGAGAGAGAGCGAGTCAATTCTTTTTGTTTATGCCTGTCATCACAGCAGAACAATTGAACATTAAAACGTTTTTGTGGCCATCAGACGAAAGTTCTTTACAATGGAGTTTGAAATACGGCACATTTATACATTTTTTCCATAACAAATAAATTAGTGGCAAAAAGAATTATTGCCATTATTACACGCTTGGCTTTTGTAACCAAAAAAAAAAAAAAAAACGAAACGAAAGAAAAATGCTACAAAAAGCTAGTCAACTGTCAATCGAAGCCATCAAAAATGAAACTATCGACATCTTAAGCCCAACGATCACATAAATTTGTATGTACTTCCTCCATAGACAATACTGACTTGACGACTTGGTTTCTTTCTAATGGTGTTATTGTTGCTGGTCTGGCTTGTCAAACTTTTAACCTCAATTGATTGTTGTACAAATAATTCATTAAATTTTTTTTATAAATTTTTGTTATTCTCCATTCATTGTATCGATCACCGTCATATTTTTTTATTGTGAATTTTTATAGTGAAAGATGAAGATACTGATGGTGATGGTGATGACGATATTGTCTGTGGCTTCACCACCATCTACATCTTGGCCATCACTTTTCCAAATGGGGCGTTAACAAGCCCTCTTGTTGTATTGTAGTATTCAATTATAAAAAAACAATAATATTTGTATATTTCCATCACTTATGTGCTGAATGATAATAATTACTTTTAACTGGTGTCATTCAAACAAGTGTGTCAATTAAAGACAGTCGGGGAAAAAAGAAAAATGAAATATTTGATTTTAGAAAAATTATAAAAAAGAAGCACTCTCACTGATATAGAAATGAAAATTCTAAAATTACAAAAAAAAATTGTTGAGGAATTTTAAGAACAAGTAGATATCTTGTTTAGCAATAATTTATTCTCAAGTTGACCTTAAAAGTCTATAGATTTCAAATCAATTTAAATTTTTCTAAAATATGGCAAGATATAAAAGTTATTAAGGAATTAGTAAATTGTGACCTAATTAATAATACTTATACGCCACATGGGCCAAATATTAAAATTAGCTATATAATTTAAATTACGAATATTAGTTATAACTCTTTTTAACAAAGAAATTAAATATTTTTTTAGCGATAATTTCTTCCAAAAATTTTAAAAAGTTTCATATCCATTTAAATTTTTGAAAAATATTGCAAGAGATAAAAGTTATTAAAGAATTAGTAAATTGTCTCCTAATTAATAATACTTATACGCCACAAGGGCCAAATATTAAAATTAGCTATATAATTTAAATTTGGAATATTCGGTATAACTAAAAAATCTGCTTTTTAAACAAGAAATTAAATATTTTTTTGCGATAATTTCTTCCATAATTTTAAAAGTTTCATATCCATTAAAATTTTTCTAAAATATTGCAAGAAATAAAAGTTATTAAGGGATTAATAAATTGTCTCCTGATTAATAATGCTTATACGTCACATGGGCCAAATATTAAAATTAGCTATAAAATTTAAATTTGCAATATTCGGGATAACTAAAAAATTCTGCTTTCTAAAAAAGAAATTAAATATTTTTAGCGATAATTTCTTCTCAAGTTGACCCTAAAAGTCTATAAATTTCAAATCAATTTAAATTTTTGAAAAATATTGCAAGAGATAAAAGTTGTTAAAGAATTAGTAAATTGTGACCTAATTAATAATACTTATACGCCACATGGGCCAAATATTAAATTTAAATTAGGAATATTAGGTATAACTCAAAAATTCTGCTTTTTAAAAAAGAAATTAAATATTTTTTTTAGCGATAATTTCTTCCATAATTTTAAAAGTTTCATTTACATTAAAATTTTTCTAAAATATTGCAAGAATTAGTAAATTGTGACCTAATTAATAATACTTATACGCCACATGGGCCAAATATTAAAATAGATATATAATTTAAATTAGGAATACTAGGTATAACTCAAAAATTCGGATTTTTAAAAAAGAAATTAAATATTTTTTTAGCGATAATTTCTTCAATTAATTAAAATAATTAATTAAAAATACTTATACGCCACATAGGCCAAATATTAAAATTAGCTATATAATTTAAATTTAGCTATACGAAAAAATTATTATATCTCTTAAAAAAGAAGTTGTTGGAAGGCCTCGTCTTATGAGATGGGAACAAGATTGCCCATCATATCATAATAGGATTTTTTTTTGGACCATTTTAACAAATTTTCCAAATATTGACTTTTTCACTAGAGAAGTTAGACATTTTTTTAGCAATAATCTCTTCTCAGGTTGACTAAAAATTCTATAAGTTTTAAATCCATTTAAATTTTTGAAAAATATTGCAAGAAATAAAAGTTATTACGGAATTAGTAAATTGTGACCTAATTAATAATACTTATACGCCACATGGGCTGAATATTCAAATAAGCTATATAATTTAAATTAGACATTAAAAATAATAGTTTTTGCGCTTAATATGTATAAATAGTTGTTGGAAGGCCTTGGCTTATGAGATGGGAACAAGATTGCCCATCATATCATACTAATATTAAATTTTTAGTTGCAAATAATTAAATTCCTAAATTTTTATATTTATATATCAAATTTTGTTTCTAACGTAGTCTACATATAGTAGTAAGATATATACTTAGTATTAAGGTGTAATTATATGTCAAGTTTTTGCAGTCCAGTAGTTTTATGGAAAGCCAATGGAAAAATGTGTAATTAAAGTATATTGCAGGATCCAGTGGACCTAACCCACGGGAAATAATCCATTTCATACTAAAGAAAAGAGCTTTTGATAGTTTAAAAACAGCAAGCAATCTGCTTAAAACTTTTAGACCTATTGTTAAAGTCTAACCCTAATTTTGATGTTGCTTCAAAAAAATAATTCAAAATACCAAAATATCTAAAATGTAATAAAAGAAGCGATTTATAAGCGATTTTTTTAAATATCTCATAAATAATAATACTTATACGCCACATTGGTAAAATATTTGAAATCTCTTTCCTAATCATTTTATACATCGTCTTCATATGAATCAGTTAAAAATTATTAAAATTACCTTTTAACGGTAATTAATTACCTGCAAAGATAAAAATATATAGATATATTATTAAAAAAAAATCTTTAAAAATTGTATAATATATAACAAAAATAATTATAATAAAAAAATGCTATTTTGTAAAAGCATTTTTCTTAAATTTTGTATTCACATAAAGAATAGCGATTATAAAATTAATATTATTTGATAACAATTTTTGTATAAATAACAGACATAGAATTCCAAGAAAGTTGGATATTCTACTTTCAAATATCTTCAATTTTCTCGGTCACAATTATAGACTTCTTGCACATGACTAAACAAAAACTACTCTATGTCACTGTTATGTTTCTTAAATTTTTAAAATTTTTAGTTCAATAATTTAGATTAGCACCAATTAATTAAAAATAGTCATACGCACCCATGTCCCTGTGCCCAACTCGAGCAATTTGCTTTCCAAAAACAATCTTTGAGGGCGGTACTTTATTCGCTTTTTGCGTTGAAATTTCCTCGGTTACTTTATTAAAATAGTGCGATTAAAAGCAGATAATTTAACTCAATTGATTCATTGATTTTCCTAAAAATTCTGAAGTAATAATTAATTAAAAATAGTCATACGCACCCATGTCCCTGTATGTAATTCGAGCAATTTGCTTTCCAAAAACAATCTTTAAGGACGGTACTAAATTCGCTTTTTGCATTGAAATTTCCTCGGTTACTTTATTAAAATAGTGTGATTAAAAGCAGATAATTTAACGCAATTGATACGTTGGATTTTTCTAAAAATCATAAAGTAATAATTAATTAAAAATAGTCATACGCACCAATGACCCTGCAATTTGCTTTCCAAAAACAACCTTTAAGAGCTGTACTTTATTCGCATTTTGCGTTGAAATTTCCACGGTTATTTTATTAAAATAGTGCGATTAAAAGCAGAGGATTTAACTCAATTGATACACTGATTTTCCTAAAAATCATGAAGTAATAATTAATTAAAAATAGTCATACGCACCCATGACCCTGCAACTAATTCGAACAATTTGCTTTCCAAACGCAATCTGTAAGGACGGTACTATATTCGCCTTTCACGTTGGAATTTCCTCGGTAACTTTATTAAAATAATTGATACGTATTGTCTTTTTAATTCAGATTGGATTAAGGTTTAACAGGAATATATTTCTTATCATTTATAATTTTGATTGTTTGGGAAAAAGTCAGCACGAAAATAAAGTGATTTCCAACTCGAGAACCGAACATAGTACCGGCCTTTAGATAGCAAATTATTTTTTCTATAAAATAATTAGTGAAATACAATGGAAATAGTCTATTATTCAGTAATCACTATATTAAAAAAAAAATAATAATAATATTTTAAAATTTGTTTAGTATGCTTAACTGGACTTTTTAGTGATTTATGTTTTTTCGCATAAGTTCAATATTATAAATATCACTTCAAATATTAAAAAATATTTTTTTTCTTTCTTTTTTAATATTTCTTAACAATTATATTTTAGGAGAAAAATACCACATATTCCGTATTCTTTAAACCTCATGCATAATTTATGTTATCAAAGACCTTGAGAAACAACATTAATCTGAATTTTATGTTTGGATCACTAAATCAGCTTTTAAATAGAACAAGATAAATCTTTAAATTAGTAAACTTCAAGAATAAAAATGTCATAAAAATAAATCATTCAGTTGAATACACTCCCACCTCGCATGACAACAAAATTCGAAAACAGCTAATTTATAGATTTATTTTCTTAGGAGAATATGCAAAAGGGGGTTTAAGACATACTTAGCATAAGAGTATAGTAAATTTTACTATAGTATTTTGATATAAAATGTGTTAAAAATTTTCCATAACTATCTTTTTTTTTTTTGTTTACCCTGTTTAGAATGGGAGGTATACTAACTTTAGCATTATGTTTGTAAAAACATTGAAATTCTGACACGATATAGGTATGTCCGTCCGTCAGTCTCATCTTCAAAGTTTACCAAAAACATAAAATAATCGAATCAATCAAGTTGTAATGAATTTATAGGTACTGGTATTTCTGGAGGGCTATACAAGGCCCTCAATATACGGTTATGATTTATTATCTCTCTAATATGTTATACATGGTAAAGGGTACCCCAAATTATGCCCAACCGAATTGTCGACCGTATTTACATATTCTTCATTATTTCAATGTCAAAGCTAAAGCTGATAAATTTTTATTTCAATAAAACATACAATAAACATAAAAATTAACAAGACATCAAAAAATTAGCATATCATTAATATTTTATTTAAAAAACAACAAAAATCTAGTTGCACATATAGCGAATATTTTAACGACAAAAGATCAAAAGGTATCAAGAGGTTTGACAAGTTTTGTTATAAGGTTTTGTTTTGATTTTTTTTTTATTTTGCTTTAATATTCTTTTGTATAAAATCAAACAAATTAACCAAATTTTAACGGATTATGACACATCCATATAAAAATACAAATGCAGTATAAAATTTAGTTCTTTGCAAAAAAAAAAATATTTTATATTTTAATTTAGCACAAATCTATAAAAAATTTTGTCAAAATATTATTTCTATAGAAAATTTTGTCAAAATTTTATTTCTGTAGAAAATTTTCTCAAAATTTTATTTCTATAGATAAATTTCTCCAAATTTTATTTCTATAGAAAATTTTGTCAAAATTTTATTTCCAAAGAAAATTTTGTCAAAATTTTATTTCCAAAGAAAATTTTGTCAAAATTTTATTTCTATAGAAAATTTTATTTCTATAGAAAATTTTATTTCTATAGAAAATTTTATTTCTGTACAAAATTTTATTTCTATAGAAAATTTTATTTCTATAGAAAATTTTGTCAACATTTTATTGCTATAGAAAATTTTGTCAAAATTTTATTTCCAAAGAAAATTTTGTCAAAGTTTTATTTCTCTAGAAAATTTTCTTAAAATTTTATTCCTTTAGAAAATTTTGTCAAAATTTTATTTCTATAGAAAATTTTGTCAAAATTTTATTTCTATAAAAAATTTTGTCAAAATATTATTTCTATTGAACATTTTGTCAAAATTTTATTTCTATCGAAAATTTTGTCACAATTTCATTCCTATAGAAAATTAAAAAAAAAATATTTCTATAGAGAATTTTGACAAAATTTTATTTGTGTAGAAAATTTTGTCATTTTCTTTGGAAAATTTATTTCCAAAGAAAATTTTGTCAAATTTTTATTTCTATAGAAAATTTTGTCAAAATTTTATTCCCAAAGAAAATTTTGTCAAAATTTTATTTCTATAGAAAATTTTGTCAAAATTTTATTTCTATAGAAATTTTTTGAAAATTTTATTTCTATAGAAAATTTTGTCAAAATTTTATTTCTACAAAAATGTTTGTCAAAATTTTATTTCAAAAGAAAATTTTGTCAAAATTTTACTTGTGTAGAAAATTTTGTCAAAATTTTATTTCTATAGAAAATTTTATTTCCAAAGAAAATTTTGTCAAAATTTTATTTCTATAGAAAATTTTGTCAAAATTTTATTCCCAAAGAAAATGTTGCCAAAATTTTATTTATATAGAAAATTTTGTCAAAATTTTATTTCTATAGAAAATTTTGTCAAAATTTTATTTCTATAGAAAATTTTGTCAAAATTTTATTTCTGTAGAAAATTTTGTCAAAATTTTATTTCAAAAGAAAATTTTGTCAAAATTTTATTCCTATAGAAAAGAAAATTTTCCAAAAGAAAATTTTGCCAAAATTTTATTTATATAGAAAATTTTGTCAAAATTTTATTTCTATAGAAATTTTGTCAAAATTTTATTTCTATAGAAATTTTTTGAAAATTTTATTTCTATAGAAAATTTTGTCAAAATTTTATTTCTACAAAAATGTTTGTCAAAATTTTATTTCAAAAGAAAATTTTGTCAAAATTTTACTTGTGTAGAAAATTTTGTCAAAATTTTATTTCTATAGAAAATTTTATGTCCAAAGAAAATTTTGTCAAAATTTTATTTCCAAAGAAAATTTTGTCAAAATTTTATTTCCAAAGAAAATTTTGTCAAATTTTTATTTCTATAGAAAATTTTGTCAAAATTTTATTCCCAAAGAAAATGTTGCCAAAATTTTATTTATACAGAAAATTTTGTCAAAATTTTATTTCTATAGAAAATTTTGTCAAAATTTTCTTTCTATAGAAAATTTTGTCAAAATTTTATTTCTACAGAAAATTTTGTCAAAATTATATTATTTCTATAGAAAATTTTGTCAAAATATTATTTCTATTGAACATTTTGTCAAAATTTTATTTCTATAGAAAATTTTGTCAAAATTTTATTCCCAAAGAAAATGTTGCCAAAATTTTATTTCTATAGGAAATTTTGTCAAAATTTTATTTCCAAAGAAAATTTTCTCAAAATTTTGTTTCTATAGAAAACTTTCTCAAAATTTTATTTCTATAGAAAATTTTGTCAAAATTTTATTTCTACAGAAAATTTTGTCAAAATTTTATTTCTATAGAAAATTTCGTCAAAATTTCATTTCTATAGAAAATATTGTCAAAATTTCATTTCAATAGAAAATTTTGTCAAAATTTTATTTCTATAAAAAATTTTGTCAAAATTTTATTTCTATAGAAAATTTTGTCAAAATTTTATTTCTATAGAAAATTTTGTCAAAATTTTATTTCTATAGAAAATTTTGTCAAAATTTTATTTCTATAGAAAATTTTGTCAAAATTTTATTTCTATAAAAAATTTTTATAAATTTTATTTCTATAGAAAATTTTGTCAAAATTTTATTTCTTTAGAAAATTTTATTGCTATAGAAAATTTTGTCAAAATTTTATTTCTATAGAAAATTTTGTTAAAATTTTATTTCTATAGAAAATTTTGTCAACATTTTATTTCTATAGAAAATTTTGTCAAAATTTTATTTCCAACACCGTGGTGCAATGGTTAGCATGCCCTCCTTGCATATACAAGGTCGTGGGTTCGATTTCTGCTTCGATGAAACACCAAAAAGTTTTTCAGCGGTGGATTATCCCACCTCAGTAATGCTGGTGACATTTCTGAGTGTTTCAAAGCTTATCTAAGTGATTTCCCTGCAATGTGGAACGCCGATCGGACTCGGCTATAAAAAGGAGGTCCCTTGTCATCGAGCTTAACATGGAATCGGGCAGCACTCAGTGATAAGAGAGAAGTTCACCACTGAGGTATCACAATGGACAGAATAGTCTAAATAAAATTTCATTTAAAGAAATTTATATTTTTAATTAAAAAAATTTGTAAGATTTTTGACAACTAGTCTTGTATTTTTACTAATAGATTTTTTTTAATAATCATTAAAAATATTTTACTTAACTAAATTTTATACTCACTACAATAATTGCGGTTGATATTTTATCCAGTTGGCCATAGAAAATGTGTCAACCACAACGAGACATAATTTGTATGATATTTTCCATGTAGTTTCCTAAGTATCAATTGAAAATCATAGATATGTTTGCGGTTTTGAGATGGTGTCACCCAGTGCTCTAATTAATCAGCCACACTTAGACTATAATGCTACTGAATTTAAGCACGGCGAAATAGTTTTTAACGAATATCTCTAAGAGAACGTGCCACATATGGGGGTATGGATTACATTGACATATTTTAATGGGATGTTTTACTAGACATATTTGTAGAAAAAAAATAAGGAAAATTGGTATTATTTAAATCAATTGTTCAGGTTTTCATATATTGCCTAATGAAATTTAAGAATTTTAATAACGAATCAATCATTCATTGTTTAAAAGATATATACTAAATATCGGATTTCTATGGATTTCGTTGAGTAGTCAATAATTAAAAATAGTCATACGCACCACTGTAAATAGATTTTTTCAAAGCAAAATTCTGTGACAATTCTTGGAAATATAGAAAAGTTGCTACTTCCATTGAATCGTTAATTACATTTTTCCCAAATGGTAACTAGCACTCACCAGAGTTTTAAAATGTTCGGATGTCTATAAATTTCATGGAGTACTCAAAAATTAAAAATAGTCATACGCACCAATGTACAGCGACTTTTTAAAAGAAATTTCCATGTAAATTCTTCCAAATATAAATGCTAGATGCTCATAATTCTCTCATTAATAAAATAGTTTGCTTTAAAAAAAAAAAGAATCAATAATAATCATACGCACCCATGCCATTGCCTAGTTTCCAAGCAATTCTAATTGTAGAATAAATTAAAAATAATCATACGCATCATTGTATTGGTTGTAAATAAATAGAATTATATAAATGCCTCTTTTAAAAATAACAATATAATATATAAATAGAAATTTGGAAAAATTATTTAGTGTCATATAGGCTATTGTACTAAAGTGAATTAGAAAATGAAAAAATGCGGTAATTTTCCCCAAATTTTAATATTAACAAAAATCGAAAATAGCCATACGCTATTGTTGAAATAATTCCCAGTAATGCGCAGAGACAGTTCTTTTCTAATATATATTATACTTTGTTTTCAAAAAATATGTTAATGTTGTGACAAAAATTAAAATAATCATACGCCCCAATGTCAATACCAAACAATTCTAATTGTAGAATAAATGAAAAATAATCATACGCACCAATGTCTTGGTTGTAATTAAATAGAATTAAAATACCAAAATTTAAAAAATAACAAAATGATATAAAAATAGAAATTTGTATAACAATAGAATAATAAAACTTTAATCTGAAAAACAAAATTTACGTCACAGTATTTAATTGACTCCCATTCTTTGTACAACAATTTTGTATTTTGATTAATAAATAATTTCAATTTATATAAACTTATTATTGACATGTTCGTCATTAAAACTAACATAAGTCGGTTTTACTTAATCATTCACTTATTCTTAAAATAGTTTGACCTTTAAGTGGATTAAAAACAAATAGTAATAATAGACAAAATTAATAATAGTCATACGCACCAATGTCTTGAATCTGTTTTCCTTACAATTCTTATTGTGGCGAAAAATACTTGATTTAAAAATTAATTGATTTCATACGCACCGATATCTTGTACCTTGTTTCTTTGCAATTCTACTAGTGATAAAAATTAAAATATTCATATGCAACAATGGCATTACTTGGTTTCCAAACAATTATAATTGTAGAATAAGTTAATAATAATTATACGAACACTGTACAGGTTGCAATTATATTTTAAAACTATATTTGATTAAAAAAATCAATTGATTTCATTAGCACTTTCAATTAATTTTTTTATTGACTCAACTAATTTTTTTAGATTTATTATTTTAATTACAGTCGTAAGGATTTTCAATTATTATTTGTCTTAAAAATAAGATGTAGTAATAGGAAAAATTAAAAATAATCATACGCACCAATGTCTTGTCTAATAATTCTACATATAGCAAATTCTCATTTTAGAATAAATTAAAAATAATCATACGCACCACCGTCTTGGTTTCAATTAGAAATAAAAACTATATTTGAAAATAAATAAATTTTTTGATTAGTTCAACAATTTTTTGTATATTTTTTTATAGTTAATATTTCTTAAAATTGTTTCCTATAAAAAAATAAATTAATTTAAAAACTGTACCCGCTTTATCTCCTCAAAATGTTCCCATTGCTACTAAGTTTACACTTCAAGTTTGCTTTTCTACTTCAATAGATCTTGCCGAAACCCAATTTTCCCAATAACATTCAGACAATGTTTGTGTTTTTTTGCAAGTATTTTCATACTAAGTAAATATTTTTGGCGTTTTCATATTTTTGCTAATGCAACGCTATCATCAACATTTCAATGGCATACATTTCCTTTAAAATATGTCAATTTCGGTTTGTAAGATAAAAACGAACGGATGGAACTTATCTATGGGTGGAATTTTTTCACCATTTCTGTTATTGCTTTTTGCGAAGTGTGACTAGGTCATATTGCCATAGATAAGGCATTTGGGATTTTTTTTTCGTTTGCCATGGTTATGTCTCCAAGTAATAGAGAATTATTAGAATTGTTACGAAGTATTGGAAATATATGATTTATATTTATTATTGATGATTGAGAATCAATACGAATTGAATGTTTTGAAACGTTGTTGCAAATTGGAATGGAATGTAATAGTTTTTTAATTTCTATTGATAGTCTAAAATGTTGCAAGTATGATGTAGATTTGATGAAGATATATGGAATATTTATTAGCAGAAAAAGCAAAGTTTATACACCCAAAGAAAAATTATTTTCCAACGGAATGAAATTTTAGACAAATAAAAGAAACACGAATTTATGAAAAATAAACGTGAAATTATGACAAACTCTGCAAACATTGTTGCCACTTTTGGAGATTTTTTCCCCAAACGGGAGATATATTTTCATGGATGGGGACGAAATTTTTCAGTTGGGAATTACGGGATTTGGTGGGTAGTTCCTATAGTTTTGGGGATTTTTTCTGCAACCATTGTTGCCCCTATTGGAGTTATTTTTCCCAAAACTATGGATATATTTCCATGGATGGGGACGAAATTTTTGAGTTGGGAATTACGGGATTTGCTGGGGAATTTCTGTAAATTTTGGGATTTTTTTTTGCAACCATTGTTGCCACTATTGGAGTTATTTTTCCCCAAACTATGGATATATTTCCATGGATGGGGACGAAATTTTTGAGTTGGGAATTACAGGATTTGGTGGGGAATTTCTATAATTTTTGGGATATTTTCTGCAACCATTGTTGCCACTATTGGGGATTTTTTCCTCATACTGGGATATGTATCTATGGATGGGGATTAAATTTTTGAGTTGGGAATTACGGGATTTGGTGGGAAATTTCCATAATTTTGTGGATTTATTCGAATTTGGTTAATCGGGCTGGAAACGTAGCCAGGATTTCATTTTGAGGATCCAATTTTGTCAAAATTTTGCAAAATTTTATTTCAATAGAAATTAAAAATATTGTCAAAATTTTTTTTCTATAGAAAATTTTGTCAAAATTTTATTTTTATAGAAAATGAAAATTTTATTTCTATAGAAAATTTTGTCAAAATTTTATATTTATATAGACAATTTTGTCAAAATTTTATATTTATATAGACAATTTTGTCAAAATTTTATATTTATATAGAAAATTTTTTCAAAATTTTATTTCTATAGAAAATTTGTTCAAATTTTATTTCTATAGAAAATTTTGCCATAATTGTATCTCTATAAAAATTTTGTCAACATTTTATTTCTATAGAAAATTTTTGAAAAATTTTATTTTTATAGAAAATTTTTGCAAAATTTTATTTCTACAGAAAATTTTTGCAAAATTTTATTTCTATAGAAAATTTTGTCAAAATGTTATTTCCAAAATTTTATATTTATATAGAAAATTTTTTTCAAAATTTTAGTTCTATAGAAAATTTGTTCAAATTTTATTTCTTTAGAAAATTTTGCCACAATTGTATTTCTATAAAAATTTTGTCAAAATTTTATTTCTATAGAAAATTTTTGCAAAATTTTATTTCCATAGAACATTTTTGCAAAAATTTGTTTCTACAGAATATTTTTGCAAAATTTTATTTCTATAGAAAATTTTGTCAAAATGTTATTTCCTTCGGTTTGTTTTGTTATTTATTTTTTTTTTTATAGAAAATTTTGTAAAAATTTTATTTCTATAGAAAATTTTGTCAAAATTATATATTTATATAGAAAATTTTGTCAAAATTGTATATTTATATAGAAATTTTTTTTCAAAATTTTATATTTATATAGAAATTTTTTTTCAAAATTTTATTTCTATAGAAAATTTGTTCAAAATTTTATTTCTATAGAAAAGGTTTGCAAAATTTTGTTTCTATAGACTATTTTTACAAAATTTTATTTCTATAGAAAATTTTTGCAAAATTTTGTTTCTACAGAAAATTTTTGCAAAATCTTATTTCTATAAAAATTTTGTCAAAATGTTATTTCCGTCGGCTTGTTTTGTTATTTATTTTATTTCTATAAAAAATTTTGTAAAAATTTTATTTCTATAGAAAATTTTGTCAAAATGTTATTTCTATAGAAAATTTTTGCAAAATTTTATTTCTATAGAAAATTTTTCAAAAATTTGTTTCTACAGAAAATTGTTGCAAAATTGCAAAATTTGTCAAAATGTTATTTCTATAGAAAATTTTTGCAAAATTTTATTTCTATAGAAAATTTTTCAAAAATTTGTTTCTACAGAAAATTTTTGCGAAATTTTATTTCTATAGAAAATTTTGTCAAAATGTTATTTCCAATATTGTCAAAATTTTATATTTATATAGAACCTTTTTTCAAAAATTTATTTCTATAGAAAATTTGTTCAAATTTAATTTCTATAGAAAATTTTGCCACAATTGTATTTCTATAAAAATTTTGTCAACATTTTTTTTCTACAGAAAATTTTTGCAAAAATTTGTTTCTACAGAAAATTTTTGCAAAATTTTATTTCTATAGAAAGTTTTGTCAAAATGTTATTTCCTTCGGTTTGTTTTGTTATTTATTTTATTTCTATAGACAATTTTGTAAAAATTTTATTTCTATAGAAAATTTTATAAAAATTTTATATTTATATAGAAAATTTTGTCAAAATTTTATATTTATATAGACATTTTTTTTTCAAAATTTTATATTTATATAAAAAATTTTTTCAAAATTTTATATTTATATAGAAAATTTTTTTCAAAATTTTATTTCTATAGAAAATTTGTTCAAAATTTTATATCTATAGAAGTTTTGCAAAATTTTAGTTCTATAGAAAATTTTTGCAAAATTTTATTTATATAGAAAATTTTTGCAAAATTTTGTTTCTACAGAAAATTTTTGCAAGATTTTATTTTTATAAAAATTTTGTCAAAATGTTATTTCCGTTATTTTTATTTCTATAAAAAAAAAAATTATTTCTATAGAAAATTTTGTCAAAATATTATTTCTATAAAAATATTTTTGCAAAATTTTATTTCTATAGAAAATTTTGGCAAAATTTTATTTTTAAAGAAAATTTTTGTAAAATTTTATTTTTAAAGAAAATTTTTGTAAAATTTTATTTCCATAAAAATATTTGTGCAAAATTTTATTTCTATAGAAAATTTTATCAAAATTTTATTTCTATAGTAAAATTTATAATAATTTTATTTCTATAGGAATGTTTGCCAAAGTTTTGTTACTATAGAAATTTTTTTCTCAAAATTTTATTTCTAGAGAAAATGGGTTATTTCTATAAAAATTTTTTGCAAAATTTTATTTCAATAAATAATTTTTACAAAATTGCATCACTCTAGAAAATTTTTGCAAAATTTTATTTTTTTTTAATTTTTGCAAAATTTTATTTCTATAGACAATTTTTGCAAAATTTTATTTCTTTAGAAAATTTTGTAAAATTTTTTTTCTATAGAAAATATGGCAACATTTTATTTCTATAGAAAATTTTTGCAAAATTTTATTACTACAGTAAATTTTGTCAAAATTTTATATTTACATAGAAAATATTGTCAAAATTTTATTTCTGTAGAACATGTTTGCAAAATTTTATTTCTATAGAAATGTTTTGCAAAATTTTATTTCTACAGAAAATTTTTGCAAAATTTTAAGCTACACTTGCAGTTTAGTCTATGCATGGTTTTAAGCTGAAATCAAAAACAACAATAATGATTGAAGAATAAACCAACAATAACAAACAAACAAACACTGAAAAAACAGTGAACCCACCAGGAAGAATAATTTTAGAAAATGTCGATTATTTTTCGAAAATTTTAACTAATCAGTATTACAAACGCTGACATCACGCCGATATCACAAAAATAAGTAAATATTTTTACAGAAATTAAAAAAGTAATTTTTTTCACTTGTTAAAAAAAAAATTATAGTTTCAAGGAAAAAATTGGAGTTCAATTTTAAAATTTTATTTCTATAGAAATCATTACTATAGAAAATTTTTTCAAAAATTTTATTTCTATAGAAAATTTTATCAAAATTTTATTTCTGTAGAAAATTTTATCAAAATTTTATTTCTATAGATAAGTTTCTCCAAATTTTATTTCTATAGAAAACTTTGTTAAAATTTTATTTCAAAAGAAAATTTTGTTAAAATATTATTTCAAAAGAAATTTTTGTGAACATTTTATTCTTATAGCAAATTTTTCAAACGATTTTATTTCTATAGAAAATTGTGTCAACATTTTATTGCTATAGAAAATTTTGTCAAAATTTTATTTCCAAAGAAAATTTTGTCAAAATTTTATTTCTATAGAAAATTTTGTAAAAATTTTATTTCTATAGAAATTTTTGCAAAATTTTAGTTCTATAGAAATTTTTTGCAAAATTTTAGTTCTATAGAAATTTTTTGCAAAATTTTATTTCTATAGAAAATTGTTGCAAAATTTTATTTCTACAGAAAAATTTTCCAAAATTTTAAGCTACACTTGTAGTTTAGTCATTGCATGGTTTTAAGCTGAAATCAACAAAAAAACAATAACGATTGAAGAATAAACCAACAATAACAAACAAAACGAAAAAAAATTATTTCTATAGCAAATTTTTGCAAAATTTTATTTCTATAGAAAAATTTTGTAAAATTTTATTTCTATAGAAAATTTTATCGAAATTATATATAGAAAATTTTGTCAAAATTGTATTTCTATGAAAAATTTTGTCGAAAATTTATTTCTATAGAAAACTTTTATTTCTATAGAAAATTTTTGCAAAATTTTATTTCTATAGAAAATTTTTGCAAAATTTTATTCCGTTTTGTTTTTTTATTGTTGGTTTATAGTTCAATCATATTTGTTGTTTTGATGTCAGCTTAACAACCATTGCGTTGACTAAACTACAAGAGTAGCTTAACCAACAGAGGAAAATAATGTTTGTCAAATTTATTTGGGCAAAGCCCTATAGACTGCAAGATGGTTGGGTTGACGCACGTTTCGGAATTACCAAATTCCTCATTAGCATCCTCTACTTGCAGCAAAAATATCAACCAATTATTAGAATAAAATCGGGTAGTTCACTAAACCCAAAATTAACCACACATGAAACTTCCGAAAAATTTCAATAGAAAATTTTTCAAAATTGTATTTCTATAGAAAAGTTTTTCAAAATTTTATTTCTAGTTTTGGTAGAATTCTACCAACTATGGCAACCATGGGGCTACATCCATTTCGATTAATCTGTTTCATACTTAATTTATTTGTATTTTAATTCCAAATTACATGGAATTTTAAAATTTGTTATAAATTGAGGAAGAACGCGAAACCTCCACAATATTTAGCAAATGTGTGTGCGGGTGCAAATATTTTTTTTTTTTCATTATTATTATTTATTTTTTTTTTTTATTTTTACTTTTGGACCATCAGTTTATTTCACAATAAACTCGAGCTATAAATTTTTAATTGAAAAGCAAGACAATAAATTTTGATATGCGTAGTTAATAAAAAAACACAAAATAAGCCGACACATTAGCTTCAATGTTTTAAGGCAATAAAAATAATGAATTATGACATTTAAGAAATAAATGATTTTTTCCAGAATTCTACTTTAATAGGAAAGAATATCTTTATGAATATCATGAGTTATTGATTGAAATCATTGATATATAAAAATTCTTCTAATGAAAAATATACTCATTTTTTAAAGTTATTTTAAATGCTTTTATATTATTGGCTTTTGTAAAGCAATGGCACAAATTTAAAAATTTTTATTGAATTTTTTTTTTATTTATTTGCTAAACAAAAATTTTTATTTACAAAAAAAAATACAGAAAACTGGCGGCAGACATACATACACCTATGGCCCGCATTGTTAAGACATTTTTTTTGCCAAACTATTAATAAACTAATTATTCTACATGATGTTTGCGTTTTTTTGTTTCGCTTTGTACACTTCTGAGGAATATAAACCACAAATAGACCTTTAATTTTGAAAATATGCGAGCGTTAATACAAAACAGATATGTTCGCATATTTTTAAAAATTTTACTTGCTTTGCGTGTTTTTTTTTTTTTAATTTTGTTTTAATTTGCCTCTAATGATGAATGTTTTTCCTCAATTTTTTGGCAAAGTCTTAGTTAGAGAACATCATGAAATGTAACATATGTTCTATGACAAAAACTCAATTAATTGTCGACACAAATGTAAATAGACATGAATCAAACATTAGAAATTTTTGCCAAAATATTTTCTCACATTATTTTTGGGGTGCGATCAATAAATTCTGGGTGGGAGAGTTATTTCAATACACACACTTGTGCAATATTTAATTTGTATGGAAAATTAAAAGAAACAAATGATGTCATCGGAAATGAAAGAATCATCAATAAAAATTAGCAAGTTTGGTATTAAGAAAAAATTAATGGTAGCCTCATAACGATGCAGGCTGGGTTTTTGTTCATTAGGTTATTATTCTACATTTTATTACAATTCTATTAAGAGCTTATTGTTAGCAATTCCAATTGTTAAGTTATTGAAAAGAACGTGCTAGACACCAATCTATACAAACGTGGCAATACATAGTTCATCGCTGGTTAATACGAATTTCCATACGTCTCGTATTTCATCCTCTTTTTGGCATGTCAATATGATAAGGCTTACTGAGACCGTATTGCATGAACTACTCTGCTTTATTGAAGACTAATTATTTGTGGTTTTGATGGAAGGTCAATTTCGTGAAGAAAATATCGATAACTTCATGGAATATCCACGATTGTCCAAGAGCTGAAGATGGCACAAGAAGGCGATATACGAAAAGATAATTTCATGGGCCGAATGTCAGTCGTACGATAGGTTAGGTTAGGTGGCAGCCCGATGTATCAGGCTCACTTAGACTATTCAGTCCATTGTGATACCACATTGGTGAACTTCTCTCTGAGTGCTGCCCGATTCCATGTTAAGCTCAATGACAAGGGACCTCCTTTTTATAGCCGAGTCCGAACGGCGTTCCACATTGCAGTGAAACCACTTAGAAAAGCTTTGAAACCCTCAGAAATGTCACCAGCATTACTGAGGTGGGATAATCCACCGCTGAAAAACTTTTTGGTGTTCGGTAGAAGCAGGAATCGAACCCACGACCTTGGGTATGCAAGGCGGGCATGCTAATCATTGCACCACGGTGGCTCCAGTCGTCCGTCGTGCGATAACCTCAAGCGAAAACAGTTGTGTTCGAATCACGTTAAGCCGGAGAAAACGGTGATCATATCAGGAAGGCTTTGCTATGTTTTTGGCGGGATTTTCGGGGAATTATCTAGAGAGAACTGCTCCTAACTAGGAAATGTAAATGTTAATACATAGACAGTCTGAAAAAAGCAATCATCCAAAAGTGGCTATCTTTGACAATAGAAAAGGATAGCAATCACATGGTAACACTTGTGCCAAAAAATAATCTACGCAAATCTGGAGAAAATTCTACCAAAATTCAAAAAAAATTATTTTGAAGGTTCTGATGAAATATTTGTCGAAATTTTATATCTATAGATTTTTTTTTTAATTTTATTTCCATAAGAAATTTTGTCTAAATTTTATATCTATAGAAAATTTTCGCAAAATGTTATTTCTATAGAAATTTTTTACGAATTTTTTATTTCCATAGGAATTTTTGTCAAAATTTTATAGTTATAGAATTGTTTTGCAAAATTTTATTTCTTTAACAATTTTTTGCAAAATTGTGTTTATTTAAATTTTTTTTTTGCAAAATTTTATTTCTACAGAAAATTTTGTCAACATTTTATTTCTACAGAAAATTTTGTCAAAATTATATTCCTATAGAAAATTTTGTCAAAATTTTATTTCTACAGCAAATTTTATAAAAAATTTATTTCTATAGTAAATTTTGTCATAATTTTATTTCTACAGAAGATTTTGTCAAAATTTTATTTCTAAAGAAAATGTTGTCAATATTATATTCCTATAGAAAATTTTGTCAAAATTTTATTTCTATCGAAAATTTTATCGAAATTTTATTTCAATAGAAAATTTTGTCAAAATTTTATTGTTATAGAAAATTTTGTCAAAATTTTATTTCTATGGAAAATATTGTCAAAATCTTATTTCTGTAGAAAATTTTGTCAAAATGTTATTTCTATTGAAATTTTTTCAAAATTTTAGATTTATAGTTTCTAAACATTTTATTTTTATAGAAAATTTTGTCAAAATTATATTCCTATAGAAAATTTTGTCAAAATTTTATTTCTATAGAAAATTTTATCGAAATTTTATTTCAAAAGAAAATGTTGTCAATATTATATTCCTATAGAAAATTTTGTCAAAATTTTATTTCTATCGAAAATTTTATCGAAATTTTATTTCAATAGAAAATTTTGTCAAAATTTTATTGTTATAGAAAATTTTGTCAAAATTTTATTTCTATGGAAAATATTGTCAAAATCTTATTTCTGTAGAAAATTTTGTCAAAATGTTATTTCTATTGAAATTTTTTCAAAATTTTAGATTTATAGTTTCTAAACATTTTATTGTTATAGAAAATTCTGTCAAAATTTTATTTCTAAAAAAATCTTTGTCAAAATTTAATTTCTAAAGAAACTTTTGTCAAAATTTTATTTCTACTTTTGTCAAAATTTTATTTCTACAGAAACTTTTGTCAAAATTTTATTTCTACAGAAACTTTTGTCAAAATTTTATTTCTACAGAAAATTTTGTTAAAATTTTATTTCGAAAATTTTATATAGATATAAAATTTTGACAAAATTTCTTATGGAAATAAAATTAAAAAAAAAATCTATAGATATAAAATTTCGACAAATATTTCATCAGAAACTTCAAAACATATTTTTTTTTATTTTTGATTTTGATTTTTGGTAGAATTTTCTTCAAATTTTCTTAAAATTTTCGTAGATTATTTTTTTGCACAAGTGTTACCATGTGATTGCTATCCTTTTCTATTGTCAAAGATAGCCACTTTTGGATGGTTGCTCCCTTCAGATTATCCATTTATTAACATTACATTTTCAAGTTAGGAGTTTTGTCGTAGGTGAGCAGTTCTCTCTACGCAATTCTCCGAAAATCCCACCAAAAAACATAGCAAAACCTTCCTGATATGATCACCGTTTTCTTCGTCTTACCGCGATTCGACCACAACTGTTTTCGCTTGAAGTTATCGGATGACGGATATTCGGTCCATGAAGTGTTTTTTCGTATATCGCTTTGGTGTGCCATCTTCTGCTCTTGGACAATCGTGGATATTCCATGAAGTTACCGATATTTTCTTCACCTTTGGAAATGATCTTCGAAATTGACAAATTTTTCCAAAATTTTATTCCTATAAAAAATTTGGTCAAAATTTTAGCCTATTAAAAATTTGGTCAAAATTTTATTTCAATAGAAAAGTTTGTAAACATTTTATTTCTATAGAAAATGTTGTCAAAATTTTATTTCTACAGAAACTTTTGTCAAAATTTTATTTCTACAGAAAATTTTGTCAAAATTTTATTTCTAAAGAAAATGTTGTCAACATTATATTCCCATAGAAAATTCTGTCACCATTATATTCCTATAGAAAATTTTGTCAAAATTTTATTTCTATAGAAAATTTTATCGAAATTTTATTTCAATAGAAAATTTTGTCAAAATTTTATTGTTATAGAAAATTTTGTCAAAATCTTATTTCTATGGAAAATATTGTCAAAATTTTATTTCTGTAGAAAATTTTTTTAAAATTTTATTTCTATTGAAAACTTTTTCAAAATTTTAGATTTATACAAAATTTAGTCAAAATTTTATTTCAATAGAAAAGTTTGTAAACATTTTATTTCTATAGAAAATTTTGTCAAAATTTTATTTCTATAGAAAATTTTATCGAAATTTTATTTCAATAGAAAATTTTGTCAAAATTTTATTGTTATAGAAAATTCTGTCAAAATTTTATTTCTAAAGAATCTTTGTCAAAATTTTACTTCTAAAGAAACTTTTGCCAAATTTTATTTCTACAGAAAATTTTGTCAACATTTGATTTCTACAGAAACTTTTATCAAAATTTTATTTCCATAGATAATTTTGTCAAAATTGTATTTCTGTGGAAAATTTTGTCAAAATTTTATTTCCATACAAAATGTTGTCAACATTTTATTTCTACAGAAAATTTTGTCAAAATTTTATTTCTAAAGATAATGTTGTCAACATTATATTCCCATAGAAAATTCTGTCACCATTATATTCCTATAGAAAATTTTGTCAAAATTTTATTTCTATAGAAAATTTTATCGAAATTTTATTTCAATAGAAAATTTTGTCTAAATTTTTTTTCTATGGAAAATATTGTCAACATTTTATTTCTGTAGAAAATTTTGTCAAAATTTTATTTCTGTTGAAATTTTTTTCAAAATTTTAGATTTATAGAAAAGTTTGTCAAAATTTTATTCCAATAGAAAAGTTTATAAACTTTTTACTTCTATAGAAAATTTTGTCAAAATTTTATTTCTATAGAAAATTTTGTCAAAATTTTATTTCTATAGAAAATTTTGTCAAAATTTTATTTCTAAAGAAAATGTTGTCAACATTATATTCCTATAGAAAATTTTGTCAAAATTTTATTTCTGTAGAAAATTTTGTCAAAATTTTATTTCTATTGAAAATTTTTTCAAAATTTTAGATTTATAGAAAATTTTGTCAAAATTTTATTTCAATAGAAAAGTTTGTAAACATTTTATTTCTATAGAAAATTTTGTCAAAATTTTATTTCTATAGAAAATTTTATCGAAATTTTATTTCAATAGAAATTTTTGTCAAAAATTTTATGTCTATAGAAAATTTTGTCAAAATTTTATTTCTACAGAAACTTTTGACAAAATTTTATTTCTACAGAAAATTTTGTCAAAATTTTATTTCTACAGAAATTTTTGTCAAAATTTTATTTCTACAGAAATTGTTGCCAAAATTGTATTTCTATAGAATATTTTGTCAACATTATATTCCTATAGAAAAATTTTGTCAAAATTTTATATCTATAGAAAATTTTGTCAAAATTTTATTTCTATAGAAAATTTTGTCAAAATTTTATTTCTATAGAAAATTCTATCAACATTTCATTCGTATAAGAAATTTTGTCAAAATTTTATTTCTATAGATAATTTTGTCAAAATTTTATTTCTATTGAAAATTTTCTCAAAATTTTAGATTTATAGAAAATTTTGTCAAAATTTTATTTCTATGGAAAATTTTGTCAAAATTTTATTTCCATAAAAAAATTTTGTCAAAATTTTATTTCCATAGAAATTTTTGTCAAAATTTTATTTCTAAAGAAAATGTCAACATTATATTCCTATAGAAAATTTTGTCAACATTATATTCGTATAGAAAATTTTGTCAAAATTTTATTTCTAAAGAAAATGTTGTCAAATTTGTATTTCTAAAGAAAATGTTATCAACATTATATTTCTATAGAAAATTTTGTCAAAATTTTATTTCTATAGAAAATTTTATCAAATTTTATTTCCATAGAAATTTTTGTCAAAATTTTATTTCTATACAAAATTTTGCCAATTTGTGTTTCTATAGGAAATTTGATCAAACTACTATGGCCTCTGTGGTCATATGAGTGTAAATCGGGCGATATCTTATATGGGGCCTATATCTAAATCTGAACCGATTGCAAACCAAATTCGGCACACTTTACGACACTATCGTTTGCACTCTTTGTGCATAATTTAAAGCAAATCAGGGAAAATCTCTGGCTTCTGGAGCCATATAAGTACATATCAGGCAAAACATATATGTATATGGGAGCTATAGCTAAATCTGAACCGATATCTTCCAAAATCAACAGGCTTCCATTCTGACCCAAAATCTATAATTGTGCTAAATTTGAAGTTTATTGCACCAAAACTACGACCTAGACTTTGATTACAAAAATGTGTTCACAGACGGACGGAGGAACAGACGGACAGACGGACATTTCCATAGAAAATTTAACTTCTATAGGCAATATTGTCAACAATTTATTTCTATAGACAATTTTGTTTCTATGGAAAATTTTGTCAAAATGTTATTTCTATAGAAAATTTTGTCAAAATTTTATTTTAATAGTAAATTTTGTCAAAATTTTATTTTTATAGTAAATTTTGTCAAAGTTATTTCTATAGAAAATTTTGTCAAAATTTTATTTCTATGGAAAATTTTGTCCAAATTTAATTTTTAGAGAAAACTTTGTGAAAATTTTATTTCTATAGAAAATTTAGTCAAAATTTCATTTCTATAGAAAATTGTATCAAAATTTTGTCAAAATTTTAGTTTTATAGAAAATTTTATTTCTATTAAAAATTTCTGAAGCACCTCTTAGTTGAAGAAGAATATTTTGCAAAATCTATTTTGGAATTTTTAATTGTTTTTTTGTTTGTTTGTTTGTTTGTTTTTTTTTACAATTTCATTAGCAACATAGAAATATTATCTATATATTCTTTTCTGAGAAAAATTTCATCATCAGCTAAAAATTCGAATCTAGCTTTGAGCCTGTTTTTAATATTCGCTAAAACATCTGCCAATATTTCAGGGGTCAGTACCCATAAAAGGAGGAGTTGGCTACAATTAAATACCAAGCCGCCTTCCAGACGCACGCAAGAAAAACTCTATGTAGTATACTGGCATCATCATTAACCATAAGCTAACATATATTGGTTTGCCTTCCACTCACTCATCATTTTAATCGATCATAATCGTGATGTTGACTCCATGATGTGAGATGGCTTAGATGGATAGGTATGTCGTTTGAGAAAATCACAGTCCTAATAGGGATTTTAAAATGTAAAAAAATATTAAAAAAAAAAAAAACAGTTTATTTCTAAAAAATATTCTTCTAAACTAGATACAAAAAAATTTAAAAATATATCATTTTTCACAAATTCGAGTTAATTTGTTATAAAATAAAAAAAAGAAAACTTATAATAAATAGGAATTCTGTTTGTCTGAAATTTCCTTTCGGGGGAAAGTATTTTTTTTCTTTGGGTGTATTATCATCCATTTAAAAGGATATTTAATATGTTTTTTGGTTATATCATATAGTTTTTTTTTCTCCAATTGACATCCCTATTACTCATATCTCAAAGACGAAAATACAGATATTTCAATTAAAATTTATTTCGGAATTCAAAAGAATTTCACATAAAACATTAATTTATGGATGTTTGCAGGCTGGCTGGCTGGTGCTACTGTTCATGTGATTAGACATGATTAGACATAAATTTCAAATAACAGCCTAGAATGATGACTACAACGACGATAGATGGATGGATGAATGGATGGATGGATAGATGGATGAATAGTCCAATGGATAATGGTCATTCGAAGTGAATGACTGAAGTGATGCTTCACCAGTCAATTCGAATTTCAGAAATGTAGGCTTTGAAGAATTCTGAAGAAGCAAGATTTTTGTTTTTTCCCTCAATTTTTTGTTACTTTAATGCCCAGGAACATAGTTGGTGGAAAAACGAACACCTAGCCCATGCAATGTTAGATATTTTCAAAAAATATCAGAAAAAAAATACAGAAGTCATCATTTTTGCCCAATATCCACACCGAAGATAATGATCAAAATCAACAACACCACCATCGTCATAATAATCATCATCGTCATTCTCATCACCATCATGGGTAGCAAAGATTTTTTTGTTATCAAGAAATTTCTGCAGTCTCATTCCCTCCCCGACACAGGTCTTTAGGTATTAAACAGCAACATTTGTTGCACTCTCTCACTTTTGGTTGGCGATTGTAATGCCATAGATGACTGGCTGGCAAAGATGCTGTGACGGTTGTCATCAAAACTAGACTCATCAGAATACTATTTTTATGCACAGTTTTGCTTTTTGCTTTGTTCATCGCCGGCCATTTAGGAATTTATGGCCTCTGGCCGCACCACTCTTCCCGGCCTAATATGTGTGCTCGTCTTCCAATTTCATACAAACTGAAATTCCTTGCAAGAACATATTTTTTCAATGCTGCTGCTGCTACGCACTATGTGGCTCATTATGAGGTTTCGTGTTTTTTTTTTTTTCAAAAAATAAAATTAAATGAAAATAAAAGGTAAAATATGGAGAAATATTTTTTATAAACTCAATAGGGTTGAGTATTTGGAATTTATTACTAATGACCCTAATAGATATGATCTTTATAGACATGACCCTTGGAGTCACGGTTGCCACTTTTTCTATAGAAAATTTTCTCAATATTTTATTTCAGCAGAAGATTTTGTCAAATTTCATTTCTATAGAAAATTTTGTTAAAATTTTATTTCTATAGAAAATTTTGCCACAATTCTATTTCTATAGAAAATTTTGTCAAACTTCTATTACTATAGAAAATTTTGTCAAAATATTATTTGTATAGAAAATTTTGTCAAAATTATATTTCTTTAGCAAGTTTTGTCAAAATTTTATTTGTATAGAAAATTTTTACAAAATTTTATTTCTATAGAAAATTTTTTCAAAATTTTATTTCTATAGAAAATTTTGTCAAAATTTTATTTCTATAGAAAATTTTGTCAAAATTTTATTTCTATAGAAAATTTTGTCAAAATTTTACTTCTATAGAAAATTTTGTCAAAATTTTATTTCTGTAGAAAATGTTGCCAAAAATTCCATTTCTATTGAAAATTTTGTCAAACTTCTATTTCTATAGAAAATTTTGTCAAAATGTTTTTTCTACAGAAAATTTTGACCATATGTTATTTATTTCTATAGTAAAATTTGTCATAATTTTATTTCTATAGAAAATTTGGTAAAAATTTAATTTTTATAGAAAATTTCGTCAAAAATTTATTTCTATAAAAAATTTGGTCAAAATGTTGTTTCTATAGAAAATTTCTTCAAAATTTTACTTCTATAGCAAAATTCCTCAAAATTTTATTTCTATATAAAGTTTTGTCAAAATTGTATATCCAATAGTGTATTTCCATAAAAAATTTTGTAAAAATTTTATTTCTATAGAAAATATTTTTCTAGATTTGTATAGAAGATTTTATTTCTATAGAAAATTTTGTCAAAATTTTATTTCTACAGAAGATTTTGTCAAAATTTTATTTCTACAGAAGATTTTGTCAAAATTTTATTTCTACAGAAGATTTTTTCAAAATTTTATTTCTATAGAAATTTTTTTCAAAATTTTATTTCTACAGAAAATGTTGTCAAAATTGTATTTCTATAGAATTTGTTTTTTCAAAATTTCATATCTATAGAAAATTTTGTCAAAATTTCATATCTATAGAAAATTTTGTCAAAATTTTATTTCTATAAAAATTTTTGTCAATATTTTATTTCCATAAAAATTTTATCAAAATTTTATTTCTATAGAAAAGTTTGTCAAAATGTTATTTCCATAGAAAACTTGGTTCAAATATTATTTCTATACCAAAATTTGTCACAATTTTATTTCTCTAGAAGATTTGGTCAAACATTTATTTCTATATAAAATTTTGTTTTATAGAAAATTTCTTCAAATTTTATTTCTGTAGCAAAATTTCTCAAAATATTATTTCCATAGAAAATTTTGTCAAAATTTTATTTCCAATAGTTTATTTCCACAGAAAATTTTATCAAAATTTTATTTCTATGGGAAACTTTGTTAAAAATGTACTTCAATAGTTTTTTTGTTGTTTCATTTTATTTCTAAAGAAAATTTTATTTCTAAAGAAAATTTTGTCAACATTTTATCTTTACAGAAAATTGTGTCAAAATTTGATTTCTAAAGAAAATTTTGTCAAAATTTTATTTCTACAGAAGATTTTGTCAAAATTTTATTTCTATAAAAATTTTGGGAAAATTGTATTTCTAAAGAGAATTTTGTCAAAATATTATTTCTATAGAAAATTTTGTCCAAATGATATTCCTATAAAAAAATTTGTCAAAATTTTATTTCTATAGAAAATTTTGTGAAAGTGTTATTTCTATAGCACAATTTGTCACAATTTTATTTCTATAGAAAATTTTGTCAAAATTTTATTTCTATAAAAAATGTTGTAAAAATTTTAATTCTATAAAAAAATTTGTCAAAACTTTATTTCTATTGAAAATTTTGTCAAAATGTTAGTTCTATAGAAAATTTTGTTCAAATGTTATTTCTATTGCAAAATTTGTCACAATTTTATTTCTATAGAAAATTTCGTCAAAATTTTGTCAAAATTTTATTTCTACAGAAAATTTTGGGAAAATTGTATTTCTAAAGAGAATTTTGCAAAATATTATTTCTATAGAAAATTTTGTCCAAATGATATTCCTATAAAAAAAATTTGTCAAAATTTTATTTCTATAGAAAATTTTGTCAAATTGTTATTTCTATAGCACAATTTGTCACAATTTTATTTCTATAGAAAATTTTGTCAAAATTTTATTTCTATAAAAATTGTTGTCAAAATTTTAATTCTATAAAAAATTTTGTCAAAATTTTATTTCTATTGAAAATTTTGTCAAAATGTTAGTTCTATAGAAAATTTTGTTCAAATGTTATTTCTTTTGCAAAATTTGTCACAATTTTATTTCTATAGAAAATTTG
Organism: Haematobia irritans; assembly: GCF_050003625.1. Lineage (NCBI taxonomy): Eukaryota > Metazoa > Arthropoda > Insecta > Diptera > Muscidae > Haematobia > Haematobia irritans. Next base: position 19,287,341 of record NC_134397.1, read on the forward strand.
GTCAAAATTTTATTTCTATAATAAAAAATTTTTTCAAAATTTTGTTTTTATAGAAAATTTTTTCAAAATTTTATTTCTGTAGCAAAATTTCTCAAAATTTTATTTCCATAGAAAATTCCATAGAAAATTTTGTCAGAATTTTATTTCTATGGGAAACTTTGTTAAAATTTCACTTCAATAGAATTTTTTTTTCAAAATTTTATTTTTATAGAAAATATTTCTCTAGATTTTCATAGAATATTTTATTTCAATAGAAAATTTACTCAAAATTTTATATCTAAAGAAAACTTTATCAAAATTTTATTTCTATAAAAAATGTTATCAAAATTTTATTTCTATAGAAAATTTTGTTCAAATGTTATTTCTATAGCAAAATTTGTCACAATTTTATTTCCATCGAAAGTTTGGTTAAAATTTTATATCTATAAAAAATTTTGTCAAAATTTTTCAAAATGTTATTTCTGTAGCAAAATTTCTCAAAATTTTATTTGTATACATTTTTTTCCAAATTTTATTTCTACATAATCTTTTGCCAACTTTTTTTTTATAGAAAATTTTGTCAAAATTTTATTTCTATAGAAATTTTGCCAAAATTTTATTTCTATAGATAATTTTGTCAACATTTTATTTCTATAGAAAATTTTATCAAAATTTTATTTCTAAGCCGATAGTTTTATTGCTAGTGCTTAAATCTTGTTTTAATTTATTGTAATTTTAATTATGATAAATATGCAAATAAATAAATAAAATAATTTTATTTCTATAGAAAAATTTTTCAAAAATTTTTTTCTATAGAAAATTTTTTCAACATTTATTTCTATAGGATTTGTCAAAATTGTATTTCTATAGAAAATTTGCTAAAAAAAATGTCTATAGAAAATTTTGTCAAAGTTGTATTTTTATAGTAAATTTTTTCAAAATTTTATTTCCATAGAAAATTTTGTCAAAATTGTATTTCTATAGAAAACTTTCTCAAAGGGTTATTTCTATGGAAATTTTTGTCAACATTTTATTTCTATAGAAAATTTTCCCAAAGCGTTATTTCTATAGAAAATTTTCTCAAAATTTTATGTCTATAGAAAATTTTGTCAAAATTTTATTTCTATAGAATATTTTATTAAAATTTTATTTCTATAGAAAATTTTATCAAAATTTTATTTCTATAGAAAATTTTGTAAAATTTTATTTCTACAGAAAATGTTGTCAAAATTTTATTTCTATAGAAAATTTTGTCAAAATTTGTGTTATTCATGTGAATCTAAGCAGTACAATAACAAGCCTTCTTTTAATTTCCTCTATGCCATCTTTATTTAGGGTACCCTACATTTGGCCCGGCAGAACATTTGACCTTATTTTTAGTTAATAAAATTTGTGTTATACTTATAATTTTACATTCCTTAAAAATCAACAAAAAAAAACTAAGATTTGTAAAATTAATATAATAAAAAATGTTTATATTTATGATAGACACTCGAACAAATCAAATAAAATGTTAATCCAGACAACATACATACATACATTTTGTAATCTTTTATGATATGACAGACATAAAACTTGTACAAAAAAATGATGTAGGAATTTAATGACTAGAGGAAAATCAATGAAACTAAAAATATTAAAAATCAATATATGAGTACATTAAACATAAGGTCTACCATAAAATCATACCAACAAAAGGGGGAGAACAATAAGGTGTACGTATACAATTTTATTACTTAAAAGCCCCAAAGCCCTCCTCTTTGGAAAACAACTCCCTTCAGTATGAACTTCAATGTTTCAATTTTGAATAAATATTTTTATATATAAAAAAAGAATATCCTCCCCTTACAAAAAAAATATATATGCCATAGTATTTATGGGAATTCTATTTTTCAAAGTTTTTGCTTTGATTGTATTTTTTTTTATTCTTGTTAAAAAAAAATTCTGATAGTCTAGATTTCTTACAAAGAAATTTAAACAAAATAAGCCACTAAGACTATGGGCTATTTCGTTTGGGCTATTTTCGTTTGTAAATTTATATTTAGAGTTTGTTAAGACGCCACTTTTCGAAGAAATAGAAAACAGAAGGCTGGTTAGCAATGTGATGGGCTGGCAAACTGCTCGCCATTCGAGTCTGTCCATCCTTAGTGCTACTTGTCTCCCAATTTTTTTTGTTTTTATTCGTAAATATCTGTCTAGATATTGGTATTCCTTAGCCCCTTTTTATATAAAATGAATGGAATTGTTTATGAAGCCAAATAAAGACAGAAGAAATACTAACACAAATTACATTTGTAAAATAAAATTATATCAACTTGATGCTTGGAATAAATAAATTTTGTATTTGATATGCGCATATTAGAGTTTTTTTTTTTTTTTTTTTTTTGTGGGGGCCCAACAATTTTATTTTACCTCGAAAAGCATCAAAAGCATCATAATTTTTGAGATTAAAAATTTATTTGAATGTTTTCTGGCATATATAGAATTTTCAATTACTTAAATTATTAATGGAAGACATAAATTCATTGCTTGAAGAATTTACAATAATATTTAATCGAATTGGGGATGTAGTAAAAACACATATGGAAATTGGTAATAAAACCAGGGACTAAGGTTTATTTGATTTGTTTGAGAAGGATGGTAGGAGAATAGATTTTAGGAAAGGACATTAATAAACAGGTTTTAAATTTAGAATTTTAGAACAAATTAGGAAATATGACAAGATATTGACTTAAGTAATGATTTGCTCTTTATATCTAGAGAAAATAAATTTTCAGAAATTATTAATTCTGAAGAAAATTTTGTGAATTTTTCTTCTATAGAAAATTTTGCCAAAATTTTACTTCTAGAAAAAATATTGACAAAATTTTATTTCTATCGAAAATTTTGTCAAAATTTATTTCTAAAGAAAATTTTATTTCTATAGAAAATTTTTTGAAAATTTTATTTCTATAGAAAATTTTGTCAAAATTTTATTTTTATAACATTTTATTTCTATAGAAAATATTTGTCAAAATTTTTGTCTATAGAAAATTTTGTAAACAAATTTTTTTTGCAAAATTTTATTTCTGCAGAAAATTTTGTCAACATTTTATTTCTATAGCAAATTTTGTCAAATTTTTATTTCTATAGCAAATTTTGTCAAATTTTTATTTCTATAGAAAATTTTGTCAAAATTTTATTTCTATAGAAAATTTTCGGTTTTTGATTTTTTTATAACAAATTAGGAAATATTACAAAATATTGACTTAAGTGATGATTTGCTTTATATTTATTTCTAGAAAAACTAATTTTTATGAAAAATTTATTTCTGGAGAATATTTTGTAAATTTTTCTACTATGGAAAAATTTTTCCAAATTATACTTATATATAATTAGTCAAAATTTTATTTCTGTAAAAAATATTGTCAAAATTTTATTTCTATAGAAAATTTTTTCAAACATTATTTTTATTGAAAATTTTGTAAAAATTTTATTTCTACAGAAAATTTCATTTTTATAGCAAATTTTATCTCAAAATTTTATTGCTATAGAAAATTTTGTCAAAATTTTATTTTAATAGCAAATTTTATTGCAAAATTTTATTTCTATATAACATTTGTCAAAATTTGATTTTTATAGCAAATTTTTTCAAATTTTATTCCTATAGAAAATTTTCTGAAAAATTTTTTAAAAGTAAATTTTCTCACAAATTTTATTTCTATAGAAAAATTTTTCAAATTTTATTCCTATTTCTGTAGAAAATTTTATCAAAATTTTATTTATATACAAAATTTTGTCAAAATTTTATTTTTATAGCAAACTTTTAGCAAAATTTTATTTCTGTAGAAATTTTTGTCAAAATTTTATTTTTATAGAACATTTTGTCAAAATTTTATTTCTACAGAAAATTTCATTTTTATAGCAAATTTTATTACAAAATTTTATGTCTATAGAAAATTTTGTCAAAATTTTATTTTAATAGAAAATTTTATTTCTATAGAAAATTTTATTAGAATTTTATTTCTATATAAAATTTGTCAAAATTTGATTTTTATAGCAAATTTTTTCAAATTTTATTCCTATAGAAAATTTTTTGAAAAATTTTTTTAAGTAAATTTCTCACAAATTTTTTTCTATAGAAATTTTTTTCAAATTTTATTCCTATAGAAAATTTTATTTCTGTAGAAAATTTTATCAAAATTTTATTTCTGTAGAAAATTTTATCAAAATTTTATTTCTATACAAAATTTTGTCAAAATTTCATTTTTATAGCAAACTTTTTGCAAAATTTTATTTCTACAGAAAATTTTATTTTCATTGCAAACTTTTTTGCAAAATTTTATTTCTATAGAAAATTTTGTCAAAATTTTATTTTAATAGTAAATTGTATTGCAAAATTTTATTTCTATAGAATTTGTTTTTTTTAAATTTTATTTTTATACAAAATTTGTCAAAATTAGATTTGTATAGCAAATTTTTTCACATTTTATTCCTATAGAAAATTTTCTGAATTTTTTTTTATAAGTAAATTTTTTCACAAATTTTATTTCTATAGAAATTTTTTTCAAATTTTATTCCCATAGAAAATTTTATTTCTGTAGAAAATATAAGTAAATTTTCTCACAAATTTTATTTCTATAGAAATTTTTTGCAAATTTTATGCCCATAGAAAATTTTATTTCTGTAGAAAATTTTTTCAAAATTTTATTTCTATAGAAAATTTTGTCAAAATTTTATTTTTGTAGCAAACTTTCTGCAAAATTTTATTTCTGTAGAAAATTTTGTTAAAATTTTATTTCTATAGAAAATTTTGTCAAATTTTTATTTTTATAGAAAATGTTGTCAAAATTTTATTTCTATAGAAAATTTTGTCAAAATTTTATTTCTATAGAAATTTTTTCCAAAATTTTATTTCTACATAAAATTTTTCCCTAACAAAATTTTGCCAAAATATTATTTCTATAGAAGATCTTCAGGTTTTAAATTTTTTTAGAATAAATTAGGAAATATGACCAAATATTGGCTTAAGTGCCACTGTCAAATCATCGATTTGAGTGCAGAAAAATTCATTTCCCCTGTTGGTTAAGCTACACTTGTAGTTTAGTCAATGCATGGTTAAAAAAAATTATTTCTATAAAAAACATTGTCAAAATTTTATTTCTATAGAAAATTTTGTCAAAATTTTATATTTATAGAAAATTTTGTCAAAATTGTATATTTATAAAAATTTTTGTCAAATTTTATATTTATTTTCATAGCAAATTTCATTGCAAAATTTTGCAAAATTTTATTTTTATAGCAACTTCTATTGCAAAATTTTATTTCTATAGAAAATTTCCTTGAAATTTTATTTTTATACAAAATTTTCCAAAATTTGATTTTTATAGAAAATTTTTTGCAAAATTTTATTTCTATAGAAAATTTTTGGAAAATTTTAGTTCTATAGAAAATTTTCGGAAAATTTTATTTCTATAGAAAATTTTTGGAAAATTTTATTTCTATAGAAATTTTTTTAAAATTTAATCCTATAGAAAATTTTCTGAAAATTTTATTTCTAAGTAAATTTTCTCACAAATTGCATTTCTATAGAAATTTTTTCACAAATTTTATTTATTTTGTCACAATTTTATTTTTATAAAAAAAATCCAAAAATTTATTTCTTTATTTATTTCAAAATTTTATTTCTATAGAAAAAAGTCAAATTTCTCAATTCGCTGTTCAACGAGTGCTACCCGTTTTATGTTTAGCGTAATTATAAGAGCTCTCGTATTTTCTTTGTAATAAAAATTAAATTTATTTTTTTAAATGACTAAAATATGAACATATTGCGAATAATGAGTATAAAATGAGTATAAAAATATTTACCAATAGGTTTTTAAGTAATCGAAATAAATGATTATTTACCTGTAAATATAAAAAAAGAAATATTATTAATAATCATAATGTTTTAAATATTTAAATATAAATTTGTTTTATTGAAAATTTATAAATATTTTTGTAATTGTAGAGGAGTTGTTAGGTTAGGTTAGGTTAGGTTAGGTATAGTGGCAGCCAGATATTTCAGGCTCACTTAGACTATTCGCTACATAGAGATACCATAGCGGTGGGGAGTTATTGATGAGCCATCTATATATGAATTAAGCAAACGTCGTTCCACTTCAATTTTAAACGCCATTCGGACTCGGCTATAAAATATGTCCCTTTTCATTGAGTTAATAATAGTCATTGTCAACAGTCATGGATAAGAGAAAAATTCAACAAACCTAACCTAACCTAAAACTCTGAAATTAACAATAGCATGTGAAAAATACAGATGGCGCTACTGTCATAAGGCTTAACGTTTCTATATCAGCTCTTGTGGAAAACCTCTATAAATCGCTTACATACAACAAGTAGTAGTGTAATTATTTTTAGGCCCCACATCGTCTGATTTCCCTCACTTTAAACTCTTTGATATTCCGTTCAGCTACCATTGATTTGATTGATTAGTACAAAAATTACTGACTCTTCAAATTTTTCTTAACATTAACAATTATTTCTCATACGATTATTTCAATTTCGTAATAACCTCTGAAACCAAAACGTGCTGTTTCGCACGAGCCTTATCTCATCATTTAGGAAGAACGCCAATCAATTTACATATATACCTATTTTTGCTATCGGAAAATATTCAATTTTCACCAATGTTATCACCACAAAAGCGATAAGAAGTACGTAGTAGAAAAAATTACAGTTTGTACTTTATACCATTCGATCACACATATACGAAATAACGAAATTCCGTCGAAATTAATTTTCATAGGGAAACATCATCAATCATTTTTGTTAAAGAGAATAAAATTTGTTAAACTTTTATTTATAGAAAATCTGCTACAGTTTTATTATATAAAAAAAATACAGTGTAGCTTAACCAACAGAGGAAAAGAATGTTTGTCAAATTTATTTGGGCAAAGCCCTATAGACTGCAAGATGGTTGGATGGACGCACGTTTCGGAATTACCACATTCCTCATCAGCATCCTCTACTTGCAGCGAAACTATCAACGAATTATCAGAATAAATTCAGGAAAAGAGATATGTTTGTTTTGAATTTATTTCGGCATAAGCCGGCTATAATACAAAACTTTTTTTCGGGAGGTTCAAGTGCGGTTCATTGTTGGGTTTAATGAACTGCCTGAATTTATTCTGAGAAAATCTTCTGTAGAAACAAAATGTTGAGAAATTTTTCTGTAGAAATAAAATTTTGAGAAAATTTTCTATAGAAATAAAATCTTCTATACAAATCTAGAGAAATATTTTCTTTGGAAATAGAAAATGTTCTATAGAAATAAAATTTTGACAAAGTTTTCTGTAGAAATAAAATTTTGAAAAATTTTGCTATAGAAGTGAAATTGTGAAGAAATTTTCTATACAAACAAAATTTTGTATAGAAATAAAATTTTGACCAAATTTTCTATAGAAATAAAACGTTGACCAGATTTTCTATAGGAATAACATTTGGACAAAATTTTCTATAGAAATAAAATTTTCTGAAAATTTTTTTATAGAAATTTTTCTCAAAATAAAATAAAATTTTCAGAAAATTTTCTATAGAAATAAAATTTTGTAAAAATTTTCTATAGCAATAAAATTTGGAGAAAATTTTCTATAGACAAAAAAATTTCAGAAAATTTTCTATAGAAATAAAATTTTCTGAAAATATTCTATAGATACAAAATTTTTCAAAAAATTTCTATAGAAATAAATTTTTTAGAACATTTTCTATAGAAATACAATTTTGAGAAATTTTTCTATAGAAATAAAATTTTTGGGAAAATTTGCTATAGAATAAAATTTTACCAAAATTTTCTTGACAAAAATTTTTTTGACAAAATTTTCTTTAGAAATAAAATTTTGACAATATTTTCTATAGAAATAAAGTTTTGAGAAAAATTTCTTTAGAGATATAATTTTGACAAAATTTTCTTTAGAAATATAATATTGAAAACATTTTCTACAGAAGTAAAATTTTGAGAAAAATTTCTATAGAAATAAAATTTTGACAAAATTTTCTATAGAAATAAAATTTTGAGAAAATTTTCTATAGAAATAAAATTTTGCCAAATTTTCTATAGAAAAAAATTTTCAGACAATTTTCTATAGAAAAAAAAAAATTCAGAAAATTTTCTATAGAAAAAAAATTTCAGAAAATATTCTATAGATACAAAATTTTTCAAAAAATTTCTATAGAAATAAATTTTTTAGAAAATTTTCTATAGAAATACAATTTTGAGAAATTTTTCTATAGAAATAAAATTTTGGGAAAATTTGCTATAGAAATAAAAATTTGAAATAAAATTCATTAGAATTAAATTTTGACAAAATTTTCTATAGAAATAAAGTTTTGAAATAAAATTCATTAGAATTAAATTTTGACAAAATTTTCTATAGAAATAAAGTTTTGAGAAAATTTTCTTTAGAGATATAATTTTGACAAAATTTTCTTTAGAAATATAATATTGAAAACATTTTCTACAGAAATAAAATTTTGAGAAAAATTTCTATAGAAATAAAATTTTGAGAAAATTTTCTACAGAAATAAAATTTTACCAAATTTTCTATATAAACAAAAATTACCAAATTTTCTATAGAAAAAAAAATTTCAGAAAATTTTCTATAGAAATAAAATTTTCAGAAAATTTTGTATAGAAATAAAATTTTCAGAAAATTTTGTATAGAAATAAAATTTAGACACAATTTTCTATAGACAAAAACGTTTCAGAAAATTTTCTATAGAAATAAAATTTTCAGAAATAAAATTTAGACACAATTTTCTATAGACAAAAACATTTCAGAAAATTTTCTATAGAAATAAAATTTTCAGAAAATATAGATACAAAATTTTTCAAAAAATTTTTATAGAAATAAATTTTTTAGAAAATTTTCTATAGAAATACAATTTTGAGAAATTTTTCTATAGAAATAAAATTTTGGGAAAATTTTCTATAGAAATACAATTTTGTCAAATTTTTCTATAGAAATACAATTTTGACAAAATTTTCTTAAGAAATAAAATTTTGACAAAATTTTCTTAAGAAATAAAATTTTGACAAAATTTTCGAAAGAAATAAAATTTTGACAAAATTATCTTTAGAGATATATTTTTGACAAAATTTTCTTTAGATGTATAATATTGAAAAAATTTTCTACAGAAATAAAATTTTGAAAAAAATTTCTATAGAAATAAAATTTTGCAAAAATTTTCTATAGAAATAAAGTTTGTTAATATTTTATTTTTAATCATACTTTTATTGACATTTTTCGAAATTAATTGTTATTTGATATAAAATTTAATTTTTTTATTTATTATTTATTTTTCTGTTCCATCACCTTTAGATTTTAATGGTTTCCTATAGGGTTTCATTTCAATTCTTTCAATATTTTTTTACCATGGCAATCATAAAACACACCCATGCTTCATTTTGATTTAATGATTTTGGATTCTCATTAAATCGATATATAACAATAATAAAATATTTTCGGTTAAAATTAATGGTGGTGGTGGGTTCACAACCGCAACGACACACTTGTTTCTTTTATTCATACAACCAATGTTCAATTATTTTGTTATATATATATATATTTATGTCATTGTTATGGTTGGTGTTGTTGTTTTCGAATTGTGTTTACTAGCCCTCTGTTTTGTGTGAACTCATATTTCATTTCAATTCATAACATTAACAATACAAAATATTTATAAAATGATGGTGGTCTACAGTAAAACGTTGAAGAATGCAATTTATTTGATTGGATTTTATTTTATTCGAAACGTTGAGGAAAATAAATTTTGTCTGATGTTTTGGAGATTGTTTTTTTTTATGTTACAGACTTCATCACAGGGTGGGGGTGAACTGATATTGCCATTTCGATTGTAAGGCATAATAGTTTTGGAATGAGACAACCGAAAGATTATTTTTGATCGTAGAGAAGTTTTGAGATGTCCGTTCGTCTGTTAGTCTTTTGATATTACTTTGGTCTCCAAAACCTTTTTGTCTTAGGGTTATACAAACTTTGTCATTCCCATAATAAATTACCCAAGAAAAGTGGGGGTGAGACATTGGAAGGTACATGAGATTCTCTCTAACATATCCGTCCATCTGCCTGTCTGTTTCACTATTTTTCAAAGACCTAGAGATATTGACTTGAAATTTTCCATAAAAATTTCTTAACAACATAGGGAACAGGGTTCCGCAAAAAATGCTATTTAAACCGATTTCCTCCATCCCAATTCTTAAAATCCATGGTACAGGGTATACGAGATTCGTTGCTACTTCAACTAGATCCATTCTTACTTTTTTATTTCCCACTAAATTCTCTGAAAACAAACAATGGCTATAAGTTGTTCTAATATCAATTGATTATTTTTATAGTGTCTTTAAAATGGTATCTTGTAATTAATTCTCTTCTTTGGTAACCCCCTTCCTCACCCCTTAGACAGTGGCGGCTTAGACTTCTCCAATATCGTGGTGGTTTTTAAACCATCACCATTAACCATTAAATCTTACACAGAGATTTTTTTTGCTATCCATAAAAAAAATCGCGTAGTTTTCATTACTTTGGCTAAATGAGCCAGGTAAATGTGAAATGTGGGTCAAACCATAAACAATAATGGAGAATGGGTTTCAGAAAAACAAAGAATTAATAAAAAAAATAAGAATTAACAACGAATAACATAAATAATGCAGAAAACTAAGCGACGTGCAGTAAATATTAATGAAGAAATTTGCTAACAATAATACCATAAAAACCTAACGAAAGAATATGAAAATCGTAAATTAAATACAAATTTATGATATTTTTGGTTAAACATGGCCAAAATGCCAATGACCGACCTGGTAGTATAGTTCCAAAAACAAAAACAAAAAACTTTCTAATGGTCAAACGGGAAATTTGAATGGAAAATCAAATAAATTACCAAAAAAAAATGGATTCCAATTTTTTTTATAGCTTAGTAAAATTCTTTTAGTGAGCCTATATTCATAAAATCGAATTAACCAAAAAAAAAACGTTTTTATTAATCTGTTATAATTTAATGTAAGCTAAATCGTAAAAAAAAGGAATTTTGAATTGATATTAATTGCGAATAAAAAAAAGTGGGAAATCATCACAAATTTATGCTTTATAATAAAATAAGTAAAAAGACGGACAGATACTTAGAACATGTCAGCTATGGATTCTACATTCTGGGATCTGTATTTTTGATAGCACTATTTTCATGGTGACCACAGATATATCCAGGATAAAGTTCGGTATAAAAAGTCTAGTACTGATATATTACTAGATTTTCATCACTAAAAGGTTCCCATTTCGAAGTAAACTCCTTGCCTAAAAAAATTTTGAATTTATTCAGAGCCAAGATAAATTAAACGAATGAGATTCTAAAGGGCAGTAATTTTCTCTTAAAATAGCACCTTGGATGGCAATCATGCCCCCAAACTTATGTGATTTAAACGCAGTAAGACCATGGTTGCCATTCGTACCATTAATAACCTACCAAAATTTGAAGAAAATTTTACCACAAGTCTACCAAATTTAAAAAATCTTATTTTTTTAAGCTTTCGTTCAAAATTTCGTGGTTAGTATAAAAAAAAATGTATTTTCTTCGAATGCATGAATGTCCCATCCTATTAGAGATATTTTTTTGGGTGTATAAATATATTATGAATTGTAAATGTGTCGAATTTTAAAGTTTTTAACAATTTTAGCATGCACCAACATGGGACTACTTCTACAAAAAGGGATAACTTTCTCCAATGTACATACATTGATAGTATGAAATAATACGAAAATTTTTGAAAAAAAATTTTTAAAGAAATCGAATTTATACAAAATTTTGTCAAAATCTCATTTCTATAGGAAATTTTGTGAAAATTTATTTTCTATAGGAAATTTTGTCAAAATTTTATTTCTATAGAAAATTTTGTCAAAATTTTATTTCTATAGGAAATTTTGTCAAAGTTTCATTTCTAAATACAATTTTGTCAAAATTTCATTTCTATAGGAAATTTTGTCAAAATCTCACTTCCATAGGAAATTTTGTCAAAATTTCATTTCTATAGAAAATTTTGTCAAAATTTTATTTCTATAGGAAATTTTGTCAAAATTTTAATTTTATAGAAAATTTTGCCAAATTTTTATTTCTACAGGAAAATTTGCCAACATTTTATTTCTTCAGAAAATTTTGTCAAAATTTTATTTCTATAGTAAATTTTGTCAAAATTTTATTTCTATAGAAAATTTTGTCAAATTTTTGTTTTCTATATAAAGTTATGGCAAATTTTTATTTTCTATAGAAAGTTTTGTCAAAATTGTATTTCTATAAAAAAAAATTTGTCTAAATTTCATTTCTATAGGAAATTTTGTCAAAATTACATTTCTACAGAAAATTTTGCCAAATTTCATTTCTATAGAAATTTTTGTCAAAATTTTAATTTTTATAGATTTTTTTTTCAATTTTTTTTTCTACAGGAAATTTTGTCAAAATTTCATTTCCATAGGAAATTTTTTATTTCTATAGGAAATTTTTTCAAACTTTTATTTCTATAGAAAATGTTGTCAAAATTTTATTTCAACAGAAAATTTTGTCAAAATTTTATTTCTACAGGAATTTTTATCAAAATTTTATTTCAACAGAAAATTTTGTCAAAATTTTATTTCTATAGAAATTTTGTCAAAATTTTATTTCTATAGAAATTTTTATCAAAATTTTATTTCTATAGAAATTTTTATCAACATTTTAATTTTATAGATTTTTTTTTTTAAATTTTTATTTCTAGAGGAAATTTTGTTAAAATGTTATTTTTATAGAAAATTTTGTCAAAATTTTATTTCTGTAGAAAATTTTGTCAATATTTTATTTCTATAGAAAATTTTGTCAAAATTCCATTTCTGTAGAAAATGTTGTAAAAATTCCATTTCTATAAGAAATTTTGTCAAAATTAAATTTTTATAGGAAATTTTGTCAAAATTAAATTTCTATAGGAAATTTTTTGTCAAAATTTCATTTCTATAGGAAATTTTTTGTCAAAATTTTATTTCTGTAGAAAAAAATTTCAAAATTATATTTTTATAGACAATTTTATTAAAATTTATTTCTATAAAAAATTTTGTCAAAATTTCATTTCTATAGGAAATTTTGTCAAACTTTCATTTCTATAAAAAATTTTGACAAAATTTTATTTCTACAGAAAATTATGTCTAAATTTTATTTCAATAGAAATTTTTATCAAAATTTTATTTCTACAGAAAATTTTGTAAAAATTTCTATAGAAAATTTTGTCAAAATATTATTTCCATAGCAAAATTTTATTTTTATAGAAAATTTTGTGAAAATTTTATTTCTTTAGAAGATTTTGTCAAAATTATATTTCATTAGAAAATGTTGTGAAAATTGCAGTTTGTCAAATTTTGTCAAAATTTCATTTCTCTAGGAAATTTTTTGCCAAAATTTTATTTCTATAGAAAAATTTTCAAAATTATATTTTTATAGACAATTTTATCAAAATTTTATTTCTATAGTAAATTTTGTTGGTAAAATTTTATTTCTAGAGGAAAATTATGTCAAAATTTTATTTTTATGGGAAATTTAGTCAAAATTCTATTTCTCAAGAAAATTTTGTCAAAATTCTATTTCTATAGAAAACTTTATCAAGATTTTATTTCTATAGAAATTTTTGTCAAAATTTTATTTCTATAGAAAATTTTGTCAAAATTTTACTTCTATAGAAAATGTTGTCAAAATTTTGTTTCTATAAAATTTTTTTGTAAAATATTATTTCTATAGAAAATTTTCTGAAAATGTTATTTCCATAGAAAATTTTGTCAAAATTCAATTTCTACAGAAAATTTTTCAAAATTGTATTTCTATACAAAATTTTGTCAAAATTTTATTTCTATAGGAAATTTAGTCAAAACTTTATTTCTATAGAAAATTTTGTCAAAATTTTATTTCTAAAGGAAAATTATGTCAAAATTTCATTTCTATAGAAAATTTTGTCAAAATTTCATTTCTATAGGAAATTTTGTCAAAATTTCATTTCTATAGGAAATTTTGTCAAAATTTCATTTCCATAAAAAATTTTGTCAAAATTCTAATTCTTGTCAAAATTTTATTTCTATAAAAATTGTTCACAAAACTTTATTTCTATAGAAAATTTTGTCAAAATTTTATTTTTAGAGGAAGGTTATATCAAACTTTTCTTTTTATAGGAAATTTTGTCAAAATTCTATTTCTCTAGAAAATTTTGTCAAAATCTATTTCTATAGAAAATTTTGTCAAAACTTTATTTCTATAAAATTTTTTTGCAAAATTTTATTTCTATAGAAAATTTTCTGATAATGTTATTTCCAGAGAAAATTTTGTCAAAATTCAATTTCTATAGAAAATGTTGTCAGAATGTTATTTCTATAGGAAATTTTGTCAAAATTGTATTTCTATAGAAAATTTTATCAAAATTATATTTCTAGAAAATTTTGTAAACGTTTTATTTCTATAAAATTTTTTTGCAAAATTTTATTTCAATAGAAAATTTTCTGAAAATGTTATTTCCATAGAAAATTTTGTCAGAATTTTATTTCTATAGGAAATTTTGTCAAAATTTTATTTCTATAGAAAATTTTGTCAGAATTTTATTTCTATAGAAAATTTAGTCAAAATTCAATTTCTATAGAAAATTTTTCAAAATTTTATTTCTATACAAAATTTTGTCAAAATTTTATTTCTATAGGAAATTTAGTCAAAACTTTATTTCTATGGAAAATTTTGTCAAAATTTTATTTCTAGAGGAAAATTATGTCAAAATTTCATTTCTATAGGAAATTTTGTCAAAATTTCATTTCCATAGAAAATTTTGTCAAAATTTCATTTCCATACAAAATTTTGTCAAAGTTCTAATTCTTGTCTAAATTTTATTTCTATAAAAATTTTTCACAAAACTTTATTTCTATAGAAAATTTTGTCAAAATTTTATTTCTAGAGGAAAGTTATATCAATCTTTTCTTTTTATAGAAAATTTTGTCAAAATTCTATTTCCCTAGAAAACTTTGTCAAAATCTATTTCTATAGAAAATTTTGTCAAAATTTTATTTCTACAAAATTTTATTTCTATAGAAAATTTTCTGATAATGTTATTTCCAGAGAAAATTTTGTCAAAATTCAATTTCTATAGAAAATTTTGTCAGAATTTTATTTCTATAGGAAATTTTGTCAAAATTGTATTTCTATTGAAAATTTTATCAAAATTATATTTCTAGAAAATTTTGTAAAAGTTTTATTTCTATAAAATTTTTTTTCAAAATTTTATTTCTATAGAAAATTTTCTGAAAATGTTATTTCCATAGAAAATTTTGTCAGAATTTTATTTCTATAGGAAATTTTGTCAAAATTTTATTTCTATAGAAAATTTTGTCAGAATTTTATTTCTGTAGAAAATTTTGTCAAAATTTTATTTCTATAGAATATTTTTTTAAAATTATGTCAAATTTTTTTTATAGAAAATAAACTGTCATTATAATTTTTTTTTTCAGCATTATTCAGTTTTTTTTTTCAAGCTTCATGAAAATTTCTTAAACTTTGAATTCTTAAGTGAATTTTAACAAATATAGCAATTGATACACGGTATCGACTGTTACATTACGTTTCATTGTTTGGGAGCCACCGTGGTGCAATGGTTAGCATGCCCGCCTTGTATACACAAAGTCGTGGGTTCGATTCCTGCTTCGACCGAACACCAAAAAGTTTTTCAGCGGTGGATTATCCCACCTCAGTAATGCTGGTGACATTTCTGAGGGTTTTAAAGCTTCTCTAAGTGGTTTCACTGCAATGTGGAACGCCGTTCGGACTCGGCTATAAAAAGGAGGTCCCTTGTCATTGGGCTTAACATGGAATCGGGCAGCACTCAGTGATAAGAGAGAAGTTCACCAATGTGGTATCACAATGGACTGAATAGTCTAAGTGAGCCTGATACATCGGGCTGCCACCTAACCTTACCTAACCTAACCTAACCTTCATTGTTTACTATATGACATTGTTACAATCTCTCATTTATGTGTGCTTTTCACTTTTCAAAATATTTAAAATTTAGGACTTTCCCTTCTACAAATATCTAAAAAAGGATGAGATATATTATTAAAATAAATATAGAAATTGATATTTAAAAAACCACAGCTACGTTGAGGGGTCATAACCTCTGTCGATCAATAAAAGAATCTATGATTGGTGTGTGCGAAATAAAATAGGTAACACAAGCACATTGATTTCAAGATTTGATTGCGGAAATGTTTTTTTATGCTAAAAATAATAAAGTCATTAATATATATTTTCAGAAATTTATTTTTCACATATTATTTCATGCTATTCTGGATTTAGGTAGACAACTTGTACATATTTATTTATTCCCTTATTACATAATGCCATATTCTCTTCTATCTGCCGCATTATTACGCCAATAAATTCCATAAATTATTGATTACTATCTACCCTATCAAAACGAGCGAACATATAGACATTAACATAAACTAATTACAGTTATAATTTAGATTGAAGGGGGTACGAAATGAAATCTATGAAATTGGAAACTTTCACAGAGCACATAGCTTTATGGAGATGGAAACCTCACAAAAGATTTTTCCACTATTCATGGTCGATTTTTCAGACCGTAACATCATGACATGATCATATGAAATGTGTATGGTATATATGTACTACGTGCTTTTGAATATATGCTGCTTTGACTATGGTGTATTATGTTCATTTGTTCTTTTACAAAAGTGTGACCAATGTGTGTGCAAGCATTGATGATGACGATCATCATCACAAGAATCACAATTAGATCACAACACATGACTTCAACTCAATTGACCGAATCGAACCGACCAGCAGTATAGAATGATAATGGCGATGGTAATGCCAATGGTTCTGGTAACAATAGGAGATTTTTTTTATGGCTATAGTTGCAGCCTAGATAATAGAGTGGGTTGAGGTCTTAGGCATTTCGAAAGTATATTTCAAATGACATTGTTCGGAAACAAACAAAGCGATAAATTCCTAAAGCCCTCTTAATAATTTGATTATCAATATCTATGGTATTGTTCACTTATATGGCTTTATTTAAAAAATACAAATTAAATGCAAATTTAAATTCAAAGTATTTTTTCTCTTTGTGTATGATTTCCATTGAGTATTAAATTCAAAAATTTTTTTAAATTTCAATATTATGTATATTTTTTTTAATTTTCGTTTATTTGTATAAGAAACTGTGAAAAAAAAGTAGAGCATTAATTTTTTGAATTAAAAAGCGAAATATAATCGATTTTTCAATCAATATTAGAATTGATGTAGCAAAAATAAAATATACATTGAATTCATGTATCTGTTCTAAGCCGCTAATATTTGTTCCTAATGTTGTGTGCATTAGACTGTGACACTTTTTGGTAATAATTGTTTATTACTTCTACTTCTTAAACACATTTGTTTTAAAATATCATAAGGACGATTTTAATTCTATGGAGTATGGAATTTTAGAGAAATTTTCTAAACGTAATATGTCTGTGACCATTCCAAATCGTTATACGAATTGATTTTCGAAAACCAGTACTAGCCATAAGTTAAGATATGTTTCATCTGTTATTAACATCAATTGCCAATGATGTGTGCATCAAACTTTTAACAAATTCCAAAACTTTTAAAAATTTTCAATAACAAATTAATCAAATTCCATATATTTGCAAAATTTAAATTATTATACGAATTGGTTTGAAAAAATTTTTCTCTTCTATAGGTTTCAATATAATCTATCTATTATCTATACTCTTTTGAAGTGCTATAAGCAGTGCACTTTAAAAAATTTCTGAGTTTTACAAAGTCCTGGCCAATATTTAACATTTCAAATTTCTACAAAAAAAAAATGATTTGTCAATTACTTGCATTTTTAATAATTTCAGGAATTGATATAGAAAATCCTGTTAATACATAAAAATTTCATATCTATTATCTATCACTGCCATATGTTTGTAGTGTTGTGTGCAGTATATTATTACCAGTTTTTTACAACTTCCTGCAAATTGCTCAATTCGGAAATTATGTGCTTCTTAAATTATTGTGAGAATTGTTATAGAAAATATTATAATTATATACAATTTTCACATCGGTTATCTATCATTACCATATACATTCAATGATGTGCGCAGTACCCTTCGAAAAATTTGCAACATTTTGTATTGATACCTATAATAAAAGAGAGAGAAAGTGAAACATCTTTTGACATACGATACGCCCTAATATATCAGAAAGCTGATAATTCTATTGGGTTTAATGTCTTTTATCTGTAATCTTTATATATCTTTCTGATGTGTACATTAACTTCATATAAACAATTCATTTTTTTATCGTTCAGGACATTTCATTTTACCATTTCAAATTTCTACAAAAAAAAATTGATTAGTCAATTACTTGCATTTTTAATAATTTTAGGAATTGATATAGAAAATCCTGTTAATACATAAAAATGTCATATCTATTATCTATCACTGCCATATGTTTGTAGTGTTGTGTGCAGTATATTATTACCAGTTTTTTACAATTTCCTGCAAATTGCTCAATTCGGAAATTATGTGCCTCTTAAATCATTGTGAGAATTGTTATAGAAAATATTATAATTATATAAAATTTTCACATCTGTTATCTATCATTGCCATATACTTGCAATTATGTGTGCAATACACTATGAAAAATTTGCAACATTTTGTATTGATACCTATAATAAAAGAGATAGAGAGAGAAAGTTAAACATCTTTTGGCATAATATACTCCCTAATATATCAAAAAAATCGGACAATTATATTTAGTTTTCAGAAGTGTTTATTAACTTCATAGACTGGAATACACTAAGAAAAACCAAACAATTCATTACATTTCGTTCAGGACAAATCATAAAATAACTATTAGGGAATTATTGACAATAATAAAATATTTGACCGATAAGAAATAGGTGATAAAAAGTTATTACCTTTTTTCTAATTTATTTCTTATGATTTTATTTTAGTTCAAAAAATTATTGCATTTTTTTAACAAATATAACAATTGATGCAGGGAAACCCACTACTACATTACCTTTCATTGCCTATAATATTATTATTGACCGATAAGAAATAGGTGATAAAAAGTTATTACGTTTTTTCTAATTTATTTCTTCATTAGTATTCTAGTTTTTTTAGTTCAAACAAATTATTGCATTTTTTTAACAAATATATCAATTAATACAGGCAAAGTGACTACTACATTACATTTCATTGCCTATTTTATTGCCTTGAAATAAACTCCCATTAATGTGTGCAGCTCACTTTTCAAAATATTTAAAATTTAGGACTTTTGCTTCTACAAATATTTAAAAGTATATAAGTATAGTATCAAACCAAATATTGGAATTGATATTTAAAAAACAATAGCTACAATGAGGGGTCATGCACTCTATCGATCAATAAAAGAATCTATGATCGGTGTGTGCAAGATAAAATAGGTAGCACAAGGACATTGATTTCAAGATTTGATTGCAGGTATGTTAGTGCTTCTTCTGAAGAACTAAAACTCTATACTTTTTTTTAGTTCTACACTGAATCATTCTTTACTCTTTTATTGTTTGATATGACCTATGAGGGAATTAAGGAAATTGGGATCTAAAAAACTCTACATATTTTTAGATCTATGCTGAAGTGTCTTTGCTCTTCTATAGTTAGAGTATTCCTATTTGACAGATTTGGTAATACAAACTATATTTTTTATTTATGATTATCAAAATGTTAAAATTTGTTAGGCATTCTTTTAATAAAAACGTTAGTATAGTATGTAGCGTATGCATGTTGTTTTCCAAATTCCAAGAGAAGAAAATAATTTAATGACATTCCTTAACAAAACAAAAAACTCAAGTATGGCTCTAATACTACTCATCTCATATCAATCCATGAACTATTTTTGCCTCATATCTCACGAAAAAATATACATAATTATAAATAACTACAAACTCTATTAAAATCTGCATATAAGTTTATACCTACGCCCCCACCACCCAACACAATCTCTCTAATGATGACACTTTCAAATTGTGGCTTATATGAAACTTTGGAAGAGAAAACAAACTATGCCATGAAGTTGGGGGGCGCTGGAACAAATAAATCAAATTAGAATGGCCTGACATGGTTGGCATAAAATGAGATGGCTTAGATGAAGTTAAAGTCACTGAACATATTGCGTTATTTTCCAAACAACCTATTATTAAAAAGGGGGAAAGCAAAATAATAAAAAAGGGGGAAATGGAAACGGTTTATTGGATGCAAGTGATGATGATGAAGTTGATCTCCACCAAAGTCCAATGATCAAATTACATGAGGAAAACAACTGCTATCACACCTAATTAAATGTGAAGAAATTAAAGCACTTCTACATCACCCTTTCAATGACATTCACACATTCATCGAACCAAAGCAGAAGGCGCTTGAACCCAGGGATGGAAAATACACTTTTTATGAAACTACAAAAACTGTTTTTTTAAGCGAAAAAGTACTTTCACTAAATTTCAACAAAAATTCCATTGGAAGATTACTGTCAAGAGCTCCCTTTAAAGAAAATAAAATTTTGTTTGTCAACTTCCCAATTTTAATTTTTTTGTGGTTGAATATCCGCTTACAAAAATTTTGACAAAATTTTCTATAGAAATAAAATGTTGACAAAAATTTCTGTAGAAATAAAATTTTGACAAAAATTTATATAGAAATAACATGTTGATAAAAATGTCTATAGAAATAACATTTTGATAAAAATATGTCTATAGAAATAAAATGTAGACACAATTTTCTAGAGAAATAAAATTTTGACAAAATTTTCATCTGACATAACATTTTGACAAAATTTTCTATAAAAATAAAATGTTGACAAAATTTTCTATACAAATAAAATGTTGACAAAATTTTCTATTGAAATAAAATGTTGACAAATTTTTCTATAGAAATAAAATTTTGAC
Source organism: Haematobia irritans (assembly GCF_050003625.1). Classification (NCBI taxonomy): domain Eukaryota; kingdom Metazoa; phylum Arthropoda; class Insecta; order Diptera; family Muscidae; genus Haematobia; species Haematobia irritans. Next base: position 19,308,351 of record NC_134397.1, read on the forward strand.
AAAATTTTCATCTGAAATAAAATTTTGACAAAATTTTCTATAAAAATAAAATTTTGACAAAATTTTTTATAAAAATAAAATTTTGACAAAATTTTCTATAGAAATAAAATTTTGACAAATTTTTCTACGGAAATACAATAATGGGAAAATTTTCTATAGAAATAAAATTTTGACAAAATTTTCTATAAAAATAAAATTTTGCCATAATTTTCTATAGAAACAAATTTTGACAAAATTTTCAACATAGAAATACAATTTTGACAAAATCTTCTATAGAAATAAAATTTTGACAAAATTTTCTATAGAAAAAAAATTTTGACAAAATGTACTAAAGAAATAAAATTTTGACAAAATTTTCTATAGAAATAAAATTTTGACAAAATTTTTCTAAAGAAATAAAATTTTGACAAAATTTTCTATAGAAATAAAATTTTGACAAAATTTTTCTAAAGAAATAAAATTTTGAAAAAAATTTTTATAGAAATAAAATTTTGAAAAAAATTTTTATAGAAATAAGATTTTGACAAAATTTTCTATAGAAATAAAGTTTTGACAAAATTTTCTATAGACATAGATTAGGTTAGGTGGCAGCCCGATGTATCAGGCTCACTTAGACTATTCAGTCCATTGTGATACCACATTGGTGAACTTCTCTCTTCTCTCTGCCCGATTCCATGTTAAGCTCAATGACAAGGGACGTCCTTTTTATAGCCGAGTCCGAACGGCGTTCCACATTGCAGTGAAACCACGTAGAGAAGCTTTGAAACCTTCAAAAATGTCACCAGCATTACTGAGGTGGGATAATCCACCGCTGAAAAACTTTTTGGTGTTCGGTCGAAGCAGGAATCGAACCCACGACCTTGTGTATGCAAGGCGAGCATGCTAACCAATCACCACGGTGGTGAAATACAATTTTGACAAAATACAAATAAAATTTTCCATCGAAAAAATTGACAAAACTTTCTATAGAAAAAAATTTTCCAATAAAAAAAATGTGATAAAATTTTCTATAGAAAAATTTAGACAAAATTTTCTATAGAAAAACATTTGGCGACATTTTCTACAGAAATAATATTTTGACAAAATTTTCTATAGAAGTAAAATTTTGAAAAATTTTCTATAGAAGTAAAATTTTGAAAAATTTTCTATAGAAGTAAAATTTTGAAAAAATTTTCCATAGAAATCATCTGAAATAAAATTTTGAACAAAATTTCTTATAGAAATAAAATTTTGACAAATTTTTCCATAGAAATGAAATTTTGACAAAATTTTCTATAGAAATAAAATTTTGACAAAATTTTTTATAGAAATAAAATTTTGACAAAATTTTCTATAGAAATAAAATGTTGACAACATTTTCTATAGAAATAAAATTTTGACAAAATTTTCTATAGAAATAAAGTTTTGACAAAATTTTCTAGAGATATGAAATTTTGACAAAATTTTCTATAGAAAGAAAATATTGACGACATTTTCTATAGAAATAAAATTTTTACAAAATTTTCTATAGAAACGAAATTTTGACAAAATTTTCTATAGACATAGGTTAGGTTAGGTTAGGTGGAAGCCCGATGTATCAGGTTCACTTAGACTATTCAGTCCATTGTGATACCACATTGGTGAACATTTCTCCTTTCACTGACTGCTGCCCGATTCCATGTTAAGCACCGCTGAAAAACTTTTTGGTGTTCGGTCGAAGCAGGAATCGAACCCACGACCTTGTGTATGCAAGGTGGGCATGCTAACCATTGCACCACGGTGGTGAAATAAAATTTTTACAAAATTTTCCATCGAAAAAAATTTGACAAAATTTTCTATAGAAAAAATTTTGACAAAATTTTCTATAGAAAAACATGTGACAACATTTTCTACAGAAATAATATTTCGATAAAATTTTCTATAGAAGTAAAATTTTGAAAAAATTTTCTATAGAAATAAAATTTTGACAAGATTTTCTATAGAAATATAATTTTTACATAATTTTCATCTGAAATAACATTGTGACAAAAATTTCCATAGACATAAAATTTTGACAAAATTTTCTATAAAAATAAAATTTTGGCAAAATTTTCTACACAAATAAAATTTTGGCAAAATTTTCTACAGAAATAAAATTTTGACAAAATTTTCTATAGAAATAAAATTTTGACAAAATTTTCTATAGAAATAAAATTTTGACAAAATTTTCTATAGAAATAAAATTTTGACAAACTACAAATAAAATTTTGACAAAATAATCTAGAAAAAATTAACAAAACTTTCTATAGAAACAAAATTTTCCGTTAAAAAAAAATCTATAGAAATAAAGTTGTGACAAAATTTTCTTAGTAATAAAATTTTAATAACATTTTCTATCAATATAAAATTCTGACAAAATGTTCTATAGAAATAAAATTTTGACAAAATTTTCTATAGAAATAAAATTTTGACAAAGTTTTCTATAGAAATAAAATTTGGACAAAATTTTCTATAGAAATAAAATTTTGACAAAATTTTCTATAGAAATAAAATTTTGACAAAATTTTCTATAGAAATAAAATTTTGGCAAAGTTTTCTATAGAAATAAAATTTTGACAAAATTTTCTATAGAAATAAAATTTTGTCAAATTTTCTATAGAAATAAAATTTTGTCAAATTTTCTATAGAAATAAAATTTTGACAAAATTATCTAAAGTTTTTTTTTTTTCGATTAAAATATTCTTGAAAGTCAATAAAATCGTGTTTTTGACTATGGCTTTTACAAAATCGAAATTTTCTTCCCGCATGAACTTGTGTTTTGCCAAATGTGTAAAAGACTATTAACAAATAAGTTTGTTAAAGCCTTTTTCAAAATATTAAAATATTTTGTCAAAACTATTGTACCATAAATCTGATATCGCCTCAAAAATGTCTACACAAAAAAGGTACCAAATCATTCGCTGGGGTACAACGGTACTGAAAAAGTACTATAGTACTGCATTTTCCATCCCTGCTTCAACAATCTTGTAGCTCTCTCTCTCACTCACTTCACAATGTCAAGATCTTAAGGGGTATGGTGGAGATAGTGATTGTGAAGTTAACTTTTTAAAGTGGCAATGGGAAATGAAAGGAAATAGCCTCATCCTCCTCTTCCAATTTTTGTTTTATTTTTCTTAAACCCACTCCACAAAAATTCCTAGTAATTTTCGTATGGTTTCGATTTCATCGAATCCAAGTGCATCGAATTTTGTATTGAAAGTGATTCGATTTGATTCGATTCTCCAAACTGATCATTAAAGTGTAGCAATAAAATAAAAGAAAAAAAAACTCCAATAGGAAGAACGGACAGGACAGACAGACGTGAAACACTTGCTCGATAAGCTCGATATATGATACAACAATCATTAGTGATGGAGTTTTTTTTTTTTTTGTATATATAAAAACAGGGGGAATCTTGAAATACAAAATCACAAAATTAAGCATATTATTAACATAATAATAATCATGATGATAGTGATCCCAGCCAGAGTGTGATCATCGTTAAAACAATGCCAACGATTGTGTTGAAGCTAAATTGACAACAACTCTCAAATTGACAAACAAAAGTGGAAAGATTGGAAAACGAGCTAAATTGGTGGATTGGTGGAGTCATTGAACCCTCATAGACATAGGCGCAAACACATCATCGTCATCATCATCAGCGTTACTATCATCTACCATCTGCCATCTATGGAGTTTGGTTCCAAAAAAGCTCTTGTTCGCTGTTGTCTCTATAAAATCATCATCTCAATGAAGTGCACCAGCACCACCACCACGGTTTTAACTACAGAGATGTCAGCTAAAGACCATTATAAGTGGTGTTGCTGCCTTTATAAGAAAAACAAAAACCAATGATATTGTCAATATGCTGATCATAGATCTCATGTTTAACCAAAACTAAAAAAAAAACACCACCTAGTCTACCATAGATCGATCCATCCAACCATATCATTATAGCCAAAGCGTTAACATTTTTGCAAGTTTGACAAAATATGCCATTATAATGATGTTTGTTCAGAGCATTCCATTATCCTCTGGAGGGGGCCAGTCATCTGATGCAATGTGGCTAACGATCTGGTTTGCCAGAGTGCCAAGTGCAAGTCTCAATAACAACGACGATGTTTACAAAACTAATCTAAGGTAGCTAGCAAATGGAATGTGACGAGGGTTTTTAGGAAGCCATTGGAGATCGCTTTACACAGTTAGCAAGGTGTCAATTGATTAAGAAGAAACTACAAGTCTCTCAAAGAATTTTGTTACCATTTCTTTTCTAAAGTAAAAGCTAAACTGTTAAATATTTCAACAACAAAAAAATCCCATAGAAATATTCAATTAGAATTTATTAACACCCTGTGCCTACTTACACTGTCTCGTAACATTCTTTGAATAAACAAAAAAACATCCTAAGAATATCGCCAGAAAAATTGAATATCGTATAGTACACAGAAAAAAAAACAAATTTATTTTAATTAATATTGAAATTGAAATATGTAGTTTCAATCACCCATGGCTATTAAAAAAATAATTTATGGATTAAATTTTTTATTTATTTATTAATTATTTTGTTTTTTTTTTGATTAATTATTATTTTTTTAATATTTAATTTCAATTCAAAATGTATCATTAAAATTAAATGTGTGTGAAAATAAATTCGAATTTTGCAGCAAAAACTTAGCCGAGCCACAAACCATCACTTTAAATACGAATTTACTTTTTTAAATTCTTGAATTTTTAATATTTGGCTTGTATTGGCACAGTGGGCTCCGTTGTAAAAATTTGTTGAAAAGGTATTTTCCAATTTATGCTTTTCACAAATACTTTTCTAATGAAGACTTTTGTGCGCGTGCTGAGCTGAGCTCAAGCCCTTTCCAATGAACCTAGTCTCCATACCGCCCGCGGCTTAGTTTTGGCACAGTGGGACCGTTGTAAAAATTTGAGGAAAATTTTATTTTCAAATTTGCGCTTTTCACAAATACTTTTCTAATGAAGACTTTTATGATTATGGAAGCTGAGCTCAAACCCTTTCCAATGAACATAAACTCTATACCGCACGCGGCTTAGTTTTGGCATAGTGGGCTCCATTGTAAAAATTTGTTGAGAAAGTATTTTCCAACATGCGCTTTTCACAAATACTTTTCTAATGAAGACTTTTGTGGGTATGAAAGCTGAACCTAGTCTCTATAACGCACGCGGCTTAGTTTTTGGATAATAAGCCAAATACTAAAAATCCAAATTTGAATTTGAAATCCTAAATTCGAAGTTGAAAAATATTTTTGGCGTTGGTTTGTGTCTCGGCTAAGTTTTTGCTGCAAATTTCAAATTCGTATTTATCTTCACACACATTAAAATTAAGCCATCGTAACAAATTCGTAACTATAAGGAAATTTTTCGTTATTATAACGAATTTTCTGTTAAACAATGACACAATTCGTACCATTAACGAAAATTTTCTTTATCTTTATGAAAACATTTCGTGGGCTTAATTTTAATGAAATTTACTTTTATGCTACAATTTTGACAAAATTTTCTATAGGAATAAAATTTTAACAAAATTTTCTATAAACATACCATTTTGACAAAATTTTTCATAGAATTTTTTCTATAAACATACAATTTTGACAAAATTCTCTATAGATATACAATTTTGACAAAATTTTCTACAGAAATAAAATTTTGACAAAATTCTCTATAGAAATAGAATTTTGACAAAATTTTCTATAGAAATAAAATTTTGACAAAATTTTCTATAGAAATAAAATTTTGGCAAAATTTTCTATAGAAATAAAATTTTGGCAAAATTCTCTATAGAAATAGAATTTTGACAAAATTTTTCATAGAAATAAAATTTTGACAAAATTTTCTATAGAAATAAAATTTTGTAAAAAAGTTGTATGGAAATAAAATTTTGACAAAATTTTCTATAGAAATAAAATTTTGCCAAAATTTTATTTGACAAAATATTATATGGAAATAAAATTTTTCCAAAATTTCCTATAGAAAAAAACTTTATCAAAATTTTCATGGAAAAAAATTTACCAAAATTTTCTATAGAAATAAATTTTTTACAAAATTTTCTATAGAAAGAAAATTTTAACAAATTTTCTATAGAAATAAAATTTTGGCAAAATTTTCTATAGAAATTCTCTATAGATATAAAATTTTGACAAAATTTTCTATAGAAATAAAATTTTGACAAAATTCTCTATAGAAATAGAATTTTGACAAAATTTTCTATAGAAATAAAATAAAATTTTGTTAAAGTTTGCTATTGAAATAAAATTTTGACAAAATTTTCTATAGAAATAAAATTTTAACAAAATTTTCTATAAACATACAATTTTGACAAAATTCTCTATAGATATAAAATGTTGACAATATTTTCTACAGAAATAAAATTTTGGCAAAATTCTCTATAGAAATAGAATTTTGACAAAATTTTCTATAGAAATAAAATTTTGACAAAATTTTCTATAGAAATAAAATTGTGGCAAAATTCTCTATAGAAATAGAATTTTGACAAAATTTTTCATAGAAATAAAATTTTGACAAAATTTTCTATAGAAAAAAAAATTTTGTAAAAAAGTTGTTATTTCCATACAACTTTTTGACAAAATTTTCTATAGAAATAAAATTTTGACAAAATTTTATTTGACAAAATATTCTATGGAAATAAAATTTTACCAAAATTTCCTATAGAAAAAAACTTTACCAAAATGTTCATGGAAAAAAATTTACCAAAAATTTCTATAGAAATACATTTTTTACAAAATTTTCTATAGAAATTAAATTTTGACAAAATTTTTTATAAAAATAAAATTTAGACAAAAGTTTCTATAGAAGTTAATTTTGACAAAATTTTCTATAGAAATTAAATTTTGACAAAATTTTCTATATAAATAAAATTTTGAAAAAATTTTCTATAGAAATAAAATTTTGACAAAATTCTCTATAGATATAAAATTTTGACAAAATTTTCTACAGAAATAAAATTTTGACAAAATTCTCTATAGAAATAAAATTTTGACAAAATATACTATGGAAAAAAAATTTTACCAAAATTTCTTATAGAAAAAAACTTTACCAAAATTTTCATGGAAAAAAATGTACCAAAATTTTCTATAGAAATAATTTTTTTACGAAATTTTCTATAGAAATAAAATTTTAACAAATTTTCTATAGAAATAAAATTTTGGCAAAATTTTCTATAGAAGTTCTCTATAGATATAAAATTTTGACAAAATTTTCTATAGAAATAAAATGTTGACAAAATTTTCTATAGAAGTAAATTTTGACAAAATTTTCTATAGAAATTAAATTTTGACAAAATTTTCTATAGAAATAAAATTTAGACAAAATTTTCGATAGAAGTAAATTTTGACAAAATTTTTTATAGAAATAATATTTTGAAAAAATTTTGTATGGAAATAAAATTTTGACAAAATTTTGTATGGAAATAAAATTTTGACTAAATATTCTATGGAAATAAAATGTTATCAAAATTTTCTATAGAAAAAAAATTAGACAAATTTTTCTTTAGAAAGAAAATTTTGATAAAATTTTCTATAGAAATAAAATTTTGACAAAATTTTCTATAGGCATAAAATTTTGACAAAATATTCTATTAAAATAAAATTTTACCAAAATTTTCTATAGAAAAAAATTTGATAAAATTTTCTATAGAAATAAAATTTTGATAAATTTTCTATAGAAATAAAATTTTGATTAAATTTCAAAAAAAAAATAAAGTTTTGATTAAATCTTCTATAGAAATAACATTTTGACAAAATTTTCTATGGAAATAAAATTTTGACAAAACGTATGGGATGAAAATTAAATTTTACGCAAAAATTTTGTTTTCTCGCCAAACGTAATATTATTGTCGAAGTATGGTACATAATGTCCGAGAAAATAACATAGTTGCGACAAACATTCACCTTCCAAAAATAACATTTTGCTCTGGGAGGTGTTCATATTCCTTCTCTGGATGCAATGAACAGATCATGGCTAATACAGAGGACATTTTTGAATTAGGTGTAAAAACGCTAAAGACTATGCTGAAAAAAACTCGCCTTTGGTATTTTTTATAAGCTAAGTTGTTATCGCTCCGCCCCCGTTTAGTTTCTTAGCTCTTATTACTACCATGGGTATATGTTTGAATTAAAAAAATAAAAATTCAAACTAATCTTCTTTCAACTCTCTTCTACTGATTCCCAATAAAAAAACTAAAAAAATGCTTCTAAAATTGCCCTCTGCAACGGATGTCAGTTTCATATTTTAGCATTTCCGTGTTTGACCACCTGTTGTGTCCCTTCGATATGGTATTTCTTCCTCTCTCTTTTCTCTTTGGTTTTGATGATTCACGCATGATTGCTTTTCAGATCCGGTGGTGATGGTGGTCTAATCAATTATTAAGGGCTTTCCAAATCCCCCAACGGGTGATCTGCGATCCAAAGACTCTCAGCTACACTTTCATTAATTTACTCAAGAATGACCTTCCAAAGCCGAAGCGAAGGTGGTGATTGTGGTTATGTGTAATGTTTCCACAAAATAAGAAATTTAACCCTTCATATATCACCAAATGGTCACAAATTCCAAAGTGACGATTACACTGGTGATGATATGATGATGCCAAGAGTAAGATGATCTGAAAGCGTCACACACACTCACAATGGCATAAACAAAGAAGTAAAAAAAATGATATTGACTCCAATACTCCATCAATCAAGACCAGGAGTGAAGGAGGTGGTGATGGTGGAATTTCAAATATTTCCACACATACTGGAGATCAACATCAGAGCTAAGCGACGATTGTAAAGGCCTGTTCCCTACTACGTATATCGCATATGATATTATTACGGTCTGCTATGATGCGTTACTTGTATATCCATCCAACCTAACAATCCATCCATCCGTCCGTTAGTTTGTTTTTTTTTTATTATTTTGTAATTCAATCTGTTTTGCGAAAATTTTCATGTGGCATTTGCGCATAATTTTCACTGCACAACTCAACAAACGACAGCAAAACCTGGTAAAATTCAATGTGCTGCTTTTGTTGTTACTGAACAACAACAACAAGAAGACCATTTGTTGCTTCTCTCATGGCAAACTTGAGTGGATGGAAGGTTTGTCATGTTAAGCAGATGATTTTTTGTGAGTATTTTCTCGGTTTTAAGCCAGAGCAAAATCCATTCAATAACATCAGAGAACATATCCACATTTCAAGAGAAGACTTATCAGACGCATATACAAATGTTGGAGGGGAGGGAGAGGGAGGAGAAATGGTTGAACGATAGGACTGACAAACGGACCAGCCGACGACAACACCAACCAGATACACACCTTCACAAATTTGTTTTCAAACATGGAATACCTTTATTGCGTTCGCAACAACAACCCAAAACTCATTGTATGCAAGATACTCTACTCAGATCCACTGAACTGAAAAGTAAAGAGCTCAGTATCATAAATAGGGATGCCATAAATAGGGAGGAAATCGCAGAGTTTTCGTAGAAGATCTTATCAAAAACTACCAAAAAAATATTATATTGCAGAAATTTACTTCTTCAGAAAGTTTTGTTCAAAATTTATTTTTACAGAATATTTTGTCAAAATGTTTTTCTTTTGGGAAATTTTGTCAACATTTTATGTCTACAGAAAATGTTGTCAAAATTTTATTTCTATAGAAAATTTTGTCAAATTTTATTTCGGTAGAAACTTTTATCAAAATTTTATTTCGGTAGAAATTTTTTTCAAAATTTTATTTCGGTAGAAATTTTTGTCAAAATTTTATTTTTATAGAAAATTTTGTCAAAATTTTATTTCTATAGAAAAATTTGTGAAAATTTTATTTTTGTAGAAACTTTTATCAAAATTTTATTTCTATAGAAAATTTTTTCAAATTTTATTTCGGTAGAAAATTTTGCCAAATTTCATTTCGATAAAAATAATATTTTGCAAAAATTTATTTCTTCATAAAGTTTGGTCAAAAATTTACTTCTACAGAATATTTTGTCAAAATGTTTTTTTTTTTTTTTGGGAAATTTTGTCAAAATTTTATTTAAGTTCTTGTCAACATTTTATTTCTATAGAAAAACTTGTCAAAATTTTATTTCTATAGAAAATGTTGTCAAAATTTTATATCTATAGAAAATTTTGTCAAAATTTTATTTCTATAGAAAAATTTGTCAAAATTTTATTTCTATAGAAAATTTTGGCAAAATTTTATTTCTACAGAAAATTTTGTCAAAATTTTATTTTGGTAGAAAATTTTGCCAAGATTTTATTTCTATAGAAAATTTTGTCACAGTTTTATTTCGGTAGAAAATTTTGTCAATATTTTATTTCTATAGAAAATTTTTTCAAATTTTATTTCGGTAGAAAATTTTGCCAAATTTTATTTCGATAGAAACTTTTGTCAAAATTTTATTTCTGTAGAAAATTTTCTCCAAATTTTATTTCTTTAGAAAATTTTGTCAAAATTTTATTTAATTTATTGTCAACATTTTATTTCTATAGAAAAATTTTTAAAAATTTTATTTCTATAGAAAATGTTGTCAACATTTTGTTTCGGTAGAAACTTTAGTCAAAATTTTATATGTATTGAAAATTTTGTCCAAATTTTATTTCTATAGAAAAATTTGTCAAAATTTTATTTCTATAGAAAATTTTGTCAAAATTTTATTTCTATAGAAAATTTTGTCAAAATTTTATTTCTATAGAAAATTTTCTCAAAATCTTATTTTTATAGAAAATTTTGTCAAAATTTTATTTCTATAGAAAATTTTGTCAAAATTTTATTTCGGTAAAAAATTTAGTCAATATTTTATTTCTATAGAAAATTTTTTCAAATTTTATTTCGGTAGAAAATTTTGCCAAATTTTATTTCGATAAAAACTTTTGTCAAAATTGTATTTCTGTAGAAAATTTTCTCCAAATTTTATTTCTATAGACAATTTTGTCAAAATTTTATTTCTATAGAAAATTTTGTCAAAATTTTATTTCTATAGAAAATTTTGTCAACGTTTTATTTCTATAGAAAATTTTGTCAAAATTTTATTTAATTTCTTGTCAACATTTTATTTCTATAGAAAAATTTGTCAAAATTTTATTTCTATAGAAAATTTTTTCAAATTTTATTTCGGTAGAAAATTTTGCCAAATTTTATTTCGATAAAAACTTTTGTCAAAATTGTATTTCTGTAGAAAATTTTCTCCAAATTTTATTTCTATAGAAAATTTTGTCAAAATTTTATTTCTATAGAAAATTTTGTCAAAATTTTATTTCTATAGAAAATTTTGTCAACGTTTTATTTCTATAGAAAATTTTGTCAAAATTTTATTTAATTTCTTGTCAACATTTTATTTCTATAGAAAAATTTGTCAAAATTTTATTTCTATAGAAAATGTTGTCAAAATTTTATATCTATATAAAATTTTGTCAAAATGTCATTTCTATAGAAAAATTTGTCAAAATTTTATTTCTATAGAAAATTTTGTCAAAATTTTATTTCTATAGAAAATTTTGTCAAAATTTTATTTGGTAAAAAATTTTGCCAAAATGTTATTTCTATAGAAAATTTTGTCAAAATTTTATTTTGGTAAAAAATTTTGCCAAAATTTTATTTATATAGAAAAATTTTATTTCTATAGAAAATTTTGTCAAAATTTTATTTCTATAGAAAAATTTGTGAAAATTTTATTTTTGTAGAAAATGTTATCAAAATTTTATTTCTATAGAAAATTTTTTCAAATTTTATTTCGGTAGAAAATTTTGCCAAATTTCATTTCGATAAAAATAATATTTTGCAAAAATTTATTTCTTCATAAAGTTTGGTCAAAAATTTACCTCTACAGAATATTTTGTCGGAATGTTTTTTTTTGGGAAATTTTGTCAAAATTTTAATTAAGTTCTTGTCAACATTTTATTTCTATAGAAAAACTTGTCAAAATTTTATTTCTATAGAAAATGTTGTCAAAATTTTATATCTATAGAAAATTTTGTCAAAATTTTATTTCTATAGAAAAATTTGTCAAAATTTTATTTCTATAGAACATTTTGTCAAAATTTTATTTCTATAGAAAATTTTGTCAAAATTTTATTTCGGTAGAAACTTCTATCAAAATTTTATTTCAGTAGAAAATTTTTTTCAAAATTTTATTTCGGTAAAAAATTTTGTCAAAATTTTATTTTTATAGAAAATTTTGTCAAAATTTTATTTCTATAGAAAAATTTGTCAAAATTTTATTTCTATAGAAACTTTTGTCAAAATTTTATTTTGGTAGGAAATTTTGCCAAATTTTTATGTCTATAGAAAATTTTGCCAAATTTTATTTCGATAGAAACTTTTGCCAAAATTTTATTTCTACAGAAAATTTTGTCAAAATTTTATTTCTATAGAAAAATTTGTCAAAATTTTACTTCTATAGAAACTTTTGTCAAAATTTTATTTTGGTAGGAAATTTTGCCAAAATTTTATGTCTATAGAAAATTTTGCCAAATTTTATTTCGATAGAAACTTTTGCCAAAATTTTATTTCTACAGAAAATTTTGTCAAATTTTTATTTCTATAGAAACTTTTGCCGAAATTTTATTTCTACAGAAAATTTTGTCAAAATTTTATTTTATTAGACAATTATGCCACAATTTCATTTCTATAGAAAATATTGTCAAATTTTATTCCGGTAGAAACTTGTCAAAATTTTATTTCGATAGAAAATTTAGTCAAAATTTTATTTCTCTAGAAAATTTTCACAATATTTTATTTCTATAGAAAATTTTGTCAAAATTTTATTTCTCAAATTTTATTCAAATTTTATTTCGGTAGAAAATTTTGCCAAATTTTATTTCGATAAAAACTTTTGTCAAAATTTTATTTCTGTAGAAAATTTTCTCCAAATTTTATATTTATAGAAAATTTTGTCAACATGTTTGTTTTTATACAAAATTTTCTCAAAATTTTATTTCTATAGATAATTTTGTCAAAATTTTTTTCTATAGAAAATTTTGTCAACATTTTTAGTATTGAAACTATGCGATATCTAAATTAGACCTAAAGAGGGAATTAATCGGTCAATCAGTTTTGATTTTTTTTTTTAGATTTTGAAGTGAAACAATTGTTCTCAAAAATTGTTCCTCCCTCACACTCACATTTGGGTTAATATTCCCAAACGACATCCCTAAATCTCAAAATAAAACGAACTAAAAAAGACTATCAAGCCAACGTCCTTCACCTCTACCATTGTTGCCTTCAATCGAAAGCAATACAAGACATCCGATTCGCATACAACCGCTATGAAATGTATCCGACCTAAAACCAAAGTAGCAGATGTAACTCTCTTCCCTCACTCGTTCGCTCCTTAGAGGCCTTTGATGGTGGTCTAGTGTATACGCATTTGAATTTTTCCAACATATGTCGGTCGATCGGTTTAGTTGAACGTTGATGATTCTTCTTTGGTTATTTGCTCTTCTCCATGCGCCTAGCAATAATGCGCACTAACGCTAATGGCCCCTAAAATTTTTGCTCATTTCTTTCTTCACCTCAGTGGAAATTGCCATAAAAACAAATCCCTTCAATAACGAGCACATCTTTAAAGTTTTTTTTTTTTTCAACGTTTGGTGAAGAGGGCTAACGTGGGGGGTTTTTAGGAGGGAGCTTCCAATAAGTATTTGTGGCAAATAGCAGCAAATTTTCAAAATCGCTTTTGTTTTCTCCTTTGTTCTTCAACAACATCTTCACCGTCATCTAGTGAATGATTTAAACCAAAATGCTGCTATCCATTGCCAATCGATAATTAGAGAGATAAAAAGAGGGCAATTTTGGAGGGGTATTGCGACGAGGTGAAGGTTGATGACTTTGACTCATGCATCTTTGTATATGGACGACCTCGTCCCAAAACAGAATCCATCATCTCAGTGGGAGATAACCAGAGTCTTGACTTTCTAATGGGTGTATGGGAAATTGTATTAATATACAATATACGCTTTAAAAATGTGTTTATTAATAAACCAGAAAAGGAGGAGCCAATGAATGAATTATGTTTTTCGATTATAAGAAAAATAATGAAATATCAAATATGGAAAAATTAAAATTAAAAAAAAAAAACAAAAATGTTTACGTTACGTTATTCAGTAATTGATGAAAAGCAAGTAGTATTTAGTGTAGTTTACCCTACAAATTTCCTATAGAAATAAATTTTTGTGTAGAATAAAATTTTGACAAAATTTTCTATAGAAATAAAGTTTTGCAAGAATTTTCTATAGAAATGCAATTTTGCAAAAATTTTCTATAGAAATACAATTTTGCAAAAAGTTTCTATAGAAATAAAATTTTGACAAATTTTTCTATAGAAATAAAATTTTGACAAAGTTTTCTATTGAAATAAAATTTTGACGAGATTATCTATAGAAGGAAGCCACCGTGGTGCAATGGTTAGCATGCCCGCCTTGGATACACAAAGTCGTGGGTTCGATTCCTGCTTCGACCGAACACCAAAAAGTTTTTCAGCGGTGGATTATCCCACCTCAGTAATGCTGGTGACATTTCTGAGGATTTCAAAACTTCTCTATGTGCAATGTGGAACGCCGTTCGGACTCGGCTATAAAAAGGAGATCCCTTGTCATTGAGCTTAACATGGAATCGGGCAGCACTCAGTGATAAGAGAGAAGTTCACCAATGTGGTATCACAATGGACTGAATAGTCTAAGTGAGCCTGATACATCGGGCTGCCACATAACCTAACCTATCTATAGAAATAAAATTTTAACAACATTTTTTTTTTGACAAATTTTGAGAAAATTTTCTATAGAAATAAAATTTTGAGAAAATTTTCTGTAGAAATAAAATTTTGACAAAATTTTCTATAGAAATAAAATTTTGACAAAATTTTCTAAATTTTCTATAAAAATAAAATTTTGACAAAATTTTCTATAGTAATAAAATTTTGACAAAATTTTCTATAGTAATAAAATTTTGACAAAATTTTCCATAGAAGTAAAATTTTGCAAAAATTTTCTATAGAAATAAAATTTTGATAAAATTTTCTATGGAAATAAATTTTTGCAAAAATTTTCTATAGAAATAAAATTTTGACAAAATTTTCTATAGAAATAAAATTTTGACAAAATTTTCTACAGAAATAAAATTTTGACAAAATTTTCTATAGAAATAAAATGTTGACAAAAGTTTCTATAGAAATAAAATTTTAACAAAATTTTCTGTAGAAAAAAATTTTTTGACAAAATTTTTCTATACAAATAAAAATTTGGCAACATTTTTCTATAGAAATAAAATTTTGTAAAAATTTCCTATAGAAATAAAATTTTGTAAAAATTTTGTATAGAAATAAAATTTTTACAAATTTTTTTTTAGAAATAAAATTTTGACAAAATTATTCTATAGAAATAAAATTTTGTAAAAATTTCCTATAGAAATAAAATTTGGCAAAAATTTTCTATGGAAATAAAATTTTGCAAAAATTTTCTATGGAAATAAAATTTTGCAAAAAATTTTCTATAGACATAAAATTTTGACAAAGTTTTATATAGAAATAAAATTTAGACAAAATGTTACTAGAAATAATATTTTCTACAGAAATAAAATTTTGACAAAATTTTCTATAGAAATAGCATTTTTACAAAATTTTTATATAAAATAAAAATTTGGTAAAATTTTCTCCAAATTTTGTTTGATTAAGTTTGGCTCGAGTGGCAACCGTGGCTAAGTCACATGAACCTATCGTGAACACGAACAAATTCACACTAATTTCGATCACGATTGCGAAAATCTGGAATGCCGTTCGTAGTACTAGGCTATGAGCTGAACATCGGGCACGCTCAGTGGTAAGAGAGAAGTTCACAACTGTGGGATGGCGACTATAGATTAGATTAGGTATTAATTCTATGTCACCCATATCTATTACCTGAAGAAGTTAAAAGGATCGATGAATGAAAACCGACAAATATCTGCCCTATCAAAAAGTCACTTGCTGGCCACTACTAAATCACGATCGAGGAGGTCATCGATTCACGAAGGCTGTTTTGCAGTAAGCATACAGTAAGCGCCATACCAAAGTATACACATCGATTACCTGGAGCAGGGTAAATGAAAGGCATAGCCGTACATTGCTATATTACTCGATCGTTCACCAATGTGGTATCACAATGGACTGAATAGTCTAAGTGAGCCTGATACATCGGGCTGCCACCTAACCTAACCTACTCGATCGATGAATGAAAACCGACCCCAATTAGCAAAGAAAAATATGCGAATTAGACTTAAAACTTCTCTCTGATGAAAAAGTCACTTGCTGGCTAATACTAAAACACGATCGAGGATGTCACGAAGTCCTTTTTTTTTGCAGGAGAGAATATACAATAAGCGTCATAATAAAGTGTACATAAGAATTAAAAAAAATATATTCCTCATTCTCTTAGTTTTAAAACTATAATAATTAAGAATATGAACAAAAGGTCAATAATTAAAACAGAACAACAACTGAAATATTTTTTATGTTAGCCTTTACATTTACGATTTCATTATTTATTTATTTATTTTTTTAAGTATTTAAATCTACTAAAACCTAAAATTAAAAACTTTACACATTAAAACACTTTTCTAAGGCAAACCTTTTGTATACCTTTATTTGACGCTCACTATATAAATTCATACTAATTAAAACGTTGTAGCATCACTGGACCAAATGTATAGACTTAGAAAGGGACTATGTTAAAGAATAAATCACCACCATTTTCTATTATTGTGAGCACCCTCGATTCAAGTTCGTTAAGACATACAAAAATAAATTTGCTCTCTTACTCCATCTACATATAGTTTTTAAATACTTCTCCTCTATACTTGAATATAAGCTTAGAAAATCCTTTAAAACAAAACAAAATTCACACATATAAATACCGAATGACATTATTATCGTAATCTTATTTAATTTTATTTATGCTAACATTTCCCTAGCAAATTCATTTAAATCACTATTAAAATGCAAGCATTTCTAAATTTTATCTAAAGCGGGAAGACGAAAAAAAAAAACACAAAATGAAATTTATTTTAATACCAACTATAATTGTCACGATTTTTGGCCTGGTTATCGGTTAACTTTTTTCTTACAACAAAAAGGTGGATTGTTAGATATATTCATGACACCATCGAATGGGCTAAATCTTATGGGGGTGTGAAATAAACTAACAAAAGAAAAATTATCATAAGTTTTATAATAATAAAACAAAAAATGAAACAATTTAAATAAAAAAGAAAAACTATTATGGTCTACTATTCACCATCCTAAAATGGAGAGAATGTAGATTGTTTTTCTATTGCCTTGCCGGTGTGGTTTCATTATTGTTAATTTTATTGTTTTTTTTTTTTTGCCTTTTATTGTTATTCGCTAACATACATAACTTTTGTGCAATGACCATTTTTTGTTGTGGTTGTCTGGGAAACGACCAGGTCGTTGATAAAAAGGCCATTTAAGATTAACACATGTTCGATTCGCGCTTAAAGAAACTTAGTTTGGCCAACAAGCCCGTTTGCAAAGCCAAGCCAACAACGTGACCAAAAATGAAACAGCCAACAATTTTTTCTTTTGTTTTTTTTTTTTACTTAAATCCATACAAAGTCTTTTTATATAACAATTACGAAGCCAAGGAGCGAGAGAGAGCAAAGAGAGGATAAGTCTTAGAGCTTAAATAGAGAAGGGGGATATGTTGACAACACAATGAGAGTTTGCACACCATAACGGCAATTTTCTCCTTACAATTTTCATATAGCCAGGGATGGTGAGAATTTTTTAGGGATTTTCAATAAATCTAAGAAATATAGGGGAAATCTAAAAAAAAGAGAGCAACGGTCATAGTTTAATTAAAGAAGTGGACATGATGATATTAGAGATAGGATAGCAATTTTTCCCATATTTTTTTTCATAAGCTGGGAATACATTTCCATTTCTGAGATTTTCGGTAAAACTAAGGAAAGTAAATAGAAAACAAGTATAAACAGCAGTAAGTTCGGCCGGGCCGAATCTTAATTACCCACCACCATGAACCAATTATTAGGGTTTCCTTTGAAATTTCAGGAGGGCTTGAGGACTTGAGGACACTTCCCGATGATAAATTTAAAGATTTCACCTATGAGGACTATATCAGATTCTGGATTTAGTTCTAAATTTCAGGCAAATTGGATAAAAACTACGAATTCTATAAGCCCAAAAAGAAAAATCGGGAGATCGGTTTATATGGGGACTATACCAAAACATGGACCGCTACTCACCATTTTTGGCACACCTCTTTATGGTTCTAAAATACCTCTAGAATTTGAAATTGAGGCAAATTGGATAAAAACTACGGATTCTATAAGCCCAAGAAGTAAAGTCGGGAGATCGGTCTATATGGGGGCTATACCAAAACATGCACTGACACTCACCATTTTTGGCACACCTCTTCAAGGTTCCAAAATACCTCTAGATTTTCAATTTCGCGCAAATTGGATGAAAACTACGGTTTCTATAAGCGAAAGACCCCAAATCGGGAGGTCGGTTTATATGGGGGCTATACCAAAACATGGACCGACACTCACCATTTTTGGCACACCTCTTCAAGGTCCCAAAATATCTTTAGATTTTCAATTTCGCGCAAATTGGATGAAAACTACGGTTTCTATAAGCGAAAGACCCCAAATCGGGAGGTCGGTTTATATGGGGGCTATACCAAAACATGGACCGACACTCACCGTTTTTGGCACACCTCTTCAAGGTCCTAAAATACCTCTAGATTTTCAATTTCGCGCAAATTGGATGAAAACTACGGTTTCTATAAGCGAAAGACCCCAAATCGGGAGGTCGGTTTATATGGGGGCTATACCAAAACATGGACCGACACTCACCATTTTTGGCACACCTCTTCAAGCTCCCAAAATATCTCTAGATTTTCAATTTCGCGCAAATTGGATGAAAACTACGGTTTCTATAAGCGAAAGTCCCCAAATCGGGAGGTCGGTTTATATGGGGGCTATACCAAAACATGGCCCGATATAGCCCATCTTCGAACTTGACCTGCGCGCAGACAAAAGACGATTCTGTGCCAAATTTCAGGACGATAGCTCCATTATTGAATGCTGTAGCGTGATTACAACAGACAGCCAGACAGACGGACAGACGGACAGACGGACATGCTTATATCGTCTTAGAATTTCTCCCTGATCAAGAATATATATACTTTATATAGTCGGAAATCGATATTTCGATGCGTTACAAACGGAATGACAAACTTATTATACCCCGTCACCATTCTATGGTGGTGGGTATAAAAAGAGAAAAGAGAAAATAAGCTATGGTTTAAATAGAGAATGATGAATGTTGACAACACAAAGAGAGTATTAAGCGAATAGCAATTTTCTCCATATTTTTTTCATTTAACCAGGGATGGTGATAATTTTTGAAGAATTTTCAATAAATCTAAGAAGCATAGGAAAAATCTGAAATAAGAGAAAAAAGGGAGCAAACATCATTGTTTGATTAAAGAAGTGGATATGATGGTAACATCTTGGCAGGGAATATTTTAAAATTTCTGAGATTTTCAGTAACACTATGGAAAGTAGTATGGCAAAAACTAAAAAAGGAAGAAAATAGACGAAAAGTCTCAGCTGATATAGAGAAGGGGGAATATCGACAGCACATAGAGAGTGGAAAATTTTCCCAACATGGTCATTATTTTTGAGGAATATTTAATAAATCTAAGAAACATGTGGAAAAAATTGGCTATGATGGTAACATTATAAGAGCCAGAGTATACTTTTCGCCATATTTTCCACTTGGCTGGGAACACTTAACATTTTCTGAGATTTGCATTAAGGCTAAGGAAAGATGGGAATATAAAAAAGGAGAAATAACAAAATATGGGATAAGTCATAGCTTGAATAGAGAAGAGTGAATGTTTACAGCACAAGGCGGAGATTTTTTAGCTATTCTACGTGAGAATAATATGTCCGTATGACTCTGTTTAGGGAGGTCTCAGTACTAGAACTATAAGTATCAGCGTGGTCTCGAATGCTCATGTGAGCTGAGGTTACTCGCAAAGGTCTTATATATAGTTCCCATAACTGACGGCTCGAAGATGTCGGTGTGAGAACTCTTGACTACACTCAAAAAAAAAGTGAACCCTATATTTCTCTAAATTCTATTTCAGTTCATGGAATTATTATTTCCAGGACTTTAATAATTTTTTGGCGTACATTATTTAAATTAACTAAAACAGAGGAAAAAATTATACACAAATGAAGTATAGAGATTAACTAAATTAATGTTTTTAGTTTGATTAAACATTTAATTGTATCAATTAATTTTTTAATTGAAAGAGTTTTCAACTTTTTAATTGGAAATTTTTTGATGATTCTTTTTTCTGTGTAGCTTTTTTTCAAAGTCTTTCAAAACAAAATAAAACGTCACAAAATTCTCTGCATTTTTTTTTTTCAAACCTCATCTTTGAACAATGAAAAACTTATAAAATCACTTATTACTAAGCTTTTCTTACCTAAAAACTACAATATTTTCCATCGATTTCTGTTTATGGAAACCCTTGATTTCTAACGAAAAACCTCCTTTCGAAGGAAACTTCAAGAAAAAATCCATTTCGAAAAAAAAAATAGCCAACATGCGTTTTGAAATTGAATTAGTTAAAACGCCAAGTTTAGGCGAGAAAAATATTACAGAAAAAAAAAAAACAAAAACAAAATAAAATCCCGCGCAGACATACACATAAATCCCCCAGCCAGCTTTTCCATAGGCAAAACCAGTTAAGTGAGTTTTCTATCACTTCGCAAAAGATTCCAAACGAAAAGTGAAAATGTAAAGGAAAATTTTGTTTTTTTTTAAGATACATTTGCCTTTGTTCGCTGATGCCAACATTAACGAAACACAACAACAACAACAAAATATAATATAACAAATATTTTAAGTCATTAAAGACAAAACACTTACCGTTGAGATTTCATACGAAAATGGTTATGAAAATGGGAAGATGGTGATGATGATGGCATAAGAAAAGCAGCCTTACCAAATGACAAAAACAGAAATATCATTAAAGTAGAAATACCTGAAATGAGAGATGAAGACAAAAATGTTGTAGTTATTAAACAAAATTTCAATGATGTGAAACAAACACACAAAATTCCATAATTTATTTATGAAGAGAAAAATATTTTTTGCAATTTTTTAATTTAAGCAAAACATAAACAAAATAATAGATTTTTTCATATAATATCTAGGAATTTCATGGAAATATTTTAGCTGCAGGCAGCGTTAGCAATTGGTTACAGAGATTTTGTGAGAAAAAAATCGCACATACTTCAACCAACATCAACAAACTATTTCAATATATTCATAGAACACCTGAAATTATAGGGAAGCTATAATTGAATGTTGCTGGTTTTGAAAGGCTTATTTAAATATGATTCGCAGAATTTATAATTTAACTATAGGCATTGGATGAACCCAAGGACCAAGGACAAGAGTGATCAAAACCGGTGGATTGAAACCGGTGGTTGAAAAACGGGGTATGAAACCCGGTGGAATAAAACCGGTGGACCGGTTTATCTTCTTACACCTATTGCCTGTTTTGATGAAAAAATCCCATATTTTAATTCATGGAAACTGCTTACGGGAAATGAATGAACCCAAGGACTGAGGATGCTTGATCAAAGCCGGTGGATTTAAACCGGCGGTTGAAAAACGGGGTATGAAACTCGGTGAACCGGATTATCTTCTTACACCGATTTTCGGTTTTGATGAAAATCCCATATTTTAATTTATGGCAACTGCCTACGGGAAATGCATGAACCCAAGAACCAAGGACAAGAGTGATCCAAATCGATAGTTGAAAAACGGGGTATGAAAACCGGTGGACCGGTTTATCTTCTTACACCGATTGTCGGTTTTGATGAAAATCCCATATTTCAATTCATGGCAGCTGCCTACGTGAAATGAATGAAACCAAGGACAAGAGTGATCAAAACCGATAGTTGAAAAACGGGGTATGAAACCCGGTGGAATAAAACCGGTGGACCGGTTTATATTCTTACGCCGATTGTCAATTTTGGATGAAAATCCCATATTTCAATTCATGGCAACTGCCTACGTGAAATGAATGAACCCAAGGACCAAGGATGTTTGATCAAAACCGGTGGTTGGAAACCGGGTTATGAAACCCGGTGTACCGGTTTATCTTCTTACACCGATTGTCAATTTTGATGAAAATCACATATTTCAATTCATGGCAACTGCCTACGTGAAATGAATGAACCCAAGGACCAAGGACAAGAGTGATCAAAACCGATGGTTGAAGAACGGGGTATGAAACCCGGTGGAATAAAACCGGTGGACGGGTTTATCTTCTTACACCGATTGTCAGTTTTAATGAGAATCCCATATTTTAATTCATGGAAACTTCTTACAGAAAAATGAATGAACCCAAGGACTAGAGTGATCAAATCCGGTAGTTGAAAAATGGCGGAATAAAACCGGTAGGCCGGTTTATCTTCTTACACCGATTGTCGGTTTTGATGAAAAACCCATATTTTAATTCATGGAAACTGCTTACGAAAAAATGAATGAACCCAAGGACTAGAGTGATAAAATCCGGTAGTTAACAAATGGGTTATAAAACCCGGCGGAATAAAACCGGTGGACCGGTTTATCTTCTTACACCGATTGTCAATTTTGGTGGAAATCCCATTTTCGGTGGACCGGTAGAACCAAAGTTTTCAAGACTTCAAAAACTAGCTTTCGGATTTTGTATTTGCGATTACATCTGAGTATTTTAATAAACGGCAAAGGAAATAAATCCAAATAGGTGCAATGTACACATGCATTAAAAAAAATGTTTCCATATTTAAAAATAATATATATAGATCGATTTATGTTTTCATCGATTTTTTTATGATAATAACATCTGATAATCCATTAAAAAGTAAAGTTTTCTATTATAACCGGTAGAACCAGCAATGCCGGTTATTTGTTTCCAAGAACACCATCAACCGGTTTTATAAAATAGTCCGGGTTTTTAGAACCGAGAAAAACCGAGATTCAAAAATCCCTATTTTTCTATCACTCTAGTATGAAACAGCCCCAATTCTACTAAACACGTATGTATTGGACAGGGTAAGATAAACGTACCTTTTGTACAAGTACTGATTATTCAGATTATTAGACATGACTTCAAATATCGCCTTTGATTTTGTCACAAAAATCTGTACAAATTTAGTTATTGTAACTGCCCTTCTCTAAACATTTCTTATTTATTTTAATTAAAAATAATAAAAAAAAATCAATACTTATCACGGTTGCCACAGTTGGTAGAATTCTACTAAAATTGGTAGATTGGTATAATTCTCCATGTTTTGGTAGATTTTGCAAAATATTCCTCTCCAACCAAGAGGTATTTCACAAGTTTTTAATAGCAACAAAATTTTCTATAGAAATAAAATTTTGACAAAATTTTCTAAAGAAATAAAATTTTGACAAAATTTTCTATAGAAATAAACATTTGACAAAATTTTCTAGAGAAATAAAATTTTGACAAAATTTTCTATAGAAATAAAATTTTGACAAAATTTTCTATAAAAATAAAATTTTAACAAAATTTTCTATAGAAATAAAATTTTGACAAAATTTGCTATAGAAATAAAATTTTGACAAAATTTTATACAGAAATAAAATTTTGACAAAATTTTCTATAGGAATATAATGTTGACAACATTTTCTATAGAAATAAAATTTTAACAAAATTTTCTATAGAAATAAAATTTTGACAAAATTTTCTATAAAAAATGTTCTACAGAAATAAAATTTTGACAAAATTTTCTATAAAAAATGTTCTATAGAAATAAAATTTTGACAAAATTTTCTATAGAAATAAAATTTTGACAAAATTTTCTATAGAAATAAAATTTTGACAAAATTTTCTATAGAAATAAAATTTTGACAAAATTTTCTATAGAAATAAAATTTTGACAAAATTGTCTATAGAAATAAAATTTTGACAAAAATTTCTAAAAAAATAAAATTTTGACAAAATTTTCTATAGAAATAAAATTTTGACAAAATTTTCTATAGACATAAAATTTTGACAAAAATTCCTATTGAAATAAAATTTTGACAAAATTTTCTATAGAAATAAAATTTTGACAAATTTTTTCCAAAAAAACTGGTAAAATTTTCTCCAAACGTTGGAGAACACCGTGATACTTATGCAAATTGTTGCTTTGGACTATCTAATTTTCCCTTCACCAAACTATTCATCTATACGCGAATAGTACAATAAATAAAATATGCACTCGCAGACCTTGATCTACAAGTGATTTCTTCTTTTTGTTTTGTTGACGATTGCAAATTTCAAAAGGTATTTGTAATAAAAACAAATAGTGATAGGTTATCTTTTTATTTTTGAAATTAATGATGTCACGTTTACTGTGCTAAAATATTTTCTTTGTGATTATAATAAACATTAAATTTGGGTTAACCCATTGTAAACATTTTGACACGTGAGTAAAGAACAACTACTGGTGGATATTATTTATGGTGATAGTTTTAATAAACCTAACAATAATTGTGATAAGATAGATAGTGTGGTAACTATTCTAAGAATTTCATTATTGCAAATATATGTTGAATGTAATTCTTCAATTATTTTATTTGTTTGTTGATTTAAGAATAAATTGTAAATTTAATGGAAATATAGTCTTGAGTATTAACGATGTACTTTTGTAAAATGAATTTCTAAGAACATTTTATTGAAGGGAAACTTAGATAGTCAAAAGCAGCAATTTGCATACGTATCACCGTTGCCACACGAGCCAAAAATAATCCACCAAAAAATTGAAAAATTCTGCCAAACAAAAAAATATTCTAAAGAAAAAAATTTTTTGTTTGTTGAAATTTTTGTCAAAATTTTATTTCAATAGAAAATTTTGTTAAAATTGTATTTATATAGAAAATTTTGTTAAAATTTTATTTCTATAGAAAATTTTCTGAAAATTTTATTTCTATAGAAAATTTTCTGAAAATTTTATTTCTATAGAAAATTTTGTTTAATTTTATTTTTATAGAAATTTCTAAAAATTTTAATTACAATAGAAAATTTTCTCAAAATTTTATTTCATCGGAAATTTTGTCAAAAATTTATTTCTACAGTAAATTTTGTCAAAAATGTATTCCAATAGAAAATTTTGTCAAAATTGTATTTCAACAGAAAATTTTGTTAAAATTTTATTTCTATAGAAAATTTTGTCAAAAATTTATTTCTATAGAAAATTTTGACAAAATTTTATTTCTATAGAAAATTTTGTCTATACACACTTTTATTTCTATAAAAAAAATTTCTATAGAAAATTTTATGAAAATTTTCTAAAAATTTTATTTCTATAGCAAATTTTATAAAAATTTTATTTTTATATAAAATTTTCTCAAAATTTTATTTTTATAAAAAAATTTTGTCACAATTTTATTTCTATAGAAAATTTTCTGAAAATATTATTTTTACAGAAAATTTTGTAAAAATTTTATTTCTATAGAATTATTTCAATTTTTTTTTCTATAGAAAATTTTTCTGAAAATTTTATTTCTATAGATAATTTTCTGAAAATTTCATATCTATAGAAAAAAAATTTTTTTGTTTGTTGAAATTTTTGTCAAAATTTTATTTCTACAGCAAATGTTGTCAAAATTTTATTTCAATAGAAAATTTTGTTAAAATTTTATTTCTATAGAAAATTTTGTTAAAATTTTATTTCTATAGAAAATTTTGTTAAAATTTTATTTCTATAGAAAATTTTCTGAAAATTTTACTTTTACAGAAAGTTTTCTAAAAATTTTATTTCTATAGAAAATTTTGTTTAATTTTATTTTTATAGAAATTTTTAACAAATTTTAATTACAATACAAAATTTTCTCAAAATTTTATTTCAACAGAATATTTTGTCAAAAATTTATTTCTACAGTAAATTTTGTTAAAATTTTATTTCTATAGAAAATTTTGTCTATACAAACTTTTATTTCTATAAAAAAATTTTCTATAGAAAATTTTACGAAAATTTTATTTCTATGAAAGTTTTCTAAAAATTTTATTTTATAGAAAATTTTCTGAAAATTTTATTTCTATAGCAAATTTTATAAACATTTTGTTTTTATAGAAAATTTTCTCAAAATTTTATTTTTATAAAAAAATGTCACAATTTTATTTCTATAGAAAATTTTCTGAACATATTACTTTTACAGAAAATTTTGTACAAATTTTATTTCGCATTGTTGTTGTTTTTTATTTCAGCTTAAAACCATACATTGACTAAACTACAAGAGTAGCTTAACCAACAGAGGAAAAGAATGTTTGTCAAATTTATTTGGGCAAAGCCCTATAGACTGCAAGATGGTTGGATGGACGCACGTTTCGGAATTACCACATTCCTCATCAGCATCAGGATGCTGATGAGGAATGTGGTAATTCCGAAACGTGCGTCCATCCAACCATCTTGCAGTCTATAGGGCTTTGCCCAAATAAATTTGACAAACATTCTTTTCCTCTGTTGGTTAAGCTACTCTTGTAGTTTAGTCAATGTATGGTTTTAAGCTGAAATAAAAAACAACAACAATGCTTAAAGAACAAAACCGACAATAACAAAACAAAACAAATTTTATTTCTATAGAAAATTTTTGCAAAATTTTATTTGTATAAAAATTTTCTGAAAATTTTATTTCTATAGAAAATTTTTTGAACATTTTATTTCTATAGAAAATTTTGTCAAAATTTTATTTCTATAGAAAATTTTTGCAAAATTTTATTTCTATAGAAAAGTTTTGCAAAATTTTATTTGTATAAAAAATTTTCTGAAAATTGTATTTCAATAGAAAATTTTTTGAAAATTTTATTTCTATAGAAAATTTTCTGAAAATTTTGTTTCTATAGAAAATTTTGTCCAAATTTAATGAAAAATTTTATTTCTATAGAAAATTTTCTAAAAATCTTATTTCTATAGAAAATTTTATTTCTATAGCAAATTTTTCCCAAAATTTTATTTAAAAAAAAAAATTTGGCACAATTTTATTTCTATAAAAACTTATTTCAAAATTTTTCTATAGAAAATTTTGTCAAAATTTTATTTCTATAGAAAATTTTTGCAAAATTTTATTTGTATAAAAAATTTTCTGAAAATTGTATTTCAATAGAAAATTTTTTGAAAATTGTATTTCTATAGAAAATTTTTATGAAAATTTTATTTCTATAGAAAATTTTGTCAAAATTTTATGAAAATTTTGTCAAAATTTTATGAAAATTTTGTCAAAATTTTATGAAAATTTTATTTCTATAGAAAATTTTCTAAAAATCGTATTTCTATAGAAAATTTTCTGAAAATTTTATTTCTATAGCAAATTTTATCAAAATTTTATTTTTATCGAAAATTTTCTCAAAATTTTATTTTTATAAAAAAATTTCACAATTTTATTTCTATATATTATATATTTCTGAAAATATTATTTTTACAGAAAATTTTGTAAAAATTTTATTTCTATAGAAAATTATTTCAAATTTTTTTTCTATAGAAAATTTTGTCAAAATTTTATTTCTATACAAACATTTTGCAATTTGTATAAAACATTTTCTGAACATTTTATTTCTATAGAAAATTTTGTCAAAATTTAATTTCTATGGCAGATTTTATTAAAATTTTATTTTTATCAAAAATTTTCTCAAAATTTTATTTTTATAAAAAAAATTTTTGAAAATTTTATTTCTAGCGAAAATTTTTTCATTTTTTTTTATAGACAATTTTTTCATTATTTTATTTCTATAGAAAATTTTTGCAAAATTTTATTTGTATAAAAAATTTTCTGAAAATTTTATTTCTATAGAAATTTTGTCAAAATTTTACTTCTATAGAAAATTTTGTCAACATTTTATTTCTATAGAAAATTTTGTCAAAAATTCACTTCTATAGAAAATTTTGACAAAATTGTATTTCTATGGAAAATTTTGTCAAAATTGTATTTCTATGGAAAATTTTGTCAAAATTTTATTTCTATCAAAATTTTTTTCAAAATTTTATTTCTAAAGAAAATTTTCTGAAAATTTTATTTCTATAGAAAATTTTGTCAAAATTTTCTGAAAATTTTATTTCTATAGAAAATTTTGTCAAAATTTTATGAAAATTTTATTTCTATAGAAAATTTTACTTCTATAGAACATTTTCTGAAAATTTTATTTCTATAGCAAATTTTATGAAAATGTTATTTTTATAAAAAATTTTGTCACAACTTTATTTCTATAGATAATTTTCTGAAAATATTATTTTTACAGAAAATTATGTAAAAATTGTATTTCTATAGAAAATTATTTCAAAATTTTTTTCTATAGAAAATTTTTGCAAAATTTTATTTGTATAAAAAATTTTATTTCTATAGAAATTTTTCTGAAAATTTTATTTCTATAGAAAATTATTTCAAAATTTTTTTCTATAGAAAATTTTGTCAAAATTTTATTTCTATAGAAAATTTGTGCAAAATTTTAGTTGTATAAAAAATTTTCTGCAAATTTTATTTCTATAGAAAATTTTGTCAAAATTTTACTTGTATAGAAAATTTTGTCAAAATTTAATTTCTATAGAAAATTTTCTCAACATTTTATTTCTATTTTGTCAAAATTACTC
Organism: Haematobia irritans; assembly: GCF_050003625.1. Classification (NCBI taxonomy): domain Eukaryota; kingdom Metazoa; phylum Arthropoda; class Insecta; order Diptera; family Muscidae; genus Haematobia; species Haematobia irritans. Next base: position 19,337,044 of record NC_134397.1, read on the forward strand.
ATCTAATTTGAAGTCATCGGTGTCTCGTCTATGTAAAAATATATATTTAAAGAGTCACTGACCCTTCTTGACCCTTAGGATTAATATACATCTTTCTGTCACAGTCTCTCTCGGTATTTTCTTTCTTAAGCCCCTATTTGAAATGCAAATACTTGAAAAACGAAAAAAAAAACATTAACTTTCATTATCTGTCATGTCTTCGGTTAGTCTCAAAGGCTAGACACCCTACACATTCCTAAGCAAATAAGACCATTTCCACTAAGTTATTTAGTTGGATGAAGATGAATAAACCTCTAAATCAACAGCTAATACCTGACAATTGTTGACTTTTTCATAGTCGTACATACACCCACCCAGGTGTTGGCAGTGGTGTTTACTTATTTTTCAAACAATTACTGTCATTATATCACCGACAATGGTAGACATGATAGTAGTATTATCGTCAAGCTTATCTACTGTTATCACCCCGCTCTATATTTAAATATTTCAACTTGGATAAAAGTCTCTAAATGTCTATGTATCATCGTCATCATCATCTTTTTTAGGGAGTAGGAGGAGTGTGTGATACACTATGCAAAGCTCTTATATATGTATGATATTTATTTCGTGCCCTCAATGAATGACAAAGAAAACCAACACCAAACAAATGTCAAAGATTGATAATTTAATTTATGTATGCTTGTCCATAGGCGCCAGACAGAATATCTAACTTTAGGAATTCTAAGAAACACCAATAGTGGGAGTTTTCTTATATAGTTTTGCCTTCGGAATCATCCATTTTCTTCAGTGTCCACCCACATGGAGAAAATTATCTATAAAAGCTTTTTTATAGTCATGCAAGACATTGAATTCTTTTCCAGGGTCCTATATATATCAATTGAATAGGGAATAGTAAGAAAAATACATTGACGATATCGATATTAGTATGCCCTCTTTATGGGCTTCTTGTCTTATCGTTGCATGTATAAAAAAACACATAGGTATTAAGATAAAGTTTTTGTTTTTATTATTTTTTATAGCTAATCCCTACAACAAAAGTGTTTTATATAAACACCGGCACTATGGTGTGAACGTATTGCTCATATATACCTGTGACTGCAATAAATTTATTAAATATTAAATTTGCAGAAATGATAAAGAGTATTATCATTTCTTATATCCCAAGCAATGGATAAGACAATATTTATATTTATATAAAGTGGAAAAAATACTTATTCTTTATGGAGAATAAAAGGTATTATTAAACAGCACCTTAAATAAATATAGAAATTTCTTTTGTTACCGCTTTTAAAGATAATTGCTCAAGTCATTTACCATTTGATCTTCGGGAAAAAATTCCTTAAGTTTCAATAAGAATATTTATCTGTTTATAAGGTATTACCGATTGTAGAAAAAAATCTCAAAAAGAATTATATGAATATTTACAAAAAAATCCTTATAAGACCTCATATGAATTATACACAGAAAGAAATTTTTTCTGATTCAATCTAAAAAAAAAAAAAAAATATTTAAAAAATTTATATGACACATGGAGAAAAAATTATTTATGTTTACAAGAATTCTTATAAGACCCCCATATGAATTATGCACAGAAAGAATTTTTTCTGAATCAATAAAAAAACAAAATATTTAAAAAATGTATATGACACATGGAGAAAAAATTATGTTTCAAGTGAAAATATTGAAAGATCCTCATATGAATTACAAACAGTGACATTTTTTCTGAATGAATCATGAAATTACAATTTTTTTTAGTTAAACTGGTTCAATCTTGAAAATGGTGCTATCAATCACGGAATTAATTAGAAATAAAAATAAGTACGTAAAGTAGAAAGTCGGGCGGGACCGACTAAATCATACCCTAAACCACCCATATTGAATTAGTAAACATTGTTTATTGGGTATCAATGGTATAGTTATTGGAGATAAACCGCATTTCCATATTTAAGAACATATTTATGGGTGTCTTGCCACAATATCTGATATTAGGAGCAATAGTTGATTCTGAACCTACAGAGTTAATATGCCACAAATATTGAGTCCATTATTAAAAAAGAGGAAATCGCTCAATTAGTGTACATAGGTAATAAATCCAAATTTCTGAAAATAGGGCAATAGATTTATGTAAGGCTATGGTCACACTACACTGAAAAAACAGTGAACCCACCAGGAAGAAAAATGTCGGTTAATTTTGGAAAATTTTGAATATTTTTAGAAAATTTTAACTAAACAGTATAACAAACGCTGGCATCACGCCGATGTCATAAAAATAAGTAAATATTTTTCGACAAATTCAAGAAAATTTATTAGACATAATTAAGTTTTTTCACATGTTAAAGAAAATTTTGTAGTTTGAAGGAAAAAATTGGAGTTCAAAATTGCAAGAATGTCTTTAGTGACATACGGAGTTCATGATGAACGCATTTGTAGTAAAATTTACAAATTTAAAGAAATATTGAACTATTTTGTGGAAGACACGAATTTAGTTAATCTTTATCCTTCATTTGTGTATATTTTTTTCCTCGGTTTCAGTTAATTTAACTAGCGTACACAAAAAATTATTAGAGTAGAGGAAACTTCCTCGAAACATAATAATTCCATGAACTAAACGAAAGTTAAATTGGCTTTAGTGAAATAGAGAGTTCACTTTTTTTTGAGTGTAGGCAAATATTTGACCAAAGTGAGTGTCAAACATTTTTCCAGAATCATTTTCAAATTATCTGGATATCGGTTTTGGAAAATAATTCTACCATGATGTTAATCCAACATGAGCTAAAAATGTTTGGTTGTTTGGCTGTAGCGACGAATTCTATTTTGATTTCTGTCAAATATTTGCCCAGTGTGACCATACCGTAAGACCTACATGTACACTGAAAAAAATATTGACCTAATATGGAAGATTATGCAACTTAAATTTTAGGACTCTTAATTTACGCAATGCTAAGGACAAAATTCTTTAAAATAATGACATTTCAATTAAAAGAAAGTTTATAATCCTTGCTTCAAAAATTTTTTGCATTAAATTTAGAACACAAATCTTGAAATTTTGCGTCCCTCTGTTGAAGTTGTAGATCTTTGAAGTAAGACAAATGTTCCTTAAAATAAAGAAAACCATTTTTAATTTACATAAATCGTCTTTAACTCAACTGGCATATTGAATTTTTAAATTTAAGATGAAAATGCTTCAAATATAGGCTAAGACTTATTTTAAGGATTTGCATCTTTGGTTTAAAGTTTTTTAGCATTAAGAAAACAGTTTTTACTTTGAAGTACTTGGCATAATTTGGATTTTGAAACTGGAATTTGTTTGTACCTGAATATCTTTATTAAAATATCGCAAAAAGAAAATAAAAATTCGATGAACGAGATCTGTTTCCAATTTTAATTTTATTGATCCTAGATTTAAAGACAGGGAGGTCCGTAAAAAATGTAAGTCGAAATACGATCGGCTAGTATTATGGCCAAATTTGGGAATATCGAGCGATGCATATATATGGGAGCTATATCTAAATCTGAACCGATTTGGATGATAGTTTCCAGATTTGGTTGATATCACAGACGCCTACCTTGTGCTAAATTAGAATAAAATTATAAGAGGTAAATATTTGAAAAATGGACGCCACATATATATGGGAGCTATATCTAAATCTGAACCAATTTGGATTATATTGTGTAAGTTTTCTTGATATTACAGGATATTACCTTGTGTTAAATTTGACTAAGATCGGCTAATAAGTGATTCCACTATGGTCAAAAATAAGGTTATAAAGGGACAAATTTTTGCAAATCGGGCGCTACATATATATGGGAGCTATATCTAAATCTGAACCGATTTGGATGATATTTTGCACATATAGTCAGAACTGTAGAATATTAGAGTAAGCCAAATTTGAATAAGATCGATTGATATATAAGGGTTTTACTGTCAAATTTGGCAAAATCGGGCGATACATATATATGGGAGCTATATCTAAATCTGAATCGATTTCAATGAAATTTTGCACATACAGTTAGTGCTATAGAAGATTATATTTAGTCAACTTTGAGTACGATCGGTTGATAAATAACGGTTTTATTGCCAAATTTGACAAAATCGGGCGATACATATATATGGGAGCTATATCTAAAACTGAACCAATTTCGATGATTTTGAGCACATATTGTTAGTACTATAGGGGACTGGATGTAGCCAACTTTGAGTAAGATCGGTTAATAAATAAGGGTTTTATGGCCAAATTTGACAAAATCGGGCGATACATATATATGGGAGCTATATCTAAATCTGAACCGATTTCGAAGAAATTTTGCACATACAGTTAGTGCTATAGAAGATTATATTTAGCCAATTTTGTGTACGATCGGTTGATAAATAAGGGTTTTACGGCCAAATTTGACAAAATCGGGCGATACATATATATGGGAGCTATATCTAAATCTGAATCGATTTCGATGATTTTAAGCACATATTGTTAGTACTATAAAATATTAGGCAAGTTTGAGTAAGATCGCTTTATAAAAAAGGTTTTTATGGCCAAATTTGGGAAAGTCGGGCGATACATATATATGGGAGCTATATCTAAATCTGAACCGATTTCGATGAAATTTTGCACATACAGTTAGTGCTATAGAAAATTACATTTAGCCAACTTTGACTACGATCGGTTGATAAATAAGGGTTTTACGGACAAATTTGACAAAATCGGGCGATACATATCTATGGGTGCTATATCTAAATCTGAACCGATTTCGATGATTTTGAGCACATATTGTTAGTACTATAAAATATTAGGCAAGTTTGAGTAAGATCGCTTTATAAAAAAGGGGTTTATGGCCAAATTTGACAAAATCGGGCGATACATATATATGGGAGCTATATTTAAATCTGAATCGATTTCAATGAAATTTTGTACATACAGTTAGTGCTATAGAAGATTATATTTAGCCATCTTTGACTACGATCGGTTGATAAATAAGGGTTTTACGGCCAATTTTGACTAAATCGGGCGATACATATCTATGTGAGCTATATCTAAATCTGAATCGATTTCAATGATTTTGAGCACATATTGTTAGTACTATAAAATATTAGAGTAAGGCAAGTTTGAGTAAGATCGCTTTATAAAAAAGGGTTTTATGGCCAAATTTGGCAAAATATATATATATATATATATATATATATATATATATATATATATATATATATATATATATATATATATATATATATATATATATATATATATATATATATATATATATATATATATATATATATATATATATATATATATATATATATATATATATATATATATATATATATATATATATATATATATATATATATATATATATATATATATATATATATATATATATATATATATATATATATATATATATATATGGGAGCTATATATAAATCTCAACCGATTTCGATGAAATTTTGTAGACTTGAGGGATGATGAAAAAGATTACTATGTGCCAAATTTGAAAACGATCGGTTAGTAAAAAATGAAAATGGCAATGTGAAGCAATTTGTCGAAATCGGGCGATACATACATATATATGGGAGCTATATCTAAATTTGATCCGATTTCTTGCAAAATCAATAGTTTTCGTCCTTGTGCCCAAAAAACACGCTGTACCAAATTTTATAGGTACCACCGGAATCCTGTGAACAACAAATACATGGACGGACGGACATCAAGGGCTAGACCGACTCAGAAGGTGATTCTGAGTCGATCGGTGTATATTTTATGGAGTCTAAAACCAATATTTCTGGTAGGCCCATTTTTTGGCAGATCAAAGTTATTATACCCTGACCACTATGTGGTTTAGGGTATAAATATACTTGGTTAAAAATAAAAAAAAATATTGATTTCTACGGTATTTATTCGATTAATTACTGATTAAAAGTTGGGCTCAATCACACTTCGATGAAAATATGGAATCAATAGGCTTTGTCCACAGAGAAAAAAATGCACAAACATTTTTCCAATTAAAGTCTTAATTTAGTTTTAAAAAAATTTATTTAATTGATTCAACAATTTTTTTTACTTGAAACAAAAATCAATCACAAAAACCAATAGAATCAATTAATTTTTTTATTGGATCAAATAATTTTTTAATTGACTTTCAATTAATTTTTTAATTGATATTATCATTTCTGTGATTGAAGACATGTCAATTAAAAAATTATTTGGTTGAATTAATTTCGTGATTGAATCAGATATTTATTTCAAAGCAAACACTCTGCCAAAAAAACTATTTAGTTAAGTTTTTTCGTATTTAAACAACTTTAAAATATCTTTATTAACAGTGTAGTGAAATCTTCGCACTTGTCCAAGGATATTTTTGGCTTAAGTGTTCTCTTTAAGTACTCCTTTTGTCATAATGTCCAAAATCTCTTGTTGTCATATTCAAATACCTAATAAATTATTTGACAGTTTTACTAAAACAACATCATAAAACCTTACTTCATTTAAGACCTTTCTGTCTTGCTGAGAACAAACGATAATATCCCTTGGGATTAGTCTTTGAAGATTTAGACCAATCTAAAATAATGATGATGACGAGTTCTTCTCTGGGATTTACTATAAAACTTTTACTTACATTAATCAGTCCACAAAAACGGAATAAAATTTAAATGAGATTTACATGGTAACACCATGGTTTGTACGTAAAAACGATTTATAATGACACAAAACTACATTGCAATATACACACACACACATACACAAAAACCAACTCTCTATATGGGTTAAGTGAATATATTACAGGATTTTATATAACATCAGTATACACAACACAGAGAGAAAGAGAAAGGATGATTTTAGTTAAAGGGGCCATTTTACATTGAATATACACACAGATATATAGGTCATTGACTTCATCAATAGGGGGTTGGGAAGGAGGGGAGGGATGGCAGGAGAACGAGAAAAAAACGAAATTTTGCCGGGAGGTCAAAATAAACAAATCTTTAAACACCCACACATAGTCTTCTTCTCCGCCTACTCATTCTCACAAAAAGGTTTGTCCCAAAAGCATTCTCTTTATTTGTTCTCTTTGTATTGATGCCGACTTTCATAGTCACCGTTATGAAATTCTGGAATACATTTGGCTCTTTTTACAAAGTGAATGTATAAAAGAGAAAATTTCGGAGGTGGAGGGAGACCTAACCCAAATTCAACAGCTGTTCGTGTAATGAAAAACTCCATACTTTCCTATTATAAAATAGGATATACAGGAGTTTTAGCATGTATACTTTTTCGTCGCTATACATATATTTGACATATATACCAAAATTAACTGTATATATACAGATAATTTGTTTATATAACAAACTCTATTCTTCTCCCAAAATTGTATTCTAAGGAGATTTGTATATATGTATCTCACACTATTTGTTGATGTTTAATTGTCACATGACTTCACAAGCGGCATTGGTGTTTGTTGATTCGCTTATACCCACTCTATGTTGGTGGGAAGGGGGGTGTTAAATAGTGTTGCTGCTTTCAATATTGGTGTTGTTGTCGCCTCTTCTTGTATTCCTTTTATATCATATAAAAGTGTATACAAACGTTTGACCTACATAATCTGTATATATATACATACATATATGCATTCTATATTCTGTTATACATACATACATACATGAATATATATGAATAAATATTATGTTATGTTATGGTTTCCATATCTTGAATATTGCTACTACTTCTCATGAAGTTGTTACCATATTTTGTTGCTCTTGCCACTGTTTTTGGTTGCTGTTGCTTTTTTTTTTGTTGCTCTTCACTAAATGCCACACAAGTGTGACTAAAGCCATGCAACAGAAGGAGGAGATGCATGAATGCTTGTGAATGTTAAAAAACAGATTCTTGGTAAGTAAACATAACGCTTATCGTGTATATGCATCCACAATATTGTTAGAGCATATCTCTATACTCTCTATATTATATTAGGGACTGTCCCAAGATATCTTTAATTGTGGGAAAGAGTAAATGAGCATAGGAGAAAGAGAGTAAGAAGAAATTAATTGAGGACATAACACATGTTATGGGAGCCACCGTGGTGCAGTGGTTAGCATGCCCGCCTTGCATACACAAGGTCGTGGGTTCGATTCCTGCTACGACCGAACACCAAAAAGTTTTTCAGCGGTGGATTATCCAACCTCAGTAATGCTGGTGACATTTCTTAGAGTTTCAAAGCTTCTCTAAGTGGTTTCACTGCAATGTGGAACGTCGTTCGGACTCGGCTATAAAAAGGAGGTCCCTTGTCATTGAGCTTAACATGGAATCGGACAGCACTCAGTGATAAGAGAGAAGATCACCACTGTGGTATCACAATGGACTGAATAGTCTAAGTGAGCCTGATACATCGGGCTGCCACATAACCTAATCTAAACTAACCTAAAACATGTTATGGCAGAGTATGATAATTTTATCAAAAAAGAAACAACATGGTTTACAAACAAACAAAATGTTACCAAAAAACTACCACATAGAAATATCTTATTTCGCAATGTTTTATCAAATTTTTGTGGTTAAAAGTTTTATCAAATTTTTATATTTATATTTTTATAAAAGAAAATTTTGTCAAAATTTTATTTCTATAGAAAATTTTGTCAAAATTTTATTTCTAACGAAAATTTTGTCAAAATTTTATTTCTAAAGAAAATTTTCTCAACATTTTATTTCTATAGAAAATTTTGTCAAAATTTATTTCCATAGAAAATGTTCTCAAAATTTTCTTTCTATAGACAATTTTCTCAAAATTTTATTTCTAAAGAAAAATTTCTCAAAATTTTATTTGTATAGAAAATTTTTTCAAGATTGTATTTCTATAAAAAAATTTCTCACAATTTTATTTCTATAGAAAATTTTGTCACAATTTTACTTCTATAGACAATTTTCTCAAAATTTTATTTCTATAGAAAATTTCGTAAAAATTTCAATCATATAGAAAATTTTGTCAAAATTTTATTTCTAAAGAAAATTTTCTCAACATTTTATTTCTATAGAAAATTTTGTCAAAATTTTATTTCTATAGAAAATTTTCTCAAAATTTTGTTTTCTGTTTTGTTTTGTTATTGTTGGTTTTGTTCTTTAAGCATTGTTGTTGTTTTTTATTGCAGCTTAAAACCATACATTGGCTAAACTACAAGTGTAGCTTAACCAACAGAGGAAAAGAATGTTTGTCAAATTTATTTGGGCAAAGCCCTATAGACTGCAAGATGGTTGGATGGACGCACGTTTCGGAATTACCACATTCCTCATCAGCATCCTCTACTTGCAGCAAAACTATCAACCAATTATCAGAATAAATTCTGGCAGTTTATCAAACCCAACAAAAACCACACTTCTATAAAAACTTTCCTCAAAAATTTTATTTTTGTACAAAATTTTCTCACAATTTTATTTCTATAGAAAACTTTGTCAAAATTTTATTACTATAGAAAATTTTCTCAAAATTTTATTTCTAAAGAAAAATTTCTCAAAATTTTATGTCTTGTCAAAATTTATTTCTATAGACAATTTTCTCAAAATTTTTTTTCTATAGAAAATATTTTTACAGTTTTATTTCTATAAAAACTTTCCTCAAAATTTTATTTTTGTACAAATTCTTCTCACAATTTTATTTCCCTAGAAAATTTTCTCAAAATTATATTTCTATAGAAAATTTTCTCAAAATTTTATTTCTATAGCAAATTTTCTCAATATTTTATTTCTATAGTAAATTTTGTCTAAATTTTATTTCTATAAAAATTTTGTCAACATTTTATTTTTATAGAAAATTTTGTCAACATTTTATTTTTATAGAAAATTTTGTCAAAATTTTATTTCTATAGAAAATTTTGTCAAAATTTTATTTTTATAGAAAATTTTGTCAAAATTTTATTTCTATAGAAAGTTTTGTCAAAATTTTATTTCTATAGAAAATTTTGTCAAAATTTTATTTCTATAGAAAATTTTGTTAAAATTTTATTTCTATAGAAAGTTTTGTCAAAATTTTATTGCTATAGAAAATTTTGTCAAGATTTTATTTCGATAGAAAAATTTCTCAAAATTTTATTTCTGTAGATTTTCCCAAAATTTTATTTCTATAGAAAATGTTGTCAAGATAATATTTCTATAAAAAATTTTCTCACAATTTTATTTCCATAGAAAAATTTCTCAAAATTTTAATTCTATAGAAAATTTCGTCAAAATTTTATTTCTAAAGATTTGCTCAAAATTTTATTTCTATAGAAAATTTTCTCACAATTTTATTTCTATAGAAAATGTTCTCAAAATTTTATTTCTATAGAAAATTTTCTCACAATTTTATTTCTATAGAAAATTTCCTCAAAATGTCATTTCTACACTGAAAAAAATATTGACCTAATATGGAAGATTATGCAACTTATTATTTTTTTTTGTAGATTGGACATTTTTAATCCCTTATCAGATCAGGTGTTTTAATGGAAATAAAGGTTTCTGTCACTCAGTGTGTCACTGGAGGATTCCAGTTTTTCGGATATGACGCTTTTATTAAGTATTCAATATCTCCTTAGGTTATTTAAAATTAGAATAATTTCAAAATATAATATATTAAATATTTTAAATCGAACTCTAAAGAACTCTTAAATACGCACTGTTTGAATAAATGAGAATTTTTACACACAGTTTGAAATAATAAGAATTTTAAATGTTACCAAATGTTTCCAAATATATATCAAACCATTTGTTATTATTTTTAGAGCCAAATAAAATTGAATGAATCATTGACTTACAACGACAAACTCTAAAAATTTAAAAAAAAAAACAGTCAAAAAACAGTTTATCAATATCTAAAATTTATTAGACATTTATGCACACCAACACTCCCAAATCTCACATTGTATATGGATCCAGCAAAATACTTTTTTTATGTTTTACTCTTCTGAGTAAAATATTGAAACATGTAAATCCCTATTGAATTGTACTTATTCAGAGAGAGAGAGAGACCCATATCTCAAGAGACTTTCCATTCCTTGGCTTTTCGTTTACGAACATAAAGTATTTTGTGTATAATTTGATAAATTTACCAAACATACCCATGCATATATGCATATATAGAAAAAAAAGTATCATTCAACAAGCCCTACATTTGTTCTAAATCTCTTTTCAATTTTCTTTTTCCCAACGATGGCGGGTTCTTGTTTTTCATCCTTCTCCTTACCCAAAATCTCTTTCAGATGAAAAATCATTTTTTATGCATGACACTTGAACAAACAGTAATGCATGAAAGTAAATAGGTTGTTGTCGTGACTTTTCTTGGGCCGCCCTAAAAGCAAATCTTTGCTTCTTCTCTGTCCTATCACCATAGAGTACTTTGTCAACGTCTTGCTCTAAGGATTTAAAGAAAAGTCTCAAAGGAAAGAACTTTTGTTTGAATTAGGCCAAATCTATTTGAAACATCGTGTTGTCAATATTTGTATACTAGTATGAGGGCAACAACATGACATGACATCCAGGAACATGTAAGAAAGTCAATATTGAAAAACAAAAACATGTAATTATTTATTTAATATGTTAGGGAATTTGTTGTTTAATGGTTTCCCGGATTTTCCCAGAGGAAACACTGATATGAAACTAAACAAACATAAGATATTAGGAATGTTTACTAATTACTAGAAATAGATGTTAGGAAATTATAAACTCCTTTCCTTATAGGAGTATTAGAATTTTATAAAAAAATTCTAATAAATATTAGAATTTTATAACAAAAAATTAAAGAAATATTGTTTTATAGAAAGTTTATTGTGGAACTAAAGATTTTCTTTCCATTAAAGATTTGTTATATTTTTTTAATAAAATTTCCATATTTAAAGAAAAGATATATAAAATCTTTAGTTAAAGAAATAATAATTAAAGATTTTTATATATTTTTTTAAATATGGAAATTTTATTAAAAATTTATAAAATATTGTTTTACATAAAGTTTCTTAAGAAACTAATGATTAACATTAATACTACAGATTTTTATAGATTTATTTTTTTTTTTTTTTTTTTAATAAAAAATGATAGATAAATATAAAATATGGCCAGATATTTATCTCTAGCTGAAGACCACAACTTCTTCAATTTCTATAATTTTGTTATAAAATTAAATTCAATCGCTCTTTTTATTAAGCAATATTTAGAAAAAGCTATGCCAAATTATATTTTCTCTCATTTCACATTTATATAAATAATATTTTACTTATATATGGGCCGCAATCTTCAATTATTGTGACCAAGGCTTTATAAACTTATTTACTACTTACAATAAACCTTCATAACCATGATTTCTGAGATCCCTGAAGAATTGATATCGTAAAACTGTAATGATGCAGCAGATGTCCTCTCATAAGACTTCACTAAAAAATAGAATATTTTTCTGTGTGCAAATACATTATTAATATATTTGTATATTTCTTATTTTATTTGTAGTTTTAAATATATTTACTATACAATAGATTTTATTATATCAAATTAATTGCTTTGAACATATAATAAAGTATGAATGATGGCATATACGTTTCTCTATCGCAAACCATAGATCAACGCTATGTGTGCAACTGTATTGCCCGAAAAAGGTTACTGACATTTAGAACGAATTGATAAATGAAAACTGTTTGTAATTTGTTAACTGTGATATTTCAGACTTCTTTGTGTGCAGCAATTCTTTTTTGTGTGCAGCAATCCTAGAAAGTTCTATATACTTTCACAAAATCCTTTCGCTTTGAATATAAATTTTTACACAATTATTTTACTAATCGATATTGAAATGATTTATGGTTATTATAATGACCACCAAATATTGATAAAAAAATTAATATCAAGTTAATTGTTTTGCACATATAATAAAGTAAGAATGATTGCATATACGTTCTTCCATCGCAAAACTTTGATCAACGGTATGTGTGCAACTGTTTTGTCCGAAAATGGTTACTGACATCTAGAGCGAATTGATATAGGAAAACTGTTTGTGATTTGTTTACTGTGCTATTTCAGACTTGCATATAACATAAAGACTTTTTTGTGTGCAGCAATTCTAGATAGTTCTATATACTTTCGCAAAATCTTTTCGATTTGGATAAACATTTTTACACAATTATTTTACTAATCTATATTGAAATGCTTTTCTTAGTAAAACGACCACGAAATATTGATTTCGGTTTCTAATTTTGTATAAAATATTTTTATAAGCTTAATAAATTAATTTTGCACAGCATTATAAAATTATTTTTCTTTCTTCCCTTTTTTGCATAGTATGAAATTCAACACTGTATACAGATACTTCACGAAAAACTGACCTTTAACAACCCGAAAGAATTGATATGGGAGAATGACTGAATGGACACTTTTCTATGCTGTTCAGGCTGATGGAAAACATATAAAATTTACTTGTGTGCAATTATTCAAGCATTTTTACTAACTTAAAGATTTTTTACTCTTCACAATAAAATATTTCCTGACTTATGAAACGAATTGATATAGAAACACTCTTTCTTAGTAGCTTCTTCTCTCATATTAGATTTTTTCAGGACGTAAAAGGTTTCATGTGTACAGCAATTTTAGTTTCTACTTCTTCAGTGTGATTTCGATTTCTAATTTTTATAAAATAGTTTTATAATCTTAATAAATTAATTTGGCATAGAAATAATATTAAATTATTTTTCCTTTTTTTTTTCTTCTTTTGCAAAGTATGAAATTCAACACTGTATGAAGGTGCTTCACCACTTTACATATCCCAAAAGAATTGATAGGGGAAAGTGACTGAATGGACACTTTTCTATGCTGTTCAGGCTGATGGAAAACATATAAAATTTATTTGTGTGCAACTATCCCAGCATTTTACTAACTAAAAGATATTTTTACTCTTCACAATAAAATATTTCCTGACTTATGAAACGAATTTATATAGAAAAGGTCTATCTAAGTAGCCTTTTTTCTCACTTCAGACTTTTACAGAAGGTAAAAGGTTTCATGTGTGCAACAATTCTAGTTCTAGTTTCTACTTCTTCTGTATGATTTCGGTTTGTAATTTTTTATAAAATATTTTTATAATCTTGATAAATTAATTTGGAAGATAAATAATAAAAAATTATACCTTTTTGTCTTCGCCCTTTCTTTTGTATAGTATGAAATTCAACACTGTATGCAGATGCTTCACCAAAACCTGACTTTTAATAACCCGAAAGAATTGATATGGGAGAATGGCCGAATTGACACTTTTCTATGGTCTTCAGGCTGAGGCAAAACATATAAAATTTGCTTGTGTGCAACTATTCCAGCATTTTTACTAACTTAAAGATAATTTTACTCTTCACAATAAAATATTCCCTGACTTATGAAACGAATTGATATAGAAAACCTCTACCTAAGTAGCTTCTTTTCTCACTTCAGACTTTTATAGCACGTAAAAGGTTTCATGTGTGCAACAATTCTAGTTCTAGTTTCTACTTCTTCAGTATGATTTCGGTTTGTAATTTTTTATAAAATATTTTTATAATCTTGATAAATTAATTTGGAAGATAAATAATAAATAATTATACCTTTTTGTCTTCGCCCTTTCTTTTGTATAGTATGAAATTCAACACTGTATGCAGATGCTTCACCAAAACCTGACTTTTAATAACCCGAAAGAATTGATATGGGAGAATGGCCGAATTGACACTTTTCTATGGTCTGAGGCAAAACATATAAAATTTGCTTGTGTGCAACTATTCCAGCATTTTTACTAACTTAAAGATAATTTTACTCTTCACAATAAAATATTCCCTGACTTATGAAACGAATTGATATAGGAAAGGTCTATATAAGTAGCTACTTTTATCACTTCAGACTTTTATAGCACGTAAAATGTTTCATGTGTGCAAAAATTCTAATTCTAGTTTCTAATTCTTCAGTATGATTCCGGTTTGTAATTTTTTTAATTGTTTTTACAATCTTAATAAATTAATTTGGAAATAATAAAAAATTATGCCTTTTTGTCTTCGTCCTTCCTTTTGCATAGTATGAAATTAAACACTGTATGCAGATGCTTCACCAAAACCTGACTTTTAATAACCTCAAAGAATTGATATGGAAGAGTACCCAAATAGACACTTTTCTATGGTCTTCACCCTGAGGCAAAACATATAAAATTTGCTTGTGTGCAACTATCCCAACATTTTTCCTTTTTAACAATTTAACATATCTCTTTTCCAAGATACTTTAAATTAAAATATCACATTGAAATTAAATTTAAATAAAAATGTGCAACGGTTTATATTACGTTTTAAGTTAAAAATATTAACTGGCCTAAAAATCCTAAAAATTTTTATACAATTTCTTCAGTATAAACAATAGCTATATTATTATTTTAGTTCGAGAAAAATTATAAAGCAAAAACTGTTCTTTCATTGTATTCATTGAAGGCCCTGTTGAAAAAATAGTTTTTGCTTAGTTTAAGGCACATTGGATTCTATTATAGGCACATTGGATACATATCTATATTTTATAATGTAAAACTAATAACAACAAATTATATAATTTAAAAACATTGTTATCTCCATTTATTGCCTAATCACAATCCTCAGTAACTCAATGCTAATTTCCTACCTTCTACTACATAATATAAACGGATGCATTTACTCCAATCTCAATTCAATATTATAGCCATACGTTACCCTTCAAAAAACTAGTCCAGATATATACACAAATCAAATTGAATTTAAATCACAGGTTGAAACATTTAATTTACGATTATTGGAAGATCTAATATGCATCTCATTAAACTCTAAATACTAGTTTAAGATACTCTCATTAAACTGCTTAAGATCTGAGATAGAGATTAAAGCTCGAAACAAAGCTAAAAACGAAAAACTATCGATTACAAAAATTTAATTATAGACCAAATAATCCATATAGGATTTTTGTCTAGACACTAAAATTCTAGGTCATTCTCATCTATTTAAATAAAATTAGAAATAAACCTTCTCATAGACATATTTATATCAAATTTCATACAAAGGCTTAAGATTAGCGGTCCCTCTCTGTGAAAGGAGGACATCACTATTAATTTCCATCTAAATCAGCTGCTGTATAAAATGGTCTCTCTTTTGTATTCTTCCGAAAAGAAAATCAAGGTTTGTACCTTTAGTGTTTTATTATTTCCGTTTCCTTAGAATCTAGTCGAGGGAAAAATCCTCTAATGTCTCTTAGACACATTCATCCATTAAGACAGGTAGTCAAAAATATATATAGACTCTTGTGTATCTATGATCTATGCTTGTGTGTTTCATTTTCATAACGTAAAAAATAATTACATACTTAACCACGGTATGCCATTATAGTGCCATTCATTTGAGTGGTTATGAAGGGCGTAAACTAAATTTGGCTCGACAAAAAATGCTTTATTTTTATTTTAAATTACCCTTAACAAAAAAAATAGTACTTCAACATTCATTTCTCTAACACGCATTTTATCGGCGGCTATGGCCTTTGAGGTTAGATGTTAGAGGAGACCCTTTCGCATGTTTTCGATATGGTCTTTTTTATTACCTTTACGTGTGAATCGTTTATGACCATTCCAAGGAGACAGTGAACACCTGATGGTTATTCTTTTTATATTCCAAATACAACATATGGGAACGAAAGAAGATTAACTAAAAGGAGAAAATTGTACCAAACAGAAATGATATTTTGCAAAATTTTATTTCGATAGAAAATTTTGTCAAAATTGTATTTCTATAGAAATTTTGCCTAAATTTTATTTCTATAGAAAATTTTGTCAAAATTTTATTTCTATAGAAAATTTTGTCAAAATTTTATTTTTATAGAAAATTTTGTCAAGATTTTATTTCTATAGAAAATTTTGCCAAAACTTTATTTCTATAGAAAATTTTTGACAAAATTTTGTTTTTATAGAAATTTTTGTCAAAAGTTATTTCTATAGAACATTTTGTCAAAATTTTATTTCTATAGAACATTTTGTCAAAATTGTATTTCTATATAACATTTTGTCAAAATTTTATTTCTATATAAAATGTTGTCAAAGTAAAGCTTTGGCTTTATTTGGTATGCATAGTTAGAATGTTAATATAACTTTGGCATTTGCGGTCATATGAGTGTCAATCGCACGAAAGGTATATATGGGAGCTATATCTAAATCTGAACTGATACCTGCCAAAATCAAAAGAGTTCTTTTCGGACCCAAAACACATAGTTGGGCCACATTTGATGTCGATTGGGCTAAAACTGCGATCTAAACTTTGACAGACGGTCGGACGAACATGGCTAGTTCACTACGAAAAAGGGTAGAATGTTGACAAAATTTTCTAAAGAAATAAAGTTTTGACAAAATTTTCTATAGAAATAAAATGTTGACAAAAATTTTCAATAGAAATAAAATGTTGGCAAAATTTTCTATAGAAATAAAATTTTAACAAAATTTTCTATAGAAATAAAATTTTGACAAAATTTTTTATAGAAAATTTTCTATAGAAATAAAATTGTGCCAAAATTTTCTATAGAAATAAAATTTTGACAAAATTTTTTGTAGAACTAAAATGTTGACAAAATTTTTCATAGAAATAAAAATTTTCTATAGAAATACAATTTTGACAAAACTTTCTATAGAAATAAAATTATGACAAAATTTTCTGTAGAAATATAATTTTGAGAAAATTTTCTATAGAAATACAATTTTGACAAAATTTTCTATAAAAAATTAACAAATTTTTCTATAGAAATACAATTTTGACACAATTTTCTATAGAAATAAAATTTTGACAAAATTTGCTATAGAAATAACATTTTGACAAAATTTTTTATAGAAATAAAACTTTGACAAAATTTTCTGTAGAAATAAAATTTTGCAAAAATTTTCTATAGAAATAAAATGTTAACAAAGTTTTCTGTAGAAATAAAATTTTGACAAAAATTTTCAATAGAAATAAAATGTTGACAAAATTTTTTATAGAAATAAAATTTTGACAAAATTTTCTATAGAAATAAAATTTTGACAAATTTTGAGATAATTTTCTTTAGAAATAATATTTTAACAAAATTTTCTATAGAAATAAAAAAATTTTCTATAGAAATAAATTATTGACATAAATTTTTATAGAAATAAAATTTTGACGAAATTCTCTATAGAAATAAAATTTTGACAAAATTTTTTATAGAAATAAAATTGTGACAAAATTTCTTATAGAAATAAAATTTAACAAATATTTCTATAGAAATACAATTTTGACAAAATTTTCTATAGAAATAAAATTGTGACAAAATTTTCTATAGAAATAAAATTTTGACAAAATTTTCTATAGAAATAAAATGTTGACAAAATTTTTTATAGAAATAAAATTTTGACAAAATTTTCTATAGAAATAAAATTTTGACAAAATTTTCTATAGAAATACAATTTAAACAAAATTTTCTATAGAAATACAACTTGGACAAAATTTTCTATAGAAATAAAATTGAGACAAATTTTGAGATAATTTTCTTTAGAAATAATATTTTAACAAAATTTTCTATAGAAATAAAAAAATTTTCTATAGAAATAAATTATTGACACAAATTTTTATAGAAATAAAATTTTGACGAAATTGTCTATAGAAATAAAATTTTGACAAAATTTTTTATAGAAATAAAATTGTGACAAAATTTCTTATAGAAATAAAATTTAACAAATATTTCTATAGAAATACAATTTTGACAAAATTTTCTATAGAAATAAAATTGTGACAAAATTTTCTATAGAAATAAAATTTTGACAACATTTTCTATAGAAATAAAATGTTGACAACATTTTTCATAGAAATAAAATTTTTCTATAGAAATACAATTTTGACAAAACTTTCTATAGAAATAAAAAAAAAATTATTTCTATAGAAATAAATTTTCTATAGAAATATAATTTTGAGAAAATTTTCTATAGAAATAAATTTTTGACAAAATTATCTATAAAAAAAATTAACAAATTTTTCTATAGAAATACAATTTTGACACAATTTTCTATAGAAATAAGTTTCTATAGAAATAAAATTTTGTCAAAATTTTTATAGAAATACAATTTTGACAAAATTTTCTATAAAATAAAATTTTGACAAAATTTTCTATAAAAATAAAATTTTGACAAAATTTTCTTTAGAAATAAAATATTGACAAAATTTTTTATAGAAATAACATTTTGACAAAATTTTCTATAGAAATAAAATTTTGAGAAGTTACAACTAAAATCTTGTAAATTTCCTTACAAATCACTAGCTTTTCTGCATTCTCCCATCACCAGTTTTGCCCTAAACATATATCCCAGACTTCCTCATTATAAGAATAATAAAACAAAACTCCCATGATTTTCTATACTACATATGGACATGGATAAAGTTGTAGCACATGTGTCTTTACCCCCACTAAAAAAAAACACGCACACACACATAAGATTTTCCCGGCAACACATGTCTATTGCTGGAAAATGTAATGAGGAGAAACAACATCATCAACAACAACAAGAACAAGTTTTGGGGAAAAACAACTCAAGTTTGTTTCTTCACAATGTGGCTATATAATATCGTGCTATTGGAATCTGGGATGGGAGGAGCTCGAAAACAAAACATCAGTTTTTCCTTTTGTTAATGTGTTTTATGACATTAAAAGTTTTCAAAAAAAAAAAAATAAGAAAAACAAAAAAGGAAAAATTTCACAATTACTAACACTTGTTCACTAATGAGTTACTGCTTAAAAGACAAGGACAAAAAATCACAAATTGGAAAAATTCTACTGAAAAAAGGAAATCACTTTTTTTTTAAATATTGAAGTGCTATGAAAATAATTAAACTTTATTCTTAAAATAAAAATTTTCACAGCCTTCAATAGAGGATACGATAACGCCACTGTTGGCATTTGCATTTTTTCTATGAAAGTTAATTTCAATACATCCATTAGTCTGCAGACTCCACTTCTCCATGAGGAGAATTGAGGTTAATAGTTTGACTAACTGAAATTGTCAATCATTAGTAGAACCGAAAACTTTTTTTCACTTTTTCCTCCAAGTCATTGAACCAAAAGTTTAATTGTTTTCTCAGTTTCTTTTTGGCCTTTGGTGCGACTGAAGCAATCTTTACACTATCCACTACTTAAAAAAAATACAATAATAAAAAATTAGCTGTATTTCGTTTTTATTTTTCTGAACAATAACATTTATTTTTTTTACGTTCGTTCCAATGTTCTTTTATTTTCCGTATGTTTTTTTTTTACATTTCGGAAGAAAGAACGACACATTTAAATAAAATGGTTTGACTTTTTTAGTGACCCTCTAGACACACTAGCCATTCGGCGTGAAAGAAACCCAAGAAGAAAAAAAAACACAAAAACAAATAAGCTCACATAAAACATAACCTACAATGGACAAAATATTTCTTAAGGGGAAAAAATTAAAAAGTCATTGTAATTTTCACACTGAAACTGTGGTAACGAAGAAGCAGCAAAAACGTTAAAAAAAAACTTTCTAAACTGAAAATGCAAAACCATCCTAACGAAGCTATTCATTCATCATCTATGCAAACCGTTGTTTGGCCAACTAGAAGAGAAAATTAAGAAAAACTCTTGAAAAATCACAAACACAAAAAAAACATATTTGCAAAATTATATCTATAGGGTGAATTTAATTAGAAGACATGGAAATCTAAAATTTACATTCGAGAAAAATGCTAAATCATTGATTTAATTATATTAAAATAATTATAATCAAATTAGTTTATATTCAATAAATTTAATTACATTTCCCTTCATATAGTTTAGTTTCGATTTTTTTGGTAATTTATTCGTTACGATAACTGTATCAATTTTGGTTAACAACAAAAATCAATAAATCGATTTTTTACACCTTCTATCGATTTAAAAGGTTTTTTTCTGCAAAATGCCTGCAATTCGATTGCGAAAAGTTTAATTGCGGTATTCGATCAATTGAATAATCGATTTTTTCCAAACTCAATCCGGTTGAGAGGGTTAAAAAAATCAACAGAAATCGATAATTCTTAAAGAACGGATCATCGATTTTGGTCAACATTAAAATCGAATTAATCGATTTTGTCCAACAGGTGGTTTGAAAATCAACAAAAGTCGATAATTTGATTGTGATTAATTGATAGTATCCACTAATCGATTTGAAAGAGTTTTGAATATCGACTAAAGTCGATTATTCGATTTAGGGCAACATTAGACCCCAATTAATCTAGTTTTTCCAACGACAATCGTTTAATCGCTTTGGGAAAGTGTTGAAAATCGATTAAAGTCGATAATTCGATTTTGGTCAACATTAATAACCTATTAATCGATATTTCCGACATCAATTGATTAACCGGAGGGTTTTGAAAAGCAAGAGTTTTGAAAATCGACTAAAGTCGATTATTCGATTTAGGGCAACATTAAACCCCAATTAATCTAGTTTGTCCAACGTCAATCGTTTAATCGCTTTGGGAAAGTGTTGAAAATCGATTAAAGTCGATAATTCGATATTGGTCAACATTAATAACCTATTAATCGATTTTTCCGACATCAATTGATTAACCGGAGGGTTTTGAAAAGCAATAAAATTCGATAATTCTTAATATAAATTAATCGATATTGTCCCAACTCAATCGATTTGAGAGGTTTTAGAAAATCAACAAAAGTTGACAATTCGTAAAAACGGATCATCGATTTTGGTCAACATTAAAATCGAATTAATCGATTTTGGTCAACATTAAAATCGAATTAATCGATTTGAGGGAGTTTTAAAATCAACAAAAGTCGACAATTCTTAAAAATGGATAAGCCATAATGTTTAAAATCGAATTTATCGATTTTGGTCAACATTAAAATCGAATTAATCGATTTTGGTTAACATTAAAATCGAATTAATCGATTTGAGAGGGTTTCAAAATCAACAAAAGTCGACTATTCTTAAAAATAGATAAACAATTTTTTTTCAATATTAAAAACCAATTAATCGATTTTGTCCAACATCAATCGATTAAGCGGGTTTCAAAATCAACAAAAGTCGATAATTCGATTTTGGTCAACATTTATTAGATTTTGACCAACATCAATCGATTAATCGATTTGAGAGGGTTTAGAACATTAATTACAAATTAATCGATTTCATCCCACACAATCGATTAACAGGTTTGAGAGGGTTTAGAAAATCAACAAAAGTCGATAATTCGATTTTTGGGCAACATTAAAAACAAATTAATCGATTTTTCCAACATAAATCGATTAAGCGGGTTGAGAAGGTTTTAAAAATCAACAAAATTCGATAGTTTAGAAAATAAAATAATCGAGTTTGATAAACATTAAAAAAATAATCGATTTTGTCCACCTTCAATCGATTTGAGAGGTTGAAAATTTTAGAAAGTCGGTAATTCGATTTTGGAAAATTAAATTACACTTTTCGAACAATCGAATAATCGATTTTAATTTTTACTGTTTGATAATTTTTTTATTACGGTAACTAAAAATCATTTAATCGATTTTGATCCATATTTAAAGTCAATTAATAGATTTTGTCCAACATCACCGATTAATCGATGTGATAGGTTGAAAATTTTAGAAAGTGGGTAATTCGATTGTGAAAAGTTCAATTACACTCTCTATCAATCGAATAATCGATTTTAACTGGAAATCGATTAATCGATTTTTATCGATATTTAAAGTCAATTAATCGATTTTATCCAACATCGATAGATTAGTCGTTGTGGGAGGGTTTCAACAAAAATCTATAGTTCAATTTTGGTCAACTCTAAATTGGCTATTAATTAATTTTGTGCAACAATGGATTAATCGGTTTTGGGTTGGTTTTTGAAAATCAACAAAATTGGATAATTCTGTAAATAAAAATTAATAGGTTTTGATCAACATTAAACACCAATTAATCGATTTTGTTCCAACTCAATCGATTAATCGGTTTGAGAGGGTTTTCGTCAACATTAAAAACCAATTAACCGATTTTGTCCAACATCAATCGATTAATCGATTAGAGATGGTATTGAAAATCAACAAAAGTCGATAAATCTATCGCGAAAATTTTAATTACAATTGTCGTTTTTCTATGCCTTATATCTTCAAAGTCTTGTGTTCTAATTCCAAGTCCAATATATAGCTCCTAAATTACTATGTTAATGAAAAACAAGTCGTGTATGATTAGAGTAATTCCAGTGATTGTTATCGACCACTTGATATTGTTTACTTAATGTTTATTCATACTAGTCCAACTTGTTGGCTGCGTTCATTTGGAATCTCATTACAATTTCCAGGGAAAGAAACCTGAAAGTATTACTGCAATCGGATTGCAAACAAAAAAATAGGCGTTCTGTTGTGAGGTACCCATATATTTTCGATGGAATTTTTGTTGAAGCTTTACTCTTTCATTTATTCCTGTTATACAATTTCCCTCGATTTTTTCCAACTCTACGTTTTTTTTTCATAAACATATCCCTCAACTAAGTGGGACGGTTATGCATTGCATACATTTGCTACCTTGTGACTTTTGAGCTCAGATTTTTTTTTGCACTTTTGTTATGATGATAATGTCAGTGGATTTTGCTTAGAGTTACGGTTATGTTTTACTTTTAAGCTCTTAGCTCTAGTGGCGCAAAAAAAAATAGTCCGACAGACGGACAGTCACTATGGTAAAAAAAATCTGTGGTTATTATTAACTAACATACGTGGAGATTTGAAAAATCCCAGTTTTACTTACAAATTAAGATTTTAACTTGGTATTATGCCAATCATAAATTGTGAATGAAGACACTGCTCGGTTTATATTTATAGAGATCATCATTATCATCATCATCATCATACTTTTGTTAGTTAGTGTACTTTCTTTATAAATGTATGCAAATTATTACATTTCTCACTTAATTCTTCTTCTATTCATGTTTTGCTAATGCATTCATGTGTCATTCGTGTTTCGTGCCATACATGAAATAATGGAACCAAAAAAGTGGATATATGAACATATGTGACTTTTTTGTGGAAATTTACATTTGATTTTTCCATATTTATGGGAGATGACTTTCAATTTATTCCATATTTATTTTAGGCAGATTTTTATAAAAGAAGGTAACTATTAAAAGTTAATTTAATAAAAATAAAATGTTGAAAAAATTTTTTATAAAAATAAAATTTTTATAAAATTTCCTATAGAAATAAAATTTTGGCAAAATTTTCTATAGAAATAAAATTTTGATAAAATTTTTAATAGAAATAAAATTTTGACAAAATTTTTACATAGAAATAAAATTTTGATAAAAGTCTCTATAGAAAGAAAATTTTGACAAAATTTTTACATAGAAATAAAATTTTGATAAAAGTTTCTATAGAAATAAAATTTTGACAAAATTTTCTATGGAAATAAAATTTTAACAAAATTGTCTATAGAAATAAAATGTTGACAAAATTTTCTATAGAAATAAAATTTTGACAAAATTTTTTTAGAAATAAAACTTTGACAAAATTTTCTATAGAAATAAAATGTTGACAACATTATCCACCAAAAAAATTGAATTTTGACAAAATTTTCTATAGAAATAAAATTTTGTCAAAAATTCTATGGAAATAAAATTTTGACAAAATTTTTCTATTAAATAAAATTTTTATAAAAGAAGGTAACTATTAAAAGTTAATTTAATAAAAATAAAATGTTGACAAAATTATTTATAAAAATAAAATGTTGACAAAATTATTTATAAAAATAAAATTTTTACAAAATTTCCATAGAAATAAAAAAATTATACAATTTTCAATAGAAATAAAAATTTGACAAAATTTTTACATAGAAATAAATTTTTGATTAAAGTCTCTATAGAAAGAAAATTTTGACAAAATTTTTACATATAAATAAAATTTTGATAAAACTTTCTATAGTAATAAAATTTTGATAAAACTTTCTATAGTAATAAAATTTTGACAAAATTTTCTATGGAAATAAAATTTTAACAAAATTGTCTATAGAAATAAAATTTTGACAAAATTTTCTATAGAAATAAAATTTTGACAAAATTTTCTATAGAAATAAAATTTTGACAAAATTTGCTATAGAAATAAAATGTTGACAACATTATCCACAAAAAAAATTGAATTTTGACAAAATTTTCTATAGAAATGAAATTTTGTTAAAAATTCTATGGAAATAAAATTTTGACAAAATTTTTCTATTAAATAAAATTTTTATTAAAGAAGGTAACTATTAAAAGTTAATTTAATAAAAATAAAATGTTGACAAAATTATTTATAAAAATAAAATTTTTGCAAAATTTCCTATAGAAATAAAATTTTGACAAAATTTTCTATAGAAATAAAAAAACTATACAATTTTCAATAGAAATAAAATTTTGACAAAATTTTTACATAGAAATAAATTTTTGATTAAAGTCTCTATAGAAAGAAAATTTTGACAAAATTTTTACATAGAAATAAAATTTTGATAAAAGTTTCTATAGTAATAAATTTTGACAAAATTTTCTATAGAAATAGAATTTTGACAAAATTTTCTATGGAAATAAAATTTTAACAAAATTGTCTATAGAAATTAAATTATGACAAAATTTTCTATTGAAATAAAATTTTGACAAAATTTTCTATAGAAATAAAATGTTGAAAATATTTTCTGTAGAAATAAAATTTTGACAAAATTTTCCATAGAAGTAAAATTTTGACATTTTCTATAGATATAAAATGTTGACAACATTATCCACAAAAATATTGAATTTTGGCAAAATTTTCTATAGAAATAAAATTTTGTCAAAATTTTTCTATTAAATAAAATTTTGACAAAATTTTCTAAGAAATAAAATTTTGACAAAATTTTCTATAGAAATAAAATTTTGACAACATTATCCACAAAAAAATAGAATTTTTACAAAATTTTCTATAGAAATAAAATTTTGACGAAATTTTCTATAGAAATAAAATTTTGACAAAATTTTCTATAGAAATAGAATGTTGACATAATCCACAAAAAAATTGAATTTTTACAACATTTTCTATAGAAAGAAAATTTTGACAAAATTTTCTATAGAAATAAAATTTTGACAAAATTTTCTATAGAAATAAAATTTTGACAAAAATTTTCTATGGAAATAAAATTTTGACAAAATTTTCTATAGAAATAAAATTTTGACACAATTTTCTATAGAAATAAAATGTTGAAAAAATTTTCTGTAGAAATAAAATTTTGACAAAATTTTCAATAGAGATAAAATTTTGACAAAATTTTCTATAGAAATAAAATTTTGTCAAAAATTCTATGGAAATAAAATTTTGACAAAATTTTCTATAGAAATAAAATTTTGACAAAATTTTCTATAGAAAAAAATTTTGACAAAATTTTCTATAGAAAAAAAATTTTTTGACAAAATGTCCTATAGAAATAACATTTTGACAAAATTTTCTTTAGAAATAAAATTTTGACAAAATTTTCTATAGAAATAAAATTTTGACAAAATTTTCTATAGAAACAAAAATTTTGACAAAATTTTCTATAGAAATAAAATGTTGACGAAATTGAAATTTTAATTTCGAAAGATAGAAATAAATTTGTAGTTCAAATATGCACTCATTCCTAATATTTCACCATAATATACTTTGAAGTATGCTATGACAATAGTTATAGTTGTCTTATTCTGTAGCAAAGATTAGTTGTCATATTATTCTAATTTACCACTACACATATATCCTCTCGACATCCAAAACAAAGGTAACATTTTTTAGGACAAACAATGCTGATTCAAAGGCTCTTGTACAGGTACACACAATCTAAACACACTGTCTAAAACGTACATAATGTGCAATAATTTTTCAATTGCTAAAAATACCTGTTGGTCTCATGTGATGTTATTTGTTATGGATATTTGAGTTACTTGTTGTTTGGTTGAATGAAAGAGGGATGAATTGAGTTATCTATGTAGTTAGAGCATTTACATTCCCAGAGAGAGTGCTATAGAGAATAAAGAAGATAAGTATCAGAAATATCAGCAACTAACAAACAACAAATTGATGAGAAAGAACAGCTATAATAGTAATACGAGCAACAACAATTAGGTGAGAAATACTCTAATGCTTAGTGTATAATTGGTATACAGATGATCAATCTCTTGTGTTGTATTCGTTGGGGTCCCGTAAGAAAGCAATAAAGCGTCATTCATATTTTGTTTAGTTTATGGATAGTTGTTGGTGTCGTTATTGCAAAGGCTTTTGTAAAATTGTAATATGGCTATGCATAAGATTTAGTCATCAAAGACACAGCATCGAACAGCAAAGATAATTGAAAGAAAATTATGATGGGAGAAATAAACGAAGAAGAAGAACGAAACAACAACGACAAAAACAATCAACGCTAACCAAAACAGGAAATGCCAAGCCAATGATATGAGTGAGAACATAAGGTGAGTAGTAGTATGTATGGTGAAAGAAGAAAAACGCCTGAGTGTCACGAGGAGTAAAGGTTCGATGACAACAGTACAGAAAAATAGAAACACAAAACAGGCAAAAGCCGCACACTTGAGCTTTTTAATATTATTGTATGGCAATAAAATTGTAATAAAAATATATGTATAATAAGGGAACGTGAGGGATATAACTATCGAATACTATAGGACAAACGAAAAATATCTTTTAAATAACATCACGATCAATTTTATGTAGGTTTTTCATAAGAAACGTAAAATTCTGATTAAAAACTTAGTTAAGGGATCAAAATTAATTTCTGTTTTAATTTCTTTAACGTACAGTTTAATTGATTCCCAAAAATGGTATATTTCATAACATCAGGACTAATTCGCAGGTTTTTTTATGCGAAAAAAGGCTAAATTATTTCATTTTTGGCATTCACGGGACGGGGAATACCCGCCTCTTCATGGATGCTGAAATTCTTTCGGTTTAGTTCTGCTTATATGCTACGCTCTGTGTTAGAAATCTTACTGTTTTGGAGATTTGCAAATCGTCTTTCAAATGTCTAAAAATAAGATTTCGTTTACAGAATGTATGGCGTTTTAAGTGAATATATTAAATTTCAATAGTGTTGTACATACCTTTTGTTAAATAATGTTTAGAGCTCCTCTTGATTTATTTACCATATATTTAATGTTGGTCTAGAAGATCATGGTCTTGATGTTGAAAGTATCAATTATTTGTTATTTGAACTTCTTAAAAATTCTGATAATTTACAATTTTTGCATAAAAGCACTAAATACACGTTTTGCTTGTTGGTTTATCAAAATTTTAATTTTTTTATTTTGGGCTTTTTATTATTATTTTTAAACTCGTTTTACTTTTACACTAGAATAAAGGAAAATTTAGCATTTATAAAATATTTGTTATTAAAATATGGAAAAAAAAAACAAAATTGCGAGAGATTAAGGTATGCTTTTAGAATTTAAGGTTACTTTCCATACAATTTACATTGTATGATAAGAGAAAGAGAGAGAGAGAGGAGTGGGAGACCGGGAGATAATATCCAAATAATTCTTATTATTGCATTGAAGGGAGAGAGTGAGAATAATTACTGTTGTTTTTGTTGTTCTTTAATGATTGTTTGACGTACATAGATTTTCTACTATTGAAGGTGTTGCCATTGGTGCCGCCTGCTTTTGGTTATAGAAAACCAAAGAGTTAGCAGTTACTAGTTATTCCAAAAAGTACTTAACAACGGAGAAACAGACGGCTAGAAATGCTGAGATAGCGAATACAACAGCAGCACAAAATGAAAAAATAACAAACAAACCAAAACGAATGACCAAATGGTTGATGGTTGTTGCTTGTTTGGCTATATGACTTGACGGGCCTGTTGGTCGTTGTTGGCCAAAACAACAACAGGAAAAACTGTAGATCTCTGTTGCTTAACTCTGAGGAGGCCAAAAAAGGCAACATAAACCAAACTTTACACAGAACAAAATAAAAAAAAAACAATGCCAACAACAACGACTGCAATACACTCAACGGTAATATGAACATTGCCACACACAAATAAACAGGTCCCACTCCGGAATATACCATAAGAATGTACGACTCATTTAGTTTGCACCTTAAAATCCCTAAAAACACTTTCTGGATATTAACAAAAAACATAGAATTTTAATAGATCAAACAACTTTAGTTTTTTATTAATTTTTTTGGTTTTGATTTAGAAACAAATTACAACATTCCATATTTATAATGGCCCCTTGGGCCGTTGTGTCGACGTGTTTTCTATTATTTTTCTTTCTACACCAGCCAACTCCATATCTAGAGAGAGCTAGCAACTTTTACACTTTAACACAATTTCTTTATATTTCTATTTAAGGTTTCTATATAAACCAAAAGTAACAGTAACACAGAGTATAATTTTTAATTTTATTATTTTTTAAATTATTAAAAATAATTGTTTTGCCATTACAAAAAGGCACAAAATTAGACACACACTCAACTAACATTAACAATAATAACAAACAATCCCATCCGTAATCCACAAACGTCCACGAAAGATACCGATACCGATTTTAACTTTTAACCGTACAACCGTACAACGTTGTTCTCAAAATCAAACTGAACATGGAAAACTCAAACTGGTACTGAAAAACCGATTTGCAAACGCCGTTGACTCAATTGTTATCATCGACTTTGAACATCCATCGACCAACTGTGTCGAAGAGCACAAGCGGCCCATACACAATGCACTAGATTGCGCAAGCAAATTTTGCTTGTGTATGATTGAACCAAAGATAATATGCATCAAGCTATGGCTATATAGCTTCTTCTTGTTAGAGGCCAGTAGTAAGATCGTATAAAATAGCCATTTTTCACGGTTACTTTTCTTTAATAAATTTATTACAGTCATTGTGTGTGTAATGCCCCGTCCAGATTATAAATTTATCCGGACGACAGTTCTCGTATCGAACATATCCCATATATTGGCCACATTACAAGTTAAGTCCGAAGGCATAATCGATACTGCTGCATGTTTATGGGATCGATAACAGATTTACCGATTATTTCAAAGACTTTGTAATTATAACAAGATGTCCAAATTGCCTCTTGTTCTCGATTAGATAAAAGTGCACGACTTTAAGGGCACCTTATACGGTCGGATAAACCCTGCGACACAACACGTTGCGGCGACAAATCCGATAGTATAAGGTCGTGTTCGGCTGTCGCGGGGACGTGTTGGCATTAAATCAAAACAACTTTGATTTTTTCTGGTTGGGTGGTCCAAATCATTGAGTGTAAGGGGATGTTCGACAAACATTATCAAAGACAAATTTATTTTTACATTAAAAACAGGCATTTCTGCAATAAAATTAATGATGGATTGCCAATTCTGGTTGAAAGTTAAAGAAATATATAAATCTAAACCAGTATTGTGGCAAAAACGTGGAAAAATTCCACTTCCAATCAATGGGAAACCAGGCGACAAGTATTTTGAAATTCATCAAGTAATTTGTAAAATATTAAATGTGGATTACTTCAGGAATCATTGTTTTGACACATATACCAAGATTTTTTTATTATTTTCTTCCATTTTTTCAGTAAAAAATGGTTTCACCCATAAATCTTCATACTTCATTGTTTGTTTATGCTTCTTCTTATTTTTTCATGTTGTCATCACATTTGTTCGTGCAGTGTAAGGGCAAAACTTGAACGAACACTCAACAAATAGACGAACCTCTGTCGGAGTGTTTATCCGACCGTCTAAGGTCCGCTTTAGGTTCACACATGTTCGTAATCTATTTTGCTTGTTGGAAGGTTTCATTGCAACATTTTCTCCAATTCCTCTTTAAAATTGTATTCGTAGCAATCGTATGTGTGTATGCTGTGTTCGGGGGACCAATAAAGTGTAATAATTTGTGACTCTTAAATTTTTCGTTTAGACAAAACCATGAACAAAAAGAGATAAAAAAACAATAATTGGCAAATAAAAAGGTTGAAAGAGGGAAACATTTTGAATTGGCCGCTACTACGTGCGTGTTTCCAAAATTAAAACTATAAAGTAAAAATTCCTATTTTCTCACAAAAACTGTAGAAAACTTACCCTGCCAGCATTTCAAAGTTCCATTTCATCTTCATCGCTACCACAGACTCGTAAATGTCACTACAACCATCCTACTGTGATGGGGGGCAGCATATCATAAAGTACAAAATGTACTTCATACATCTATTTTGCCATCACGACTTTTACAAA
This sequence comes from Haematobia irritans, assembly GCF_050003625.1. Lineage (NCBI taxonomy): Eukaryota > Metazoa > Arthropoda > Insecta > Diptera > Muscidae > Haematobia > Haematobia irritans. The sequence goes on from NC_134397.1 coordinate 19,368,241, forward strand.
AGCCATTTTATTTTTTGTGAAACGCCAAGCGCAACCAGCTTGTTATATTTTATTTAAATAAAAACGAAAATAAACTTCTGAAAACATAGATTTTACGCTTAAAATTGTGAAAGGTATATTGGTGAACAATTTTTGATTTTCCAAATGGAATAAAGTGATTGTTTTTCAAATATTTTACAGACACGCTGCCTCCATCGAATAAAAACACTGGCTGATAGACGCTGCAACATGTAACTCGCTACTTGTAACTCTACCTCATCATTAATGCAAAAAATTATGTTAAATGTGATGTGATAGTGGTATAAATGTTATATTTTTAAGAATTTGTAAATAATTAATCAAATTATTAAATATCTAAACAAACGTGTTTTACTCGACCACAATGATTCTTTTACCACTATCTTAAAATGTGCTTTTTCTGATTGTTTGGAGGGTCTCTTATTGGCGTCGTTCTAAATTGATCTATAAAGGCACCTAATAATTGCACTCATGCGAAACCTTTTTGTAGTAACTTGGCGTGGTACAACTTCTCAATAGTGACGGCGCTTCTCCGACGAGTTTTTGATATCGTATATGATTGTTTTCAACGTACTGGGGATTCTCAGAAGCGCCCCCAAATTCAAAAAATGTTGGCAGGGTAACGCAGAAAGAACACCAGGGAACATAATAGACATCTCTTAATGATTTACATCTTAAGGTGGCTATTAAGTTGCAGTTTATCCGTTAAAATTGCCATTTTTATCATCATATAATTATAAATAAACCATATTAGTCATTATGTCTTGTATCGCAATGTAATATGTAAAGATACGGTACCAATAAAGACACAACAAAATAAAAATAAACACAATTTACTTAAAGTAATTTCTTTTGGCATAAATGTTGAATGAAAAGAGTGCAGAAACAGGCCTATTAACCAAATTGAAAATTCTTCATTTTCTTTTCTTTGTTAGATTCGTAACATCATACCCATTTTTTTCCAACTCTTTTTTCCAACAACCTAAACTCATGAGTCTATTGGAAAAAAGAGGAAGCATATAGACATCTTGTTATTTCAGATAATCTTTGGTTTACAATATCCAGTTTAAAAGAAACAAGTATGTACAGCAGTAAGTTCAGCCGGGCCGAATCTTAAATACCCACCACCATGAATCAAATATAATAGTTTCCTTGGAAAATGCTTCGTCGTAGCGGGTATCTTGATAATATATTGAATTTCAGATATTCTCCCAAGCAGATCAGTTCAACCAGTACGCTTCCCGAAGATACAATTAAAAATTCTACCTATGAAGACTAGATCAGATTCTGGACTTACAAGAACCAGAAAGAAAGCCTTGATCTAAAATCTGTAGATTTTCACCTCCTATTTTTTAAATAATTACGGGAAGTAAAATCTTGAAATTTTACATTAAATTTCAAGCAATTTTCATGATCAGTGCGCCTTCTATATCCTCAAGAAGTGAAATCGTACTATATGGAGGTTCTAGAATCTAGGCCCCAAATCGGAGGGCCGCTTTGTAAGGGGGCTATATCAACACCTGGTTTTATATATAATCCTTAAAAGCCTCCAGATTTTCAATTCCAGGCATATTGGATAAGCCCAAGAAGTAAAATCGGGAGATCGATCTATATGGGGGCTATATCAAAACATGGACCGATAATCATCATTTTGGGCACACCTCTTTATGGTCCTAAAATACCTCAAGATTTCCAATTTCAGGCAAATTGGATAAAGACTACGGATTCTAGAAGCCCAAGAAATAAAATCGGGAGATCGATCTATATGGGATCTATACCAAATCATGGACCGATAATCTTAAAAAAAAATAGATTTCCAATTTCGGGCAAATTGGATAAAAACTACAGATTCTCGGTCTATATGGGGGCTATACCAAATCATTGACCGATAATCATCATTTTCGGCACATCTCGTTATGGTCCTAAAATAACTCTATATTTCTAGATTCAGCCAAATTTGATAAAAACGACGGTTTCTAGAAGCCCAAGAAGGTCCGATACACGTCATTTTCGGCACACATAGTTGGGGTCCCACAATACCTATAAATTTACAATTTCAGGCAAATTTGATAAAAACTACGAGTTTTAGAAGTCCAAGAAGTAAACTCGGGATATCGGTCTATATGGGGTGGAGCCACCGTGGTGCAATGATTAGCATGCCCGCCTTGCATACAGAAGGTCGTGGGTTCGATTCCTGCTTCGTGGTGGGTGGATTATCCCACCTCAGTAATGCTGGTGACATTTCGGAGGGTTTCAAAGCTTCTCTAAGTGGTTTCACTGCAATGTGGAACGACGTTCGGACTCGGCTATAAAAGGAGGTCCCTTGTCATTGAGCTTAACATGTAATCGGGCAGCACTCAGAGATAAGAGAGAAGTTCACCAATGTGGTATCACAATGGACTGAAGTGTCTAAGTGAGCCGGATACATCCGGCTGCCACCTAACCTAACTCATGGGGGCTATATCAAAACATGGAACGATACTTACTATTTTCGGTACACAACTTATGGTCCTAAAATACTACTAGCTTTCAAATTTCAGGCATATTGTATAAAAACTACGGATTCTAGAAGCCCAAGAAGTAAAATCGGGAGATCGAGCTAAATGGGGGCTATATCAAAACATGGACCGATAATCATCATTTTCGGCACACCTCTTTATGGTCCCACAATACCTTTAAATTTCCAATTTCAGGCAAATTTGATAAAAACTACGAATTTTAGAAGCCCAAGAAGATCGGTCGATGTGGGAGCTAGATCAAAACATGGACCGATACTCACCACTTTCGGCACACATATTTATGGTCCTAATACACTACTAGATTTCAAATTTCATGCATATTGGATAAAAACTACTGTTTCCATGAGCCTAAAACCACACATCTGGAGGTCGGTTTATATGGGGACTATATCAAAACCTGGACCGATAAAGCCCATCTTCGAACTTGACCTGCAGACAAAAGACGAGTTTGTGCAAAATTTCAGCACGATAGCTTGATTATTGAAGACTATAGAGTTATTATAAAGGACAGATAGACGGACATAACCATGTCCGTCTGTCTGTCCTTTATAATCGTCTTAGAACTTCTTCCTGATCAAGAATATATATAGTACTTTATATAGTCGGAAATCGATATTTCGATGTGTTACAAACGGAATGACAAACTTATTATTATACCATTCTATGGTAGTGGGTATAAAGGTAGAATTACATACCGTATATTCAATGCGTACATTGCGCCTGATGATTTCTCTTTGAAATCAAAAGCTCGAATAGTCTGTCGCAAAAATACAAAAAATTAACCTTTCCATCAACGCACGGATTGACGCATGGTGTGTAATTCAACGTTAAAGGTTGAGTTACATACCATGCGTTAATGCGTCCCTTGATTGAATAGTTCAATTTTTTCTTTGAAAGCAACAGTTTTGTTAAGGTTGAGTTATATATGCGTTAATGCATGCCTTGATATTTTTCAGTTTGAAGCACTCTAACAAAACTGCGTTGTTATTTTTCAGTTTGAAGCACTCTAACAAAACTGTTGCTTTCAAAGAGAAAATTCAACTTCTCAATCAACGGACGCATTAACGCATGGTATATAACTGAACCTTTAGATTGCTTCAAACTGGCAAATATCAACCCTTCCATCAAGGCACGTATTAACCCATGATATGTAACTCAACCTTAAAAAAATGGGAAATTTTGTCAAATAATATCAGTAAAACAGTACTAAAACAGAGCAATGATTTTTTTATTTCGTACGGAAAGAATTATTAGTGTCATCTAGATTTCAACAGCCAAATATCTAAATAAATGAGAGCAAGTGTGTCTCTTGTCAGCAAAAACAACTGCCCAGAGCTGCCATATATACATCCAAAATCAACGGAAACCAGAGATTTCTAACGACCTGTTTTAAAAAAAACACAATTCCATGGAATAATAACACACTTCTACAACTTCTATTGTAAGTACAGTTTCAACAATTTCTCTTCGTGGAAAAAGGATAGCAGTTCTCACTGTTTCTGTTTATACGCAGAGCTGCCATATTCTCGCTATGCCCGTTGCCGACTTGAGAAAATCCTTATGGCATTAGAGGCAACTCTTAACTGTCAAAAATTTTCCCGCTGAAAGATCCACCACAAAGGAGAATGTAAACAAAGTGTGAGTTTTGTACTTGTGTTAGTTTAGTTGCAGTTTTTATCGAAATAAAAAACTATTGGAATTTCTACTGCCGGAATATGATTAACAAAGAGCCCAAGATAAGACTGAGAAATTTGAAGGAATTGCAATGCACTCAAAAGTTAAAGGCTGAGTTGCAAGACATTCAAGAGACTCCTGTCAAAACTAAGAAACCTCGCATCAAAAAGGCAGCAACAACAGGTACTAAATCGAAGAAAGTTACAATTTCCAAAGAAGAACAACAACAATTGAATACAAATGAGGAAACTGTCGTGGCAGTTCCTGCTAAACGTGCAACAAAATCAGCGCGCAAGAATAAAGAACCTCCGCCTAGTCAATTGCGTATTGATAAGTTTTTTAAAACATGCCCAAAAACATATAAGATCGAGTCATTGAAAGAGGAGGACGCAACACCTTTTCGAGGTGCCGTTACACAAATTACCAAAAGAAATACCACAACAAAAAAGAAAGAAGGAGTAACAGGACGGACCAGAATGGGAAGAAAGTGTTTGTTTAAGGATGATAATACGTCATCTGTTAATAGTGATGATTCTTGCAGCAAGATGAAAACCAATAAAGAAGAGACAACAGTTGAGGACTGCATAGACCTTATATCGGAAAGCGACGGAGATGGCGAAAAGGAGGACATGGAAAACGGAAACAAAATGCAAATTGAAAACGAACAGCAGCTTAATAATGCTTCTAATTCGAGCGTAACCACATTTCCAAAGGTGTTTGATTCGGGGACATCAAGGGCCCAAGTTTCTACATCCACATCAAAGTCAACACGCCCATTAACAAGTAACATGCCCAACAAGACACCAGCAACGACAACTAAAAGGAAATTTAAGCCATGTCCACCTTATAAAGTGATTGAAGGAACTTCGTTTGCTGTGGACGCATTTCAATATGGTTACATTGAAGGTATCGATAGATATTTTCTAACCCATTTTCATGCTGATCACTACATAGGGTTAACAAAAAAATTTGCCATGCCTTTGTATATGAGTACCATAACGGGTAAGTACTCAAATTTCAGAGAAAGTAAAAAGCAAATGTTTTAAATTTCTTACTACTCTCAATTTTTAGCACGCTTTGTAAGGACATTTATACCTGTAGATGATCAATATATCCATGAGTTGGAATTAAATCAACCAATTGTGGTAGATGGTGTTGAAATCACAGCCTTAGATGCAAATCATTGTCCCGGTGCAATAATGATTCTATTTAAGATTCTTTCCTCCAATACATGTATTCTCCATACTGGTGATTTTCGAGCTTGTCATACCATGGAGGAAGAGCCTGTCTTTTGGAATAATCATATAAATACAATATATTTGGATACCACATATCTTTTGAAAAAGTATGCATTTTGTACGCAATACGAAAGCATTGATAGGGCTGAGAATTTGATCAAGGAGTTCCAAGAAAAACACACGAACAAAAAGATACTATACATATGCGGGTCATATGTTATTGGCAAAGAAAAATTTTGGTCTGCTTTGGTCAATAAATTCCATATGAATGTTTGGACAGAAGATAGTCGCTTTAAAGCATTGAAGGCCATGGATGATGATACGCTAAATAGTATTTTAGTCGATGATCCTTTTGCAGCGAATATGCATGTTATAGCTATGGGAAAAATATCCTATATGGTAAGTAAAACTACATTATTGATGGTTTGAAAACAAAATTTATTCATTAGTTACATGAAAGGTTGTAATGTTTTCCAAACTTATTGGCCTCTTGCCCTTATAGATCAATCTTTGATAACAAAAAATCGAAAGGTTTTGAATTTTAATAATCCTGTCGTTATTTTTGAACTGGAATAATGGTTTTCGGCCTTGACAAAAATTGGTTGGTCTTTTTTGTTTTTCTTACTGCTTAGCTTCATGTTTTTATAGTTTTCTTGATCAGGGACAAGACAATCTTTTCGGTTTTCGACAGTTAAGTTAATGGGAATTACAGTTACAGTGGGAATTACAGGATTACAGTTAATGGGAAGATTATTCTCGTATTATTATTTCCATAAGAAATTAGAATATAAGATCCAAAATGTATCATATCCATGGTTTCCACTCGAGCCAAAAATTATCTACCAAAATTTGGGGGAAATTTTACCAAAAAACTACCAAACAAGCCTAAAGAAAATTTTGTTATTTCTATAGAAAATTTTGTCAAAATTGTATTTCTATAGAAATTTTTGTTAAAATTTTATTTCTGTAGAAAATTTTGTCAAAATTTTATTTCTATAGAAAATTTTCTCAAAATTTTATTTCTATAGAAAATTTTGTCAAAATTTTATTTCTATAGAAAATATTGTCGAAATTTTATTTATATTTTATTTCTATGGAAAATTTTGTCAACATTTTATTTCTATAGAAAATGCTGTCAAAATTTTATTTCTATCGAAAATTTTGGCAAAATATTATTTCTGTATAAAATGCTGTCAAATGCTGTCATATTATTTCTATAGAAAATTCAAATCAAAATTTTATTTCTATAGGAAATGCTGTCAAAATTTTATTTCTATCTACAAATTTGGCAAAATATTATTTCTATCGAAAATTCTGGCAAAATATTTCTATAGAAAATTTTAGCAAAATTTTAATTCTACAGAAAATTTTGTCAACATTTTTATTTTTATAGAATATTTTGTCAATACGAATAAAATCTTTAGAAAATTTTATCAAAATTTTATTTCTATAGAAAAATTTTGTGAAAATTTTATTTCCATAGAAAAATTTGGTGAAAATTTTATTTCTATAGACAAATTTTGTCAAAATTTTATTTCTATAGAAAATTTTGTCAAAATTTTTGTTTCTATAGAAAATTTTGTCAAAATTTTATTTCTAAAGAAATTTTTTTCAAAATTTTATTTCTATAGAAAATTTTGTCAAAATTTTTGTTTCTATAGAAAATTTTGTCAAAATTTTATTTCTAAAGAAATTTTTTTCAAAATTTTATTTCTATAGAAAATTTTGTTAACATTTTATTTCTATAGAAGATTTTGTCAAAATTTTATTTCTATAGAAAATTTTGTCAAAATTTTATTTCTATAGAAAATTTTCTCAAAATTTTATTTCTATAGAAAATTTTGTCAAAATTTTATTTCTATGGAAAATTTTGTCAAAATTTTATTTCTATAGAAAATGCTGTCAAAATTTTTGTTTCTATAGAAAATTTTGTCAATTTTATTTCTATAGAAAATGCTGTCAAAATTTTATATCTATAGAAAATTTTGTCAAAATTTTTATTTCTATAGAAAATTTTGTCAATAGGAATAAAATCTTTAGAAAATTTTATCAAAATTTTAATTCTATAGAAAATGTTGTCAAAATTTTATTTCTATAGAAAATTTTGTCAAAATTTTATTTCTATAGAAAATGCTGTCACAATTTTATTTCTATAGGAAATTTTGTCAATTTTATTTCTATAGAAAATGCTGTCAAAATTTTATTTCTATAGAAAATATTGTCAAAATTTTATTTATATTTTATTTCTATGGAAAATTTTGTCAAAATTTTATTTCTATTGAAAATGCTGTCAAAATTTTTATTTCTATAGAAAATTTTGTCAAAATTTTATTTCTTTAGGAAATGCTGTCAAAATTTTATTTCTATCTAAAAATTTGGCAAAATATTATTTCTATCGAAAATTTTGGCAAAATATTATTTCTATAGAAAATTTTGGCAAAATTTTATTTCTACAGAAAATTTTGTCAATAGGAATAAAATCTTTAGAAAATTTTATCAAAATTTTATTTCTATAGAAAATGTCAAAATTTTGATTCTATGGAAAATTTTGTCAAAATTTTATTTCTATAGAAATTGTTTTCTGAAAATTTTATTTCTATAGAACATTTTGTCAACATTTTATTTCTATAGAAAATATTGTCAAAATTTTATTTATATTTTATTTCTATGGAAAATTTTGTCAAAATTTTATTTCTATATTAAATGCTGTCAAAATTTTTATTTCTATAGAAAATTTTGTCAAAATTTTATTTCTATCTAAAAATTTGGCAAAATATTATTTCTATCGAAAATTTTGGCAAAATATTATTTCTATAGAAAATTTTGGCAAAATTTTATTTCTATAGAAAATGTCAAAATTTTGATTCTATGGACAATTTTGTCAAAATTTTATTTCTATAGAAATTGTTTTCTCAAAATTTTATTTCTATAGAAAAATTTTGTAAAAATTTTATTTCTATAGAAAATTTTGTCAAAATTTTATTTGTATAGAAAATTTTGTCAAAATTTTATTTCTATAGAAAATTTTGTCAAAATTTTATTTCTATAGAAATTTTTATGAAAATTTTATTTCTATAGAAAATTTTTATGAAAATTTTATTTCTATAGACAATTTTGCCAAAATTTTATTTCTATAGAAAATGTAAAAATTTTATTTCTATAGAAAATGTCCAAATTTTATTTCTATAGATTTTTTTTTTTTCAAAATTTTATTTCTATAGAACATTTTGTCAACATTTTATTTCTATAGAAAATTTTGTCAACATTTTATTTCTATCAATATTAATAACATTTTTTTGTTTTTACAGAATTTGGTTGAATATTTCTCCAACTATCAACAACATTTTGATATGTGCCTCGCCATACGTCCCAGTGGCTGGGAGAAAGATTCTCGTCCACAATATAGAGGAACTATTAACATAGTAGGTGTAGAATATTCCGAACACTCCAGTTATGAGGAAATGAAACGCTTTGTTAAATTTCTAAAACCTGATAAAGTTATTAGCACTGTTCCAACTGGTCGAGATCTTATGGAAACTGCAAAGGTGCCTGAAAATTGGTATAAATATGAACAACCTAAGCCAGCATGTAATTTTCAGCCATGTATAGAACAATTTCTGGGAACTGTTACACCGCTGAGAAAATCTATAATACGTATGCCCAACGATTCTAAAGGAGGAGTGGAGGCATTTGTGTCACCTCTAAAAAGTAGAAAAAAGAAAATGGAGGAAGAGATTAATAACAATAATAATATTAATCATAATAATAATAATAATGTCGATGAAACGATAACCATAACTTCCACAGAGAGTATCTCAGCATATGAATTTGATCCACCATTGGTGTTACATAAAAATCATCGTAATAACAAAACCAGTAATTCCCACAAGGAATACTCTCCTCGTGCGTTGGCATATTCCCAAAAGCAACAGATTAAAGAAGAGAAACTGGAGAAGAGTCAATCATCGAAGACAAAAGATTTAAATTTGTCAGTTACAGTTAAAAAGGAAATTCATCAACCAACGCCAACTTTGAAAGAAGGAGAAATGTGTAGTATATATATTTCCAATGCATCATCAGATTATTTTGAAAAACCTCCAACAAAAAATAGAAATCGAAGGCGCATACTTTCTACCAGTTCAAGTGAGGATGTGGTCATTTCGAAAAAGCAGCTCTCTAATGCAAAGCGAAAGGAAGGGAAAAGGTCCATTAAACAACAAACCATACCATCAACTATTACTGAAGAAAATGAGGAAGACGATGTCATTGCCAAGGAAAACAAAAACTCTAGTCAAGACTATTTACTTGAGAAACCTTGTACTAGCAAAGAAGCTTTACGCCGAATGGCTTTGTGCAATCCGTTAATGAAATCAACAACTACTTCTTGTACTTCATCGATAAACGAAGAAATTCTGCCTTCGCAATCTTCCCATAAGGATGACCTTATTGAAAGGCCTATTAGAAGTAGATGTAGCCAAAGAGATATAATTCCCGCCTCACAAACCACTATAGATTTGGAAAATACTCCACGACCAATAAGAAATAAATATAAAGCAGTTTTAACGCAAAATGGTAATACAACGAGTCATGTTAAGAAAACCTCTAAAGGTAAAATAACAGCTGCTAGTAATTCACAGAATGAATTTATACCTGCCTCACAAACTACACTAGATTTGGCAAATACCCCAAGACCCTTAAGAAATAAGAGGATGAATAACACACCATTACCAACGATTACTAGTCCAGCTAAGAAAATTTCCAATTCCAAAGAAAATTCTCAACCCACACCAAGGGATGGAAATGATGATTACATGTGCTTTACTCAATCGCAAATTCTAACACAAGTTATTAAGGATAAAATGATTGATATCTATAATACTTCGCAACTTAATAGTATAGTTCAGGAAGCATTGTCTCAGCAAAAACTGGATACAAGTACAGATCATATGCCACCAGAGCTTTTATCAAATCTTGATGCTGAGGACGATTGGTTAGATTGAATTTGAATAGTGAACAAAAACTTTACAATTAGTTCTTTTTGATTTTTTTTTTTTTGGTAGCTTATCTTTGAAATTCCAAAAATGTTTTATAGATTGTAGTAATTTTAGCTTTATATACAGTATGTATATTTATATACAAAATAAGTTTATGCAAATGTTTTTTTATCATAACCAATAAAACTGTTTCAAATATTTTTATTCGTATCTGCCTGAATTTATTCTGATAATTGGTTGATAGTTTTGCTGCAAGTAGAGGATGCTGATGAGGAATGTGGTAATTCCGAAACGTGCGTCCATCCAACCATCTTGCAGTCTATAGGGCTTTGCCCAAATAAATTTGACAAACATTCTTTTCCTCTGTTGGTTAAGCTACTCTTGTAGTTTAGTCAATGTATGGTTTTAAGCTGAAATAAAAAAACAACAACAATGCTTAAAGAACAAAACCAACAATAACAAAACAAAACAAATGAAAATTTTATTTCTATAGAAAATTTTCACAAAATTTAATTCCTATAGAAAATTTTGACAAAATTTAATTTTTATTGAAAATTTTCAAACATTTTATTTCTATAGAAAATTTTGATAAAATTTAATTTCTATAGAAAATTTTACTAAAAATTTATTTCTATAGAAAATTTAGTAAAAATTTTATTTCTATAGAACATTTTGTCAAAATTTTATTTCTATAGAAGATTTTGTCAAAATTTTATTTCTATAGAAATATTTGTCAACATTTTATTTCTATAGAAAATTTTGATAAAATTTAATTTCTATAGAAGATTTTGTCAAAATTTAATTTCTATAGAAAAATTTTCCAAAATTTTATTTCTATAGAAAATTTTGTCAAAATTTTATTTCTGTAGAAAACTTTGTTAAAATTTTAGTTCATTAGAAATTTTTGTCCAAATTTCATTTCTATAGAGAATTTTGTCAAAAATTTAATTTCTATAGAAAATTTTGCCAAAATTTTATTTCTATAGAAAATTTAGCCAAAATTTTATTTCTGTAGAACATTTTGTCAAAATTTTATTTCTATAGAAGATTTTGTCAAAATTGTATATCTATAGAAAATTTTGTCAAAATTTTATTTCTATAGTAAATTTCGTCAAAATTTTATTTCTGTAGAAAACTTTGTTAAAATTTAGTTCATTAGAAATTTTTGTCCAAATTTCATTTCTATAGAGAATTTTGTCAAAAATTTAATTTCTATAGAAAATTTTGCCAAAATTTTATTTCTATAGAAAATTTACCCAAAATTTTATTTCTGTAGAACATTTTGTCAAAATTTTATTTCTATAGAAGATTTTGTCAAAATTTTATATCTATAGAAAATTTTGTCAAAATTTTATTTCTATCGAAAATTTTGTCAAAATTTTATTTCTATAGAAAATTTTGATAAAATTTAATTTCTATAGAAGATTTTGTCAAAATTTAATTTCTATAGAAATTTTTGTCTACATTTTATTTCTATAGAAAATTTTGTCAAAATTTTATTTCTATAGAAAATTTTGTCAAATTTTTATTTCTATAGAAAATTTTGTCAAAATTTTATTTCTATAGAAAATTTTGATAAAATTTAATTTCTATAGAAGATTTTGTCAAAATTTAATTTCTATAGAAAATTTTGTCAAAATTGTATTTCTATAGAAAAAGTTTATTTCTATTCTGTGTATCTTTACAAAAAGTTTTTTAAGTTTATTTTTGTACAAAATTTTGCCAAATTTTTTTTTACTATAGAAAATTTTGTTTGTTTATGTCTATAGAAATTTTTGTCAACATTTTATTTCTACAGAAAATTTTGTCAAAATTTTATTTCTATAGAAAATTTTGAAAAAATATCAATTTGACGAAAATGGACCAAAATCAACCAAATTCCATTTGGTCCGACCATCGGACTAAATTTAAAAATTAAAATTTTTTAGGACCAATTTTGTTCCGATCGGACCAAAATAGCAACCCTAACGAAAGCTTCAGGCATTGTGCGACATCTATACGGTTGACATCATATATTATAGAATATATATATGGATGAGCCATTTCTCTCTGCGAAAAAAATGTGTCAGTTCCAAAAAACAATTTTCTGACATTTAGTTTTTTCGTAAAGAGTCAGTTTTGGTCACAATTTTTTGTTCAAATATGAACTTTTAATATATTAATTTATTTATAAATCCTCTGGTGCATCATAAATGTTCTAATTTTGTGTAAAATTGGCAAACTACAAAATGGAAAACGAAAGAGATTGTAAGCGTGCTCTTATTTTTCTAGCTTATTCTTAATCTTCGGAACTGTCAAACATAGTTTGACACCTATGGTCCATCTATGTATTATAAGGTCTATGTTTTTACCATAGACTTTATAATACATAGATGATCCACTATTCTCTTTAAAAAAATGTGTCAGTTCCAAAAATTAATTTTCTGACATTTCGTTTCGAAAGAGATTGTAAGCGTGCTCTTATTTTTCTCTTTTATTCTTAATCATCGGAACTGTCAAACATAGTTTGACACCCATGGCCCATCTATGTATTATAAGGTCTATGAATATAGGGTCTGTTATTGACATTTGTTTTCGTTGTGGAAGAGAACTTTTCGTTCTCTTGCCTTTTTATTCTCTCGGAGGAGAAAAAGAAAATAGTGTGGCCAGATTCTTAGGTTTCCTCCATTAGTGTGTAAATATAACCATAGCGATAGGCGGTAGGCGAACACTTATTTACGTGTATTTCTTATGGGAAGACCAAAATCCGCGACGGAATACCGTGTCGGCTAGCGGCGTGTCGCTAAATTAAAACTTATTCTAACTCCTTGGCGAAAACTGGTATAGTGTTGCCATCGCTTATCAATTTTTTTAACTCACCACTAGGAATTGCTATTGCCTGGACACGTGTAGATTATTTTTTCTTGAAATAACTCAACAAATAACAAGTCATTGTATGTTTTTATTCAACTTCATTGTTTAATATTGTCAAAGCATGCTGTATTGACAACAAAAACGCTAGGAAACGTGAAAAAGGGAATTATTCGCCGTCAAGCTTATTGTATTTGCCGTTGCGGCAAAAATGTTTCGCCTACCGCCTATCGCTATGGTTATATTTACACACTTAGCTGCCCATATTAATTTCTTTACGATCGAAACGGACCATGAATCTTCACACAAAACAAAATCGATTAATGAGATTTGTTATCAGTTATCGTCTCCAACCGTCATCGATTCACTCCGATTCACTAGTTAATAGTTTTATACTTTTTCACCATAGAACATCATAGAGCTAACAAAAAGTTAAACAATTCGAATAGAAAAACCCTACAATAAATTAAAATTAATAAATTAAAAACATTATCGCGATGTGTTCTTTTGAAATTAAATGAATTTTATATGGAAACCTCTTTGAAAACGAGTGAAAAATATAAATAGATGATGGAACCAATAGATCAATGGGAAAAAAATCTATAAAATCTTTAGAGGTGTAACATAAAAAAGAAATTTGAGGAATACGGTAATTACAAGTGTTCTCTTTGGAAATATGTTGCGTGGTAAAAAAAAGTCAATGTAAATTTTTGTGTTTTTGATCAGTGACATAGATATTCCTCTTTTGTTCAAATTACAATTTTTGTCAAATTAATTAAAAACTAATTTGTGAGTGCAACCAGAAAACCAGAAGGGGAAAAATATTCATGTTTTTTCCATTCTCTTTATTATCGTCTTCTACTCTCTACCTAGTCTCGTATTACTTCATTCATTGTGCGAGCAAGTGAGTCGAGTTGGTCGGTCTGTTCATAAATGTGTGTGTGTGTGTGGTAGTGTATCTGTGTGTTTGGGTTTTGTTGGTAACCATCAGAGATGGTATAATTATATATTGTACCTGTAGTGAAGCGTACTAAAAAAGAAGTTTTAATTTGGAAATTTTTAAGGAAAATTGCAGATTAAAAAAGAACCTGTAATTAGATTTTTTATCAATTAATTTTAAATTTACTTCAAAAAGTATATTTGGTAATAAGTGTATGTCTTGTATCGCTAAAGCGGTAAGTTTCCTAAAAGTTATATTCAAATGAAAGCATTAAGGGATTGTAGTTATATGAAATAATGATGCCTAGTGGTGGAGAAAAAATTTTCAATTTGGGAAGAATAATTCTCGTATGTAATTTCCATAAGAAGTTTGAATTTAAAAACCTTTGATCTATCTAGTCTTTCTTGGCTTTTCATAAGCAATCAATTTTTTGGAATCTACAGCATATAAAGGAAATATTTATTTATTTTTTTAGTCATAAATATAAGGGAAACCAATGAAGGCCTATTATACATGTATTGCATTCAAAACAATGTGAAGAATATTTGAGACGAAAGTTGAAAAATTATCCAACGGGAAATTGGCACAAATTGATAATAATAGACCTGTCACAGGACTGCTATCAGAACTCTAGTTTGAAGCAATATATAAATGTTCATAATATAATTCAATTTATTAAAATCTTATTGGATCTATTGCTCAACATATTCCAAAAGTTTTTGTCTGGCGCGACTCGGATGTTAAATACGAAACATGTTCATAAGAGTTTGTATCAGACTAATTCATGAAGAGCTATGAAAAACCATGTCAAAGTGGCCGGTCCCTTCCATACGTTTTAACCAGACCTGGGATTGACCCATGGTTAGGTTAGGTGGTAGCCCGATGTATCAGGCTCACTTAGACTATTCATTCAGTTCATTGTAATACCACAGTGGTGAAATTCTCTCTTATCACTGAGGGCTGTCCGATTCCATGTTAAGCTCAATGACAAGGGACCTATTTTTTATAGCCGAGTCCGAACGGCGTTCCACATTGCATTGAAACCACTTAGAGAAGTTTTGAAACACTCAGAAATGTTACCAGCATTACTGAGGTGGGATAATCCACCGCTGAAAAAAAAATTTTTAGTGTTCGGTCAAAGCAGGAATCGAACCCACGACCTTATGTATGCAGGGCGGCATGCTACAATTGAACACGTATATGGGATTGACCCATACACACCAGGGACTTGTCCTGTATCGGTTCTGGGTGTGATCCATTTCCCGTAAGGTATATAGTATTTCATATTATTTATAATTTAGACAATATACATAATATATTTAAATAAATTAAAAAATTAGATAAAAAATCCTATGATGTCAGTGGTAAAAAATTCGGCACTATAAAAATAATGCAAAATCTTATTTCTGTAAGTTTCACATGAACAAAAATTATTTAACCCATTTCCTGCAATGTACTCGCTTGAGTACAAAAAATTGGCAACATTTAAACTCGTAGAACTTTGTTTATAAATGAAATTAGGTAAAGTTTCTTTTTGTTTTTGTTTTCGTTTTTTTTTGCTTTTTATGTTTTTTGTTTTTATGTTTTTTTTATATAGTTTATAATTGAAGTTAAGTGTAAATATATTTATTTAATTTAATTTTTTTTATTATAAATGACGTGTAATTGGTTAAGCTCATTAGAGAGATGATTCCACATACGAAAACTTCTAACTAGAAACGAATGTTGTGTATAAAAGTACAAATAATGGGAATATAAATCTGCATATTACTTGCAAATTTTATTTCTATAGAAAATTTTTGCAAATTTTTATTTCTATAGAAAATTTTGTGAAGATTTTATTTCTATAGAAAATTTTGTGAAGATTTTATTTGTATAGAAAATTTTGTCAAAATTTCATTTCTATAGAAAAATTTCTCAAAATGTTATTTCTTTAGAAAATTTTGTCAAAATTTTATTTCTATAGAAAATTTTGTCAACATATTATATCTATAGAAAATGTTATCAAAATTTTATTTCTATAGAACATTTTGTTAAAACTTTATTTCTATAGAAAATTTTGTCAAAATTTTATTTCTATAGAAAATTTTGTCAAAATTTTATTTCTATAGAAAATTTTGTCAAAATTTTATTTCTATAGAAAATTTTGTCAAAATTTTATTTCTATAGAAAATTTTGTCAAAATTTTATTTCTATAGAAAATTTTGTCAAATTTTATTTCTTTAGAAAATTTTGTCAAAATTTTATTTCTTTAGAAAATTTTTATCAAAATTTTATTTCTATGGAAAATTTTGTCAAAATTTTATTTCTATAGAAAATTTTGTCAAAATTTTATTTCTATGGAAAATTGATGTACCTCTTAGTTGGAGAGGTATATTTTGCAAAATATACCAAAACATCAGGAAGTCTACCATTCTACCAATGTAGAGTTCAATAATAACCTGCCTATGAAGACACTTTGTTTGAAATATAATTTTGTATACTTTCATTATTCAAAATGACACATTAAAAATTTTCATGTCAGTTGTTTTCGAATTACTTTAAAATAAAGAAGAGATTTTAAACCTTCTTATATAAACCATCAATTTTTACAACCAAACAGTAGAAAAATCGACCATTTTTAGTAGAATTCTACCAACTGTGGCAACCGTGATTTAAAACCCCCTAATAATTCGTATGGCTCCTGTCCCACATTCTATATTAGAAAAAGTACCAAAAAGTGTACAGTGGAACTGAGTGTCATCCCTGCTAACAGTCACATCATAATGAAGAAGGATCGAAGGCATTTTGGAGCCTGTTAGCACAAAAAAAATCCCCCGTGCAAGGATTCATTCAAAATTAAGACCTTTGTGGAATGCTGTAAGAAGCGCTAGTTATTTTGCTATAATTGTTACAACTTGTCATCGATATCTTTGTTGTTAGAATGGCTCATGCGCAAAAGCCACATTTTTGTAGGCCTTTTTCGACTTCGATATTTTAAAACCCGGCCCTGCTTCTTTGTTGTTGGTTGCTTCTTTTCGATTTTTGTTTTTGGATGGTGTTGGGGAGGGGGGGTGGGGGTTCTGTCACAGACAATACGGTATTTCATTTTACTTTCAGTGTTGTTGGAGCCATTCTATGTGTGTTATTTTTTTGTTGTCGTTCTCTTTGGGTTTTTGTATGTGTTTTGTTTATTTTTGTACTGCCCCAATATACATATATGTATGAAAAGATTCATCAGAGCATTAAGGAGTACCACATCCAGCAGAGGCAATAGCGTAACAAAAAAACCAACAAATAACAACGTCACCATCACCATCCGATACCATCCCATCCCCAATCATCATTATGATTCTGTATATTTGTTAATTTAACTTCTTCTCGCTACAATGAAAAGTGACAGTCCCATACTGATAATTGTTGTCCTATCCACGACGTTCGACGGTTCTTCTTCGTTGCCATCTTCATTTATTGTCTGCGCGATGACAATGTTATTTGGGATATTTTCTTATACTACTTGCATTTGTCAGATTGTTTTCTTGTTGTTGTTGTTGTTGTTGTTTTTTTTTTTTTTCATATTTACCTATTGGCGATGCTACAGAGAGTAGCACATATGCACAAGTTGTGTATATACTTGTAAGTAGGCTTAATCCAAACTGGGACAAATAAGAAGGCTATTTCCATTTATTGGTACTATTTGACATGGCAAATTGAAGATTATAATTTTTGCTTTATTTTTTCATTAGAATGTTGAACTGAAGAGGAGGTCTTTAATTTTATTTGTGGAATTTGTTTATGAGCATAGAGAAAACTGGGTAATAAAATGTATAACGACCAGACAGAGAAGAAAGAAATTCCCCTGAACAATTTTAGGCGGTTTAGATAATTTTCTACAGCTTCTCGGCGTTTAATTAATTTTGCTTCATAAATTTTCTATTTTGACAAAATTTTCTATAGAAATATAATTTTGACAAAATTTTCTATAGAAATAAAATTTTGACAAAATTTTCTATAGAAATAAAATTTTGACAAAATTTTCTATAGAAATAAAATTTTGACAAAATTTTCCCTAGAAATAAAATTGTGACAAAATTTTCACTAGAAATAAAATTTTGACAAAATTTTCTCTAGAAAAAAAATTTTGGCAAAATTTTCTCTAGAATACAATTTGGCAACATTTTCTATAGCAATAACATTTTGTTAAAATTTTTCTATAAAAATAAAATTTTGACATAATTTTCTATAGAAATAAAAATTTGACAAAATTTTCTATAGAAATAAAAATTTGACAAAATTTTCTATAGAAATAAAATTTTGACAAAATTTTATTTTATAGAAAATTTTAGAAATAAAATTTTGACAAAATTTTCTCTAGAAATAAAATTTTCGCAAAATTTTCTCTAGAAATAAAATTTTGGCAAAATTTTCTCTAGAAATAAAATTCTGACAATATTTTCTATAAAAATAAAATTTTGACAAAATTTTCTATAGAAATAAAATGTTGACAAAATTTTGCAAAAATTTTCTATAGAAATAAAATTTTGCAAAAATTTTCTATAGAAGTAAAATTTTGACAAAATTTTCTATAGAAATAAAATTTTGACAAAATTTTCTATAGAAATAAAATTTTGACAAAATTTTGCAAAAATTTTTTTGACAAAATTTTCTATAGAAATAAAATTTTGACAAAATTTTATTTTATAGAAAATTTTAGAAATAAAATTTTGACAAAATTTTCTCTAGAAATAAAATTTTGGCAAAATTTTCTCTAGAAATAAAATTTTGGCAAAATTTTCTCTAGAAATAAAATTCTGACAATATTTTCTATAAAAATAAAATTTTGACAAAATTTTCTATAGAAATAAAATTT
This sequence comes from Haematobia irritans, assembly GCF_050003625.1. Classification (NCBI taxonomy): domain Eukaryota; kingdom Metazoa; phylum Arthropoda; class Insecta; order Diptera; family Muscidae; genus Haematobia; species Haematobia irritans. The sequence goes on from NC_134397.1 coordinate 19,387,323, forward strand.
TGACAAAATTTTCTATAGAAATAAAATTTTGACAAAATTTTCTATAGTAATAAAATTTTGACAAAATTTTCTATAGAAATAAAATTTTGACAAAATTTTTTATAGAAGTAAAATTTTGACAAAATTTTCTATAGAAATAAAATTTTGAAAAAATTTTCTATAAAAATAAAATTTTGACAAAATTTTCTATAGAAATAAAATTTTGACAAAATTTTGCAACGGTTTTATATAGAAAAAAAAATTGACAAAATTTTCTATAGAAATAAAAATAGAAATAAAATTTTGACAAAATTTTCTATAGAAATAAAATTTTGACAAAATTTTTTTATAGAAGTAAATTTTTTACAAAATTTTCTATAGAAATAAAATTTTGACAAAAATTTCTATAGAAATAAAATTTTGACAAAATTTTCTATAGAAATAAAATTTTGACAAAATTTTCTATAGAAGTAATATTTTGACAAAATTGTCTATAAAAATAAAATTTTGACAAAATTTTCTATAGAACTAAAATTTTGAAAAAATTGTCTATAAAAATAAAATTTTGACAAAATTTTCTATAGAAATAAAATTTTGACAAAATTTTCTATAGAAATAAAATTTTGACAAAATTTTGTAAAAAATTTCTATAGAAATAAAATTTTGCAACGGTTTTATATAGAAAAAAATTTGACAAAATTTTCTATAGAAATAAAAATTTGACAAAATTTTCTATAGAAATAACATTTTGACAAAATTTTCTATAGAAATAACATTTTGACAATATTTTCTATAGAAATAATATTTTGACAAAATTTTCTATAGAAATAAAATTTTGACAAAATTTTCTATAGAAATAAAATTTTGACAAAATTTTCTATAGAAGTAATATTTTGACAAAATTGTCTATAAAAATAAAATTTTGACAAAATTTTCTATAGAAATAACATTTTGACAAAATTTTCCATAGAAAAAAATTTTTCTATTGAAATAAAATTTTGCAAAACATTTTTTTGGGAATAAAATTTTGCAAATTTTTTTTTTAGGAATAAAATTTTGCAAAAATTTTCTATAGAAATAAAATTTTGCGAAAATTTTTTATAGAAATAAATTTTTGCAAAAATTTTCTATAGAAATAAAATTTTGATAAATGTTCTATAGAAATAAAATTTTGATAAAATTTTCTATAGAAATAAAATTGTGTATTTCAAATAGAATCTAAGAATGAGTGTAATAGATGTGGAGGAGGTTTCACACTCAATCTGGCTTGAAATTCTTTAAATTTAGTGCCGCCAAATGACTTGAAACATTGGAATCTCAGAACTTTCCAGAAATAATCGAAATATAGGACGAAATAGAATTTGACATTCAAATGCTTGCGAACTTCAACAGGTCTTTAAATTGACTGATGAATTGGTGGTAGTACATGTTACGATTGGAATATCCTAACGGGTTACGACATGGTTCTTTGGAATGCAAACATAGGCGACCATTTCAAATGACTACAGAATAGTAAATTAAGATTACCTGCATATGAGAAAATATTAAAGGGTTGAGATTTTATTTGTCAATTTATTTAAATATGAATCAGTTATTTTTAATTGCATAAAGAATAGAAGAATAGGACATTGTTAGTTTTAAATATTTTAAATATATTTATGCATTAGCATACAAATTAAAGTTTGCTAAAAGTTGAATTACAGGTTTAGTTTTTAATGTTTTTTATTTGCAAAAAGTTTTTGTCTCAATAAAAAAAGTATTTGAATGATCTGTTACCAATTTTCGATGAAGATTGCTTAATTTTTTATACCTAAATTTATTGAAATGAAGATTTCAGCATATAATAAAAAAAAATCACACCTTCAAAGAATATCGATATGCTAAGAAAAACATAAAGATTGTGGCATTTCAAAGCTCAATTTATTATTCTCAAATCTCTATAAACATCATACGTTTTATTGTTTGAATACCCCAATAGTTTTGTTTGTTTACAATTGTGCTACTTTTTTTCCTTAGTTATTGCTGAAAAGTTTTTGTATTGTGTGTGTGTTTGATTGCCTCTGTGTAGTAAACGAATCGTAAATTTTCGCACTATTCCATTGTTGTTTATAGTTAATTATTTCATTAATTTTTAATAGTTCTTTTCGTTGTATGAATGATATCATGCAAATATTTATAGATCTATATTTTTGCAGGAATTTATGTATCCAATTCACACATACCGCACAGAAAAAACCAATATGTATATGATGTTATTTGTAAATGAAAACTTTGTGGAAAGTTTATATGGTAGTAGGTTAGAAAAATCGTGACAAACGCATATTTGGTACTAAAGATTAGTGAAGTTTATTTTTAAATTCTTACGAAGATTTTCTTTAACGTTGAATTTTTACAAAGAAATATTTTAAAAAACGAGTAATCTAAATATAAAATCACCAAGTTTAACAAAGTTTTCTATAAAAATGAAATTTTGAGAAAATTTTTTTATGGAAATAAAATTTTGGCAAAATTTCCTGCAGAAATAAAATTTTGGCAAAATTTGCTATAGAAATAAAAGTTTGTTTAGGAATAAAATTTTGCAAAAATATTGTATAGATCTACAATTTTCAAAAATTTTCATAGAAATAAAATTTTGCAAAAATTTTATATAGCACTAAAATTTTTCAAAAACTTTCTATAGAACTAAAATTTTCCAAAAATTTTCTATAAAACCAAAATTTTCCAAAAATTTTCTATAGCACCAAAATTTTGCAAAAATTTTCTATAGCACCAAAATTTTGCAAACATTTTCTATAGAAATAAAATTTTTGCAACAATTTTCTATAGATCTGCAATTTTCAAAAAATTTCCATAGAACTAAAATTTTGCAAGAAATTTATATAGCACTAAAATTTTGCTAAAACTTTCTATAGAACTAAATTTTTCCAAAAATTTTCTATAGAATCAAAATTTTGCAAAAATTTTCTATTGCACCAAAATTTTGCAAAAATTTTCTATAGAAATAAAAATTTTGCAAAAATTTTCTATAGAAATAAAATTTTTGCAAAAATGTTCTATAATAAAATTTTGAGAAAATTTTCTATAGAAAAAAATTTTTTGAGAAAAATTTTCTATAGAAATAAAATTTTGACAAAATTTTCTGTAGAAATACTATTTTGAAAAAATTTTCTATAGAAATAAAATTTTGAGAAAAATTTTCTATAGAAATAGAATTTTGCAAAATTTTTTTATTGAAATAAAATATTGACAAAATTTTCAATAGAAATAAAATTTTGCAAAAATTTTCTATAGAAATGAATTTTTGAGAAATTTTTCTACAGAAATAAAAACTTTCTAAAGAAATAAAACTTTGAAAAGATTTCTATTGATATAAAATTTTCTACATAATAAAATTTGGCAAAAATTTCCTACATAAATAATATTTTCGAAAAATTTCCTACGTAAGTAAAATTTACGAAAATTTAAATTTTTTCCTATAAAAATAAAATATTGCAAAATTTTTCTATAAAAAAATTTGACAAACTTTTCTATAAAAATATAATTTTGTCAAAATATTCTATAAAAATAGAATTTTGACACATGTTCTATAAGGATAAAATTTTGAAAAAATTAACTTTTGGAGAAATTTTGGAAAACTTTCCTATATAAATAACATTTTAGAAAAATTTCCTTTATAAATAAAATTTTGTATAGAAATAAAATTTTGAGGAAAATTTTCTATAGAAATAAAGTTTTGACAACATTTTCTATAGAAATACAATTTTGAAAAAAATTTCTATAGAAATACAATTTTGAAAAAATTGTCAAAATATTCTATAAAAATAGAATTTTGACACATGTTCTATAAGGATAAAATTTTGAAAAAATTAACTTTTGGAAAAATTTTGGAAAACTTTCCTATATAAATAACATTTTGGAAAAATTTCCTTTATAAATAAAATTTTGTATAGAAATAAAATTTTGAGGAAAATTTTCTATAGAAATAAAGTCTTGACAACATTTTCTATAGAAATACAATTTTGAAAAAATTTTCTATAGAAATACAATTTTGAAAAAATTTTCTATAGATATAAAATTTTGACAAAATTTTCTATAGAAATAAAATTTTGACAAAATTTTCTATAGAAATAAAATTTTGACAAAATTTTCTATAGAAATAAAATTTTGACAAAATTTTCTATAGAAATAAAATTTTGACAAAATTTTCTATAGAAATAAAATTTTGATAACATTTTCTATAGAAATAAAATTTTGACAAAATTTTCCATAGAAATAAAATTTTGCAAAAATTTTCTATAGAAAAAAAAATTTTCAAAAATTTTGACAAAATTTTCTATAGAAATAAAATTTTGACAAAATTTTCTATAGAAATAAAATTTTGACAAAATTTTCTATAGAAATAAATTTTTGACAAAATTTTTTATAGAAATAAAATTTTGCAAAAAAATTTCTATAACAATAAAATTTTGACAAAATTTTCCATAGAAATAAAATTTTGCAAAAATTTTATAGAAATAAAATTTTGCAAAAATTTTCTATAGAAATTAAAATTTTGACAAATTTTCTAAATTTGCCTAAAGGAAATCGGAGAGGTCGACTTTTTTAAATTGTTAAAAAATCGAAAAATCGACTTTTCCAAACATTCAAAATTATGGAAATTCTATCTATAATTTATACTTGTTTTATATATTTCAGATTTGGTTGGCCCCAAAAGTGAAAAAAATCTTCAAAATGTTAGTTGGTAATTAAGAAGAAGGTGTATCTCAAAAGGAATCTCACCGCAAAAGTAAACAACAAATAAAAATACTATAAAATGCCTTTGACTACTAGTACTTCGGCTCAGCAATTGCGTCCACTAACACTGGCTGGACCAGAACGGGAACCAGTACAATTTACGGTAAATCTGGTGGGGGCTCCAGCTGAAGTCGAACAATTGGTACAACAAATTAAAACGGTAGCAGAACAATTTCTATATCATTGGAAAACTTTTCCTATTGGTAAGACAATCAAAATAACGTTTTCCATTGGAATGTATTTATTTTCATTTTTCTATATTGCAGTTCTTCCACAACCTTTGTCGGCTGCTGCCTTAACCTTGGGTGGATCAGGTCATAATGGCTCTAATACAGTGGGTAATCGCAAGCCGAGACCGATCAATTTACGAGATCTTTTTATAGCACCACCATTTGATGAATTGGATGCTGTGGCCTCGGATGGTACAGGAGAACCACGTCGTTTGACTAATTCTCAATTAAAATCATTGCGTGAAAATGGGTAAGTTTAGTATGGTTACTTTGTTATTTGTATTTTAAAGAAATTTCTTATTTTAATTTGCTTTTTTGTTTATTTCGTTTTTGGTTTATTATTTGTTTCGCTAAACAAGCTATAAAATTACAAAAAGTTTTTTATCTACAAAATCGAGTTACATATTGTTATTTCAAATCACACATTTTTCACATTAATAATTAAGCTCATCAAGAAATCGTTAAAACAACTTCTATTCTATTATTTTTCATATGCTATTTCTTAAATAAATATTCAATTATATCTGTCATGCAGATCTGATATGATACATGGCCCCTTTTTTTAAAGTATCCCTTTGAATTTATAAAGCAAAAAATAATCTTTTCATGGAGGTTTAGATAAATATCCACAAAATCAATCACAAATCAATAGACATAATAATATACAGGGCAATATTCTCCAAATTGATTGACAAATATGTCATGGCTTTTGAATATGGAATTCCTCACAATATATAATTGTCAAAAAAAAATTTGTCAAAATTTTGTTTCTATAGAAAATTTTGTCAAAATTTTATTTCTATAGAAAATTTTGTCAACATTTTATTTCTATAGAAAATTTTGTCAACATTTTATTTCTATAGAAAATTTTGTCAAAATTGTATTTCTATACAAAATTTTGTCAAAATTTTATTTCTATAAAAAATTTTGTCAAAATTTTATTTCTATAGAAAATTTTGTCAAAATTTTATTTCTATAGAAAATTTTTGTCAAAATTTTATGTCTATAGAAAATTTTTGTCAAAATTTTATGTCTATATAAAGTTTTTGTCAAAATTTTATTTCTATAGAAAATTTTGTCAAAATTTTATTTCTATAGAAAATTTTGTCAAAATTTTATTTCTATAGAAAATTTTTGTCAAAATTTTATTTCTATAGAAAGTTTTTGTCAAAATTTTATTTCTATAGAAATATTTGTCAAAATTTTATTTCTATAAAAAATTTTGTACAGAAATAAAAGTTTGATACAATTTTTTATAGAAATAAAATTTTTGCAAAATTTTCTATAGAAATAAAAATTTGACGAAATTTTGCTATGAAATAAAATTTTGAGAAAATTTTCTATAGATATAAAACTTTGACGAAATTTTCTATAGATATAAAATTTTGTAGAAATTTTCTATAGAAATAAAATTTTGCAAAAATGTTCTATAGAAATAAAATTTGGCAAAAATTTCCTATAGAAATAAAATTTTGACAATTTTTTTTTTATAGATATAAAACTTTGACTAAATGTTCTATAGATATAAAATTTTGTAAAAATTTTCTCTGGAAATAAAATTGTGCAAAATTTTTTTATAGAAATAAAATTTGCAAAAATTTTCTATATAAATAAAATTTTGCAAAAATTTTCTATAGAAATAAAATTTTGACGAAATTTTGTACAGAAATAAAGTTTTGACGAAATTTTCAATAGAAATAAAAGTTTGACAAAACATTCTATAGAAATAAAAGTTTGACAAAATTTTCTATAGAAATAAAATTTTGACACAATTTTCTATAGAAATACAAATTTTGACAAAATTTTCTATAGAAATAAAATTTTGAGAAAATTGATTCTTCGAGGTAATTTTCTCAACTTCTTCTTCGTGACGCGGCCTTCTTTAAAGTCGTTCAAGAATTTTCATTTATCTGCCTTCCGTAAAGTTGACATCTGGTTGGATGTTTTAATCCAACCAGAAGCCATGATGAGGGCGAGTATGTTCACTCCCGCAGATCGGGCTGAAAGAAAATAGAGCCCGCTATCTTTTTTCTTCTAAAGAATAATGCTGGATACTGACACAGGATATGGTACGAGTCTTCTGACAGCAAACACCATCTGCAAATTTCATCATCTTTAAGGCCTATTGTTACTATATGTATATTTCTCAAGTGTGTTATGCCCATTTATAATGTCAATTCCCGTCTGTTCATCGCCATCCGAATTTCGCCATTCCCATGGTTCTTTTCGTCCCATATCAACATGGTTTATTCACAACCTTCCGAAGAGACCCAACGTCTTCGCTATAGTTCATCATATTTGAAATGAATCTGGACAGAATCAAAGTCCGACTCTTGTTTAGTTATAAGGCTTAAGTTTTTGCCATTTTCGTGGTCTAAGAGCCTACAAGGTCAAAACTGCGTCACTTTAGATACCAGACCATCCCCATTTTAATTAACAAATTATTGCTATTTTCCTCTTCAATTTAGAGAACATACTTATTATCGCTTGATTTCCAATAAATATAATTGTTCTGGGAAAATATTGAAAAATCAATATTTTTACGTAATTTAAAAATGTTTTTAAATGTTTTTCAAATATGTCTACTTATTTAGCTGTATCATCTCACCTTCGCGTGTTATCAATTTCATTCAATTTTCTTTAAAAAAAAAATCAGAAATGCATGATCTTTATTCACATTTGTTTAGTCTTAAATCACCATCACTCATTATGATCTTCACCATCCTCATTATTGAAATTATCATTGCAATTATCCCTAATTTATATACAAAGAAAAATTGCAACTCTATTTTTAAAAAAAGTATATATCATATTCTTTCTATGCTATGTAATCACAACAACAACAAATTTTATATATGTATTTTTATTGCATTAACAACAAAAAATAATCATCACAAAAAACCCCAACAACAAATCAATCAATAATAAAAATTACTAAACAAAAAAAGCTTACAAAAGGACAAATATGGAAAACCGAAGAAATTAACTTTGGAACAATTGGAAACCATACGTAAAAATGGGTAAATACAATTAAATAGTAAATAACAAAACAATATATACATATATTTGAGATAAAAAAATATTATACACAAAGAAGTATCCATTACAAAAAATGGAATTCATAAGTTTATACATTTATTAGATGAGAGCTAAATTATAGTTCTAAAAAAAATTGAGCTTTATCTGAGTCTTATCTAAATAAATGTTTAAATATAAATTCCAAATTTTTGTTGGCTACATAATAAGACAACAACAAAAAGGATGTTTTTCAATGTCTATATATTATTATTTTATACATAAATGTTTTATAGTTATACTATATGAATATGTAAATTTATTCGATTTTGTTTAGTTAATTATTTTTTGTTATTTGATTTTATTGAGATTTTTGTTTTTGATTTCCATATTATTGGAAATTATAGTTTTTTTTAAGGAATTAACTTTTAATAGAGATTATTTTTGAATTTGTAATTTAAAATACTAAATCGGAAAAATTACTATTTTTTTAATAGAAATAGAATTCTGCAAGACTTTTCAATTTCAAACGGTGATATAAATCAGATGGATTATTGTTTCATGTTATTTCACGATAGGTGTGTAATAAAATTCTATACAAAAAAAAAAACAGTGGGAAGAGAAATTTTGATTAATTTTAGAAAATTTAGGTTACTTAAAAAAATTAACAAAATTATATTACAAAAATAAGTAAATATTTTCCGACCAGTTCAAGAAAATATATTTGGCATATTTATTTTTTTCCACTTGTTCAAAAAAAATCGTAGATCGAAGGAAAAATGTCCAAAAAATGGGAACTTTTGTGGTAAAATTTACAAATTTTTAAGAAATTCAGGACTATTTTGTGGGAAATTCACGTAGGAATTTAGTGAAACTTTATGCTTAAATGTTGCGAATAGTTCACCTGATATATTAGTAGTTCACCTGGTATATTAGATTGAATTTGAATTATAATATATTACACAGTAACCAAATATTCAGCTCTTTGGCTCCAAACGTAAATCACTTATTCCAGCGGAATTTACTTGATGAGAGGAGAAAAGTAATTTCTGGATATTGCTAGATTGGTTGCCGTTCGATTTTTATGAGCCTCTATAGTTTTTACTTTTTTAAACATATTGTAGATCGCTCAGAACTCATATTAAGGGAATGTTCAACTGCCCAGCCCTCTAAATGAGAGATTTGCGGCAGTATATGATCGTTTTTGAGTTGAAGAACACATGCATGGTCGCCCCGACTTGCATGTTTTGGAATATTACCTGGGGTTTGAAGCGTTTTTTTTGAAGAGTTTTTTTCGTAAGAAATTCGCGTAGGTAGACCAGTAAATTTGCAAAAATTGTCTATAAAAATATAATTTTGCAAAATTTTCTATAGAAATATAATTTTGACAAAATTTTCTATAGAAATAAAATTTTGCAAAAATTTTCTAAAGAATAATTTTCTCTGGAAATAAAATTTTTGCAAAACTTGTCTATAGAAATAAAAATTTCTACGGGAATAAAATTTGGCAAAAAAATGTATAGAACTAAAATTTTGCAAAAATTCTCTTTAGAAATAAATTTCTTGCAAAATTTTCTATAGAAATAAAATTTTTGCAAAAATTTTCTATAGAAATAAATTTTGCAAAAATTTTCTATAGAAATGAAATTTTGAAAAAAAAAATCTATAGAAATGAAATTTTGCAAAAATTTTCTATAGAAATAAAAATTTTGCAAAACTTTTCTATAGAAATACAATTTTTGCAAAACTTGTCTATAGAAATAAAATTTTGCAAAAATTTACTACACAAAATAACATTTTTGCAAAACAAGTATATACAGCACTAAGTTCGGCCGGGCCGAATCTTAAATACCCACCACCATGAACCAAATATTAGGGGTTCCTTTGAAATTTCAGGAGGGCTTGAGGACTTGAGGACACTTCCCGAAGATAAATTTAAAGATTTCATCTATGAGGACTATATCAGATTCTGGATTTATAAGAACCATTGTTGTTTGACTTTTAGAGGAATCATTAACATCTCTTGTAAGTGTGCAAGAAAATTATAAAATAACGTCTTGATTTGAAATCTTAAATCTGTAGAAGTAAAATCTGGAAATTTTACACCCTCAAGAAGTGAAGTCGGTCTATATGGAGGCATTACCAAATGGACCGATAAAAACTTAATCCGATACAGGTTTTTGTGAGCCTAAAATACCAGAATATTTACAATTTCAGGCAAATCAGGTAAAAACTACGGTTTCTAGAAACCCAAGGAGTTAAATCGGGAGATCGTTCTTATGGGGGCTATACTAAAATATGGACCGATACTCACCGTATTCGGCACACCTCTTTATGACCCGAAAATACCTCTAGATTTCCAATTTCAGGCAAATAGGATAAAAACTTCGGATTCTAGAAGCCCAAGAAGTAAAATCGGGAAATCGGTCTATATGGGGGCTATACCGAAATATGGACCGATACTCACCATTTTCGGCACACCTCTTTATGGTCCTAAAATACCTCTAGATTTCCAATTTCAGACAAATTGGATAAAAACTACGGTTTCTTTAAGCCCAAGACCCCAAATCGGGAGGTCGTTTTATATGGGGACCATACCAAAACATGGACCGATACTCACAATTTTTGGCACACGTATTCGTGGTCCTACAATACCTCTAGATTTCTAATTTCTGGTAAATTGAATAAAAACTGCGGTTTCTATAAGCCCAAGAAGTAAAATCGGGAGATCGGTCTATATGGGGGCTACACAAAAATATGGACCGATACTCACAATTTTTGGCACACGTATTTGTGGTCCTACAATACCTCTAGATTTCCAATTTCAGGTAAATTGAATAAAAACTGCGGTTTCTATAAGCCCAAGAAGTAAAATCGGGAGATCGGTCTATATGGGGGCTATACCAAAACATAGACCGATACTCACCATTTTTGGCACACCTCTTTATGGTCATAAAATACCTCTAGATTTCAAATTTCAGGCAAATTGGATAAAAACTACGATTTCTATAAGCCCAAGACCCAAATCGGGAAGTCGGTTTATATGGGGACTATATCAAAACCGATATAGCCCATCTTCGAACTTGACCTGCCTGCAAACAAAAGACGAGTTTGTGCAAAATTTCAGCACGATTGCTTCATTATTGAAGACTGTAGCGTGATTACAACAGACAGACAGACGGACATCGTTATATCGTCTTAGAATTTCTCCCTGGTCAAGAATATATATACTTTATATAGTCGGTAATCCATATTTCGATGTGTTACAAACGGAACGACAAACTTATTAGAAAATTTTGACAAAATTTTCTATAGAAAAAAAAAATTTGCAAAAAATTTCTATAGAAATACAATTTTAACAAAATTTTCTACGTGAATAAAATTTTGCCAAAATTTTCTGCAGAAATAAAATTTTGCAAAAATTTTCTATAGAAATAAAATTTTGCAATACTTGTCTATAGAAATAAAATTTTTGAGAAAATTTTCTATGGAAATAAAATTTGTACAAAATTTCCTATAGAAATAAAATTTTTTTATAGAAATAAAATTTTGAGAAAATTCTCTATAGAAATAAAGTTTTAACTAAATTTTCTATAAATTCAATTTGTGACCAAAAACATCAAAATAAAATTTTTTAATTAGGTAGATTTTGACTATAAAAATCTAATCCCACCAACTCATCATATTATATTACACTGTTCAGTTATCTCGATGATAGATTTGCGGTAGTTTATGGTCATTTTTGAGTTATAAAACATAGAGTTCAAGGATGTGTTTGCAGACAGCACCTGTTCACATCTCTTTGAATATTAGATTGCTATAGAGTGGCCAAAATACGTCTTTTCATTTAGTAGTTCGCCTATTAGCTCCTGTATCCTTTGATCGCAAATTAATGACAATCTGCCTTCGGCAGTTACCATTGCTGTTTTGAGAGCAGTCTCCGATCTATACTACTTCTAAGTTTTCGATACGATATTTATTGTATCGTCATTTATTTGAAAAAAAAATATGTTTTCGAAAATCACCTCTTCATTGGTCGAAATATTTGTTTGAAATCTGAGAATAGGAAATAATCACTGGAGGTGAGATCTGGAGAATAAGGAGGATAAGAAGACCGAGACAAGAGAACATTTTCTATAGAAATAAAATTTTGAAAAAAAAAAAATCCTATAGAAATAAAATTTGGGGACAATTTTTTATAGAAATAAAATTTTGAGAAAATTTTCTATAGAAATAAAATTTTGAGAAAATTTTCTAAAGAAATAAAATTTTGAGAAAATTTTCTATTTCTATAGAAATTTTTCAAAATTCATTTATTTGCTCAATTTTGTAGTTTAAAGCCATAAGACCCATGCAAAATAAATTGCAATAGAACTACTCAAAAAATATAATATAAACATTTTATGAATAATATAATGGCTTAAAATTAAAAGTAAGTAAAAAAAATATTGACCAAAAAATTACAATAGATTTCAAATGATTTTGAAACAGGTAAAAGATACCACTAGAAAGCCTTATATTTTGAAAATTTTCTATAGAAATAAAATTTTGAGAAAATTTTCTATAGAAATAAATTGTTTAAAAAAAAATTCTATGGAAATAAAATTTTGATAAAAATTTCTATAGAAAAAAAAATTGACAAGATTTTCTATAGAAATAAAATGCTGAGAAAATTTTAACAAAATTTGATAGAATTTTTTTTTAATTCGGTAGAGTGTGGTAAACATTTTTTTAAATTTTGGTACGAGTGGCAACCGTGATAGTTGATGGTTTTACATCTTTTGTTTTTTATTAGGGGATTATTTTCATTTTTTTTATTAAAAATGGTTCTACATCATTTTGTTTTGTTATTAGAGGATTAGTTCCATTTTTTTTAATAGAGATGTATTATTTTCCATATTTATTTCCAAACTAAATTTGTTTTTATTTCATATAGTAAAATATTCAAAAACGTTAATATTAGTAAATGTTTTTATTTAAAAACAAATTCCATATTTTGCATGCAAATAAAATACAATAATAATTCAATATCTTTTTGGTTGTTGTATATAGAATTTTCTTTTTCTTAAATTCTTCAATTTGATGTTTACCCTTTTTACGTTTTGTCTGTGTACCTCTACAGCAACTACCACGACCACTAACTCAAAAGGAACAAACAATCACTTGTACTAAAAACTTCCATGTATATTGTTATATCGATACATGAAAAACCATATCCTTCCAACTCCTACACACACACACACACCAACCTGGAGTAGAAACCAAATCCCCATTGCTATTCATTGTAACATTTTTTTTGTTTTATTTGCTACAAATCCTGAAAAAATCTCTTTTGCTTATAGAAAAAAATCGTTTTTTTTTTGTTGTTAATAAACAAAATGCTTGAAGCTTAAATGCATGTTAAAAATTCTCTAAATGTCTAATTATTGTAGTCGATTTAGTTTAAGATTATAACTATGACTAATTGCTTGATTGATTTTCTCTTGTTTTACCCTTTCGCAGAGAATTCAATGTTCCTAGTTTGCATTTTCCTGGACAAGTTCATAAATGGCGTTTGTCGCAGCTCTTGCAAAAGGGAACCTTAAGAGCCCAAGATTCATTCTTAAGCGATTTGGCATTGGCTGCAAGATTTTTGGTTATAACGGCCAGGGGTCGTATTTTCTCCCACTTCTTTTCCGTATATCATGCTGTACATGCCTTATTAAATGGTCTAGTAAAAGTGGTCGATATGTTTATCGGGGTACCAGCTTTGTTGGCCCACAATTTGGATTATAAAATCAAAGAGGAGAGATGTCGTTTTTTAATTGCAGAACTTGTGTGTAGGGTGAGTTTTTAGTATTTACTAGACAATGGACAATTTTTCAATATCCCTTTTTTCGCTTTTAGCCCGAATTTGAGGATTGTCTGGATGGTTTATGTTCTTATGTCCGGAAAATGTTACGTCGTGCCACTATGGAGAAATTCGATTTTAATAGTTGTGAAGTTTCACAACCTGTGCCATATTTGTTTCTCACACCCAAGGGCCAGGAAATTGATCTACGTCTGTTTTGTCGTGATGTCATGCGAAAAGCTTTACCCATTTTAATTGGCATTTTGGAGCGGGAGACACGTGGCTGGTTTTTACATTTTCGTGAACGTTTAATTGGTGAACTTAGGGACAAAAAGCTAACAGACAAAGAAATCGAAGAAGAAGTCAATGAGGCTGTTATGAAAGAATATCTTCAACGAGTCTACACTTCGATAATGTCCAATCCCAAATTGGCTGAATTGGGTCCTGGTATACCCGAACTCTTGGTACAACAAGCCCAAGCTGTGGTCATTATGTACAAGGCCGTGGAGAAGGTCCAGAATGATATTAAACGTTCACGTGAAGATCATCAAAAATGTTTGGCCAATGATCATTCGGTTTTGTCGCGTGTGGCCCCATGGTTAAGGGCCCGTCTCAGGCATGCTGAAGAGGCTAAACTTTCAAAATCGGCTTGGTCTGCCCATGAGGAGGCTTTGAAAATGTGCACCAAACAGAATTTACACCAGACCGCCTATTTTCTTAGTCGTGATTTGGCCTTTATGAAGGAACGTGAACCTGTCCTCTTGAAAGAATTGAAAAATGCCAAAACACCCACAAGAAGTTTTCAATGGGCCTGTCGCATTTGGTCTCCCAAATCGTGGATAATCAAACGTAATTTCCAAGGACAATCGGATATAATACCCACAGTTATAAGTCAACAAGCCACCTCGATTGTAACACCACGTTCAGATCCCTCGCAACCAGTATTTTTAGTTGAAAAGGAAATCATACGTACGACCAGTACACGATGGCCCTTCTGGCGTTTATTGAATCTAATGCAACGTACTTGGTGTTGGACTTGGAATATGATGTTTTTACTGGGCATTTTAGTACCCTGGTGTAGCCCCTTGAGTTTGAGAGCCCTATTCTGTGTTAAGCCTTTCATGCCTGATTTAGAGCTATCGCAAATTAATGGAACTCTATTTCCGCGCAAGACAAGCATAACGCAGACTATGGCTTCAAGGCTAATAGAATTGTGGCGTCACATATCAAAATCAAGGACGCATTTTGAAACGGAACCAGATACGGGTATGTTTTTTATAATTTTGATCTCTACCCCCAGGGAATGAATGTAACTTCTTGTTTTAATTTGTTTTCTTTTTTTGCAGGCTTTATTGGCAAAGGTTTTACTCGAAATTTGAATCGTGTTTGGAATTATTTTGTTAAAGGCTTCCTTGGCACTATTGTTATACTATTTGCCTTTCCCTTACTTTGTCTAGCCACAAGCTTTTTGAGTATTATACTTGCCTTAACTGCCCCCTTCTGGATTCCAATGTTCACCATACTGCTGCATGTTTACATGATTCTAATATATGATCTCGATTCGCCGGATAATACACGAAATCGCTATTGTATATTACTGGAGGCTCTAGTCTGGAATATTTTTATACAAGGTTGTATACAGCCTATAGTTGCTGTATTTGTGGCCAGTGTCATATGTCCATTAGTTTCCGGTTTAATATTAATAGGTAAGTAGTAAGTAATCCTGTCCAAAATACATTTGCCCCGAGCCTGTTCTATGAAATTATACTCCATGAAGTATGTTTTAAGGGACCAAATATATTTGTCCTAGAATTATGTCAAAAAAAAACCGACGTAAAATATAAAATTATTCGGGAAAAGGGGACAATCCAACCAATTCGAAATGGGCAGCTCATCTAACCCAATCTAGGGATACAAAATTCGAAAGTCCACTTTTAGTCAATAAAAAGTCGAATTGAATTGAATTAATCGAATTGAACTATGATTTTGGCATACAAAATTAACTTTTGACAGTGACCAAAATCGACTTTTAAAGGGAAATCGAGCTTGAACTAAATGAAGAACATTATCTATAGCTTTTTATGCAGATAGCCAATCAAAACTCCAAAAGTCACTACATCAAAAGTTGACTTTTCAACAATCGCAAAAGTCCAAAATTCAAAATTGTAAAATTAAAAAAAAAAATCTAAAATCTTGTGTCATTCGTTGTTAAAAAGTTAAAAAATTTTTTTATTACGGGATTTCTTTTATTGTGAGTTATCTAAAAGCCGAAAAACTAACTAAAAAGGATCTTATTCAAAAGTTCAATTTTGTAAAATTTTAAAAATGTTTCAAAAAATCAAAAATCTATATAAAATTTTGTATCATTCGTTGGGTTTATTAATTTTTATTTATTCCGAAAAACCAACTCAAAAAGATCTTATGACTACGAAACGTCACAGCCGTAGAGCTGTGCAGAGAGAGGGAAGACATAGGTGGAATGTTGTCATTAATTTCATGGGTTCATAATTTTTCAGGGCAATAAACAAACAACGAAAACCTTTATATCTCTTGCTTCACTTTTCTACCATCCAATTAGTAGACCCAAGAGATTATGTCATCAAATCTCCTGAAGGAATTGGACTGGATAAGTGAAAAGAGAGATTTATAGTTTTTTGATGTCATGATAAGAGACGAACCCATAGACGTGTGAAAATAATAGCAACATTCCACCTATGCCTTCTCTGCCTCAAAAGCTCTGTTGCTGTGGCGATTCAGGGCCATAACTAGGAATTTTGGCTGCCTTTGATGATATCAGCTTTCGAATACCAAAAAACAAATATTTTCAACGTTGGTTCAATCGTCCTCAGAAATGGCAAAATTTGACAAAATTTTCTACAGAAATAAAATTTTGACAAAATTGTCTACAAAAAAATTAACAAAATTTTCTTTAGAAATAAAATTTTGACAAAATTTTCTATAGAAAAAAAAAATTTTGACAAAATTTTCTATAGAAATAAAATTTTTAACAAAATTTTCTATAGAAATAACATTTTTATCAAAGTTTTCTATAGAAATAAAATTTTTAACAAAATTTTCTATAGAAATAAAATCTTTAACAAAATTTTCTATAGAAAAAAAATTTTTAAAAAATTTTCTATAGAACTAACATTTTTAACAAAATTTCTATAGAAAATAACATTTTTAACACAATTTTCTATAGAAATAAAATTTTTAACAAAATTTTCTATAGAAATAAAATTTTTAACAAAATTTTCTATAGAAATAACATTTTTAACAAAATTTTATATAGAAATAAAATTTTGCAAAAATTTTCTACAGAAATAAAATTTTGACAAAATTTTATATAGAAATAAAATTTTGCAAAAATTTTCTACAGAAATAAAATTGTTAACAAAATGTTCTTTATAAATGAAATTTTTCAAAAATTTTCTATAGAAATAAAATTTTGAGAAAATTTTCTATAGAAATAAAATTTTGACAAAATTTTTTATAGAAACAAAATTTTGAGAAAATAGAAATAAAATTCTGCAAAAATTTTGTACAGAAATACAATTTTTAGAAAATTTTCTATAGAAATGAAATTTTGCAAAAATTTTCTATAGAAATAAAAATTTTAACAAAATTTTCTATAGAAATAAAATCTTTAACAAAATTTTCTATAGAAATAACATTTTTATCAAAATTTTCTATAGAAATAAAATTTTTAACAAAATTTTCTATAGAAATAAAATTTTGACAAAATTTTCTATAGAAATAACATTTTTAACAAAATTTTCTATAGAAATAACATTTTTAACAAAATTTTCTATAGAAATAACATTTTTAACAAAAGTTTCTATAGAAATAACATTTTTAACAAAATTTTCTATAGAAATAAAATTTTTAACAAAATTTTCTATAGAAATAAAATTTTGACAAAATTTTCTATAGAAATAACATTTTTAACAAAATTTTCTATAGAAATAACATTTTTAACAAAAGTTTCTATAGAAATAACATTTTTAACAAAATTTTCTATTGAAATAACATTTTTAACAAAATTTTCTATGGAAATAAAATTTTTAACAAAATTTTCAATAGAAATAAAATTTTGACAAAATTTTATATAGAAATAAAATTTTGCAAAAATTTTCTACAGAAATAAAATTTTTACAAAATTTTATATAGAAATAAAATTTTGCAAAAATTTTTATAAAAATAAAATTTTGCGAACATTTTCTATAGAAACTAAATTTTGAGAAAATAGAAATAAAATTTTGACAAAATTTTCTATAGAAATAAAATTTTGAAAAAATTTTTTATAGAAACAAAATTTTGAGAAAATAGAAATAAAATTTTGCAAAAATTTTGTACAGAAATAAAATTTTTAGAAGATTTTCTATAGAAATGAAATTTTGCAAAATTTTTCTATAGAAAACAATTAACAAAATTTTCTATAGAAATAACATTTTTAACAAAATTTTCTATAGAAATAACATTTTTATCAAAATTTTCTATAGAAATAAAATTTTTAACAAAATTTTCTATAGAAATAAAATCTTTAACAACATTTTCTATAGAAAAAAAAAGAAATAAAATTTTTAGAAGATTTTCTATAGAAATGAAATTTTGCAAAATTTTTCTATAGAAAACAATTAACAAAATTTTCTATAGAAATAACACTTTTAACAAAATTTTCTATAGAAATAACATTTTTATCAAAATTTTCTATAGAAATAAAATTTTTAACAAAATTTTCTATAGAAATAAAATCTTTAACAAAATTTTCTATAGAAAAAAAAATTTTAAAATTTTCTATAGAAATAAAATTTTGACAAAATTTTCTATAGAAAAAAATTTTGACAAAATTTTCTATAGAAATAACATTTTTAACAAAATTTTCTATAGAAATAACATTTTTATCAAAGTTTTCTATAGAAATAAAATTTTTAACAAAATTTTCTATAGAAATAAAATCTTTAACAAAATTTTCTATAGAATAAAAAAATTTTAAAAAATTTTCTATAGAACTAACATTTTTAACAAAATTTATATAGAAAATAACATTTTTAACAAAATTTTCTATAGAAATAAAATTTTTAACAAAATTTTCTATAGAAATAAAATTTTTAACAAAATTTTCTATAGAAATAATATTTTTAACAAAATTTTATATAGAAATAAAATTTTGCAAAAATTTTCTACAGAAATAAAATTTTGACAAAATTTTATGTAGAAATAAAATTTTGACAAAATTTTATATAGAAATAAAATTTTGCAAAAATTTTCTACATAAATAAAATTGTTAACAAAATGTTCTTTATAAATGAAATCTTTCAAAAATTTTCTATAGAAATAAAATTTTGAGAAAATTTTCTATAGAAATAAAATTTTGACAAAATTTTTTATAGAAACAAAATTTTGAGAAAATAGAAATAAAATTCTGCAAAAATTTTGTACAGAAATAAAATTTTTAGAAAATTTTCTATAGAAATGAAATTTTGCAAAAATTTTCTATAGAAAAAAATTAACAAAATTTTCTATAGAAATAACATTTGTAACAAAATTT
This sequence comes from Haematobia irritans, assembly GCF_050003625.1. Classification (NCBI taxonomy): domain Eukaryota; kingdom Metazoa; phylum Arthropoda; class Insecta; order Diptera; family Muscidae; genus Haematobia; species Haematobia irritans. The sequence goes on from NC_134397.1 coordinate 19,406,722, forward strand.
TCTATAGAAATAACATTTTTATCAAAATTTTCTATAGAAATAAAATTTTTAACAAAATTTTCTATAGAAATAAAATCTTTAACAAAATTTTCTATAGAAATAAAATTTTTAACAAAATTTTCTATAGAAATAAAATTTTGACAAAATTTTCTATAGAAATAACATTTTTAACAAAATTTTCTATAGAAATAACATTTTTAACAAAAGTTTCTATAGAAATAACATTTGTAACAAAATTTTCTATAGAAATAACATTTTTAACAAAATTTTCTATGGAAATAAAATTTTTAACAAAATTTTCAATAGAAATAACATTTTGACAAAATTTTATATAGAAATAAAATTTTGCAAAAATTTTCTACAGAAATAAAATTTTGACAAAATTTTATATAGAAATAAAATTTCGCAAAAATTTTTATAAAAATAAAATTTTGCAAACATTTTCTATAGAAACTAAATTTTGAGAAAATAGAAATAAAATTTTGACAAAATTTTCTATAGAAATAAAATTTTGAAAAATTTTTTTATAGAAACAAAATTTTGAGAAAATAGAAATAAAATTTTGCAAAAAATTTGTACAGAAATAAAATTTTTAGAAGATTTTCTATAGAAATGAAATTTTTAACAAAATTTTCTATAGAAATAAAATCTTTAACAAAATTTTCTATAGAAAAAAAAAAGAAATAAAATTTTTAGAAGATTTTCTATAGAAATGAAATTTTGCAAAATTTTTCTATAGAACACAATTAACAAAATTTTCTATAGAAATAACACTTTTAACAAAATTTTCTATAGAAATAACATTTTTATCAAAATTTTCTATAGAAATAAAATTTTTAACAAAATTTTCTATAGAAATAAAATCTTTAACAAAATTTTCTATAGAAAAAAAAAATTTTAAAAATTTTGTATAGAAATAAAATTTTGACAAAATTTTCTATAGAAATAACATTTTTAACAAAATTTTCTATAGAAATAAAATTTTTAACAATATTTTCTATAGAAATAAAATTTTGACAAAATTTTATATAGAAATAAAATTTTGCAAAAATTTTATATAGAAATAAAATTTTGCTAAAATTTTCTACAGAAATAAAATTTTTAACAAAATTTTCTTTATAAATGAAATTTTTCAAAAATTTTCTATAGAAATAAAATTTTGACAAAATTTTCTATAGAAATAAAATTTTGAGAAAATAGAAATAAAATTTTGCAAAAATTTTCTATAAAATAAAATTTTGCCAAAATTTTCTATAAAATATAATTTTTAGAAGATTTTCTATAGAAATAAAATTTTTACAAAAATAAAATTTTACCAAAATTTTCTATAGAAATACAATTTTACAAATATTTTCTATAGAAATAAAATTTTACCAACATTTTCTATAGAAATAAAATTTTTACAATATTTTCTATAGAAATAAAATTTTTTTTTAGAAATAAAATTTTGCAAAAATTTTCTATATAAATAAATTTTTAAGAAAAATTTTCTATAGAAATAAAATTTGAACAAAATGTTCTAAAGAAATAAATTTTTACCAAAATTTTCTATAGAAATAAAATTTTACCAAAATTTTCTATGGAAATAAAATTTTACCAAAATTTTCTTATACAGAAATAAAATTTTGACAAAATTTTCGTTAGAAATAAAATTTTGCAAAAATTATCTACAGAAATAAAATTTTTAGAAGATTTTCTATAGAAATGAAATTTTGACAAAAATTTTTTTAGAAACAAATTTTTACAAATATTTTCTATAGAAATAAAATTTTGACAAAATTTTCTATAGAAATAAAATTTTAACAATATTTTTTATAGAAATAAAATTTTGACAACATTTTTTATAGAAATAAAATTTTGACAAAATTTTCTTTATCACAAAAATTTGTTGAAACACGGCAAAAAAATAGATAGTTTTTTGGTAAAATTTTCTTCAAGTTTAGGTAGATTATTTTGGCTCGAGTGGCAACCATGCTTTTAATGGAATTGCATACTTTTATTTTTATTTTATTTATTTAACTCATTTTACAACCAAGCCGAAATGGCCATATACGGTTACAGGGATACTCAAAATAAAGAATTACATTAAATTTACTCAAAAAAATTATAAAAATATTAGGACTACCTTACTCCCTTATTACTAAGTATATATCTTACTACTATATGTAGACTACGTTACAAAAACAATTTGATATATAAATATAAAAATTTAGGAATTGATTTTAATGATATTAATTTCCAATTTTCTTTTATTCTAGTCGGTGTCATTCGTTATTCCTTGCGTTTGTTCTGGGATTCACTTACCTTCCATTTATTCATAAAGAAATGTGGTCGTATACCGGCCTCTGATAGTTTGGTTGTAAAACGAATAGCTGGTCCTGGTTTAGCTTTGGACTATTATTTTGTCATTAAACCAGAACAAGCATTGGCTGCATTTGAAGCAAAAATGGAATTGGATGAATTACAGGCCTATCAACATGCCATGGAACGTATTATATTGACGCCACAAAAAGATTTTTCACAATTTGTCGAGGCATGTTTTGGACCATTTTCGGCGCAATTATCAAAAAGTGGTCCCTATTTGGCTTTGGATCGTGAGGCTCAAGATTTGACAACAACATTACATGAAAAATTGGAAAAAAGAAGGCGTGAATTACAGACAAATCTAACATCTCAGGTGAAATCTCGTATTAAATTAAATACCAAGGAATTAAAGGTAAGACATTTGAATTAATTTTCAATTGAATATTTTAATGTGATGAAAATCCCATTTGGACTATTTTAGATTGCCATACAACTTGCCGCCCATATTTTGGAGAAATACTATCCGTCTCATATAATAGCTAGATTATCTATAAGCGAAGAAGAATTTTGGGATAATAAGGTAAAATAGAAAAAGTGCTAATGTGTTTTTTTAAACTAAGAATTTTGTTTTGTCTTCTTTTCCAGGGCTTAACAGTTAACGATTGGCCCGGTTTGGCTGGTCTCATTTACACGGAAATCTTTAGCTTAGATTTTCTAACGCCACTTTTAGAAAACGATACACATTTCAAATTAGAGCCCCATCCTACACTCGATTTGTCACGATACACTGAAATGGTACAAAATGCCACTGATGTTATAGGTTCCAAGGGTTTGGATCTTTTGGGTAATGTCTATGCTCCACGGGGTAATGTTCAAGTGCATTTGCCATTTTTGGAAGTGACAGCATTTAATCCAAGATCTAGAATAACGTTAACCTTCCGGAAGCCCGATAAAAGGTAAGAAAAAAAATCAAAATTAAAAAAAAACAAAATTTGGTTTTTTGCTACGATTCCGAAACACCATTGAGTTGCAACCAGGTTGGATTTCTTCGAGAGAATATACACATACGATTACATATTTATATTGTTTTTCTTTTCCTCTTTTTTGTTTAGGGATATATCCGTGGGTTTAACCACACCTCGCGTTCGTGCCCATCGTGCAGCTCAACAAACAAAAACACCGGAAACTAAAAAACCATGGCGCCCATGGAAAAAGAAAGCGGATGAGAAAAGTGTTACGGAAAAACTTCTTATACCTCTACCCGTGCCCCATCCTGTACATATAGCAATCAATATATACAATCGTGATGCTGAACATCCCATACCATTGGATTCGGAATTGGTATGGGAAATTTTAAAGTCAATCGAAGATTGCCAGGGTGGTGATGTTATGGTAAGAATGAAGATGCATATAAAATTGGGCTTAACTTAACTTAACGGCGATTTCGCTTGGAAAAAATATTTTACCAAAATTATTTTTAATTCATAATATTTTGAGGGGTTTTGTACCCAAAAGCTATGACTGTATTCATGATATTTTCCAATCAACTTCAAGAGTGTTGCATTTTTTATTCGAATCCAAATCCGCATAAGTTTGTCCAATAGGATCGGTTCTCTAATATGGAGTCAATCAATTTACTGCCTGTTCATGAAACTCAAAATCGTCTCGAAACGAATTGTTCGTCTAAAGTGAGAATAAAATGACCTTAGATATATTTGCTACAAAATCTCGAACTTTGCCATGAACTCATGCTTTATGATTTTCTATCGAACACTGAAAAAAATTGTGGTTCGACAGACCCTAGTTTTCGAGATATCAACCTAGTGATTTTTAATTTTTCTTTCGTCTCGAGGCGAACGAAAATTCCACAAAAAGCCGGAAATCAGTTCTCAGTTCTTTTGTGATCAGTAAGGGAGCCACCGTGGTGCAATGGTTAGCATGCCCGCCTTGCATACACAAGGTCGTGGGTTCGATTCCTGATACGACCGAACACCAAAAAGTTTTTCAGCGGTGGATTATCCCACCTCAGTAATGTTGGTGACATTTCTGAGTGTTTCAAAACTTCTCTAAGTGGTTTCACTGCAATGTGGAACGCCGTTCGGACTCGGCTATAAAAAGGAGGTCCCTTGTCATTGAGCTTAACATGGAATCGGGCAGCACTCAGTGATAAGAGAGAAGTTCACCACTGTGGTATCACAATGGACTGAATAGTCTAATTGAGCCTGATACATCGGGCTGCCACATAACCTAACCTAACCTTTGTGATCAGTATACAAAAAATTTTGCTTTTTGGAATCGCCTGATTAACATAGAAAAATTAAAAACGAATATATGTAATAATTTTCTTTTTTAATTTTTCAATATTAATCAGGCGATTCCAAAAACCAAAATTTTTTTGTAATCGAGTGTAAGAAAACTTAAATCAAATTTTTAAAAAATTGTAGATCGCCTAGAAATTTCAAAAACGAAATATCGGCCCGCTTCGCTGCGCCTTCCGAGGCGTATTTTTAAGAAGATTTTGCGTTAACTTAGTTAAAATGTTGGACATAGAGTACATGTCTTTCCCGAACATATACGTTGGCTGCCAATTTCATGTAAATTTAAGTTTTTTAGTAAAAAGACGTCTGGCAGAAGCCTGTGCAAAATTAATAAAATTATGTACCAAGTTCCCATTTACGGACAACGCTCTACTTTCAATTTTCAAAACATAGGACAAAAGGGAACTCTCCCCCACCTTCGTTCCACTCCGACCTGATATCGGAATATCACGTACCCTATATTAATTTCACAAAATATCCAATGATCCCTATAAATTCCAAGTAAATAGACAAAGTTTGTACTAATTTAAAAATCACGTATTAATTTAATCACCTTCTCCCACATTCCCTTTAAATTTCAAGTACACAAAAAAAATTTTCTGATTCAATCACGAAATTAGTTGATCCAATTAATTTTTAATTGAAATGTCTTCAATCACAGAAATGATAGTATCAATTAAAAAATTAATTGAAGTTAATTGATCCAATTAAAAAATTAATTGATACTATTATTTTTGTGATTGATTTTTGTTTCAATTAAAAAATTTGTTGAATCAATTAAATTTTTAATCGAATATTTTTTAAAACTCAATTAAAATTTTAATTGGAAAAATTTTCGTGATATTTTTTTGTGTGTAGATCGGATAAGGAATTACGTTCTATTGTTTTTTCCCCGATAAAATATCGACAAACACCGAAGTGAATAGCACCCTTAACCTTCCCTAGAAATTCCAAGAAAATCTAGAAACTTTCCTTCAAGTAAGGGACAAGGACAAGGTTCCCTCCCCGTCCAAATACTCAAATATATTGATTTCATAACCTTTGCCCACTGCCTTTGGAAATTTAAAGAAAACTTCAGAATTTTAGTTTTTCTTTTCAGTTTTAGACGAGGCCCCCCTCTCCGACCAAATATCGAAAAGTGATGTATCATATCTTGTGTAAACATCCCAGAAAATGTTACGCAAATTATAAGCCCAATTTTTAAAAGGCAGGTCAAGGGCGGCCCTTCCTCCCGTCCAAATACCACAAAATCAGATATCCAATATTGATTTCATAACCTCTCCCTCTGTAATTTTTCAAGTAATTTGGAAAAGTTTAATTTTTTTACTGTATGTACTTAAGGAGAAGCGGATGTCTCCCTATGCTCTTTTATTTTTCCCCGACCAAATATTAAAAAATCAGGAACCTGATATAAATTTCATAACCTCACCCAGTTTTTCCGTAAAATTTCAGTCGGAGGACTTTAGTTTTGTTTTCACTGTATTTAAAAAAAAAGTCGGACAAAGGGGAGGTCCCCCTTCCCTACCAAATATCGAAAAATAAAGTAGCGGATCTTTGTCTAGATGTCAACCCCATAAAATGAGGTACCTTATTTTCACCACATGAGCGCCCCCTACGATCTCTGAAAGTTTCAAGTAAATCGGTTCAGCCGTTTCCGAGCTTATCCGGAACATACAAACAAACAAATAAACAAACATACTTTGAATTTTATATATATAGATTTGGTTTTTGAAATTGTTTGAAAATTAAAATGTGATAACTTTTGTCTTTTTTCATCATTGCTGTTTCCATTAATTTTAATTGAATTTATTTTTATTTTCAGGCTGTAGCTCAATCTGTAGCTCATTATCGAGGAGCTGTTACAGAATCCAGTAATGATTCGCTGGCATCCAGCAGTAGTATAGGAAGTACGAGAGAATCAGCTTCAGCAACCGGATCCGGTTCTGGAATCGGTAATGGTACCGAAACTTTACCATGTGTAAACAGAGAGGTATGTAAGCACATACATAATTTATGGGAAATTAAAAAAAACACGAGTTCTGTGTTTGATAAACGTCTCAAGAAAAATCGATTTTTTAATTTTTAAAATTTAAAAAAAAAAAAAAACTAATAAGTCAACCTTTTCAAAAAATTGAAATACCTTTTTATCATGCCCACCTTGCATATAAAGGTCGTGGATTCAATTTTAGTTTCGACCAGACCAAAAAGTATTTTTCAATGGTGGTTTATCCCGCCTCAGCAATAGTGACGACATTTCCAGTCTTAAAATCACTAGAGCAACTTTCTACGTCCATCCAGGTGAACAAGCTTAAAGGAGAGTTGTAAAGAAATATTGTAACGAATGTTTCCTAATGGGTATCACAATGGACTGAATAGTCTAAGTGAGCCTACACACAACTTAACCTATCATTTTTTCGATAGAAATACTACTTATAAGATCTTCCACGTTTATTACCAAAATATTTAGTTTGAGTTTATTTTTAATTCTTTTTAAGAAAATTTCCCGAGCCTTATTAAATATGCTTTATTCATTTCATGTTTTTCACACAGTAATATAATAAGCCCAAGGTACCAATAAACTATATTACTATTATATCCAATTATATATTACTATTATATCCAAACATTTTGACAAAATTTTCTATAGAAATAATATTTTGACAAAATTTTCTATAGAAATAATATTTTGACAAAATTTTCTATTGAAACAAAATTTTCTATAGAAATAAAATTTTAACAAAATTTTCTATTGAAACAAAATTTTAACAAAATTTTCTATTGAAATAAAATTTTGGCAAAATTTTCTATTGAAATAAAATTTTGACAATATTTCTATAGAAATAAAATTTTGACAAAATTTTCTATTGAAATAAAATGTTGACAAAATTTTCTATAGAAATACAATTTTGCGAAAATTTTCTATAGAAATAAAATGTTGACACAAATGTCTATAGAAATAAAATGTTGACAAAATTTTCTATTGAAATAAAATTTTGACAAATGTTTCTATTGAAATAAAATTTTGACAAAAATTTCTATAGAAATAAAATTTTAACAAAATTTTCTATAGAAATAAAATTTTGACAAAATTTTCTATTGAAATAAAATGTTGACAAACATTTCTATAGAAATACAATTTTGCGAAAATATTCTATAGAAATAAAATTTTGACAAAATTTTCTATAGAAATAAAATTTTTACAAAATTTTCTATTGAAATAAAATTTTGACACAATTTTCTATAGAAATAAAATTTTGCAAACATTTTCTATAGATATAAAATTTTTCAAATATTCTCTATAGAAATAAAATTTTGACAAAATTTTCTATAGAAATAAAATGTTGACAAAAATTTTTATAGAAATACAATTTTGCAAAAATATTCTATAGAAATAAAATTTTGCAAAAATTTTCTATTGAAATAAAATTTTGACAAAATTTTCTATTGAAACAAAATTTTAACAAAATTTTTCTATTGAAATAAAATGTTGACAAAAATTTCTATAGAATTAACCAATTTTGCGAAAATTTTCTATAGAAATAAAATGTTGACAAAAATTTCTATAGAAATACAATTTTGCGAAAATATTCTATAGAAATAAAATTTTGACAAAATTTTTCTATAGAAATAAAATTTTGCAAAAGTTTTCTATAGAAATAAAATTTTGCAAAAAATTTATATAGAAATAAAATTTTTACAAAATTTTCTATTGAAATAAAATTTTGACACAATTTTCTATAGAAATAAAATTTTGACAAAATTTTCTATTGAAATAAAATGTTGACAAACATTTCTATAGAAATACAATTTTGCGAAAATATTCTATAGAAATAAAATTTTGACAAAATTTTCTATAGAAATAAAATTTTGCAAAAAATTTCAATAGAAATAAAATTTTGCAAAAATTTTCTATAGAAATAAAATTTTGCAAAAATTTTCTATAGAAATTAAATTTTGCAAAAATTTTCTATAGAAATAAAAGTTTGGCAAAAATAAAAGTTTGACAAAATTTAAAAGTTTGACAAAATTTAAAAGTTTGACAAAATTTACTATAGAAATAAAATGTTGACAAAATTTTCTATTGAAATAAAATTTTGACACAATTTTCTATAGAAATAAAATTTTGCAAACATTTTCTATAGATATAAAATTTTGCAAATATTCTCTATAGAAATAAAATTTTGCAAATATTCTCTATAGAAATAAAATTTTGACAAAATTTTCTATAGAAATAAAATGTTGACAAAAATTTCTATAGAAATACAATTTTGCAAAAATATTCTATAGAAATAAAATTTTGCAAAAATTTTTTATTGAAATAAAATTTTGACAAAATTTTCTATTGAAACAAAATTTTAACAAAATTTTTCTGTTGAAATAAAATGTTGACAAAAATTTCTATAGAATTAACCAATTTTGCGAAAATTTTCTATAGAAATAAAATGTTGACAAAAATTTCTATAGAAATACAATTTTGCGAAAATATTCTATAGAAATAAAATTTTGACAAAATTTTCTATAGAAATAAAATTTTGCAAAAAATCTCTAAAGAAATAAAATTTTGCAAAATTTTTCTATAGAAATAAAATTTTGCAAAAAATTTCTATAGAAATAAAATTTTGCAAAAGTTTTCTATAGAAATAAAATTTTGCAAAAAATTTATATAGAAATAAAATTTTTACAAAATTTTCTATTGAAATAAAATTTTGACACAATTTTCTATAGAAATAAAATTTTGACAAAATTTTCTATTGAAATAAAATGTTGACAAAATTTTCTATAGAAATAAAATTTTGACAATATTTTGTATTGAAACAAAATTTTAACAAAAATTTCTATTGAAATAAAATTTTGCAAAAATATTCTATAGATATACAGTTTTGAGAAAATTTTCTATTGAAATAATTTTTTTCATTAACGAAACAGCAAATATTTATTTTTTAGAATATTTTCAACGACGTTTTCAAACGAGTTTGCTTTCACCATTTTAGCAGAAAAATTCCCTGCTGAAACAACAATGTTTTCCTCTGTTATTACAATTTTTTTTCTATGAATGCAATCTGTCTGCTTATCAATCAAATTTCAAATTTTGTTCATCTGCTAATTGAAAAAAACAAATCTTGTCTTTTTTATAGGTTTGTACACAAGTAAAAGTTGCCGAAGAACAACCGCCCAGCTCTGGCTTTCATTGGACCCTAAGCAATTGGGGTGCAGCACAAACTGCCCGCAGACGTACAAATTCAAATGTACGCGTAGATTTAGCCAGCCCCGAAGATATCTCATTAGATACAGATAGCTCAAGAGCTGTATTCAATCCATACGGTACAACTGTTTAGGATTCAAAACATCACAGAGGACATTAAATAAATAAAAAACAAAGCCATCATTATAATCATCATCATAACTGTAGACGTCGACCTCGTCATCAAAAATCACAAAAACAGAAAAAAAAACAAAAATAATGTTAATTAATGGTAAATTGCTTTTTTATTACTTTTTATTAGATAAAACAAAAAGAAAACCAAAACAAAACAAATCGAAAAAAAAGTACTAAAAACGAAAAATAATAATAAACACTTTTTATGTGTTTGCAAAATGAAAAGAAATATTGATATATTAAGCGATAAAAAAGAGTGTTCTCTATAAAAGTAAAAAAAAAAAAACAAAAAGAAATCACAGTCATTACCGAACAATTCTAAAGAAATCAAACTAACTTTAAAAATTCTATCTCTCTATATATATAGATATATACATACATATATATTAATATATAAATATATATTCATATATAAGTATACATCTTTACATATTTCCATTTACATACATAAATACCTATATTATAGTATAATACATTTACACTACATATATATATTAATACATAGTGTATTTATATGCCCATATAAATTACAACACATGCATTGTATGCAGTATAAGCGATATGAAAATGTTTCACGACTTCATAGTCGTAATCTCTTTTTCTCACTCTCTCTCTCTCTCTCTCTCTCTCTTTCTCTGTATCCTTTTATTGCGATCTCGCTCTCTTTATATTTTATAAATTCTTGTTGGACTTTTATACATTAATTTTCATTTTACTGGAAAAAAAATGTAACACTTTGAGGACTGTCATAACCGATGTTTTTTAATATAATTCAATTATAATAATTTATATAGTACACTGAAAAAACAGTGAACCCACCAGGAAAGATAACTTTCGATTAATTTTAGAAAATTTTGAATTTTTTTAGAAAATTTTAACTAAACAGTATTACAAGCGCTGGCATCACTCCGATATGGTAAAAATAAGTAAATAGTTTTCAACAAATTCAAGAAAATTTATTAGACATAACTAAGTTTTTGCACTTGTTAAAGAAAATTTTGTAGTTTTAAGAGAAATCTTGGAGTTCAAAATTGCAAGAATGTCTTTAGTGCCATACGAAGTTCATGATGGACACATTTTTGGTAAAATTTACAAATTTAAAGAAATAATGAACTATTTTGTGAGAAATACGAAATTAGGAAACCTTTATGCTTTATTTTTGTATAATTTTTTCCTGTGTTTTAGTTCATTTAACTAACGTACGCAAAAAATTATTTGAGTAAAGTAAACTTTCTCCAAACATAATGATTCTATGAACTAATATAAAGTTAAATTGGCTTTAGTGAAATAGAGAGTTCACTTTTTTTTGAGTGTAGGGATGATTTTTCCGATAGGAAGGCTACTTACAAGATCTTCCACGTTTATTACAAAAAAATAGTTTGATTTTATTTGTAATTCTTTTAAAGAAAATTTCCCCAGCCTAATTAAATATAAAATCAAATTTTGACAAATTTTTCTATAGAAATAAAGTGTTGACAAAATTTTCTATAGAAAAACAAAATTTTGAAAAAATTTTCTATAGAAATAACATTTTGACAAAATTTTCTTTACATATGAAATTTTGACAAAATTTTCTTTAGATATAAAATTTTGACAAAATTTTCTACAGAAATAAAATTTTGCAAAAGTTTTCTATAGAAATAAAATTTGGACAACATTTTCTATAGAAATAAAATTTAGACAAAATTTTCTATAGAAATAAAATTTTGAGAAAATTTTCTATAGAAATAAAATTTTGACAAAATTTTCTACAGAAATAAACTTTTGACAAAATTTTCTATAGAAAAAACTTTTGACAAAATTTTCTATAGAAAAAAATTTGACAAAATTTTCTATAGAAATAACATTTTGACAAAATTTTCTTTAGATATGAAATTTTGACAAAATTTTCTTTAGATATAAAATTTTGACAAAATTTTTTATAGAATTAAAATTTTGCAAAAGCTTTCTATAGAAATAAAATATTGCAAAAAATTCTATAGAAATAAAACTTTGAGAAAATTTTCTATAGAAAAAATTTGACAACATTTTCTGTAGAAATACTATTTTTACAAAATTTTATATTGAAATAAAATTTTGAGAAAATTTTCTATAGAAAAAAAATTTGACAAAATTTTCTGTTGAAATAAAATTTTGACAAAATTTTCTGTAGAAATAAAATTTTGACAAAATTTTCTATTAAAATAAAATTTTGACAAAAATTTCTATAGAAATAAAATTTTGACAAAATTTTCTATAGAAATAAACTTTTGGCAAAAATTTCTATAGAAATAACATTTTGAGAAAATTTTCTATAGAAATAACATTTTGAGAAAATTTTCTTAGAAAAAAATTTGACATTTTCTGTAGAAATACAATTTTTACAAAATTTTCTATTGAAATATAATTTTGAGAAAATTTTCTATAGAAAAAGAAAATTGACAAAATTTTCTGTTGAAATAAATTTTTGACAAAATTTTCTGTAGAAATAAAATTTTGACAAAATTTTCTATAGAAATAAAATTTTGACAAAATTTTCTATTGAAATAAAATTTTGACAAAAATTTCTATAGAAATAAAATTTTGAAAAAATTTTCTGTAGAAATAAACTTTTGGCAAAAATTTCTATAGAAATAAAATTTTCATAAAATTTTCTATAGAAATAGGATTTTGCAAAAATTTTCTATAGAAATAAAATTTTGCAAAAATTTTCTATAGAAATAAAATTTTGCAAAAAATTTCTATAGAAATAAAATTTTGCAAAAATTTTCTGTGGAAATAAAACTTTATTAAAATTTTGTATAGAAATAAAATTTTGCAAAAATTTTCTGTGGAAATAAAATTTTGCAAAAATTTTCTATAGAAATAAAATTTTGACAAAAATTTCTTTTGAAATAAAATTTTGAGAAAATTTTCTATAGAAAAAAAATTTGACAAAATTTTCTGTTGAAATAAAATTTTGACAAAATTTTCTGTAGAAATAAAATTTTGACAAAATTTTCTATAGAAATAACATTTTGACAAAATTTTCTATTGAAATAAAATTTTGACAAAAATTTCTATAGAAATAAAATTTTGACAAAATTTTCTATAGAAATAAACTTTTGGCAAAAATTTCTATAGAAATAACATTTTGAGAAAATTTTCTATAGAAAAAAATTTGACATTTTCTGTAGAAATACAATTTTTACAAAATTTTCTATAGAAATAAAATTTTGCAAAAATTTTCTATAGAAATAAAATTTTGCAAAAAATTTTCTATAGAAATAAAATTTTGCAAAAATTTTCCATAGAAATAAAATTTTGCAAAAATTTTCCATAGAAATAAAATTTTGCAAAAATTTTCCATAGAAATAAAATTTTGCAAAAATTTTCCATAGAAATGAAATTTTGCAAAAAATTTTCTATAGAAATAAAATTTTGCAAAAAATTTTCTATAGAAATAAAATTTTGCAAAAAATTTTCTATAGAAATGAGATTTTGCAAAAATTTTCCATAGAAATAAATTTTTGCAAAAAATTTTCTATAGAAATAAAATTTTGCAAAAATTTTCTATAGAAATAAAATTTTGCAAAAATTTTCTGTGGAAATAAAATTTTATTAAAATTTTGTATAGAAATAAAATTTTGCAAAAATTTTCTGTGGAAAGAAAATTTTGCAAAAATTTTCTATAGAAATAAAATTTTGCAAAAATTTTCTATAGAAATAAAATTTTCCAAAAATTTTCTATAGAAATAAAATTTTCCAAAAATTTTCTATAGAAATAAAATTTTGCAAAAATTTTCTATAGAAATAAAAGTTTGTCAAAATTTTCTATAGAAATAAATAACATTTTGAAAAATTTTCTGTGGAAATAAAATTTTGAGAAAATTTTGCTATAGAAATAAATTTTTTTAAAATTTTGAGAAACATTTTTATAGATATAACGTTTTGACAAAATTTTCTATAGAACTAAAATTTCCTATAGAAATAAAATTTTGCAAAAATTTTCTATAGAAATAAAATTTTGCAAAAATTTTTTATAGAAATAAAATTTTGCAAAAATTTTCTATAGAAATAAAATTTTACAAAAATTTTCTATGAAAATAAAATTTGGAAATTGATATCTAGTTTAAACGATTTGGACATTGAACCTGCCTGCATTGATATCAGGCTAACATAAAAATAGAAATAAAATTTTGCAAAAATGTTCTATAGAAATAAAAGTTTGCAAAAATGTTCTATAGAAATAAAATTTTGCAAAAATTTTCTATAGAAATATAATTTTGCAAAAATGTTCCATAGAAATAAAATTGAGCAAAAATTTTCGATAGAACTAAAATGTTGACAAAATTTTCGATAGAACTAAAATGTTGACAAAATTGTCTATGAAATAAAATTTTGAGAAAATTTTCTGTAGAAATAAAATGTTAACACAATTTCCATTAAAATGACATTTTTACAAAGTTTTCTATAGAAATAAAATTTTGCAAAATAAACATTTTTTTATAATGCCAAGTAAAGGCTTAAATTCCTGTCTGTTCATCGCCGTCAGATTTTCACAATTCCTACGGATGTTTTCGTTACATTACTAATTTGGTATGCTCGCAAACTTCCAAAGAAATCCAACGTCCTCGGCCTAGTTCCTCATATTTGACATGAATTTTTTATGAAGGCAGCTGAGAAAAATAGTCCGCAAGGACATTATTCGTTTCTTAGTCAGTACATATGCTTCTTATTTCCCATAATTCCACAGTGTTCAGGTACCCTAGCACAGAGTTCCATTGTGCTATTAAGTGAGAGTCCAAGCTCTCTACGACTGCGGCTGACTACCTTAAACGTTATGTTTGCATTGCCCAAGGCCTTTATAGTTGCACGCTTATGCAGGCATTTTATTTGAAAAATATTTCGAAAACCCGAACATAAATATACAATAAATATAAAATTTTAATAATATTTTAGTCCTTAATTCTTCCGTTTCAGTTATGACAATACTCAAAGTAGATGAAAAATTTCATACTTTGTTTTTTTTTTTATAAAAATTTGCTGTAACCTTTTTTCTCTTTGATTTGTAAAAAAAAGTTATCTAGTCGTTCATACAAATAATCAAAATCATTGTGTATGGAATTAGGTTACAACATGTTATTTCCTTAATATTTCAATTTATTTATTACTTATATATACAATCAACAAGGCACTGACAACCATTTTATTGGTTAGATGGACTCTAAAATAAAATAAACCATAAAAGTTGATTATATTAAGAACAGCATGAATGTGGAAAATACTAATGTTAAATTTTTATATAAATAAATGTATTCATTTATATACATATTTATTTATAAATACATTTATTTATATAACATTAGTAAGTGATATATAAACTATGAAATGAATGAATTAAAAATCAAATTTAATTAAAGGAACTCCACATTTCTTTTTAGTTTTTATTCTATCCAAAGAATAGGTCGATGTGTTATTGTATTGTAGCTAAGAAATTTATTTACGACACACCCAATATTTTTCAAATTTTAATTAATTTGTAATTAATTGCTTCAAACTAAAATTGCGTATGAACAATTAATTAAATGAATAATTTTTCTAATTAATTTACAATTAATTATTATTCGAGCTTTACATGAAAAGTTAATTTTCTAATAACTTTTTTTTTTAATCGACACTTCTTTTTGACTTAATTTCAATTAATATTTGTTTAATTACATTGAAGCGAAAAACAATATATTTTGTATGTTTGTAGTTAATATGCCAATAAACGAAGCATAAAAAATAATACTAAACTACTTATTGAACATTTATCTAAAACAAATTCTTCGAATATAATTTAATAAAATATATTGAAAATATTTCTCGAATATTTTTTTTTCATTTTTAAAGGTACCTTTAAAAATGAACGTTCCTCATTTTTGTAATATGTGTCTTGATGTTTTTTAAACCACCTTTTTTTTAAATGATATTATTTGTGTATGGTCAACTGTTTATATGTTTTTTTACTGTATATTTATATTTAAGTTTTAATGTTGTTTTTATGTTTTTACAATTTTTTATGCACTGAGATTATTGTTTTAAGTATGTATACACATTTTCCTTCAAACTATGCAAATGATTTAGCACCACTACACTATTGTATTATTTTTTTTTACACATCCTATGTACAAATAAAATACAAAAAATGTTTTCAATTGAAAGAAATTGAAATTTTAATTATTGTTTTAGATTTTTCAAAAATAAATTGTATATCGAAACACTGCAAATCACATTAATTTCATTTTTTTTATTTAGTACATTACTTCGAAAGAGGTTTGCATGACTGTCCATATTTCAGAGGTGTCCAGTTATAAGGGCAAACGTTTTACGATAATTTTCCACTTTTAAGAGGGAGTTTATACCAGCTTTAATGGCGGTTAAAATCAGCTGTTAAATAGACATTTGAACGAAAAATTTGAGAAGATTTTTTATGCCGGCTTCGAAAGTATCTTTTGTTTGAAATATTCTCTACAAAGAATGATTTGAAGTATTCATAAAAGGCATATAAAGGGTGATTTGTTAAGAGCTTGATAACTTTTTTTTAAAAAAAACGCATAAAATTTGCAAAATCTCATCGGTTCTTTATTTGAAACGTTAGATTGGTCCATGACATTTACTTTTTGAAGATAATTTCATTTAAATGTTGACCGCGGCTGCGTCTTAGGTGGTCCATTCGGAAAGTCCAATTTTGGGCAACTTTTTCGAGCATTTCGGCCGGAATAGCCCGAATTTCTTCGGAAATGTTGTCTTCCAAAGCTGGAATAGTTGCTGGCTTATTTCTGTAGACTTTAGACTTGACGTAGCCCCACAAAAAATAGTCTAAAGGCGTCAAATCGCATGATCTTGGTGGCCAACTTACCGGTCCATTTCTTGAGATGAATTGTTCTCCGAAGTTTTCCCTCAAAATGGCCATAGAATCGCGAGCTGTGTGGCATGTAGCGCCATCTTGTTGAAACCACATGTCAACCAAGTTCAGTTCTTCCATTTTTGGCAACAAAAAGTTTGTTAGCATCGAACGATAGCGATCGCCATTCACCGTAACGTTGCGTCCAACAGCATCTTTGAAAAAATACGGTCCAATGATTCCACCAGCGTACAAACCACACCAAACAGTGCATTTTTCGGGATACATGGGCAGTTCTTGAACGGCTTCTGGTTGCTCTTCACTCCAAATGCGGCAATTTTGCTTATTTACGTAGCCATTCAACCAGAAATGAGCCTCATCGCTGAACAAAATTTGTCGATAAAAAAGCGGATTTTCTGCCAACTTTTCTAGGGCCCATTCACTGAAAATTCGACGTTGTGGCAGATCGTAAGTCTATTCATGATGAAATGTCAAAGCATACTGAGCATCTTTCTCTTTGACACCATGTCTGAAATCCCACGTGATCTGTCAAATACTAATGCATGAAAATCCTAACCTCAAAAGAATCACCCTTTATTATCGCTTATACACAGACAACATTTTTTTTCGATTCAATTACGAAATTAATTCCAATTAATTTTTTAATTGAAATGTCTTTAATTACGAAAATGACATAAAATCAATCATAGTATTAATTTGGGAGCCACCGTGGTGCAATGGTTAGCATGCCCGCCTTGCACAAGGTCGTGGGTTCGATTCCTGGTTCGACCGAACACCAAAAAGTTTTTCAGCGGTGGATTATCCCAACTCAGTAATGCTGGTGACATTTCTGAGGGTTTCAAAGCTTCTCTAAGTGGTTTCACTGCAATGTGGAACGCCGTTTGGACTCGGCTATAAAAAGGAGGTCCCTTGTCATTGAGCTTGATGAAGAAGTTTTTAATTTCTTTTTTCAATTCAATTACAGCTCAAATTTTCCACTGCAATAATCTCGAATTTATTTATTGCTTCTTTTGGTTAAAAAAAAATATTGTTGAAATTTTTGGGAATTTGATTTTCGTATCAATTCGAAATAAATTCAAATTTGTACTAATTCACGAATTTAATATGTATTTGAAATCGACTTGATTTCGATTTGAATTCAAGTAGCTTTTATAAATCACATATCCCTTGATGAAGAAGTTTTTTAATTTGTTTTCAATTCAATTACAGCTCAAATTTTCCACTGCGATAATCTCGAATTTATTGCTTCTTTTGGTTTATAAAAAAATATTTTCGAAATTTTTGGGAATTTGATTTTCGAATCAATTCGAAATAAATTCAAATTTGTAATAATTTACGAATTTAATATGTATTTGAAATCGACTTGATATCGATTTTAATTCAAGTAGCTTTTAAAAATCACATATCACTTGATGAAGAAGTTTTTATTTGGTTTTCAATTCAATTAAAGCTCAAATTTTCCACTGCGATAATCTCGAATTTATTGCTTCTTTTGTTTTTTAAAAAAATATTGTCGAAATTTTTGGGAATGTGATTTGATTTCGAATCCGAAATAAATTGAAATTTGTAATAATTTACGAATTTTATATGTATTTGATATCGACTTGATACCAATTTGAATTCAAGTACCTTTTAAAATCACATATCCCTTGATGAAGAAGTTTTTAATTTGTTTTAAATTCAATTAAAGCTCAAATTTTCCACTGCGATAATCTCGAATTTATTGATTTTTTGGTTAAAAAAAAAAATATTGTCGGTTTTTCGAATTGAAAAATATCAATTGTCAATATCAAACAAAATTCGAATAAATTCAAAGCTCGCTCCAAAAATTTGGTTTTCTTATATTTCTGAAAGCCTCTGATAAATATATCCAAATAACATAACTATTACGTGCAGCTTTCCTTTGATTTAATACATATTTATATACATAAAATCAAACGCCATAAAATATGATGACATATATATAGCACAATTCGTGTCTTCTCCACATAATCATGGCTTATATATATATTTTTTTTTATTTAATAATAAGACCTTTGATTGTGATTTGAAGCCGTTCATTAACTAGAAAACCGAAAATACAATTACTAACACTGCTGAAACTGTTTTAAATTAGAATTTTATTATTCGTATCATAACGAGATAACAAAAACGTTATTAAAACACATAACGATGTTTACGAATTTTATCTAAATGAAGCAAATTTAAAAAAATAATAAATTATTTGCGCTAAAAATGTATTTTTGTTTTATTAAAAAGAAAATAGGAAATATCAAATTAATACTAAAAATAAACGAAATGCTTCCGCCTTTAACAAACAACTTTCTCACATTATTATCACTTTATGTTAAAGTATATATAACATAATTAATAGACAGCATATATACATTAACATTCAAAAATTCATAACATTATCTATCATAAGCAGGCGTATCTAGACTATATTTCATCGCTAAGTATAATTGAATTTTCCAATTGGGCATTATCTTAAAAAATTTGAAAACTTTCAATTTAAAAAATTTATTACGAAATCCTAGTTTTGCTTTTATTAAGTCCATGTTAACATTATAAAAAGAAGGGGTTTTTTTGATAGTAAATTCAAATGACAATAAAATGGAATTCAAATCAAAGTCAAATTTAAAACTTCAAAGAAATTCAGGTAAATTACTAATCAACTAAATTAATAGCGTATAGAAAATATATAAATGTTATTTCAAAGATTCTGATTATATTTCATGCCGTACTCAAATTGAAAACAAATGTCCAGACCTAAGATCAAACCAAATTCCCCTTTGAATTCAAATATAATTCAAGTGCTTAGTCAAATTGTAAAAAAAAATCTATAACCAATTTTGTTTGTGTTGTTTTACAAAAGCCTTGAGCTTGGCATAAAATAAAATTTAATTCGATTTAATTTCAAACCGAACACAAATTGAAAACAAATGTTCAGATCTAAGATAAAACTAAATTCCAATTACAATTCAAACCTAATTCAAGTACAAAGTTAACAATAAGTCATATTGGAAAAAATCAATATATTATGTTGTTTATAAATTTTTACAAAAGTCTTGGGTTTGACATTAAATATCCAATTTTAGTATATTTTTTATTCCATAACTCACAAAAATTTTCTACAAATATAGAATTTCATAGAAAATGTATTTGCAGCATTTCTGTTTATATTTCAATTCAAAGTACAAATTAACAATCAATTAATTTAAAATTAATATTTAATTCAATTTCAAACCGAACTCAAATTGAAAACAAATGGCCAGGCTTAAGAACAAACCATCTTCCAAATCTAATTCAAATGCAAAGTTAAGAACAAGCCAAATTAAAAAAACAATCTATATCCAAATTTTGTTTATGAGGTTTTACAAAAGTCTTGGGTTTGACATTAAATATCCAATTTTAGAATATTTGTTATTCCATTACTCCCAAAGAAATTCTAATCAACTAAATTGATATCGTATAGAAAGTATCTACAATTTATTACAAAGATTCTTTCTGATTATATTACAAATCAAACTAAAAATAAAATCAATTAATTTAAAATTAATATTTAATTCAATTTCAAACCGAACTCAAATTGCAAACAAATGGCCAGGTCTGGAACAAACCAAATTCCAAATCGAATTCAAATCTAATTCAAGTGCATAGTTAACAAGCCAAATTAAACAAGAATATACGGCCAGGCCGAATCTTATGTACCCTCCACCATGGATTGCATAGAAACTTCTTCTAAAGACTGTCATCCACAATCGAATTACTTGGGTTGCGGTAACACTTGCAGATAGCAAGGCATCTTAAAACTTTTTAACACCGTCTTCTCAATTGTAAGTTAGTCCATACGGGGTATATATTAAACAAAAAAAGGCCGATTAAATACGTAAATAATTCAGTTTGACAACATTTTCTATAGAAATGAAATTTTGACAACATTTTCTACAGAAATAAAATTTTGACAAAATTTTGACAAAATTTTATTTCTAAAGAAAATTTTCTATAGAAATAAAATCTTGACAAAATTTTCTATAGTAATAAAATTTTGACAAAATGTTGTACAGTAATAAAATTTTAACAAAATTTTCTATGGTAATAAAAATTTGACAAAATTTTCGATAGTAATAAAATTTTGACAAATTTTTTTATAGAAATAAAATTTTGACAAAATTTTCTATAGAAATAAAATCTTGACAAAATTTTCTATAGAAATAAAATCTTGACAAAATGTTGTACAGTAATAACATTTTAACAAAATTTTCTATGGTAATAAAATTTTGAAAAAATTTTCTATAGATATAAAATTTTGACAAAATTTTCTATAGTAATAAAATATTGACAAACTTTTCGATAGTAATAAAATTTTGACAATTTTTTTTATAGAAATAAAATTTTGACAAAATTTTCTATAGAAATAAAATCTTGACAAAATGTTGTACATTAATAAAATTATAACAAAATTTTCTATAGTAATAAAATTTTGACAAAATTTTCTATAGTAATAAAATTTTGGTAGATTATTTTTGGGATCGGCTATATATTTATAACTATAGACCGATATGGACCAATTTCTGCATGGTTGTTAGAGACAATTTTTTCATGGTTGTTGGAGACCATAACAACATCATGTACCAAGTTTCAGCCGGATCGGATGAAATTTGCTTCACTTTGAGGCTCCGCAAGCCAAATCTGGGGATCGGTTTATATGGGGGCTATATATAATTATGGACTGATGAGGACCAATTTTTGTATGGTTGTTAGAGACTATATACCAACACCATGTACCAAATTTCAAACGTATTGGGTAAATTTTGCTCTTCCTAGTGGCTCCGGATGTCAAATCTGGGGATCGGTTTATATGGGGGCTCCATATAATTATGGATCGATATGGACCAATTCTTGCATGGTTGTCAGAGACCATATACTAACACCACGTACCAAATTTCAAGCGGATCGAATGAATTTTGCTCATCCATGAGGCTCCGGAGGTCAAATCTGGCGATCGGTTTATATGGGGGCTATATATAATTATGGACCGATGTGAACCAATTTTTGCATGTTTGTTAAAGACCATATACTAACACCATTTCAGCCGGATCGGATGAAATATACTTCTCTTAGAGGTTCCGCAAGCCAAATCTGAGAGTCGGTTTATATGGGGGCTATACGTAAAAGTGAACCGATATGGCCCATTTGCAATACCATCCGATCTACTAGTTATGCCAAGTTTGAGTTTTCGATAGCAGACGGACGGACGGACATGTTTAAATCGACTCAGAATTTCACCACGACCCAGAATATATATAATTTATCGAGTCTTAGAAAAATATTTCGATGTGTTACAAAAATGTAATAGAAAATTGCACACAATGTTATTCAGCATTTTTACAGTATTTCTGATTACATTTCAAATCAAAATAAAGATGAAATTCAATAAATTTAAAATTAATATTTAATTCCATCTTAAATCGAAATCAAATTGAAAACAAATGGCCAGGCTTAAGAACCAACCAACTTCCAAATCGAATTCAAATCAAATTCAAGTGCAAAGTTATGAAAAAGCCAAATTAAAAAAAATTGAGTTATCTCTCCCAGCCAGATCTATATTAAAGGCTGTGGAAAGATTCAATCGCCCGAATCGAAACATGTACAGTCCAGACGTGTATAGATTTGTATCTTGCGTTTTCTTTTCAATGACTCTATTAATCATGTTCCTTAATCTAAATCTGTCCATAAAGCTCGATTAATAATTGTAAAATTAGATTAAAAAAAAAAAAACTTTTTTCAAAATTTTGTTTATGAGTTTTTTTACAAAAGTCTTGGATCCCAAAGACTCCAAAAGAGTCTTCATGACTCCCAAAGAAATTAATTTCAAATTAAAATTTAATTCAATTTCAAATCGAATTCAAATTGTAAAGAAATGGCCAGGCTAAAGAACAAACCAAATTCCAAATTGAATTCAAATCTAATTCAAGTGCAAAGTTAAGACAAAGCCAAAATAAAAAAAATTATAACGAAATTTTGTTTATGAGTTTTTACAGAAGTCTTGGGCTTGACATAAAATATCCAATTTAAGAATATTTGCTATTCCATGACCCCCAAAGAAATTCTTATCAACTCAATTGATATCGTACAGAAAATATCTAAAATTTATTACAAAGATTCTGATTACATTTCAAATCAAAATAAAGATGAAATTCAATTAATTTAAAATTAAAATCTAATTCAATTTCAAATCGAATTCGAATTGTAAACAACAGGCCAGGCTAAAGAACAAACCAACTCCCAAATAGAATTCAAATAGAATTAAAGTGCAAAATTAAGAACAAGCCAAAATAAAAAAAATCTATAACCAAATTTTGTTTATGAGTTTTTACAGATGTCTTGGGCTTGACATAAAATATCCAATTTAAGAATATTTGCTATTCCATGACCCTCCAAAGAAATTCTAATCAACTCAATTGATATCGTACAGAAAATATCTAAAATTTATTACGAAGATTCTGATTACATTTCAAATCAAAATAAAAATGAAATTCTATTAATTTAAAATTCAAAACCAATTCAATTTCAAATCGAATTCAAATTGTAAACAACAGGTCAGGCTAAAGAACAAACCAAATTCCAAATTGAATTCAAATCTAATTCAAGTGCAAAATTAAGAACAAGCCAAAATAAAAAAAAAAACTATAACCAAATTTTATTTATGAGTTTTTACAGAAGTCCTGGGCTTGACATAAAATATCTAATTTTAGAATATTTGTTATTCCATGACTCCCAAAGAAATTCTTATCAACTGAATTGATATCGTACAGAAAATATCTACAATTTATTACAAAGATTCTGATTACATTTCAAATCAAAATAAAAATGAAATTCAATTAATTTAGAATTCAAAACCAATTCAATTTCAAATCGAATTCAAATTGTAAACAACAGGCCAAGCTAAAGAACAAACCAAATTCCAAATTGAATTCAAATCTAATTCAAGTGCAAAATTAAGAACAAACCAAAATAAAAAAAATTATAACGAAATTTTGTTTATGAGTTTTTACAGAAGTCTTGGGCTTGACATAAAATATCTAATTTTAGAATATTTGTTATT
Source organism: Haematobia irritans (assembly GCF_050003625.1). Classification (NCBI taxonomy): domain Eukaryota; kingdom Metazoa; phylum Arthropoda; class Insecta; order Diptera; family Muscidae; genus Haematobia; species Haematobia irritans. The sequence goes on from NC_134397.1 coordinate 19,430,697, forward strand.
CCATGACTCCCAAAGAAATTCTAATCAACTCAATTGATATCGTACAGAAAATATCTAAAATTTATTACAAAGATTCTGATTACATTTCAAATCAAAATGAAATTCAATTAATTTAAAATTCAAAACTAATTCAATTTCAAATCGAATTCAAATTGTAAACAACAGGTCAGGCTAAAGAACAAACCAAATTACAAATTGAATTCAAATCTAATTCAAGTGCAAAATTAAGAACAAGCCAAAATAAAAAAAAAACTATAACCAAATTTTATTTATGAGTTTTTACAGAAGTCTTGGGCTTGACATAAAATATCCAATTTAAGAATATTTGCTATTCCATGACCCTCCAAAGAAATTCTAATCAACTCAATTGATATCGTACAGAAAATATCTACAATTTATTACAAAGATTCTGATTCAATTTAAAACAAAATAAAAATGAAATTCAATTAATTTAGAATTCAAAACCAATTCAATTTCAAATCGAATTCAAATTGTAAACAACAGGCCAGGCTAAAGAACAAACCAAATTCCAAATTGAATTCAAATCTAATTCAAGTGCAAAATTAAGAACAAACCAAAATAAAAAAAAATCTATAACCAAATTTTATTTATGAGTTTTTACAGAAGTCTTGGGCTTGACATAAAATATCCAATTTAAGAATATTTGCTATTCCATGACCCTCCAAAGAAATTCTAATCAACTCAATTGATATCGTACAGAAAATATCTAAAATTTATTACAAAGATTCTGATTACATTTCAAATCAAAATAAAAATGAAATTCAATTAATTTAAAATTCAAAACCAATTCAATTTCAAATCGAATTCAAATTGTAAACAACAGGCCAGGCTAAAGAACAAACCAAATTCCAAATTGAATTCAAGTGCAAAGTTAAGATCAAGCCAAAGTTGACACCACGTACTAAGTTTCAACCGGATCGGATGAATTTTGCTCCTCCAAGAGTCTCCGCAGGCCAAATCTGGGGATCGGTTTATATAAAAAAAATCTATAACCAAATTTTGTTTATGAGTTTTTACAAAAGTCCTGGGCTTAACAGAAAATATCCAATATTAGAATATTTGTTATTCCATGACTTCCAAAAATTTCTACAAATATAGAATTTCATAGAGAATTGCAATTTATTTCCAACATTTCTACATTGCATCTTGAATATAGGATTTTTATTTTTCATGCCAGTCTGCTATCGTCCAAATGCATGATTTTTTGTTTACAATTAATTATTATTCGAAATTTATGACTCAGAAAAGATTCAAGAACTTGATGTATTGTGACATTGAGTTTTATTGAATATTTTTTTTACATTTATAAAATAATAGAAAATTTCTACATATATTGATTTTGTTTGACTCGTCACAGGCACTTCCATAAGCTAATTGCTTCTCCTTATTAAAAAATGTTAACACCGACTTATAAAAATTTGTCATATATTCCATAAATTTCTATATAGATATATTTATATTAATAATTTTTTTTACTAATTTTTCATTATTTATTTTTATTTCCTTAATTTCTAATAAAAAAAAATTCTAAATGAAAAAAATAAAAGGCTGTTCTAAATTCTTAATTATAGAGCAGTAAATAAACTGTAAACCTTAAATAACCAAAAAAACAAAATATTTTAAATATAAAAGAAAAAAATTATAAAAAAAATAAATTTAAATATGTATGAAATAATATAATAATTTTGTTAAGTAGTTAACGAAAATCCACAAAAAAATTGTTTAATGATTAACAAAAATCTAAATAACAATAATTAAAAAAATGGAAAATAACTTTATTACAAGATCCCCAAAAAGAAAATGTTATAAACAAAAAAAGAAAAAGAAAAATATAAACCTTAAATTTAGAATTCACAAATCAAAATTATTACCAATCCTTTCCTCATTTATACATAACAAAAGGAAGGGATTTTTTTAAAGAAAAATTTAAAAGAGAATTATCCCCATAATCACCCCAGCAAATCTTCTCCCAAAATCAAATCGAACATAAAAAGCCAACCAAACCAACTACCCCGCCCACAAAAAAAATACCTTAAGATACAAATTTCGAGTCATTAATAATCTAAATATTTATATAGAGCATAAACATACAAAAAATAAAAATTCCCCCCCATATACATCTATCTAATTGTGTTAAACAAAATACATAAAAAAAAAACTAAAATAAATCACAAATCATTAATCTTAAAAAAAAAAAAATAATTTTTCCAATCAATAGATAAAAAAAAAGAAAATCGTGCATTAGGAAACTCAAAACCATAAATCATATGCAGCATACATTACCTATCATACATTTAGTACGAAAATAATTATTCTCAAGAATAAACGAAACAATTCTGATAAATATTACCAAAAAAAGTATGGACTCAATACAAAAAAAAAAAAAAATTATTTGAAACTGAAAAAAAAAGAAAAATATTTTGTTTTTGTGTAAAATTATTATATTGTTCGTACAATCATCATTTTTTTAATGAAACATATATTTATGTGTATATGGTAATTTTCAATTATGACATTTGACTTTTAAAGTTTTAAAAAATAATTTTAATGCTCTCTGGCAGGGATGTAGCTACACATTAGAAATACTCGTATCATCAACATTTAATTTCAATTGAAATTTTAATCGAATTCAATTCCCTTTCTTCCGAAAACGAAATCCTTGGCTATGTCCCATATCTATAATATGATTTTTTTTGTTCAAACTTAATATTTATTTCAAGAAATATTTAGCCTATGATTTTAGAAATCAAAAATACAAAAAATAAAAACAAACAAAAAATTATGTATGAAATCTGAAAAAAATATGAATGAATAAAAATCGATATTTGATTTACTATTGTAATAAAATTATAAGTGATTTATTTTTAAAAATTGAAAAACTGAAATAGGATATCGGAAAACGTAGTATAAAAAGCGAAATAAAAATATAATAATGTTAGAAAACAAATTTGTAAACTTGTTTGAATTTTGTGGGGAAAAACGATTTACAATAAAATATTTTATATAAGCAAAAGTTTGGTACACATAAAAAAATCGCACTATAATTTTTCCAATTAAAGTCTTAATTGAGTTTTAAAAAATATTCTATTAAAAATTTGATTCGAATTTTTTTTTTTAATTGAAACAAAAATCAATCACAAAAATTAATAGTATTAATTAATTTTTTAATTGGATCAATTAATTTTTTAATTGACTTTAAATTAATTTTTATACCCACCACCATAGAATGGTGACGGGGTATAATAAGTTTGTCATTCCGCTTGTAACGCATCGAAATATCGATTTCCGACTATATAAAGTATATATATTCTTGATCAGGGAGAAATTCTAAGACGATATAAGCATGTCCGTCTGTCCGTCTGTCTGTCTGTCTGTCTGGCTGTCTGTTGTAATCACGCTACAGCATTCAATAATGGAGCTATCGTCCTGAAATTTGGCACAGAATCGTCTTTTGTCTGCGCGCAGGTCAAGTTCGAAGATGGGCTATATCGGGCCATGTTTTGGTATAGCCCCCATATAAACCGACCTCCCGATTTGGGGTCTTTCGCTTATAGAAACCGTAGTTTTCATCCAATTTGCGCGAAATTGAAAATCTAGAGATATTTTGGGACCTTGAAGAGGTGTGCCAAAAATGGTGAGTGTCGGTCCATGTTTTGGTATAGCCCCCATATAAACCGACCTCCCGATTTGGGGTCTTTCGCTTATAGAAACCGTAGTTTTCATCCAATTTGCGCGAAATTGAAAATCTAGAGGTATTTTGGGACCTTGAAGAGGTGTGCCAAAAATGGTGAGTGTCGGTCCATGGTTTGGTATAGCCCCCATATAAACCGACCTCCCGATTTGGGGTCTTTCGCTTATAGAAACCGTAGTTTTCATCCAATTTGCGCGAAATTGAAAATCTAGAGATATTTTGGGACCTTGAAGAGGTGTGCCAAAAATGGTGAGTGTCGGTCCATGTTTTGGTATAGCCCCCATATAAACCGACCTCCCGATTTGGGGTCTTTCGCTTATAGAAACCGTAGTTTTCATCCAATTTGCGCGAAATTGAAAATCTAGAGGTATTTTGGAACCTTGAAGAGGTGTGCCAAAAATGGTGAGTGTCAGTGCATGTTTTGGTATAGCCCCCATATAGACCGATCTCCCGACTTTACTTCTTGGGCTTATAGAATCCGTAGTTTTTATTCAATTTGCCTCAATTTCAAATTCTAGAGGTATTTTAGAACCATAAAGAGGTGTGCCAAAAATGGTGAGTAGCGGTCCATGTTTTGGTATAGTCCCCATATAAACCGATCTCCCGATTTTTCTTTTTGGGCTTATAGAATTCGTAGTTTTTATCCAATTTGCCTGAAATTTAGAACTAAATCCAGAATCTGATATAGTCCTCATAGGTGAAATCTTTAAATTTATCATCGGGAAGTGTCCTCAAGTCCTCAAGCCCTCCTGAAATTTCAAAGGAAACCCTAATAATTGGTTCATGGTGGTGGGTATTTAAGATTCGGCCCGGCCGAACTTACTGCTGTATATACTTGTTAATTAATACTATCATTTCTGTCATTGAAGACATTTCAATTAAAAAATTAATTGGATCAATTCATTTCGTGATTGAATCAGAAAAAAAAAATTTTTTGGTGTGTACTTAAAACAAAGAACATCTTTGGGAGGACATTTTTGGAAGTGCCTTTAGAAGAACCTTCATTTTTTTTTAATATAAAATTCTTTCTGGATTTTCTGTTATTTTGCCATTAGATTTTCGTCTATTTCCAGTGCTATCAATCATTCCGTATGGTGTTGTAAAGGTGTTATTTTAAGCATAATTTAAAAACAGGTATATACGGCCAGGCCGAATCTTATGATGGACTGTCATCCACAATCGAATTACTTGGGTTGTGGTATCTTAAAACTTCTTAACATCGTTTTCTAAATTGTGAGTTAGTCCATACGTGGTATATATTAGACAAAAAAGTTATGTATAAGTAAGTCTACAAATAATTACGAATCGATATGGACTTTTACACGATACGTAGAGAGCCAGAATTAATATATGGGGGTCGCTTATATGGGGGCTATATACAATTATGAACTTGATATGGACCAATTTTTGTGTGATTGGGGATCGATTTATCTTAGGGCTATATATAACTATAGACCGATGTGGCCATATACTAGCACAATGTACCAAATTTAAACTGACTCAGATGAAATTTGCTCCTCCAAGAGGCTCCAAAACCAAATCTCGGGATCGGTTTATTTGGGGGCTATATTTGATTATGGGTTGATATGGACCACTTTTGGCATGGTTGTTAAATATCATATACTACCAACACGTACCAAATTTCAAGCAGATCTGATGAATTTTGCTTCTCCACAAGACACCGGAGGTCAAATCTGGGGATCGGTTTATATGGGAGCTATATATAATTATGGACTGATATGAACCAATTCCTGCATGGTTGTTGGATACCATCATCACGTACCAAATTTCAACCGAATCGGATGAATTTTGCTCTTCCAAGGGGCTCCGGAGGTCAAATCTGGGGATCGGTTTATATGGAGCCTATATATAATTATGGAGCGGTTTCGACCAATTTTTGCATGGATGTTTGAGGCCATATACTAACACCATGTACCAAATTTCAGCCCGATCTGATGAAATTTGCTTCTCTTAGAGGCTCCGCAAGCCAAATCGGGGGATCGGTTTATATGGGGGCTATACGTAAAAATGGACCGATATGGCCCATTTGCAATACCATCCGACCTACATCAATAAAAACTACTTGTGCCAAGTTTAAAGTCGATAGCTTGTTTCGTTCGGAAGTTAGCGTGATTTCTACAGACGGACGGACGGACATGCTCAGATCGACTCAGAATTTCACCACGACCCAGAATAAATATACTTTATGGGGTCTTAGAGCAATATTTCGATGTGTTACAAACGGAACGACAAAGTTAATATACCATTTGAATTTCCTTGAAAATTTATTTGAAAGTAATCCTGTTTTAGCCTTATTTTATATTCTTAAAAAATCCATTTGAACTTAACTAGAGTTCCAATTGAAATTTGTTGGTGTTTCATTTGGAATTCTTATTGATTTTTATTTGCATTTATTATAATATTAATTTAAGTCTCTTTTGAAATTCGAATTTTTTGAAATGCATTTTAATTTCCTTTGAACTTCATTGAAATTTCATTTAAATTTTTTTCGATAAAATTCAATTTAAGGTTTTTTTTTTAGAATTTTAAATTCATTTGGAATATCTTTCAGAATTTCTTGGAATTTCATTTGGTATTCGTTTGAATTTCACTTAAAATTCATTTACATTTCATTGGTAATTTGTGATTGGATTTCAATATAATTTGAAATTCTTTGGAGTCTAATAGATCCTACACATTAGGCTTCAAATCTACTAAAAATTGAAAAATTGATTTGAAATACCTTTTTTATAAAGCAAATTACAGTTAAAATCTAGTTAAAATTTCACAAGAAATCCAGTGTAATTACTTTTGAAATTTATTGGTATTCCATTATTGGAATTTAATATGAATAAATTTAGAATATCCTTTTGAATTCGTTTAAATTCTATTTTGAAATAATTGGTATTCCACTTGATATTCTTTAGAATATTATCTATAACTCATTGGCAGTCCTTTTGGTATATTATGGTATTAAATGTAAAAATGTTTGAAATTAATTTTTGAATTCTCTTGAATTGCTTTTGAATATTATTGGAATTTGATTTGAAAATTATTAAAATTTCATTTGATATACGTTTTAACATTATTTAAAATATACTGACGGACCTTTGGGTGGGTCTTGATTTCATTCATTTGAAGTACATTAGAATTCTACCAGAAAATTAATCTATTTTGAAATCTATTGATATTCCATTTGAGAATTATTGGAATTCAATTTAAATGGAATTTGTATATTCTTTAAACTTCGTTAAAATTTTATTTTAAAATAATTAGTATTTCATTTAATATTCGTTAGAACATTATTTGTAATTCACAGGCAATCATTTCGGTATGTATTATTATTAAATTTAAAATTGTTTGGAATTTATTTCTAAATTCTCTTGAATTACTTTTGGGGACTATTGGAATTCGAATTGAAAATGATTAGAATTTTAGTTGATATACTTTTTAAGATTATTTCAAATACACTGGCAATCCTTTCCGTGGGCCTTGATGTTTCATTTCATTCATTTGAATTTTATTTTAAATGGACTTGAATTCCCCTTGAATATTATTTGAATTCCATTTAAGAATCATTAGAATTTTCTTTCATACATTTAAATTTCAATTTATTTAAATTGTTTTAATTTTTTTGTTTTTTCAATCGATTTGAAACTTATTTGATTTTCATTAGTATTGTAACTTTGAAATTCACTTGAATTCCTTTTGAATATTATTCGGATTTCATTTTAAAATCAATATTCTTTCAAATTAGTTTAAATTTCTTTTAATTTTCTGTGTTCTGATATTTGAATTTTATTTGTATTGTATATTTGCAATTTACTTGAATTCCTTTTGTATTTTATTTTTTAATTTCATTTGAAAACCAATAGAATTTTCTTTCAAATTAATTTAAATTTCTTTTAATGATCGTTTTAATTTCTTTTTCGATCGATATGAATATTATTTGAATTTCATTGGTATTGTACCTTTGAAATTCATTTGAATTCACTTTGTATATTATTTGAATTTTCAATATCAATCAATAGAATTTTCTTCAATTAATTTAAATTTCTTTCATTTTTTTTAATTTTTCTTATTCAATCGATTTGAACTTTATTTGTATATCATTTGAAATGCATTGAAAAATCCTTGGAATTTGGTTAAGACTTTATTAGAATTTCACCTTTCACTATACCCCATTCCTGGGTTGGTGTGTTAAGAAAAAATAAACAAATAATTTAGATATTTTTTCGTAAATTAAAATTGCTTTTTCTTTATTTGGTATACAATAAATGTTCAGTTTTCTTCTGTTTACTTAATGAGAACTATATTGTTTTTTTGTATAATTTTTTGGTTAAATTTTCTTTAAATATTTACCTAACTAATTACAAACACATAAATCAAATATATAGAGTAATAACAGTAGTATACATAATATTTCTTTTTCATTTGGTTTTTCATTATTATTATAATAGTTTATACATAAAAACTTATATTCTCCTAGAAACAAAAAACAATGTCTAATTTTTATTAAAAATAATTATTTATATTAATAGTAATTAGATTGAGGAAGTAAGAAAATTATGTTTTAAAAACCAAAAATTTTGATATTAAAATTGATATAGAGTAAATCTATTAGACAAATCTACAGCTTGGAAAAATATTTGAATTCAAGTCAATTTCAAAGAATTTTATATTGGAAAATGGTTTGAATTCAAATACATTTAAAACTTTTTTGCCTTAAACTTTCTTGTTAAAATAAATTCAAAAAATAAAAAATAAAACAAAATAATAATTTTTATAATAAATTACATTTAAGCTAAACATATTATTAAATATAGGTTTTATGATACATTTTTACGATTTTTAATTGAAATAATTAACAATGTTTTTTGCAAAGTAATTAACAAAAATAATTACTTTGTAATATAAATTGAACTAAAAATATTTAAAAAAATGGGATTTTTTCTGTCTTAATAACTGAGGTGTAAGAACACACAAAAAAATACATATATTATTTTCCTCTGAAATTAAATTTTTGGATAAATAAAATAAAATTTAATTGGTAGTCAATATCAATTTTTAAAGCAGAATTCCTTAGTAACCAACGAAATATATTTAAATATATTAAATATATTTTAAAAAAATCTCGAAGACTCCAGTGATCATAATTTAAAATATATTTTTTCATATCTTGGGGAGATTACAAAATTTTAAATCTCTGTGATTACAAAGTTTTTTTTTTGTTGTTGTTCTTTTTTTACGGAAATTCATGCAGAGAAGGAATATGACCTAGAGCAAAATATTAATTTTAAATGGGGAACATGGAACATTTTTGCTACAAAAATGTTTTTTTTTCGCCAAACATTAAATGGTTGTCGAAGTCAGCTAAATAATGTCCTAGAAAATAATAAGGTTGCGACAAACATGTTAAAAAAAAGAGAAAAAACCTTTTGCTCTAGGAGGTGATTATATTGCTTCTCTGGGCGTTCTTTAGCGAGAAAAGAATATTTGGTCTACCTTCACACTACATCCTCTTTAAAGATGTGAACGAAAGATTTCCAATACCAAAAAAACTTTATCATTTTTTACAAAATTTCATTTCAGAGAAACGAAATATATTTTTGTTTTGCATGTTCTATTATGCTATACATGGCTTTGTTTTCATGCTCCTCTCATATAAACTAATTTTAGTTTTTTTTTTTGTTTTCACTGTCACTATTTCACTCTTTGGTCGTTTCTCGACTAGGCGATTCTGTTGTGGTTTTGGGATTTTCTGGAGGCGGGGGAGATTTCCTTCTTATTGTATGCTCTTTAGCTAATGGTGATATAGGCTTAGTACTACTATTATTGGATGAATCTATGGTCGGTGATGGTGAGACCGATGCTGACAATGATGATGAGACTGATGTCTTGTGAATATTTTCCAATTCAATATCCGAACAATTATCCGAATTGGATAATGCCGAATCCATAGATGTTACTGTGACATTTACTTGTTTATCACTACTGTCTTGAGGTGTTAGCAAAGGCTTTTGGGCCGAGCTATTTTCCACATCTGTGGGATCAGTGTCTTTTAATTGATTTTGTATCACAAAACTGTTGCTATTGATATCCTCGATGGCTTTGCGTAACTGAAAGAAAATAGAACACAAAAAAATATTAGCATTTTCTTATAAAAATTTTATTTTTATAGAAATAAAATTTTAACAAAATTTTCTATAGAAATAAAATGTTGACAAAATTTTCTATAGAAATAAAATGTTGATAACATTTTCTACAGAAATAAAATTTTGAAAAACTGTCTATAAAATAAAATTTTGACAAAATTTTCTTTAGAAATAAAATTTTGGCAAAATTTTTCTATTGAAATAAAATTTTGACAAAATTTTCTATAGAAATAAAATTTTGACAAAATTTTCCTATAGAAATAAAATTTTGACAAAATTTTCTATAGAAATAAAATTTTTAACAAAATTTTCTATAGAAATAGAAAAAAGAAAAATTTTGGCAAAATTTTATATAAAAATAAAATTTTGACAAAAGTTTCTTTAGGAAAAAATTTTCTACAGTAATAAAATTTTGACAAAACTTTTTATTGAACCAAATTTTTGACAAAATTTTCTGTAGAAATACAATTTTGATAAAATTTTCTATACAAATAAAATTTTCACAAAATTTTCTATAAAAATAAAATTTTGACAAAATTTTTCTATTGAAATAAAATTTTGACAAAATTTTCTATAGAAATAAAATTTTGACAAAATTTTTCTATAGAAATAAAATTTTGACAAAATTTTTCTATAGAAATAAAATTTTGACAAAATTTTCTATAGAAATAAAATTTTTAACAAAAATTTTCTATAGAAATAAAATTTTGGCAAAATTTTCTACTGCAATAAAATTTTGGAAAAACTTTCTATAGAAATAAAATTTTGACAAAATTTTCTATAGAAATAAAATTTTGGAAAAACTTTCTATAGAAATAAAATTTTGACAAAATTTTCTATAGAAATAAAATTTTGAGAAATTTTTCTATAGAAATAAAATTTTGAGAAATTTTTCCATAGAAATAAAATTTTGACAACATTTTCCATAGAAATAAAATTTTGTATAGAAATAAAATTTTGGCAAAATTTTATATAAAAATAAAATTTTCTATAAAAATAAAATTTTGACAAAGGTTTCTTTAGGAAAAAAATTTTCTACAGTAATAAACCTTTGTCAAAACTTTTTATTGAACCAAAATTTTTTTCTGTAGAAATACAATTTTGATAAAATTTTCTATACAAATAAAATTTTGACAAAATTTTCTATAGAAATAAAATTTTGACAAAATTTTTCTATAGAAATAAAATTTTGACAAAATCTTCTATACAAATAAAATTTTAATAAAATTTTCTATAGAAATACAATTTTGACAACATTTTTTATAGAAATAAAATTTTGACAAAATTTTCTATAGAAATAAAATTTTGACAAAATTTTCTTTAGAAATAAAATTTTGACAAAATTTTCTATACAAACAAAACTTTGACAAAATTTTCTATAGAAATAAAATTTTGACAAATTTTTCTATAGAAAACGATTTTGACAAAATTTTCTATCGAAATACAATTTTGACAAAATTTTCTATAGAAAACGATTTTGACAAAATTTTCTATCGAAATACAATTTTGACAAAATTTTCTATCGAAATACAATTTTGACAAAATTTTATATCGAAATACAATTTTGACAAAATTTCGGCAAAATTTTCTTTAGAAATAAAATTTTGTTGTTGTTTTTTTGATTTCAGCTTAAAACCATACATTGACTAAACTACAAGTGAAAATAAAATGTTGACAACAGTTTTTATAGAAATAAAATTTTAACAAAATTTTCTATAGAAATTTAATTTCATATCTATGGTTAAGCTACACTTGTAGTTTAGTCAATGCATGGCTTTAAGCTGAGATCAAAAACAACAATAACGATTGAAGAGAAGTCAACAATAACAAACAAATGGAATTTAATTTCGACAAAATTTTCTATAGAAATAAAATTGTGTCAACATTTTCTATAGAAATAAAATTTTGTCAAAATTTTCTATAGAAATAAACTTTAGACAAAATTTTCTATAGAAATAAAATTTTGACAAAATTTTCTATCGAAATACAATTTTGACAAAATTTTCTATCGAAATACAATTTTGACAAAAATTTCTATAGAATTAAAATTTTAACAAAATTTTCTATAAACTTTTGACAAAATTTTCTATAGAAACAAAACGTTGACAAAATTTTCTATAGAAATACAATTTTGACAACATTTTCTATAGAAATAAAATTTTGACAACATTTTCTATAGAAATAAAATTTTGACAACATTTTCTATAGAAATAAAATTTTGACAAAATTTTCTATAGAAATAACATTTTGACAAAATTTTCTATAGAAAAACGATTTTGACAAAATTTTCTATCGAAATACAATTTTGACAAAATGTTCTATAGAAATAAAATTTTTTCTATGGAAACAAAACTTTGACAAAATTTTCTATAAAAATAAAATTTTTCCAAAATTTTCTATAAAAATATAGAAATAAAATTTTGACAAAATTTTCTATAGAAATAAAATTTTGCTAAAATTTTCTATAGAAATAAAATTTAGACAAAATTTTCTATAGAAATAAAATTTTGACAAAATTTTGTATAGAAATAAAATGTTCTATAGAAAATTTTGAAAAAAACGCTGAACGACATGCAAGTAGACGGGGGACCCTATAAAATACCTATGGATTCGACTAAATATAAATCTGAAGTTCTGCTCACCTCTTTTAAACCCACCACACCGACAAGTCTTCCAATTTTTGTAACATATGCATGATTTATCCCCACCATGGAGAATAATGAATGTACTTTGAGTATAGAGGTTCTTTCCACCAGCTGGAATGGACTTGGATCTATATTGACCTTAGCCTTATCCAAATCTATGGGTTTTTGCATTTCTTCCATTTCCCATTTCTTCTGATCTTCGGGTGACATATCGATAACACGTTCTCTAGGCTAAAATAAGGGTTTGAAAAAAAGATTAAAAAAATAATTAAATAAAATATTAAAAAAGTCTTTGTTGTAAAAACTTTTTTTTTTCAAAAAATATTTACAAAATTCAAATTATCAAATAAATTTAAAATTTAAAGACAAAAAACAGTTTTGAAATTTTCCTTTTCTTTAGAAATTCACCACATACCAATTGAACCTTTTTCGAACTTCCTCTATAGGACTATATGAGTTTTTCATATTTGATTTTTAGGTTTATGTTTTTTTTTGGCCACAACACCAAACACCAGCATATTAAAGACGACGAATAATTACATATTTGTGATTTTTTTGTGTATTTACAAAAATGTGTTTTTGTTTTTGTGAAAATGAGAAAATTGTGTGAAATGAAGTGTAGGAAGAAAAAAGAAAGAAACAATTTCACAATTAGATATTTATTAAGTATTCCAAGAAAACCATGTATTAGTATAATAATTAAATAGAATTAACAAAAAAAAAATCATTTAAATAAGCATTCCATATAAACTTTAAGGATATACCTACCATGTCATTTTCTTGTGAGGATTCGGATAAATTAAATTTCTTTTCTTTCTCAACCTTCTGCATGCATTCAAATAAATTTAAAAATATTTTTGTAATGATTTGCAAAATAGTGTGTAATTTCAAACCAAGAATATTAAGGAAACGTGGTCAGACATCCAGAAAAAAATGGTTACACCGAAAGAATTCTCTTCGTTAATTTTACAAAGAATTCTTCATTAACTACTCTTCGTGAATTCTTCATTAAAACAACCAAATTTTCATTAATTTTCGAACATTTTTCGGAGAACATTTTACGAATATACGAAACGTCCAAGAACACTATAGTGTTCTCGGAGGAGCGGGGTAAGAGTTTTCGAGTCGACAAAGCAGTTCTTACGACATTGAAGTAAACATTGATCCTCATCTCAAACTATTAGACGAGATGACTTGATGTACCCTACGGGAAATCGGTGCAAATCGCCACCGACGTGCCCATCACCGGGCTGGTACCGATTCTCTAAATTACATCCATTGGGTATTAAGAGAATGCGAACAGTTGTCCTTTCTTATTTTATGTCTATAGAAATTTCTAAACATTTTATTACTATAGAAAATTTGGTCGAAATTTTTTTCTATAGAAAAAATTTCATTTCTATAGAAAATTTTGTCAAAATTTTATTTCTATAGAAAATTTTGTCAAATTTTTTTTCCTAGGGAATATTTTGTCAATATTTTATTTCTATAGAAAATTTTGTCAAAATTTTATTTCTATAGAAAATTTTGTCAAAATTTTATTTCTATAGAAAATTTTGTCAAAATTTTATTTCTATAGAAAATTTTGTCAAAATTTTATTTCTATAGAAAATGTTGTCAAAATTTAATTTCTATAGAAAATTTTGTCAAAATTTTATTTCTATAGAAAATTTTGTCAAAATTTTTTTCTATAGAAAGTTTTGTCAAATTTTGCTAAAATTTTATTTCTATAGAAAATTTTGTCAAAATTTTATTTCTATAGAAAATATCTAAACATTTTATTACTATAGAAAAATTTCGACAAATTTTATTACTTTAGAAAATTTTTTCAAAACTTTATTTCTATAGAAAATTTTGTCAAAATTTTACTTCTATAGAAAATGTTGTCAAAATATTATTTCTGTAGAAAATGTCAAATGTTTTTCTATAGAAAAATTTGTCAAAATTTTTTCCATAGAAAGTTTTGTCAATTTTTTTTTAATGGAAAATTTTGCTTCTATAGAAAGTTTTGTCAAAATTTTATTTCTATAGAAAATTTTGTCAAAATTTTATTTCTATAGAAAATTTTGTCAAAATTTTATTTCTATAGAAAATTTTGTCAAAATTTTATTTCTATAGAAAATTTTGTCAAAATTTTATTTCTATAGAAAATTTTGTAAAAATTTTATTTCTATAGAAAATTTTGTCAAAATATTATTTCTTTTTCTATAGAAAATTTTGTTAAAATTTTTTTCTATAGAAAATTTTGTCAATTTTTTTTTAATGGAAAATTTTGTTTCTATAGAAAGTTTTGTCAAAATTTTATTTCTATAGAAAATTTTGTCAAAATTTTATTTCTTTAGGAAAATTTGTCAAAATTTTATTTCTATAAAAAATTTTGTTTCTATAGAAAATTTTTTCAAAATTTTATTTGCATACAAAATTTTGTTAAAAGTTTATTTCTATAGAAATTTCTCAAAATTGTATTTCAATAGAAAATTTTGTTAAATGTTTATTTTTAAAAGAATTTTGACAAAATTTTATTTCTACAGATTAAATTTGTCAAAAGTTTTTTTTTATAGGATTTTTTCTCAAAATTCTATAGAAATTTGTCAAAATTTTATTTTTATAGAAAATTTTATTTCTATAGAAAAATTTGTCAAAATTTTATCTTTATACAATTTTTTCAAAATTTTATTTTTATAGAAAATTTTATCAAAATTTTATGTCTATAGAAAAATTTGTCAAAATTTTATTTCTATAGAAAATATCTAAAAATTTTATTACTATAGAAAAATTTTGACAAATTTTATTACTATAGAAAATTTTGTCAAGATTTTATTTCTATACAAAATTTCTATAGACAAAATTTTTCAAAAGTTTTTTTCTATAGGAAATTTTCTCAAAATTCTATAGAAAATTTTGTCAAAATTTTGTCTATAGAAAATTTTGCTAAAATTTTATTTTTAAAGAAAATTGTGCTAAAATTTTATTTCTATAGAAAATTTTGTTAAAATTTTATTTCTGTAGAGTCCTCCTCAGTTTCAATTCCTCCTCGTGGATAGGGGGGTGTAAATATGACTGTCCGTTCTGGGTCGTCAGGTCTTTTGGAATTTTGGGAAGAGTGTGCACACAATGTCATCCATTGCTTCCTCACCCATTATTGCCGCAGGAGGCACTAGGGGTCTCTGATTATCATCTGTGAGATTCTCCCATTGGAAAACAGGTTGGTGTGAAAGAGAGATCTTTGGTTAAAGACCATCGAAGCATGTCATATTAATTAAATTGAAAATTCCAAAAACTTCATTTTCATTCTGACCACGATTCTTGGTAGAAAATACACAAAAACCAAAAACAAAACTTACCTCATGACCTAAATCCTTTTCCCTGGAACCACTTACATTTTCCATAGAATTTTTCTTATTTTGTTCATTCTCATTTCTAACGTTAGGATTACTTTCATTTTTTGTGTCAGATTCAGAATTTCCACTGTTTTCCTCTTTAGCCTTTAATTCGGCAGATTTTTTCAGTAATAATTTGAAATTGTCATGTTTCTTAAGAATCGATTTAATCGTAGGCTTATTGATTTTATTTTGCTTAGTATTTTCCAAAGTAATAGCATCGAAATCGGCCTCATTTAGTGTGTGATAATAGAGATCTTTACATTTTGCAGAATTTTTTAAAATCGATGGTAATGGTACCGCATCGGGTTGATGTATTTCTATGGATTTCTTTTTCGAGCATACCTCATTAACGAGGGTCATGAATGTTGGCCGAGGTTTTTTCGCTTTTGGTAAGTTATCATGTTGTACTTGCTTGCAAATAATTTTTAATTACGATGCAAAAATGTTATGATTAAACTTGTTGTGTTTTTGCAAAGAGTTCCATTGCATGTGAATGAAGCTAATTTAAGGAGAATGAAGGGAATTGGGATGAGATATGGTGTTGCGAGTAGTTTTCTGGCTCTTTTGGGATGCTTTAGTGCCTAAAAAGCCTCAATTTAAAAATAAAAATTCTTCTTCTAAATAAAAATATAAGTAATAAAATTGGGCGGTAGACCACTATTGAGGTGAACCATATTCATTATTTCTATATCTATGGGGTAGATAATTGTCCAAATCAGTGAAGAACATTAATGAGTGGACATCTTTTGGGCCCGAGTCCTCACGAAATGATTTCACAATTTTGTAGAAAAATGTCTTAGCTAAGCTGAGTAAAATTATAATTTTTTTCTTGGACAACCAAACTAAAGTCCTAAAAAGCTAAAAATAATCTACCAAAATTTGGAGAAATTTTTACCAAACAAAAAAATTTTATTTTACAAAATTTTATTTCTATAGAAAATTTTGTCAAAATTTTATTTCTACAGAAAATTTTGTCAAAATTTTATTTCTACAGAAAATTTTGTCAAAATTTTATTTCTATAGAAAATTTTATCAAAATTTTATTTTTTTTTTAGCTACGCTCCGAACCGTAGAAGCGAGTAGGCCTACATAGAATGCTCTCGAATAGTCCAACACTACCAAGGCCGTGCTATAACCACGATTGCTACAATTGTTTACATTTTACCAAAAATGGTAGATTTTTTACTGCTAGTAGATTACTTGAATTCTTGATGTTTTTGTGGATTTTGCTAAATATTCCTCTTCACAAATTTTTTATAGAAATAGAATTTTCTTAAAATTTTCTAAAAAAATAAAATTTTCATAAATTTTTCTATGGAAATAAAATTTTCAGATGTATTTCTATGGATTTCTTTTTCGAGCATACCTCATTAACGAGGGTCATGAATGTTGGCCGAGGTTTTTTCGCTTTTGGTAAGTTATCATGTTGTACTTGCTTGCAAATAATTTTTAATTACGATGCAAAAATGTTATGATTAAACTTGTTGTGTTTTTGCAAAGAGTTCCATTGCATGTGAATGAAGCTAATTTAAGGAGAATGAAGGGAATTGGGATGAGATATGGTGTTGCGAGTAGTTTTCTGGCTCTTTTGGGATGCTTTAGTGCCTAAAAAGCCTCAATTTAAAAATAAAAATTCTTCTTCTAAATAAAAATATAAGTAATAAAATTGGGCGGTAGACCACTATTGAGGTGAACCATATTCATTATTTCTATATCTATGGGATAGATAATTGTCCAAATCAGTGAAGAACATTAATGAGTGGACATCTTTTGGGCCCGAGTCCTCACGAAATGATTTCACAATTTTGTAGAAAAATGTCTTAGCTAAGCTGAGTAAAATTATAATTTTTTTCTTGGACAACCAAACTAAAGTCCTAAAAAGCTAAAAATAATCTACCAAAATTTGGAGAAATTTTTACCAAACAAAAAAATTTTATTTTACAAAATTTTATTTCTATAGAAAATTTTGTCAAAATTTTATTTCTACAGAAAATTTTGTCAAAATTTTATTTCTACAGAAAATTTTGTCAAAATTTTATTTCTATAGAAAATTTTATCAAAATTTTATTTTTTTTTTAGCTACGCTCCGAACCGTAGAAGCGAGTAGGCCTACATAGAATGCTCTCGAATAGTCCAACACTACCAAGGCCGTGCTATAACCACGATTGCTACAATTGTTTACATTTTACCAAAAATGGTAGATTTTTTACTGCTAGTAGATTACTTGAATTCTTGATGTTTTTGTGGATTTTGCTAAATATTCCTCTTCACAAATTTTTTATAGAAATAGAATTTTCTTAAAATTTTCTAAAAAAATAAAATTTTCATAAATTTTTCTATGGAAATAAAATTTTCAGAAAAAATAACGCCGCACGGCAAATATCCCTGATGTTCTCTGAAGTTATCAATGGACCTATCCAAAGTAGCAGTGCCTTGAGTGGAAGACTAAAAGTAGCGATCGATTCTGAATAACGATTGCCACTGGAGTCAAAAATAATCTACCAAAATTTGGAGAAAATTTTACTAAACAAAAAAATCTTATTTTGCAAAATTTTATTTCTATAGAAAATTTTCTCAAAATTTTAGTTCTATAGAAAATTTTGTCAAAATTTTATTGTAAGAAAATTTTGTCAAAATTTTATTTCTATAGGAAATTTTGTCAAAATTTTATTTCTATGGGACATTTTGTTAAAATTCTATTTTTACAGAAAATTTTATTCCTAAAGAAAATTTTGTCAAAATTTTATTTCTATAGAAAATTGTGTCAAAATTTTATTTCTTTAGAAAATTTTGTCAGAATTTTATTTCTATAGAAAATTTTGTCAATTTTTTTTTTCTATAGAAAATTATATCAAAATGTTATATATTTAGAAAATTTTGTCAGAATTATATTTCTATAGAAAATTTTGTCAACATTTTATTTCTATAGAAATTTTGTCAAAATTTTATTTCTGTAGAAAATTTTGTCAAAATTTTATTTCTATAAAAATTTTTGTCAAAATTTTATTTTTTTTTTTTGGAGTTACGCTCGAACCGGAGATGTTGTCGAAGCGAGTAGGCCTACATATAGTGGTCGCGTATAGTCCAACACTACCAAGGCCGTGCTATTACCACGATTGCCACAATTGGTAAAATTTTAAAATGGTATATTTTTAATTGTTTGGTAGATTGGTAGAATTCTTGATGTTTTGGTGGATTTTGCTAGGTTAGGTTAGGTTAGGTTATGTGGCAGCCCGATGTATCGGGCTCACTTAGACTATTCAGTCCATTGTGATACCACAGTGGTGAACTTCTCTCTTATCACTGAGTGCTGCCCGATTCCATGTTAAACTCAATGACAAAGGGACCTCCTTTTTATAGCCGAGTCCGAACGGCGTTCCACATTCCAGTGAAACCACTTAGAGAAGCTTTGAAACCCTCAGAAATGTCACCAGCATTACTGAGGTGGGATAATCCACCGCTGAAAAAACTTTTTGGTGTTCGGTCGTAGCAGGAATCGAACCCACGACCTTGTGTATGCAAGGCGGGCATGCTAACCATTGCACCATTTCTATAGAAATAAAATTTAGACAAAATTTTCTATAGAAATAATATTTAGACAAAATTTTCTGTAGAACTAAAATTGTGATAAAAACTTTGACAAAATTCTCTATAAAAATAAATTTTTGACAAAATTCTCTATAAAAATAAAATTTTGACAAAATTTTCTATAGAAAAAAAAATTGACAACATTTTCTATAGAAATAAAATTTTGACAAAATTTTCTTTAGAAATAAAATATTCATACAATTTTCTATAGGAAAAAAAATTCATGAAATTTTCTACAGAAATCAAATTTTCTATAAAAATAAAGTTTTCATCAATTTTTTTATAAAATAAATTTTCCATAGAGATACAATTTCAGAAAATATTCTATAGAAATAAAATTTTCATAAAATTTTATATAAAAATAAAGTTTTCAGAAGTTATTCTACAGAAATAAATAAAATATTCTATAGAATTAAAATTTTCTATAGAAATAAAATTTTGACAAAATTTTCTAAAGAAATAAAATTTTGCAAAAATTTTCTATAGAAATAAAATTTTGCAAAAATTTTCTATAGAAATAAAATTTTGCAAAAATTTTCTATAGAAATAAAATTTTCAATATAAGATTTTTTATTTGATAGTTTTTTTAGTAAAATTTTTCTCCAAATTTTGGTAGATCATTTTTGGCTCGAGTGGCAACCGTGGCTATAATTCGTAACGACTGATTAGGTTCTCGATTAACATATGCAGTAAGGGCATGTGAAGGTATTATTGTACTATGTTTTATGGTGAATCTATGCTCATGGCTAGTATTTTGCTCGGAAGGAGACCGTTTCTTGACTACATACCCGATTTTTTCTCAGTATCTCTATATATGTTTTCCCGACATCAGAAAATTCCCTACATATTTTGGCCCACTGGTAGGAAATGGGATATTTTTAAAATATCGGATTTGACTCACTTGTCATATTCTGTCAAGGACAAATAGAAGAGCCTGGTATAAAATGCAACTGCAGTTAATTCTATCGGGGTTTAGTGCTGTAGCAGTTTGTAATTTCGTTTGTTTTAAGTTATGCCATACAAACATATTACATATTCCCCGTGAAAAGGTAACATTATGCTCTTCAAACATATTTGAGGTGATCATATTTCCTCTTTGGGTGCACTACAGATTTTTTTTTGGAATAGTAAAATTAGAAAATCAATCTGTGTCCATTTACAGTTCTTCAAAAATATTGGACGTTTTTTTGCAAAAACACTTGGCAACTTCTCTACACAGAAAAAAAATCTGGAACATTTTTCTAATGAAAGTCTTAATTGAGTTTTAAAAAATATTCATTAAAAATTGTATTGATTCAACAATTTTTTTAATGAAACAAAAATCAATCACAAAATGTAATAGTATCAATTAATTATTTAATTGACATTCAATTAATTTTTAATTGATATTATCATTTCATAATTGGATCAATTAATTTCATGATTGAATCAGAAATTTTTTGGTGTGTATATTACTCTCTTGGAAGCTTATTTGAGTGTAGAGAGAGTCTCCCAATGAACATCAAGAGAACATGACGAATTGAAATTTTATGGTGGGGATTTTATGAGAGAGATCTTTACGTAGAGTACATGAATGAATTGATATGAAGATTAAATTAATTTCTAGAAAATAAAATGGATTACCATATTTTCATCTTCCTCTTCTTGAGGGCTAATTTGTGCATGCTTCGATTAGATTATAAAAAGGAAACACATATTAAATATTCCCAACAAAACACACATACATACACACAAAACATAAAACTAACACAAACACAAGCAAAAAAAAAACGCAAATAAAATACCAGGAGTTGATATATCTCTCCCTCTCTGTATGTTAGTATAATAAAAAAGGCCCTTCTCTGTCGTTTACAAACAGCGAGTGCAAGTTATCTCAAAGCTCACTGGTTACAAAAAAAAGCAAAACTACAAACAAACCAAAATATTAGATTCGAACTTACCAATTGAACTTTTTTCGATATACCCGGTGTGCTGGGTGCCCTTTGCACAGTTGGCGTACCCGGTGTCATCATATCACCCGTACTGGCTGCTGCCGATATTGAACCCGCTTCCTGGCCATCGGTGGGCTGAACATCTTGCAAGGTGGTGGATTTTTTAAAGATTGCCTCGAAGGCATTACGTATGCGATATTCCGTAGTACCGGTTATTGTGGTATATGGCGTTATATTAGGACTATTCAATGAGGTAGGTGAGGTAAAAGCTTTAAGATTAAATGAGTTTGTCTTTTTCAAAATGGATTTACGAGGTTGCAGTGTATTATTCATTGATTCTTGCTTCTTTTTGGGCGGTAGCATTTCATCATTGGCTATTTGTCGTAGACTTAGGATATCAGGTGCCGGTAGAACCTCAAATCGAGAGGGTCTTCTCATACGTTGTTCGGCCTCTTGTTTTTTACGTTCTTCTTCACGCATCTTCTCTTCGGCTTCTTTTTTCCATTTCTGTGCCACTTCCATACGTTTCTCACGGCCTATGTGTTTCTCAATCATTTTGATGAGTTCGTAGCGTTGGACCGAACCCAAAAGAATCATATTCTCCGGACTGTCTACTAACGGCAGCGAACGTAAGGTTTTATTACTCTTCAAGACCTCCTTGAGGCGCTGATAGGTAATGCCCTGCCATATGTATTTGACATCGCGCACCATAAAGTCCTCGACATAGATACTATACATGCCTGAGCTGGAGGGCAGCAAATCGGGCAGATATGGCAACTTTTTAATCAATATAATACTGTCGTACATGGAGGGTTGTAAGAGTGCGGCTATAGCATTGGCTATGAGCACAGCTATCATCACCGGTACCACATGGGTTATTTGACCGGTCATTTCGAAGACAATCACTGCCACCGACACCGTATGAGTGACAGCCCCCGAAAATGCAGCAGCGCCCACAACGGCATAGCCTCCGGGATTAATGGGTGACAAACGGCCGCCATAGCGCACACCATTGGGAAACCATAAATGCATGCTTTCACCAATTAAACGTCCCAGACCCGCACCTATTTTGAATACTGGTATAAAAATACCCGATGGCACGGGTATGGTTGAGGCAATGATAGAGAACACAAACTGTGTAAAAGAAGAAGAATACCATTAAAATAGGATCCTCGTTTGCCGTTTGGTCTTACTTACTGTAAACACAACATAACATGTCAGATTGATGAAGACATTTGTGTAAGGCGTTACCCAATGTGTAACAATGGCTGCCTGTTCCACCGTCAGATCTTCTCGGGACCATGTGAAATTACTAAAGAGTTGCGATACCTGTTCATGTGTACCCAATTCGCCAGCTATGAATTGTCCAGTGCCCAGAGGAAATGAGATGGTTGATACCAAAAGGGCCAGAAAACCGGGATATAGGAAACGGCTGTAAGAAAAGATTGAAAAATGAGTTTGTGTGGAAAATTAATCAGTGTAATGCAAAGAGATGTCGCCAAGGAACAGCAGAGTGTTGAAGGAACAACACAGTGAAGATTAAAGGAATACGATCTGTATATGCGTGGTAATGTCGCCAAGTGTAATTAAATTTAATGTTGTGGGCCCCAAGAGAACTTGTATGAAAAATCTCAAGTTAAGAAGCTTCGAATAAACCTTTGGGAATAATCCATAAAAAGAGGAGATTAAGTACCTGGGGTGGGTTAGAAAGAATTCCAAATAGGTTCATGTAAGGTTTGCGATACCTAGTTAGGAATCGAACCTTAATAGATTCCGATACAAGGTGACCTAATGGATAATATTGGGAAGACTAACGAAGAGAGATCCGAATCAGCTTAACTACCAATTCGTGGTATTAGGTTAGGTTAGGTGGCAGCCCGATGTATCAGGCCCACTTAGACTATTCAGTCCATTTTGATACCACATAGATGAACTTCTCTCTTATCACTGAGTGATGCCCGATTCCATGTTAAGCTCAATGACAAGGGACCTCCTTTTTATAGCCGAGTCCGAACGGCGTTCCACATTGCAGTGAAACCACTTAGAGAAGCTTTGAAACCCTCAGAAATGTCACCAGCATTACTGAGGTGGGATAATCCACCGGTGAAAAACTTTTTGGTGTTCGGTCGAAGCAGGAATCGAACCCACGACCTTGTGTATGCAAGGCGAGCATGCATACACCATTGCACTACGGTGGCTCCCAATTCGTGGTATTGGGAAGAAATTCAGAATATTGTACATCAGGACCTGACAGAATTATTCCGTGATAGTCAGGGATATCCAAAGCGAGTATTGAATTCGTATCGTATATTCCAGTAGAACAGCCTCATAGGAATATCGTGTCCCTTAGGCAGGGAAAAATGTCTCATTCAGCTGCAAAGGATTGCCATACGATAAGCCTGCTCCAATTCCTTCTTAATACTATGGAGGGACAGATGTATATCGCTATTGG
Source organism: Haematobia irritans (assembly GCF_050003625.1). Classification (NCBI taxonomy): domain Eukaryota; kingdom Metazoa; phylum Arthropoda; class Insecta; order Diptera; family Muscidae; genus Haematobia; species Haematobia irritans. Next base: position 19,454,563 of record NC_134397.1, read on the forward strand.
AACTAAGGTTGCTTCCAAATGGCTTAGTTTCCTTAACAGACTCAGTTTAAGGGCAGGTCTGCAAACAACGCATGGCACCAACTAGTCGCCTTTATAGAATGATCACTATCCGTCAATGAATACACGGCTTCTTAAATCCATTATAAACGTTAAAGTTTCATCAAGGAATACAGGAGGCTTATGGGCGAATTCCTAACAAAAAGATGGATTATAGGTATGACAATTGGGTAACTACTCAAGAAGAAGTTCTATCACCTTTACTTTGGAATGTTGCTATAAATGGTCTTCTGCTCTCCGTAGAAAACGAGAGATGGAAAGCGATAGACAGAATACCTGCCAACGTGGTGCAATTGTTAGCATACCTGCCTTGAATATAAAGGGTCATGGGTTCCACCCAAGTATCGACCAAACACCAAAAAGTTTTTCAGTGTTGGATTAACAGTTGGCTGATAAGTCCCCGGTCTAACAAAGAAAAACACTTTTTTTTTTCAAAATACGTTTTTATTATTCAACATAGTTCCCTTCAAGAGCGATACAACGATTATAACGACCTTCCAATTTTTTGATACCATTTTGGTAGTACTCCTTCGGTTTTGCCTCAAAATAGGCCTCAGTTTCGACGATCACCTCTTCATTGCAGCCAAATTTTTTCCCTGCGAGCATCCTTTTGAGGTCTGAGAACAAGAAAAAGTCGCTGGGGGCCAGATCTGGAGAATACGGTGGGTGGGGAAGCAATTCGAAGCCCAATTCATGAATTTTTGCCATTGTTTTCAATGACTTGTATTGTATTGGTGGAACAACACTTTTTTCTTCTTCATATGGGGCCGTTTTACCGCGATTTCGATCTTCAAACGCTCCAATAACGCCATGTAATAGTCACTGTTGATGGTTTTTCCCTTCTCAAGATAATCGATAAAAAATATTCCATGCGCATCCCAAAAAACAGAGGCCATTATTTCCATTCATTGTCACATATCAAAAGCCAGCGGACTTTTGAGTCTTTCCATGCTTCGGAGACGGTTCACCGGTCGCTGTCCACTCAGCCGACTGTCGATTGGACCCAGGAGTGTAGTGATGGAGCCATGTTTCATCCATTGTCACATATCGACGGAAAAACTAGGGTGTATTACGAGTTAACAGCTGCAAACACCTCTCAGATTCATCAACACGTTGTTCGTTTTGGTCAAATGTGAGTTCGCGCGGCACCCATTTTGCACAGAACTTCCGCATATCCAAATATTGATGAATGATATGACCAACACGTTCCTTTGATATCTTTAAGACCTCTGCTATCTCGATCATCACCATCTGTGGTTTCACAATGGACTGAATAGTCTAAATGATGCCGAAATAGTGGGCTGCCACTATACTCGTACCTAACCTAAAGATATTACACCGAATGTAAGGGAAATGGGCGAGGCAGAAAGCTCTATGCGTATAACCCGCATAGACAGAACTGATTATTCTCTTGAAGCGACGCAAGATTTCCACATTTAAGTTCATCCTTTTTGGTGGTCATGGAAAATATATCGGTGTTACAATGGTTATTGGGAGCCACTGTGGTGCAATGATAAACATGCCCGACTTACTACGCCATAGCTAGGGTTCAATCCCAAGGCATTGAACAAACGCCAACAAGTTTTTCAACGGTAGATTATCCGCTTTTAACAATGTTGATTACATTTCCGAGCTTCTCTAAGTGGGTTCACAGAAATATGAGCAATAAAAGATGGGACAAATTGGCTAAGATATAACCCTACGGGAAATGGAACACCCACAGGATCGGTACAGGACTAGTCCCTGGTGTGTATGGACCAGTCCCAGTTCTGGTCAAATGTATGGAAGGGACCGGTCACTTTAACATGGGTTTGTCATTGACGGGGTTAATTTACACTTTAGGACACGTCTTGGACTCATTCCAAAGGACAGGTCCTCAGGACCCACACTCGGACAAACTCTTAGAAAACTGTTTCAGTTTGGGCTTTTGAATCGCATTCGAACATTTGAAATATGTCGAACACGGCGAATACGGAAATCAATAAATCACGACTATTTAAAAATTGCAACTAACTGGAGCATCAGCACCATTTCTGTGATGGGTCCGTCAGTGGCAATTTGCACCAATTTCCCGTAGGGAATGTTCCAACATAAGAAAGTACCCTACGGGAAATGGATCAACATCGTGGCCGTTACTGAAACAGACTCTGGTGTGTGGGGACCATTCCTAGTTCTTGTTAAAACCTATGGAAGGGGCCAGTAGCTTAAACATGGGTTTGTCATTGACGGGTTAAATTTTACACTTTAGGATATGACTTGGACTCATTCCAAAGGACACGACCTGAGACAATTTAGTAGGACCAATCTATAGACAGGTCCTAATGAACCAGTCGGGGAAAAACTTTTGGAAACCAGTTTCATTTTGAGAATGCGAATCACAGGTCCTGTGACAATTTAGTAGGACCAACCCATAGACAGGTCCTAATGAACCAGTCTGGGAAAATTCCTTAGGAACCAGTTTTATTGTGAGCATCCGAATCGCACCAGAAAGGAATATGATGATATGACTTTTGTAATTCAATACAAGTGAAGATCCAACAAAATTTTAATATCAAGAGAGTATAGAAATCAGCAGTGATATCAGTCCTGTAATACGTCCATTAATGGAAATTTGCACCAACTTCCCGTAGGGTATATACTCAGACAGTCGATCAACAATAAAATCTTTGGGAGCCACCCCGTGTTGCAATGGTTAGCATGCCCGCCTTGCATACATAAGGTCGAACACCAAAAAGTTTTGCAGCGGTGGATTATCCCACCTTAGTAATGCTGGTGACATTTCTGAGTGTTTCAAAGCTTCTCTAAGTGGTTTCACTGCAATGTGGAACGCCGTTCGGATTCGGCTATAAAAATGAGGTCCCTTGTCATTGTGTTTAACTTGGAATCGGGCAGCACTCAGTGATAAGAAAGAAGTTCACCATTGTGGTAACACTGCCACCTAACCTAACCTACAATAAAATCTTTGGACTCTATGTTGTTAACACAAGTGCGACCATAGACAGCTGTAAATCTCTCGACGAGATGACTTAGTTAAGCTCAAACTGCGTGCGAAGGCGAATTTTCAATGTTAGAATTTCACCGATTGCGAAGATACCCAGAAATTCTAACGCCAGATTAACTTCAGTCGCACACCCCATATCTGGTGTACGATAACTAAGGGAGTCATACTTCAATGTTGTTATAAATAAATATTGACCAAATTTACGAAACCCTGTCCTATCTGAGCCATCTGCTTTCAAAACGTAATTAAAATCCATAATCAATTTTTGTAGAACATTTTGGTACCCATGGACTCACATCTACTGTGGCCAACATTTCCGAATTAAGAGATTCATTTTTTTTTGCAATTTCTTTAAACAAATCGGTATATTCTAAACGAATGTCCCGCGATACTTACTTTTTCTGTAGAAATTTATTCATTTTCTTATTGGAACGCATGAATAGAACATATCGTCGATGTACCCAAACATAGGCTGCTCCTCCTAAGCCACAAACAACTCTGTGAAATGAAATATATATGTAAGGATTAGAAATTCGAGAGATTTATAAAACAATTCCAATACAACTCACCCCATTAAAGCAAACACAAATAATTCCTGAGGATCAAAGGGAAATTCTGTGGTGAAATTTGTTAAAAATACGGCACGCACAGTATCGGCATTTTGAAACCATACGGCCAATAGACGGAAGACAGTAGCACCACAAACAGCAGCAAAAAAACCACGCCAATAATTGCGAACAGCGAAATATGTTGTGGTTACCTCTATACTAAATAATACACCTGGTGATTTGGGATTAAATGGACCAAAACAAGAAAATATTAACTCACCTCATCTTACTCAATTTTATAAATGTATTAATCATGTGGTGGTGGATAACTTACCGCCTACTGGAGCTGCAAAACATGCACCCACACCCACTGCACAGGCAGCGGCCAACATTTCCGAATTGCGAGATTCATTTTCATAGATACCTTGGAATGATGTCACTAGCTTACTTAATAATTGTGCTACAATACTTGCTATATGTACGAATGGACCCTTAATGGAATAGATGAACGGAAAAAGAACAAAATATTAAAATATGGCAAGGAAAATTTTGGAGGTCCTTTTTTCGAAATCTCTCCTTTGGAGGACCATTGGATGTTAATGAAAGACTTTGACAATTTTAATACTTACTTCCTTTCCTAATGGCATACCACTGCCCAAAGTTGCCGTTAAACCAACAATCTTGGCCACTAAGGTTTTAAATGTTAAATACTCTTTAAGGGCCACCCCACGTAGAATTGTTTTCATTTCGGGTATACCAGAACCTAAGGATGAATAATTTGAGAGGAATCGAAAGATGTTTTCTTGGTATTATATATCAATCAATTATCTTCGGTTAGTATAATCATGCACTTATGTTATATATTTAATGTTATTTGAAATTGTTAATAATAATAACTGCATGTGTTGCAAGTTTAGAAACACGCAATCCAAATCTCTGGTGAATGGTTTATTTCACTATCTATTGTAGTTTGGCGGATCTGACATTAGATTCAGTATCGCATAATCAACTTTTTATTCACAAGTTTGGAAGACAATTCTGGTGCCAGCAGTCGCGATAACTTCAGGTCCAATTATCCTCATTGCAGTCGGTCCTATACACTGGGGTCTAGACAAGAAATTCTTCTTTGTTAAAGGACTGCAACAACCCCACGGGAATACAACTATGTATGACTACCCTAGCCCACTCCCACTCCCCATCCCTAATTCCAATCCCTATCCCATACATTTTACCTTCCTGGACCGAGTCAGCCGGAAGAAGTCGCATTATCAACTTTTTATCCACAAGTTTGGAGGGCAATTCTGGTGCCAGCAGCCACGGTAACTTCAGCTCCAACGACCGTCATTGCAGTCGGTCCTACACACTGGGGTCTAGACAAGTAATTCTTCTATGTCCAAGGACTGGAACAACACCACGGGAATTCAACTATGTATGACTACACTAGCCCTCTCCCCATCGTAATTCCCAAGCACTATCCCATCCATTTTTCCTTCCTGGGGCGAGTCTGCCGGAAGTCCTTCCTCACCCATATGGTCATAAGCAAAGAGTGTCTACTCCAGGCGATAAAGACCGCCAAAAGTTTCACCGCATTTGGCTCAGATGGTTTAGCTGCGAGGATGCTGAAGCACATTGAAGAGAATGGGGCTAGGTTTCTGGACCATACCTTCAATGTTTCCCTCAACACCCTCGAAATTCAAAAAAAAAAAATACGTTTCGGTTCTGAAACCAGAAAAACAGACACATCTTGGAGACTCGTATCGGCCCATTACTCTTGAAACTATTATAATGCCCTACTTCTTAGAACTCCAAATGTTGGCCGAACATCAGCATGGTTTAGACTCGGGCAGGAGTGCGACCACTTCGTTATATGAATTAATATCCAACATTACAGAGGGATTGAATTGTAAGAAACTGCAAAAACGTTGGATTCTCGTAGCAAATAACCTGTCTAAAGAGTTTGATACAGTGAACCACACCTCCTTTTAAGAGTTCTTATGGAAACCTTCCTAGTCCTAAGAGATGGTTGGCGAAGTATATGGCTGGCAGACAGTTCTATGTTGAATTTAGAGGAAAAACTTTATGGAAACCTTCCTCCCTAATAATCCTAAGAGTTGGTTGGCGAACTATATTGCGGGGCAGTTCTATGTGGAATTTAGAGGGAAAACGTTATGGAAACCTCCATCCCTAATAATCTTAAGAGATGGCTGCCGAACTATATGGCGGGCGTCTTCGCTGTAGAGGAATTCCACATAATACACTGTCCCGAGGCAGTGTACTGTTCTTCTCCTTTTTAGCTTTTACGAGGCCGGAGTTCTTCTTCTACCACCAGATGTTCATCTGATATTCTATGCGGTCGAATTCCTCTATAGCGTCTTCGCGTAGGAGGAATAAAGAATGTAAACCTCAAGGCAGTGTCCTCCTCCTTTTTAGTGGACGTAATATTTTGTTCCGCAGTTGGATTAGATAGAGACATCAAAGAGCTTGAGGTGATGATTAAAGACAATTTCCCTGCAATCAGCAGGAATGTCAAACATTCAGCTCCTAAATCGTCGGCAACCTTTTTCACAGAAGGAATAAATAAAGCATATATCTAGGCTGTGTACTATCCCATTTTTATCTTTTACGAAGCAGGTGCTCCTGTTCCACCACCAGATGTTCATCTGATATCCTATGCGGACGTAATTTGTTGATCCGTAATTAGATAAGGCAGAGACGTCAATGAGCTTGAGGTGATGATTGTATTGATCTGCCTGCAATTAGGGATTTTTTGTCAGCAGGAATGTCAAGCATTCTTCTCCTAAATCCTCGGTAACAATTTTCACACAAGGAACTAATAAAGCATACCTCAAGGCAGTGTAATGTCCTCCTCCTTTTTAGCTTTTACGAGGTAGGAGTTCCCCTTCCACCACCAGATGTTCATCTGATATCCTATGCGGACGTAATATTTTGTTCCATAGTTACATTAGATAGAGACAGACATGGAATTAAGGTGGTCATTAATGACTATCACCCTGCAATTAGGGATTTCATTGTCAGCATGAATGTGAATTGTTCTGCTCCTAAATTGTCGGCAACCATTGTAAAATCGTGGACCAAAGAAATGATATGTCAGCTAAAACCGGTATATACAGGTAGTTGGGTAGTTACCTCTCTCTCTCTGGACCTGGAATTTACGGAAGACTCGTACCACTTCCTGTGTCAGTGTTCAGCATTATCCTTTAGAAGAAACGAGATACTGGGCTTCTTTTTTCTTTCAGGCTCTCTCTCTGATCTGCAGCTTAAGGAACATACTTGCCTTCGCGTACAAGTGGAAGTTCATCGGAAGGAAGAAGCCGGAAAGATTACATCGAGGAATCACAATGCCCCTATAGTGGTCTAAGTGGACAGGTCCAAACATAATAAAATAGGTCCAAACATAATAACATAGAAAGAAAATTCTACAGAAAAATTTGTCAATTTTTTTATAGAAAATTTTCACATAATGTTATACTATTTTTGTCAAAATTTTGTTTTTATAAAAAAAATTGTCAAAATTTTATTTCTATAGAAAATTTTGTCAAAATTTTATTTCTATAGAAAATTTTGTTAATAATTTTATTTCTATAGAAAATTTTGTCAACATTTTATTTCTATAGAAATTTTGTCAAAATTTTATTTCCATAGAAAATTTTGTCAAAATTTTATTTCTATAGAAATGTTATTTCTTTAGAAAATTTTGTCAAAATTTTATATTTATAAAAAATTTTGTCCAAATTTTATTTCAACAGCAAATTTTGTCAAAATTTTATTTCTATAAACATTTTGCCAAAATTTTATTTCTATAGAAATTTTTGCCAAAATTTATTTCTATATAAAATTTTTGCAAAATTTTATTTCTATAGAAAATTTTGTGAAAATTTTATTTCTATAGAAAATTTTGCCAAATTTTATTTCTATAGAAAATTTTGTCAAAATTTTATTTCTATAGAAATTTTGGTCAAAATTTAATTTCTATAGAAAATTTTGTCAAAATTTCATTTCTATAGAAAATTTTGTCAAAATTTTATTTCTATAGAAAATGTTTCCAAAATTTTATTTCTATAGAAAATTTTATCAAAATTTTATTTCTATAGAAATTTTTGTCAAAATTTTATTTCTATAGAAAAATTTTTCAAAATTTTATTTCTATAGAAAATTTTTCCAAAATTTTATTTCTATAGAAAATTTTATCAAAATTTTAGTTCTATAGAAATTTGTGTCAAAATTTTATTTCTATAGAAAACGTTGCCAATTTTTTTTTTACTATCTCCGTTCGTAATTTCACCAGAATTCCCTTTCTAATCTTATGAGCGTAAGTGTTTTACTAAAAAGTAACGATAGTTTTCTTATTAAAAGTACACTATTTTTCTTTTCTTAAAAAAAAGGAAAGTGCACTTTCTTATAAAAAAAATATGGTCTCCGAAATGACAAAAAGTTTTCTCTCAAGAAAACTATACCCTTCGTATTGAGGTGCCTATGATTAATTCATTTATGGCAACTCTGTGTTACAGAGGTTTGTAAATGGAAAGAGGCTGTCGCAAGTTTTTTTTATTGCGATCTTATTAGAAAATATTAGTATAGATAAGTAGATATAGTGAACAAACCATTACAGTAAAGTAAGTAAGTAAAAAAATTTACAAGTTTTAGTATAGAAATAAAAATAAACATTTACAATGAGGAAAGAATTAAATGAAATTTGGTGTTAAGTGAAAAAAGCTTTATAGTTATGTGGGCTTTACTTTACTCAAATATTGGGGTTTTGAAAAAAATATATTTTTTATAGTGTTAGTATAAGAAATTATTAAACAAACAAATTATTTCCGAAAAATAATTTTACAAAAAATATTTACCTATACTCTGCGGTGCTATAAGATGAACAAATCCCGCCGAAAAGAGTATTAAACAGACGGGTAATGAGACCCAAGCAAAATATTGAGCAATGGGTTGAGTTGTCAGGTCTCGATATAGCCAAACGCGAGCTGTAAAAGATTTGAAGTAAATATAAAAAGTAAAAATAAATAATAATTTTCCACACAGTTAAAAATATTTCTTCAATTATGAAATTGAGTTCCAATTTATTTTTAATTTTAGTTTTAATTTATTCAATCATAGAAGTAATAATATCCATCATCAACGTAATTTGAAAAAATTAATTAATCCCATTAAAAAATAATTGATCTAATTAAAAAATTAAATGATCCAATTAAATTTGTATTTGTTTTTTTTTTTAATTTAAATTTCAATTTAAATGGAAAAATATTGGTGATTTTTTCTGAATAAAAATAAAAATAGAAATATTCTCCTTTTTTTTACTCTACACACAAAAAATATGGTCAATCACGAAATTAATTGATCCAATTAATTTTTAATTGAAATGTCTTCAACCAGAGAAATGATAATATCAATCACCAAAGTCAATCAAAAAATTAATTGATACAATTAAAAATTAATTGATATAATTAAAAAATTAATTGATATAATTAAAAAATTAATTGATACAATTAATTTTTATGATTATTTTTTTTTTTTTCAATTAATAAAATTGTTGGACCAATTACATTTTTAATTGAATATTTTTCTTAAAATTTTTTAATTGAATAAATGTCGATGAAATTTTTTTCTGTGTATTGTGCTTACCATTTGTACATATTGATATACCCTTGTCCATGACATATGATAATAGGGCCATGATAATGCCCAGCAGTGCTAAAAATACCCAATCTTCGCCCAGACGGGCAAATGTGTGTTTCCATATCCATGATGAGACTTTAAATGCACGTGATTCACGTTTACCTAGGAGTTCCTGCAAATAATATTTCCCAGCACTGCTGCTTTATAATCAATTTGTTGTGATAGGATTATGATTTTATGTTCACAAAAAAAAAAAAGAAAAAACATAAGCTACTTGAACAAAATAACAAAAGCAAGCCATGAAATACAATTTCTTTTTTTAATTCTTATGGAATTAGGAAAATTGCAATATATATATTTTTGGTAAATAGAAAATACATTTTCGTTATTAATTCATAGCATTATTTAATGGGCGGGAACATTGTGCGTATACTTATTAATAGTATAGGTAAACAAATAATGTACACGCACCATAGGTCGCATACCTAGGGTACGTATTAGTATTATTAATTTGCCAAGAATATAAATGTTTACAAAGATACTTATTATTAATGAACAATCCAAGATATTTGTTAGAACGTTATGCAGAAAAAAAATAAATAAAAATAGTTATTGAAGAGCTAATATGGGAGCTATAAATAGGGGTCCTATGAAAATTGACCTCAAAAATTTTATGGAAAACAATAACATCAAATTTTTACATTTTTTTGGAGGTCCATATATGTTAGGTCCCGTGTAAAAAAATCTATAGGAAATGGAACCCAAAAATTATAGGGAAACAACAACATAAAATTTTTATGATTTTTAGTGAGTAACTGCATTTCATTTTTGACTTCTATTTTCATTATATACGGACCATGGTAGGGGTTCAAGATTTTGTCTTATGACCAGAGTTCAAAATAGGCTAACAAGATACCAAAGTGGAATAAGCTGAGGCGCTATGACTAAAGGGTGATACGGTCAAAATTTGGTCAAGGGAAAACGCGTGTAAATCGGTGAAATCGTTTATGTAAAAAATCAAATTAAATTTCTTTTTCAAATTCAAATAGTATAAAATTCAGGAAAAATATTCAGTTAGGCTTTCGCTTTTCCAAATCCGAATTGCCGGGCCTCACGCTTGACGCCTGCCATCAGATTTTGTACAGCCACCTTGTCCACCTTCTTCGCCGCAGAAAGCCAGTTTGCCTTGAACTGCTGCTCGTCCTTAGCAGTTTTTTGGTCTTCTTTAGGTTCCGCTTGACAATAGCCCAGTATTTCTCAATTGGGCGGAGCTCTGGCGTGTTGGGAGGGTTCTTGTCCTTGGGAACCACCTGCACGTTGTTGGCGGCATACCACTCCATGGCCTTTTTACCGTAATGGCAAGATGCTAAATCCGGCCAAAACAGTACGGAACAACCGTGTTTCTTCAGGAAAGGCAGCAGACGTTTATTCAAACGCTCTTTCACGTAAATTTCTTGGTTGACAGTCCCGGAAGCTATGAAAATGCTGCTTTTCAAGCCACAGGTACAGATGGCTTGCCAAACCAGATATTTCTTTGCGAACTTTGACAGTTTTATCTGCTTGAAAATATCTGCTACCTTTCCCCTTCCTTTTGCCGTATAAAACTCCTGTCCCGGAAGCTGCTTGTAGTCGGCTTTGACGTCGTCCATTACCACGCAGTCAAACTTCGTCAGCATCGTCGTGTACAGCCCCCGGGATCGCGCTTTGGCCGTCGTATTTTGTTGATCATCGCGATTTGGAGTCACTACCTTCTTGAAAGTCGATAGTCCGGCTCGTTTTTTGGCTCGATGCACGGTTGTAGACGATACACCCAGCTTATTTGCGGCATCTCGGAGAGAGAGGTTAGGGTTTCGCTTGAAACTACCGGCAACTCTCTTTGTCGTCTCAGCGGCTTCCGGTTTTCGATTTCCCCCCGATCCAGACTTCCTGGCTGTCGACACTTTAATTACATATGTAGCGATTTTGCCAAAATTTTGATACGCTGCTCTTCTTGCTTGGGCGGCATTTTGACAACTGAAGACTGAATTCCAAAATCAAAATAGGAGCAACATTCTACATACACACACACACCTTTAAAATGAGGGGTGTTCAGGTTTTTTAAATGCAAAATTGAAAGAAATACGTCAAGTTTATATTGACCAAATTTTGACCGTATCACCCTTTATGAGCCCCATGAAAATTAAATGGAAAATTTTAAGTGGGCAACCTTCGACCCAACAGTTGGGGTGTATTTTCATGGGGTCTTAAAACAGATGTTAAAATTGGCCCCATAATAGTTTGTGGTCGATTTTAAGATATATTTGGTTGGGGCTCATTTTCATGGGGACCTTTGGCATTGTGAAGCGTCGCTCTACATTTGAGGCACTGTTTCATTTGAGTTATGGGGGACCCATTTTCATAGCGCCACTGAAAAATTTCCATTTTATTTGAAAAAAAAAAAATCTATCTAAGGCGGATACTATGTACGGTTTCCACAGATGGTAGAATTCTACCCGAATGGTAGATTTTTGTACTCGTAGATTTTGATAAAATTTTTGACAAATAGAAAGACTTTTTGTCTCATTTTTCTATAGAAATAAAATTTTAACAAATTTTTCCATAGAAATAACATTTTGAGAAAATTTTCTATAGAAATAAAAGTTTGACAAAATGTTCTATAGAAATAAAATTTTGAGAAAACTTTCTATAGAAGTAATTTTTTTGTCAATTATAATAGAAATAAATTTTGTGAAAATTTCCTATAGAAATAAAATTTTGAGAAAATTTTCTATGGAAATAAAATTGTGAGAAATTTTATATAGAAATATCATTTTTGACAAAATTTTCTATAAAAATAAAATTTTTGACAAAATTTTCTATAGAAATAAAATTTTTAGAAAATTTTCTTTAGAAATAAAATTTTGACAAAATTTACCATAGAAATAAAATTTTGATAAAATTTTCCATAGAAATTAAATGTTGATAAAATTTTCTATATAAATAAAATGTTGGCAAAATTTTCTATAGAAATAAAATTTTGACAAAATTTTCTATAGAAATAAAAATTTGCACAACTTTCTATAGAAATCAAAATTTTTTTAGAAATAAAATTTTGAGAAAATTTTCTATGGAAATAAAATTGTAACAACATTTTCTATAGAAATAAAATTTTGAGAAATTTTATATAGAAATAAAATTTTTGACAAAATTTTCTATAGAAATAACATTTTTGACAAAATTTTCTATAGAAATAAAATTTTTGACAAATTTTTCTATAGAAATAACATTTTTGACAAAATTTTCTATAGAAATAAAATTTCTGACAAAATTTTCTATAGAAATAAAATTTTTAGAAAATTTTCTAGAGAAGTAAATTTTTTGTCAATTAAAATAGAAATAAATTTTCTATTGAAATACAATTTTGTGAAAATTTTCTATAGGAATAAAATTTTGAGAAAATTTTCTATGGAAATAAAATTGTGAGAAATTTTATATAGAAATAACAGTTTTGACAAAATTTTCTATAGAAATAAAATTTTTCACAAAATTTTCTATAGAAATAAAATTTTTAGAAAATTTTCTATAGAAATAAAATTTTGACAAAATTTACCATAGAAATAAAATGTTGACAAAATTTTCCATAGAAATAAAATGTTGATAAAATTTTCTATATAAATAAAACGTTGATAAAATGTTCTATAGAAATAAAATGTTGACAAAATTTTCTATAGAAATAAAAATTTGCACAACTTTCTATAGAAATCAAAATTTTGACAAAATTTTTTTAGAAATAAAATTTTGAGAAAATTTTCTATGGAAATAAAATTGTAACAACATTTTCTATAGAAATAAAATTTTGAGAAATTTTATATAGAAATAAAATTTTTTACAAAATTTTCTATAGAAATAACATTTTTGACAAAATTTTCTATAGAAATAAAATTTTTGACAAATTATTCTATAGAAATAAAATTTTTGACAAAATTTTCTATAGAAATAAAATTTTTTTAGAAAATTGTCTATAGATATACAATTTTGACAAAATTTTACATAGAAATAAAATGTTGATACCTATTGCTGATAGTGAATAAGATTTTAGGGTCTATATAACCAGACTGTGTTGGGACCCATACAAAACCTTAAATAAATAAATAAATAAAATGTTGATAAAATTTTCTATAGAAATAAAATGTTGGCAAAATTTTCTATAAAAATAAAATTTTGATAAAATTTTCTATAGAAATAAAAATTTGCACAACTTTCTAAGAAATAAACATTTTTACAAAATTTTCTATAGAAATTTTTGAAAAAATTGTCTATGGAAAAAAATTTTAACGAAATATTTTTTATAATAACAACAAATATTTTACCAAAATTCTTAAAATTTTGGTAGATTTTTTTGTTGGCTCAAGTGCAATCGTGGTACTATGTCCAGTTTCACAACAAAATACATTAATATAAACGTGAATCTATTCTGTCCATTTCTCTTACAAACATGTATGGATATACTCCAACGTTTAATACAAAATATATTATAAATAGTTTCTATGATGAATCGGTTTGGTTCAACATTTTATGATTTGTCGCATAGTGTTATTTTGGTAGATAAACCATCAAATTAATTGTCAGTTTACATAGTACCCACCTTTATATGATAGATATAAAAAATTAATCTCCTCTTATTTTTATTTCAAATCACTGATTATTTATCTCAGTGCTCAATAGAAAACAAACAAAAAAAAACTAAAACAAATATTGCAATAAGAATGCTTTACTTTCATTAAATAAACTCAAAATAGATTCTTATTATAGCTAAAGTTATTTTTAACAATTTAATTTAATTTCAAGAACTATCAAAATAACAATTAGCAAAGATAAAATAAACAAATGATTTGATTTATCATTGGTCAAGATTTCTAATTAGAGCAATTTTAGGAACTACAAAAGGGAAAAATTAATTTTTTGTTTACCTTAAAAATATGTTTCTCATGATATTTAATGCATAGTGTTAGTGCATAAAATTAATTAATTATTTTATATAATTTATTAGAGGAGTATTAGTTTGTGGTTTTTAGAAAAAAGTTAATAAAGTTTGTTGAAAAAATAAAAGTACTCTCTATTCAACTTACCTTATTCCTCTGTTTGTCCTCCAATTTTCTTCGTTTCTGAAGGAGTTTGAGTTTTCTGGCTTCATCTTTGGCAAATTCTCCTAAATCTTTGGTATAACGACCATACATCTATTTGAAAATGAATAGAAAATATAAAAAAAAGGAATTAGTATATAATTTCGAAAAGTTTAATGTGAAGGATAATAGTGCGTATAATTTATGCTAATTAATTATCATCACGTATACGCACCCATTGTAACTAGGAAATCCATTATTCAAAGCTATTTTTAGACAGACCACTGAAGCCATTTACAGTGTACAATTAGTGACAATACATTTTCAGTGTCCGAAAAGAATAACTTATAATTATTTTCATACAAAATTATTATGGACTGCCTTATTTACATATCCTCAGAAAAAAATCGAATATTTCTATTTAACATTTCCAATTTAATTTTATTTTAGTTCATTAAAATTTTTTTGTAAATTTAGGTATATTTTGCAAAATATGACATAATTTTACTTATTTAAATTTAAAACTAAAATTTTATTAATGTCGAGATTCGCACAAAATAGAATTTTATAGTCTTCAAAACGTCCTTATGAACAGATAAGAAACAAAATATATAAAATTTATTTTTTATTTTTCCTTATTTTGTTTTAATAAAATCTAAAATACTTAAATACAATCACATCTGAAGAACTAATAGGAAATATATACAGCAGAAAATTCATAGATTCTGAGCCAATTTTGCATAGTTTTCGGGACCAAAAATTACATTTTCATAATATCAAAATAACACATCATATTGGAAAACTCTGTATATCACATTAGATAAATTAAAATATTATATTTTTATAAATCCTATGCAAATTATATACAGTGTATGATTTTGACACACATATACATACAGGTGTCTACCTACTATGCCGGTGAAAATTAAAATAATTATTTATGTCTGAGATGGTTTTCAACTATTTTAGAAATTATCTTGCAGCCTGTAAATATAACAGTTGTTGACAAATATGGCAATTTTCTAATTAAAATTCATTCAATTGCTAATTTTGCTTGTACTGCATCGAAGAGTACATGCATTGGGAAATTAGAAGATAAAACAAAATTGAAAGGAAGTTATGTCCATTAGTTAGGTAAACCGATTTAAATAAACAAAATCCGGCAACAAAGAGCTTTGTCTAAAAAAGTATTTTGGCATTAAGTAAGACAGGTATAGATTCCTTAGAAATGTCTCCAGTTAAACTGAGAGAGGATAATCAATCCACCGCTGAAAAAATGTTGGTGTTTTGTCGAAACTAGGATTAAACCCACGATCCTTTGTATGAAATTTGGTTTTTATAGAACATTTTCTCAAAATTGCACTTCTATAGAAAATTTTACCAAAATTTTATGTCTATAGAAAATTTTACCAAATTTTTATTTCTATAGAAAATTTGGTCAAAATTTTGTTTATATAGAAAATTCTGTCAACATTTTACTTCTATAGAAAATTTTGACAAAATTTTCTATAGAATATTTTTGTAAAACTTTTATTTCTATAGAAAATTTGGTCAAAATTTTGTTTCTTTAGAACATTTTTGTCAAAATTTTATTTCTATAGAAAATTTTTGTCAAAATTTTGTTTCTTTAGAACATTTTTGTCAAAATTTAATTTCTATAGAAAATTTTTGTCAAGATGTTATTTCCATAGAAAATTTTGTCAAAATTTTAATTCTTTAGAAAATTTTGTTAATATTGTATTTCTATAGAAAATTCATATCAAAATTTTATTTCTATAGCAAATTTTGTTAAAATTTTATTTCTATAGAAAATTTTGTTAAAATTTTATTTCTATCGAATATTTTGTTAAAATTTTATTTCTATAGAAAATTTTGTGAAAATTTTATTTCTTAAGAAATTTTTGTCAAAATTTTATTTTTATAGAAAATTTTGTTAAAATTTTATTTCTACAGAAAATTTTGTCAAAATTTTATTTCTATAGAAAGTTTTTGTCAAAATTTTATTTCTATAGAAAATTTTGTAAAATTTCATTTCTATAGACAATTTTTTCAAAATTTTATTTCTATAGAAAATTTTGTTAAAATTTTATTTCTATAGAAAATTTTGTTAAAATTTTATTTCTATAGAAAATTTTGTCAAAATTTTATTTCTTTAGAAATTTTTGTCAAAATTTTATTTCTATAGAAAATTTTGTTAAAATTTTATTTCTATAGAAAATTTTGCCAAATTTTGTTAAAATTTTATTTCTATAGAAAATTTTGTTAAAATTTTATTTCTATAGAAAATTTTGTAAAAATTTTATTTCTATAGAAAATTTTGACAAAATTTTATTTCTTTAGAAATTTTTATCAAAATTTTATTTCTATAGGAAATTTTTTCAAAAATTTATTTCTTTGGAAATTTTTGTCAAAATTTTATTTCTATAGAAAATTTTGTAAAATTTCATTCCTATAGAAAATTTTTTCAAAATTGTATCAACATTTTATTTCTATAGAAAATTTTGTTAAAATTTTATTTCTATAGAAAATTTTGTCAAAATTTTATTTCTATAGATAATTTTGTTAAAATTTTATTTTTATAGAAAATTTTGTTAAAATTTTATTTCCCCGTGTAAAAATTGGGGGATCTGATTTGATATGGTTAGATCTGAGCCAATATATGGTCAGATCTGAGCAGATCCGAAAAATGGTTATATCTGGTCAGATCTAAATACTATGAAATTGGATCTGATCAGATCTCAAAAATGAGACACATCTAATCAGATCTAATTTTATATAATTGTATATTATTTGATACAATTGTATCTTTCGAGATCTTTCAACACATAAAAGCCCATAATCTATATATATAAAATTCAAATTATATTTGTTTATTTGTTTGTTTGTTTATTTGTATGTTCCGGGTTGGCGCGAAAACGGCTGAACCGATTTACTTGAAACTTTCAGAGATCGTGGGGGGCACTCATGTGCTGAAAATAGGGTACCTAATTTTTTGACATATGGTCGCGGAGAGGAACCTCCCCTATGTCCGACTTTTTGAAAATTAGACCAAAGTTGACCGATTTGCTTGAAATTTTCATTGAAGATTGGGGTTGGCATCTAGACAAAGATCCGCTACTTTTTATTTCGATATTTGGTGGCGGAGGGGGGCCTCCCCTTTGTTCGACTTTTTTTTTAAGTACAGCGAAAAAACTAAAATTCTCTAAATTATCAGAGATTTACAGAGAACATGTGGTGAGGTTATGGAATTAATATGGGGTACCCGATGATTTCATATGTGGATGGGGAGGGGGACCTCCCCGTTGCCCTACTTTTTGAAACTTGGAACAAAATTATGCGATTTGCTTGAAATTTTCATTGAATGTTGGGGTTGGCATCTAGACAAAAATCCGCTACATTATTTTTCGATATTTGGTCGGGGAGGGGGACCACCCTTTGCCCGATTTTTTTTTGTTTGAAAGTACAAACAAAACTAAACTCCCCCGACTGAAATTTTACGGAAAAAATGGGTTAATAAAAATAAAAGGGCATAGGGAGACATCCGCTTCTCTTAAGTACATACAGAGAAACAATTAAAATTTTACCGAGTTACTTGAAATTTACAGAGGACTGGGGAGAGGTTACGATATTAATAGTTGATACCAGATTTTGTGATATTTGGACGGAAGAGAGGCCGCCCCTTTAGGCTTATAATTTGCTTGACATTTTCTGGGACGTTTACAAAAGATACGCTACATCACTTTTCGATATTTTGTCGGGGAGGAGGTCCTCCTCTAAAACTGCAAAAAAAACAACAATTCTTAAGTTTTCTTGAAATTTACATAGGCAGTGGGGGAAGGTTATGAACGAAGAGGCAACCTTCCTTGCCCCACACTTGAAGGAAAGTTTCAAGAATTTTCATTTTCAGTGCTATTCACTACGGTGTTTGTCGATATTGTATCGGGGAAAGTGACGTCCCTTTAAAACAATAGAGCAAAATTTAAACATCGCCGATCTACTTGAAATTTACAGGGAACGTGGGAGGAGGTGATTAAATTTATACATGATTTTTAAATTAGTATATAATTTTTCGATATCTGGTTGGGGAAGGGGAAAATTGAAATAAACTTTGTCGATTTACTTCGATAGAATTTATAGGGACCATTGAGTAGTTGCGAAATTAATATAGGGTACGTGGTAGTCCGATATCAGGTCGGAGTGGAGCGAATGTGGGGGAGGGTTCCCTTTTGTCCGTTTTTTTTTTCTTAAATTGAAAGTAGAGGGTTGTCCGTAAATGGGAACTCGGTACATAATTTTATGATTTTTGCACAGGCTTCTGCCAGACTTCTTTTTAGTAAAGAACTTAAATTTACATGAAATTGGCAGCCAACGTAGAGGGTGCATCATTTTCCAACATTTTAGCAAATGTTAATGTGGTAAAATTTGTTACTATTTTTGCTTTTTCCGATTTATTGGATGGGAAACAGTAATTCTTTGTATGTTATTATAATATAGAGCATAATTTTCAGATATGTTGAGGAGAAGGATACCTTTCCTTGACAAACCACACTTAAAATTCACAAGAAATATAGAAGAAGGTACACCCTCTCCCGCCGTATGTGCACCTATAAACGAAAAATCAAGTAGTCCAATTTGTTTAAAAGAATTCAAATCTTTTCGAATTTGTTTTCAGCACGAAGGATATAGTTGACTAAGTTAACGCAAAATATTCCTCCAAATATGCTTCGGAAGGCGCAGCGAAGCGGGCCGGGTTACGCTAGTTTGTATATAAAATCAATAGTTTTATTTAATAATACAGACAAAAAGTATGTGCATAATAAATATGTTTAATTTAAATTGATCCATCAAAGCTATTTAAGAGTATTGACAGTTGAGTTAGAGTGTTGTCCAAGGGTTTTTTCGTTTGTTTCTTCTGCTTTGGACATAGACACGCGACTAAAGTATTACAGCGTTAAGGCAATCTGCAATGAAATTAAGTAAAAAACAATTATTAAACAAATATAGGAATAAACAAATATGGGAATATATTGAACTATGTACGCAAGTATTAGTATTGTTTTAGATCATTCTTCTTTAAGTTGCAATAAAAATTGCCATATAATTTTATGTTGCTTTTAATACTCACATTTAAAGTGTATTCGGGATTAGGTTAGGTATAGCGATAGGCTGTTATTTTAGGCTCATACATACTATTCAGACCATCATGACATCACAGTGATCAACATCTCACTTATCACTGACTGCTGCTCGATTCAATAATTAGCTCAATAACATGGGACCTCCTTGCTATAATCGAGACCTATCGGCATTTCACGTTGCGCTGAAACAACTTAGAGAATCTTTGAAGCAGAAATGTCACCAACATTACTGCGAGGAGATAACCCACCGCCGAAATAATTTTTGGTGTTGGTCGGAACTGGGACTGAACCCGTGACATTTTGAATGCAAGGCGGGCATGTTAACCAGTACACCACTGAGGTTTCCTTTTTTTCCAAATCTAGAAAATAGTAAAACAATATGAAAATGACTACTAAGGAAATAACAAATACAATCTACTTACCTACATAATCTCCGCAATAAAGGAAACGATATACACTTTATCAAAGGAACAAATTTAAAACAATTATATTAAATTTCTTAATTTTCTCAGCTAGTCTGGCGTTAAATTTGTTTAGAAGTGATGCCCCGTTGACATTTGACATAATCATGTCTGTTCTGGGTCACACCGCATTGTGCACCACATTATACACTTTCTACACACCACACACAAAGTTAGTTGTTCTGAGTCACACGTGTGAAAACTTTTTTCGGACTTTTAATCGAAAAATGTGACAGCTGATTTTTTCTGCAAGCCATATTATTTGCAGACAGAAATTATAAACAAAACATATTTTGCCGGTATAAACATAAAAAATTAAAAGTAAGTGCGTAACTCAAAGCCATAAAATGCCTGCCGGATTTTATGTTAGCAGTGAATATTGTAAGGACAAGAGCAATTTATCAAGAAAAAGGAGACAATTGCGTGATGCTTCAAATCTGTTTTGATTTGTTTTTTTCTATCTCCTCAATGTTACTCATGAACAAACGATCGACGTTTCGTCTCGTTTTTGTTTTTGACGGCGGAGAAGTTTTTATTTTGGTTTTGGTCAAACAGTTTTTAACATCCATACATTAAAGGAAATTTAATTATAGTGGGCATAATTAACTATTCTGTTAAGGTTTTTCTCATTTGTATTGCTTAAATATTTACAATAATATTGCAAACAAATTTTCTATCGTGTCGGCCTCCATGTGCAGAAAGATATTGGCGGCGTTAGTTTTTTTTTAATTTGCTCAGTGATTTGTGCACCAAGAACACTTTGCAGAATTGAAGATGCCATATTTTTCATGCAATAAATTTGGTAAAATTCACTATTCTTAGCCCATTGATTTTGTAAAAGTTATAATTTAATTACCTTATATTTTCAAAAAGACCTTTGATTTGTTTAGGAAAGCGGATAGTATTCACAAAAATCATAGATAATTTTGCTTAAAACTTTTTTGTGTTAACTTTTAAAAATTGTGGCAACATTATACTTTCGAACACACTGAAAATCAGCTGATTAAAACAACCCCAAAATTTATACACCAATCAGAGGAAATTTCGGTTCAAATTTTAGATGGATTTTTAAAATCGTGGTTTCTGACATATATAAGTGACTTTCCCAATAAAATTTGCAAATATTTATAAAAAAACATATTAAAGTTTCAGAATCTGTTATTTATTTGTTATAAAAACTTCTAACTTTGCATACGATGGCTGTACACTAAGCCTACACAAAAGAAATGTTCGTGTACATTTTTCAGGTCTATGACGGTGTATAGTGTTGGCCAGAACACCTTTTAAGTGTGACACTATACGTAACTTGTACATGTGTGTACCAGAACAGACACGAATGACATTGAGGTGTAGACGTGTATTTCAAAAATCTTTTTAACTTGTTCATGATTTTTTTTTATTATATTTTGGACCGTATTTAACCCCATATATAGTCAGATATGATGTTATATCTACCATATCTTATTAGATATAGTGCTATATATGGTCCTATCCAAGCATATATTATTAGATATGCCAGATATAATTAGATATTATAATATATATGATGAGATCTGCAATTATATCTAACCAGATCTAGCACCATATATAGCATATCTGTGCATATCTAATTATGTCTGAACCAATATCTGAACAGATCCAATTAGATCCAATTTGATATTATTAGATAGGATTGGATCCCCCAATTTTTACACGGGTCTTTAAAAAATGTTGTCAAAATTTTATTTCTATAGAAAATTTTGTCAAAATAATATTTCTATAGAAAAATTTCTCAAAATTTTATTGCTATGGAAAATTTTGTCAAAATTTTATTTCTATAGAAAATTTTGTCAAAATTTTATTTCTATAGAAAAATTTCTCAAAATTTTATTTCTATGGAAAATTTTGTCAAAATTTTAGAACATTTTGTCAAAATTGTATTTCGAAAGAAAGTTTTTGTCAAAATTTTATTTCTTTAGAAAATTTTTTTAAATTTTATTTCTATAGAAAATTTTGTCAAAGTTTTATTTCTATAGAAAGTTTTTGTCAACATTTTATTTCTATGGAAAATTTTGTCAAAATTTTAGAACATTTTGTCAAAATTGTATTTCGATAGAAAGTTTTTGTCAAAATTTTATTTCTTTAGAAAATTTTGTTAAAATTTTATTTCTATAGAAAATTTTGTCAAAGTTTTATTTCTATAGAAAGTTTTTGTCAACATTTTATTGCTATAGAAAATTTTGTAAAATTTCATTTCTATAGAAAATTTTTGTAAAATTTTATCAAAATTTATTTCTATTGAAAATTTTGTTAAAATTTCATTTCTATAGAAAAATTTTTGTCAAAATTTTATTTCTTTAGAAAATTTTGTCAAAATTTTATTGCTATAGAAAAATTTTGTTAATATTCTATTTCTATAGAAAATTTTGTCAAAATTTTATTTCTAAGAAAATGTTGTCAAAATTTTATTTCTATAGAAAATTTTTGTCAAAATTGTATTTCTATAGAAAATTTTTGCAAAATGTTATTTCACAGAAAATTTTGTCAAAATTTTATTTCTTTAGAAAATTTTGTCAAAATTTTATGTCTTTAGAAAATTTTGTCAAAATTTTATTTCTTTAGAAAATTTTGTCAAAATTTTATTTCTATAGAAAATTTTGTTAAAATTTTATTTCTATAGAAAATTTTGTTAAAATTTTATTTCTATCGAAAATTTTGTTAAAATTTTATTTCTATAGAAAATTTTGTTAAAATTTTATTTCTATAGAAAATTTTGTCAAAGTTCTATTTCTATAGAAAGTTTTTGTCAACATTTTATTTCTATGGAAAATTTTGTCAAAATTTTAGAACATTTTGTCAAAATTGTATTTCGATAGAAAGTTTTTGTCAAAATTTTATTTCTTTAGAAAATTTTGTTAAAATTTTATTTCTATAGAAAATTTTGTTAAAATTGTATTTCTACAGAAAATTTTGTCAAAATTTTATTCCTATAGAAAATTTTGTTAAAATTTTATTTCTATGGAAAATTTTGTCAAAATTTTATTTCTATAGAAAATTTTGTTAAAATTTTATTTCTATAGAAAATTTTGTTAAAATTTTATTTCTATAGAAAATTTTGTCAAAATTTTATTTCTTTAGAAATTTTTGTCAAAATTTTATTTCTATAGAAAATTTTGTTAAAATTTTATTTCTATAGAAAATTTTGTTAAAATTTTATTTCTATGGAAAATTTTGTCAAAATTTTATTTCTATAGAAAATTTTGTCAAAATTTTATTTCTATATAAAATTTTGTTAAAATTTTATTTTTATAGAAATTTTTGTTAAAATTTTATTTCTTTAAAAAATGTCAAAATTTTATTTCTATAGAAAATTTTGTCAAATTTTTATTTCTATAGAAAAATTTCTCAAAATTTTATTTCTATGGAAAATTTTGTCAAAATTTTATTTCTATAGAAAATTTTGTCAAAATTTTATTTCTATAGAAAATTTTGTTAAAATTTTATTTTTATAGAAAATTTTGTTAAAATTTTATTTTTATAGAAAATTTTGTTAAAATTTTATTTCTTTAAAAAATGTTGTCAAAATTTTATTTCTTTAGAAATGTTTGTCAAAATTTTATTTCTATAGAAAATTTTGTTAAAATTTTATTTCTACAGAAAATTTTGTCAAAATTTTATTCCTATAGAAAGTTTTTGTCAAAATTTTATTTCTATAGAAAATTTTGTAAAATTTCATTTCTATAGAAAATTTTTTCAAAATTTTATCAAAATTTTATTTCTATAGAAAATTGTGTTAAAATTTTATTTCTATAGAAAATTTTGTTAAAATTTTATTTATATAGAAAATTTTGTCAAAATTTTATTTCTTTAGAAATTTTTGTCAAAATTTTATTTCTATAGAAAATTTTGTTAAAATTTTATTTCTATAGAAAAATTTCTCAAAATTTTATTTCTATGGAATATTTTGTCAAAATTTTATTTCTATAGAAAATTTTGTCAAAATTGTATTTCTATAGAAAATTTTGTTAAAATTTTATTTTTATAGAAAATTTTGTTAAAATTTTATTTCTTTAAAAAATGTTGTCAAAATTTTATTTCTATAGAAAATTTTGTCAAAATTTTATTTCTATAGAAAATTTTGTCAAAATTTTATTTCTATAGAAAAATTTCTCAAAATTTTATTTCTATGGAAAATTTTGTCCAAATTTTATTTCTATAGAAAATTTTGTCAAAATTTTATTTCTATAGAAAATGTATGTCAAAATTTTATTACTATGGAAAATTTTGTCAAAATTTTATTTCTATAGAAAATTTTTGTCAAAATGTTATTTCTATAGAAAATTTTGTAAAATTTCATTTCTATAGATAATTTTGTTAAAGTTTCATTTCTATAGACAATTTTGTAAAAATTTTATTTCTATAGAACATTTTGTCAACATTTTTTTTAATGGAGCCTATATCATATCCTGACTCGATATGGTCCATCATCGAATTTGAAGGCTGTAAAGTGGTAACCATCATTAGCCATTCTGTAGTGGATTGTACAACAATATTTTCTATGTGTAGTCAACAAAATATTTTTTAGATCCCTTTAGAAACATACGGACCGACATAGTATTTTAATAATAAATGTTAATAACATATAAATGTTAATTCACAATTAATTTTGGAGTAACATAACGATCAACACCACGATATATCAAAATAAAAACTTTAATAGATATTGCTAGGCAAATTACTATATGCAAAATTCTATCGACATTTATTGATATTGACCTCCATTTTCTGAAATGTTTTCACCATTTCATTTCATTTCACTTGGTTTGTTTTGATTTTATTCTGTTTTGTTGTCTTCACATTTTCTATGTCACTGCCATTGCTGTCGTCTTATAATGCAATGACAGTGGTCTATCTGGATGTCCGTCCACCCTGTTAGCCAACATAGGTAAATTTGTTTTGCTATGGGACAACAAAACAAGACAAAAAAAATCACAGCAAATGCCACAAGAACGAGGATGAACCACAATATAAAAATTTGTGTCTACGTTGTAAGAAAATCAGGAACAATGCCAAAATTCTATAAAAATAACAACATTTTTAATAAATCATGAATGCATTTTTTTTTCTTATTTATTTGACAAAACAAAAAAAATTGCGATATATAAATATCATATATTTGTCTGTGATCGGTCTGTGGTTTGGCTCATTTGGGGTAAACGATGGTATATACTATCCCCTAGATATGTAGTATGCATATATATGTTACATATGTATGTGTATGTATACATATGTATGTGTGAATGCATATACAATGTATTTGGAAGATATTCAGATTGTCGTTGAGGATTTGGCGGTTAAAAAAATTATACTGTCTCGTTATTTTTTATACCCTGCGCTACACTGTAGAACAGGGTATTATAAGTTAGTGCATATGTTTGCAACACCCAGAAGGAGAGGAGATAGACATATGGTGTATTTGGCTATATTGCTCAGGGCCAGCCCCTGAGTCGATCTAACCGTGACCGTCCGTCCGTCTGTCTGTCTGCCTGTCCGTCTGTGAACACATTTTTGTGATCAAAGTCTAGATCGCAATTTTAGTCCAATCGACTTCAAATTTGACACAAGTATGTATTTTAGGTCAGAATAGAAATCGGTTCAGTTTTAGATATAGCTCCCATATATATCTTTCGCCCTATATCTACTTATATGGCCTCAGAAGCCAGAATTGAAACCTTATCTGCTTTAAACTTTGCACAAGGAGTGCAATTGATAGAGTCGTAAAGTGTGCTGAATTTGGTTGAAATCGGTTCAGATTTAGATATAGCTCCCATATATATCATTCGCCCGATATACACTTATATGACCCCAGAAGCCAGAGTTTTACCCTGATATGCTTTAAATTTCGTGCAGGGAATACAATTAACGTTTTCGATATACATGCAAATTTTGGTTGAAATCGGTTCAGATTTAAATATAGCTCCCATATATATCTTTCGTCCGATTTACACACATACGACAACAGAGATCAAATTTGTAATCCGATTTAAGTGAAATTCTACTCCCTGTGTTTTACACAGAGGTCAAAGTTGTAATCCGATTTAGTTGAAATTTTGCACAGGGAGTAGAATTAACATAGTAACTATGCACGTCAGATTTAGTTCAGATTTGGATATAGCTACCATATATACGTTTTTTTCGATTTGGGTAAAAATGGAAAAATACCCATATTTTCCTTGTAAAATCGCTAAGTCGAAAACTGGTAAAAATGACTCTAATTTTCCTATACTTCTAATAAATATATATCGACCGATAAATCATAAATACACTTTTGGGAAGTTGCCTCAAAATTGGTTCAGATTTAAATGTTTCCCATATTTATAACCTGCGCCACACTGTGGAACAGAGTATTATAAGTTAGGGCATATGTTTGCAACACCCAGAAAGAGACGAGATAGACATCTTTGGCAATAATGCTCAGGGTGGTTCCCTGAGTCGTTATAACCATGTCCTTCTGTCTGTCCGTCCGTCCGTCTGTCTGTGAACACATTTTTGTGATCAAAGTCTAGGTCGCAATTTAAGTCCAATCGCCTTCAAATTTGGCACATGTTCCTAATTTGGGTCAGAATAGAATCCTATTGATTTTGGAAGAAATCGGTTCAGATTTAGATATAGCTCCCATATATATCTTTCGCCCGATATGCACTAATATGGACCCAGCAGCCAAAGTTTTATACCGATTTGCTTGAAATTTTGTACAAACATAACACTTAGTCGTATAGTCAAGTGTGGAAAATTTGATTGAAATCGGTTCAGATTTAGATATAGCTCCCATATATATCTTTCGCCCGATATGGACTTATATGGCCCCAGAAGCCAGATTTTTGGCCGAATTTGGTTGAAATTTTGCACTAGGAGTACAATTAATAGTATAGTCAAGTGTTCAAAACTTGATTGAAATCGGTTCAGATTTAGATATAGCTCCCATATATATCTTTCGCCCGATATGGACTAATATGGTCCTACAAGCCAGAGTTTTGGCCCAATTTGGTTGAAATTTTGCACAGGGAGTAGATTTAGCATTGTAGCTATGCGTGCCAAATTTGGTTGAAATCGATTCAGATTTAGATATAGCTCCCATATATATCTTTCGCCCGATATGCACTTATATGGACCCAGAAGCCAGAGTTTTATACCGATTAGCTTGAAATTTTGCACAAGGAGTACAATTGGTAGTATAGTCATGTGTGCCAAATTAGATTGAAATCGGTTCAGATTTAGATATAGCTTCCATACATATTTTTCGCCCGATATGGACTAATATGGCCCCAGAAGCCAGAGTTTTGGCCCAATTTGGTTGAAATTTTGCACTAGGAGTACAATTAGTAATATAGTCATGTGTGCCAAATTTGATTGAAATCGGTTCAGATTTAGATATAGCTCCCATATATATGTTTTTCTGATTTCGACAAAAATGGTCAAAATACCAACATTTTCCCTTTTAAAATCGCCTCTGCTTAGTCGAAAACTTGTAAAAAGGACTGTAATTTTCCTAACTTCTAATACATATATATCGAGCGATAAATCATAAATAAACTTTTGCGAAGTTTCCTTAAAATTGCTTCAGATTTAAATATTTTTTTACTAACATTTTGTTCCAACCTAGTGCATTAGCCAACTTAAATTTTGAGTCTATAGATTTTGTAGAAGTCTATCAAATTCTGTCCAAATCGAGAGATATTTAAATGTATGTATTTGGGACAAACCTTTATATATAGCCCCCAACACATTTGACGGATGTGATATGGTATTGAAAATTTAGATCTACAAAGTGGTGCAGGGTATAATATAGTCGGCCCCGCCCGACTTTAGACTTTCCTTACTTGTTTTTTACTAACATTGTGTTCCACCCCAGGACATTAGCCGAGTTAAATTTAAAGTTTATAAATATTGTAGAACTCTGTCCAGATCTGATCAGATTTAAGTATATGTTTATGGGAACATAAACCTTTATATATAGCACCCAACACATTGGATGGATTTGATATGATATCGAAAATGTGGATCAACAAAGTGGTGCAGGGTATAATATAGTTGGCCCCGCCCGACTTTAGACTTTCCTTACTTATTTTACCTATTATAGTTTTTCATATTATCCAATGTTAATTAATTTATATGTATCTATAAATTCAAGCTTATTACACAAACCAACAAAAGCACTCACACACACACACCTATACGCGTACTCTCGCACACTTACATAATAGAAAGCCTCGATCTCAACATCAACTTGACTTTTGAGCTCATTGTAAATATCATTGCTCGAACGACGTTGAAATGATGAAATATTCGCATCGTCTAAACGCAGAGCACTGGCTGCCGATACTATACCGGCAGCCTGTAGATTTTCTTGTTCCTGACGTAGATACTCATCACGTGTAATCAATAGCTCCGGTTCGAAAGCATATTCACGTATATATTCATCACAGGGACCGGAACCTTCCTGTTCGTTTGTAAACATGGAACCGGAAATCGACAAATGCGTGCATAAATTGCACGCATTACTATCACATCACAGAGGTTTGGTGGTAAGCTTTTTAAGGGATGTAAATATCGATGCAGTAATAAGAGAAAATAAAAAGCTTTTCTGTTTTTTTTTTCAAAATTCTTTTGTTTTAAGGGTTATTTTCTAAGAATTTTTTCATAATGTTTTTTTTTTCCACACTATATTGTTGTTGTTTTTCGTTTGTTTTGTTTTGCTAGTGGTGTTATGATATTTAGGGTTTCTGTTTTAATAGTGGTCTTGATAATTATTTTTTATGGATTTCTTTTCATTCTATTTTGCCCTTAAACTTCTTATATAATTTATGGCATATTCAGATTTAATTTTAGATTGACACCTCATAGTAGGCACAATTGCAGCTGGTCTTGGTATTAATAGCCCACGTAGCATTTTTTCACTTGTTTTTTTTATATTAACATTTTTTTGTTGCTTTCACATATTACATATTTTTACCCATTTGTGTTTTTTTACATTGTTGTAATTTTAAAAATTTTGAATTATTATCAATTGGTAATATTGCATTGTAATTTTTTTCACATTCTGCAAATCAAAAATTTTTATTTATTATTTACGGTTCGATTTTTTTTTTAAATAAAATTTGGGACATCCTCCACAATGGATCGTTACTTTAATTTAATTACTTTATAAAGAATTGTAGGGTCAGTTATGCTGCACTAACAAATTCTAACAATTGCAAAAATTTTCTATAGAAATAAAATTTTGCAAAAATAAAATAATAAAATAGTAATAAAATTTTGACAAAATTTTCTATAGAAATAAAATTTTGACAAAATTTTCTATAGACATAAAATTTTGCATAAAATTTTCTATAGAAATAAAATGTTGACATAATTTTTTATAGAAATAAAATTTTGCAAAAAATTTGTATAGAAATAAATTTTTGACAAAATTTTCTATAGAAATAAATTTTTGACAAAATTTTCTATAGAAATAAAATTTTGACACTTTTTTTTGGAAATAAAATTTTGACCAAATTTTCTATAGAAATAAAATTTTGACAAAATTTTCTATAGAAATAAAATTTTATCTAATTATACAATTATTTTTCGAGCTTTATGGACAGATATAGATTAAGAAACATGGTTAATAGAGCCATTGAAAAGAAAACGCCAGATTCAAATCTATACACGCCTGGACTGTACATGTTTCGGTTCGGGCGAATGAACCTTTCCACAGCCTTTAGTATAGATCTGGCTGGGAGATATAACTCAATTTTGGGCCCTTTGTGCTAACTCCTTATGGAGAAACCATTTGGGAAATTTCCTCAAATTGGAATAAAATTTTAAAAAAATTTTGAATAAAAATAAAATTTTGACAAAATTTTCTATAGAAAAAAATTTAACAAAATTTGAAAAAATTTTCTATAGAAAAAAATTTAACAAAATGTGAAAAAAAAATTCTATAGAAAAAAAATTTTGACATTTTTTATCATATTTGTTGTTTTGATCTCAGCTTAAAAACCATTGCGTTGACTAAACTACAAAAGTAGCTTAACCAACAGAAGAAGTTGCCAGATTTCAATAAAAAATTCATCCCACAAGAAGTTGGAAATCACCAACGAAACTTCGGATGTAAATATGAAATAAAGTCTTTTTATTTGCATATTGAGAGACCAATTTAGAACAGATCTAAAAATAACAAAAAAAAAAAAAATAAAGAATAAGAAGGTCGTACAAAGAAATTTGACAGAAGAAAAGAATGTTTGTCAAATTTATTTGGGCAAAGCCTTATAGACTGCAAGATGGTTGGATGAACGCACGTTTCGGAATTACCACATTCCTTATCAGCATCCTCTACTTGAAGCAATACTATCAACCAATTATCAGAACAAATTCTGGTAGTTCACCAAACCCATAGTGAACCACACTTGAACCTTCCGAAAAAAGGTTTATGACAGTCGGCTTTTGCCGAAATAAATCTTTGTACAAACATTTCTCTTTTCCTTTGCCACTTTCAAATCATCGATTTGAGTGCAGTTTGCTGGGTTTAATAAAATTTCGACAAAATTTTCTATAGAAATAAAATTTTGATAAAATTTTCTAGAGAAATACAATTTTGACAAAATTTTCTATAGCAATAAAATTTTGATAAAATTTTCCAAAAATTTTCTATAGAAATAACATTTTGGTAACATTTTCTATAGAAATAAAATTTTGATAAAATTTTCTAGAGAAATACAATTTTGACAAAATTTTGTATAGAAATAAAATTTTGACAAACTTTTCTATAGAAACACAATTTTCTATAGAAATAAAATTTTGAGAAAATTTTCTATAGAAATAAAATTTTGTTATAGAAATAAAATTTTGTCAAATTTTTCTATAGAAATAAAATGTTGTCAAACTTTTCTATAGAAATAAAATTTTGCAAAAAATTTCTATAGAAATAAAATTTTGAAATAATTTTCTATACATATAAAATTTTGAGAAAATTTTCTATAGAAATAAAATTTTGATAATCTTTTTTAAGGAAATAAAATTTTGCAAAAATTTTCTATAGAAAATTTTAACAAAATTTTCTATAGAAATTAAATTTTGGCAAAATGTTCTATAGAAATAACATTTTGAAAAAAAAATTTTAATATAAGTTTTGTAATATAAGTTTTGTTTGTTTGGTAGTTGTTTAGTAAAATTTTCTGTAAATTTTGGAAGATTATTTTTGCAACCGTGTATGAGGATTATTTCAAATACCTTTTGGTTTCTAACTCCATGACAATTGATTACAAGTTACGATGTCTAAATGCCTGCTCATAAATTTAAAAACTAATATATTTCATATGGAGGACCAAAACATATAAACCAAATTCAACACACCTATTTGTGTACCTAAAATGCCCCTGGATTTCCATTTTCAAGCAAACCCGATAAAAAATGCGGTGTCGGAAGCCGAAGAAATCAAATCGGTGAATTGGCCCATATTAGAACACGGTAGCCACAGTTGGTAGAATTCTACCAAAATTGGTAGATTTTTTACTATTTGGTAAAAATCGTAATATTTTGGTAGATTTTGCAAAATATTCTTCTCCAACAATAGGGTACTTCACAAATTTTCTATAAAAATTAAATTTTGATAAAAATTTTCTATAGAAATAAAATTTTGACAAAATTTTCTATAGAAATAAAATTTTGACAAAATTTTCTATAGAAATAAAATTTTGCAAAAATTTATAGAAATAAAATTTTGCAAAAATTTTCTAAAGAAATAAAATATTGTGAAAAATTTTCTATAGAAATACAATTTTGCAAAAATTTTCTATAGAAATACAATTTTGCAAACATTTTCTATAGAAATAAAATTTTCCAAAAATTTTCTATAGAAATAAAATTTTGACAAAATTTTCTATAGAAATAAAATTTTGAGAAAATTTTCTATAGAAATAAAATGTTGACAAAATTTTCTATAGAAATAAAATTTTGACAAAATTTTCTATAGAAATAAAATTTTGCAAAAATTTTCTACGAAATAAAATTTGCCACATACATATGTGTGAATTTTCATTTTTAGGAATATCGGATAAAAATTGCGGAGTCTATTTTGGGAATATACCAAAACATGGAGCGATATATACGCAATTTGACACAGCTTTCCACGAACCCAAAATGCTTTTAGATTTCAATTCAAATGAAAGTAGCGAAATAGAAATGCCCTCAAAAAGTCAAATCTGGAGATTGGTCTATATGGGGACATATATATAAAACGAGGACCGATGTGTACCAAATTTAGCACAGCTTTTTATGAACTTAAATTTCCTTCAGATTTCCAATTTCATAAATCGATTTATATGGGGGCTACATCGAAACATGGACCAATATAACATAGCCCATCAATTAACGATAGCTTCATTATTGAGGGCTTTATTACAACAGGAAGCCAGACAGACGGACATCGTTATATCGTCTATGAATTTCTACCTCATCAAGAATATATTTTATATAGACGAAAAACGATATTAATGATGGTTTTCCATTCGGGACTGAAACCATGATAGGGGTATAATCCATAAGGCGGAAATATTAGTTATTGCACCACGAATATTATCTATATGTAGGTTAGGTTAGGTTATGTGGCAGCCCGATGTATCAGGCTCACTTAGACTATTCAGTCCATTGTGATACCACAGTGGTGAACTTCTCTCTTATCACTGAGTGCTGCCCGATTCCATGTTAAGCTCAATGACAAGGGACCTCCTTTTTATAGCCGAGTCCGAACGGCGTTCCACATTCCAGTGAAACCACTTAGAGAAGCTTTGAAACCCTCAGAAATGTCACCAGCATTACTGAGGTGGGATAATCCACCGCTGAAAAACTTTTTGGTGTTCGGTCGTAGCAGGAATCGAACCCACGACCTTGTGTATGCAAAGCGGGCATGCTAACCATTGCACCACGGTGGCTCCCTATCTATATGTAGAATGCCAATAATAAAAAAATTTCCTTAGGAGTTGGCCATGGGCAATATTTGTTGTTCTAAACGAAGGCCATAATTGAGTATTCACTTATAATAAAAGCGGAGCTCAATTTTTCTGGCCTATAAGATGAGGTGATACAGCCTTTTTCATATCACTGATAAACACGTGATAACTCTGTCAGTTATTGTTTGTATTTAAGCACATCAAAGTCTGGATTCTGAAGCGCTGATTGACTTTGACTTCCCTTACAAAGCTGCTGAAAATTCAGCAGGTTTTTTGCTGGGTAATAACATGTTTAGATTTTAAAATTTGTTTTAGTTTCACATTATTAACAAAAATTCTACGGCAAATCCTAATGATTGATCCACGGTGAAGAGTCCAAATTTTATATTGACGCTTATAGAGAATTTATAATTTTTTTTAACACTTTTCTAAAAATATTTTCAAATTATTAATTTTCTTATCACAAAATTTGCTTTGTTATTTCATAATTTATTTATATAAAAAAAATTATATTTTCATTTTACAATTTATTATTTTTCCATATTCCAATTATTTTAACACTCATAGTATTGTTATTTTAATTTTTATAATTTAATATTTTTTTATCAATCTTTATATTTTTGAGCAGATTTTTTAATGAATCACATAAATGAATTTATTTGTTTTTTTAATCTTTGTATTTTTGTTTTAATTTTCTTATTTAATACTTTTATGATAAATCTATGTATATATTTTTGTTTCACATTTTTTGTAAAATAATTTTTTCAATTTTTCATAGTTTTTCATTTTTATATCTTAAATTCACGGATTAATTCATAGACCTTCAATATGAATAATATATATAAAATTTATATATTTTTATTTCACTTTACTAAAATATTTATAAATTTTTTTTTTCAAAAATTTCAATCTATGCTTCAATATGAATATAATATATATAAAATTTATAATATATATAAAATTTATATATTTTTATTTCACATTTTATAAACAATTACTTAATTTTTTTAAATTTTTCAATCTATCAACTTTTTAATATCTTGCATTCACTGGTTAATTAATAGACCTTCAATTATCGATTTTTTTTGTAGACACATATTATATAAACCTTTGTTTTCTTAGATATTTGATTATTAAAACTTTGTAATTTATTTTTTAAAAAACTTTTGTAAAAATTTATTTATTATTTAATTTTTCCCCAACTTCATTTCTTCTTTGCACTTAATATAAATAATTTTTCAAATGATATTATTATAATTTCTCTTTATTGCTATGACATTTTTGTAATGGCCATCCGTGTTACACCGTTTCACTTGGGGTTTCTTACAACATTTTGTCTAATATTTGCGAAAACTTTTATGAAACTGAAAAGATTTGCAGAGCTTTTCTTTGCCTCCTTCAACATGGCAAGAGGCTAAGCAAAAAAAAATATTTTAAATATTTTTTTTTGCGATATTTTTCAGCTGTTTTGAACAAATGAGAATCGTAGGTGTGTGTGCGTGTGTGATTGTGTTAATGTTTGCCTATACTACATGTGTGTTTGTGTTTTTTTCCTCAATGTGGAATAATAATACAATATTATTAAAAGAAAAACAGAAGTAGCCAACAAAAAAAAACTAATAAGAAAACATTAAATGTTAGTTTGGCTTGTCTGCCAGTTTAAGAAGCTCTAAACAGCCCCTACTCAATCAAAAACAAAAGTACAAAAAATATAAATATATATAAAATAAATATTTGTATCTCTATGACGTGAATTCCCTTTGCCCCCAAATTACTTTTTATTAAAATAATGTGTATCTCATTCCCAGATCCCCTTCGTTTAAACAGCATGATCTTGAATTGCAACATTAATTTTATTATATATTTTCAAAGGCTACAGTGCGAGTACTATTAATTATGACCACTTTTTATTAAAGAATTTATGAATTAAATTTATTCTCATGCTCAAGGTGGTCCCAGAAAGTTGAATTAAATAGGAAGGAAGACGCACATGGCAGACTGGCTGTTACGAAATGCAACAAAGTAAAGCGCCACATTTTTTACTTTTTTTACACAAGGGTGGCTCTTTGAGACTTTTTTGTGCATCGGTGAACTCTTGCACTTTTTGGAACTTCAATCGCTTTAGGTTAGGTAGTCCGACATTTCAGGTCCACTTAGACTATTCAGTCCATTGTGATTTCCTATCTGGCGTATGATAAATTATACGACCTAAGGTACAAAAATTTTCTATAAAAATAAAATTTTGCAAAAAAAAATGTCTATAGAAATAAAATTTTGCAAAAAAAATCCATAGAAAAAAAAATTTTGCAAAAATTTTCTATAGACAAAATTTTCTATAGAAATAAAATTTTGACAAAATTTTCTATCGCATAGTTAGTTTTTGGTAACTGGTGTCGTATAAGTATTTTTATTTGATATGTCCTATGTGGCGTATGATAAATTATACGACCTAAGGTACAAAAAATTTCTAGAAAAATAAAATTTTGCAAAAAAAAATCTATAACAATAAAATTTTGCAAAAAAAATCTATAGAAATAAAAGTTTGAGAAAATTTTCTATAGAAATAAAATTTTCACAAAATATTCTATAGAAATAAAATTTTGACAAAATTTTCTATAGAAATAAAATTTTGCAAAAATTTTCTATAGAAATACAATTTTGCAAAAATTTTTTATAGAAATAAAATTTTGACAAAATTTTCTATCGCATATTTATTTTTTGGTAACTGGTGTCGTATAAGTATTTTTATTTGATATGTCCTATGTGGCGTATAATAAATTATACGACCTAAGGTACAAAAAATTTCTATAAAAATAAAATTTTGCAAAAAAAAATCTATAGAAAAAAAATTTGCAAAATTTTTCTATAGAAATAAAATTTTGCAAAAATGTTCTATAGAAATAAAATTTTGCAAAAATTTTCTATAGAAATAAAATTTTGCAAAAATTTTCTATAGAAATAAAATTTTGCAAAAATTTTCTATAGAAATAAAATTTTGCAAAAATTTTCTATAGAAATAAAATTTTGAGAAAATTTTCTATAGAAATAAAATTTTGAGAAAATTTTCTATAGAAATAAAATTTTGAGAAAATTTTCTATAGAAATAAAATTTTGCAAAAATTTTCTATAGAAATAAAATTTTGAGAATATTTTCTATAGAAATAAAATTTTGAGAAAATTTTCTATAGAAATAAAATTTTGACAAAATTTTCTATAGAAATAAAATTTTGACAAAATTTTCCTATCGCATAGTTATTTTTTGGTAACTGGTGTCGTATAAGTATTTTTATTTGATATGTCCTATGTGGCGTATGAAAAATTATACGACCTAAGGTACAAAAAATTTCTATAAAAATAAAATTTTGCAAAAAAAAATCTATAAAAATAAAAATTTTGCAAAAAAATCTATAGAAAAAAATTGGAAAAATTTTCTATAGAAATAACATTTTGCAAAAATGTTCTATAGAAATAACATTTTGCAAAAATGTTCTATAGAAATAAATTTTTGCAAAAATGTTCTATAGAAATAAAATTTTGCAAAAATTTTCTATAGAAATAAAATTTTGCAAAAATTTTCAATAGAAATAAAATTTTGCAAAAATTTTCTATAGAAATAAAATTTTGCAAAAATTTTCTATAGACAAAATTTTCTATAGAAATAAAATTTTGACAAAATTTTCTATCGCATAATTATTTTTTGGTAACTGGTGTCGTATAAGTATCTTTATTTGATATGTCCTATGTGGCGTATGATAAGTTATACGACCTAAGGAACAAAAAATTTCTATAAAAATAAAATTTTGCAAAAAAATTTCTAGAGAACTAAAATTTTCCAAAATTTTTCTATAGAAATAGAATTTTGCAAAAATTTTCTATAGAAATAAAATTTTGCAAAAATTTTCTATAGAAATAAAATTTTGCAAACATTTTCTATAGAAATAAAATTTTGACAAAATTTTCGATAGAATTAAAATTTTGACAAAATTTTCTATAGAAATAAAATTTTGCAAAAAAATTTCTATAGAAAAAAATTTTGACATTGTTTTTTATGAAAATAAAATTTTGCATAAGTATTTTTAAGTATTTTTATTTGATATGTCCTATGTGGCGTATGATAAATTATACGATCTAAGGTACATTATCAATTAATATCTAAAAAAAAAGTACTATACAGAGGAGCTGATATGTATTGCAACAAATTGCAGTTTGCTATCATTTCTAAGCTGCTCGTCGGAAAGCGGACAGAATTTACTCCAGTGAGTTTATTTTATGCCTAGGTTAGATTAAAAAAAGAATACATGTTCCCCAACGAATTGCAGAATTTGTTTCTAATCCCTGTTTCAAAACCGAGCCAGGTTCCGTATCACCTGTTCACCCGATATGGTTAACTCAATTAGAAGTGCCCGGTCATTATTTTCACGGCCCTCCTGAATGTTGTCCTATTCTCCTGGAGAAGTTCTCCAGTCGTTTTCTTATCTTGGTCACCCCATAGTTTTTTCGTCGCCCTTGTGACCATTGCCTTCCAAATAGTTTTCTGTATCTCCCGGGCCCATAATCAATTAAAAATGTAACTGATAAAATTATTTTTTTAATTAAATTAAATTATGTATCTGCCGTGCCCAATGGACTGAATAGTCTACGTGAGCCTGAAAATAAATCGGGCTGCCACTTTAACCATCTGCGTGACCATTCATCCAACTCGGCCCGCATAGCCTCATATGACTTTGCGTTCTCTAAATTCGCTTCCCACTCTTTCCACGGTCCTCATGATTGCCGTCCTACTGTCCTTGAGTAGTTCTCTAGTCTTTTTCTGGGTTGGGTTACCGCATAGTATATTTGTTGCCCCTTCGACCATTGTATAGGTCCCCACAGCTTTATGTGTCTCCCGTGCCCATTCCATTAAAAAAATTAACTCATACAATTAAATTTTTAATTATATTCAAAAATTAAAATTTTTTTTGGAACACAAAAAAACACACCACCCCAAAAAATATTGCCAAAATTATTCTGATTAAAATTTTTATCGAATTTTAAAATATATTCAATTAAAATTTTTATTGATTCAACAAATCTTTTAATTAAAACAAAAATCAATCACAAAATTAATTATAACAATAAAGTTTTTAGTTGTACCAATTAATTCTTTAATACTATCATTTCTGTGATTAAAGAAATTTCAATTAAAAATTAATTGACTCAATTAATTTCGCAATTGAAGAAAAAAATTATTTTGTTTTCTGTGCACGAAATTAATTGATCCAATTTAATTTTAATTGAAATTTCTTTAATCACAGAAATGATAGTATTAAAGAATTATTTGGTCCAACTAAAATCTTTATTGGTATAATTAATTTTGTGATTGATTTTTGTTTTAATTAAAAGATTTGTTGAATCAATAGAAATTTTAATTGAATATATTTTAAAATTCGATAAAAATTTTAATCAGAATAATTTAAGATTTTTGAAAAATTGAGAAGAAAATATAAACTCGAAATTAGTTGCCTTCAATCACAGAAATGATAGCATCAATTACAATATTAATTGATACTATTAATTTTTGTGATTGATTTTTGTTTCAATTAAAAAATTTGTTGAATCAATTAAATTTTTAATTGAATATTTTTGTTTTGCAGCTCAATTAAGACTTTAATTGGAAATTTTTTGTGTACTGAAGAAATAAATTTCGTGATTGGATCAATTATTTCCTTGATTGAATCAAAACCAAATCTGTGCACAATAATGTACATTTTCATTGTATTTATGATCATGTTTCATTGGTCCAATGACAATGTCTAATTTCGTTAATATTACTAAGTTTTTTTTCATATATTTTCTATCTTTATCTATTAATATATGAAACTTAAGTTTACCATTTTTTATCCATCCCCTATGTAAATTTTCAAGACCATTTCATATATCATCCTAGCCTATTTACAAACAATTATACATCATAAATGCCCTTTACCTTCAATTGATTTTGTTTTTATTGTTTGAGTTGAGAATGCTAAAGACAAGTGCCGACAAGAGGTGATTTTGTGGTAATGGTAGAATAAAATGTAGAAAATACGATTCAAAAAACAAAACCATCCAATTTCTTTGTTTATTATAAACAATTTTTTTGTATAATTTTCCTTTTTTTCTAAATATTGTATAGGCTGTTGAAATGGTATACTCAAAGCTCAAATACCTTAACACAATATGATGAAGAATAACAAAGCACAGAATAAAGAAATCTAGTAGAAGAAATAAGAAAACCCAACGGAGACAGACATTGTATGCAAATGTATGATAGTGACATGGATATGATATAGACACAAATATATACTGCTATTATTTTGAATTATCTTAGAAATAAAATGTTGACAAAATTTTCTATAGAAATAAAATTTTGATCAAATTTTCTATAGAAATAAAATTTGGACAAAATTTTCTATAGAAATAAAATTTTGACAAAATTTTCTATAGAAATAAAATGTTGACAAAAATTTTCTATAGAAATAAAATTTTTACAAAATTTCCTATAGAAATAAATTTTTAACAAAATTTTCTTTAGAAATAAAATTTTTACAAAATTTTCTTTAGAAATAAAATTTTGACAAAATTTTCTATAGAAATTAAATTTTGACAAAATTTTCTATAGAAATTAAATTTTGACAAAATTTTCTATAGAAATTAAATTTTGACAAAATTTTCTATAGAAATAAAATGTTGACATTTTTTTTATAGAAATACAATTTTGACAAAATTTTCTATAGAAATAAAATTTTGACAAAATTTCCTATAGAAATAAAATTTTGACAAATTTTTCTATATAGAAATAAAATTTTGACAAAATTTTCTGTATAGAAATAACATGTTGACAAAATTTTTGTTATAGAAATAACATTTTGACAAAATTTTTTATAGCAATAAAATCTTGACAAAATGTTCTATAGAAATAAAATTTTTACAAAATTTTCTTTAGAAATAAAATTTTGACAAAATTTTCTATAGAAATTAAATTTTGACAAAATTTTCTATAGAAATTAAATTTTGACAAAATTTTCTATAGAAATTAAATTTTGACAAAATTTTCTATAGAAATAAAATTTTGACAAAATTTTCTATAGAAATAAAATTTTGACAAAATTTTCTATATAAATAAAATTTTGACAAAATTTTCTACATAAATAAAATTTTGACAAAATTTTCTATAGAAATAAAATGTTGACATTTTTTTTATAGAAATACAATTTTGACAAAATTTTCTATAGAAATAAAATTTTGACAAAATTTCCTATAGAAATAAAATTTTGACAAATTTTTCTATATAGAAATAAAATTTTGACAAAATTTTCTGTATAGAAATAAAATGTTGACAAAATTTTTGTTATAGAAATAACATTTTGACAAAATTTTTTATAGCAATAAAATCTTGACAAAATGTTCTATAGAAATAAAATTTTTACAAAATTTTCTTTAGAAATAAAATTTTGACAAAATTTTCTATAGAAATTAAATTTTGACAAAATTTTCTATAGAAATTAAATTTTGACAAAATTTTCTATAGAAATTAAATTTTGACAAAATTTTCTATAGAAATTAAATTTTGACAAAATTTTCTATAGAAATAAAATTTTGACAAATTTTTCTATATAGAAATAAAATTTTGACAAAATTTTCTGTATAGAAATAACATGTTGACAAAATTTTTGTTATAGAAATAACATTTTGACAAAATTTTTTATAGCAATAAAATCTTGACAAAATGTTCTATAGAAATAAAATTTTTACAAAATTTTCTTTAGAAATAAAATTTTGACAAAATTTTCTATAGAAATTAAATTTTGACAAAATTTTCTATAGAAATTAAATTTTGACAAAATTTTCTATAGAAATTAAATTTTGACAAAATTTTCTATAGAAATAAAATTTTGACAAAATTTTCTATAGAAATAAAATTTTGACAAAATTTTCTATATAAATAAAATTTTGACAAAATTTTCTACATAAATAAAATTTTGACAAAATTTTCTATAGAAATAAAATGTTGACATTTTTTTTATAGAAATACAATTTTGACAAAATTTTCTATAGAAATAAAATTTTGACAAAATTTCCTATAGAAATAAAATTTTGACAAATTTTTCTATATAGAATAAAAATTTTGACAAAATTTTCTGTATAGAAATAAAATGTTGACAAAATTTTTGTTATAGAAATAACATTTTGACAAAATTTTTTATAGCAATAAAATCTTGACAAAATGTTCTATAGAAATAAAATTTTTACAAAATTTTCTTTAGAAATAAAATTTTGACAAAATTTTCTATAGAAATTAAATTTTGACAAAATTTTCTATAGAAATTAAATTTTGACAAAATTTTCTATAGAAATAAAATTTTGACAAAATTTTCTATAGAAATTAAATTTTGACAAAATTTTCCACGGAAATAAAATTTTGACAAAATTTTCTATAGAGATAAAAGTTTTGACACAATTTTCTATAGAAATAAAATTTTGACAAAATTTTCTATAGAAATAAAATTTTGACAAAATTTTCTATAGAAATAAAATTTTGACAAAATTTTCTATAGAAATAAAATTTTGACAAAATTTTCTATAGAAATAAAATTTTGACAAAATTTTCTATCGAAATAAAATGTTGACAAATTTTTTTATAGAAATAAAATGTTGACATTTTTTTTATAGAAATACAATTTTGACAAAATTTTCTATAGAAATAAAATTTTGACAAAATTTCCAATAGAAATAAAATTTTGACAAATTTTTCTATATAGAAATAAAATTTTGACAAAATTTTCTGTATAGAAATAAAATGTTGACAAAATTTTTGTTATAGAAATAACATTTTGACAAAACTTTCTATAGAGATAAAAGTTTTGACACAATTTTCCACAGAAATAAAATTTTGACAAAAGTTTCTATAGAAATAAAATTTTGACAAAATTTTCTATAGAAATACAATTTTGACAAAATTTTCTATAGAAATACAATTTTGACAAAATTTTCTATAGAAATACAATTTTGACAAAATTTTCTATAGAAATACAATTTTGACAAAATTTTCTACAGAAATAAAATTTTGACAAAATTTTCTATAGAAATAAAATTTTGACAAAATTTTCTATAGAAATAAAATTTTGACAAAATTTTCTGTATAGAAATAAAATTTTGACAAAATTTTCTGTATAGAGAATTTTATTTCTATAGAAAATTTTGTCAAAATTGTATTTCTATAGAAAATTTTGTCAAAATTGTATTTTACAAAATTTTCTATAGAAATAAAAATTTTACAAAATTTTCTATAGAAGTAAAATTTTGAAAAAAATTTCTATAGAAATAAAATTTTGACAAAATTTTCTATAGAAGTACAGTTTTGACAAAATTTCGTATAAAAATAAAATTTTTGACAAAATTTTCTATAGAAATAAAATTTTGAAAAAATTTTCTATAGAAATAAAAATTTTACAAAATTTTCTATATTTTCTATAGAAATAAAAAAAAAAAACATTTTGATATAATTTTCTATAGAAATAAAATTATGACAAAATTTTCTACATAGAAATAAAATTTTTAACAAAATTTTCCATAGAAATACTAATTTAAAAAAAAATTTCAATATAGAAATAAAATTTTGACAAAATTTTCTATATAGAAATAAACGTTTGACAAAATTTTCCATATAGAAATACAATTTTGACCAAATTTTCTATATATAAATAAAATTTTGACAAAATTTCCTATAGAAATAAAATTTTGACAAATTTTTCTATATAGAAATAAAATTTTGACAAAATTTTCTGTATAGAAATAACATGTTGACAAAATTTTTGTTATAGAAATAACATTTTGACAAAATTTTTTATAGCAATAAAATCTTGACAAAATGTTCTATAGAAA
This sequence comes from Haematobia irritans, assembly GCF_050003625.1. NCBI lineage: Eukaryota > Metazoa > Arthropoda > Insecta > Diptera > Muscidae > Haematobia > Haematobia irritans. The sequence goes on from NC_134397.1 coordinate 19,497,390, forward strand.
TAAAATTTTTACAAAATTTTCTTTAGAAATAAAATTTTGACAAAATTTTCTATAGAAATTAAATTTTGACAAAATTTTCTATAGAAATTAAATTTTGACAAAATTTTCAATAGAAATTAAATTTTGACAAAATTTTCTATAGAAATAAAATTTTGACAAAATTTTCTATAGAAATAAAATTTTGACAAAATTTTCTATATAAATAAAATTTTGACAAAATTTTCTACATAAATAAAATTTTGACAAAATTTTCTATAGAAATAAAATGTTGACATTTTTTTTATAGAAATACAATTTTGACAAAATTTTCTATAGAAATAAAATTTTGACAAAATTTCCTATAGAAATAAAATTTTGACAAATTTTTCTATATAGAAATAAAATTTTGACAAAATTTTCTGTATAGAAATAAAATGTTGACAAAATTTTTGTTATAGAAATAACATTTTGACAAAATTTTTTATAGCAATAAAATCTTGACAAAATGTTCTATAGAAATAAAATTTTTACAAAATTTTCTTTAGAAATAAAATTTTGACAAAATTTTCTATAGAAATTAAATTTTGACAAAATTTTCTATAGAAATTAAATTTTGACAAAATTTTCTATAGAAATTAAATTTTGACAAAATTTTCTATAGAAATTAAATTTTGACAAAATTTTCTATAGAAATAAAATTTTGACAAATTTTTCTATATAGAAATAAAATTTTGACAAAATTTTCTGTATAGAAATAACATGTTGACAAAATTTTTGTTATAGAAATAACATTTTGACAAAATTTTTTATAGCAATAAAATCTTGACAAAATGTTCTATAGAAATAAAATTTTTACAAAATTTTCTTTAGAAATAAAATTTTGACAAAATTTTCTATAGAAATTAAATTTTGACAAAATTTTCTATAGAAATTAAATTTTGACAAAATTTTCTATAGAAATTAAATTTTGACAAAATTTTCTATAGAAATAAAATTTTGACAAAATTTTCTATAGAAATAAAATTTTGACAAAATTTTCTATATAAATAAAATTTTGACAAAATTTTCTACATAAATAAAATTTTGACAAAATTTTCTATAGAAATAAAATGTTGACATTTTTTTTATAGAAATACAATTTTGACAAAATTTTCTATAGAAATAAAATTTTGACAAAATTTCCTATAGAAATAAAATTTTGACAAATTTTTCTATATAGAAATAAAATTTTGACAAAATTTTTGTTATAGAAATAACATTTTGACAAAATTTTTTATAGCAATAAAATCTTGACAAAATGTTCTATAGAAATAAAATTTTTACAAAATTTTCTTTAGAAATAAAATTTTGACAAAATTTTCTATAGAAATTAAATTTTGACAAAATTTTCTATAGAAATTAAATTTTGACAAAATTTTCTATAGAAATAAAATTTTGACAAAATTTTCTATAGAAATTAAATTTTGACAAAATTTTCCACGGAAATAAAATTTTGACAAAATTTTCTATAGAGATAAAAGTTTTGACACAATTTTCTATAGAAATAAAATTTTGACAAAATTTTCTATAGAAATAAAATTTTGACAAAATTTTCTATAGAAATAAAATTTTGACAAAATTTTCTATAGAAATAAAATTTTGACAAAATTTTTTATAGAAATAAAATTTTGACAAAATTTTCTATCGAAATAAAATGTTGACAAATTTTTTTATAGAAATAAAATGTTGACATTTTTTTTATAGAAATACAATTTTGACAAAATTTTCTATAGAAATAAAATTTTGACAAAATTTCCTATAGAAATAAAATTTTGACAAATTTTTCTATATAGAAATAAAATTTTGACAAAATTTTCTGTATAGAAATAAAATGTTGACAAAATTTTTGTTATAGAAATAACATTTTGACAAAACTTTCTATAGAGATAAAAGTTTTGACACAATTTTCCACAGAAATAAAATTTTGACAAAAGTTTCTATAGAAATAAAATTTTGACAAAATTTTCTATAGAAATACAATTTTGACAAAATTTTCTATAGAAATACAATTTTGACAAAATTTTCTATAGAAATACAATTTTGACAAAATTTTCTATAGAAATACAATTTTGACAAAATTTTCTACAGAAATAAAATTTTGACAAAATTTTCTATAGAAATAAAATTTTGACAAAATTTTCTATAGAAATAAAATTTTGACAAAATTTTCTGTATAGAAATAAAATTTTGACAAAATTTTCTGTATAGAGAATTTTATTTCTATAGAAAATTTTGTCAAAATTGTATTTCTATAGAAAATTTTGTCAAAATTGTATTTTACAAAATTTTCTATAGAAATAAAAATTTTACAAAATTTTCTATAGAAGTAAAATTTTGAAAAAAATTTCTATAGAAATAAAATTTTGACAAAATTTTCTATAGAAGTACAGTTTTGACAAAATTTCGTATAAAAATAAAATTTTTGACAAAATTTTCTATAGAAATAAAATTTTGAAAAAATTTTCTATAGAAATAAAAATTTTACAAAATTTTCTATATTTTCTATAGAAATAAAAAAAAAAAACATTTTGATATAATTTTCTATAGAAATAAAATTATGACAAAATTTTCTACATAGAAATAAAATTTTTAACAAAATTTTCCATAGAAATACTAATTTAAAAAAAAATTTCAATATAGAAATAAAATTTTGACAAAATTTTCTATATAGAAATAAACGTTTGACAAAATTTTCCATATAGAAATACAATTTTGACCAAATTTTCTATATATAAATAAAATTTTGACAAAATTTCCTATAGAAAAAAATTTTTCCCCAATACAAAAATAGCAAAAATTTTTAATTTTGTAATAAACAAAAACATGACTATAACAAGAATTCATTCCTTCATCATCATTGTTCTGTTCACTTGTATGTCAATCATATTGTCTATTCAATGGTTAAAATACAAATTGAATTCATTTATTCTTTATTGAATGTAGAATAAAATGTTTAGATTATCATTATTCATATAAATAAGAAAATTTAATCTCATTATCACCACTTCATAGGTGGCGAAAACCTAAAGAGAATAGGTTTTGTTAGCAAGATGGCAAAGTCAGTAATATTTTACTGTGAGCAATGGTTTTTGGCTTTTTATGGTGCTAATTGAACCGCAAATAAACAATTTTTTTTTAAATAATTGAATTTAACATTTGCATTTGCAATAAACAGACTAAAAGTATAGAACCGATACAAATAGTTATATGTGATTGAGGTAAGAGAAAAAAACAAAAATCGGGATTTAATGAAAAAAAAAATACAACTTAGTCTCAGGAACCTATATATTTTTTTATATTGACCCAATGGAATGAGATCTGTTGAGATTTCTTCAGTGATTTGAAAGCATATTCTACTCGAATATTAATAAATCAACACCGAAAAAAATACTGTCGTAAGGCCAAAGATTTCTTGTCCTTAAAATTCGAATGCGAATTTTGCTTAGCTTGCTTGAGTTTATACTGAACTTACACGGTCATGGTATTTTATATCCACGTTTTGTTTATAAAATTTTTGAGACATAGTTGAAATATCTATTGGGCTGTTGAAAATTTTGACAAAAATATTTAAAATAAACTAAAACCAAATCATTTCTTTCGCAATAAAAATAATTAAAAACTATGATAAATTTTAATTAACTACCGACATTTTTCTATGTAAGCGTCATCCAAATATGGCTTAAAAAGGAAGTTCCTCGCCTCATTTCTATCGCATAATAACAATGAAAAATCTGTGAATTTCAAAGCGTTGGACTTTTGAGAATTGTGGAAAATACAAAAGTGGCGATCATCTCAAGACTGCGATTTGCCAGGAATGGGCTAATTGGTTACCCAAAGGCAACCAATTCACACAAATCTAGACTGATTCTAAAATTGTATGTTGTTTCTTCTTATGAATAATAAAATTAAGAAAAAAATTTAAAAAAAATATATATATAGCGCTTTACTTAGTTGCATTTCACACACGGTTGCCATAGTTGGTAGAATTCTATTAAAAATGGTAGTTTTTTTACTGTAGATTGGTAGAATTCTTGATGGTTTGGTAAATTTTGCAAAATATGAGATACACCTAGACCTCGGTTTGCGTCGTTTTGCGTTGTTTCGAAGTTGCGTCGCTGTTGCATTAGTACTAGATTTCACTTTGCGTCGTTAGATTTTCAAAGTTGCGTTATTATCTATCTCCAATCTTTGCATAGTTTGCCATAGAGACTCATAATTCACTTTGCGTCGTTTCAGTTTCTATCGAAATACAATTTTGAAAAAATTTTCTATCGAAATAAAATTTTGACAAAAATTTTATATAAATAAAATGTTGACAACATTTTTTATAGAAATAAAATTTGGACAAATTTTTCTATAAAGAAATAACATTTTGAAAAAATTTTCTATCGAAATAAAATTGTTTATAGAAATAAAATTTTGAAAAAATTTTCTATCGAAAAAAATTTTTTTTATAGAAATAAAATTTGGACAAATTTTTCTATAAAGAAATAACATTTTGAAAAAATTTTCTATAGAAATCAAATTTTCACAAAATTTTCTATATAGAATTTACAATTTGACAAAATTTTCTATATAGAAATAAAGTATCGACAAAATTTTCTATAGAAATAAAATTTTGACAAAATCTTCTATAGAAATAAAATTTTGACAACATTTTTTATAGAAATAAAATTTGGACAAATTTGTCTATAAAGAAATAACATTTTGAAAAAAATTTTCTATAGAAATCAAATTTTGGCAAAATTTTCTATATAGAATTTACAATTTGACAAAATTTTCTATAGAAATAAAATTTTGACAAAATTTTCTATAGAAATAAAAATTTGACAAAGTCTTCTATAGAAATAAAATTTTGACAACATTTGTTATAGAAATAAAATTTGGACAAATTTTTCTATAAAGAAATAACATTTTGAAAAAAATTTTCTATAGAAATCAAATTTTGGCAAAATTTTCTATATAGAATTTACAATTTGACAAAGTCTTCTATAGAAATAAAATTTTGACAAAATTTTCTATAGAAATAAAATTTTGACAAAATCGTCTATAGAATTAAAATTTTGCAAAAAATTTCTATAGAAATAAAATGTTGACCAAATTTTCTAAAGAAATCTATAAAGAAATAAAATTTTGACAAAATTTTCTATATAGAAATAAAATTTTGACAAAATCTTCTATAGAAATATAATTTAGACAAAATTTTCTCTAGAAAACAATTTTGGCAAACATTTTATATAAATAAAATGTTGACATTTTTTATAGAAATAAAATTTTGACAAATTTTTCTATATAGGAATAACATTTTGACAAAATTGTCTATAGAAATCAAATTTTGACAAATTTTTCTATAGAAATAAAATTTTGACAAAACCTTCTAAAGAAATAAAATTTTGACAAAATTTTCTATACAGAAAGAAAATTTTGACAAAATTTTCTATACAGAAATAAAATTTTGACAAAAATTCTATATAAATAAAATATTGACAACATTTTTTATAGAAATAAAATTTTCACAAATTTTTCTATATAGAAATAACATTTTGACAAAATTTTCTATAGAAATCAAATTTTGACAAGATTTTCTATATAGAAATAACAATTTGACATAATTTTCTATAGAAATAAAATTTTGGCAAAATTTTCTATATAGAAATAAAGTATCGACAAAATTTTCTATAGAAATAAAATTTTGGCAAAATTTTCTATATAGAAATAAAGTATCGACAAAATTTTCTATAGAAAAAAAAAATTTTGACAAAATTTTCTACAGAAACTAAATTTTGACGAAATCTTCTATAGAAATAAAATTTTGACAAAATTTTCTATAGAAATACAATCTTGACAAAAATTCTATATAAATAAAATGTTGACAACATTTTTTATAGAAATAAAATTTTGACAAATTTTTCTATATAGAAATAACATTTTGACAAAATTTTCTATAAAAATCAAATTTTGACAAAATTTTCTATAGAAATAAATTTTTGACAAAATTTTCTATAGAAACAAAATTTTGACAAAATCTTCTATCGAAATAAGATTTAGACAAAATTTTCTATAGAAATACAATTTTGACAAAAATTCTATATAAATAAAATGTTGACAACATTTTTTATAGAAATAAAATTTTGACAAATTTTTCTATATAGTAATAACATTTTGACAAAATTTTCTATAGAAATCAAATTTTGACAAAATTTTCTATATATGTTAGAAATAATAACTTGACAAAATTTTCTATAGAAATAAAATTTTGACAAAATCTTCTAAAGAAATAAAATTTTGACAACATTTTTTATAGAAATAAAATTTGGACAAATTTTTCTATAAAGAAATAACATTTTGAAAAAAATTTTCTATATAGAAATAAAGTATCGACAAAATTTTCTATAGAAATAAAATTTTGGCAAAATTTTCTATATAGAAATAAAGTATCGACAAAATTTTCTATAGAAAAAAAAAATTTTGACAACATTTTCTACAGAAACTAAATTTTGACGAAATCTTCTATAGAAATAAAATTTTGACAAAATTTTCTATAGAAATACAATTTTGACAAAAATTCTATATAAATAAAATGTTGACAACATTTTTTATAGAAATAAAATTTTGACAAATTTTTCTATATAGTAATAACATTTTGACAAAATTTTCTATAGAAATAAAATTTTGACAAAATCTTCTAAAGAAATAAAATTTTGACAACATTTTTTATAGAAATAAAATTTGGACAAATTTTTCTATAAAGAAATAACATTTTGAAAAAAATTTTCTATATAGAAATAAAGTATCGACAAAATTTTCTATAGAAATAAAATTTTGGCAAAATTTTCTATATAGAAATAAAGTATCGACAAAATTTTCTATAGAAAAAAAAATTTTTGACAACATTTTCTACAGAAACTAAATTTTGACGAAATCTTCTATAGAAATAAAATTTTGACAAAATTTTCTATAGAAATACAATTTTGACAAAAATTCTATATAAATAAAATGTTGACAACATTTTTTATAGAAATAAAATTTTGACAAATTTTTCTATATAGTAATAACATTTTGACAAAATTTTCTATAGAAATCAAATTTTGACAAAATTTTCTATATATGTTAGAAATAATAACTTGACAAAATTTTCTATAGAAATAAAATTTTGACAAAATCTTCTAAAGAAATAAAATTTTGACAAAATTTTCTATATAGAAATAAAATTTGTACAAAAATTCTATATAAACAAAATGTTGACATTTTTTATAGAAATAAAATTTTGACAAATTTTTCTATATAGAACTAACATTTTGACAAAATTTTCTATAAAAATCAAATTTTTACAAAATTTTCTATAAAAATCAAATTTTGACAAAATTTTCTATAGAAATAAAATTTTGACAAAATTTTCTATAGAAACAAAATTTTGACAAAATCTTCTATAGAAATAAAATTTAGACAAAATTTTCTATAGAAATACAATTTTGACAAAAATTCTATATAAATAAAATGTTGACAACATTTTTTATAGAAATAAAATTTTGAAAAATTTTTCTACATAGAAATAACATTTTGACAAAATTTTCTATTGAAATCAAATTTTGACAAAATTTTCTATTGAAATCAAATTTTGACAAAATTTTCTATATATGTTAGAAATAATAATTTGACAAAATTTTCTATAGAAATAAAATTTTGACAAAATCTTCTAAAGAAATAAAATTTTGACAAAATTTTCTATATAGAAATAAAATTTTTACAAAAATTCTATGTAAATAAAATATTGACAACATTTTTGATAGAAATAAAATTTTGAAAAAATTTTCTATAGAAATAAAATTTCGACAAAATATTCTACAGAAATAAAATTTCGACAAAATTTTCTATAAAAATAAAATTTTGACAAACTCTTCTATAGAAATAAAATTTTGACAAAATTTTATATAGAAATAAAATTTTAACAAAATTTTCTATATAGAAAAACATTTTGAAAAAGTTGTCTATCGAAATAAAATTTTGACAAAAATTCTATATAAATAAAACGTTGACAACATTTTTTATAGAAATAAAATTTTGACAAAATTTCCTATATAGAAATAATAGTTAAAAAACATTCTATCAAATAGAAATAGAAATCAAATAGAACTTTGACAAATTTTTCTATAGAAAAAATGGACAAAATTTTCTATAGAAAAAAAAATTGCTATAGAAATAAAATTTTGACAAAATTTTTGGGTAGTTTTTGGTAAAATTTTCTCCAAATTTTGGTAGATTATTTTTGGCACGAGGAAGCTTTTTTTACTTCATTCATTAATTGTATATATAAATTTTTTCATATCATTATGGCAAAAATGGTCATTCTCTATTCTCTTTCACGGTATTCTTTTTTTTAGAATATTCCACTCACTGGTAAACACTTTCAATTTCACATAATAACTCATAGGATAACTTCCTTAATCATTTTGTCCTTTTTCAAACATTTATTTACAACTATATAACTTAATTTATTTTGTTTAGTTTTTTTTTCTTATATTATGCTTACTAGAGTATCGATATATCCAAATGGATCATCATCGTCAGATGATGATGAATCCGAATCCCGGCTGTGTTCAGCGGGCGGTGGGCAAGGATAAAATGCCTGCGATTTGACACGGGATTGTCGTGGCACATGTCTCAACTCTTCCTCCATCGAAATGGTACTGGTGCGACGTTGGCGTAATTCTCGAATAAATTTTTCAAAATCGGCCCATTCCGAATCGACCTGTTCGACGTTTTCTTCACCGAATTCCTCATCATGTATGATGCGTTCACCATAATTGTCATCATCCCCGTTGTGATGATTACACTGGCGGTCACGTTCCCGATTTCTATCTCTTTCACGAAAATAGACCATATTGTATTGATTTGTTGTTGTTTTGATTGTGGTTGTTTTCGATTATCGATTCGAATTTTTTTCGAATTTAGGAAAGTTCAATTCCTGTATTCTCTCTCCTTCTGTTAGTGCGTGTCTCTGTTGTCTTTTAGTTAAAATAAATGACTTTTTGATGATTTATCAACAAATTGTAGAGTGCTTTTTTGTTGTTGTTGTCGTTATTTTATTATTTTAACATAAAATTCATCAATTGAATGGAATATGTTTACACTTGGCCCTGCTTTGTCATTTAGATGATTTCGAATGAATAAAAATGATGTCAATTGAGAATTTTTGACAGTTTTAATCGAAAAGGAGACTTATTGAATGGCAAAACAATCGCGTTTATATTTTTGTTTGTTTTTTTTTTTTTCATACAAGTGAAACACCATTTATTGGTTATATTTTAGATTGTTGTGTTTTTTCGTTTTTTTTTCTATATAGTCGTTTTCGTTTTTATTTGCTATTAATTGAAATTTGCGTCATTTAATGACCATCATCAATATCATGAAATAAGAACAATTCTCTATGGTAGGCCATTTTCCATGGTGGGGAAATTTTCATTATTATTATTTTTTTTTTAATAAAAAAATTATATTATTTTTTATTTTATTTTTGGTCGGGTTTTTTCACTTTTTCGCTAATATCACAAAAGATCTTTTAAACTTCTCAGCGTTTTAAATTCAACTGAGGCGTTACTTAAACATTTTTTAACTAAATCAAGCCTAATTGTATTTGCTTCGCCATATCGCCCCCGACCCCCTCTCTAGATGATATCTTTTGATTTGAGTTTAAACTCAAAGAAATAATCTTCCATCTTCATATAACATATGAGGATGTATGTGATGTGTGTTGTGTTTTAGAGGGTAGTATAATAATTTTGGGTTAATTTAAATAAAAATAATCTACCCAAATTTGGAGAAAATTCTAAGAAAAAATTACCAAACAAAAAAACTTATATTGCAAAATTTCATTTTTATAGAAATTTTGTCAAAATTTTATTTCTAGAGAAAATGTTGTCAAAATTCTATTTTATTTCCATAGAAAATTTTTACAAAATTTTATTTTTATTGGAAATTTTGTCAACATTTTATTTTTATAGGAAATTTTGTCAAATTTTAAGAATATTTTGTCAAAATTTTCTATAGAAATAAAAAAAAAAATTAAAAATAAAATTCTATAGGAAATTTTGTCAAAATGTTATTTCTATAGAAATTTTTGCCAAAATTTTATTTGTATAGAATTTTTTTTCAAAATTTTATCAAAACTTTATTTCTGTAGAAAATTTTGTCAAAATTTTATTTCTATAGAAAATTTTTGCAAAATTGTATTTCTATAGAAAATTTTTGCAAAATTTTATTTCTATATAAAAATTTTGTCAAAATTGTATTTCAATAGAAAATTCTGTCAAATTTTAAGAAGATTTTGTCAAAATTTTCTTTCTATAGAAAATTTTTGCAAAATTATATTTCTATAGAAAATTTAAACAAAATTTTATTTCTATAGAACATTTTTACAAAATTTTATTTCTATAGGAAATTTTGTAAAAATTTTAATTCTAAAGAAAATTTTGTCAAAATTTAGAAATAAAAAAAAAACTAAAAATAAAATTCTATAGTAAATTTTGTCAAAATTTTACTTCTATAGAAAATTTTTTTCAAAATTTTATTACTATAGAACATTTTTTTTCAAAATTTTATTTCTATAGAAAATCTTTGCAAAATTTTAATTCTATAGAAAATACTGACAGAATTTTCTATAGAAATAAAAAAACGAAAACTAAAAATAAAATTCTATAGGAAATTTTGTCAAAATGTTATTTCTATAGATTTTTTTTTTCAAAAATTTACTTCTATAGAAAATTTTGTTAAAATTTTATTTCTATAGAAAATTTTTGCAAAATTTTATTTCTGTAGAAAATTTTAACAAAATTTTGTTTGTATAGAAAATTTAGTCAAAATTTTATTTCTATAGAAAATTTAGTCAAAATTTTATTTCTATTTTCTTATTTCCATAGAAAATTTTTACAATTTATTTTTTTTTATAGGAAATTTTGTCAAAATTTTATTTCTATAGAAAACTTTGTCAAATTTTAAGAATATTTTGTCAAAATTTTCTTTCTATAGAAAATATTGACAAAATTTTCTATAGAAATAAAAAAAAATTAAAAATAAAATTCTATAGGAAATTTTTTCAAAATGTTATTTCTAAAGAAATTTTTGTCAAAATGTTATTTGTAAAGATTTTTTTCAAAATTTTATCAAAACTTTATTTCTGTAGAAAATTTTGTCAAAATTTTATTTCTATAGGAAATTTTTTGGAAAATTTTATTTCTATAGAAAATTTTTGCAAAATTGTATTTCTTAGAAAATTTTTGCAAAATTTTATTTCTATATAAAAGTTTTGTCAAATTTTTAGTATATTTTGTCAAAATTTTCTTTCTATAGAAAATTTTTGCAAAAACTTTATTTCTATAGAAAATTTAAACAAAATTTTATTTCTATAGGAAATTTTGTCAAAATTTTAATTCTAAAAAAATTTTGTCAAAATTTTAATTCTATAGAAAATATTGATAGAATTTTCTATAGAAATATAAAAAAAAACTAAAAATAAAATTCTATAGGAAATTTTGTCAAAATTTTACTTCTATAGAAATTTTTTTTCAAAATTTTATTACTATAGAACATTTTTTTTTTCAAAATTTTATTTCTATAGAAAATCTTTGCAAAATTTTATTTCTATAGAAAATACTGTCAAAATTTTCTATAGAAATAAAAAAACAAAAACTAAAAAAAAATTCTTTAGGAAATTCTGTCAAAATGCTATTTCTATAGATTTTTTTTCAAAATTTTACTTCTATAGAAAATTTTATCAAAATTTTATTTCTATAGAAAATTTTTGCAAAATTTTATTTCTACAGAAAATTTTAACAAAATTTTATTTGTATAGAAAATTTAGTCAACATTTTATTTCTATAGAAAATTTTTGTCAAAATTTTATTTTTATAAAAGAAAGAAAAGAAATAAAATTTTTGACAAAATTTATGATGTACCAAATCTACCAAAATATTACGAATTCTACCAATCTACCAAACAGTAAAAATTCTACCATTTTTGGTAGATTTCTACCAACTGTAGCAATATTGATACAATTTCCATTAGAAAATGGCATACAAACACCAAATTAAGAGAATTGGTTCAGATTGAGACATTCTTACAGTTTACGGAGAGAAGCTAATCGTTCTACGGGTAGCTCATTTCACATCGTACTGCTCGTAGTTCCGTTGTCAGTTTTGCGACGTGCTAAGGAATTTCTTACCAGACCACTTAGCCCTTCACGCCTACAAATTCACAGCTAAGACTTTTGGGGCTACAGTTTTTCCACTGATGCCTTCGGGGCTATTGTTCTACCTCTAAGACCTTCAGATCTGCAGCTCCAACACTGAGAGTTTGTGGCTTGCAGTTCAGCCACATAGACCTTCGGGCCTACAGTTCCACCACTGAGACATTCGGTCCTATGGTTTCACCACTGGACCTTCGGGCCTACAGTTTTCCCACTGAGACCTTCAAGCCTTCAGTTCCATCACTGTGACCTTCGGGACTACAGTTCCATCATTGAGAACTTCGGGCTTATAGTTTCCCCAGTGGACCTTCGGACCTTCAGTTCCACAACTGACGCATACAGGCCTACAGTTTTCCCACGGAGACCTTCGGGCCTTCAGTTCTATCACTGAGACATTCGGGCCTACAGTTCCATCACTGAGATCTTCGGATCGACAGATCTTCCACTGAGACCTCCAGGCCTACAGTTCCATCATTGACCCTTTCGGGCCTTTCTCCCACTCAGATCTTCGATACTAAAGTTTCACCACTGAGACTTTCGGGCCTACAGTTTCACCACTAGGTTAAAGTGGCAGCCCGATTTACAGTTTAAAAATCCGATGGTCTAGTTAGTAGTAAAGTTTGTGAGACCTTCGGGTCTACAGTTCCCCCATTGAGACTCGTAGACTAACTAATAGTAAAGTTTGGAAAACTTCGGATCCGCAGTTTCACCACTGGAAAAATTTTTTCAGAAAATGTTCAATAGAAATACAATTTTGACAAAATTTTCGATTGAAATAAAATTTTGAGAAAATTTTCTATACAAATAAAATGTTGACAAAATTTTTCATAGAAATAAAATTTTGACAAAATTTTTCATGGAAATAAAATTTTGACAAAATTTTCGATAGAAATAAAATTTTGACAAAATTGTCGATAGAAATAAAATTTTGACAAAATTGTCGATAGAAATAAAATTTTGAAAAATTTTCTGTATAAATAAAATGGTGACACCATTTTCTATAGAAATACAATTTTGACAAAATTTTCTATGGAAATAATTGTCGATAGAAATAAAATTTTGAAAAATTTTCTGTATAAATAAAATGGTGACACCATTTTCTACAGAAATACAATTTTGACAAAATTTTCTATGGAAATAAAATTTAGACAAAATTTTCTTTACAAATAAACTTTGAGAAATTTTTCTATATAAAATTTTGACAAACAATTTTCTATAGAAATAAAATTATTACAAACAATTTTCTATAGAAATAAAATTTTGACAAACAATTTTCTATAGAAATAAAATTTTGACAATTTTTTGGTAGAAATATTTGTTTGGTAGATGTGTGATAAAATTTTCTTAAAATTTAGGTAGAATATTTTTGGCAAGTTACCACTCTTGGTTACAACATATTGTTAAAGATCAAGCCTTGCCGGCTTCTATTTTCTGCTCTTGAGCGACCAAAATGTAAAAATTATTAAAAATTGTGTTGAGGGAAAAATTACCTACGCTAAATATTAGAAAAAAACCTACATGTAGGAAATTTCCTCTACTTCTGGCAGCAGTGTAAATTACAGGGAAACTTTACAAAATTTCTTCTGTATACGTAAGTTTTTTAACGAAATTTATAGAATCACCCTCCTTTCCGGCTTATGTATAGCCGGCATATAACCCAAAGATCTTTAACCCCTCACAAAAAAATGAAAACACACATGCAACGACAAAAAAACACCATTTTCGATTAATAAATCTACAGATCATTTGGAGAAGCATCATCATTGTAGGTCTTATGATACAATTTCACACAAAAAAAAAACATTATCTTGCTATGCTACTACAGAGATATAACTAAAAAAATTAAATTACCTACATTACAATAGAAAAGAATATTAAATACTCTGGAACGAATAGTAAAAAATAAAAAAAAAAATAAATATTTTTATATGTAATTTGATTATTTTCTTTAAAAAGAAATTTATATATCAAAATTATTTCAAAAGAATCTTTTATTAAAATTTTAATATTTTCCTAGAGAGACCTTTAAATTTGTACATTTTGAGTTATGGCATTATTGAAGTGTAAATTATCAGAGAATATGTATTCAGGCTAAACCTGCAGTTCATTTTTTCTTTCATGTAATTTGAAATTGAATAATGGATAATTTATGAAACTCAATCTAATAGTATAGAGCAAGTGTTTTTTTTTGTCTAACCGGCTAGAAGTGAATATTTTTTTTTTCAAAATTTGTAGTCGACTTTTTAACTTCCTTAAAATTTACAGATAGTTTAAATATTCTTTTGAACAAGCAAAAACACTCAAAATTCCACTCATTTCTAGCCCATTCATCATAAGTTTCGATGAGAGCCGTTTTGGACAGGAATTGGGGTATCAACACATCAAGAATATCAGTAACATTGTCTCTGTCTTACAAATGAACTGAATTGTGATGATGATCATTATGACGGTGACGGTGTTGTTGGGCGGGGGATTAAATTTACTTTGATAGATATCCACATGTTACAAATATCAATGGTCATACAAGCAATTGTATGTCTGTCAGTCCGATATGCCATACGACCGTTTACAAATTATTTAACTCAACCCTCTTAGCAAAAGGCGCCTCTGCTTTCAAAAGCGGCCTGGTTAAGTGTAAATGTAGACAGAACGACTGATAGACATTTGACTTATTCTATGAGTGGATAATAAATATTATTTAGTATAATTTTATTGAATTTGTTATTAACTTATTCATTTAACGCTTGCAAACGTACACCCAAGGAAAAAGTGAAAAATTAAATAAAAAATATTGCTTAATAAAATTTTGACAAAATTTTCTACAGAAATAAAATTTTTCGAGAATTTTCTATAGAAATAACAATCTTGACAATATTTTCTATAAAAAGAAAATTTTTCGAAAATTTTCTATACAAAGAAAATTTTTCGAAAATTTGCTATAGAAAGAAAATTTTTCGAAAATTTTCTATAGAAATAAAATTTTGCAAACATTTTCTATAGAAATAAAATCTTGACAAAATTTTCTATAGAAATAAAATTTCGCAAAAATTTCCTATAGAAATAAAATTTTGGCAAAAGTTTCTATAGAAATACAATTTTGACAAAATTTTCTATAGAAATAAATTTTGAAACAATTACCTTTAGAAATAAAATTTTGCGAAAATTTTCTATAGAAATGTTCTATAAACATACAATTTTACAAACATTTTCTTTAAAAATAAAATTTTGCAAAAATTTTCTATAGAAATACAATTTTGTCAAAATTTTCTATAGAAATAAAATTTTGACAAAATTTTCTGCAGAAATAAAATTTTGACAAAATTTTCTATAAAAATAAAATTTTGACAAAATTTTGTCAAAATTTTCTTTTTATTTTGTTATTGTTGGTTTTGTTCTTTAAGCATTGTTGTTGTTTTTTATTGCAGCTTAAAACCATACATTGACTAAACTACAAGTAAACTACCAATTATCAGAATAAATTCAGGCAGTTCATTAAACCCAACTGCCTGAATTTATTCTGATAATTGGTTGATAGTTTTGCTGCAAGTAGAGGATGCTGATGAGGAATGTGGTAATTCCGAAACGTGCGTCCATCCAACCATCTTGCAGTCTATACGGCTTTGCCCAAATAAATTTGACAAACATTATTTTCCTCTGTTGGTTAAGCTACACTTGTAGTTTAGTCAATGTATGGTTTTAAGCCGTAATAAAAAACAACAACAAAATTTTATTTCTATAGAATATTTTGCCAAAATTTTGTATGGCAATAAAATTTTGACAAAATATTCTATAAAAATAAAATTTTTACAAAATTTTCCATAGAAATAAAATTTTGACAAAATTTTCCATAGAAATAAAATTTTGACAAAATTTTCTATAAAAATAATAATTTTGCAAAATTTTTCTATAGAAATAAAACTTTTGAAAAAATTTTCCATAGAAATAAAATTTTGGCAAAAGTTTCTATAGAAATAATAATTTTGCAAAAATTTTCTATAGAAATAAAATTTTGCAAAAATTTTCTACAGAAATAAAATTTTGCAAAAATTTTCTATAAAAATAAAATTTTGCAAAAATTTCCTATAAAAATAAAATTTTGCAAAAATTTTCTATAGATATACAATTTTGTCAAAATTTTCCATAGAAATAAAATTTTGACAAAATTTTCTATAGAAATAAAATTCTATAGAAATAAATTTTCTATAAAAATAAGAATTTTGCAAAAATTTTCTATAGAAATAAAAATTTTGACAATTTTTCTATAGAAATAAAAAATTTCCAAAATTTTCTATAGAAATAAAGTGTTGACAAAATTTTCTATAAAAATAATAATTTTGCAAAAATTTTCTATAGAAATAAAATTTTAGCAAAAGTTTCTATAGAAATAATAATTTTGCAAAAATTTTCTATAAAAATAAAATTTTGCAAAAATTTCCTTTAAAAATAAAATTTTGCGAAAATTTTCTATAGATATACAATTTTGTCAAAATTTTCCATAGAAATAAAATTTTGACAAAATTTTCTATAGAAATAAAATTCTATGGAAATAAATTTTCTATAAAAATAATAATTTTGCAAAAATTTTCTATAGAAATAAAAATTTTCCAAAATTTTCTATAGAAATAAAGTGTTGACAAAATTTTCTATAAAAATAATAATTTTGCAAAAATTTTCTATAGAAATAAAATTTTGGCAAAAGTTTCTATAGAAATAATAATTTTGCAAAAATTTTCTATAGAAATAAAATTTTGCAAAAATTTTCTACAGAAATAAAATTTTGCAAAAATTTTCTATAAAAATAAAATTTTGCAAAAATTTCCTTTAAAAATAAAATTTTGCAAAAATTTTCTATAGATATACAATTTTGTCAAAATTTTCCATAGAAATAAAATTTTGACAAAATTTTCTATAGAAATAAAATTCTATAGAAATAAATTTTCTATAAAAATAAGAATTTTGCAAAAATTTTCTATAGAAATAAAAATTTTGACAATTTTTCTATAGAAATAAAAAATTTCCAAAATTTTCTATAGAAATAAAGTGTTGACAAAATTTTCTATAAAAATAATAATTTTGCAAAAATTTTCTATAGAAATAAAATTTTAGCAAAAGTTTCTATAGAAATAATAATTTTGCAAAAATTTTCTATAAAAATAAAATTTTGCAAAAATTTCCTTTAAAAATAAAATTTTGCGAAAATTTTCTATAGATATACAATTTTGTCAAAATTTTCCATAGAAATAAAATTTTGACAAAATTTTCTATAGAAATAAAATTCTATGGAAATAAATTTTCTATAAAAATAATAATTTTGCAAAAATTTTCTA
Source organism: Haematobia irritans (assembly GCF_050003625.1). Lineage (NCBI taxonomy): Eukaryota > Metazoa > Arthropoda > Insecta > Diptera > Muscidae > Haematobia > Haematobia irritans. The sequence goes on from NC_134397.1 coordinate 19,514,976, forward strand.
TAGAAATAAAAATTTTCCAAAATTTTCTATAGAAATAAAGTGTTGACAAAATTTTCTATAAAAATAATAATTTTGCAAAAATTTTCTATAGAAATAAAATTTTGGCAAAAGTTTCTATAGAAATAATAATTTTGCAAAAATTTTCTATAGAAATAAAATTTTGCAAAAATTTTCTATAGAAATAAAATTTTGCAAAAATTTTCTATAAAAATAAAATTTTGCAAAAATTTCCTTTAAAAATAAAATTTTGCAAAAATGTTCTATAGATATACAATTTTATCAAAATTTTCCATAGAAATAAAATTTTGACAAAATTTTCTATAGAATTAAAATTTTTGGCAAAAGTTTTTATAGAAATAAAAATTTTGACAACATTTCCTATAAAAATAAAATTTTGACAAAATTTCCTATAGAAATAAAATTTTGACAAAATTTCCAATAGAAATAAAATTTTGCAAAAATTATCTATGGAAATAAAATTTTGACAAAAATTTCTATAGAAATAAAAATTTTGACAAAAAGATTCTATTGAAAAAAATTTGCAAAAATTTTCTATAGAAATAAATTTTTCACAAAATTTTCTACAGAAATAAAAATTTTGCAAAAATTTTCTATAGAAATAAAATTTTGCAAAAATTTTCTATAAAAATAAAATTTTGCAAAAATTTCCTTTAAAAATAAAATTTTGCAAAAATTTTCTATAGATATACAATTTTATCAAAATTTCCCATAGAAATAAAATTTTGACAAAATTGTCTATAGAAATAAAATTTTTGGCAAAAGTTTCTATAGAAATAAAAATTTTGACAACATTTCCTATAAAAAGTAAAATTTTGACAAAATTTCCTATAGAAATAAAATTTTGACAAAATTTCCAATAGAAATAAAATTTTGCACAAATTATCTATGGAAATAAAAATTAGACAAAATTTTCTATAGAAATAAAAATTTTGGCAAAAAGTTTCTATTGAAAAAAAAATTTGCAAAAATGTTCTATAGAAATAAATTTTTCACAAAATTTTCTACCGAAATAAAAATTTTGCAAAAATTTTTTATAGAAATAAATTTTTGACAAAAATTTTTATTAGGAAATTTTCTATAGAAATAAAATGTTTCCAAAAATTTTCTATAGAAATAAAATTTTTCCAAAATTTTCTATAGAAATAAAAATTTTATAAAATTTTCTATAGAAATAAGATTGTCACAAAATTTTCTATAGAAATAAAATTTTCACAAAATTTTCTATAGAAAAAAAAATTTGACAAATTTCAGCTAGAAATAAAAATTGTTACACAATTTTCTATAGAAATAAAATTTTTAAAAAATTTTCTATAAAAATAAAATTTTGCAAAAATTGTCTATACAAATAAAATTTTGAGAAAATTGTTGACAAAACATTTCTTTCGAATAAACATGTTTTTTATTATAACCACAAAATTTTGACGAAATACGGCAAAATAAAAATCTGGTAATTTGGTAGTTTTTGGGCTCAAGTGGCAACCGTGAATGCAGGGATCCATTCGGAACAATCAAAAATATATATTCCATATAGGGTCTAGAATAGAAACGCTAACAGTTTCCCTCTTCTTTTGGTAGAAGACGTAAAATATATGTCTCTTCATTATTATCATAAAATTTTTATTATCACCTTATAAAAAAATAAATTTTATGACTTAAAATTGCTCGATAATAAATTTGTAAATGATCAATCAAAAATATTTAATGGCCCAATTTAATGTCATGATGAAGAAGCATTATGGGCCAATAAAAAAAGGTGTGAATGATTTTATGCTTTCAAAAGGAAAAAATATATATTATAGCACACTTTACGTATTGGAATTTTGTATGGTATATTAACGAATTATATAGGCGACATTTTTATCCAAAAAATGACCGGAAAGTTTACACACCCCCTCTACAATTTTAACAATCTATAGAGAGAAAAAAAAAACTATTTAACTACCATATAAGAAAATTTAACTAAATTCCATATTTTGAGATATTCATAATTCGTTGTTAAATAATAAAAATAACGACAATTTATTGACATTGTTTTGATTTTTATCTACGAAATTCTTCTTTATCATAAAAGCACAAATGAACTAAAAGTAAAGAAAAAATCAATGGCTCGCTTCTATATATTCTGCTTCAAGCGTATATATTTTCAGGATTGGTCCAAACAAAATATTGTTTGTATTGTTCAAACATATCGATGTCCTCATTCCAAAGTACGCTAGGTCGTCTTAGCATTTTTTGATGAAGTTCGTTGTTTTTTATTCGGATTGATGTGAATTGCATCCTGTCAAATGTTCGAATTTATTGGACACTTCTATCAAAAGTTATGGTTAATATTTTACGTAGCCTGTGACTAAAGTCTTAAAATTTTCCAATCCAAAAAGGGCAAAAAGCTTTGTTCGGTCTAAGGTGGTCTAAGTCATTTGTAGCCATGTTCTATTATCACTATTTTGAATTCGTACATACTAAAATAAATCTACAATAAATATGATTTTAAGACCGATAAAAGTACACGCAGAGGAATATGATCACCTCAAACATGTTTCAAGAGCAAAATGTTATTTTTGTATGATGACCATGTAACATGTTTGTCACTAAAATGTTATTTTCTCGTCAAATATAACCTGTTTGTCGAAATCAGATACATGATATCCGAGAAAATAACATGGTTGCGAAACAAAATTTTGGAGTGATTAGTAAAATTCTATGTACATAAGTTTAATACACGAGGACGAGAAAAATTTTACAAATTGTATTTAGATGTGCAAAGGCAGGATCCCTGCTACGACCAAAATTTGAAGAAAATTTTACCACAAATCTATCAACTTAAATTTGTTTTTTTTTTTTAAGTTTTTGATTAAATTTTTGTGGTTAGATAAAAAAATGTTTTCGAGTGAATGAATGAATTGATACTATAGAATTTTTTTTCAAAATTTTATTTCTATAGAAAATTTTGTCAAAATTTTATTTCTATAGAAAATTTTGTCACAATTTTATTTCTATGGAAAATTTTGTCAAAAATTTATTTCTATAGAAAAATTTGTCAAAATTTTATTTCTATAGAAAATGTTGTCAAAATTTTATTTTGGTAGAAAATTTTGTCAAAATTTTATTTCTATAGAAAATTTTGCCAAAATTTTATTTCTACAGAAAATTTTGTCAAAATTTTTTTATTAGACAATTTTGTCACAATTTTATTTCTATAGAAAATGTTGTCAAAATTTTATTTCTTTATAGGAAATTGTCACAATTTTATTTCTATAGAAAATTTTTGCAAAATTTTTGTTTCTGTAGAAAATTTTGTCAAAATTTTATTTATATAGACAATATGGCCAAAAATATATTTCTATAAAAAATTTTGTCAATATTTTATTTCAAAAGAAAACTTTGTCAAAATGTTATTACTATAGAAAATTTTATTTCTAAAGAAAATTTTTGCAAAATTTTATTTCGGTAGAAAATTTAGTCAAAATTTTATTTCGGTAGAAAATTTAGTCAAAATTTTATTTCTATAGAAAATTTAGTCAAAATTGTATTTCTATAGCAAAATTTTGTCAAAATTTTATTTCTATAGCAATTTTGTCAAAATTATATTTCTATAGAAAATTTTGTCAAAATTTTATTTCTATAGAAAATTTTTGCCAAATTTTGTCAAAATTGTATTTTTATAGAAAATTTTGTCAAAATTTTATTTCTATAGAAAATGTTTGCACAATTTTATTTCTATGGAAAATTTTGTCAAAATTTTATTTCTATAGAAAATGTTTGAAAAATTTTATTTCTATGGAAAATTTTGTCAAAATTTTATTTCTAAAGAAAATTTTGTCAAAATTTTATTTTTATAGAAAATGTTTGCAAAATTTTATTTCTATGGAAAATTTTGTCAAAATTTTATTTCTATCAAAAATTTTGTGAAAATTTTTGTTTCTATAGAAAATTTTTGCAAAATTTTATTTCTAGAGTATATAGGAAATTTTGTAAAAATTTTATTTCTATAGAAAATTTTGTGAAAATTTTATTTCTACGAGTATGTAGAAAATTTTGTGAAAATTTTATTTCTATAGAAAATTTTTGCAAAATTTTTGTTTCTATCGAAAATTTTGTGTTTGTGTTTTGTTATTTCTATAGAAAATTTTTGCAAAATTTTATTTCTACATAGAAAATTTTGCCAAAATTTTATTTCTACGAGTATATAGAAAATTTTGTCAAAATTTTATTTCTATAGATAATTTTGTCAAAATTTTATTTCTACAGAAAATTTTGTAAAAATTTTATTTCTACAGAAAATTTTGTAAAAATTTTATTTCTATAGAAAATTTTGTCAAAATTTTATTACTATAGAAAATTTTGTCAAAATTTTATTTCTATAGAAATTTTTTGCAAAATTTTTGTTTCTATAGAAAATTTTTGCAAAATTTTATTTCTATAGAAATTTTTTGCAAAATCTTATTTCTATGGAAAAATTGTTTTGTTTCAAATTCCCTGCACAGCATAAGTTTCTAAAATAAGGACAAATTCAAATGCTTCGATACGAAAAACTTCCACAGCATAGCTTCCAAAAATTCAAATTAGAAAGGTGTGAAAAATAGAACATCTTCAGATTAGAAACTAGATAATTTTTAATCCTTGCATTTCCAGTTGTAGATACCACATTATCCAGTAAAATTGCTTATAATATAATCTTCACAGAACAACTTCCCGTATGGAACATTATACGTTTCAGATTTTCTTTTTAGAAATCATCATACGATCCATTGCACAATCAAATTCTAACACTCATACGCACCAATGAAATGTATTCAGGATTTTTCCTCTCTTTGTGTTTCTTATTTTTTTAGATTTTTCAGAGTCCTTTTCAAACACTTTTCTTCTTCAAAAATTACTTACTTTCTCCTTGATGGCAAACATGTTGATATTTGGGAAGATATTTTACTATAAACATTCGCAATTATCTCAGACACACATAAACACAATAGACCGCATAAAATCTTTCACAACAAAAACATACATATACGTTTTAAAAAATAATAATAATATTTCTCTGCAAGCCAACAACACAGAAAAATGATACAAAAATGCGTTAAGAAGCACTTTACGGTTGCTTGCCAAAATTATTTGTGAAAGTGTCCCCAAGATAAATGGTCTAAACCACCTACCTAGACAATAAGAAACCAAAAAGAAAAAAACTAAATTCGATGCGATATCGCAGTAGCATCTTCGGCCCAATAACAGTTGGGAAAAAAAGAGCACGACAATAACCAAATAATCACAACAAAATAAACAAATATTGGGACGGACGCAAGGAAAATCATACAGACAGACGAATGGAATTAAAATTAATATCGACTGCGCGAATATGCAAATGTTAGCAAAATATAGAGAATTTAATTAAAAGTAAAACCATGAGACAAATTTTCGACATTGGCGGCAAAGAACACAAATGTCCCAACACCACGTGCGTATACGCGATTTTTGTTTTTATACTCATTTGCTCAATACTGCTAATACGTAAAGTAAACAATGACAATATAATGTTTATATTTGCAAAAAAAAACACAACCAAAAAAGTAAATAAAGGAGGAAGAAATCAAAAAAAAACTTATAACCCACTGAGGGGACCAAACAATGACGACAGTAAACAAAAATTGTATGCGTTTTTTTTCTAGCATTTTCTTTTTAATTTTACTAAAATAGAACAGTTGAACTCAAATAATGCATATATGCATTATTAATAGAATAAGATAATAAACATATTTGTTAAAATAACTATACTTTTATATAAGCCACCAATTACTATGTAAAGTATGATAAATATTAATGTGAATAACTAGGTGGCGTATGATGACTATTAATGCGACTTACTAGGTGGTGTATGATAAATATTAATAAATTCATATATTTAAGAAATGCTTATTTAAGCAATAATTTAAAACATTTTGTATTTTTTCCAAAGTGCAAATAAATAAATTTTAAATAATATATTTAAATTCAAATTATGGTAAATTAATTAGATAAATATTGGCCTATGATCTACGATCCATTGTTCGCTTGGAAATATTCGGAAGATTTGGAAATATCGGAAGATTATTATGAAACAAAATTTCTATAGAAATAAAATTTTGCCAAAATTTTCTATATAAATACAATTTTGACAAAAATTTTTATAGAAATAAAATTTTGACAAAATTTTCTATAGAACTAAAATCTTGCCAAAATTTTCTATATAAATACAATTTTGACAAAATTTTCTATAGAAATAAAATTTTGCCACCATTTTCTATAGAAATAAAATTTTGCCAACATTTACTATAGAATTAAAATTTTGACAAAATTTTCTATAGAAATAAAAACTTTGATAAAATTTTCTATAGAAATAAAATTATACAAAAATTTTCTATAGGAATAAAATTTTACAACAATTTTCTATAGGAATAAAATTTTACAAAAATTTTCTATAAAAATAAAATTTTGACAAAATTTTCTTAAGAAATAAAATTTTTGATAAAATTTTCTATAGAAATAAAATTTTACAAAATTTTTCTATAGAAATAAAATTTTGACAAAATTTTCTATAAAAATAAAATTTTGACAAAATTGTCTATAGAAATAAAATTTTTGACAAAATTTTCTATAGAAATAAACTGTTTTACAAAATAATAAAATAAAATAAAATTTTGACAAAATTTTCTATAGAAATAAAATTTTTGATAAAATTTTCTATAGAAATAAAATTTTTGATAAAATTTTCTATAGAAATCAAATTTTGCAAAAAATTTCTATAGAAATAAAATTTTTGATAAAATTTTCTATAGAAATAAAATTCTTGACAAAATTTTCTATAGCAATAAAATGTTTTACAAAATTTTCTATAGAAATAAAATGTTTTACAAAATTTTCTATAAAAATAAAATTTTGACAAATTTTTCTATAGAAATAAAATTTTTGATAAAATTTTCTATAGAATTAAAATTTTGACAAAATTTTCTAAAGAAATACAGTTTTTGATAAAATTTTCTATAGAAATAAAATTTTACAAAATTTTTCTATAGAAATAAAATTTTGACAAAATTTTCTATAAAAATACCATTTTGACACAATTTTCTATAGAAATAAAATTTTTGACAAAATTTTCTATAAAAACAAGTATATACAGCACTAAGTTCGGCCGGGCCGAATCTTAAATACCCACCACCATAAACCAAATATTAGGGTTTCCTTTGAAATTTCAGGAGGGCTTAAGGACTTGAGGATATTCCCGAAGACAAATTTAAATATTTCACCTATGAGGACTATATCAGATTCTGGATTAATAAGAACCATTTTTGTTTGAGTTTTAAAGGAATCATTAACATCTCTTGTAAGTGTGCAAGAAAATTATAAAATAAAGTCTTGATTTGAAATCTTAAGTCTGTAGAAGTAAAATCTGGAAGTGAAGTCGGTCTATATGGAGGCATTACCAAATGGATCGATAAAAACTTAATCCGATACACGTTTTTGTGAGCCTAAAATACCAGAATATTTACAATTTCAGGCAAATCATATAAAAACTACGGTTTCTAGAAACCCAAGGAGTTAAATCGGGAGATCGTTCTTATGGGGCTATACTAAAATATGGACCGATACTCACCGTTTTCGGCACACCTCTTTATGACCCGAAAATACCTCTAGATTTCCAATTTCAGACAAATTGGATAAAAACTACGGTTTCTATAAGCCCAAGACCCCAAATCGGGAGGTCGTTTTATATGGGGGCTATACCAAAATATGGATCGATACTCACAATTTTTGGCACACGTATTTGTGGTCCTACAATAGCTCTAGATTTCCAATTTCAGGTAAATTGAATAAAAACTGCGGTTTCTATAAGCCCAAGACCCCAAATCGGGAGGTCGGTTTATATGGGGACTATATCAAAACCTGGACCGATATAGCCCATCTTCGAACTTGACCTGCCTGCAGACAAAAGACGAGTTTGTGAAAAATTTTAGCACGATTGCTTCATTATTGAAGACTGTAGCGTGATTACAACAGACAGACAGACAGACAGACGGACAGACGGACATCGTTATATCGTCTTAGAATTTCTCCCTGATCAAGAATATATATACATTATATAGTCGGAAATCGATATTTCGATGTGTTACAAACGGAATGACAAACTTATTATACCCCCGTCACCATTCTATGGTGGTGGGTATAATAAAATGTTTTACAAAATAATAAAATAAAATTTTGACAAAATTTTCTATAGAAATAAAATTTTTGATAAAATTTTCTATAGAAATAAAATTTTGCAAACATTTTCTATAGAAATAAAATTTTTGACAAAATGTTCTATAGCAATAAAATGTTTACAAAATTTTCTATAGAAATAAAATTTTTTACAACATTTTCTATAGAAAAAAAATTTTGACAAAATTTTCAATAGAAATAAAATTTTCACAAAATTTTCTATAGCAATAAAATTTTGCCAAAATTTTCTATAACGAAAAAAAGTGACAACATTTTCTATAGAAAAAAAATTGCGATAAAAATTTTTATAGAAATAAACTTTTGCCAAAATTTTCTATAGAAATAAAATTTTTAAGAAATTTTCTACAGAAATAAAATTTTTGATACAATTTTCTACAGAAATAATTTTTTTGACAAAATTTTTTATAGAAATAAAATTTTTGACAAAATTTTCTAAAAAAATTAAATTTTGACCAAATTTCCTATAGAAATAAAATTTTTGACAACATTTTCTATAGTAATAAAATTTTGCAAAAATTTTCTATAGAAATAACATTTGTTGTTTTTTGATCTCAGCTTAAAGCCATGCATTGACTAAGCTACAAGTGTAGCTTAACCAACAGAGGAAAAGTATGCTTGTCAAATTTATTTGGGCAAAGCCCTATAGACTGCAAGATGGTTGGATGTACAGCTGTTTCGGAATTACCACATTCCTCATCAGCATCCTCTACTTGCAGCAAAACTATCAACCAATGATCAGATCGGGTAATTCACTCAACCCAAAGTGAACTACACTTGAACCTTCCGAAAAAAGGTTGACAAAATTTTGTATAGAAATAAAATTTTGACGAAATTTTCTATAGCTGGTAATGGTGTGGGAGGCCGTAACGGCCGATGCTGCTCGCTCGTATTCCAAAATTAATGCCGAATATTATCGGGAAAATATCCTAAAGACAGTTTTGAAGCCTTGGACAGACCAATAGGACTCAGCAACATCTCAATAAAATGTACGGATTTTAATCCGTTACACTTTTGCACCTGGGCTGTATAGAGAATAAGATTGACACTAAAAAATAACAAAGTGCGATCATCTCAAGACAAGAGACATCTCAAAATTCCACTGATCCACTTTCGTACCAAATTTTAATAAAATTTTGTGTTTTTTTTTCTAACAATTTTTGCTTTGGGAAAATAAAATTGGAAAATATTAACTAAAATAAATAAAGAGGAATATGAAAACTGAAACTAAACTGAGAAAAAAATTAAAAGTTATAGCATTTTACTTTCTTGCTTTACATATCAGACACCCTGTGTATTTGGCATCCTAAGGCGCAAACTACTTTTGGTCGATTGTAAATAATATAATGATCTGTTAATTAAAGAAATATGATATTTCTGTCATTTGTCAGATAGTCCAGTATAAACTTTTTAACCCTTTGTGCTTGAAACAGCTGTCTCATAGGCTCCATAAAAACTAAATAAATAGAAATCTAAAATTCAACATTAACGATTTTTTTTTCTTATAAAAATCAGATAACATAGTCCTTGCCTTGATAAAAAAAAAAACTTCAGCAAACACAAGAATAAAATTCCTCATATTGTGTAATAAAAATAAATTAATTTTTTACACGCGTCTTATCATTTGCGACAAACAAACTATTGATTTACTTAAATAACAAATAAAAAAAAGTAATTTTACAATAATTATCTAATTAAATATAAAAACATTTTTTTTTATTAAAATTGAATGTAACACTAATTTTGTTGATAATGGCGCTAATGTTAAGAAAATAAAAACAAAAACAATAAACATAAGCAAACGTATCAAAAAAAACAAAATAAACAAAAGCATTGTCATTTAATGTAAACACAAGAAAGCCTCAACATCACAAGTGGCAGCAGCAACAAGCAAATAATGGTAGCAAAAGCGGCGACATTATCGGTAACAAGACAATCAAAAGCGAAACAAAGCAAATAAACCAAAAATACGTACTCTTCACCACACTAATTTGTGGGGTGGTGAACATTGAAGAGATCATAAATAGAAAAACCCATACAGAGATGAAAATAGATCATTTTGTTTATTTAAGAGAGCAAATAAATTAAGAGAGTGAGACTGCAAAGATTAAGGTGAATCAGCAGCAGAGACACAAACCCCTAATAAAATAAAATTCTCTTTGTTGTTTGCTCATAACATAATTCAAGAGAGCCTTTAAATATATTAATTTAAGAGATTTTTGTTGTATTCCGTAAGTAGTAAACAAATATTTGGCCATTATAAATAACTCGATTTATTTAGTTATTATTTGTATAATAAATCAGTTTTTTTTTTGATATTGCAGAAAAATTCATATAAATTTTGGGTATTATTTAAACAAACTAATTTATATTTTTTTATTTACTCTGTGAAGTAGCAACTGACAGGGAATTATTATTAATGATTATTTCAAACGTTTTGTTTTTTGTTTTTTGTTTTAATAAATTAATCTTATTTTTTTAAATCACTGGTTATCAAAATGCCATTCATATTATAAAATATTAGCTGATAATATCAATCATAATTTTTTTTTGTATAAATAAAGTGTCAATTCGTAATCATATATGATAAGTATATTATATATTAAGTAAAATATTATTTATATATCTTGATTTTATTTTAATATTTATGTATCTTGAAAATAGTTTTATGATAACCATTTTTTCCATAGATATGGCCCTGCCAGCCCGTTTACTTTCGAACGAAACAAGATAATGGCTTAAAACTTTGCACAAATGAGCCATATCGGACCACATTTCCCGGATTTGACAGCAAATTATATATGTCAAAAAATTATATATGTATGCCATACAACTACCATACAATAATTGGTCCACATCGAACTATAATTATGTTATACACAGAATGAACTAAAAACAAGTATATAAAGCAGTAAGTTCGGCCGGGCCGAATCTTAAATACCCACCACCATGAATCAAATATTATAGTTTCCTGTGAAAATTTCAGGGGGATTTGTTGACAGGCAGATCAGTTCAACCAGTACATTACCCGAAGATAAATTCAAAGATTTTACCTATGAAGACTAGATCAGATTCTGGATTTATAAGAACCATATATATTTGTTTGAGTTTTAGAGGAATCATAAACATCGTGTGCAAGAAAATGAAATGAAAATGAAATAACGCCTTGATTTAAAATCTAACATCTGTAGATTTTTACCCCCATTATTTAAATGATTACCAGAAGTAAAATCTGGAAACTATAATTCAGTTTCAAGCAATTTTCATTATCAGTGCACATGGACCTATATTCACCATTTTCGGCACACCTCTTTATGTTCCTAAAATACTTCTAGATTTAAAATTTCATGCAAATTTGATAAAAACTATGGTTTCTAAAAGCTCAAGAAATAAAATCGGGAGATCGGTCTATTTGGGAGATAAACCAAAACATGGACCAATACACGCCATTTTCGGCTCTAATATTTAAGGTCCTAAAATACCTGTAGATTTCTCATTTAAGGCAAATTGGATAAAAACTACGAATTCTAGAAGCCTAAAAAATAAAATCATTTCTTGCACACCTATTTGTATTCCTAAAAACATCCAGATTTTCGATTTCAGGCAAAGTGAACAACAATTACGGTTTCTAGAAGCCCAAAAAGTAATATCGGGAGATCGGTCTATCTGATGGCTATATCAAAACATGGTCCTATACTCACCATTTTCGGCATACCTTTTTATGGCCCTAAAATACCTCTAGATTTCCAATTTGAGGCAAGTTGGATAAAAACTACGGTTTCTATAAGCCCAAGAATAAAATCTGGAGATCGGTCTATATGGTGGCTATATAAAAACATGGTCCGATACTCATAATTTTCAGCACACCTCTTTAGGGGTTTAAAATACCTCTAGATTTCTAATTTCAGGCAAATTAGATAAAAACTACATATTTTAGACGCCCAGAAGTAAAAACTGGAGATCGGTCTATATGGGGGCTATACCAAAACATGGACCGATACTCACCATTTTCGGCACACCTGTTTATTGTTCTAAAATACCTCTAGATTTCCAATTTCAGGCAAATTGGATAGAAACTAAAGTTTTTATAAGCCCAAGACCCCAAATCGGGAGGTCGGTTTATATGGGGACTATATCAAAACTTGAACCCATATAGCCCATCTTCGAACTTGACCAGCCTGCAGACAAAAGACGAGTTTGTGCGAAATTTCAGCACGATTGCTTTATTATTGAAGACTGTAGCGTGATTACAACAAACAGGCAGACAGGCAGACAGGCAGACAGACAGACAGACGGACATGGCTTTATCTTTATATAGTCGGAAATCGATATTTCGATGTGTTACAAACGGAATAACAAACTTATTATACTTATTATATATTATATCAGCATTCTATGGTGGTGGGTATAAAAAGGAAAATTTCATAGGGCTGTGGAAAATTTCGAAAAATATAATAAAATTTAACTACACACATATATATTTTTTTTTTGCAATAAAAATATGCTAAATTTAGCGTTCGTTTAACTACGTATTGTGTATACAGGATGTCTGTTTTTAATATTTTTGTTCAAAACAAAAATTGTCGGAAATAACATCAAACTTTAGAATCAGCTTAGATTTGTTCGAATTGACGGCTACCTTTGAGACGAATTATGACCCTTAAACGGCCGACAAATCCATTACACGCTGCACGAAAGTAGTTCTACGGTATTTTGGCCCATTCCTAAAAAAGCGCCGTCTTGAGATTGTGCCCCCCAAGACGCAGAAGACTAACGGATTGAGATCCGGGGGGTTTTTCTGAAGCCATTCTTGGTCAAACAAGTGGGATGGTGCTGAGTGCTGTTCGAATATCTCTGGCATGCAGCCGAAATGTTTGATTGCCCAGGGCTTAAATGCCGTCTTTAGAACATTTTCCCGATAAAATTCGGTATTTATTTTGACCCCATGGTTGAACGACAATCGGCCGTTACAGTGGCCCACAACATTACCATAGGTGGCGCTTATGTTCAGATGGTCAATCGAAGGTGTAAATTTTCAACTGACCTCTTTAAGCGAACGCTATAATTTTGTTTGTTCACAAATTGCTCAATTGAAATGGCTTCTTTTCGGCAAGCGAAAAATCTTTTTTGACTCTAAAGATTTGACTCTAAAGATATCCATTAGCTGTTTTCCAGCCAAATATAAAGCAACCACACCACTATTCTGGAATAACTTTATTCGTTATGGAATTGCAATAGATCAAAATGCTTTGAAAGCTTATAAACAATAAAATGGTGTGTGTTTGGAAAATAATACATGAAGTGTCATTGGTATAAATCTGGTAAACTTAAGTTCGTTACAATATATATCGGCCACACTGTATAATCCCCATGAGGGACGTACGCTGAGGGAGGCAGAGACCTGGGGCCCCTAACATTTTTTTCGTATTATTCATATTAAAATGGTGGAGGACTCTAAAAATATCCACTAGCTGTTTTCCAGCCAAATATAAAGCAACCACACTATTATTCTGGGATAACTTTATTCGTTATGGAATTGCAATAGATCAAAATGATTTGGAAGCTTATAAACAATAAAATGGTGTGTGTTGGGAAAAAATACATGAAGTGTCATTGGTATAAATCTGGTAAACTTAAGTTCGTTACAATATATATCAGCCACACTGTATAATCCCCATGAGGGACGTACGCTGAGGGAGGCAGAGACCTGGGACCCCTAACATTTTTTTTTTCGTATATACAGAAAAATGTCCTGGTCATCCTGGGTAAAGAGTAATCCCGATTTGATTGGGGTCCCAATTTTCACCTGAATCCATTGGAGTTTGGTACGTGGTCCATACCGGTGCATAATTATATAATGTAACATACGAGTACAAATTCACCCATATCGGTCCGTACTCTCATAACAATCGTTCCCATATTTGAATTTGTTGCAGCGTCTCCTACACAGAAAAATTTAGTTGACAACCCGAAGTATCAGGCTCGCTTAGATTATTCAGTCCATTCTGATACCACATTGTTGAACTTTTCTCTTATCACTGAGCGCTGCCCGCTTACTGAGGTGGGATAATCCACCGCTGAAAAACTTTTTGGTGTTCGGTCGAAGCAGGAATCGAACCCACGACCTTGTGTATGCAAGGCGGGCATGCTAACCATCGCACCACGGTGGCTCCCGTTTCAGTTAAAAAAAAATTATTGAATTTTGCAATCAACATCAATTAAAAATTTAATTGAATCAAATAAGAAATTAATTGAAATTTGCTAATGAAATCAATTAATTTTTTAATCAAGTATTTTTTTTTTGATTGATACAATCATTTTTGTGATTGCAGACATTTCAATTAAAAAATTAATTGGATCAATTAATTTTGTGACTGAATCTGAAAAAAAATGTTTTGAGTGTACATAAGATTTTATTTGAAACGTAGAATAACCTCGTCTATCAGCGAAGGAATTGTCATCTGACGAAACAACAGTGGTGAGTGAGTTAAGAAAAATTAAAATCCCAGATGGCAACACTGTGCCCATTAAGCCAAGGATAATATACCGTAGAATTAGATTATAACAACCGAGCAATAGCGCCGTAAAGCAAGCAGACATTGATTTTATTTTCTTATATTTTCTTCTTAAATTTGATATAATCTCCTTTAGCATTTTGCATTACTTCAATTGATTTCCAAATATCGCAAAAATATCCATATCTTTCAACAAAAATTGATTAGAATGTTAAACACAAACACTCTCTAACGGTTGACAAGTAGTCGCGGCGGCGGCGGCGGCGGCCACCCAAATCGATACTTCCAAAACAAAAACACTTCAACTATGAAAACAAAACGAACTCTGATTAGGTTGTGTGATTTTATGGCAATGTGATGGGAATAAATTAATCCATCATTATTTTCCTATGACGATGACGATGGTATTCCTCGGATATAGCCATTATTGTGTTGAACTAGAGTTCATGTTGTATTTGTGTGGCAACACAAATTAGAACAACAACACCAACAACGGTAATAGTAAATTTTCAATGATCGTTGCCTAAGGTTTCTTAGGTTTGACGATGACGCCGCCGGCGGCGCCATCATTTAGTGCTTCTCTTTAGGCATTTGATATTGATATTGATACTCATTTAAAATTGTACGACCATAAAAAAGCAAAGCTAAAGAATGGCCATAAATCAAAATATTGCTGACATAAGTATGTGCAATTCAAAAGGAGTGTTGTGAATACGTGCCATAGTGGGGTTTGGGGGTTTAAAAAAAATACATAATATTATGGTTGGTATTATGAAAAGTTATAGTATGTGGGAATTAGAGGTCGATTAATATGGGAAATTGAATATGAGGAATTCTACAAAAGTTTATCCAGATTTTTAGTGGTCAGTGAAGAATGCAAAGACCTTGCATATTTGAATCTCTTATACTCGTAGATGATGGAAATTTCTGCCAGATTGATGCATATTTTTGTTTTTATGTTAGAAGAAGAAGCATATACGTCCAAGGATAGCAGAAAAACGTTCAAAAAAATTTTTACCAAAATATTATTTCTATAGAAAATGTTGTCAAAATTTTATTTTTTAGAAAATTTTATTTCTATAGAAAATTTTGGCAATTTTTTTTTCTATAGAAAATTTTGACAAAATGTTGTTTCTATAGAAAATTTTGTTAAAATTTTATTTCAATAGAATATTTTGGCATTTTGACAAAATTTTATTTCTATAGAAAATTTTGACAAAATTTTGTTTCTATAGAAAATTTTGTCCAAATGTTATTTCTATAGAAAATTTTGACAAAATTTTGTTTCTATAGAAAATTTTGTCAAAATTTTATTTCTATAGAGATTTTTGTCAAAATTTTATTTCTATAGAAAATTTTGTCAAAATTATATTCCTATAGAAAATTTAGTCAAAATTATATTTCTATAGAAAATTTTGTCAAAATTTTATTTCTATAGAAAATTTTGTCAAAATTTTACTTCTATAGAAAATTTTTGCAAAATTTTATTTCTATAGAAAATTTTGGCAAAATATTATTTCTATAGAAAATTTTGACAAAATTTTATTTCTATAGAAAATTTTTACAAAATTTTATTTCTATAGAACATTTTGGCAAAATATTATTTCTGTAGAAAATTTTGGCAAAATTTTATTTCTATAGAAATTTTTGACAAAACTTTATTTCTATAGAAAATTTTGGCAAAATGTTACTTCTATAGAAAATTTTGACAAAACTTTATTTCTATAGACAATTTTGACAAAACTTTATTTCTATAGAAAATTTTTACAAAATTTTATTTCTATAGAAATTTTGACAAAATTTTTTTTCTATAGAAAATTTTGGCAAAATATTATTTCTGTAGAAAATTTTGACAAAACTTTATTTCTATAGAAAATTTTGACAAAATTTTATTTCTATGGAAAATTTTGACAAAATTTTATTTCTGTAGAAAATATTGACAAACTTTTATTTATAAAGAAAGTTTTGTCAAAAGTTTATTTCTATAGAAAATTTATACCAAAATTTTATTTCTATAGACAATGTTGTCAAAATTTTTTCTATAGAAAATTCTGTCAAAATTTTATTTTTATAGAAAATTTTGTCAAAAGTATATTCCTACAGACAATTTTGTCAATATTTGTATAGAAAAGTTTGTCAAAATTTTATTTCTATAGAAAATTTTTTCAAAATTGTATTGCTATAGAAATTTTGACAAAATTTTATTTCAATAGAAAATTTTGACAAAATTTTATTTCTATAGGAAATTTTGTCAACATTTTATTTCTATAGAAAATTTTGTCAGAATTTTATTTTTATAGAAAAGTTTTCCCAAAATTGTATTTCTATAGACAATTTTGTCAACATTTTATTTCTATAAAAAATTTTTTCAACATTTTATTTCTATAGAAAATTTTGGCAAAATATTATTTCTATAGAAAATTTTGGCAAAATTTTATTTCTATGGAAAATTTTGACACAACTTTATTTCTATAGAAAATTTTGACAACATTTTATTTCTATGGAAAATTTTGACAAAATTTTATTTCTATCGAAA
Source organism: Haematobia irritans (assembly GCF_050003625.1). NCBI lineage: Eukaryota > Metazoa > Arthropoda > Insecta > Diptera > Muscidae > Haematobia > Haematobia irritans. The sequence continues at coordinate 19,532,292 of NC_134397.1, forward strand.
ATATTGACAAACGTTTATTTATATAGAAAATTTTGTCAAAAGTTTATTTCTATAGAAAATTTTGCAAAATTTTAGTTCTATAGAAAATTTTGTCAAATTTTTATTTGTATAGAAAAGTTTGTCAAATTTTTATTTGTATACAAAAGTTTGTCAAAATTTTATTTCTATAGAAAATTTTGCCAAAATTTTATTTCTATAGAAAATTTTGGCAAAATGTTATTTCTATAGACAATTTTGACAAAACTTTATTTCTATAGAAAATTTTTACAAAATTTTATTTCTATAGAAATTTTGACAAAATTTTATTTCTATAGAAAATTTTGGCAAAATATTATTTCTGTACAAAATTTTGGCAAAATTTTATTTCTATAGAAAATTTTGACAAAAATTTATTTCTATAGAAAATTTTGTCAAAAGTATATTCCTATAGACAATTTTGTCAATATTTGTATAGAAAAGTTTGTCAAAATTTTATTTCTATAGAATATTTTTTCAAAATTGTATTGCTATAGAAATTTTGACAAAATTTTATTTCTATAGAAAATTTTGACAAAATTTTATTTCTATAGAAAATTTTATCAAAATTTTATTTCTATAGGAAATTTTGTCAACATGTTATTTCTATAGAAAATTTTGTCAAAATTTTATTTCTATAGAAAAGTTTTCCCAAAATTGTATTTCTATAGAAAATTTTGTCAACATTTTATTTCTATAAAATTTTTTTTCAACATTTTATTTCTATAGAAAAATTTGGCACAATATTATTTCTATAGAAAATTTTGGCAAAATTTTATTTCTATAGAAAATTTTGACACAACTTTATTTCTATAAAAAATTTTGACAACATTTTATTTCTATGGAAAATTTTGACAAAATTTTATTTCTATCGAAAATATTGACAAACTTTTATTTATATAGAAAATTTTGTCAAAAGTTTATTTCTATAGAAAATTTTGCAAAATTTTAGTTCTATAGAAAATTTTGTCAAAATTTTAGTTTTATAGAAAATTTTGTCAAAATTTTAGTTCTATAGAAAATTTTGTCAAAATTTTAATTCTATAGAACATTTTGTCAGAATTTTATTTCTATAAAAAATTTTGTCAAAATGTTATTTCTATAGAAAATTTTTTCAAAATTTTATTGCTATAGAAAATTTTGTCAAATTTTTATTTGTATAGAAAAGTTTGTCGAAATGCTATTTCTATAGAAAATTTTGCCAAAATTTTATTTCTATAGAAAATGTTGGCAAAATGTTATTTCTATAGACAATTTTGACAAAACTTTATTTCTATATAAAATTTTTACAAAATTTTATTTCTATAGAAATTTTGACAAAATTTTATTTCTATAGAAAATTTTGGCAAAATATTATTTCTGTACAAAATTTTGGCAAAATTTTATTTCTATAGAAAATTTTGACAAAACTTTATTTCTATAGAAAATTTTGACAAAATTTTATTTCTATAGAAAATTTTTTCAAAATTTTATTGCTAATTTTGTCAAAATTTTATTTGTATAGAAAATTTTGTCAAAATGTTATTTCTATTGAAAATTTTGTGAAAATTTTATTTCTGTAGAAAATTTTGTCAAAATTTTTTCTATAGAAAATTCTGTCAAAATTTTATTTCTATAGAAAATGTTATCAAAAGTATATTCCTACAGACAATTTTGTCAAAATTTTTATTTCTATAGCAAATTTTGTCAAAATTTTATTTCTATAGAAAATTTTGCAAAATTTTATTTCTATGAAAATTTTTTGCAAAAGTTTATTTCTATAGAAAATTTTGCCGAAATTTTATTTCTACAGAAAATTTTGCCAAAATTTTATTTCTATTGAAAATTTTGTGAAAATTTTATTTCTGTAGAAAAATTTTCTCAAAATTTTATTTCTATAGAAAATATTGCCAAAAATTTATTTCTATATAAAATTTTGTCAAAATTTTATTTCTATAAAAAATTTTGTCAAAAAATTTTTTTATAGGACATTTTGACAAAATTTTATTTCTATATAAAATTTTTGCAAAAATTTTATTTCTATAGAAAATTTTTACAACATTTTATTTCTATAGAAGATGTTGTCAACATTTTATTTCTATAGAAAATTTTGTCAAAATTTTATACAAAAGTTTGTCATTTTTTATAGAAAATGTTGTCCAAATTTTATTGCTAGAGAAAATTTTGTCAATTTCTTTTTTCTGTCGAAAATTTTGTCCAAATTTTATTGCTATAGAAAATTTTGTCAATTTTCTTTTTCACATAGTAATAATGGATAATAGCAATGTCGCATAGTTTCTCAATCTGGACATTGTTTAACATGTCCATAGCATATCATTTGTAATTAATCTACAAAACAAAAATTCCTCATCCTCTTACTAAACAAATTTTTATTGCACAATTTTTAGAGTAAATTGTCTACTCTTCAAAGGTCAATAACCATAGAGCAATGTGTAATGATTGTGATGGCGTGGAATTCATGTGAACATTATGAGAAATCAAGCAAATAAAAGAACAAACAAATCTCCACCATGATCATCACATCGTCATCATCCATAAATTGCCATTTACATCAGAATGCGTTTGTGAGCCGGCATTCATTATCTGCATTTACTTTTGCATTTCCATGACATTATCGCATTATTGTTACGTGATTTTGTTGTTATTTTCAATTATCAGTAGAAGTACGAAGAAATTCTTCATGTTCATCATAATAAATCGGGATGTACTGTGGTCCGGATAGATTAAAAACAAATAAAATGAAAGTATGAGATTATTTCACTCAAGGATAGTTTGATAAAAAAAAGATATTTTCTCTCCTCAAGCCAATATTAAGAGATGCCTTGATGTTGTTGCTATTGACAATTGAGGGAGGCACTAATATCGATTGTTTACATTTTGCTCTCATAAAGAATATATGGCATACTTGTATTTTTCCTAAGCAATGTAGGGCGTTCAAACTAGAAATTGCTCCTTCAAACAAAAGAATCGAATAACCAAAAAACATGGCGACTTTTCTACAATCCCCAGATACACGCGGAGAAACACAAATTCGAATCCGATCAGGCAGAAGTTTTAATTCCGACAGACTGATTTCGTTTATAAGAATACTCTTGTATCACACAGTGATGATAAGTTCTCATCGGACCACCGTTGTGACTCTAACAGAATGGCGTATGCATAGAAAACATGTTCTCCAGGAAAACAGGCTCCTAGAGTTCAGCCCGACGGGAAATTCTATTAAGTTAAAATAAATTAGAATTTTTTTATTTTCTGTCATAAAGACTCGCGTATCCATGAAGTGAAGTTTTTCCATATGAAAAATTAAGCAATCTATAAAGGTCATGGGATTGAACCCATCACCTTTTGTATCCATAACAAGCCTATCTTTGCTATTGAAAATTTCTGTAATCTTCCTATCGATTGCTTAAATTTTCTTTCCAAAAACGTCAGTCAACGTCACTGTATTATCGACATACAAACACAACTTCTACTAGGTGGTTATACCACGGTTGCCACAGTTGGTAGAATTTTACCATAAATGGTTCATTTTTTATGTAATTTTGACAAAGTTTAGACAAACTTGACAAATTTTCTTCCAGAAATAAAATTTTGACAACACTTTCAATGGATATAAAATTTTGACAAAATTTTCTATAGAAACAAAATTTTGACAAAATTGTCTATAGAAATAAAATTTTGACAAAATTTTCTATAGATATAAAATCTTGACAAAATTTTCTATATATAAAATTTTGACAAAATGTTCTATAGATATAAAATTTTGATAACATTTTCTATAGAAATAAAATTTTGACACAATTTTCTATAGAAATTATATTTTGACAAAATTTTCTATAGAAATAAAATTTTGACAAAATTTTCTATAGAAATAATATTTTGACACAATTTTCTATAGATATAAAATCTTGACAAAATTTTCTATAGATATAAAATTTTGAACATTTTCTACAGAAATAAAATGTTGACAAAATTTTCTATAGAAATAAAATTTTGACACATTTTTCTATAGAAATAAAATTTTGACAAAATTTTCTATAGATATAATAAAATTTTGACAAAATTTTCTATAGAAATAAAATTTCGACAAAATTTTCTATAGAAATAAAATTTTGACAAAATATTCTATAGAAATAAAATTTTGACAAAATTTTCTATAAAATTAAAATTTTGACAAAATTTTCTATAGAAATAAAATTTTGACAAAATTTTCTATAGAAATAAAATTTTGACAAAAATAAAATTTTGACAAAATTTTCTATAGACATAAAATTTTGACAAAATGTTCTACAGATATAAAATCTTGACAAAATTTTCTATAGATATAAAATTTTGACAAAATTTTCTATAGAAATAAAATTTTGACAAAATTTTCTATAGAAATAAAATTTTTACAACATTTTCTGTAGATATAAAATTTTGAAAAAATTTTCTATAGATATAAAATTTTGACAAAATTTTCTATAGAAATAAAATTTTGACAAAATTTTCTATAGAAATAAAATTTTGACAAAATTTTCTATAGAAATAAAATTTTGACAAAAATAAAATTTTGACAAAATTTTCTATAGATATAAAATATTGACAAAATTTTCTATAGATATAAAATTTTGACAAAATTTTCTATAGATATCAAATTTTGACAAAATTTTCTATAGATATAAAATTTTAGAAATAATAGAAATACGGTGGCTTGCAGAACGAACAGCATCACACGAACTCACATACAAAATCCCAGAAGATGGTTAGTGGCACTAACCGAAATATTGGAAATAAATATTAAAACAAATCAATAATCGATTGTTTCTATGACCTCAAGCCGAACAAAATTAATAATCAGAATAAACATAAAATAGGTCAACAACACTCAAAAATATTTTTAAGAAATAAAATTTTGACAAAATTTGCTATAGAAATAAAATTTTGACAAAATTTTCTATAGAAATAAAATTTTGACAAAATATTCTATAGAAATAAAATTTTGACAAAATATTCTATAGAAATAAAATTTTGACAAAATTTTTTTATAGAAATAAAATTTTGACAAAATTTTTTATAGAAATAAAATTTTGACAAAATTTTCTGTAGAAATAAAATTTTGACAAAATATTCTATAGAAATAAAATTTTGATAAAATTTTCTCTAGATATAAAATTTTGAAAAAATTTTCTATAGATATACAATTTTGACAAAATTTTCTATAGAAATAAAATTTTGACAAATTTTCTTCCAGAAATAAAATTTTGACAAATTTTCTATAGAAATAAAATTTTGCAAACATTTTCTATAGGAATAAAATTTTGACAAAATTTGCTATAGAATAAAAATTTTGACAAAATTTTCTATAGAAATAAAATTTTGATAAAATTTTATGAAAAAGTAAAATATTAGCAAATTTTTCTATAGAAATAAAATTTTGACAAAATTTTCTGCAAAAGTAAAATGTTAGCAAAATTTTCTATAAAAATAAAATTTTTACAAAATGTACTATATAAATAAAAGTTTGAGCAAAGGGATTGAACCCATCACCTTTTGCATTCATAACAAGTCTCTTGTTTTCTATCGAAATTTTCTGGAATATTCCTATCGATTGTTTAAATTTCATTCCAAAGTCACTGCCTTATCGACATACAAACACAATTTCTTCAAGGGGATTATACTTTACGTTTGGGATAAAAATATTATCAACCGATAATAATGCTTCTTGTAAGGAAACGTAGTATTGAATTAATTTAGGCGGAGTATTCCATTGGAAACTTTCTTCTGATTAAAACAAATATCAAAAATATTTGTTTAATCTGACCCCTTTCTAGAGATAGCAAGCAAACATATTTTCGAAAATTGTTGGAGTCTTCCTAACTATTTTTTAAATTTCCTTCCGAAAAACAACTCAACCTCACTGTATTATCGACATACAAACACAATTTCAACTAGTGGTACAGTAAATCGGTAGGAAATTATTAATGAAATGTAGCATCGAATTTATTTGGGCGGAAAAATATCTTTTTGTTTAATCGGACCTTTTATTTCCATAACAAGCCTATTTTTGCTATCGAATATTTCTGGAATCTTCCTATCAATTGTTTAAATTTCCTCCAAAGTAAACACACCTGTATTATCGACATTGAAACACAATTTCTATAGAAAAGTTGACTCTACATATGAGTGGAAAATATTATCCATCGATAATAACCTTTCTTGTAAGTTGTCTATGTTAATTTAAATTTAATTTAATTTAATTTAATATATGGCTAATATATTTCTTATAATGTTTAATTTTTTTAATAATAATATATAATTTCTTTTACAATGACCACTTTGTTTTGTTATATATAATTCCACTGTGTAAGCCGCCATAATTTTCCTTGTCTGATCATTAATATCTCCCCTAATGCATTCATGTCTTGGGAATTCTCTTCTTTTTATCCCAATGGAAGAAATTGTTTATTTTGCTTTTCGTCTTGTTATACTTTATTTAATTTCTTATTGTTGTTTTTTGTTTTACTTACTCTTCATTCGTGATTTAATTTAGAGTAATGATATCCGTTGGTACCTTTACCTCAGACAACATATATAGAAGACAAGACCGAGTGGAATTTTCATCATGTCTACACGCTATCATGTCTACACTCAAAAAAAAAAAGAGTTTGCTTGGATCCAAAGATTTTGACCTTCGTTTAAGGATTTTTGAATTGATTCCAAAGATGCAGCTTCTTTTATAAAAAACATTATTCAGGATACTGATTCCATTAATTTTTTTATATTTCCAAATTATAGCAGATACTTTAAAGTAAAAAAAAAAATCTTAATTAAAAAAAAAGACTTTAAACTAAAGATGCAAAATCCTCAGTCCTATATTGGAAGCTTTAAATGGAAGATCAACAAAAAGATAAAAGACAAAAATAAAAATATAAAAAATATAAAAAAATAATTTGAAGTTTATTTCTTTAAATCAAAAATGTTCTTCTTTACTTGAGGGAAATTTTCCCTTACTTTAAAGACATACGACATTAACTGAGGGACGCAAGTTTCGAAAATGCGTATCATAGTCTTGATGAGAAAAAAAAAATTAAAGAAAAAATTTGAACTTTGCCTTACCAAAACTTTTTTTATATTAAAGAAATTTGTTCTTAATATTATGTGAATTGCGTATTCCAAAATTTTGGTTGCATAATCTTTCATATTAGTTCAATACTTTTCAGTGCACTGAAAAAAATGAAGAGAATTCGTTAAATTTAAGGCACAAATATTGGCAATTTAGGTGACTTCTCTAAAATCGTATGTCTATGAAAAAAAGGCAAAATGTCCTTAATGTTAAGAAAGGCATTTTTGATTTAAAGCAATTGTCTTTAAATTAACTTACATATTGAATCTTTAGATTGAAAATAAAATCGCTCCAAATGACAAAATTTTTTACTATAGAAAATTTTGTTAAATTTTTTTCCATAGAAAATTTTGTTAAATTTTTTTCTATAAAAAATTTTATCATTTTTTTCTATAGAAAATTTTATCAATTTTTTTCCATAAAAAATTTTATCTTTTTTTCATAGAAAATTTTTTGTACATTTTTTCTATAGAAAATTTTGTCAAACTTTTTCTATATATATAGAAAACTTAGTAATTTTTTTCTATAAAAAATTTTACCAATTTTTTTTCCATAGAAAATTTTTGTACATTTTGTTTTATAGAAAATTTTGTCAAAATTTTTTTTCTATAGAAAATTTTGTCACAATTTTGTTTCTGCTTTTTTCTATAGAAAATTTTGCCCAAAATTTGTTTTCTATAGAAAATTTTTTAAATTTTTTCTATAGAAAATGTTGTCAAAATTTTTATCTATAGAAAATTTTGCCAACAGCTTTTTCAATAGAAAATTTTGTCCAAATTTTTTTTCTATAGAAAATTTTGTCAAATTTTTTTCTACTCTTTTCTATAGAAAAATTTTTCTAATTTTTTTCTATAGAAATGTTTTTTTTTACCTTTTTGACTGTCAGTTAGAAATTAAAAAAAATAGATAAAATTGAATAATAAATAGATTTAGTCGATGGACCATTTCTATCAATTCGAAGGACCATTTTGATCAAGTCGTAGGACCATTTCTATCAATTGGAAGGACTATGTTTGTTGATACAAAAGAACTAGTTGGTGAATCCATGAGACTTTTATAGCCACATTGAAGTATTTAAAAAATCAAAAAAAAAGTAAAATTGATGAGTCCAATTCGAAGGACCATTTCGATCAAGTCGAATCAAATCGATTAAACAAAAAACAAATTCTATCCACTCGAAAGAGTATTTTTATCAAATCGAAGGACCATAATAATTCAACCGAAGGAACTAATTGATCTGCATCATTTATATAATATGGAAGGAAGAAGAATAGGAGGTAACTTTGGGAATAAATATGTTGAGGAAGCAGAAATCTTAAACTAAACCAAAAAAGGTCAAAACCTTTTTATAGAAAATTTTGTCAATTTTTTTTCTATAAAAATTTTTGTGAAATTTTTTTCTTTAGCAAATTTTGTCAAAATTTTTTTCTATAGAAAATTTTGTCAAATTTTTTTTCTATAAAAAATTTCGTCAAAATTTTTTTTTATAGAAAATTTCGTCAAAAAAATTTTTATAGAAAATTTTGTCAACAGTTTTTTCAATAGAAATTTTTGTCAAAATTTTATTCTTTAGAAAATTTTGTCAAAATTTTATTCTATAGACAATTTTGTCAATTTTTGTCTTTTTTTTCTAATTTTTTTCTATAGAAAGTGTTTGTTACAGTTATGTCCTATAGAAAATGTTGTCAAATTTTTTTTCTATAGAAAATTTTATCAATTTTTTTATAGAAAATTTTGTTAATTTTTCTTCTATAAAAAATTTTGTGAAATTTTTTTCTTTTGCAAATTTTGTCAAAAACTTTTTCTATAGAAAATTTCGTCAAAAATTTTTTTTCTATAGAAAATTTCGTCAAAATTTTTTTCTATAGAAAATTTCGTCAACATTTTTGTTTCTATAGAAAATTTCGTCAACATTTTTGTTTCTATAAACATTTTTTTTCTAATTTTTTTTCTATATATCAAAATTTTCAAATTTGTTTCTATTTTTTTCTATAGAAAATTTTATCAAAATTTTTTTTCCTATAGAAAATTTTGTAAAATTTTTTTCCTATAGAAAATTTTGTCAAAATTTTTTTCTATAGAAAATTTCGTCAAAAATTTTTTTCTATAAAATTTTTGTCTGCTTTTTTTCTATAGAAAAGTTTGCCAAATTTTTTTTCTAATTTTTTTTCTACCTAAACTTGCCAAATTTGTTTTTTCTGTTGAAATTTTTTTTAAATATTTTTTTCTATAGAAAATTTTGTCAACATTTTTCTTCTATAGAAAATGTTGTAATTTTTTTATAGAAAAAAAATTTATGTAAATTTTTTCTATTAAAAATTTTTTGTCAATTTTTTTGGTATATAGAAAATTTAAAAATTTTGTTAGAATTTTTTTTCTATAGAAAATTTTGTTAGTTTTTTTTGAAAATTTTGTTAGATTTGTTTTATAGAAATTTTTTTTCTATAGATTTTTTTTTTTGAGTCTGTATACACTGAGTTTTCTCTTCTTCCAAATACTCTAATTCCTATGTGTAGTAGCAAAATGACCGCTCATATTGTTAATAGCATAAAATATGTAATCCATTAATAAAGATAACCATTGAAAAATTAGACACAAATTAGTACGTTGTTTTGTATTATGAACTGTTTTGTTGATTTTATGGTGATAATCAACGTCACCGTGAAATCACTGGAATCTGTCAATTTTCTTCACCTTATTGACAGGTGTGTAAGCATTGGAACTTGTTAGTATTGTTGGCGGTTAATAATCATCATATTGACAAATTTATGTTAACCTTCAATGAGGGACAAATTGTTTAGCGTAGTAATTAAAAATGTACCCCCATAAAAGGCAAATGAGCATTTTTGTGTATTTAATAAATGAAAGTACTTGTTTGTATATAATTGTGAATAATTTGGCAAAAAAAAAATTTCAAAACGCATAATATAGATAATATGTGTAAAATGTTATATTATTTATCAAGAAAAAGACACGTATGTATATTTTGGAGGAGCTCAATGGGAGATTAATTAACTGCGTTATCGACTGGAATTTTATTGTGCAACTGGACTGCAAATAGTCTTGGATAGAAAATTCCTTTGACATTATTGACTCGACTAAACATTTAATTAGTATTTGCCACAAATGTTTGATTTCATTTTTACAAAATCAATGAAAGCGATTTTATAAATGAAAATATTTTTTTTGGCAATATTTTGTTGATACACTGTTAGAAAAATATGTTTTTCATATGTTTCGATATAAACAAAATGTGTTTCGGGCACAATTTTTAAACACAATATATTTAAGTGCAAACATGTAATGTTCTCAAACTAACACTAAATGTTTGGAACACATATGTTAATATGTTAGAATATATTATGTTTGGGGCATGCATGTTTCATAAAAATTATATGTGTGAATGTAAACATATATAAATTTACAAATTTCGAGTAAACATATATATGTTGTGATATTTTATTCAGAGAGCGACAGAGAGAGAGAGAGAGAGAGAGTATAGAGAAAGAAATAGAGATAAAAATCGGGAGGGTCGACGAAAGATATCAAATTAACACAGCGAGAGAATCAAAAGAGAGCAATTTCTGTGAAACCGCTTATATGTTGTTTCGGAAACTGCTTTATGATAAGTCCAAAAATTGTATATGCATAAGTCTAAATATCATTTAATTTAAGCCTAATTATTATTTAATTTGTGTATATTATAAAATTATTTATGTATGTTTATACTCGACCCCACGTTCTTCCTTTGTTAGAGTTTTTGAATTCCTTCCAAAATTTCAAACTTTTATACCAAAACCAGTTTTTTATTATAAAATTGTTATTGTTGCAATAAAAAAATAATATCTTAGCAAAAAGCTCAGTCCATTTCGTTTATATCAAGCACTGTTTCTGACTGTAAATCTTTAATAACCCACATTTCGAAGTTTCATTATAAAAATTTAATATAGTATAAATATAAATGTGTAAATTAAAAAAAAAAATTGGTGTTTGGTCGGAGCAGGGATTGAACCCACGACCCTTTGCATGTACGGCAGACATGCTAACCACTGCTCCACGTTGCCAACACATGTATGTTTCTGTTAAATAATGTTATGTTTGCATGGGCTCGTGGGCGCTGCAAACTATGCTATATAAATGTAACTTATAACGATAATTGTCTACTGGTGACTATAACAGCTACGTAGCTACCACTGGTGTTGGCTTACAAACTGTATGGTCCTCGGTTCGATTCTCCGTCCAGGCGAAAGGTAAAATTTAAAAAAAATATAAAATTGAATAATTTCTTCAACATTATTTGTATTACAGAAAAAGATGCCAAGAACTAAAAAATTTCGTGGAAGTGAAAATTATGTTAGGGAATGAGCACAATCTTCTTTGGGGAAAATTCTTCCAAGCATATAATATTTTTGGGCTCAAAATGCTTCCAAACATATTATATGTTCACATAAAACAAACATATTAATGTTTCGGCAGTATCCAATAATATATGTGCTTCCTGCAAAATATGTTTGGAACATATGTTAGAGAGGCGATTTTTTTGAGGGTGTACATACAAAATTTTTGGAAATTCTTAACGTGAATGGTATATGCTCTCTCTATTTTCTGATTAAACTATCCCTATAGTTGTATGCTTTTCTGGATTTATTTTCTTCCCTTTTCATTGCTAATTATATTATTTAGTTTTAATTAGTTTACTTAGTTTTAATTATATTTTGTTTTTATAATCCCCACTTTATGGGGAGGCACGTGAATTCGTATATTCTAAAATGGTTATAAGTTGCTAATTTTGCCTCAAAGCATTTCGATTTGTTTTGTCACCTTTCTATTCATGTGACAAAACTTCATCAAATTGTGATTCATATTAATTTGTTAATTTTTGACATGTTTAAAAATAATAAATCATCAAACTGGTTTATAATTTTGGCAGATAAAACGGAAATAAAATACAATTAGATCCGGGCAATGAAAATATTTTTGTAGCTGCAATGGTTTTAATATTTCAAAAAATTAAACACTTAATTAGTCCTGGATGCAATTTCATCAATAAATCGTATCCCAGTACACATAAACCTGGTCAAATAATATTCTTTGAAAACAAGTTGAATTCAAATACTCCTCAGATATATCAAATACTCTGTCATTAAACGCCATAATAACAAACTAAAGAATAAAAATCTAAAGAAAAATTATTCCACTTACCAAAGTATGAGTATAGCCCAGACCCTCCTCGGCATCATCGTCAATTAGATTGTCGGAAGCTGGTGTTCCATTTGCATGAATTCGCATTGGTTGAAGTTGAAATGATGGTACAGCCAACAGACTTTCTTTGGCTGCAGAATCTTTGTCCACATTGTTATTTAACGACTTCATTTTGTATGGCAAAATATGGTTCGTTAAATTTTATAATTTTTTACACTTTTGAAAAATTCGAAAACATTAATTTCGATTTAAGCACTTTTTTCTATTTATATTATACAGTTGATTTAGAATTAGAAGCACAGCACTTGGTTTTGGGATGTTTTTTCTTTATTTTCGTTCTTATTTATTTTTATATTTGGACTTTTTCTGAAAAAAGAAAGATTTTTCGTTATTTATTTGTTTTTATTTACTTTTTTTTTTTAACATATTTTTATTAATTTCACGACTTTACTGAGTTTACACTTGATCATCCTTTTTTGTTTATTTTCGATTTTTTTACTAAAATTGTTGTTTTTTTAAGCATAGAATAGCAGCCCGTCTTATGTTATCGTTATTACACACAAAATTTTTTTCTGATTCAATCACGAAATTAATTGATCCAATTAATTTTTTAATTGAAATGTCTTCAATCACAGAAATGATAGTATCAATTAAAAAATTAATTGACAATCAATTAAAAAATTAATTGATACTATTAATTTGTGTAATTGATTTTTATTTCAATTAAAAAATTTGTTGATTCAATTAAATTTTTAATTGAATATTTTTTAAAACTCTATTAAGATTTTAATTGGAAAAATGTTCGTGAAATTTTTTTCTGTGTATCGAATGTTCACCTTTTCCTCCCATTACGGAACTTAATGTAACTAAACGGAAAACAGGTATTTTCTTGAGCCCGTTTTTTTCATTTCTAATGAAAATTCGTGTTGTATGCGGTATCGCAGTTTTACATTTTTTATGGGAGAATATGTAACTTTGGCTGGTTGTCGATAAACATTTTTTTCCAGATGTGTTTCCTTGAGCCCGATATGCAACTCGAGTGAAAATTCGTGTTGCATGTACGCTTGCCACAGATGACAAAATTTTACCAAACATTTTAGATTTTTTACTGAATTTTGGGAATTTTTTCCTATAGAAATAAAATGTATATAAAATTTTCTATAGAAATAAAATTTTGACAAAATTCCCTACAGAAATAAGATTTTGACAAAATTCTCTATAGAAATAAAATTTTGACAAAATTAAAATTTTCTATAGAAATAAAATTTTGACAAAATTTTCTATAGAAATAAAATTTTGATAAAATTTTCTATAAAAATAAAATTTTGATAATCTTTCCTATAGAAATAAAATTTTGACAAAATTATCTATAGAAATAAATGTTTGACAACATTTTCTATAGAAATAACATTTTAACAAACTTCTCTATAGAAATAACATTTTGACAAAATTTTCTATAAAATTAAAATTTTCTATAGAAATAAAATTTTGGGAAAATTTTCTATAAAAATAAAATTTTGATAATCTTTTCTATAGAAATAAAATTTTGACAAAATTCTCTATAGAAATAAAAGTTTGACAAAATTATCTATAGAAATAAAATTTTGACACAATTTTCTATAGAAATAAAATTTTGAAAATATTTTCTATAGAAATAAGATTTTGACAAAATTTTCTATAGAAATAAAATTTTGAAAAAATTTTCTACAGAAATAAAATTTTGACAAAATTTTCTATAGAAATCAAATTTTGATAAAACTCTCTATAGAAATAAGATTTTGACAAAATTTTCTATAGAAATAAAATTTTAACAAACTTCTGTATAGAAATAAGATTTTGACAAAATTTTCTATAGAAATAAAATCTTGACAAAATTTTCTATAAAATTAAAAATTTCTATAGAAATAAAATTTTAATAAAATTTTCTATAGAAACATTTTGACAAAATTTTCGGTAAAAATGAAATTTTGACAAAATTTTCTATAGAAATAAGATTTTGACAAAGTTTTCGATAGAAATAAATTTGGCAAAATTTTCTATAGAAATAAAAGTTTCACAAAATTTTCTATAGAAAGAGATTTTGACAAAATTTTCGATAGAAATAAAATTTTGAGAAAATTTTCTACAGAAATAAAATTTTGACAAAATTTTCTAAAGAAATAAAATTTTGAGAAAATTTTCTACAGAAATAAAATTTTGACAAAATTTTCTATAGAAATAAAATTTTCGTAAAATTTTCTATAAAAATAAAATTTTGACAAAATTTTCTATAGAAATCAAATTTTGATAAAACTCTCTATAGAAATAAGATTTTGACAAAATTTTCTATAGAAATAAAATTTTGACAAAATTTTCTACAAAATTAAAATTTTCTATAGCAATAAAATTTTCTATAGAAAAAACATTTTGACAAAATTTTCGATAAAAATGAAATTTTGACAAAATTTTCTATAAAAATAAAAGTTTGACAAACTTTTCTATAGAAAGTTTGACAAAATTCTCTATAGACATAAAATTTTGAGAATATGTTCTATATAAATAAATTTTTATAAAATTTTCTATAGAAATAAAATTTTGACAAAATTTTCTATAAAAATAAAAGTTTGACAAAATTTTCTATCGAAATAAAATGTTGACAAAATTTTCTATAAAAATAAATTTTGGCAAAATTTTCTATAGAAATAAAAGTTTGACAAAATTTGCTATAGAAAAAAATTTTGAGAAAATGTTCTGTATAAATAAATTTTTGTAAAATTTTCTATAGAAATAAAAGTTTCACAAAATTTTCTATAGAAAAAAATTTTGAGAAAATTTTCTACGGAAAAAAAAATTTGACAAAATTTTCTATAGAAATAAAATGTTGACAAAATTTTGTATAGAAATAAAATTTTGAAAAAATTTTCTATAGAAATAAAATTTTGAAGAAATTTTCTATAGAAATAAAATTTTGAGAAAATTTTCTATAGAAATAAAATTTTGACAAAATTTTCTATAGAAATAAAATTTTGACAAAATCCTGTATTTTGTTAATTTTTTTGGTACGACCTTCTTATTCTTTATTTTTGGTTATTTTTAGATCTGTTCTAAAATGGGCTTTCAAGGTCTCTCAATATGCAAATAAAAAGACTTTATTTCATATTTACATCCGACGTTTCGTTGGTGATTTCCAACTTCTTCTGGGATGCATTTTTTATTGAAATCTGGCAACCATATTGTAAACAGAAAAAAATATAACATACAATTACTTCTATGTAGCGTATCATAAGCTAAACTCTAAACTTACATTTAGTCTTTTGTCATATTTTTTAAAATTGATTTTAAATTGTAAAAAGTAACGGCACAGGAAATAAAATAAAGTTTTGTCAAAATTTCCATAAATTCACCCTCAGAGTTCATTGTGTAAATAAGTTCTCACTTTCAAAGAAGTAGTCCCTTGTTAGTGCAGGCTAAATCGTTAAAACATTTAAAATTAGACACATTTAACATACGATTCAGTGGATATTTATGCACCCAAAAAAAACGGTCAGTCTATTCTAGCAATAATCGTCATTATCAACTGTTCATATTTTCCACCCATTGCGAAACTTAATGTAACTCAAGGGAAAATTTTGGCTGCATGACGATAAGCACTTTTTTCATGTGATTCAATGAAAACTCGTGTAGCATGCCAATAACACGGATTTTTTTACGGAAATTTTTTTATGCTATCAATAATCGTTGTTACACTGTTAGAAAAATATGTTTTTCATATGTTCCGATATAAACAAAATGTGTTTCGGACACGATTTTAAACCACAATATATTTAAGTGCGAACATGTAATGTTCCTAAACTAACACTAAATGTTTGGGACATCTATGTTAATATGTTAGAATATATTATGTTTAGGGCATCAATGTTTCATAAAAATTATATGTGTGAATACAAACATATATAAATTTACAAATTTCGACTAAACATACATATGTTGTGATATTTTATTCAAAGCGACAGAGAGAGTATAGAGAGAAATAGAGATGGAAACCGGGAGAGTTGACGAAAGATATCAATATAACACAGCAAAAGAGTCAAAAGAGAACAATTTCTGTGAAACCGCTTATATGTTGTTTCGGAAAACTGTTTTATGATAAGGCCAAAAATTTGATATGTTTAAGTCTAAATATTATTTAATTTGAATAAAGAGAATATACATTCTGAACCAAGAGAATAGACATTTTAAAAACAAACAGCTTATGTTTTCGCCTTGAGAGCAGCATTTTATGTATGTGTGGACATGTGTTTTGTTTATCATTTTGGCATTATGGGCACAATTTTTTTCTTGGTTCGTTAAAAGAAATCAGGGGTCTTCATAAAAATAACGAAAGGGCACTATACTCTTTTTAGAGTTGGGACAGTAAAATGAAATAAGGAGGAAATAGTGAAAAATTACACAGTAAAATGTAAAAAAACAAACTTTAGTTCCTCTTTATTAAAAAGTAGTCCACGAGGAGTTGACGGACACCATCAAATATAAAAGCGGGCATTAAGTTCGAGTTTTACAGCTAAAACAATTTAAAAAGTTTATTTTCTTTAAAATGAATTATTAAAGAAAAATAAAAGGAATTTTAGAGCGATGGTGTTAAATGCTAGTAAAAAACTGTTCACTCCTAAATAAATTTATGTTTATATTATAAAATTATGTATGTATGTTTATACTCGACTCCACGTTCTTCTTTTGTTAGTTATTGAATTCCTTCCAAATTTTAAAGTTTTGTACAAAAACAGTTTTTTATTACAAGATTGTTATTTTTGCAATAAAAAATAATATTTTATCCAAAAATCAGTCAATTTCGTTTATATCAAGCACTGTTACTGACTATAAATCTTTAATAACACACATTTCGAAGTTTCATTTAAAAAAAAATTAATATAGTATAAATATAAATGTGTAAATTAAAAAAAAAACAAAAAAAATGTTCGGTCGGAGCAGGGATTGAACCCACGACCCTTTGCATGCAAGGCAGACATGCTAACCACTGCTCCACGTGGCAAACAAATGTATGCTTCTGTTAAATAATGTTATGTTTGCATGGGCTCGTGGGCGCTGCAAACTATGCTATATAAATGTAACTTAAAACGATAATTATCTACTGGTGACTATAACAGCTACGTAGCCCAGTGGATAGTGTGTTGGCTTACAAACTGTATGGTCCTCGGTTCGATTCTCCGTGCAGGCGAAAGGTAAAATTTAAAAAATGTATAAAAGTGAATAATTTCTTCAACATTATTTGTATTACAGAGAAAGGTTCCAATAACTAAAAAATTTCGTGGAAGTGAAAATTACGAGTATGTTAGGGAATGAGCACAATCGTGTTTGGGAAAAATTCCTCCAAGCATATAATATGTTTGGTTGAGCCAAACATATTATATTATATTAATGCTTCCAAACATATAATATGTTCACATAAAACAAACATATTAATGTTTCGGCAGTATGCAATAATATATGTGCTTCCTGCAAAATATGTTTGGAACATATGTTAAAGAAGCGATTTTTTTTGAGGGTGTATTGACTTCCATATTTTCCCACCCATTATAACTCAAGGCAAAATTCCGCCGTATAGTCCTGACTTGGCACCGAATGGTTTCTATTTATGCTCGTACGTAAAAAAATTAAATGGAAGGTCAGCGTTTTCGACACCTGAGGAAGGGGTTGATGTGTTCAGAATGCATGGCAATCAGAGTTACAATTGTTTCAAACGCAGGCAAAATCTCTTAGATGGGATCTTAATATTTGTTTTTGTTCTCTAATCCCGAAATATAAAAGGAAAACCTCGTAATGCAATTACGCATCACTTATGGGTAACAAAAATTTCGCTAAATGTTCATATCGGAGTTAACTGTCTTATCTGCATTCAAATGATTTCAATTTTCACCAGAAATTCACACATAATTATAGTTGTGTCCGTTTTTTTTTTTTTTTGCAAAATGTTAAATATTTTAAATACTTGTAAAAACACTTAAAATCACAAAAAAACTGTTCTGCTCTTCGTTCATTCTGTTTTTTAGGGATTTTTTGCACCTCGATTGGGTTATTTTTGTACTTCTTTTTATTTCTTTGAAAAGAATTTCGAATATTTCTTCAAATATAAATATTAAGTCATTTAATTATAATTAATATATATTTTCTGTTTTTTTTTAATTTTATTACTTTTTCTTCTTCAACTCATATTTTTGGTTTTAAGAAATTTTCCTTATTTTGGGCAATATTATCCTCCCAAAAAAACGATCGCTTTCGTGTGCTCTATGGTATTATAGTGATTCGATGAAGTTGTTGTTTGTTCACGGTTTCCGTAAAGACTGACTGTTATGACGATGGACTGAAGTTTGTCAATGTTAAGCACCAACTAAACACTGTTGTCGCTAAAGTCACAGATCCCCCCCCACACACTTGTTAAATGAGTGATAAGTACTTAAGATTGTAAACTACTTCAACTGTTACTGTTAGCTGATGCCCTGCATTGTTGTTGATGTTGTTATTATTGTATTGTTTAGTAAAGAAAAGCAGAATGAGAGATATGTGTACAGAGAAAGTCTTTTAGTTAGCATGGGGGATTTTGCAAAATGTTAAATATAACAAGAACTTGTTAATCTCTCACTCTACACTCTCACTTGCTCTCGGTTCTCTTGGTTTTATCAAATGTAATTTATATTCATTACATTACAGCCATGTAAACAACTAATTTTCGCACTAATACTAAAGTTTGAATTATTCCATGTAAATTGTTGTGACGCGATGGGTTTACATTGAGGTTTTGATCATTTTTTCCTTGTGAATTTATGAAATTTTTGTATTTGCTGGTTTTTTCATCGAAGAAAGAAACAACAACACGAAAAGATAAGATTTTAAAATTCCACTTAAGATAATCAATTTACCAAGGTAGGCGGCTAAACAGTAATCACACAGTTTGTTGATAATTACCCAGCAAACAAACAGATGATAAAGCCATCATGCAGAGTTTCTTTAGCAGTTAGGAATTGCTCGAAAACTATCCGCTATCCCTAAGAACGGTATTGCCATATTTATAAAGACAATTTCGTAAGATGTTATTATCGATTATTTGCACTTAAATTAACCGAAAGCTGTAATTGCTGACGTTTGGAGTACAAATATTTTGTCTGCTGTAGAAATAACGCTACCTATTTTATTGTATTGTATCATGGTCTTCATAGATCTATCTTAAAACCACATAAGTATTACGAAAACCTCACGTACAAATAATAATTCAAATTACCTTATGAAAAGTTTTACTGGGTTATAACTACCGCTTGTAGTAAGAAGATTGGGTACTTGGCGTAAGGCTATCAATCTTTGACTATAAGCATTATTACCAGCAAATTTGATGGATGAGATTTTTTCAGGTGAATTTCTTCTTTCAGAAAGATTAGTCTAATCACTTACGAGTAAAAAAAAGTAAATATACAAATGTACACGATAGATAAGAATAATTGCATATGTTTATATCTATTGCCTGATTATTTTTACAAATCTTAGATAATTCCTCTGAATGGAACAATTGTTTGGATTTTTTGTTATCGCAGAATATGTTGGCAAAATCTTAACAACAGGTAAATAATTATATGGTATCATAAATCTTATTAATTAACCCTTAAAAAGGCATTTCATAAGGGGCAAAAGTTCAAGATTTTTTGTGTCTATAAACACACCCTCATGGAATATAAAAAAGTATTTATAAATCATTGCATACAGATGATCATGGTAGTTTTAGAACAAGTACCAAGATTGAAAAAAGCACCAACGACTACTATCGTCCTTAAAATATACCAAAATTACCAACTTTATCAACCCTGAGTAGATTGTGGTTGGTTAGGCGAACGTTAATTACATTAATCCAAAAGTCGAAAAAACGTTTTCGACATGTATACACGTTTGCCACAAGAGCCAAAAATAATCTACCAAAAATTTGGAGAAAATTCTACCAAAAACCTATCAAACATAAAAATCTTCTATAGAAAATTTTGTTAAAATTTTATTTCTATAGAAAATTTTGTCAAGATTTTATTTCTATAGAAAATTTTGGAAAAATTTTATTTCTATAGAAAATTTTGTTAAAATATTATTTCTATAGAAAATTTTGTCAAAATTCTATTTCTATAGAAAATTTTGTCAAAAATTTTTTTTTATAGAAAATTTTGTGAAAATTATATTTCTATAGAAAATTTCGTCAAAATCTTTTTTCTATGGAAAATTTTTGCAAAATTTTATTCTATAGAAAATTTTTTCCAAAATTTATTTCTATAGAAAATTTTTTTTCACTTTTTATTTCTATAGAAAATTTTATTAAAATATTGAAATTATTGAAAATAAATATTGAAAATTTTGTCATAATTCTATTTCCATAGAAAATTTTGTCAAAATTTTATTTCTATCGACAATTTTTGCAATTTTTTTTTCTATGGACATGTATACACATTGCCACAAGAGCCAAAAATAATCTACCAAAAATTTGGAGAAAATTCTACCAAAAACCTATCAAACAAAAAAAACTTTTATAGAAAATTTTGTCAAAATTTTATTTCTATAGAAGATTTTGTCAAAATTTTATTTCTATAGAAAATTTTGGCAAAATTTTATTTTTATAAAAAATTTTGGCAAAATTTTATTTCTATAGAAAATTTTGGAAAAATTTTATTTCTATACAAAATTTTGTTAAAATATTGAGAATTGAAAATTTTGTCACAATTCTATTTCCATAGAAAATTTTTTCAACATTTTATTTCTATCGACAATTTTTGCAATTTTTTTTTCTATGGACATGTATACACGGTTGCCACAAGAGCCAAACATTTGGAGAAAATTCTACCAAAAACCTATCAAACAAAAAAATTTTTTATAGAAAATTGTGTCAAAATTTTATTTCTATAGAAGATTTTGTCAAAATTGTATTTCTATAGAAAATTTTGGCAAAATTTTATTTTTATACAAAATTTTGACAAAATTTTATTTCTATAGAAAATTTTGGAAAAATTTTATTTCTATAGAATATTTTGTTAAAATATTTCTATTGTCAAAATTCTATTTCTATAGAAAATTTTGTCAAAATTTTATTTCTATAGAAAATTTTGTCAAAATTTTATTACTATAGAAAATTTTGTGAAAATTCTATTTCTATAGAAAATTTTATCAAAATTCTATTTCTATTTCTATTCTAAATTTGGAGAAAATTCTACCAAAAGCCTATCAAACAAAAAAATCTTTTATAGAAAATTGTGTCAAAATTTTATTTCTATAGAAGATTTTGTTTGTCAAAATTGTATTTCTATAGAAAATTTTGGCAAAATTTTATTTTTATACAAAATTTTGACAAAATTTTATTTCTATAGAAAATTTTGACAAAATTTTATTTCTATAGAAAATTTTGGAAAAATTTTATTTCTATAGAATATTTTGTTAAAATATTTCTATTGTCAAAATTCTATTTCTATAGAAAATTTTGTCAAAATTTTATTTCTATAGAAAATTTTGTCAAAATTTTATTTCTATAGAAAATTTTGTGAAAATTCTATTTCTATAGAAAATTTTATCAAAATTCTATTTCTATAGAAAATTTCTTCAAAATCTTTTTTCTATGGAAAATTTTTGCAAAATTTTATTCTATAGAAAATTTTTTGCAAAATTTTATTTCTATAGAAAATTTAATTAAAATATCATTTCTATACAAAATTGTGTCATAATTCTATTTCTAAAATCTTCTATAGAAAATTTTGTTAAAATTTTATTTCTATAGAAAATTTTGTCAATATTCTATTTCTATAGAAAAATTTGGAAAAATTTTATTTCTATAGAAAATGTTATTACAATTTTATTTCTATAGAAAATTTTGTCAAAATTTTATTTCTATAGAAAATTTTGTCAAAATTTTATTTCTATAGAAAATTTTGTCAAAATTTTATTTCTATAGAAAATTTTGTCAAAATTTTATTTCTATAGAACATTTTATCACAATTTTATTTCTATAGAAAATTTTGTCAAAATTCTATTTCTATAGAAGATTTTGTCAAAATTTTATTGCTATTAAAAAATTGAAATGCCTCTTGATTGGAGAGGAATATTTTGCAAAATCTACCAAACCAACGAGAATTCTACCAAACAGTAAAAAAATCTACCATTTTTTGTAGAATTCTACCAACTGTGGTAACCGTGCTTGTTTATCCCTGACGCTTCTAAATGCCTCCCATCCACAGTCCATCCCTCTAAAAGTCCACTTTAAACTCTGAACAATATTTAGGGAAAATAGCTTAATCTATTGAACACTTGAGAATTTTTCCACTATAATAGTGACGCTGCTATCTATCAACTTGTATATACTCGTATAGATATTGTTTCGACCTAATTACCCACTTTCATAGAAACTTGGAGACAAAAATTATTACGTTGACAATTGCATACTGAGATTTAATTTTGCCATAGCTCTTATCTTTACAAAAAAAAAAAACAAATTCGAAATTCAAAAAGCGATGTTTAAACAATAATTTTATCTTTTCAATAGATTACAATCTCAAGTGTTCGGATTTATTTTTTTGGAATGGGTAAGGCGTACATTTGTTTGGGAAATTGTTAACAAATACAAATTACAATACATTTTTTTTGTTTCATTTTTTTTTCAAAAATAAACAAATGGTTTTATTGTGCTAATGATATGGAATGGATTAGCACATTTTTCTGTTATCAAAGAGTTTATTATTTAAGCGTATCGCTGTTTTTCCTTGTGTGTTATATGAATAATTAGTGTTAATTAAATGTGGCTTTGTCTATATTTTTTTGTGTTTTATATTTTAATGTTTTTATGACAATATTGTTGTGTTAATGTTTTTATTATTGAATTTTGTATAGAATTGTATGAATTAAATTCAAGTGATTTATTATTTCGCATATAAGAAAAAGTGAAAACAAGGTTCATAAAATGTAATAAATTTATTAAATTAATTGAATTTTCCAATAATTATATTTATGAAAGTTCAAACAACTTGTCTAAGACTGGGTTACCTCTGGCGAGTATGTAATAGTTTATAATATTAAAAACAAAAAAACAAAAAAGCTCTGTGCTATTTTAATTTAGTTTGTTATTTATTTATTTTTGAAAATATTTTAAATTTGTGTTTAATGTTATGGTGTTCATGTGCCGTCGCATTTTACCTTTTAATAATATCGAAATTATGAAGAAAGACTAAATGTAAGTTTAGAGATTGATTTACTCCACATAGATGTAATTTGTCCCCCTTTGTTTTTTTTTTTCTATTATTGCCAAATTTCAATAAAAATTCATTCCAGAAGAAGTTGGAAATTACCAACGAAACGTCGGAAAAAAATATGAAATAAAGTATTTTTATTTGCATATTTAGAGACCTTAAAGACCCGATTTAGAATTAATCTAAAAAATCCAATATAATATTTTTAATTTATTAATGAATTTATTAAATAATTAACTTTTTGTAGTAAAAATTTTTACAAAATATAATACATTACCAATTACGATAATAAAATTTTCACGGAATTTTTAAATAGCATAAATGGCCCTACATTTATTATAGTTAGCTAGACACGAAAAATGTCGATAATAATGAATCTT
Organism: Haematobia irritans; assembly: GCF_050003625.1. Classification (NCBI taxonomy): domain Eukaryota; kingdom Metazoa; phylum Arthropoda; class Insecta; order Diptera; family Muscidae; genus Haematobia; species Haematobia irritans. The sequence continues at coordinate 19,556,243 of NC_134397.1, forward strand.
TACTAGAAAAAAATTTTTGCACAGTTTTTAAGAAAATTATTCTGTGTTATCTATATTTTTCGAAAATCCTCAGAAAATATTTACGCGTACGATTTCTTAATGATAGCTTAACGAGAAATCGGGCCTTAATTAATTTCACCAAAATAGACAAATCGAATTTTCATATTAAAGCGTTGTTTATTTTATATTTCTATATATTTATATACAATAAGTGGTCTTGCATCGACAATCGCTACGGTTGTGTTCGCATAGAAGAGATAAAAAACAGTTACGATTACATAAACATATACATTAACCTTCTCAAAATGTGGGATTTTTTATAAGGTAAATACCACTTCGCCTGCCGACAGTCGCTATAGTTGTGTTTACAAAATTGAGAGAACTGGCAATTAGGTTAGGAATTCATAAAATCCTTGCATTTCAATCGAGCGAAAGTATTCGCTACAATATTAAATAACTTCTGGTAATTATGAACAAACACAAACACCCCATTTTTCCAAGTGTACAACACCTTTTTTTATCTATCAAATTTTAATTGGATTTTACTTTGCAAACAAAAGTAATTATCAACTTTGGCCCTCTAACATCTCTCTTTAAAAGTGAAAAAATACACCTGTTTGTGGAATATTTGCCATTCAAAGCATACACATACAAAAACATAAAGTTAATACGTACAATATCAAATTCATAAGACATGTCTACACATCACTATACAAAGCCATATACATCACTATGTCTACGTCACATAGCATACCGGCCTTTCTTTTCATTTGGCAATTTAAAGCAAAACACTATGCTTCAGCTGTCTCTGCAGAGAGTATCTTAAAGAATTTACTAGATGGGTGAATAGATGTGAATGTGTATGTTTAACCTAGAAGAGGGGCTGCAGGTGGAATTAAAAGCTAAACTCACATGCAAAAAAAAGAGAAACATTATTTCTTCATAACAAAAACAGCTGATCGCAGCAAAGACAAATTGAGTGTATAGATTTTCTCCCAACAAAATATACTAACTACCAACCAACAACAATAGACATATACAAATCTGGGCATCTGGGGTTTAAAACAACAACAACAATAGCAGTATACAGTAACAGTTTGCCTACAAATATAACCACTGAATGTACAAACTGAAATGAAGCTTAAGGTAAATTTTCAAGAAAAAAATGATGTGTAAATATTAATAATACGATTTGTAGACACATTTAAAATTAAATAAATGTTAATAAACACTTGTACACTTGCACAAACACATGTACTATGTATGCAAATTATTACTAATGTAAAGTATACATACATATATCGTTGTATATATACATTTAATTTATATAAAAAATGGAATAACTATAACAACGGCTGATTACATAGGGAAATATAGAACAGTAGTGTTTTATTCCATCAATAAGTTGATAAACCCCATATATTAGAAGACCACATCCTTATCAGCAATTGGGAAAAACTTAAGAATATATATTTTTTATAAATGTATATGTTTTCTTTATTATCTCTGCACTACAAAAGTAGGATTTTCTTCGTCCACTTAAGAAACACTTAAAAAAATCCTTAATGAGCTTTAAGCATTTAATCCCGGTATGCACCTCAAGCGAAAATGTCCACTGTCCATAAGAAACGCGTAGACTTTTGCTAAATTTTCATTAAGAATTGTGTACTACACAAAAAATATTTTTTGTCTTCAATCACAAAATTAATTGATCCAATTGATTTTTAATTGAAATGTCTTCAATCACAGAAATCATAATATCAATTAAAAAAATTAATTGAAAGTCTATTAAGAAATTAATTGATCCAATTAAAAAACAAGTAAGGAAAGTCTAAAGTCGGGCGGGGCCGACTATATTATACCCTACACCACTTTGTAGATCTAAATTTTCGATACCATATCACATCCGTCAAATGTGTTGGGGGCTATATATAAAGGTTTGTTCCAAATATATACATTTAAATAGCACTCGATCTGGACAGAATTTGATAGACTTCTACAAAATCTATAGACTCAAAATTTAAGTTGGCTAATGCACTAGGGTGGAACACAATTTTAGTAAAAAAATATGGAAAACATTTAAATCTGAAGCAATTTTAAGGAAACTTCGCAAAAGTTTATTTATGATTTATCGCTCGATATATATGTATTAGAAGTTTAGGAAAATTAGAGTCATATTTTCAAATTTTCGACTAAGCAGTGGCGATTTTACAAGGAAAATGTTGGTCGAAATCAGAAAAACATATATATGGGAGCTAAATCTAAATCTGAACCGATGTCAACCAAATTTGGCACGCATAGCTATAATGCTAATTCTACTCCCTATGCAAAATTTCAACTAAATCGGAGTTAAAAATTGGCCTCTGTGGTCATATGAGTGTAAATCGGGCGAATGCTATATATGGGAGATATATCTAAATCTGAACCGATTTCAGCCAAATTTAGCACGTATAGCTACAATGCTAATTCTACTCCCTGTGCAAAATTTCAACTAAATCGGAGTTAAAAATTGGCCTCTGTGGTCATATGAGTGTAAATCGGGCGAAAGCTATATATGGGAGATATATCTAAATCTGAACCGATTTCAACCAAATTTGGCACGAATAGCTACAATGCTAATTATACTCCCTGTGCAAAATTTCAACTAAATCGGAGCAAAAAATTGGCCTCTGTGGTCATTTGAGTGTAAATCGGGCGAAAGCTATATATGGGAGCTATATCTAAATCTGAACCGATTTCAACCAAATTTGACACGCATAGATACAATGCTAATTCTACTCCCTGTGCAAAATTTCAACTAAATCGGAGCAAAAAATTGGCCTCTGTGGGCAAATGAGTGTAAATCGGGCGAAAGCTATATATGGGAGCTATATCTAAATCTGAACCGATTTGGCTGATATTTTGCAAGTTTTTCGAGACTCATAAAATATTCGGATGTACGGAATTTGAGGAAGATCGGTTGATATACACGCCAATAATGACCAGATCGGTGAAAAATATATATGGCAGCTATATCTAAATCTGAACCGATTTTTTTCCAAAATCAATAGGGATCGTCTTTGAGCCGAAACAGGACCCTATACCAAATTTTAGGAAAATCGGACTAAAACTGCGAGCTGTACTTTGCACACAAAAATACATCAACAGACAGACGAACATCGCTAAATCGACTCAGAATTTAATTCTAAGACGATCGGTATACTAAACGATGGGTCTCAGACTTTTCCTTCTTGGCGTTACATACAAATGCACAAACTATACCCTGTACCACAGTAGTGGTGAAGGGTATAATTAATTGATACTATTAATGTTTGTGATTGAATTTTGTTTCAATTAAAAAATTTGTCGAATCAATTAAATTTTTAATTGAATATTTTTTTACATCTCAATTAAGGCTTTAATTGGAAAAACTTTCGTGCATTTTTTTTCTGTGTATATCTCCCATAAGAAACACATAGCAAAACTGCCTTATTGACAGCAGAAGGAGGAGCAGCACGAGCTGCAGGCTTTATCTCCGAATGGCTCCAATGGAAGATACATTTGGAATGTCGTTGTTTGATATCTTGTTGAAAAACTTTTCAACAAACTATGTGTATCTCCACAGGTCATAGGAAATTTTTGGTCAGTAAAAGCTCTCTGAAGATAAAATTACCTTTATGACATTGTTATCGATATATTGATTCCTCCTCCTCCTCGTGGAATTTTCGCTTTCGTTAAACTAACAGTCGTTTTTTTAAACACGTTGCATAGTGTAGCAAATATTACCTTTCTATGTCGATAACGAAGTTTTGTCATCGGACTAAGGATTTCAAATATTTCGCTTGCATGACAATAATGCTGTAATTGCAAAAATAAAAACAGCCGATAACATTTTTTATACACACAAAATTTTGTTTTTCTGATTCAATCACAAAATTAATTGATCCAATTAATTTTTCAATTGAAATGTCTTCAATCACAGAAATGATAGTATCAATTAAAACATAATTGAAGGTCAATTAAAAAGAGTTAACTGATACTATAAAGTTTTGTAATTGATTTTTCAATTTCAATTAAAAAATTCGTTGAACCAATTAAATTTTTAATTGATTATTTTTCAAAACTCAATTAAGAATTTAATTGGAAAATTTTTCGTGAAACTTCTTTCTGTGCAGGTAGCAAATATTTCGTTTGTGCGTCGATAAAGAAGTTTTGTCACATGCTGTCATAGAAGAAGAGAATGTAAAGAATTGGATTTAGACGAGAATAAGGATTTCAAAAATTCCGTTCGCATTTCAATAATGCTGTAATTAAAAAAATGAAAGCAGTCGATAACACTTTTTTATGTGTAGCAAAAAAATACTAGCAGAAATTTCACTTTCATATCAAAACCAGTTCTTCGTAAACTCTGTATGTGGGTTACCTGAATTCCTGTTCCATGTTAATAAGACAGTTTTTGTCATTTGGGGGAAATTTCCGTTAAAGCCCAGTATACACCTCGAGCGAAATTTTCACTTCCATGTCAAAATCGTAGAGTCAACATCCGTTTTACCAAAATGGTTCTTAAATCCGGTAAGCGGCTTTCCCGAAAATTCCCGACAGTTTTTTGTCATTTGACGAAATTCGCTATAGTCCAGTTTGCATCTCTAGCGGAAATATCGTTTCCGTGCCAATGCCACAGTTTTGCATGTATTTCTTATGGAAGCAAAATATAAACAATCGATAATAACACCTCACGAAATTTTTCGGCTAGCGGAAATTTCGTTTGTTTGCCAATGACACAGTTTTGCAATGTATTCCTTACAGTAGCAAAAAGTAAACAATCGATAACAACAAATTTTCGTTAGCAAATATATGTATGCAATGCATTTCTTATGGGTAGCGGAGATTTCATTAGATATACACACAAAACTTTTGGGTCACATAAGATTCCCTTGAGGGACCGCCGCAACAAAAATTTCACTAGGGCATAAAATTCATGCAAACTACACACAACACTCTAAGATAAAATGGAACAGTTTTATCGATTTTACATTAGAATTGCATTTCCCACGAGAAAACAATGTTATTACTTTAGAAATATTATAATTAACTAATTTTTCAGATTTTCTTCAGTTTATTTTATTTGTTTCTTATTATTACATCACTTTACTTAGATTCGTATTCGTTTTTATGGTTGTATTACACTTAATAATATTGTTGTTATTAAACTAAAATAAAATGCGCTAACGTTGAATTTTATTGTTACTACTAAATGATCGTTTGTTACTTGGCCGTTGGTTGATGGCTTATTACTGTTTTTGTATAATTCTTTGTTTGCTGTTATTAGCCTGTGTCAGTGGCAGTATTTTGCATTTTTTCACAATCTCAGTTTTAATCAACAAGTCTCTCTTCCAAACAGCTCTGGTATTTACTTTCTCTCTATCTCTCATTCTCTCGTATTTTTCTCTCTATCCTCTAAACTCTCTGATTTTTTTTGGTATAAACGCTATTTTCAAGTCAATCATCGAGGTGTTGTAGTTTTTTTGTTTTTGTTTTGATTTATAATTTGCATGGGTTTACTTGTTTGTTTTTGTAATTTGTTATTTTGTGCTGAACCATCATTTTTTTACATTTTGTTGTTGGCAGTGTGCTTGTGTCGTGAGGCATACTCGTTCATACAACAGCTGATTGAGTTTTGATGACAAAGACAAGCGTATCAACAAAGAAATAGATACATATAAAAATTAAATAAATATAAAAGAATATTGAAACAAATTTATATATTGCGAATGTAATAAATCAATAACCAACATAGGACATTTTTTTATAAATTATAATCTAGATGGATGGAATGGTGGAGTTTTTATGAAATTATCGATAGTAGACACAAGAAAGCATTTCTCATGTTTAGGAAAATTTTCACCAGAATTGCTTACAGGTCTTTACATTATAATTTGTAACTGCATTAAAAAATTGCTTAGGTATCGATTTCGAAAACAAAACGTTTAAATGATAGCCAAAGCACTACAATTATCTCGACATTTAGATAACTTTCTATAAGTGTTTAACCTGAGCAATCAATGCATTTAACGTTCACACTCTCGACAGTCGATAGAACACGCAACAATTTTCTCTGAATTATAAAACCAAATCGATGTCGATATGAATGATAACTATAACGATTATGCAGCCTTAGTAGAACAACAACAGATCCATTAGATCTGAACAATTGCTTGCTTTTTTATTAACAATATCTAAACTTTTATAACTGTAATTTTAGCTATGATTGCAAAGCACGATCTCTATTTCATTATTTACTCTAGGTGATGATATGAACTGAATTAAATGATCGCATTATTAGAATTTTGAATCAAAGCATTTTCAAAGCTTATAAGACACACAAGAGTACGCTACGGGTGACATTTTTGTTATCGATTTTAGATTTTTGCATCAGAGAGAGATAGAGAGAGAAAAAATTACGATTGATGACATAGCAGTAACCGAGTTTTATTCTTGCTACTCATGTGTGATATTTAGGAAGTGAACATGTACTTCACATCCTTATCGACTATTTATAATTTGCTTACATTAAAGGCCTACGGGGGCAATACGAAAATTTCATTTTTATTTATGAGAATAAAGTGTAAAAAAATCAATAACGGAATTTCCGGTAGCAAAGCTTTTTTGTGTGTATTTTTTATTTATTTTATATTTTGCTATAGGTGCATATCCATCTTAGAGTTTTGTGTCAGAGAGAGAGTGAGAGAATTACGATGACATACCGGTAATGGAGTTTTTACTACTCATGTGTGGCATTTGGGTATGTGAACATGTTGTTAACATCATTATCGACTGTTCATAATTTGCTTAAAGCCTTGTATGCACCTGTAGCGAAAACTTAATTTGTATTTATGGGAAATTTTTGGTGTATTTTTTTATGGCCAATTGAAATTTTGCTATAGGCACATATCGATCTAAGAGTTTTGAATCAGAGAGGGTGAGAGAATTATGATGTCATACCCGTAATGGAGTTTTTGATTTTGCTACTCATATATAATATTTGGGGTGTGAACATGTGTTTAACATCAGTATCGACCGTTAATAATTTATTTAAAGCCTTGTATGTACTTCTAGCTGAAATTTCATTTGTATTTATGGGAATAAATTGTAAAAAAAAAACAATAAAACGGCCCGACGAAATTTTCGTAGTAAAATACCAGTCCCTATTTTATGGGCAGTGGAAATTTCACTATAGGTACATATCGACTTCGAGTTTTGAATCAGAGAGTGAGAGTATTACGATGGCATAGCGGTAATGGAGTATTTGAATTTGCTACTCATATGAGATTTTTGGGATGTGAACATGGTGTTAACATCATTCTCGACTGTTTATAATTTGCTTGCATTAAAACCCTGTATGCAACTTTAGCGGAAATGTTATATGGATTTATCGAAATAAAATGTAAAATCGATAACACCGCTTCAGGGAATTTCAGTAACAAAATACAAATACATTTTGTATGAGGTTTGGAATTTATCCCGGAATAAATTTTTTGCGAAATTTCCTTTAAAAAACCGGAAATTTGTGCCACCCATTAGAAAGGCATTGACATTTTTGTTAACGTAATTTTCGTTATCGGTTGGTTATATTTTTCTCCCATAGGAACAGCAGGAATTTTCGCCAGATCTACACGCTCCGCCTTTAAACAATGGATTACAATGCCCAATGCATTATCTCTAGCATAAATGACTATTAAATAGTTATGCGAAATTTTCGATATAACCTTTTTACTCCCCTTTTTTGTCGATAAGAGTTTTCGAAGTGTTTCTATAGCCCGGTATGCACCTACAGCGGAAATTTTGTTAGTGTGCCTATAACATAGTTTTGCTATGTATTTCTTATGGGAGCAAAATGTAAACAATCGATAATAACACCTCACTGCATTTTCGTTAGCAAATATCTAATATCGCATTTCTTATGGGTAGCGGAAATGTCCGCTGGAAGTGCATACCGGCCGGCCTTAATGCGGAAAATAGTAAACAAGCGCCTGGAAAAAACACTCGAATTTCCATTATAAAACCCGGTAAATTCTCTGGCGGAAATTTCGTTTTGCAGTTTTGCAATGTAACATATTTCTTATGGGAGCAAAATGTAGACAATCAATAAAAACGCCTCATGGAATTTTCGTGAGCAAATATAGCAAAGCATTTTATATGGGTAGGGGAAATTTCGTTAGAGATGCATACCGGTCTCAAGCTAGCATTAATTATACCGCTGCGCCTCAACAGTACGGAAGATGCAGTAGGAATTTTCTCTTTGTTTTTTTTATTGCGTTAAAATAAAACACACCCACTATAAGTTTTTTTTTGTTGTTGTTTTGTTTTTAGCCAAATGGAAACAACGTGTCTGCTATAATATTGTAAGAGATAGAACATTCTTATTTAGCCTTAGAGAATTTTTACGAATCACTATAAACAAAAGACATTGACATTGCCCCATGGCACCAGAAAATGTATGACCTTCGGATATAGGTTAGGTTAGGTTAGATGGCAGCCCGATGTATCAGGCTCACTTAGACAATTCAGAAAAACTTTTTGGTGTTCGGTCGAAGCAGGAATCGAACCCACGACCTTGTGTATGCAAGGCGGACATGCTACCCACCTTCGGATATAAAAACATGAATAATGTAACGCGATTCACTATTCCTTCAATTTTGGATAAGATATCATCACATAATTTTGCCCCGGTTCACACACCAACTTTATGATTTATGGATCACTGATCCATTCACTCCATTACAATCAAAATCAAGATAATTTCACTTAAATCATAACATTTTTGTTCACTATTCCATAATTATCCCGGCGACATTTTTTTAGTTTTTCTTACTTTCGTTTACGTTTTAGTTTCTTTTGCAATTGAAATTTATTCGTGAATATGGATAATTGATTGACGGAATCGCGAGCCACTAACCGCATGACTGACTGACTTCTGGTCACTAAAAATATTGAGTGATTTTAATGTGTTCCATTCTATCGGCTGACAAAAAAAAATAATAAAAACCATTGACACCGAGAGTTATCAGATATTTTTTTGTGAACATCAGAGACGTCACCGATAATGGACATGTTGTGAATGATAGAAGAACTAAATTTGGACTTGACGAGTATAAACTGTCGCTGACTATTGAGATAAAGACCTTTTTTTATTTGAGAGAAGAGTTGACAAGTCTTCCAAGGAATAGTAAATGTCTCTTATAGAGCAAAAGGGGCAAAGGCAATTTACAACAATTCAACAATATTTTAGGAAATTGGAAATTTTATACTAAATCTCTATATGCAACTTTAGCGGAAATTTTTGCTAACTGTAAGAAATGCATTGATATATTTGCTAACGAAGCTAACGTGAGGCATTATGATCGTTTGTTTACATTTTTCTAACATATGAAATGCAAAGAAAGACTGTGTTATTGGCACATAAAAGAAATTTCGAAATGCTATAGAAATAAATTGTTGCAAAAATTTTCTATAGAAATAAAATTTTGCAAAAACTTTCTATAGAAATAAAATTTGCAAAATTTTAAAATGTTGACAAAACTTTAAAATGTTGACAAATGTTTGTAAAGTAATAAAATTTTAAAAAAAACATTTTCTATAGATATTAAATTTGGACACAATTTTCTATGGAAATAAAATTTTGCAAATATTTTCTATAGTAATAAAATATGCAAAAATTTTCTATAGAAATAAAATTTTGCGAAAATTTTCTATAGAAATAAAATTTTGCAAGTTTCTATAACGACCTTAGTTATGTCGTTTGCATGCCAATAACACAGTTCATGTACTCTTTATGGGAGCAAAATGTAAGCAATCGATAATAACTTCTCACGGAATTTTCGTTAGCAAATATGTAGCAATGTATCTCTTATGGGTTGCGGAAATTTCCGTTAGAGAAGCATAGCGGTCTTAAGAAAATTTCGTGGTGGCTTTAACAGAAGATAAATGCAAAAAGTCGATAAGTACCAACGCAATATCAGATCATTAAACAACTGATAGCTTCTCATTATTTTTGGCAACACTGACTATTAACTATTATTTATAGCTCCCCCACTATAAAAGAAAATATGTTGCGCATCTGTTCATCTATAAATAATCACAACAAAATTGAATATAAATATATTGATATGTATCTAAAAGCGTCGACATACAAAATACACATTTAGATATAAGTGAATGAAAAATTCTGGAGCATGTCCAACATCGAAGAGTTGCTCTCTTCTTCACTATCAAAAAAATTAATTCATTTTTGTTTTGTTTATTTGTATAAAAATTAACAATAACAAAATTAATCGGTTGTTAGACATTGTTTGACCATGCCAATTTCTCACCTTAGGTGCAACACAGTAGTTTGATCGAACTTCATTTGATTGAGCATTAAGTCACAGTTACAATTTTGGTGAAAATTTTACCAAAAAAAAACTACCAAACAAAAAATTTTTCAAAATTTTATTTCTATAGAAAATTATATCAAAATTTTATTTCTATAGAAAATTATATCAAAATTTTATTTCTAAGGAAAAGTTCGCCTAAATTTTAGTTCTATAGAAAATTTTGTCGAAATTTTTTAAGCTGCAATCAAAACAACAAATATAATTTAAAAACAAAACAACAATAAAAAACAAAACAAAAATTTTATTTCTATAGAAAATTTTGTCAAAATTTTATTTCTATAAGAAATTTTGTCAAAATGTTATTTCTAAGGAAAATTTTGCCAAAATTCTTTTCTATAGAAAATTTTGTCAAAATTTTATTTCTATAGAAAATTTTGTCAAAATTTTATTTCTATAGAGTATTTTTGCAAAATTTTATTTTTATAGAAAATTTTGTTAAAATGTTATTTCTATTGAAAATTTTGTCAAAATGTTATTTCTATTGAAAATTTTGTCAAAATTTTATTTCTATAGATTTTTTTTTTTAATTTTATGTCTATAGAAAATTTTGTCAAAATTTTATTTCTATAGATTTTTTTTTTTAAATTTTATGTCTATAGAAAATTTTTATAGAGAATTTTTGCAAAATTTTATTTCTATAGATAATTTTTGCAAAATTTTATTTCTATAGAAAATTTTGTCAAAATTTTATTTCTATAGAACATTTTGTCCAAATTTTATTTCTATAGCATAGCATCAACTGAATAAGTCAAAATACAGATTATTGACCTAAAAAATGTTTAATAGTAATTCATGTAAAGTTCATCGTTTTCTTTGGCTTTTAATGTTTTATTGGTATGCATCATGCTCTTTTGATTAAGAATATTGCCGACAAATGTTTTTGGAGAGCCCATTCCATTCGATTTTTAATGAATTGTTATTGATATTTATTTAATTGTTGACGCCAAATTTGTTTAAGGGGTCAAAGTAGACACATATAAATTGTTGTTTTATATATAAAAATGAAATACATGTACGTAAATAGGTAAAAAAAAAAATTAGAAATACTTTGGAATTTTACACTGACCAAAAATTAATAATTTTCTTTGCTATAGCATTTCCAGAAAATTTCTAGTAGCATATGCATTGACATGTAGTTTCTTAATGTACGAAATGGGATCTTTACTCCCATTTAAGGTTCGCAAATGCATAGGGAATTTTTTTATCGATTTCTAAATTATCTCCCATAAGGCTCTAGCCTTTTGCTGTTATTTCTTAGCGGCAAAATTGCTTTACTGTCATGAAATAGGAATTTTCGGAAGATTTTCGGTTAACAGGCTTTAAAGGGAAATATTTAAACTATCGATAATACCTCATACAGTTTTGCAATGTATTTCTTATGGGAGCAATAAGTAAACAATCAATAATAATGCCTCACGGAATTTTCGTTAGCAAATCTATAGCAATGCGTTTATTATGGGTAGATGATATTTCGGCTGCTGGAGGTGAATACCTGCCTTTAATATTTAAATCGACGATTTGGATTTCGTTTCTGAGGGGTAGCGGAAATTTGCCCTATAGATTCATACCAGACATAACGAAAATTTTGTGAGGCGTTATTATCGATTGTTTACTCCTGGGTGAAAAACAGTGTTAAACTGTCTTATTGGCATGTAATAGAAATTTTGGCAGAGCCGCCTATCGAACTTAAGGAAAATACGGAATAACTGCATGCTAAATGCAATAGAAATGTCGTCGATAACAATGTCTTGTAATATTTCCGGTAGTCGTAGTTCTGGATTTCATTTCTAAAGGGTAGCGGAAATTTGCCATAGAGATACGTACCGGGCATCCTGGTTGAAATACATAGCAAAACTGCCTTATCGGCACGTAATAGAAGCTTTCGTAATGCGCCTTACAGACTATACATTCCGTCCGGAAAAACTTATAGTCTGTAAGATACATAAGGGATGCATATCGGACTTACGAAAACTACGGAAAAAACTACATGCATACATAATACACAAAAGGAATATTTACAACAGCCGCATATCGGAGGAAAATATTTACACTGTCGTTAACAATATCTTCCCATATTTTCGGTAGCAGGAATAATTTGGGATTTCATTACTGTAGGATAGCAGAACATTATCACAGAGATTTATACAGAACATCATGAAAATTATGTGAGGCGTTATTATCGATCTTTACCGTTTACTTCCAGATGAAATACATGTATACACTGCCTTATCGGCAATTGTAGTAAGATCTCAATATCTCTCAAAAGAAAAAATACGGAAGCAATTGCATGTCAATATGCAATAGGTATTATCGCAAGAGCAGAATATATATATATTCTGTCGATAAGAATATCTTCCCATTTAGTATGGGTAGCGGAAACTTGCGTTTGAAGTGCATAATGAAAATTCTGTAGGGTTATTATCAACAGTTTACATTTGCTATACATGGCTAACTGCCTTATCGGCGTGTAACAGAAATTTTCGTAAGAGCGGAAAAATACACAAAAACTGCATGCTTATATACAATAGGAATTTTCCCAACAGCTGCATACCGGAGGAAAATATTTACACTGTCGATAATAATACCTTGCCATATTTTCGGTAGTAGGAATAGTTTTAAATTTTATTACTGTAGGGTAACAGAAATTTATCCCAGAGATGCATACCGGACATCGCGAAAATTCCTGCAAGAGTTATTATCGATTGTTTACAGTTTACATCCAGGTGAAATTCATAGCTGAACTGCCTTATCGGCTGGATGCTGGTATACACCTTTAGCCGAAATTTCCGATATACCCATAAGAAATGCATTGCTATATATTTGCTAATATATTTGCTATATAAGAATTTGCCCATAAGAAATTTATTGCAAATCTGTGTTATTGGCACACAAACAAAATTTCCTCTAGAGGTGCATAACGGGCTTAAGATAAAAACTGTGTAGCGGGCTTAAGAAACGTATGGAAAAACTGCCTAAATTAGTATGCCAGAGAGACTTTCGCAAGAGCTGGATACTGGGCTTAAAAGAGAAAATATTTCAACAGTCGATAACAACGTCTTGGCATATTTCCGGTAGTCGTAAGTGTATTTCATTTTTTTAATATTTCGCCACACGGTATCAATTTATTAAAATAAAAACAAAAGTTTTATTAAAATAATTTTCATTATTACCTTATTTTCAATCTAATTAATATATAAAAAAGGTTTGGATGGATGTACTTATAATAATATAAGCCAATTGCAATTTCGTTATTAATCCATAGTAAGAATTTATTATATGCTCTCACAAAATATTGTCATATACTAATTTTAATAAAAAAGTCAATTGCATTCGTATTTCCTTTACACAATATATGAATTTCCATAGAGTAATTACGAAATCTGAACCAACTGACTCGTTAATCTGACTGTTTGGCCCAAAGCCGGCAATCTGTAGCTCATTGGTGTAAACGTTTCTGAACAATGAGATCATTTTTTTATTGCCCTATGTCATCTGCTAAACACTTGTAGCAAGAGTTCGATGTTAGCGTTAAAATATCATGTAACATTTTCACTGTGCCATTAGTATTCGCGATTGTTCTATTTTTTTTTGTTCAAAATACTTTTACATGTGAGATTTAATTGTAGTTTATGGGCTTTTATATTTATCCGGCTTTGTGTTTTTGTTTGTTTTGTTTAAAACCTGGGTGTTAGACTGAGGTGACATTTTAAGCGGTGCTCATTATTTTCTTAATGCTACAATAGGGTTTAGCTCAATCGATAACAGCGTTCAAATTTAACTGCAATATCACATGTTGTTGGGTGATCAAGAATATTAACTATCTTCAGTAACCACTCCAATTCCATATGGACTTTATGGATTTCAATTTATTTTACTTTTCTTTGTTAAACGCTTCATTATCGCTTACCATGGGTACTAACCGGAATACAACGGTTAATACCAGATTGAAAGCTGAAATCGATGTGTTTGTTGGTCATTTTCGGTCAAACTCAATCAACCATACAACAATAAGTGATCCCAGCCAGCATCACATTGCTGAATACATGTACACGTTATTAAATGCAAACAATAAAGTATAAAAACTTAACGATTTTAATACTTAACATTTATATTGGAGGTTGTGGAAAAAAACAAACTTTAATTAATCTGTCACATTTTAGTAATTAAATAATTATTGATTCTTAAGGTGATTTGAATTGTTTTTGTTAATCACACAACACTGAATTTCTTAAAGCGATTAAGTCCCTAGCACTAAAAAAATGAAATTTTAGCTGACTGTTTATCCCTATTCCCCTATTTGAAGAAAGTTCTATTAAAAAAAAACGAAATTAAAATCAAAAATTCTTCTCGTGCAGTTTTTGATTAATTCAGAGGCGTCTTGTTAGACTCAAAAAATCGCTCTCTTGTACTCTTGTAGTTCACAGAAAAAAATATCACCAAAATATTTCCAATTAAAAAGTTAATTCAAGTTGAAAATTTTTTCAATTAATAAATTAATTGATACAATTAACTTTTTAGTCATGATGGAAACATTAAGTTAATTAAGTCAACGATTGAAAATTTTAAAATTTTTAATTAAAAAATTAATTGATACAATTAAATTTTTTAATCAAATTCGGAAGACTAATTCAGTTAAAAAAAGTGCTTATTTTTTAATTTTTAATTAAAAATGTATTTCAAACAATCATTTGTTAATAAAAACTCTAAACCAATTCAGAAAGTAATTACAAATAGTTACCTTTTTTAATTAATAAATTAATTGAGTTTTGCAATCAACATTAATTAAATTTTTAATTGAATCAATTAAAAAATTGATTGAAATTTGCTGAAAAAATCAATTAATTTTTTAATCAAGAATTTTTTCTATGTCCAATTAAAACTGTGATTGATACTATCATTTTCGTGATTGAAGACATTTCAATTAAAAAAGTAATTGGATCAATTAATTTGGTGATTGAATCAGAAAAAAAATTTTTGTGTGTTTAGTCAATGCAGGGTTTTAAGCTGATATCACAACAACAAAATTTTCTATAGAAATAAAATTTTGAGAAAATTTTCTATAGAAATAAAATTTTGAAAAAATTTTTATAGTAATAAAACATAAAATTTTGAGAAAATTTTCTATAGAAATGAAATTTTGAGAAAATTTTCTATAGAAATAAAACATTTTGACAAAATTTTCTACAGCAACTAAATTTTGAGAAAATTTTCAATAGAAATACAATTTAGAGAAAATTTTCTATAGAAATAAAATTTTCTAAGAAATAAAACATATTGACAAAATTTTCTATAGCAACAAAATTTTGAGAAAATTTTCAATAGAAATAAAATTTTGAGAAACTTTTCTATAGAAATAAAATTTTGACAAATTTTTCTATAGAAATAACATTTTGAGAAAATTTTTTATAGAAATAAAATTTTGAGAAAATTTTCTATAGAAATAAAATTTTGAGAAAATTTTCTCTAGAAATAAAATTCTGACAATATTTTCTATAAAAATAAAATTTTGACAAAATTTTCTAGAGAATTAAAATTTTGATAAAATTTTTTATAGAATTAAACTTTTGACAATATTTTCTATAGAAATGAAATTTTGACCAAATTTTCTATGGAAATGAAATTTTGACAAAATTTTCTATAGAAATGAAATTTTGAGAAAATTTTCTATAGAAATAAAATTTTGACAAAATTTTCTATAGAAATAAAATTTTGACAAAATTTTCTATAGAAATAAAATTTTGACAAAATTTTCTATAGAAATAAAATTTTGAGAAAATTTTTTATAGAAATAAAATTTTGAGAATATTTTCTATAGAAATAAAATTTTGGCAAAATTTTCTAGGGAATTAAAATTTTGATAAAATTTTTTATAGAATTAAAATTTTCACAAAATTTTCTATAAATATAAAATTTTCTAGAGAATTAAAAGTTTGATACAAATTTTTATAGAATTAAAAGTTTGACAAAATTTTCTATAGAAATAAAATTTTGACAAAATTTTGTATAGAAATAAAATTTTGACAAAATTTTCTATAGAAATAAAACGTTGACAAAATTTTCTATAGAAATAAAATTTTGACAAATTTTTTCTACAGAAATAAAATTTTGATAAAATTATCTATAGAAATAAAATTTTCTATCTTGTTCTATAGTAATTAAATTTTAAAAAAATTTTCTATAGAAATAAAATTTTAAAAAAATTTTCTATTTTTTTTTCTATAGAAATAAAATTTTGACAAAATTTTCTATAGAAATAAAATTTTGACAAAATTTTCTATAGAAATAAAATTTTGACAAAATTTTCTATAGAAATAAAATTTTGACAAAATTTTCTATAGAAATAAAATTTTGACAAAATTTTCTATAGAAATAAAATTTTGACAAAATTTTCTATAGAAATAAAATTTTGACAAAATTTTCTATAGAAATAAAATTTTGACAAAATTTTCTATAGAAATAAAATTTTGACAAAATTTTCTATAGAAATAAAATTTTGAACAAAATTTTCTATAGAAATAAAATTTTGACAAAATTTTTTATAGAAATAAAATTTTGACAAAATTTTCTATAGAAATAATATTTGGAGAAAATTTTCTATAGAAATAAAATTATGACAAATTTTTCCTACAGAAATAAAATTTTGCAAAAATTGTTTATAGAAATAAAATTTTGATAAAATTATAATGGAAATAAAATTTTTTATTTTGTTCTACAGTAATTAAATTTTAACAAATTTTTCTATAGAAATAAAATGTTGACAAAATTTTCTATAGAAATAAAATGTTGACAAAATTTTCTATAGAAATGAAATTTTGACATTTTATATAGAAATGAAATTTTGACAAAATTTTCTATAGAAATAAAATTTTGACAAAATTTTCTATAGAAATAAAATGTTGACAAAATTTTCTATAGAAATAAAATTTTGACAAAATCTTCTATAGAAATAAAATTTTGACAAAATTTTCTATAGAAATAAAATTTTGACAAAATTTTCTATAGAAATAATATTTGGAGAAAATTTTCTATAGAAATAAAATTATGACAAATTTTTTCTACAGAAATAAAAGTTTGCAAAAATTGGAAATAAAATTTTTTATTTTGTTCTACAGTAATTAAATTTTAACAAATTTTTCTATAGAAATAAAATTTTAACAAAATTTTCTATTTTTTTCTATAGAAATAAAATGTTGACAAAGTTTTCTATAGAAATAAAATTTTGACAAAATTTTCTATAGAAATAAATTTGACAAAAATTTTTATAGCAATAAAATTTTGACACAATTTTCTAAAGAAATAAAATTTTGACACAATTTTCTATAGAAATAAAATGTTGACACAATTTTCTATGGAAAACAAAATTTTCTATAGCAATAAAATTTTGACACAATTTCTATAGAAATAAAATTTGGCACAATTTTCTAATAAAAAATTGACAAAATTGTCAATAAAAATAAATTGCCTATAGAAATAAAATTGTCTATAGAAAACCAATCGATACGAATTGTCGGCGATGACTAAATAATCGGTAAATGTGTTATCGATCCCATAAACATGCAGCTGTATCGATTATGCCTTCGGACTTGACTTATAGTGTGTCCAATATCTGGGATATGTTCGACACGAGCATTGTCGTCCGGATAAACTTATAGTCTGGACGGCGCATTAGGAAAATTCCTGTTGCATACCAATAATACAGTTTCTACATGTATTTCTTATGTGAGCAAAATGTAAACCGTCGATAACAACGAGTCAAGGCATTTTCGTAGGCAAATATGTCAATGTATATCTTATGGGTAGCGGAAATTTCGTTAGAGATAATTGCCGGTAATTCAGCGATTGTTGGCAATCTATGGGTAAAGCCTGGTTTGCAACTCTTGCGAAAATTGCAAAATGGCAGAAAAACAATCGCCAAAGCATCATGATTTTCATCACACCGAAAATTCCGTGAGCCCTCGTTATCGATTATTTACGTTTTACTCTCATAAGAAACAGAACTGTGTTATTAGTATGCAAAAAGAATTTTCCCAAGAGCTACATACCTGGTTTTTAAAGAAATTGTGTTTTCGTGTCGATATTGCAGTTTTGTTATGTATTTGATTTGAGCAAAATGAGAACAGTCGATAACGAAATTGTGCAAGATTGACAATACGTTTCTTATGGGTAACACAAATTTCGTTTCCATGCCGATAATGCAGTTTTACCATGCAATGCTTGCCCGAACAAAGTATAAACAATCAATAACAACATTTCTCACAATGAAAACTCGATCCGACAGACCTAAAAACAAAATAATTGTTCTACCTACTTGTGGTTTTTCTCATTTCAAATTAAATTTAAAATATACAAGTGCATCTTGATAAAATTGTTATTGACAAATTGAAGTGGTTAAGAGGAATTTCGTTCGACCCATTAGGACAGATCCTACCCTATTCCAATCAGTGATCATTAGTCATTACTAATACTAAAAAATCATTAATTTTTTGCATACGTTTCAATATTACAGCAGAAAACAAAATAAGAATGAAATGTCATTAAATGAGCCCCAGCAGTTCCAGAGTTTATTAAATCACCCCAACAATTATGACGTTGCCTTGATTTGTGTCACCGGTTGTTGGATGCAAAATTATGCATTAATTACAAAAAACAACCACAAAACTCATTTCATAGTCCGTTTACGTTGCTCCAAACGTTAGCTCGTGCTGGTTGACTGACAGACCGGCTGCACTTTGCGGAGTGTTAATTGAAAGTTTAAAATTCCAAAACGAGTTTAAATGCCGCGACATTATTATCGTGATGAGATTGTACAATTATTGGGAAGAGCTCTTGAAAAGGCGCAAATATAACCCGTTTCAGGAAGGTGATTTACATCAGCTACCGTAGCGGCACGTGATTGCGCACTTCACGTGATTTTCAATGTCTGAGCAGCCAAGAGAATCATATAAATTGTATGAAATATGGTATTGGAATTGGGGAATTCCCTTAAGATTTCCCCCACCATCATTACAACTGACGTAAGTCGGCTGCGTACTAAAGTTAAGCCAACAAGATAGTGGGTTAGTGATTGTTTGAAGTCGATAACAAAGATTTTATATGGCATTTAGGAGAATAAGTTTGCATGTCCATAACATAGTTTTTCAATACATTTCTTATTAGTCGATAACTACGCCTCCAGGAATTTTCGTTAGAAAAACTATAGCAATGTATTTCTTATGGGTAGCGGACATTTCGATAGAGGTACCTACCGACCGTTAAGTCAATAACATAGTTTTTCCATATTTTTCTTATGCAACCAAAATGTTATTAGTCGATAACAACGTCCATATGTATTTCTTATGGATAGCGGAAATTTCGTTAGAGGTACATACCGACCGTTAAGCCGGTATGCAACTGTTACATACCAGTATAGAGTTTTACAATGCATTTCTTATTGGAGCAATATATACACAATCGATAATAACGCCATGGAATATTCCATAGCAAACATATCAATATATTCCTTATGAGTAGCTAAAATTGCGTTGAAGATGCATATCGGCCTTTTTTGCAATGTAAACAATCGATAGCAAAATTCTTCTAAGAAAATCTAAATGCATTATCTACAAAGAAAAAAGTAAACAGTTTTATCTGAAAAATACTAGCAACATTGTGTACCGCTTTAGCAAAATTTCTGCTCACCTTAAAGTCCGGTATGTACCTCTAGCGGAAATTTCGTTCGCAGGTCAATAACACAGTTTTGACATTTTTGTAAACAGTCGATAATAACGCCTCAGGGAAATTTCGTTAGCAAATATGTATAGCAATGCATTTTTATGGGTCGCGGAAATTTCGTTAGGGGTGCATACTGAACTTAAACCCACTATGCTTTAGTGGAATTTTCGTTAGGGTGCCAACAACACCGTTGAATGAATTTCTTATGGGAGAAAAATGTAAACATTCCGTAATACAGGGGGGTTACTCTGTATTGCGATGCGTAAGAAAAATTGTCGCGAATCGAGTAATTGGTACTCAGTAATTCGTTTTCGTATCTACCTTGCGCATCTAGTTTTCGCAAATCTGGCATCACCGCACTCTATAATGCGAAAGCGTATGTCAAACTCGTTCGTTGATCGCAAAAATCGTGCGCAAACAAAATAGCAATCGCAAAGTAACAAACATGTAAGTAAGCACAATTAAATTTTTATATTTGTATCTAAATTGTTTATTGTTTTAGGGAAAAACCAAAAAAGTTACAGACACAGCAACGTCAGTTCCAAACTTTGGTAGACTTTATGGTCTCTTCCGCAGTTACCTCAAATTGTATGTGCTTGGGACAAAGTATTCGTTCAATCACCTCGCAAACTTCTTTTAAGCAGCGCGACATAGATTGCTCTGATAGTCCTAAAAGATGGTCTTGGCCGATTTGGTGTTGATAACCACCTTGTCCAAGCAATTTCAAAGCAGCGGCCACTTTTATTGGAGTTGGAATGGCTGTGGATTTATTTGGAACGACGAGGTCGTCTTTAATAGCGTTTAATACATACATAAACGCATCTTTATTAAGACGAAAATTTTGTATAAATCTATAAAAATGAAATATTCGAAAACGTTTGTCACATAATTTGAGTTTCCATTTTCTTACCCGTGGTCACTTAGGTAGAGTATATTTGACCGATCTCGCAAAATTCTTCTTGTAATTCGTTCATGTTAATTTTCTTCAAACCATAACGCTATCGAATCCATAATTATTACTTTTTTGTTATAAACGATTAGCAAGTTTTAAAAGAACACGCACCGAACGGAAGATTGTTTAAAATGTTTTTATTTACAATTTTTTGACATTTCTTTTTATCATTTTCGTTATTGTTTACATTGTGCAGCCAGCGTTGTCATATTTTCGCTTTATTTTGCTAAAGCGTTACCATATTTTCAGTTTACTTTGCGAAAGCGTTTGCGCAAGTGATACAGAGTACCGAATTGTACTCTTAACGCATTTAACTATCGCATCGCATTTGCTTTCGTATCGCAATACAGAGTAACCCCCCAGAATTTTTTGTTAGCAAATATAAAAATTCCTTTTTTATGCTCATCTTACAGCCCGGTATGTACTAGAGGTGTGCACGTGAGTAATATTTTACTAACGTTCACGCACACTCACGACGGAAAAATCTTACTCACGCACACTCACGCGCGATATTGTTTGGTAGGACTCACGCGCACTCACGAAGAGAAAATTTGTACTCACGCACGAAAATACCGTGACTCACGAAAAATACCGTGACTCACGAAAAATACCGTGACTCACGAAAAATATCGTGACTCACGAACAATTTTTTGGGTAATTTATCTTACCGACGTGTCTGAAAATATGAGCATCATTAAAATCGAGAGCGTTATTACACTCTTAACATCCCAGGTGTCACTAAAATTGTAAATGAATTTAACTCTTAAGCGTTTTATGTTGGTGAGCGGGATTATTTTCGTGAGTGTAAATCTTTACTCACGCACACTCACGAAGATATTTTCGTGACTCCCACTCACGCGTGAGTCACGTCAATTTCGCTTCACGTGCACACCTCTAGTATGTACCTCTGGCGGAAATTTCGTTTGCATGCCAATAACACGGTTTTGTCATGTTTTTCTTTGGGGAGCAAATGTAAACAATCGATAATAATGCCTTAGGGGAATTTCGTTAGCAAATATAGCAATGCCTTTTTTTATGAGTCGCGGAAATTTCGTTAGGGGTCCATACTGGTCTTAAGTCCAGTATGCAACTCTAGTGGAAATCCTGTGTGCGTGCCAATGCCACCGTTTCTCAAGGAATTTCTTATGGAAAAATATATAAACAATCCATAATACAGAATTTCTGTTAGCAAATATAACAATGTATTTCTTATGGTCGCGAAAATTTCGTTAGAGAAATGCTTTGCAAATTTGGCAAACAAAATTATCGTTAGCACTGCATTATCGATCGTTTGCTACTTTATCACATTACACCTGTCTTATTACCATGTTCCAGGAATTGTATACTCTCGAACTGCATACCGGGCTTAGTAACACATGGCTTTTAATGGCATTGAACTGAAAATTTCTTTCGAGTTGACTACCTTGGTCTTATTTAAACGTTGGCAACACTGTTGGCATTTGTTTGTGTCTTTACTACTGTACCATTAATACTTTTGTTATAGTAGGGCAGACTTGAACCTAAATACTGGTATCTGCAATAACCGTTTTTTGAAATACACTGCTGTTCAAAACTTTTGCAGTCACATCGCTGGTGGAAAATAAACCGCCATATAACAAAGATTTTAGGGAATAAGGAAACTAATGACAGACTTTTTTCATAATTTTTAAAATTTGTTAAAGAGTATTGTCCTGTTCAAAAAATTTGCAACTTATTCTAAAGGTCCCATATATTAAAAAAAATTATTTTTGATTTACATTCAACGTAACATATTAATAGTTGATACTTTAGTGACTTCTGTGCATCTCCCTGGCATTGACAGGATTAAATGGTCATTGATATCCTTTGGTTTAGGTTCACATAGACATGATCAAACTTTTTTAAAAATGAATTTCCAATTTTCCCAAGGTTCTCTATAAGATTTAAGTCAGGCAACTGAGCAGGCCAGTCAAAAACACACACAATTTTGCATCGGAAATCCATTGCTTTACCACCTATGTGGATACTATGTTCGGGTTTTCCACCAAAACATTACGGGCCTTTTCGGAAACGCAGTGTTGCGCTGCAACTGCTGCGCATCACATTCATAATTGCAACATCCGGCAACAATGTAAGCGTCATATGTTCTAAAATGTAACAATGTAGCATATGTTGCGCAAACGTAATAAAAAACACGCAGTATAAAAATGGCTGATGCAGAGAACGAGTAAGTATTGTTACGTTTTTATATTTAGGCGTTTTTAATTACCCGACAATTAAAACACAGTTCTTTTAAATAACGACAATCTACAATTTATTTACTATGACTTCACACTTTACAATTCGTTCACACTGAAGTTATTCGTTTGACGCTTTAATTAAGACTGACTCGTTAGCAGCATGCGAGCGCTTTTATATATGACGGTGTGGCAATACGAGAACATTCTGGTAGCACTACAATATTCTGGCAACGCCAGAACATTCTTAGACAATGCTAGAAGGATCTACGACCATTAAGTAATTCGTCTGGTGGCTGCCAAACACATACACACTCACATAGATATATGCTCGCATTACTACAACAACAATGACAATAGACAATGAGATGAAATGAGAAAGCAAAATAACAAAGCAAAGGGGTTGTTATTCTATGAGAGAGTAAAAACTAACATTTCGGTAAGCAAACAAAAGAACATAAAAGAAATTCAGGAAAATACTAGAAAATGAATAGATGATTCCAACAAGTGATAGCGAAATTTTATCGTTACAATTTTAAATTTTAAATTAACGGAAACTAATTTAAATAAACTTATATCTATAATTATCAAATTCGTAACACTGCCTCCCGCTTAAGCCTGTTCGTCCCGAACAGGCACAGAACCTGTTCCGTAAGGAGCCAATCGTTCCAGATGTACAACTTTCATCTTTGATCTAGGGCTGTCGTCCTTCTGAATCCGGTATACAACATCATTGATCTTCTTGATGACTTTGTATGGGCCTTCCCACTGTGTTTGCAGTTTAGGACACAATCCTTTCTTTCGTTGCGGGTTAAATAGCAGAACCAATTCTTCTTCTTGGAAGCCTTCAGTATTTACAGCACGATCGTATCTCGCCTTCATTCTGTTGCTGACCATTTTTATTTTGTTGCGCACTGATTCGTGAACTTCACCGAAAGTGTTTGGGATGTCGTTTCTGTTTTCTTCCATGGCGAGCTCATTAGGTTTAGCACCGAATATCAGATCACCAGGCAACTTCAACTCAGTTCCGAATAGAACATTGGCCGGTGTTCGAGAGGTGGAATCATGAATGGCAGATCTATACGACAGCAAAAACTTTGGTATATGCTCGTCCCAGTCCCTCTGGCCGTTGTCCACTACTTTTCGAAGATGTTCCTCCAGAGTGCGATTAAACCTTTCTACCATGCCATCGGATTGTGGATGTAATGGTGTAGTCCTCGTTTTCTTGATACCAAGGGATTCACACATCTCTTTGAATATGGCCGATTCAAAATTTCTTCCCTGGTCTGAGTGAATCTCGGACGGCACACCGTAGCGACATATCCAGTTTTTGTTGACAACATCCACAATCGTTTTTGCTTCTTGGTTTGGAATTGCATACACCTCCGGCCATTTGCTGAAGTAATCCATGACCACAAGGACATAACGGTTTCCAGAATCACTTACTGGGAAAGGGCCTGCCACGTCCATTGCTATTCTTTCAAACGGGGCTCCTGGGGGGTTACTCTGTATTGCGATGCGTAAGAAAAATTGTCGCGAATCGAGTAATTGGTACTCAGTAATTCGTTTTCGTATCTACCTTGCGCATCTAGTTTTCGCAAATCTGGCATCACCGCACTCTATAATGCGAAAGCGTATGTCAAACTCGTTCGTTGATCGCAAAAATCGTGCGCAAACAAAATAGCAATCGCAAAGTAACAAATATGTAAGTAAGCACAATTAAATTTTTATATTTGTATCTAAATTGTTTATTGTTTTAGGGAAAAACCAAAAAAGTTACAGACACAGCAACGTCAGTTCCAAACTTTGGTAGACTTTATGGTCTCTTCCGCAGTTACCTCAAATTGTATGTGCTTGGGACAAAGTATTCGTTCAATCACCTCGCAAACTTCTTTTAAGCAGCGCGACATAGATTGCTCTGATAGTCCTAAAAGATGGTCTTGGCCGATTTGTAGATAACCACCTTGTCCAAGCAATTTCAAAGCAGCGGCCACTTTTATTGGAGTTGGAATGGCGGTGGATTTATTTGGAACGACGAGGTCGTCTTTAATAGCGTTTAATACATACATAAACGCATCTTTATTAAGACGAAATCTATAAAAATGAAATATTCGAAAACGTTTGTCACATAATTTGAGTTTCCATTTTCTTACCCGTGGTCACTTAGGGAGAGTATATTTGACCGATCTCGCAAAATTCTTCTTGTAATTCGTTCATGTTAATTTTCTTCAAACCATAACGCTATCGAATCCATAATTATTACTTTTTTGTTATAAACGATTAGCAAGTTTTAAAAGAACACGCACCGAACGGAAGATTGTTTAAAATGTTTTTTTTTTACAATTTTTTGACATTTCTTTTTATCATTTTCGTTATTGTTTACATTGTGCAGCCAGCGTTGTCATATTTTCGCTTTATTTTGCTAAAGCGTTGCCATATTTTCAGTTTACTTTGCGAAAGCGTTTGCGCAAGTGATACAGAGTACCGAATTGTACTCTTAACGCATTTAACTATCGCATCGCATTTGCTTTCGTATCGCAATACAGAGTAACCCCCCTGGTCTATATTCTTGCATAGGACCTCGACATTTCCTTGTTGGACCTTTCGCCTTCATGCACTTCTCGCAATTGGCTACCCATTCAGCAATTGATTTCTGGCATCCAACCCAGTAGAATCGTTGCTTCACTTTCTCGGCGGTTTTGGTTATTCCCAGATGACCTCCACTGGGACCATTATGGAACTCCGCCAAAACATCTCTTATTCTGGAATCTGGAACGATGATCAAATTTCGGCTGCTCTTGCCATCTTCGCTTTCCCATTTACGTTGCAGGGATCCATTGACTAGAACTAAACTATCCCATTGAGCCCAGTATGATTTCATAAGTGGACTTTCGGCTGCGATGTCTTTCTTACTGGGCTTCTGGTTCTCTTCCTTTGCCGAAATAATTTTGATCAAAATGGGATCTTTACGTTGTTCTGTTGGCCAGTCCACTCCAGATTCGACGTGTAACAGCCGAATATCAACAATCTCCTCCTTGTGTTCAGCTTTCGAGCAGTGCTTGCATTCTATACTGCAAGGTCGACGTGACAAGGCGTCAGCGTTACCGTGTTTTCCACCTTTTCTATGCTCGATACTGAAATCATAGCTTTGGAGCCTCTCGATCCAACGTGCCAGTTGAGCTTCCGGATTCTTGAATTGGAGCAACCATCGTAGAGCTGAGTGATCAGTCCTGAGCAAGAAGTGTTGTCCATACAAATATTTATGATAATGTTTTACACTCTCTATGACGGCTAGCAGCTCTCGTCGCGTTACACAGTAGTTCTTTTCGGGCTTGGACAACGTTCGGCTGAAATATCCGATGACCTTCTCCTTGCCGTCTATCTGTTGGGATAGCACACCTCCAATACCATGCGCGCTAGCATCTGTATCCAAAACAAATTTTTCGCCCGGAATAGGATACGCTAGAACAGGAGCTGAACATAAAAGTTCTTTTAAATGTTGGAATGAATCTTCCTGTTCGTCGCTCCACTGGAACTTCTGACCTTTTTGCGTCAATTTATGGAGACTAGCGGCGATGCTGGCGAAGTTTGGGACGAATCGTCGGTAATATGTACATAACCCAAGGAAACTTCTTAATTCGTGGAGATTTCGGGGTCGTGGCCAATCTCTGACAGCTTGGATTTTGTCTTCATCGGTGGATATGCCCTCTGCAGTCACATGATGACCCAGTTATTTAACTTCCCGCTGGAAAAGGGAGCATTTCTTTGCGTTAAGGCGTAGACCAGCGGCTGACAATTGCTGGATAACGTCTTTCAAGTTTTTAAGGTGCTCGTCAAATGTTTTGCCCATCACTATGATGTCGTCCAAGTATATCAAGCACGACTTCCAGTGCAACCCCTTCAGTACCCGCTCCATCAATCTTTCGAAGGTAGCCGGAGCGTTGCAGAGCCCGAACGGCATTACATTGAATTGCCAGAGACCGCCATTAACGCCAAAAGCCGTCTTTTCCTTGTCTTTCTCGGCGATCTCTACTTGCCAATATCCACTCTGCAAATCAAGCGTAGAAAACCATGTTGTTCCGGCTAGTGTGTCCAACGTGTCATCAATGCGTGGAAGCGGATAACTGTCCTTTTTGGTGACATCATTCAGTTTTCTGTAGTCCACGCAGAATCGGGTACTTCCATCTTTCTTTTTGACCAGCACAACTGGGGAACACCATGGACTTGATGATGGCTCGATCACTCCACTCTCCGCCATATCCTTTATGAGCTTTTGAACTTCGTCTCTTTTTGCCAGGGGAACACTTCGTGGTGCCTGTTTTATGGGCCTTTCTTCTGCGGTTTTAATTTCATGCTTCACTACAGATGTTCTTCCTTGATTTCCCTTTTCAGAAGCAAAAGCACAGGCGTTTTTCCACAACAATTGCTTGGCTTTATTTCTCTCTGACGGCGATAGATGACGTGTCCAAGCCTCGACATACGCTTCTAGATGTTTTCTCACTGCTCCATGTGTCTTTGATGAGTTGCCTTCCAAATTGACTATTGCCTCGGCTGGTGTACATTTGCCAATGTCAGAAAATTTTACAATTTGCTCATGATTGTCAGACAAGTTCAAGACACGAACTGGTATTAGTCTCTCTTCGTTCGTTGTTACCAGGGCATTTGCTATCAAGATATTGTTGCTTTTGTTTTCTGCTGGTTCAACAACCCACAATTGGCCGACTTCACAATCTCCATTCATAGGAACCCATATAATTGCTTCGGCATTCGGTGGTATAGACTCTGACTGGCTCGTTGTCAAACGTCTGACGGGTGTATTCTCACTATAGCCCACGTTTACCGTTATTTCGGCATCGCACCATGTCATTACACGACGCTTCATATCCAGATTGATACCAAAAGCAATCATGAAATCCGCTCCAATTATAACTTCGTCTATTATATCGGCCACAATGAAATCATAAGTAACGGATTTGTTAGCAATAGTTAATTTTACGGCGACCTTTCCATATACGGTTGCGGGTTCCCCTGTAGCCGTGCGTAGCTTGACTCCAATCAGTGGTGTAACTTTTCCTTTTACTAAATCAGATCTAATAATAGACTTTGATGCACCAGTATCCAACGTCAAAGTACGCTTGTCGCCATTAATAACACCCGCAATAGTTAAATTGTTATTTTTCTGTTGAACTATTGCTATGGAGATGGTGGGGCCATCGTCGGTGGGAGCCAGCTCTTGCCCCGCTGAACTAGCTCGATTTAGTTTAAAGGTGACTCACTTGACTGTGGGGTCACCTTCTTATGGTTATTGTTTAATGGAGATGGTGATGTGGATCTTGACCGTTTGCGTCGTGCTTTGCATTCTCGAGCTAGATGTCCCGTCTTATCACAGTTATAGCATTTGATTCGGGATTTAGTTGCATCCTGTTTCAATTCTTGCATTACCTGCTTCATTGCCTCTTTCATCGAGTCAATGATAGATTTCGATTCTTCACACTCGGTCTCTACTCTGCGTACTTTGTGAATTTGAGGCCGTGCCAGCAATCTCGCAGTTTCTTGCGCAAGTGCAAATGTTACTGTTTCTGCGAATGTAGCCTTTTGTGACGCATATGTTGCACATTTTATGTCTGGGTCTCGAATGCCATTCGCAAAGGTCTCAATTTTGATGCGGTCCACAAGTGGGTGACTCTCTCCTGGGTATGTCAGTAGCACCAACTGCTCAACTTCTGTTGCAAAGTCTTGTAGAGTCTCGTTTGATTTCTGGACTCTACCTCTTAATTCCATTCTAAAGATGTCTTGCTTGTGCTCTCCACCATACTTGCGTTGAAGTGCCGCTATTACTTCATTATAGTTATTTCTAGAAGCAGCGGGAATGCTTTGTATCACATCAGCAGCATTGCCCTTTAATGCCAATAGAAGTTCAATTGCTTTATCATCGTCATTCCACAAATTTCTACAAGCAACCATTTCGAATTGGAATTTGAAGACATCAAATGACGTTGAGCCATCGAAAACAGGAGTTTTGATTTTTGAGCCCTCGATGACGCGCACTGGACCACCTTTAATTTCCAGCTCTGACATTTTTTTCTCGATGTGCAGAAACTTCTCATCATGAACCATAATTTTCTCATCCACAGAAAGAACTTTCTTATCCAATTCCACAATTTGATTTTCTATATGGTCCACACGTTTTTCCATGCCTTCAGAAATTTGTTGTAGTTTTTCATTGAGAATTCTAGAATTTTTGTCGAATTTTTCTTCCAATTTTCTTGAACTTGCTTCCATTTGTAGGGCATTTTCTTTCAGCAATTTTCTAGAAGTTTCTTCCATTTTTCTAGAATTTTCTTCCATTTTTCTAGAATTTTCTTCCATTTTTCTAGAATTCTCATCCATGATTTTCCTAGAGTTTTCCTCCATCATTTTGCTCAAAACACTGAGCATTGATGTGTAGTCCACAACACTCGAAGCCACAGACGGAGTTTCTATACTGCTGGTATTGACGAGTATTGATTCATCAATGTCTTCCTTATAATCAAACTCATGCGTCGCAATGTCAATATTACGCCGTTCAAACTCTTCCAGTAGACGCTTTTGAAGCTGGGCCTTATTGCCTGTTGTCGGCAGCTCCAGTTTGCTCAACTCCTTTTTTAGGTCTTCCACTCGAAGCTCATTAAACTTCATTGTAGATTTTTTTTTCGTTATTTCACTTCCGACACCAATTGTTACGTTTTTATATTTAGGCGTTTTTAATTACCCGACAATTAAAACACAGTTCTTTTAAATAACGACAATCTACAATTTATTTACTATGACTTCACACTTTACAATTCGTTCACACTGAAGTTATTCGTTTGACGCTTTAATTAAGACTGACTCGTTAGCAGCATGCGAGCGCTTTTATATATGACGGTGTGGCAATACGAGAACATTCTGGTAGCACTACAATATTCTGGCAACGCCAGAACATTCTTAGACAATGCTAGAAGGATCTACGACCATTAAGTAATTCGTCTGGTGGCTGCCAAACACATACACACTCACATAGATATATGCTCGCATTACTACAACAACAATGACAATAGACAATGAGATGAAATGAGAAAGCAAAATAACAAAGCAAAGGGGTTGTTATTCTATGAGAGAGTAAAAACTAACATTTCGGTAAGCAAACAAAAGAACATAAAAGAAATTCAGGAAAATACTGGAAAATGAATAGATGATTCCAACAAGTGATAGCGAAATTTTATCGTTACAATTTTAAATTTTAAATTAACGGAAACTAATTTAAATAAACTTATATCTATAATTATCAAATTCGTAACAGTATTAAAATTTTCAATTTAGTTTTTTTTAATTATTATATTATATGTTTATAATGTTTTTATTATATTTTCATAATTTTTTAGGGTAGAGGTTGATTCCAAGACAACTAAATTAATAGTAAGAGCACGTTTGGATATGGAGGGCGACTTTGCGTCAGGCCGAAAAAAATCTGTGTTATGGAGCAAAGTGGTTGACAAAATTAAGGAAAATAAACCTGATTTCACGCTCACGAAGGAGCAGACAAATAGGAAATTTATAAATATGCAAAGATATTGATTGATGACTTCAAAGTATCCCAAAACTTTTGGAATTCTTCGTATCGTCTCTAAATTGCAAACAAAATATGCAACAAAAAAGCAACTGCAACAGCTGATCGGCAACAGCTGCGCAATAAAATCAATGTTGCGCAGCAGTTGCAGCGCAACACTGCGTTTCCGAAAAGGCCCTACATTAGAAGTGCAAAAATATATATGACGATTATATTTGTAACAAATCTTGCCAAATTATGGATGGAAAAGATACATGACATTGATTGCGACACATTTGATATTTTAAAATTAATTTATTCAAAAAAGTAACCGCGAAAACATGGTGGTTTTCAGCTTGAAAAATTTACATTTACTTACCTTTAGGCTTGTGCTTGAGGTTAACACATAATCGTGATGAAAAATCCAAGCAGACAGCATTTCCCGGGATGCTTATGGCTATATCACATGGAGAAAAATGGTTTTGTAGTTCTCCAATAGCATGCATAATACTCTCGATTCTATGAATCGGCCGAATACCTTGTCCAGAAAAACACCCACAGACCATAATATTTCCCCCACCATGATTGACGGAACTTTTTTATAAAACTTTGAATACGACGTGTACCTTTGGGCCTTTGTACGTACCATCCAAACCATGCAAGTTTAACTTTGTGGATCGAGTTTTCAAACGATTAGAAGCGCCAATTTTTAATGTGATAGTTTCGTATATTCCCTTTTTTGGCATTGTTTTCGCCTTGAAAGTGGAAAAAAATCAAAACATGTTTAAACTCTAAAAATTTATTGCAAATAAAATCGACTTACCGATTTTTCAAATTTTGCTCATTTTCTTTTGAAATTCGAAAGTTTGCGAATCAGAAAAATTAGATCTACCAATTTTTACACGGGAATAGAAGAATTCGATTTTAACGTGATATTGATTTTCGGCTCTTTGAGGATTTGTTTTTTTTTTCGTTTCGGTAGAAATTGCAAAACTTGAATTTAGAAAATCGTGAATCATCATTTAAACGAATTTGAAGATTTAAAAAGCGGGCTTCGGCTTTTTGTATGTATAGCAAGAATTGTAGCCATGGTGGTCTACAATTTTTTTAAACAAATTTCTTAAAAATCTTGTTGTACTAGCGTTCCATAAAAAATAAAAAAATTAAATACAATTAAAAAATTAAATAAATAAATAAATAAAAAACAAATTAAAAAATAAAAAAATTAATTAAAAATTAAAAACAAAATAAAATTAAAAAATAAAATAATAAATAATAATATAATAAAAACAAAATAAAATAAAAAAATAAAACTTATAAACCTTAGATTATATATTTTTTTTTTAAATTTCTTAAAAATCTTGTTGGAACAGCGTTCCATAAAAAATAAAAAAATTAAATACAATTAAAAAATTAAAAAAATAAATAAATAAAAACAAATTAAAAAATAAAAAAATTAATTAAAAATTAAAAACAAAATAAAATTAAAAAATAAAAATAAATAAAAATAAAATAATAAAAAATAATATAATAAAAATAAATAAAACTATTATAAACCTTAAGATTATAAATAAAACATTTGCACAAACCAATATAATTTTAATGTTTTCTTTTTTATTTTCGAAATACGTTAAAATTCTTATATTTTAAATTAATTGTAATTATTTTCCAGTGTTATTGATTTAAGAATAAATCTCACCTCCCTTGGAAAGTTTTTTTTTTTTAATTTCTCCCCCGTTACTACTTGTGTACATTTCGAAATATACACGTGTTTCATTTCCAAATCTTAAGTTAGAGAAATACTAAAATCATAAGATAAATTATTAGGTATGGTAACTTTTTTTTCGGTTTTTAAGTTCAAATGTCTCATTTTTTTTTTCAAAAGGAATTACTCGATTTAGGATTGGCTTTTACAATATTTTTTTGTTTTTCTTTTCTTCTCATGTTTTAGGGAAAGGGATACTGGCATTATATCCTTCATCAGACTTTTTCCATTTTTGTTATTGTTGTTGTTGTAAAAGAGATTAAAGTGAAATGTATAAATTGTGTAGTAGTCATATATACGCTTAAATTAAAATCTATATAAACATAAGAATCAAAATAATCATGTAGTATAGTAAAGTGCCAGAGAGCAAGCCAGCCATATACAGGAGAATTAATTATTTAATGTAGATCATCTTCGTTATTATCATTATGGACAGCTTACAAAATGTAATGAAATCAGGTGTATATTTTTGCCATTATATGTGGTGCAGTTTAATTGAGTTTGTGTGTGTGTGTGTATGGTTGTTTTATTCTTGGCTCATCTTTAGATGCGCCTCTGGAAGGGGGCTCCACCACCACCAGCACCTACACCAATGCTTCCTCCCGAACTGTAATTATTTCCAATGGGGCCAATGTTACCACCGCCTCCACCACCACCACCACCACTCTTGGATTTGCCATTAAAGAACAATTCAATATAACGAGAACCCATTTGTTCTCGATGCCGTTTCATAGCTCTTTGGGCATCTTCATAGGTTTCGAAGCATGCTTCAGCTGTACCACTATGACGATTTTTGTCATTGTAAATGATGCGGACATTGGCTGGGCGTATGGGATCGAAGAACTAAAATTTATAAAAAAAAAGTCGAATTAGTAAAAGTTACCAATTATCATCACTATATTCTCATACCTTAAAGACATCGTTTTCAAATGAACTGAAGGGCAAACCACGCATATGTACCACATACATATCATCACCACGGCCTCCACCAATGGGACCAAAATTGCCGCCACCACTTCCACCACCACCACCACCACCATTGCTGCCGCCCATACTATTACTGCCACCGAAGTTACCAAAATTGCCCGAATTTCCACGATTGTTTCCAAAATTACCAAAGTCTCCAAAATCATTATTGAAGCGATTGAAACCGCCGCCACCACCGCCTCCACCATTGTTGTTTCCGAAATTTCCATTATTGCCGGGACTATTTCCGAAATTGCCAAAGTTTCCAAAGTTGCCACTGTTTCCTCCATTGCCAAAGTTTCCAAAGTTACCATTGTTAGCACCTCCTCCATTGCCAAAGTTTCCGAAGTTACCATTGTTACCACCGCCTCCATTGCCAAAATTACCGAAATTACCATTGTTAGCGAAATTTGGCATATTATTGAAGCCGAGGGTATTATTGGCGCCCGATCCAAAACCGCCGCCGCCACCCCAACCTCCACCTGAATGTGATATAGGGAAATGTTAAAAATAATTCAAACTAAAATGAAAGCCTACAAAACTGAGCATCTAGGATCTAACCAATTGTGATATTTTAGCCAGTGTATGGCCTTTTAAAATTTTCTAGAGAATTAACATTTTGACAAAATTTTATTTCTATAGAAAATTTTTGCAAAATTTTATTTCTATAGAAAATTTTTGCAAAATTTCATTTGTATAGAAAATTTTGTCTACATTTTATTTCCATAGAAAATTTTTGCAAAATTTCATTTGTATAAAAAATTTTTGCAATATTTATTTCAACAAAATTTTTTTCTATAAAAAATTTTGTCAAAATTATATTTCTATAGAAAATTTTGCAAAATTTTATTTCGTGTGTTGTTTTTTATTGTGGGTTTGTACTTCAACTTCAATCATATTTGTTGTTTTGATCTCAGCTTTAAAACCATTGTGTTGACTAAACTACAAGAGTAGCTTAACCAACAGAGGAAAAGAATGTTTGTCAAATTTATTTGGGCAAAGCCCTATAGACTGCAAGATGGTTGGATGTACGCACGTTTCGGAATTACCACATTCCTCATCAGCGTCCTCTACTTGCAGCAAAACTACACACAAAAAAATTTTTTTTGATTTCAATCACGAAAATCGCGGATTCAATCATTTTTTTAATTGAAATGTCTTCAATCACGAAAATGATAGTATCAATCACCCATTTTGATTGAAAACCAACACGATTTTCAATTAAAAATTTAATTGACTTTTGTCACGGAATCAATTAATTGTGTGATTGAATCAATTAAAAACGTGATTGATTTTTAACATAAAATTCAATCACAGTTTTAATTGAATCAATTAAAATTTTAATTAATTTCGCGACAAAAATCAATCAACTATTTGATTCATTCAATTAAATAATTAATTGAAATTGGCTATAAATTTCGATCAAAAAATTTATATATTGCGACCCCAAAATCGTATTTAGTTTTATTTGAAATAAAAGAAAATATGTGTTTCTTATAAAACATATTCAATATTTTATTATTTTTTGAATTATGCAATAGACAAATAAATTTGGTTCTTGTTATTTGTGTTTTGTTCTAACATAACTTACTAATACAATTACTATCAATAACAACTATAGAGCGAAAAAATAAATTATATAAATCATTATAATAATAACCATGTTAGCATGTTCCTTCTAATATGGAGATGCGCCTAGATTTCCAATCATTCAGCAGCCTGTAAGCTAAATTAGAATAATTTGAATTTAATTTTGTTCAAATAAAAATTAATTTTGTTAAACATTACCTGCATAGAATATCAAGTTCAATTCTTAGTTCCAGGTTACAGATTTATAATCTTCTTTTGTAGTTGTAGTCTTTTAGCATAAAAAGGTGTATTAAGGAGCTCGGTAATTTAATTTTAGTAACAATTCCTTTCCAAAATCCACACATTGAAATCGTCTATTAAAATTTGAACCAATGAAAGACAAACATAATGGGAAAACAGTGTAGTATTTGGTATTATATTGATGATACTTCGTAAATTCTGGAAATAGAAAAAAATATAAATGGAAAATACATATTTTTATTATTTTCGGATATTTTTCATGTTTTTAAATCCAAAAGAAAGAACTTTTTTACCATTACATAATTCAGCTCATTAGTTTATATATCAGATATACTGCTCTCTACTTGGGTTCAAA
Organism: Haematobia irritans; assembly: GCF_050003625.1. Taxonomy (NCBI): domain Eukaryota; kingdom Metazoa; phylum Arthropoda; class Insecta; order Diptera; family Muscidae; genus Haematobia; species Haematobia irritans. The sequence continues at coordinate 19,592,017 of NC_134397.1, forward strand.
CTGAAAAAGGCAGGTAAAGCAAAAATGCAATTTAATGCCAACGCCACTTCCCAACTTCAAGGTGAATCTTCCAACAAACCCATACCGCTCTTGGTTTTAAGAAAACTAAGAGTGAAAAAAATTTATAATTTTAAAAGATCAAGACGGTACCCACTTTTTTGTTGCAAACATATTCTTATATATTTGATAAAATGATGGAGTTGATGGTCAAGTGATTGGTCAATTTCACAAAATAAAATTGGTCGCTAAAAGAAATGAATAAAAAAAATATATTATTTTAGTCCGTTTAATGTAAACAGGCTTCAATGGAAACCCGTATACATATGTCACAATTTCTTACCTTCAATAAACGTAGATTGTTTTCCATTTTTACAATACCACAAAACACAAACACAGGTAATTTCAAATGCGTTCTCTCATATATTTTTTTCAAACCTTTACCACGTGGTCGTTTGTTGTTGCACACTTTATTTATTTCAACCCTTTGCTATGATTTGTTGTTGCGTTCAAAATATTTATGCACACATATTGAATGCAGCAGACAGAATGTCGCCAATCATGTTTTTCAATTTACGCGAAAAACAAAAAACCAACCGTTCGTTACGAGTTACTTCCACAGACTGATCTCTCCATCATACATTGTTGAATAAATACCCATTCTCTTGTTCTCTTTTCGCTCTTTCCATTGCTCAAAATTATTCAATTTCAATCACAAAGGTGATTGGATCAATCACACGTGTAATTGGAAACGGAAAAAATTTCAATCACGTTTGTAATTTAAAATTATTTCCGAATTGATTAACAAATTGATTGAATCAATTAATATTTTAATTGGAAACGTAACAAATATCAATCATTTTTTTAATTGGTTTTTATTCGGATTTGATTAAATAATTAATTGAATCAATTAACATATTAATTGAATCCGTTTCCAAATTCAATTAAGTGCTTAATTGAAAAAATGTTGGTGATAATTTTTTGTGTGTATCAACCAATTATCAGAATAAATTCAGGCAGTTCACTAAACCCATGGTGAACCACACTTGAACCTTCCGAAAAAAGGTTTATGATAGCCGGATAGTTTTGCTGCAAGTAGAGGATGCTGATGAGGAATGTGGTAATTCCGAAACGTGCGTCCATCCAACCATCTTCCAGTCTATAGGGCTTTGCCCAAAAAAATTTGACAAACATTCTTTTCCTCTGTTGGTTAAGCTACTCTTGTAGTTTAGTCAACACAGTGGTTTTAAAGCTGAGATCAAAACAACAAATAAACATTTTATTTCTATAGAAAATTTTTGCAAAATTTTATTTAGTTTTCTTAGTTGACCTTTGGAATTTTATAATTATTGGTTTTTTTTTGTTTGGCTTGAGGTCATGATAAATGAAAAATGCTAGCAATATTTCAATAATAAAACAATGAAAAAGAATTACAACAGCATTTTTCGTTTATCATGACATCAAGCCAAACGAAAAAAAAACCCAATAATTATAAAATTTTATTTCTATAGAAAATTTTTACAAAATATGATTTCTATAAAAAAAATTTCCAAAATTTGATTTCTATAAAAAATTTTGTCAAAATTTTATTTCTATAGAAAATTTTTGCAAAATTTTATTTCTATAGAAAATTTTGTCAAAATTTCATTTCCATAGAAAATTTTTGCAAAATTTGATTTCAATAATTTTTTTTTTTTAATTTTATTTCTATAGAAAATTTTTGCAAAATTTTATTCGTATAGAAAATTTTGTCAAAATGTTATTTCTATAAAAAATTTTTGCAAAATTTTATTGTTAAAAAAAATTGGTGATATGCCCTTGTTAAAGAGGAATATTTTGAAAAATCTACCAATTAACCAAACAGTAAAAAGTCTACAATTTTTGGTAGAATTCTACCAACCGTGGCAACCGTGCGTATGATTGTACATTATTTTTTGCTGACAACCATTGGAAAAGCTCGAAAGGTGTCGGCATTTCAATAATGAAAATTTGGTCGATTATTTCAGAATTTTTTTACATTTAGAAAGTCGGAAAATCGGCATTTTCACTTCATTTTACATAAATAAATAACTCGGTTTCATAAAATATACTTACGATTACGATTATTTCCACCAAAATCGTTGTTACCGCCACGATTACTGCCACGATCTTTCAAGTCATAAGGAGCCATGCGACCATTGCCGCTAACTGTTCGTTTTAATTCAGCAATAGAACTGCGGAAAATTTCAATGTACCTAGATGTGAATTAAAAAAAAAAAAAGAAAAACATTAACAAAATGTTTTTTTACATGTTTTTTTGTTTTTCATTGTGATGGATATCCTTTTTCTTATGGGCAAAACTATTATGCCACATATATAAATGGGAAAAAGGCGCAGCGTCACTGTTGCAATAGAGGAGATGGATTAAGTAAACCTCCTCCAGGATGCAATTTGTGTGTGTGTGCAAACATTAGTCAAGCCCAATCTAATAGAAAAAGAGAAAAAGCTTAGAAAACAAAAAAACTTTTGCTCAAAGCGCCTTCACGAATTTGGAGAAACCGTATTTTTATTTACTTATGTATTTTTTTTTAAGATTAATATAAATTCTATAGTATATATTTTGAATTGTTATTAGTAGAATTTGAGAATAAAACATTAATAAATAAATAGTAGATTTTTGTTTATTTTTTATTTGTATTGTATTTTTCTTTTCTTTTGTTTTTTTTATTGTTTAGTTATGAAGTAGTAAAAGAACCCACCTGTGCCCAATTTTTTCCCGATTACGTCCCAAGGCCTGTTCAGTATCATCCTGGCTTTCAAACTGAACAAATGCTTCCCCAGTTGCACGACCCCGTCTGTCCATAACGAATACAATGCCCTCCCGATCCGCTTTGATTTCCAACCCTGCCCAATGGTAATAACAACACAAGAATAATAACAAAAACTTAAACCAACAATTTTTATATATAGAGGAATTGTTGTGGAAAACAATGTTTTTTTTTTTAATTTTTCAGAGATTTATCATCGATCCAGACACAAAACATTTCTGTCAAGGTCTTGAATCAATATTTGATTTTCTTTCTCTTTGTACATATAACAACAACTAAAACTGCCAACCAAAGAAGAAAAATTAACAAGAATTATTGGAAATGTTTTTTTTTTTTTTAAATATTATCTATATTTAAGCCCTGGTTTGAGAAACATTGCTCTCAAACATATGCAAAGAGACGACACAGCAAAATGTTCCCACCAATGATTGCGGCTCCCATTTCCTAAGAAGAGGGTTGGTGTATGGTCATGTATGCATGTAAAACACTTTGCCCAGAGCTTTGTATGTACGTTATGCCAGTAGTATTATTACTTACAAATGAAAACATGCATTCTTTTTTTGTTTACAACAATTTAAATTAACAAAATTAAAATAATACAAAAAATATAATGAGTACAGAACTACGTAGAAATGTTTAAAATTTAATTAAATAAAAAACTTACCGCTGAAAAACTCCTCGACTTGTTGCTCGGTAACCGAGTAAGGAAGACCACGTAGTTTTACAACATAAGAGTTGCCATGGTTAGTAGTTTTCCTCATGGCTTCCTTGGCCTCCGAAGCGTCAGCATTGAAAACTGTAAATATTTTTATAATAGCATTTTAGAAAAATTTCAATTTAATTATGATCATTTTTTTTCCAAACAAACCTTCAATGTAACGATGTCCCATTGATGCATTGTTCAATTTTAATGCAGCGGCTACATCCTGCTGACCTTCAACTTCCACATAGGCTTCTCCAGTATTTTTGCCATCCCATCGACTGGTAATCAAATGTATACCCTCTGCACCACCAACTACATTGACATTCCGTAGAAAACCTAGAATTTCTTTATGTGTGGCCGACCAAGGGAGACCACGTAAACGTACATATTTAGGACCACCTTCATCATTATCACCACCATCATCTTCATTTTGTGATCCATTCTCGTCATTTTGTGATTCATTCTCTTCTTGAGATTCGTCACATTGACTGTCGTCATAGTTTTGACTATCATCATTTTGATTATCGTGATCGTTGGACATTTTGTTGTGCTGTTATTTGGGGACAAGTCTGCAAAAAGGTAATAATTCGTATTAGGGAGTTGTTATCACGAAATGAATCAATACAAATTACAGAAAACATTTTTTATATAGAAATAAAATTTTGACAAAATTTTCTATAGAAATAAAATTTTGACAAAATTTTCTATAGAAATAAAATGTTGACAAAATTTTCTATAGAAATTCAATTTTCTATACAAATAAAATTTTGACAAAATTTTCTATAGAAATAAAATTTTGGCAAAATTTTCTATAGAAATAAAATTTTCACAATATTTTCTATAGAAATAAAATTTTCACAATATTTTCTATAGAAATAAAATTTTGACAAAATTTTCTATAGAAATAAAATTTTGGCAAAATTTTCTATAGAAATAAAATTTTGACAAAATTTTCTATAGAAATCAAATTTTGATAAAATTATCTATAGAAATCAAATTTTGATAAAATTTTCTATAGAAATCAAATTTTGATAAAATTTTCTATAGAAATAAAATTTTGACAAAATTTTCTATAGAAATAAAATTTTGACAAAATGAGATTCTTTTGTTTGGTAGCTTGTTGGTAAAATATTGTCCAAATGATGGTAGATTATTTATGGGTCGAGGGGTAACCGTGAAGTCGACCCCTAATGGAGGGCCGTTTAGACTCCCAGCATCAACATCCAGTAACAAAACTTCATTGCAGAAGACTGCTATGCGATTTACCACTGATTTTGTTGAAAATTAGGAAAGGAACATCTTTTACAAGAGCCCAGAATGCTTTCAGTGAGAAAGCATTGAACGACCTTGACCCACGAGTAAATGATAAAGTCCAGTTTTGGTTAACCACCCAAACTATTAGTTTCGGATTCAAAAGAGGTCGCTCATCATTCACGTACCTGATTACGATTCCTGCTGAATCGTTGGAAGGCCATTATTCGTTGGTGAAGACAATTTGTTTAGAAATGTAGATCGTTACTATTCCAAATCCTAGCATATATCCAGCAACTTAACAAAAATATCCGAAATCTGACCAGTTGTCTCATACCATGAGACATCTCGTCGAGTGTGTTTAGACTCCCAGCATCAACATCCAGTAACAAAACTTCATTGCAGAAGACTGCTATGCGATTTATTACGGATTTTATTGGAAATTAGAAAAGGAACATCTTTTACAAACGTCCAGAATGATTTCAGTGATAAAGCATTGAACGACCTTGACCCACGAGTAAGTGATAAAGTCCAGCTTTGGTTAACCACCCAAACTATTAACTGAAGGAAGTGTCCCCTCATTAGTTTCATCATTCACGCACCTGATTACGATTCCTACCGGTGATCTATAGGAATCGTTGGAAGACCATTATTCGTTGGTGAAGACAATTTGTTTAGAAGTGTAGATCGTTACTATTCCAAGTCCTAGCATATATCCAGCAACTTAACAAAAATATCCGAAATCTGACCACTTGTCTCATACCATGAGACATCTCGTCGAGTGTGTTTAAAAAGTTCTTAATCGTATTCCCTCTGAGAGATTCATTTAAAACTGTAGAGTGAAAAAGACGACCAACCAACATGGATGCCATGGGATATTGACTTTAACGATAACCAACTGGCTCTTTTATATCTTTATACAAAAAAAATCATATCTAAAGGGTGATTCTTTTGAGGTTAGGATTTTCATGCATTAGTATTTGACAGATCACGTGGGATTTCAGACATGGTGTCAAAGAGAAAGATGCTCAGTATGCTTTGACATTTCATCATGAATAGACTTACTAACGAGCCACAACGTCGAATTTTCAGTGAATGGGCCCTAGAAAAGTTGGCAGAAAATCCGCTTTTTTATCGACAAATTTTGTTCAGCGATGAGGCTCATTTCTGGTTGAATGGCTACGTAAATAAGCAAAATTGCCGCATTTGGAGTGAAGAGCAACCAGAAGCCGTTCAAGAACTGCCCATGCATCCCGAAAATGCACTGTTTGGTGTGGTTTGTACGCTGGTGGAATCATTGGACCGTATTTTTTCAAAGATGCTGTTGGACGCAACGTTACGGTGAATGGCGATCGCTATCGTTCGATGCTAACAAACTTTTTGTTGCCAAAAATGGAAGAACTGAACTTGGTTGACATGTGGTTTCAACAAGATGGCGCTACATGCCACACAGCTCGCGATTCTATGGCCATTTTGAGGGAAAACTTCGGAGAACAATTCATCTCAAGAAATGGACCGGTAAGTTGGCCACCAAGATCATGCGATTTGACGCCTTTAGACTATTTTTTGTGGGGCTACGTCAAGTCTAAAGTCTACAGAAATAAGCCAGCAACTATTCCAGCTTTGGAAGACAACATTTCCGAAGAAATTCGGGCTATTCCGGCCGAAATGCTCGAAAAAGTTGCCCAAAATTGGACTTTCCGAATGGACCACCTAAGACGCAGCCGCGGTCAACATTTAAATGAAATTATCTTCAAAAAGTAAATGTCATGAACCAATCTAACGTTTCAAATAAAGAACCGATGAGATTTTGCAAATTTTATGCGTTTTTTAAAAAAAAAAGTTATCAAGCTCTTAACAAATCACCCTTTAATAACCAGTTAGATTGGAGTTACATTTTGCCCATCCACATAGATACTTTTAGGTGTGCCAGTGGAAATTGTGCAAACAAAATTTGGTAGACCAAGTGAATGAAAAATGAAAAATAAATAATTAAAAAATTATAAATTATAAATTATTTTCATCTATTATCTTGTAACTTAACACCTAAAAACCCTAATATGGTATTTAGTAAACACAATGTGGTTTGAGATGAGCAAAAAAAACTACACACGTAAGCAATTTTCTATGTTTTTCTATGACTAACTTTTCAAGTGGGAAATAGCTATCAATGCATCCTTGTAAAATGGAAAATCAGTTTCATAAAAAAACCTACACCTTAACCACCCCAAAGGGATTGTAAAGGCGACACAATGTTTTTCCTTTTTCTGTATACACACACGCACATCATCTAACATTATACACGCAAACATACGCACATTGGGAAATGCAATCAAGTGAAGGAAACAAAGAAATTTGCAGGTACTAAAAACCGGTAATTTAAAACAAATACACCGGGCGCATCTTTTGGAATATAAAATATAATTATCTATTATTTACGTTTGAATGAATATTGTATACACAATTAGGAAATATAAACAGATTTTTATTAGTTTAGTTTTTTTTATAGATAGACCAATAACCCCTAAATCTCAAAGCACGCCAAAATATTCCGACGCCATTTTGCTTTCAATGGCCTTGTTTTTTCGCGACATCAAATTATACACAATTTCTTTTCTCCCCCACAACTATCCATTTCACATGGAAATGTTATAATTTTCCATCGATAAATAGATGATATTTACCTGATAAAGCAAGTTTTTGATGAAATTTACAGTTGAAAGTGTCTTCAATTATAAGAAATCTTTAGTTTTTCTTTAACTTGTTCACTAATTGTTCTGGAAGAAATACAACACAACGCGATGCTTTAGCAGACAGAGACCGAATGCTTTGCTTCGATATTTTACTATGAAAAAGTAATTGTCGATAACTCGATGATAAATCTTAAATCGATATTTATCGATATTTTTAATATAGGTAGGTGCCATGGTAAAATAATTCCCAGGTAGTTGCAGTATTACAAAAAAATAAAAACAACAAAGTTCACGTACATGCAGATGTCAGTTTTGTTTGCAAATTTAATGTTAGTAAACAAAAGATATTAAATATTATCAATTTGTTTTGTTTACATTTTAATGTTAAGGTAAGTACTATGTTCGCTTTTCGCGTTGAAATTTTCGTGGTTACTTTATTAAAACAGCTCAATACAAAGCAGATAAATTGACTCAATTGATGCGCAGTTTCTTGTTCCTCTAGATTTCGACAAGACGTTACAGGAATAAGTTTGTTATCAATTACAACTTTGATTATTTAAAGAAAAGTAATCGCGAAAACCGAACATAGTACACACCTTTAGTTACCAATAGTAACCTATGTAACCAATAGTTACCAACGTAACCAAATACACTGCCAACATTTTTTGAATTGGACGGCGAACACAATCGTATACGACATCCAAAACACGTCGGAAAAGCACCGTCACTATTGAGAAGTTGTACAACGCCAAGTTACTACATAAAAGTATCGCATGAGTGCAATTATTAGGTGCCTTTTTTAATAAATTTAGAACGACACCAATAAGAGCCCCTTCAAACAATCAGAAAAAATGAATTTTAAGATAGTTGTAAAAGAATCATTATGGTCAAGTAAAACACGATTGTTTAGATGTTTATTAATTTGATTAAAAATTTATAAATTCTAATAAATATACCATTTATACTAGAAGTGTGCACGTGACACGAAATTGCGTGACTCACGCGTGCGTCGTGAGCCACGCTAAGGGAAACGGCATGAGTGTGCGTGATTAACCAACCAAATGTCGTGCGTGAGCGTGTTTCACGAAAATAATATCTTCATGAGCGTGCGTGAGTAACGAATTTCGGAAAAACACGCTCACGAAAATAATCCCGCTTACGAACATAAAATGCTTAGGAGTTGAATTCATTTATAATTTTTGTGATATCCTAGGTGTTAAGAGTTTTATAACGATCTCGATGTTAATCATACTCATGTTTTCAGTCAGGTTCTGTAGGTAAATTACTCATAAAATTGTTCGTGAGTTACGACATTTTTCGTGAGTCACTATATTTTTCGTGAGTCACGATATTTAAAAGATTTTCGTGCGTGAGTACAAATTTTCTTTTCGTGAGAATGCGTGAGTCCTACCAAAAAATATCGTGCGTGAGTGTGCGTGAATAAGATTTTTCCGTCGAGAGTGTGCGTGAGCGTGGTCAAAATATTACTCACGTGCACACCGCTAATTTATACCACTACCACAACACATTTAACATAATTTTTTCATTAGGGCTGTTTTCTTTTAACACTGGATGCAGCATTTGTATGGGCTATCCAGAACATCGTTGCACAGGTGTTCTATCCAGAACATCTCATCAGTGCAAGTCGAGTCGGTGCTACCAGATTGCATTTTGATAAAGTGACGCTTTTTAGATTCACAATAGCAGTTTATTGTGACTAATTTATCGAATATCATGAAATTCAAAGTGATACAGTGTCATGAATAATCGCAGCGGTACATATTTATAACTATTTGAGCATTAAAAATTTAAGATTTCACTTATTTTCTGTGATTGTTTTTAAACAGCTGATGACAGTGTTGCATATTTTTTGGAGATGTCCTGGATAAACGAGTACTCTGTTTTCTTTTAGTCCGTGACTGCTTAGGGTATCCAGTGCAAAAAGAAAACAGCCCTATTAATAACACTAGCCAACAGTCGTTTTGTGAATTGGTTCTAGCATAATTTATCTCATTGATTTTGACCTACTAAACACGAAAATGAGTTTTAAAAAATTTTATGTCGATTGGTTTTCGAGATACAATTTTTGAACTTTTTTTTAAATTTTTGGAGGTACGCTTACAATTTTGAGCATATCTTTCGTCTTCTTTGACCTATTTGATCCTACTACTACTCAAATTAAAGAAAATTGAGCCGTCTATAACTCATTCTCTGAAAATTTTCAAATCGAGTAAGTAGTTCTGATGTTGGCGGCTTAAAAAGTTTAAAAACGGCGTTTTTTTAGTAAAAATGTGGCAGAAAAAACCATATAAAAACATATAAAATATAAAACACGATGCTAACAGCAATTTTGTTATAATTTTAGACACTTGTTGAAAACAAAAAGAAGAAGTCAGCTGTTTTTCCACATGGCATAAAATGTACAGTTATATCTTTGTTTCTACTCATTCTTTTGGGCGTTGATTTGGTCTTTTCGGTCTTTTACCAAAAAATTATAAGTCCGCTATTTGTTGTCAGAGTTTGTTAAGTAAGGGCTTATTTTCTTTGTAAAAATTCCCGCTATACGTAAAAAAAATTGCTGTTAGCATCGTGTTTTATATTTTATATGGTTTTTTCTGCCACATTTTTACTAAAACCTTTTTAAGCCGCCAACATCAAAACTACTTACCCGATTTGAGAATGAGTTGTAGACGAAGACGAAAGATATGCTCAAAATTGTAAGTGTACCTCCAAAAATTAAAAAAAAAAAGTTCAAAAATTTGTATCTCGAAAACCAATCGACAGAAAAATTTTTAAAACTCATTTGCGTGTTTAGTAGGTCAAAATCAATGGGAAAAAGTATGCTAGAAACAAATAAGAGAGAAAATGTTGTTATTTGTGACCTAGTGTAATAGAATGATGTTGATTTACAAGTGGCAAGTTACATGTTTGCAGCGTCTATCAGCCAGTGTTTATTCTCGATGGAGGCAGCGTGTCTGTAAAATATCTGAAAAACAATCACTTTATTCCATTTGGGATGTCAAAAATTGTTCACCAATATACCTTTTACAATTTTAAGCGAAATAACTATGCTTTCAGCACTTCATTATCGATTTTATTTAAATAAATTATAAGATGATAGTTGCTCTTGGTGTTTCACAAAATATAAAATGGCTCTTGCAACAATAGTGACGGCAAAATACATACATTTCATACTTTTTGATATGCTGCCCCCATCACTGTTGGCGATTGCTGTAGTGTCACTTACGAGTCTGTGGTAGCGATGAGGATGAAATGGAACTTTGAAATATTGGCAGGGTATATTCGTGGACTTAAAATTCATCAAGATTTCCAATTTCAGCCCAATAGGATAAAAATTGCGGTGTTCAGAAGTTCAAGAATTCATATCGAGAGATCGGTCTATGTGAGGGATATATCAAAACATGGACCGATACACACCATATTTGACACACTTATGTTTGGACCTATAATAAATATGGATTTTCAATTGCACGTACATCGGATAAAAATTGCAGTGTTCAGAAATTTAAGAAGTCAAATCGGGAGATCGGTTTATGTGGAGCTAGGGATGCCAGACGTGCTCTTTTAAAGAGCACATGTGCTCTTTTTTACAAAATGTGCTCTTAAAACAAGACAGGCCAAAAGAGCACGCAAAAGTGCTCTTTTTTTGCATCACAACAAATATTAATCAAGCGTGATTCAATAAATGGTAAAAGTAACTGTATTTTCAGTAAATGTCGCACTAATTGATTTTCCTAGCCGTTATTTTCTAATTAAATAGTGTTATTTTCAAATTAAATAGTTACTTTATATATCAGAGTCGTAGAAGATGTTGCTTCTTCACTTTGTACTCTGTTCTAAATGTAAACAAACTTCTTCAATAAAGTTTTTCACAAAAACACCAAAAAATGACTTAAAAAGTATTGTAAGAAAATTAGCTTGAGTTGAAAGTGGGTTATTTTATGTTTATGGTATGAACCTTTTTGCTATGTTTAAATGAATTATATTTCAATAAATTGGAAATAAATGTTTTTCTTTTATTTGAAAAAGTGTGCTCTATTCTTTTCGTATGTGCTCTTTTTATAAGCTGAATGTGCTCTTTTTGCCTCTTCAAAATCTGGCATCCCTATGTGGAGCCTATATAAAAACTTGGATCGATATAGCCCATATTCGAACTTGATCTGCATGCGCCAAGTTTCAGGACAATAGCGTCACTTTTGAAGCCTGTAGCGTTATTACAACAGACTAACCGACAGGCAGGCAGAGCGAACGTGGTTATATTGATATAGATTCTCTCCCTGATCAAGAATTTATGGTAAACGTATCATATCCACATCACCATTCTATGGTTAGAACTATCGAGGGTAATCTGTCATGCCCCACAACGGTGATAAGCCCTAGAAGTCTTCTGTAACCTTGGATAGCTTTCCAGACTTCAGTCCAAGAATTGAGGGATGCCTATTGCAACAGTGACTCCTATCTTTTTTTGACAGACCCGATAAAAAATAATAAAATATTTGTAATAAGAAAATTTAATTAAGGAAAATTAAGGATTCGGACTTAATACCCAATAACATTATATTTGAATCGGACGAATTAAAAAATATTCGGTGATAAGCCCTAGAAGTCTTCTGTAACCTTGGATAGCTTTCCAGACTACAGTCCAAGAATTGAGGGATGCCTATTGCAACAGTGACTCCTATCTTTTTTTGACAGACCCGATAAAAAATAATAAAATATTTGTAATAAGAAAATTTAATTAAGGAAAATTAAGGATTCGGACTTAATACCCAATAACATTATATATGAGTCGGACGAATTAAAAAATATTTCTAATTTTTGAGTTTATATCTCCCTAATTCACCTTTTCAGTTAAAAATTAATTTTCTACTCATTTTGGATTTTCCACGGACACCTTAGAAGGTAGAATTAAATTTAATCATTTCGCACAAAATATTGCACGAGCAGATTAAGAAATTTGTTTTCAATGTAGAATTCCCTTTTGTCTTCTAGTGAATATGATAAGGCTCTCTGTGGTAATAGACAACTCCACAGCGAAACTAAACAATATAATGATTTTCTTCACCCAATGTAATTAAAGCATTTTCAAAAATTTCTATATCTAGTTTAATTTTTATTTCTCAGCCATGCTATTAGCGATAGCCACAAGTTTCCGAACGACATTTGTATTACAAATATCATATGGTAATATATCTTGTTTGCCCATAGTAACATCACACTCCATTTTCGACGAACTTCCATCGGTGGCATCTTCAACACAAGCCAATGATGATTTGGCCGAACCATGGAATTCATAGCATTTGGTAGCAGTAAGTATCTCCTCAAGGTTGGCGTCATTTATACCGGCCCCCGGCATTATTATAATCTCACGATGATATTTTGCTATAAGCTGAGCCAGAAAATCAATACCTTCCGTAGCTGTTTGTCGAAAGCCGCTACTTAATATTCTTTGGAAACCTAATTCAATCAATATCTTTACAGTGTCATGCATTTTTGCCGGATCTGTTAAATCGAAAGCACGATGAAAAGTTACTGGTAGATTTTTGGCCTTAGCCAATATCTGCTGGCATTGTTCCACGTTAATTTCACGCGTTGTCGTCAATGAGCCAAAAACAAATCCATCTGCTCCGTTCTCTTGGAGCAGTTCCATATCATATAAAATTGCTCTCATTTCCAATTCTGTATATACGAAATCATTACCACGTCGTGGCCTCAACATACAATAAATAGGTATATTAAGGGGAAGATTCTTTAATGTCTTGAGTACACCCACTGAGGGAGTTAGTCCTCCTTCACTTAGAGCCGAACATAATTCAATTCTGCTAGCCCCACCTTCCGAGGCAGCAATTGCCGATGCTATTGAATCAACACAAACTTCCAGTTTAATATCATTGTGAGCTTGCATTTCGCCGGGTTGTCTGTTGGATTTTTATTTCGTTTCTCTGATGTAAATATAAAATTCCAAAAATTTTGTTTATCTTTCACAGGCTCTGCCTTGGGCTTTAGTTTCCCTCTGCCACTGCAAAAGAAATCGATAAAAAAAAAAATTCTCTAATGGCCCCTACAGATGGAATGATTCTTATTTTGTTGTTGTTGTAGCCCTTTGGAGTTGGTATTTTCGAGTTTTTCGGGAAATAAGCATACTCCAAATGGGGGTTTGCAGTCCTTGGACAGGGTTGAAAACCCTGTGTCCGCCCCGGGCCGTAGACCCGACTGCAACGAGGGCGGATTCTTATTTTTATTTTATTTGCTCGATTTTGTAATTTGAAGCCATGAACTGATATAGTTTCAATTACAATAAAATGAATCTTCTTATGTTCCAGTGTAAAAACATTGTTTAGCAAAGGGTCATGCGTTCAATCCCAGTTTCGACAAAACTCCAAAAAGTTTTTCACCGGTGTATTATCCCCTGTCAGTAGTGCTATTAACATTTCTCACTGTTTCAAAGCTTTTCAAAATGTTGAAACTCCATTCGCACTCACGGCAGGTCCCTTGTCATTACATTCAACAAAACATATAATCGGGCAGCACTCATTGATAAGTGACGGGTTGCAACAAAACCTAACCTAACATAAAAAGAATGCCGTTCCTTTATTTCGAATATGGTTTGGGGAGCTCATTAGAATTTTCATAGACGAACTGCATACGAAAATTGTACATAACTTCTCCCATTCTAAAGATCCCATTAAACCGATAATTTCACCTTGCAGCAGAGCCAACTTATCGATTATGACATATCGACTTTAATCGTCATAGATTTCTCCAATCACTAATTATTAAAGATTTGCACATTTTTATTTTATACTCTGTATCGTTACTATAACTATGGCTGACCACGAAATCAATGGTACTGAGGATGAGGTGCAGGATAAAAAACAAAAGAAACAAACCAAACATGATGGCTATGCTGCTGCCGATTTGGAGCGAGTGACAGACTATGCAGAAGAAAAAGAAATTTCCACGGCCAATATATCCAGTGTGAGTAGTCGAATGTAGCATTTGTCTATGGATTAATCCATAATATCTTCATTCTATAGGCTGTCGAGCAATTTGGTAACCAGCGGCAAAAAGAGGATGAGCTAAAAGTGGCCAAAGAAATGGAACTGCAAAAAGTTCAAGTCAGAAAAGAAGACATTGAATTGATTGTAAGTGGTAGTACTGTGTGTTGGAATAATAGGGCTGTTTTTTTTCTAAAAGTCTTATTATTATCTTTCTATTGTAGATGAATGAAATGCTTATTAGCAGAACACAAGCTGAGAAAGTATTACGTGAACAAAGAGGAGATGTTGTAGCTGCTCTGGAAGCCATTATAGCATCATAAGAGCATCATCAAATTTGCTCTACTGTGTTTTTTTTTTAATTATTTTTTCATAAGTTTCAATAAAATGTTTAGATAAATTCATGCTGACTACTGCTATTACGAATCATGTGAAAGCTTTGGCTTATAGGCTAGTTGTAATAATTGTACCGTGGGTAAGACCAAAGGAATTTAACGTATATTCTAGAAACTTGGGGGAGGCATTCAATATCGCATCATTGCCTGATATTATGAGCGAGTCTGGTACTATGACCACATTTAGAAATATGGCCGGGAACTCAAATAGCGACCATTGGTGTCTGAAATCTTGTTATCCATCCTACCAGGGATCGATGGCGCTTTTAGGGTGCTTTCGCTAATCTACCACAATTTGGAGAACATTTTACCAAAAACCTACCTAACAAAAAGATCTCATTTTGTCAAAATTTTATTTCTTAAGAAAATTTTGTCAACTTTTTATTTCTATAGAAAATTTTGCCAAAATTTTATTTCTCTAGAAAATTTTGTCAAAGTTTTATTTCTATAGAAATTTTTCTCAAAATTTTATTCCTATAGAAAATTTTGCCAAAATTTTATTTCTTTAGAAAATTTTCCCAAAATTTTATTTCTATAGAAAATTTTTCAAAATTTTATTTCTATAGAAATTTTTCTCAACATTTTATTTCTGTAGAAAATTTTCTCAAAATTTTATTTCTGTAGGAAATTTTGTCAAAATGTTATTTCTATAAAAAATTTTGCCAAAATTTTATTTCTCTAGAAAATTTTGTCAAAATTTTATTTCTATAGAAAATTTTCTCAAAATTTAATTTCTATAGAAAATTTTGTCAAAATTTTATTTGTATAGAAAATTTTCTCAAAATTTAATTTCTGTAGAATATTTTGTCAAACTTTTATTTCTATAGAAATTTTTGTCAAAATTTTATTTCTATAGAGAATCTTGCCAAATTTTTTTCTCTAGAAAATTTTGCCAAAATTTTATTTCTCTAGAAATTTTTGTCAAAATATTATTTCTATAGAAAATTTTCTCAAAATTTAATTTCTATAGACAATTTTCTCAAAATTTTATTTCTATAGAAAATTTTGTCAAAATATTATTCCTATAGAAAATTTTCTCAAAATTTAATTTTCTCAAAATTTTATTTCTATAGAAAATTTTCTCAAAATTTAATTTCTATAGACAATTTTCTCAAAATTTTATTTCTATAGGAAATTTTCTCAACATTTTATTTCTGTAGAAAATTTTGTCAAAATGTTATTTCTATAGAAAATTTTGTCAAAATTTTATATCTATGGAAAATTTTGTCAAAATTTCTATTTCTATAAAAAATTTTGTCAAAATTTTATTTCTATAGAAAATTTTGTCAAAATTTTATATCTATGGAATATTTTGTCAAAATTTTATTTCTATAGAAAATTTTCTCAAAATTATATTTCTAGAGAAAATTTTCTCAAAATTTTATTTCTGTAGAAAATTTTCTCAAAATTTTATTTCTGTGGAAAATTTTGTCAAAATTTTATTTCTGTAGGAAATTTTGCCAAAATTTTATTTCTATAGAAAATTTTGCCAAAATTTTATTTCTATAGAAAATTTTGCAAAATTTTATTTCTCTAGAAAATTTTGTAAAAATTTTACTTCTTTAGAAAATTTTCTCAATATTTTATTTCTATAGAAAATTTTGTCAAAATTTTATTTCTGTAGGAAATTTTGACAAAATATTATTTCGATAGAAAATTTTGTCAAAATTTTATTTCTATAGAAATTATATATCTATGGAAAATTTTGTCAAAATTTTATTTTGTAGAAAATTTTGTCAAAATTTTATTTCTATAGAATATTTTTTCAAAAATATCTATGGAAAATTTTGTCAAATTTTTTTTCTATAGAAAATTTTCTCAAAATTTTATTTCTATGGAAAATTTTCTCAAAATTTTATTTCTGTGGAAAATTTTGTCAAAATTTTATTTCTGTAGGAAATTTTGTCAAAATGTTATTCCTATCGAAATTTTTGTCAAAATTTTATTTCTATAGAAAATTTTGCCAAAATTTTATTTCTCTAGAAAATTTTGTCAAAATTTTATTTCTATAGAAAATTTTCTCAAAATTTTGTCAAAATTTTATTTCTATAGAAAATTTTCTCAAAATTTTGTCAAAATTTTTTTTCTATAGAAAATTTTCTCAAAATTTAATTTCTATGGAAAATTTTCTCAAAATTTTATTTCTATAGAAAATTTTCTCAAAATTTTATTTCTGTAGAAAATTTGTGAATTACCTATTAACTGAAGAGGACTATTTTGCATAATCTACCAAAACAGCAAGAATTCTACCAATCTACCAAACAGTAAAAAAATACCATTTTTGGTAGAATTCTACCAGCTATGGCAACCCTGTCTCTAACTGATACAAGAGTATCATAAGAGCAATTTTTGTATCATAAACGGTTGGTGTCGAAAATTTCGACCAAATCCCTCGGGGGATACAAAAGTTGAAAATCGATTTTTTATCCAAAAAAATTGAAGACGACATTTTTAATCTTGAAATTCTAATCGACATTGGTGTTTTTAGAAAATCGTGTCATATCGATTAATCACAGTTTTATGTTAGCCAACATCGACTTTCGATAGTGAGGAAATTTGTAACAAAAAAGAAAAAGACAAGCTGACAATTCATCAAAAAAAAATCGCGAAGTCAAAAGTCGACTTTTTAAAAATGTCGATGTGTACATTTTTCGACTTTTTTCAAATTTGGAAAGTGTACTTTTAGATTATCGTTACAATCCTTAGATTGGAAAAGTATTTTTGTTTTTATTACGTCTAAACTACATAAATAGAATCATTTGGGAGCCACCGTGGTGCCATGGTTAGCATGCCCGCCTTGCATACACAAGGTCGTGGGTTCGATTCCTGCTTCGACCTAACACCAAAAAGTTTTTCAGCGGTGGATTATCCCACCTCAGTAATGCTGGTGACATTTCTGAGTGTTTCAAAGCTTCTCTAAGTGCGTTCACTGCAATGTGGAACGCCGTTCGGACTCGACTATAAAAAGGAAAATTGAGCTTAACATGCAATAGGGCCGCACTCAGTGATAAGAGAGAAGTTCACCAAATTTGGTATCACTATGGACTGAATAGTCTAAAGGCGTTTTCGTTTCGCCAAAAATATGTTGCCCTGGTGTTACACTACTTTTTCCCTCAATACATTTTCACTCAAATGATAGTGCCATTCCAAAGTTATTATTAATTCATAATATTGTGAGGGATACAGGATCCAAAATCTATGACAGTGTCCGTCATATTTGGCAATCAATTTCGAGAATGTTGAACCTTTGTTGTGTATAGGATGTCTCTTCTACTTTAATGGTCGAATATGAGCTGCTGTCCTATTCTATCTATATCTATCATAAGAACAATATTACTCCGTGGTTACAACCAAACATCAGTCGAAGTTTAAATATCCGATGGCCCCATTTTATAGCTTTAAATTGAGACTACAGTGACATATCTCAAACTTGGACACTCTTAAAAGCAAAAACCTCTCAAAAGTGAATAATTTCCATGAGACGTTTGGTATATTATCGCATTAAAATTAACCTATTATAAGTCGACACCTCTCAAATATGGACAAAATTTAGGCGCCCGTGGGTGTCCACTTTTATGAAGCAATGATGTGGTATTGTATATTTTCATGTCTCAAATTCCGTTTTTATTGATGCAAATAACTTATATCCATATGTATTAGAAATTTTTCTGTATGTATGAGAAATCTACCGAATTTTCTTAATAAATATTATAATTCTTTTGGTAACCTAGATTAACACGACACGATACAAGTCATATTAAATTGAACTACAATTGTTTGTTTTTTTCTTCTTCTTTTTGTTTGTTCTTTATCCTTTCTACCTGTTGATTGCACATAATACCACCGCTATCGTCAATCACGCGTCAAACAAACGCTCTTTTCAAAGTGAAAATATATATTTTTTTAAAATTAAAGTTAACAATTTTGGTCTCACACTAAAGATACTGGGCTTCCTTCGGATAGGGTGGCATTAATACGATGTTAAAACTTTAAATTAAAAATTTCATGATTTTTTTGTTAATTAATAATAATTTCTCACGGGCTTAAACTATGTATTCAAATACTTTTGAAGATTATCGCATGATGGCATATTAATATTCTGAGCCTTACGGAACAATTCACGATCACCGAAACTGCGAGCCTTAGCTAACATAGAATCACCTAAAAATGTTAAGAGGAATAATTAAAATGTAAAATATAGAATATATTTTTGCTTTTGCATCACTTACGATAGTTTCGTTCTCGACTACAAGACAATTTCAAATGATTTATAAAGTCTTCTTCTACAGATTCCTCTAAACGTCCCACAGAACCTTGATATTCCGAATAGAAGTTATCCTTAACATAATAAGGAATCTTCATGGAATTGGTTTCACGTTTTACTGAATATTTACTGAAAAAAAAGAAAAGAGAGTAATATTTAAATAAATTCTAGTCTTCAAGCAAAAAATGTTAAAATTTAGGATCCATCTATTGTCACCCTTGAGCGCAAAATACAACTCTTTGCGCTCAAGGGTGACAATAGATGGGTTCAGTATATACCCATAGACCTATTATGCCTGACATTGGGGTTTTAAATGAGAATTAAAAAGTCAACTTTTGTATTTGTCTAACTTTAAACAAGTAAGCAAAGTCTAAAGTCGGGCGGGGCCGACTATATTATACCCTGCACCACTTAGTGATCTAAATTTTCGATACCATATCACATTCGTCAAACGTGTTGGGGGCTATATAAAGGTTTGTCCCAAATACATACATTTAAATATCACTCGATCTGGACAGAATTTGATAGACTTCTACAAAATCTATAGACTCAAAATTTATGTCGGCTAATGCACTAGGGTGGAACACAATGTTAGTAAAAAAATATGGGAAACATTTAAATCTGAAGCAATTTTAAGGAAACTTCGCAAAAGTTTATTTATGAGTTATCGCTCGATATATATGTATTAGAAGTTTAGGAAAATTAGAGTCATTTTTACAACTTTTCGACTAAGCAGTGGCGATTTAACAAGAAAAATGTTGGTATTTTGACCATTTTTCTCGAAATCAGAAAAACATATATAATGGATGGAGCTATATCTAAATCTGAACCAATGTCAACCAAATTTGGCACGCATAGCTACAATGCTAATTCTACTCCCTGTGAAAAATTTCAACTAAATCGGAGTTAAAAATTGGCCTCTGTGGTCATATGAGTGTAAATCGGGCGAAAGCTATATATGGGAGATATATCCAAATCTGAACCGATTTCAACCAAATTTGGCACGCATAGGTACAATGCTAATTGTACTCCCTATGCAAAATTTCAACTAAATCGGAGCAAAAAATTGGCCTCTGTGGGCAATTGAGTGTAAATCGGGCGAAAGCTATATATGGGAGCTATATCTAAATCTGAACCGATTTGGCTGATATTTTGCAAGTTTTTCGAGACTCATAAAATATTCGAATGTATGGAATTTGAGGAAGATCGGTTGATATACACGCCAATTATGACCAGATCGGTGGAAAATATATATGGCAGCTATATCTAAATCTGAACCGTTTTTTTCCAAAATCAATAGGGATCGTCTTTGAGCCGAAACAGGACCCTATACCAAATTTTAGGACAATCGGACTAAAACTGCGAGCTGTACTTTGCACACAAAAATACATCAACAGACAGACAGACGGACAGACAGACAGACAGACAGACGGACATCGCTAAATCGACTCAGAATTTAATTCTAAGCCGATCCGTATACTAAAAGGTTGGTCTATGATTACTCCTTCTTGGCGTTACATACAAATGCACAAACTTATTATACCCTGTACCACAGTATTGGTGAAGGGTATAAAAAGTCTACTTTCGACTTTACGAGAAATTCGAAAATTTCATTCGAATTTGGTCACAATAAAAAAATCGAGTAAACGATTTTGACAAACGTCAAAAGTCGATTTCATAATAATAATTCCTATAATCGGAATCGCAAGAATATATTTTTCATATGGCGAAGAAATCGAGATAGTCCATCAATACAAGTCTATAAAATTTAGGTTTAACAAAATGTAGCCAATCAAAACTTAAGCGGTTTTCGATTCCGAATATCGATATATTTCGCAGTCGACTGCGAATTTCGAACTCTATTTTTTCGATATTTTCATTCGAATTCGATTCATTGACTTTGTTCAAAATAAAAAAATAGGTTAATGGATTTTGACAAACATATAAATTCGTTTTTAAACAATTTTCAAAACAAAAGAATAAAGTAAATTAAAAGTCTATTACCCATGTTCCGATATTAGAAATCGCACCCACTAGACCATAAATGGTCCTTCGGGCGAGCGAAATTTCACCGACACGCACATTTCATGAAAAGACGGTTACTTTTAAATACCACCGCGACTTTGAAAGATTCTCTAACAGGTAAAGAGGAGTATAACCCCAACAGATCAACTTTGAATACACTTTCTATACGACAAGTGGCTTGAGGAATTCGCTGGATATTTAATTAGTGTAACGTGGTCCTTAAAACAAGCCGTGGAACAAATACTGAATGCACCTAATGCACTAGGATACAGGTAGGTTGTGGACCACTATATAGAACATCTCAAATAAGGCCGAAGGGAACATATTCGAGAAGGTTTTCACCAGTGCGGTTGAACGACAAAGAGAGCATTTCATTTCAATACTCCGAAACACGCCTCAGTTTACATAGGCCCAAGTCATCAACATACCCCAGTCAGCAATGTTTAAATACCTGAATTTACTGGGTCTTGAATACAAGGCAAGATACGTCAATTCATCCCTTATCAGGAAATTACCCCGACACTAGAGGCTCTATTTCTCCTCAGACTAATAAAGTATTTACTAAAATATCCATCAATAAAGTTTCCAGCATAAATAACGCATTCGAACACAGACCATCAATAGCTAAACGTCTCATTATAACCCATATTTCAATCGACTGATGTACCAGCCATTGCCAGTCTTTTCGAGAATACAACAAACTCTACCAATCTACCAAAGTGTAAAAAATCTACCATTTTTCGTAGAATTCTATCAACTGTGGCGACCGTGATCGTGTGGGGCCGATTGTACTATCCTGGCCTTTTGTGAATAAAATGTGCGAAAGGTAAAAATATTTACCTGCCTAATCCCATCCCACCAATTACCAATTTTAATATGGGGATATTTCTACTTACTGCGACGGTGTCAAACTGTAAATTGGATCCGAAATAAAGAATGAGGACATCATAGATAAGCCAATCAAAACCAATATGGGCAATAAATTAATCAAAGCTGATGAGGATGATTGATTCTAGAGGAAAACAGAAATAAGATATCATTTGTTATTTCCATATCGTTGACTTTGTTAACATGTTCATTACCTCTCGTTCTTCTCTCTGTTGCTGCCTACGTCTATTCGATCTCATATAGACATTTTGTTGTGGGAAACCAGAACCAAAGAACATATTGAATATCTCTTCGGCATTAACTTCATAATAACCAAAATCATTTGTCGAATAATAACCATTACGCATACCACCATGTCCACCACCACCGCCACCACCACTACTAACATGAGTCTCACTACTACCATACAAATCATAATGTTTCCTTTTTTCGGGATCCGTTAAAATGGCAACAGCATTGCCCACAGCTTTAAAGGCCTCAACAGCACCGGGTGCACGATTCTTATCGGGATGTAGTTGTAAAGCAAGTTTCTTGTAGGCCTTTTTAATCTCGGAATCTGTTGAGGTTTTTGTAACACCTAAGATTTCATAATAATCCTTACATTTCTTCACTTTGCGTACCGCCTCCAATTGTTCTGCTGTATAGCTGGGTTCAGAGCTACGAGAATCTGAATTTTTACGTTTACGCACACCATCGGTGTCGTCCTCTCGTTGATTCGATGAAGCTGAAGATCCCGAATTCGAGGGGAAACTTTTTACTTTGGAAAGCAAAGCTGGAAGAAAAAAAGGCGGTAAAAAATTTGACAAATTTTAATATTTTGTAAAAATGAAAACCTCAAATTCATACTATGTAAGGGGGGACATAATGACTGGTATATAATAATCATTCGGCTAGGGTTGTGGAACTATGGCCTCACCAAAATTTAATGTGACCACAAAATTGAACTGAGTTATCATTGCTGGTATCTATGATAAGGGGTCGTTGATTGATAGTGGAGTTCGATTAAGTTCTAAGGTCAAAGTACAGGGTCTAACTCCTAGAGTGCATGATGGAAAAGGATGCAATGAACCAAAAGGCTGTTATCCAAGTTTTGCTTTTTTTTTTTAACAACAAGGATGTGGTATAATTGTTAGTTTTTCTAATAAATTTTTTTTCCTGGCACCATTATGGACTTTGAGCCGGAGTAACATACACACTTCTCATAAATACAAACATTTTTGATAACCTACTAGAATCTCCTTTTTAGTTTACTTCCATGTATATATAGGGAAGTAAAAGTTCCAGTCAAATTACCATAATCGGCAAAAAATCCACTGCATTGCAATTGCAAAGGTAAAATGGTGCAAAAGCTATGTGTCCTACATTAAATTTGGCACAAAATGACGAACTAAGTTCAGCTGGGAACTGATGCATTGAAAAGGTAATTCCAACGGACAAACATTGGAATACCATTTATAATCATATTTTGACATGATAGCCAAAGAAATCTACATTCAAATGCTTTTGCAGATAGCTATTCGATATTTCATTGCAGTCTCTCTATGTTCTGAATATAGTAACAACGCAAAATATGTCAGCCAATCGTCTATTACACTTCCATCCCTTTACAAAAAGCTTAACGAATGTTCCCTTAATTTGGACTATGAACTTAGAAAGTGGAATAATTTGGTAAATAATACCACCACCACCACCATTCTTTGTTTCCATATATTTTACCTTTAGCCTTTGGTGTAGGAAATAGTTTCTCAGCTTTTAACAAGAATTTTTCAGCTTTTTCCAGCTTGCCCTCTGTTAATGCCTGAACAGCAATATCAATGCAACGCATCGCCTCATCTTTATTTCCTTCATGGATCGTCATTGTATGTTTTTAATCCGGATATTTGCGTTACGTTTAGGCCCCTCTGTTTTGTTAATTAATTAATATTTGCTCCCCTTCTCGGGTGGCGTGTGTATGTGTGTGTGTAACTGTGTGCTCTACAACCGACGTCACAGCAACGAAACAGTCTCAGACCCACTGGTAAAAACAACAACAGTAAATGGTTGTAGTATGTGCAGTATTTTTTTATCTTCTTTATGTCCAACGACTTCGTCGTCTAATGTAATAAACCCCTAATATGTGTATTTTTATTGGGTCAGGGGCTTCGTCGGTCTATCACGCACAAGCGAGACCTTTAAAAATCTTCGCTGAAATGAAAATAAAGTTGTTTTAGTTTTATTAAATGTTGTTATTATCGATTATCTTTACACCTTTATGGTTTTTTCGTTAAAACACCTCCAAGAAAATATTTTTCACCTTCTCTTCTAAATCCACATCATATTATCACCCTTTGGATATGCCCCAGTTAGAGATGACAAGCTGTTTCGAGAATGAATGGGGCGAATATTATGGAAGTTATCGATAATTGCGATTAATTTAATAGCTGTCAAAAGCAAGCCGATCGTTAGGGTAGCTTTACACGTGAAAACGAAGAAAAGGCTCACAAGTTATAAAAGGGGAACATTGCCACTAATACTACGTTCGCCCTAGGCACGAAATCTCGCTATTTAGAACTCAAATCTCTTTACAAATCTCACGTGTTCGGACTGGCAAAATAACGAGATTACGTTGATTTGAGGATTTGACGGCTGTTTGTAAATATATCAATACAAACACAAACCCGTATGTGCACACGCACACACACATTCATCTACAAGGACAATTGGGGCAGGGTTGCAAAAAGCTCATTTTTAGTACTAAAACCACAGTTGTACAAGGCAGTATAGGGGATTTTGAAAGAGATTTTGTTGAAATCCTCTACGAGCCAGCTGATATTTGCCCATTACAAATCTACTGAGATCTAGGAGAATTTCGGCCAAAATCCTCGTTTACGACGATTTTTGGTCTAGTGCGAATGTAGTATAAAAATGAGTACAAAATTCGAGTTTAGTCGCTGAAACAAATAAACCTATAAATGAAGATTAATGCTTACCCTGCCAGCATTTCAAAGTTCCATTTCAACCTCATCGTTACCACAGACTCGTAAATGTCACTTCAACCATCATGAAAAGGTACATCAAAAAGTACAGGCAAGTAATTTGCCATCCCTACTGTTAAAAAGCCATTTTTTTGTGAAACGCCAAGCGCAACCAGCTTGTTATATTTTAATTAAATAAAAACGAAAATAAAGTTCTGAAAACATAGATTATACGCTTAAAATTGTGAAAGGTATATTGGTGAACAATTTGGTGATTTTCCAAATGGAATAAAGTGATTGTTTTTCAGATATTTTACAGACACGCTGCCTCCATGGAATTAAAACACTGGTTGATAGACGCAGCAACATGTAACTCGCTACTTGTAACTCAACATCATCATTAATGCCAAAAATTATGTTAAATGTAATGTGATAGTGGTATAAATGTTATATTTTTAAGAATTTGTAAATGTTTAATCAAATTAATAAATATCTAAACAAACGTGTTTTACTCGACCACAATGATTCTTTTACAACTATCTTAAAATGCACTTTTTCTGATTGTTTGGAGGGTCCCTTATTGGCGTCGTTCTAAATTGATCTATAAAGGCACCTAATAATTGCACTCATGCGAAACATTTTTGTAGTAACTTGGCGTGGTACAACTTCTCAATAGTGACGGCGCTTTTCCGACGAGTTTTTGATGTCGTATATGATTGTTTTCGACGTAGTGGGGATTCTCAAAAGAGTCCCCAAATTCAAAAAATGTTGGCAGGGTATATGCAAAACAATTTATTGACAGTTTATCGAATGAATTTATATGGTAAAAGTAGGCTTGAAGTTTTCTTTAGCTTTTTTGCATATAGGCCGGTACTCTGTTCGGTTTTCGCGTTGAAACTCCATACAAAACCAAAAAATGCGAAAAATTTGCGAAATTTTTTCCATTTGTGATACTTTGTTTTTTCGTGTTGAAAAACTGACGTTTATAGCACGGCGCCATTTGCAATGTGAATTAAGAAATAATTTATTTATTAAAAACTATTTGTGCGGGTTTATAAATCAAACACGGACCATATTTTTGTTCCGAAACTATACAAAGGATCAAAGGAATAGCAGATCAATTGCCCAAGGAAAAATAAAATGTTATTTTGTAAAAACAAGCAACACCACCAACTTAATCCAATATCGCTCCCTGTAAAATAGCGCTCCAAGCTACCTTAAAAAACGCCGCTTTCTATGTGCGAAATAATGGTTTCCATAAAAATTTTTCGCAAGAATGAACATAGTACCGGCCTTTATGGAGAACGGCAAGTGCTACTATGACCGTTTTACCATTGGAAAGGCAGACTGTCAAACCGTCAAGGAGACAACGAAACCTCTGCTTCCAAACTCCAAAACACCGTTCAACAGCGTTCCTAGTTGAAATGTGAGATTTATTGTATTTTACTTCCTTCTCTGTTTGTGGGTTTTGCAATGGAGTAAATAAATACGGAGTTAATTTATATCCAGAGTCCCCGAGTAAACGTCCTTTGAACTCTTTCTTTTCAAACCGTTCTTTGATTGTGGACTCATTAAAAATTCTACAGTCGTGCGTACTTCCCCTCCATCTTGCTACTGTTAGTTTTGCGTCACAAATTACCTTGAAATTTAAATTAAAATATAATCGAAATTACATGATGCAATAAATTTTGCTTTTTACCTGTACATTCAGCGAATAATAGCCTTTTCTATTTATATAGTACTGGGCCAGGTCGCCACCAGTCTTTTTTATTTTAATATGAGTGCCGTCTATAGCCCCAATTATGCCTGGAAAATTTTGAATCCGCTGAAAATCCCGCATAATTATTGTTTCCTCTGCAATACATTCAGGCATTTTAATATAGCTTCTCGCATGCTTTGCTATAGCACGAGCCACTCTTGCACATATTCTGCATACCGTTGGTTGTGAGAGACCATGAAGGTCACCAGCATCGTCTTGATACTGAAATATATCGATTATTCATATAATAGCACAATTTCTCCAGATGAAACCAACAACTTACCTCTCTTCGTCCCCAACAACGCAAAGCAACCATTACCTGTAGTTCAGGAGAAGTGCCGCAACCTCTTTTATCCAGCTGTATGTCTTCCTTGACCAATTCAACGATTTTTTTTACCGTGTTTTTTGTGAAACGATACTTTCTTTTGAATAATTGGTCATCTTCCAGTAAGAAAGGGTCGATTCGTTCCTTATAATTTTTTGGGGAATGGTAATTTACAATCCTATTAATTAGCTCTGTGGGGAAGGAAGAAATTAATATATGTTAAATTTTTGCAATGCAAAACTCACCAATTCTCCTTATCTTATTAATTTTATGCACTTTATCCATTTTATTATTTGTTTTAAGGAAAATCTGCTACACAAACAATCTATAATCAACGGCCAATTGTCAAAAAGTGTCAAATGTCAAATTAAAGTAGTGATAAAGAAGGGTAAGACCTACAATAAATTTTTGTAACTTATGAAGAGGTTATTAAACATATGATAGGCTATTTTATGTTTATGAATGAGGTTACAGCAAAGATAGCCTATTTTCTTTTGATAAACCTTTGTTAAAAATTTATGAATACGGCTGTAAATATATTACTTTTTGCTTCTAATTTTATAACAACTTGAAGAGGAATGATCCACAGTACCAAACCAAAAAGTTTATTTTCTTTCAAATAAATTTTTGTTAAAGATACGTAAACCTGAACAAAATGACTGATATAGCGCGAAATCAGTCAAATCTTTCACCATCAAATCTTGAATATACAACGAAACGTCTCTGTCGCCAAAATTTTGTCCACAATTTAGAGGTGTCTATTTATGAGATGTTGATTTAATATAACAAAAGTCTCACGAAAGTTGTACACTTTTGAGATGTTTCTGCTTTTCAGAGTGACCGTGTTTGATTTATTTCACTGTACTCGATGTCTAAACATCATTTCCATGGGACATTGTACCACTCCAAGCCACTACATTAATAATATTCACGAAATCTTGATTTTTAGCACTGAAATCTCTTTACAAATCACATAGTTCATATTTTTTAAGAAAAAAAGAGAAAGTTAAGAGCCAATTTCTTGTATTCGAAACGAAAGCTTTCGTTCGTATGTCCAAAACAGTCGACTTCCCAAGGAAAATCAGTTGTTTTTGCATTTCAGTAGAACGAAAATGGTACTTCGAAAATGAACAATTGGCTGTAAATAACGAAAAAAGAAGTATTTGCGTTTTCGCGATTGTTTTAAGGGTAAATATATAATTCCAAATCATGATTGGTGTGAACGCCGTATAACTTTCGATTGTTTCGATTATTTAAATATATCGTGTGAACAGGGATGCTAACACGGCAAGTCAAGTACCTCTGAAAACAACAGGGTTATACTTTTCAGGGTTGTTGTTCATCGTATTTTTCTCATGTCGTCGGTAGTTCGGTCTCGAGTCTTGTATTTTTTGCGGAATTTCTTGGTTAAAAAACTAATTGTATAGTCCAAAAAGTCCGTGAAAATATAATACCCAGTCGCGGGCGTCGAGTCATAATCAAATTTAAGCATTTTATTGATATTCGGGAAGTGCGTGGTGTCAATTACAATTTAGTAGTAGTGTTGTTCGAGTAAATCCAGACGTAGAACAACAAAAACAACAGCGCAACGTTGATTTCTTTGTGTGTTTGTGTTAGTGCGAAAATGGCGACAAACTTACAAGATTAAGAAAAAAGATTTAAATTCAATGGAATTAAGAAGAAATAAGAAATTGAATTAAGTTAATTGTAATATACAACTTAAGTAACATAAATTCACAACAATTGCAGTGGAGCTACCGCGACCGGAATCGAAGAACGACACCACACGCATAAGGTAAGAACTACAATTGACTCTGCCTGACGACCCCCTCCACCAACAACAAAAAGTCAAAACAATACAGGGTTGCAAATGTAAAGTAGTATACGGGACAAATGTTGTCTGACAACAATTGGAGATTCTGATTCTGTGGCAAAAATTACGCACCTATAGGTTTACAGGAATACATGGGTATGGTGTATATAAAGTCAGGAGAGCTCATAGAAATGTTCATATCCTTCGGCCCACTGACACGCCCACTGTAAGTATTAATATTTATACCCTGAATCTCTGTGGAACAGGGGTATTATACTTTGGTCCACATGAACGGAAGGACACGACATAGACAGGCTTTCTTCGCCAATATTGCTCAGGGTCGGCACCTGAGTCGATCTAGTCATGGCCCCAGAGCTTGATTTGACTCAAGTTGTCCACAATGATGGCACTATTGATTATTATGCATCCTCGAGTCCTTCTTAGCATGATCAAGTCGATCGTTGTTATAAAATTAATTCTATTCGGTGGACACTGGTGGTTTCTACATGGGATTCCAACGTATTTTGCAATGTCTTATTGGAAAAGTTTATTTATTTGGAATATCCAAAATAGTTGTCGGTCAGAATGGTGATTGCCCGATGGAGGGAGGTGGTGTCCAAGTTGTCTTCCCAAGCTAATGTGGGTCTATCTAAATTAGATCTTATCAGACGATCTAATATTGTTATTTGAGATATCAGTGAGGTCATGATAGCTTTTAATTGAATACGGATGCACTTTCTTTCCTTGGAATTTGTTGTATTACGGAGACATTCTATATTTTGGGCTATGTACGGAATACAAAATTCTTTGGCCCTTAACTTCTAATTGTTAAAATAAAGACTCATTCGATATTGTTCTTTAATTTAGTTTTTTTATTACATTCTTTTTTATAGCTAAATTCAATGGAACTCCACCCTTTGGCATTAATGGTATTCCAAAATTATCAAATTCAATTTCTGCAGGATTTTCATTAATTTGAATATCAAAATTGGATAGAACATGGGCTAAAGCCTTTTTGACAACAAGTCTACCCATACGTTGAGCTGAAATTAGTTTAAAAAACATAATAATTAATAAAACCCATTTTATAAACTCCCAATACCAATCCCTACCTATACAATGTCTAGGTCCTTCCCCGAATGGCATAAATGCTGCTTCATTATAATTTTTCGTCAAATAACGTTCTGGATCATAACCCATAGCATTTGGAAAATATTCTTCATCACGATGTATACCCATTAGAGGGACAATTATGGGTGTACCCTTTTTGATAACCAAATTCGTATCAGGAATCGGATAATCTTCAGTACACTCACGATTAAGAATTGGTAATCCAGGATATTTACGGGCTGTTTCCATAAAGCATAATTCCAGAAATTTCATATCTTTCATAGCATCATAGGATAAAGTGCCATGTTTTTCCAAAGCCTGTTGGACATCTTCTTGGGCTTTTTTCAACCATTCCGGATATTGAGCTAATTCATAGAGTGTAAAGGCTATTGTGGCTGCAGATGTTTCAAATCCAGCCACATAAAATATGAATAACTGAGCTGCTATTAATTCCATTGATACAGAGGGCAATGCATCTATTTGGGAAACCAAAATATTAAAAATATTTTACCAGTTTTCATTAAATTTTCGTTTTTTGCTTGCTGATTTCTATACCTTTAGTTTTTTGCGCTGCCCAGATTTGATCATTCTCATCATTGATTTTTCCTGTATTTCTCAATTGCAAAAGCAATTGCAGCATATCTTTGCGTATAATATTATTCTTTTCACGGTATTCAATGGTGCGGCGTACAAGTTTTTTCATAAAATCAGGAGCCGGTTCTGTCCAACCCAGACGTTGGAAAAATTTCTCTAAGCTAGAAAAAACAATTAAAGAAAAAAATGTATTTCAAACTAGTTTTAGAGATTGTTTTACTGGCGCGTGTCAATTGAATGCTTTTTGTTATCACAAAATGAAAGCAATATACATATAGACGAAATGGCAAGAAAACAGCAAAACAAATATTGTTACCCTCGACCATAAGACGCGGGTATATAATAAGGTTTTCTTTCCTTTTATAAAACATCAAAATATTGATTTGGGGCCATATGGAGGCAATGTATTATCATTTGCATTCTTGTCCATATATCAGTTCCAATCCGCTTCAATCTTCAGTAACAGTGTTCCGTTAATTTGTTTTATACTTCTCAAATCGTATATTTTTTTATACTTCTCAAATAAATTGGTAGTCCCGAAATTATTTTGAAACCAATTCGTAAAAATTTTCATATCTTATACTAATGCCAAATTTCCAAAAATAATATTTGGATGGTGGTTAATATTGGTCCGCGTTTTATTATAGCTTACATTTTGCCTTTTGTTGTATCAAAAAAAAAGCGATAAATTTGCAATACTTACCTTGGATACATATATTGGCAGGTTATTCTTAATTTTCCACGATATGAATTCTCATTGACATTTTTACTCATGGCAAAGAACTCATTCTGATCATCCTTAAAGCTATTTACTTCCAGGCCAAATATCGATGAGGCTATAATGTCGATGCCATACCTGGAAAAAGAAAAATAAAGGTTTACAGCAATGAACCAAAGTCCGAAGTAACCAGACGGTGAAATCTGAAAATTAATATATGCATTTAAAAAGAGCAAAATAGGGAAGAGCGCATATTATTTCTATAGATTTTTTTCAAAACAATTTTATTTCTATAGACAATTTTCTCAAAATTTTATCTCCATAGATAATTTTCTCAAAATTTTATTTCTATAGAAAATTTTTGCAAAATTGTATTTCTTTGACAGAATTTTATTTCTATAGAAAAATTTGTCAACATTTTATTTCTATAAAAAATTTTGTCAAAATTGTATTTCTATAGAAAATTTTGTCAAAATTGTATCTTATCTTATTTTCTTATTTTTTTTTTTTTGAAAATTTTCGTAGAATTTTATTTCTATAGAAAATATTTGCAAAATTTTATTTTGTTTTGAAAATTTTCGCAGAATTTTATTTTTATTGAAACTCTTCGTAAAATTTTATTTCTATAGAAAATTTTGTCAAAATTTTATATCCATAGAAAATTTTGTTAAAATTTTATTTCTATAGAAAATTTTGTCAAAATTTTATTTCTATAGAAAATATTTGCAAAATTTTATTCTTTTTTGAAAATTTTCGCAGAATTTTATTTTTATTGAAACTCTTCGTAAAATTTTATTTCTATAGAAAATTTTGTCAAAATTTTATATCCATAGAAAATTTTCTTAAAATTTTATTTCTATAGAAAATTTTGTCAAAATTTTATTTCTATAGAAAATGTTCGCAAAATTTTATGTTTTTGGACAATTTTCGCAGAATTTTATTTTTATAGAAAATTTTCGTAAATATTATTTCTATAGAAAATTTTCTCAAAATTTTATTTCCAAAGATAATTTTCTTAAAATATTATATCCATAGAAAATTTTCTTAGCATTTTATTTCCATAGAAAATTTTCTTAAGATTTTATGTTATATCCTTAGATAGTTTTTTCACAATTTTATTTACATAGAAAATTTTTCTTAAAATTTTGTTTACATAGAAAATTTTCTTAAAATTTTATGTCCATGGAAAATTTTCTCAAAATTTTATTTCTTAGAAAAATTTTTAAAAATTTTATTTCTATAGAAAATTTTCTTAAAATTTTATTTCTATAGAAAATTTGTTATAATTTTATTTTTATAGAAAATTTTGTCAAAATTTTGTTTCATAGAAAATGTTCGCAAAATTTTATTTTTTTTTGAAAATTTTTGCAGAATTTTACTTTTATAGAAAACATTTTCGCAAAATTTTTTTTTTTATAGAAAATTTTCTCAATATTTTATTTCCATAGAAAATTTTCTTAAAATATTTCTTTGGAAAACTTTCTTAAAATATTATTTCTTTGAAAACTTTCGCAGAATTTTATTTCTATAGAAAATTTTCTCAAGATTTTATTTCTATAGAAAATTTTCTAAAAATTTAATTTCTATGAAAAATTTCCAAAAATTTTATTTCTATAGAAATTTTTTTAAAAATTTTATTTCTATAGAAAATTTTTTAAAAATTTTATTTCTATAGAAAATTTTCTAAACATTTTATTTATATAGAACATTTTCGCAAAATTTTATATATATAGAAAATTTTCTTAAAATTTTATTTCCATAGAAAATTTTCTTAAAATATTATTTCTTTGAAAAATTTTGCAAGATTTTATTTTTTTGGATAATTTTCGTAAATCTTTATTTCTATACAAAATGTTCGCAAAACATTTTTTTTAATTTTACCAGAATTTTATTTTTATAGAAAATTTTCGTAAAATTTTATTTCTATAGAAAACTTTCTCAAAATTTTATTTTCATAGAAAATTTTCTTAAAATATTATTTCTTTGGAAAATGTTCGCAAGATTTTATTTTTTTGGAAATTTTTCGCAGAACTTTATTTCTATAGATAATGTTCGCAAAATTTAATTTTTTTGGAAAATTTTCGCAGAATTTTATTTTTATAGAAAATTTTCGTAAAATTTTATTTCTATAGAAATGTTTCGTAAAATTTTATTTCTATAGAAAATTTTCTAAAAATTTTATTTCTATAGGAATTTTTGTCAAAATTTAATTTCTATAGAAAACTTTGTCAAGATTTTATTTCTATAGAAAAATTTCGTAAAATTTTATATCTATAGAAAACTTTGTTAAAATTTTATTTCTATAGAATATTTTCGTAAAATTTTGTCTCTATAGAAAATTTTGTCTAAATTTTATTTCTATTAAAAATATTCTAAAAATTTCATTTTTATAGAAAATGTTCTAAAAATTTTAATTCTATAGAAAATTTTCAAAAAATTTTAGATTCTTTTTATTTTTTATTATCTTTCTATAGAGAACATTTTCTAAAAATTTTATTTCTATAGAAGTAAAATTTTTTCTTTTGCTAGCTTAATAATTCGTTATACTTACGTCACAAATAAATGCTTGGCTTCAATAGTTTTGTAAGAACCATCCTTAGGTATCACCGACTTTAAATGGTCAACCATACGATTTGAAACCTCATCGATGGTACCAAACATTCCCCTCAACTTTCCCGATGTAAATGATGGGGCCAATTTTGAACGCATTGATTTCCATTGTTGACCTTTGAGGAAATATACACCACCTGACATGGGATCATTGATTTCATCCACATAAATACCACGATCATGAAAACTACTAAAATTTTTTGTTAACATATCGCGCACCAAATGGGCATCACGCACTAATAGAGCAGGACGGTTTAACAGATAAATGCCCACAAATTTATGTTCTTTTGTTTTGACATAGACGTCATGTATAGCAGTGCCCAAAGATTGTTTCCATGTTCGAAGAACCGAATCCAAAGCTCCATAGGGTGTTTTAGCTTTTACATAAGGAAATCCTTGTCTTTGCCAATAACTGTAGCACGATTTAAAGTAGAGCACAATTGCCGTACAAATAAAAATTAGAATGTAAAGAAACATTATTTTTTTCAAATTTCTTAGTAATGGAAATTCATCTGAGCCGGTTAAACTTTCGATTAAAACTGTTTATGAATTCATCGAAAGACCAAAAATATATAGAAAGCATCTTTGGAAACTCTTATCATTGTTTGGTTTTTATTATTTCATTTAATTTGTTCAAAAAAAGAACACAAATATAAACCATTGGTACAATTCTCTTATTAAGTAATTCAAATATGCTGGAAACGTGTTTGAAATAACAAAACAATATTTGGGATTTAGCTCATTTCTATATACTAATACTATAAGCAGACATCTTTGGAATATATTTTCAAAAGAAATCTATTTCTATATATTGATAATACGGACAGATATTAGTGCTACCGTATTATAATAATAGGTGTGTTTTTCTAACACTCCAAGAAAAAAGTTCATTGAAAATTTCTAAATTTACTTGAAGATAGTTTTTCGACATGTAAATGATTTGTTTCTCATTTGTTACAAAATTTAGTAAATTTTTTAAAATTATTTTATTAATCGATTTTGAACGTTTTTACCACATATACAATTATTTTATATTTTTTTATAGCCAAAAAAAAAACAACATTTTAGATTTTTTTATATATATTAATTAATTTTTTTATTTACAAATTTATTTTGACAGTCCTTGTTTTCTTGCTAATTTTACAGGTACTCCTCCCTTTGGCATAATGGATATACCAAAATTATCAAATTCTATTTCGTTGGCATTTGAATCGACTTCTACCCGGAAATGGGTTAATATTTGAGCAATGGCTACCTTAACATTTAATTTTCCCATACGTTGTGCTGAAAGTAAATGAAATGAAGGTGGATATTAAGGAACTAACATACAAATTAAGATCATTGGTGTTGTTAAAGAACACTTCACTGTGTCTTCAATGCGCAGCCCACCATGAGAAACAAATTTCAAGAAAATTTTCCCAATTAAAGTCTCAATTGAGTTTTAAAAAATATTCAATTAAAAATATAATTGATTAGACATTTTTAATTGGAACAAAAATCAATCACAAAAATTAATAATATCAATTAAGTTTTTTAATTGGATCAATTAATTTTTTAATTGATGCTATCATTTCTGCAATTGAAGATATTTCACATTTAACAAAAATTTCTATACAAATAAAATTTTGACAAAATTTTCTATAGAAATAAAATTTTGACAAAATTTTCTAAAGAAAAAAAAAATTCACAAAATTTTCAATAGAAATAAAATTTTGACAAAATTTTCTATAGAAAACAAAAATTGACAAAATTTTCTATAGAAATAAAATTTTGTCAAAATTTTCTATAGAAATAAAATGTTGACAAAATTTTCTGTAGAAATAAAATGTTGACAAAATTTTCTATAGAAATAAAAATTTGATAAAATTTTCTGTAGAAATAAAATTTTGACAAAATTTTCTATAGAAATAAAATTTTGGCAAAATTTTCTGTAGAAATTAAATCTTGTCGAAATTTTCTATAGCAATAAAATTTTGACAAAATTTCCTATAGAAATAAAATTTTGACAAAATTTTCTATAGAAATAACATTTTGACAAAATTTTCTATAGAAATAAAATTTTGACAAAATTTTCTATAGAAAAAAAAAATTGACAAAATTTTCAATAGAAATAAAATTTTCTATAGAAAAGAAATTGACAAAATTTTCTGTAGAAATAAAATGTTGACAAAATTTTCTATAGAAATAAAATGTTGACAAAATTTTCTATAGAAATAAAATTTTGAGAAAATTTTGTATAGAAAAAAAATTGACAAAATTTTTTAATAGAAATACAATTTTTGACAAAATTTTCTATAGAAATAAAATTTTGATACAATTTTTACAAAATTTTCTTTAGAAATAAAATTTTGATAAAATTTTCTATAGGAATACAATTTTGACAAAATCTTCTATAGAAATAAAATTTTGACAACATTTTCTATTGAAATAAAATTTTGACAAAATTTTCTATAGAAAAAAAATTTTGACAAAATTTTTTATAGAGAGAAAATTTTAACAAAGTTTTCTATAGAAATAAAATTTTGACAAAATTTTCTATAGAAATAAAATCTTGTCAAAATTTTCTATACACACAAAAAAAAATTTTTTTGATTCAATCACGAAATTAATTGATCCAATTAATTTTTAATTGAAATGTCTTCAATCACAGAAATGATAGTATCAATTAAAAAATTAATTGAAGGTCAATTAAAAAGTTAATTGATCCAATTAAAAAATTAATTGATACTATTATTTTTGTGATTGATTTTTGTTTCAATTAAAAAATTTGTTGAATCAATTAAATTTTTAATTGAATATTTTTTAAAACTCAATTAAAATTTTAATTGGAAAAATTTTCGTGAATTTTTTTTGTGTGTAGAAATAAAATCTTGTCAAAATTTTCTATAGAAATAAAATTTTGACAACATTTTCTATAGAAATAAAATTTTGACAAAATTTTCTATAGAAATAAAATTTTGACAAAATTTTCTATAGAAATAAAATTTTGACAAAATTTTTTATAGAGAGAAAATTTTAACAAAATTTTCTATAGAAATAAAATTTCGTTTTGTTTTGTTATTGTTGGTTTTCGTTAATCATTATTGTTATTTTTGAATTCAGCTTAAAACCATGCATTGACTAAACTACAAGTGTAGCTTAACCAAAAATGTTGACAAAATTTTCTATAGAAATAAAAATTTGACAAAATTTACTGTAGAAATAAAATTTCGACAAAATTTTCTATAGAAATAATATCTTGACGGAATTTTCTATAGAAATAAAATTTTGTCAAATTAACTATAGAAATAAAATGTTGACAAAATTTAGTGTGGAAATAAAATTTTGAAAAAATTTTCTATAGAAATAAAATTTTGACGAAATTTTCTATAGAAATAAAATTTTGACAAAATTTTCTATAGAAATAAAATTATGACAAAATTTTCTGTAGAAATAAAATTTTGGCAATTTTTTCTGTAGAAATAAAATTTTGACAAAATTTGTTATAGAGAGAAAATTTTAACAAAATTTTCTATAGAAATAAAATTTTAACAAAATTTTCTATAGAAATAAAATTTTGACAAAATTTTCTATAGAAATAAAATTTTGACGAAATTTTCTATAGAAATAAAATTTTGACAAAATTTTCTATAGAAATAAAACTTTGACAAAATCTTGTACAGAAATACAATTTTGACAAAATTTTCTATAGAAATACAATTTTGACAAAATTATCTATAGAAATAAAATTTGGTTTGTTTTGTTATTGTTGGTTTTCTTTAATCATTGATGTGGTTTTTGATTTCAGCATAAAACCATGCATTGACTAAACTACAAGTGTAGCTTAAAAAAATTGACAAAATTTTCTATAGAAATACAAATTTGACAAAATTTTCTATAGAAATAAAATTTTGACAAAATTTTTTATAGAAATAAAATGTTGAAAAAATTTTCTATAGAAACAAAATTTTGACAACATTTTCTAAAGAAAAAAATTTAACAAAATTTTCGAGAATCAAATTTTAATAAAATTTTTACAAATTTTTCTATAGAAATAAAATTTTGACAAAATTTTCTATAGAAATAAAATTTTGACAAAATTTTCTATACAAATAAAATTTTGACAAATTTTGCTATAGAAATAAAATTTTGACAAAATTTTTTATAGAAAGAAAATTTTGCAAAATAATAATTACTTTATTTGGTAGTTTTTTGGTAAAATTTTTAGATTATTTATGGCTCTTGTTGCAACTTTGGTTCCTTACCCGCTGACGAGTCCAGATATTGTCCATTTTGTGTTATGGACCACTCGTACTAGAGAGAAACCTCCAATATCTTCTAATTGGAATTATGTTGGGTGACCAAACTAGCGTGAAATGGTAGTAGATACCGAAATCTACTCAAAAGTGTAACTCATGTGTTCCCGACCCTACATATTATCCACTTTGCGTCATCCTGGACAGAAATCGCCAAATTTCTTTCAATTGGAAATATGTGGGCTAACCAAACAAAAAACACGAGCGCCCCGTGTTGTTATTTTATAAAAAAGATCCATTATAAATTATATTAACACACATTATCAATTATATTTTTCAGAGCCAATGAATAGAACCCGACAATTTTGTACTGTGTGACTAACGATGCACACTTAAATATATGACAAATTCTTCTATAGCTCATTTCGATTGGAAGGCTTTTAAGGCTGTTCCCAAGCCTTATAAAAGAGAATATTTATCTGGAGTAACCGTAGAGCCATCAACCGTTTTCATGAGTACCATTAGCTCTATATTCACAATCCGTGGTCTCAGCCTTCACATCAGTCACTTTGATTGAATCGCCAGTGGAAAAGACTATCTTAACCTAACATTATATTTTCTTACCTATACAATGTCTTGGACCCTCTCCGAAGGGCATATACGCCATGGTATCATAATCCTCACTAAGGAATCGTTCAGGGTTGTAACTCAATGCATTAGGGAAATATTCTTCATCTCGATGTATACCAAGTAATGGAATAATAATGGGTGTACCCTTTTTGATAGTGAAATTGCCATCGGGTATGGTATAATCTTTTGTACATTCACGATTTAAAAATGGCAAACCAGGATATTTTCTTGCTGTTTCCATAACACATAAATCCAAAAATTTCATATCTTTTAAGGCCTCATAGGTTATTGATTCATGTTTAGCCAAAGCTTGCTCGACATCATCTTGAGCCTTCTGTAACCATTCGGGGTATTTTGATAATTCATATAGGGTAAAAGCAATGGTGGCAGCTGAAGTCTCAAAACCAGCCACATAGAAAAGGAATAATTGAGCGGCTATGGATTCCACAGATATGCTAGGCAAGCTATCTATAAAAAAGAGCAAAATAATTAAAATATTTAAAGTTATTATTTTCATTATTTGTTGTGCCGCTATTACTATTTTACCTTTGGTTTTTTGGGCCGCCCATTCATCATCATCATCTCCATTTATTTTTCCGGTATTTTTCAATTGCATTAGTAATTGTAGCATATCTTTACGTATAATATTATGCTTTTCCCTCATCTCTATGGTTTTACTTACAAGTTTTTTCATTGATTCGGGAGCCGGTTCTTTCCAACCGAAACGTTGAAAGATTTGCTCCAAACTAGAATGGAAAACATTTTTAGAATAAATATAATTTGAAATGAACTGGACATATGAATAATATCTTTGCATAGTTTTAACTTTTGTTTAGTCTAGGATTGTTTCTTTACGGGGAAAAATGAGAAAAAAGTTGTCAGGGCATACAGTTTGACAAAAATTTCGATAGAAATAAAATTTTGTCAAAAATTTCTATAGAAATAAAATTTTGACAAAAATTTCTATGGAGATAAATTTTAACAAAATTTTCTATAGAAATGGAATTTTGACAAAATATTCTTTGGAAATAAAATTTTGACAAAATTGGCAATAGAAATAACATTTTGACAAAATTTTCTATAAAAATAGAATGTTTACAAAATTTTCAACAGATAGTGTGGCCAAAACGCTTAATATCAATAGATGCACATAGAAATAAGATTTTGACAAACTTTTCTATAGCAAAAAAATTTTGACAAAATTATAACAAAATTTATAACAAAATTATAACCAAATTTTCTATAGCAAAAACATTTTGACAAAATTTTCTATGGCAAAAAATTTTTGACAAAATTTTCTATAGCAAAAAAATTATAACAAAATTATCTATAGCAAAAAAATTTTGACAAAATTTTCTATAGCAAAAAAATTTTGACAAAATTTTCTATAGCAAAAACAAATTATGGCAAAATTTTCTATAGAAATAAAATTTTAGTAAAAATTTTCTATAGAAATAAAATTTTGACAAAATTTTCTATAGAAATAAAATTTTGACAAACATTTATACAGAAATAAAATTTTGACAAAACTTTCTATAGCAAAAACAAATCATGACAAAATTTGCAATAGAAATAAGGTTTTGACAAAATTTTCTATAGCAAAAAAATTTAACAAAATTTTCTATAACAAAAACAAATTTTGGCAAAATTTTCTATAGCAAAAACAAATTTTGGCAAAATTTTCTATAGAAATAAAATTTTAGTAAAAATTTTCTATAGAAATAAAATTTTGACAAAATTTTCTATAGAAATAAAAGTTTGACAAACATTTATACAGAAATAAAATTTGGACAAAACTTTCTATAGCAAAAACAAATCTTCACAAAATTTGCAATAGAAATAAGGTTTTGACAAAATTTTCTATAGCAAAAAAATTTAACAAAATTTTCTATAACAAAAACAAATTTTGGCAAAATTTTCTATAGCAAAAACAAATTTTGGCAAAATTTTCTATAGAAATAAAATTTTGACAAAAATTTCTATAGAAATAAAATTTTGAGAACATTTTCGTTAGAAACAAAATTTTGAGAAAATTTTCTATAGAAATAAAATTTTGGCAAATTTTTCTATTGAAATAAAATTTTGAGAAAATTTTCTATAGAAATAAAATTTTGTTGTTGTTTTTATTGCAGCTTAAAACCATACATTGACTAAACTACAAGTGTAGCTTAACCAACAGAGCAAAAGAATGTTTGTCAAATTTATTTGGGCAAAGCCCTATAGACTGCAAGATGGTTGGATGGACGCACGTTTCGGAATTACCACATTCCTCATCAGCATCCTCTACTTGCAGCAAAACTATCAACCAATTATCAGAATAAATTCAGGCAGTTCATTAAACCCAACAATAAACCACACTTGAACCCTCTGAAAAAAGGCTTTACATTGATAGCCGGCTTATGCTGAAATAAATTCAAAACAAACATATCTAAGCTACACTTGTAGTTTAGTCAATGTATGGTTTTAAGCTGCAATAAAAAAACAACAACAATGCTTAAAGAACAACACCAACAATAACAAAACGAAAAGAATGGAGAAATAAAATTTGGCAAAATTTTCTATAGCAAACAAGTAAAATTTTGACAAAATTTTCTATCGAAATAAAATTTTGACAAAATTTTTTATGGAAATAAAATTTTGAAAAAATTTTCTATAGAAATAAAATTTTGAGAAAATTTTCTACAGAAATAAAATTTTGGCAAAATTTTCTATAGAAATAAAATTTTGGCAAAATTTTCTATAGAAATAAAATTTTGGCAAAATTTTCTATAGAAATAAAATTTTGGCAAAATTTTCTATAGAAATAAAATTTTGACAAAATTTTCTATAGCAAAAACAAATTTTGACAAAAATTGCAATAGAAATAAGATTTTGACAAAATTTTCTATAGCAAAAAATTTTAACAAAATTTTCTATAGCAAAAACAAATTATGTCAAAATTTTCTATAACAAAAAAGTAAAATTTTGACAGAATTTTCTATAGAAATAAAATTTTTGAGAAATTGTCTATAGAAATAAAATTATGACAAAATTTTCTATAGAAATAAAATTATGGTAAAATTTTCTATAGAAATAAAATTTTGACAAAATTTTCAATAGAAATAAAATTTTGAAAAATTTTTCAATAGAAATACAATTTTGACAAAATTTTCTATAGAAATAAAATTTTGGCAAAATTTTCTATAGAAATAAAATTTTGACAAAATTTTCTTTAGAAATAAAATTTTGACAAAATTTTCTTTAGAAATAAAATTTTGAGAAAATTTTCTATAGAAACAAAATTTTGAGAAAATTTTCTATAGAAATAAAATTTTGACAATATTTTCTATAGAAATAAAAATTTGACAAAATTTTCTATAGAAATAAAATTTTGGCAAAATTTTCTATAGATATAAAATTTTGAGAAAATTTTCTATAGAAATAAAACTTTGACAAAATTTTCTATAGAAATAAAACTTTGACAAAATTTTCTATAGAAATAAAATTTTGAAAAAATTTTCTATAGAAATAATTTTTTGAGAAAATTGTCTAAAGAAATACAATGTTGACAAAATTTTCAACTGATTGTGTGGCCAAAACGCTTAATGTCAATAAATGCAATATGGCATTAAGAGCCTATATAGCATTTTTACTTAATGCATCTGAAATCTTTTAATGAATTTCGTTATCTATATATTTAATTCAATTTATTTTTAGTGTATTAATATTCTTGGTGCAGTTTCTTAAAAACTGCTTTCCCTCCTTGACATGTCTCAAATCTAAGTATAATTCTTACCCTGGATACATAAATTGGCACGTTCCTCTCAATACACCACTATATGTATTTTCGTTAACATTTCGTCTTAGGATATAGAACTCGTTTTGTGCATCTTCAAAGCTATTCACTTCCAAGCCAAATATAGATGAGGCAATTATATCGATGGCATATCTAGAATGGGAAAAAAGGTATTAGTCAATTAGAGAGAACATCATGGTATTTATTGTAAGAAATATTGGGCACATGTAGATGAAAAAAGCGAGTGGATTGTTGTCAAAATTTTATTTCGATAGAAAATTTTGTCAACATTTTATTTCTATAGACAATTTTCTCAAAATTTTATTTCAATAGAAAATCATAACCCAACATTGAGTGCCATCAGTATATGTACTTACGTTACAAATATCTCCTTTACTGCCAAACTCTTGAATGATCCATCTTCTGGCAACATCGATTCGATATGATCCACCATTCGGAAGGATACATCACTAATGGTACCAAACATTCCTTTTAATTTCCCCGAAGTAAATGATGGTGTCAATTTTGTACGTAATGCTTTCCAATGTTGTCCTTTAAGATTTAATAGACTTGCAGACATGGGATCATGTATTTCATCCACATAAATGCCACGATCATGAAAACTTGCAAAATCCTTAGAGAGCATTTGGCGAGCTAAATGAGCATCACGTATTAATAAAGCAGGACGATTTATGAGATATATGCCAACAAATGGATGATCTTTTGTTTCTGTATAGACATCGTATATGGCCATTCCAACAGATTTTTTCCAAGTTCTTATGACGGGATCCAAAACACCAAAGGGTCCTTGTGCTTCGATGCAAGGGACACTCAAACGTTGCCAATGTTTATAGGGCCATTTTAAATATAAAACTACGAATGTACACAAGGCAATGAATAAAAATAAAAACATTTTTTGAAATTTTCAATAGTTCCGCGTTTCTTGATTAAATTCTTCTTCACTGTTCGAAATCTAAAACTAAACTGCAAATTTGTTTGCCTTTTTTGGAAACTATATTTATACCTACCTAAGTTTAATAATGACCTGCTTTGCCCTTATCTCTAAATATTCCATTAAATAAACTCATATTGACATTACATTTGACCTCTTATCAGACAATATTTCCAAAATTCCTAAGCGTGGTTTTAGAAGTATTTGTTGTATAGAGTAATCTGCTGAGTCAGCATCTCATTATCAACAAAAAGTTGACTAAATATTTTGGGTTAAAAAAATTTAAATGAAAGTCATTAAGTCCGGGTTTTGTATATATAATTCTCACTTAAAATTAAACAATTTTCAAATCAAATCTTGAAATCAAATTCGGACCAGACCGACGACCCTTAAATACCCATCACCATGGATCAAATGGAAAAAAATTTACCAAAAAACTACCAAACCAAAAATATTATTTTTCAAAATTTTATTTCTATAGAAAATTTTGTCAACATTTGATTGCTATAGAAAATTTTCTCAAAATTTTATTTAGATAGAAAATTATCTATTTTTATGTTAGACTGATATCAACGCAGGCTGGTTTTTTGGCCAAAACCATTACTTTACATTAATTACAATTTTAAATGCGAACTAATTGGACATGAAGATTAAGGAATTGGTATTATTATGCTATTGAAAAGATAATGCCAGATACCCATCACCAATTCACCTGATTGGTGAACGATCACACAATGTCAAATAGTTATCACAGTAGTTGTTGTTGACTAGAAACAAGACATTGTGTGATCGTTCACCAATCAGGTGAATTCAGCAATGCCTCTAAAAATAGATTTCAACCTGTTTTGCAGTAATGTAATAACAAATTGAAATCGAAAGAATAAGATTAAGGGATATGCGAAGATGATGCACAGTGGTGGTGAAAAATGATTCAACTTGGGAGAAATGATTCTCGTATGTAATTTCCATAAGAAATTAGCATATAAGACCCAAATTGAATCATCTCACCCAGCCAGATCTTACTGGAGACTATGGAAATGTGGATTAGCCAACACTGAAACATAGGTATAGTCAGGCTTGTAAGATGGGTATCTGGCATTTTCTTTTCAATAGCATAATAATACCAATTCCTCAATCTTCATGTCCAATTAGCTCGCATTTAAAATTGTAATTAATGTATAGAAAATTTTCTCAAAATTTTGTTTCTATATATAATTTCCTCAAAATTTTATTTAATTTTTTTCAAAATTTTATTTCTGTAGAAAAATTTCTCAAAATTTTATTTCTATTGAAAATTTTCTCAAAATTTTGTTTCTATCACGCACAGAAAAACCATGTTTGAACATGGTTGTCGCATCCATTTAATGCTTATCTAGAGCATGTAATTGCCGCGAAAACCATGTATTTTGTCTTTGTAAAAATAGTTTTCGAGCGGAGAA
The DNA here is from genome assembly GCF_050003625.1 of Haematobia irritans. Taxonomy (NCBI): domain Eukaryota; kingdom Metazoa; phylum Arthropoda; class Insecta; order Diptera; family Muscidae; genus Haematobia; species Haematobia irritans. The sequence goes on from NC_134397.1 coordinate 19,636,973, forward strand.
AAATGTATGGAGCAATAAGCATTTGAATGGTTCTCAAATACCGCAAACATGTTCTATCATTTAAATGATAGAATTTGAGACCATTAAATGGTCGGGAAAATCATTCAATTTTTTTACTTTTTTACAGGGAAAAAAGTATTTTTATAGGTTAAGTATACACATGTCTAGAACCATTACATGGCCATAAAGACCATTTACATTTTTTCGTGACCAGTTAATTTTTTAACTTGTTTGCAGCGAAAAGAATTTTATAAAACCGTTGAGCAGGTACACACGATTTTCATTTTGCGCGTCAGTCGTGTGTTGATTGTTTCTTGGAATGGACGGAGAATACGGATTTACTGTGTTTTGTGTTAATTTATTTATTCAGAAGTGGCACGTGGTTTTATGTGAACACAAAAAATGAAAGTGTAATTGAAAAAATCTACCTGTTTTTTGTTCTGCATTTTGCTATATGGTATCATTTATTTTTATTTGCAGTTACATGATTTCTGCGTTTGTACATATGATGGGCACGATGTAAATAAATGTTACATGGTCGCCGAAAAAATAGCTCCTATCATATTATTTTGCTCTTCGAATATGATTGTGACAATCATGTTTCTTCTCTGCGTTTATAGATAAATCATTTAAATGATAGAATTGGAGACCATTAAATGGTCGGGAAAATCATGTACCTGACCATTCAATTTTTTTTTTTACTTTTTTACAGGGAAAAAAGTATTTTTATAGGTTAAGTATAGACATGTCTAGAACCATTACATGGCCATAAAGAATGCCACCATACATTTTTCTCCGCTCGAAAACTATTTTTACAAAGACAAAATACATGGTTTTCGCGGCAATTACATGCTCTAGATAAGCATTAAATGGATGCGGCAACCATGTCCAAACATGGTTTTTCTGTGCGTGTAGGGCAACAATAAAAACAAACAAAAAAAAATATCTATATAGAAATGTTTGTCAAAATTTTATTTCTATATAATTATTTCTATATATTAATAATTTTAGTCAAAATTGTCTATAGAAAATTTTCTCAAAATTTTATTTCTATAGAAAATTTTCTCAAAATTTTATTTTGTATAGAAAATTATGTGAAAATTTTATTTCTGTAGAAAGTTTTGTCAAATTTTAATTTATATAAAACTTTTTGTCGAAATTTTATTTCTATAGAAATTTTTCTCAAAATTTTATGTGTATAAAAAATTTTCTCAAAATTTTATTTCTATAGAAAATTTTCGCCAAAATTTTATTTCTATAATAAATCTTCTCTACAATTTATTTCCATAGAAAATTTTCTCAAAGTTTTATTTCTATAGACAATTTTTACAAAATTTTATTTCTATAGAAAATTTTTACAAAATTTTATTTCTATAGAAAATTTTGGCCAAATTTTTATTTCTATAGAAGGTTAGGTTAGGTTAGGTTAAAGTGGCAGCCCGAGTAAGATTCAGGCTCACTTAGACTATTCAGTCCATTGGGATACCACACTAACTAAAAGTACCTATTACATATGGGCACTTCTAGTTTTTATTTCTATAGAAAATTTTCTCAAAATTTTATTTCTATAGAAAATTTTCTCAAAATTTTATTTCTATAGAAAATTTTGTTTCTATAGAGAATTTTGACAAAATTTTCTCAAATTTTTTTTTTATATAGAAAATTTTCTCAAAATTTTATTTCTATAGAAAATTTTGTCGAAATTTTATTTTTATAGAAAATTTTGTTGAAGTTTTATTTCTATAGAAAATGTTGTCGAAACTTTAATTCTATAAAATATTTTGACAAAATTTTATTTCTATAGAAAATTTTTATTTCTATAGAAAATTTTGTCGAAATTTTAATTCTATAACAAATTTTGTCAAAATTTTATTTCTATACAAAATTTTCTCAAAATTTTATATCTATAGAAATTTTTCTCAAAATTGTATACAAAATTTTTCTCAAAATTGTATATAAAATTTTTTCAAAATTGTATTTCTATAAAAAATTTTCGCCAATATTTTATTTCTATAATAAATTTTCCCTACATTTTATTTCCATAGAAAATTTTCTCAAAGTTTTATTTTTATAGACAATTTTTACAAAATTTTATTTCTATAGACAATTTTTACAAAATTTTATTTCTATAGAAAATTTTGGCCAAATTTTTATTTCTATAGAAAATTTTCTCAAAATTTTATTTCTATAGAAAATTTTCTCAAAATTTTATTTCTATAGAAAATTTTCTCAAAATTTTATTTCTATAGAAAATTTTGTCGAAATTTTATTTTTATAGAAAATTTTGTCGAAATTTTATTTCTATAGAAAATTTTGTCAACATTTTGTTTCTATAGAGAATTTTGACAAAATGTTTACAAAATTTTATTTCTATAAAAAATTTTGTCGACATTTTATTTCAATAGAAAATTTTGTCGAAATTTTATTTCCATAGAAAATTTTATCGAAATTTTAATTCTATAAATATTTTTGTCAAAATTTTATTTCTATACAAAATTTTCTCAAAATTTTATTTCTATAGAAATTTTTCTCAAAATTTTATGTCTATTACAATTTTTCTCAAAATTGCATAGAAAATTTTTTCAAAATTTTATTTCTATAGAAAATTTTCGCCAAAATTTTATTTCTATAGAAAAATGTCTCTAAATTTTATTTCTATAGAAAATTTTGTCAACATTTTGTTTCTATAGAGAATTTTGACAAAATTTTCTCAAAATTTTATTTCTATAGAAAATTTTTTCGAAATTTTATTTCTATAGAAAATTTTGTCGAAATTTTATTTCTATAGACAATTTTTACAAAATTTTATTTCTACATATAAAAATTTTTCTCAACATTTTATCCTAAAGAAAATTTTCTCGAAATTGTATTTCTATAGAAACATTTCTCTAAATTTTATTTCTATAGAAAATTTTGTCAACATTTTGTTTCTATAGAGAATTTTGACAAAATTTTATTTCTATAAAAAATTTTGTCGACATTTTATTTCAATAGAAAATTTTGTCGAAATTTTATTTCCATTGAAAATTTTATCGAAATTTTAATTCTATAAATATTTTTTTCAAAATTTTATTTCTATACAAAATTTTCTCAAAATTTTATTTCTATAGAAATTTTTCTCAAAATTTTATGTCTATTACAATTTTTCTCAAAATTGTATAGAAAATTTGTTCAAAATTTTATTTCTATAGAAAATTTTCGCCAAAATTTTATTTCTATAGAAAAATTTCTCTAAATTTTATTTCTATAGAAAATTTTGTCAACATTTTGTTTCTATAGAGAATTTTGACAAAATTTTCTCAAAATTTTATTTCTATAGAAAATTTTGTCGAAATTTTATTTCTATAGAAAGTTTTGTCGAAATTTTATTTTTGTAGGAAATTTTGTCGAAATTTTAATTCTATAAAAAATTTTGTCAAAATTTTATTTCTATAGAAAAATTTGTCAAAATTTTATTTCTATAGAAATTTTTGTCCAAATTTTATTTCTATAGAAATTTTTCTCAAAAATTTATGTCTATAACAATTTTTGTCAAAATTTTATTTCTATACAAAATTTTCTCAAAATTGTATTTCTATAAAAAATTTTCTCAAAATTTTTTTACAGAAAATTGCTTTCACCATTTAGTAGATGATGTGGTGAGTTTTCAACTGCCTATGTAGAATCGGCTTGTTTCATATTTTATGACCTGTAACCTTTGCTGCCATCTACATTTGCTTTAGTAATTACATATTAATTGATCAGCAACTGCATTTTTCAATCTGGCAATGAAGGTTTAGTACAGCCAAAAACCATTGAAATGTATGCAAGAAATGTGTAGAGATGTGATGTGTCATTACCCAATAAACACAGGATGAGCGTTCTTCAAATGCAACAACTTTTCGGTTTGAGGGTAAATATAATTTTCAACATAAATTCAACTTGACTTGAAACAGCTCATCTTCAATACATCTTCAAATTTTTTGCGAATTACTTCCAATTTGCCAAAATGTTGACGAAATATTTGAAAAGGTGTTGGAGATAATATGAGAAAACTTTGACAAAACACTACCCTCAAATGCAACGAAAAAACCATGTGGTTTTCAATACTTGTTTGTGCAACGAAGTTCGTGGTCAATTGGAAGAAATAAAAAACTTGGAAAATTTTAGACAAAAAACTGAATTTACTCCAAATAGTTTCTAATAATAGGTAAGTGAAAATAAAAAAAAATTAAATGAAACTTTAAGGAAGACACTAAATATATATCTCTTTGCCGAAAACTAAAATTATGGATTCTAATTTCTTGAAACATTAAAAAGCTGACCGATAAAAAATGTTGGACAATTAACTGGAGCTGATTCAAATAGTTTATAATAATTGGTAAGTCAATATGAAAAATTAAATCAACACTTTAGAGAAGTCACTAAATTTAAATCTTATTGCAGAAAACTAAAATATTTTGATGCTGCATTCTTGAAACCTTAAGAGGTTGACCGATGAAAATGATGGTGTCTTATCGAAAAGAGAAAGTTTCCATAAATCAAAGTGCAACGAATTAAACTTGGTATTTATGCTTTTCCATATCAACAACTACTACATGTTAATTCGCATCACATCGATATTTTAATTTACCTCGCATCATCGGTTTAATTTGTTATTTTGCGAATTGAAATTACTGGAAATTTATTCTAACTCACTGGTTATCAAGTTTCTTGCGAATTGCCCGAATTTTAATGAGTTTTACAACAATTTTGTGACACCAACGCTCTTGAGGAAATCGAATTTTGTGGTTTTCAATACATTTTGTGTCACGAAGTACGTGGTCAGTTGGAAGAAATACAAAAATTTAAATATTTTTGACACAAGAGTGAAATTAGTCCAAAACGCTAACTATAATTGATAATTCAAAACAAAAAGTGAAATAAAACGTAATGGAAATCACAAAACTCGACTGCTTTGCAGAAAACTAAAATCATTGGATGTTATATTCTTGGAAGATGTTGACCGGTGAAAAAATGATGAAGGAAACAACAAAGAAAATATTCCAGAAAACTTGCAAAGTGCAACCAATTAAAAAAGTGCAACAATTCCTATATCAAGAACTTCTGGATGAAAATGTGCATTACATCAATTTACATTCCGTCATCAGTTTGATATTTTGTCAATTCCTCTTGATAGAATCTATTCTAACACGCAGGCCAGCAAATTCCTCGATATTAATTATTTCAAATTGCCAACATATTAATTAATAATTAATTAATTAATTAATAGTTATGTGACACCGACATTATGGAGGAAATGGAATTATACATGTAAAAAAGTTTAAGATATTTAAAGTTGTATTGATCGTTTTAGTTATTAATACGTTTAATAAGAAAATTATGTTTTAATTGGTATTATATTATTATTTTTATATATTATTAATGTTATTTTTAATATTATTATATTTTTAACGAAAAAAATTAATAAAATGTACAAAATCCCTAGAAATTTAGTGTTGACTTTCAGTTAGAACTGGGATTGACTTTCATGCAAATTGTGGTTAGAAAATATTCGCAACAATGTTAATTTTTAATTTGCCTCACATTGAAAACTTTTTGAGAAATTATTGAATAGCGATACATTTCAATTTGAGGATTACAATTGAGAGATTATTTCTATTGTGTTGAATTTTACTGTTGAGGGTAATGTCTGTTTTTTGTTGAGAACGCGATTTTCTCAACAATTTCTCAACTTGAATATTACCCTAATCCTTTGAAAAAATGTTTGAAAAATTATTGAATTTTAGTATTTTTCAAACGTTTGTGTTTATTGGGTACATTGAAAATAAGCATGAATACATTATTCAATCAATGGTCGACGTAGTCTAAAGAGGCAATTTCGCACAAAGGTGCTTTTGGCTTTATACGTTTTTGATTTTGTTTGTAGATAGGCAAATACAAAGAATAAAAAAATTATTTCTTTCGAAATTTCAAAATATTACAAATGTTATAAAATCGACAAATATCGATTTAATTATCGAGTATAAAACATGTTGACCTTCCCTTAGCGATGTTGATATTGATTCCGTGTCAAAGATGCGGCTTCTTTAAAATAAAGACATTTTTAGTGATCTATCTGGCTTTAAATTTAGGATCAATAAAATTAAAAATAGTATACAGATCAATATAAATTTTTATGCATTTATAGAATTTTAATTTTGACAAAATTTTCTATAGAAATACAATTTTGACAAAATTTTCTATAGAAATACAATTTTGACAAAATTTTCTATAGAAATAAAATGTTGAGAAAATTTTCTATAGAAATAAAATGTTGAGAAAATTTTCTATAGAAATAAAATTTTGACAAAATTTTCTATAGAAATAAAGTTTTGACAAAATTTTCTATAGAAATAAAATTTTGACAAAATTTTCTATAGAAATAAAATTTTGACAAAATTTTCTATAGAAATAAAATTTTGACAAAATTTTCTATAGAAATAAAATTTTGACAAAATTTTCTATAGAAATAAAATTTTGACAAAATTTTCTATAGAAATAAAATTTTGAAAAAATTTTCAATAGAAATAAAATTTTGACAAAATATTCTGATCACTATATGATTTAGATTATAAAAACCAGTAACGATATTGAATGGAAATGCCTGCAAAAATTCAACAAGTTGAACATTTTTATTACTGACAATTTTTTTCTACCTCCTTTACAGAATTTTGAAATGAAAATCCCCTTTCAAGAATGGAGTAATCATAATTAAATTTCTTTGGACTAATAGCTGAAATCATATAATTTATATGATGACTTGAGCAAAAATGACATGAACTCTTTCACTTATAATTAAGCTTATCCTAATCTCCTTCCACTTATTGGTAACTGTTTTCTGTTTTTTTTTTTTTTATCGACTTTAATCATATTTTGTACACAAATTTTTCCTTAATGCCATCAATCAGCTTCCTTTTCAACACCTGCCCACTTATAAACTGCTGCCGGAGATAAACTCGTATTTATGTGGTGTCTTCTCATTATTTTTTTTTATTGAAAAAAAAAATTGAATGCGTTTCTGGTAGCCTTAATGGATTAAGCAAAAAATAAAAACAGAACTCCCCAAAAAACAAAACAGGTGTACTCGTAATGACCCACCACAAATCATCTCAAGGAGAAAATTTGACAGAAAGGTTCAAATGAAAACCGGTATGAAATTTTGGTTTTCTTGTATTAATGAAAGTCATTGTAATTTTGGAGAACATTATTTCATATTTCTTGACGCTTTACATGGCATTGACATAAGATTCCAGAAGTGCAAATGAATGAATCAACATTGAACACTTTTTTATTCATTAATGCATTTCTCTATAGAAATAAAATTTTGATAAAAAATTTATAGAAATAAAATTTTGATAAAAAATTTATAGAAATAAAATTTTGATAAAAAATTTATAGAAATAAAATTTTGATAAAAAATTTATAGAAATAAAATTTTTAGAAAATATTCTATAGAAATAAAATTTTGACAAAATTTTCTATAGAAATACAATTTTGAGAAAATTTTCTATAGAAATAACATTTTGAGAAAATTTTCTATAGAAATAAAATTTTGACAAAATTTTCTATGGAAATAAAATTTTGACATAATTTTCTATAGAAATAAAACTTTCAGAAAAATTTCTAAAGAAATAAAATTTGAGAAAATTTTCTATAGAAATAAAATTTTGAGAAAATTTTTTATAGAAATAAAATTTTGGCTACATTTTCTATAGAAATAAAATTTTGAGAAAATTTTCTATAGAAATAAAATTTTGCAAAAATTTCTATAGAAATAAAATTTTGAGGAAATTTTCTATAGAAATAAAATTTTGAAAAATTTTTTTATGTACAGTCTAGGCGTGTATAGATTTGTATCTGGCGTTTTCTTTTCAATGGTTCTATTAATCAAGTTCCTTAATCTAATTTGTCCATAAAGGTCGAATAATAATTAATTGTAAATTAAGAAATAAAGTTTTGAGACTATTTTCTATAGAAATAAAATAAATTTGTATCTGGCGTTTTCTTTTCAATGGTTTTATTAATCAAGTTCCTTAATCTAATTTGTCCATAAAGCTCGAATAATAATTAGTTGTAAATTAAGAAATAAACTTTTGATAAAATTTTCTATAGAAATAAAAATTTTATAGAATTTTCTATAGAAATAAAATTTTGAGAAAATTTTCTATAGAAATAAAATTTTTAGAACATTTTTTATAGAAATAAAATTTTGGCAACATTTTCTATAGAAATAAAATTTGGAGAAAATTTTCTATAGAAATAAAATTTTGAGAAAATTTTCTAAAGAAATAAAATTTGAGAAAATTTTCTATAGTAATAAAATTTTGCGAAAATTTCTATAGAAATAAAATTTTGAGGAAATTTTCTATAGAAATAAAATTTTGAGATTATTTTCTATAGAAATAAAATTTTAAGAAATTTTTTTATGTACAGTCTAGGCGTGTATAGATTTGTATCTGGCGTTTTCTTTTCAATGGTTCTATTAATCAAGTTCCTTAATCTAATTTGTCCAAAAAGCTCCAATAATAATTAATTGTAAATTAAGAAATAAAATTTTGAGAACATTTTTTATAGAAGTAAAATTATGACAAATTTTAAAATTTGGACAAAATTTTCTATAGAAATAAAATTTGGACAAAATTTTCTATAGAAATAACATTTTGAGAACATTTTTTATAGAAGTAAAATTTTGAGAAAATTTTCTAAAGAAATAAAATTTTGACAAAATCTTCTATAGAAATAAAATTTTGAGAAAATTTTCTATAGAAATAAAATTATGACAAAATTTTCTATAGAAATAAAATTTTGACAAAATTTTGTATGGAAATAAAATTATGACAAAATTTTCTATAGAAATAAAATTTTGACAAAATTTTGTATAGAAATAAAATTTGGACAAAATTTTCTATAGAAATAAAATTTTGACAAAATTTTCCATCGAAATAAAATTTTGATAAAATTTTCTATAGAAATAAAATTTTGAGAAAATAAATAAACTTTTGAGAAAATTTTCTAAAGAAATAAAAGTTGAGAAAATTTTCTATAGAAATAAAATTTGAGAAAATTTTCTATAGAAATAAAATTTTGCAAAATAAATATTTTTTTGGTAGGTTTTATGGAAAAATTCATAAATTTATAACAATGTACAAATTAATATTTTTTGTGAACTATGTTATCCACTGCTTATACTTAGGTCGGGATTAGAAACTTTCTGTTTTTCTTTAACAACATGGTGCGAAATATTCGATAAAAGGTAATTGATCTTGTTCAACCAACAACGCACTCCAAAAAACAAACAAAAAAACAAAAATGAATAAAAACACCATGCGAAAATATCGAAATTTTATTTAAAATATAAATGCTTGTTGTCGCTGCACAAGTGAACAACCTCAGAGTGTGACTGTTGTGGCTATGATGACTGGACGGATGAGTGCATGGCAATATACCATTTATCACCACCACCATCACCACCTTCTGGTTAGTCCAAAGGCCCCATGAGTCCATGAGTATATATAGAATCAACAAGACATGCCGTTGACTTGGTTGCATTTATTTTCAGAATTTCAGTGGATAATTATCATACGACAGTCATTGCATGCTATTTTGGCAATTGAAAGTCATGAAGTGGCAACGATATTCCATAATCCATTATAGAACTATGAACTGCAATGGAATAAATTATATTCATAGAGAGAAAGGGAAGAGTGTGTTAACTAAAGCGTGGAGATTTACAAAAAAAAAATAACAAAAAATAACATAGTCACAAATATTTTTCATTTCATATTTCACGCTCATCGGAGTTGAAAAATTGTAAAATATAAAAAATGTTGAAAATAAAAAAGCGCAGCTCCTTCGCCATGTATAGATTTTAACCAACAGAATTTTTCTGAAGATAAGCTTTAGATGCACACAGAAACAAAAAAATAATGTTTGTCTTCAATCACCAAATTAATTGAAATGTTGAAGTTAAATAGTTGAAATTTTGTCACAATTTTATTTCTATAGAAAATTTTGTCAAAATTTTATTTCTATAGAAAATTTTGTCAAAATGTTATTTCTATAGAAAATTTTGTCAAAATTTTATTTCTATAGAAAATTTTGTCAAAATTTTATTTCTATAGAAAATTTTGTAAAAATTTTACTTCCATAGAAAATGTTGTCAAAATTGTATTTCTATAGAAAATTTTGTCAAAATTTTATTTCTATAGAAAATTTTGTCAAAATTTTATTTTTATTGAAAATTTTGTCAAAATTTTATTTCCATAGAAAATTTTGTCAAAATTTTATTTCTATAGAAAATGTTGTCAAAATATTATTTCTATAGAAAAATTTGTAAAACTTTTATTTCTATAGAAAATTTTTTCAAAACATTATTTTTGTAGAAAATGTTGTCAAAATTTTATTTCTATAGAAAACTTTGTCAAAATTTTATTTCTATAGAAAATTTTGTCAACATTTTATTTCTATAGAAAATTTTGTCAAAATTTGATTTCTATAGAAAACCTTGTCAAAATTTTATTTGTATAGAAAATTTTGTCAAAATTTTATTCTATAGAAAATTTTGTCAAAATTTTATTCTATAGAAAATTTTGTCAAAATTTTATTTCTATAGAAAATTTTGTCAAAATTTTATTTCTATAGAAAATTTTGTCAAAATTTTATTTCTATAGAAAATTTTGTTAAAATTTTATTTCTATCGAAAATTTTGTTAAAATTTTATTTCTATAGAAAATTTTGTCAAAATTTTATTTCTATAGAAAATTTTGTTAAAATTTTATTTATATAGAAAATTTTGTTAAAATTTTATTTCTATAGAAAATTTGTCAAAATTTTATTTCTATAGAAAATTTTGTCAAAGTTTTATTTCTATAGAAAATTTTGTCAAAATTTTATTTCTATAGAAAATTTTTTCATAATATTTCTGTAGAAAATTTTTTCATAATATTTCTGTAGAAAATTTTGTCGGAATTTTATTTCTATAGAAAATTTGATCAAAATTGTATTTCTATAGAAAATTTTGTCAAAATTTTATTTCTATAGAAAATTTTGTCAAAATTTTGTTTCTATAGAAAACCTTGTCAAAATTTTATTTCTATAGAAAATTTTGTCAAAATTTTATTTCTATAGAAAATTTTGTCAAAATTTTATTTCTATAGAAAATTTTGTGAAAATTTTATTTCTATAGAAAATTTTGTGAAAATTTTATTTCTATAGAAAATTTTGTCAAACTTTTATTTCTATAGAAAATTTTGTCAAAATTTTGTAAAAATTTTATTTTTATAGAAAATTTGGTCAAAATTTTATTTCTATAGAAAATTTTGTCAAAATTTTATTCTATAGAAAATTTTGTCAAAATTTTATTTCTATAGAAAATTTTGTCAAAATTTTATTCTATAGAAAATTTTGTCAAAATTTTATTTCTCTGGAAAATTTTGTCAAGATTTTATTCTATAGAAAATTTTGCCAAAAGTTTATTTCTTTAGAAAATTTTGTCAAAATGTTATTTCTATAGAAAATTTTGCCAAAATTTTATTTCTATAGAAAATTTTGTCAAAATTTTATTTCTATAGAAAATGTTGTCAAAATATTATTTCTATAGAAAATTTTGTAAAAATTTTATTTCTATAGAAAATTTTTTCAAAACATTATTTCTGTAGAAAATGTTGTCAAAATTTTATTTCTATAGAAAACTATGTCAAAATGTTATTTCTATAGAAAATTTTGTCAACATTTTATTTCTATAGAAATTTTTTTTAAAATTTGATTTCTATAGAAAATTTTTTTAAAATTTTATTTCTATAGAAATTTTTTTCAAAATTGTATTTCTATAGAAAATTTTTTCAAAATTGTATTTCTATAGAAAATTTTTTCATAATATTTCTGTAGAAAATTTTTTCATAATATTTCTGTAGAAAATTTTGTCAAAATTTTATTTCTATAGCAATTTTTCTCAAAATTTTATTTTATAGAAAATTTTCTCAAAATTTTATTTCTATAGAAAATTTGGTCAAAATTTTATTTCTATAGAAAATTTTCTCAACATTTTATTTCTATAGAAAATTTTGTCAAAATTTTATTTCTATAGAAAATTTTGTCTAAATATTATTTCTATAGAAAATTTTGTCAAAAAATAATTTCTGACATAACCAAAACGGAATGGAAGTAGAAAATTTTATCAAAATTGTATTTATATAGAAAATTTTGTCAAAATTTTATTCCTATAGAAAATTTTGTCATAATTTTATTTCTATAGAAAATTTTGTCATAATTTTATTTCTATAGAAAATTTTGTCAAAAATTAATTTCTGACCTAACCAAAATGGAATGGAAGTAGAAAATTTTATCAAAATTGTATTTATATAGAAAATTTTGTCAAAATTTTATTCCTATAGAAAATTTTGTCAAAATTTTATTTCTATAGAAAACTTTGTCAAAATTTTATTTCTATAGAAAATTTTGTCAACATTTTATTTCTATAGAAAATTTGGTCAAAATTTGATTTCTATAGAAAATTTTTTTAAAATTTTATTTCTATAGAAAATTTTTTCAAAATTGTATTTCTATAGAAAATTTTTTCAAAATTGTATTTCTATAGAAATTTTTTTCATAATATTTCTGTAGAAAATTTTGTCAGAATTTTATTTCTACAGAAAATTTGATCAAAATTTTATTTCTATAGAAAATTTTGTCAAAATTTTATTTCTATAGAAAATCTTGTCAAAATTTTATTTCTATAGAAAATTTTGTCAAAATTTTATTTCTATAGCAATTTTTCTCAAAATTTTATTTTATAGAAAATTTTCTCAAAATTTTATTTCTATAGAAAATTTGGTCAAAATTTTATTTCTATAGAAAATTTTGTCCAAATTTTATTTCTATAGGAAATTTTGTCTAAATTTTATTTCTATAGAAAATTTTGTCAAAAATTAATTTCTGACCTAACCAAAACGGAATAGAAGTAGAAAATTTTATCAAAATTGTATTTATATAGACAATTTTGTCAAAATTGTATTTATATAGACAATTTTGTCAAAATTTTATTCCTATAGAAAATTTTGTCATAATTTTATTTCTATAGAAAATTTTGTCAAAAATTAATTTCTGACCTAACCAAAATGGAATGGAAGTAGACACCGAGATCTACACAAAAACATAATTTATGCAGTCCGTTTTCTAATCGCCATATAACAAAGAAATTTGTCCTGAAAACATTAATTTTTTTTGTTAATTAAAAAACGTAAAATTAAATAAAAATTAAATAAATATACTTATCAATGTCAATATATATGTTTTATTAACAGTTGTCTTAATTTTAATTTTTTTGCAGGTTTTCTAATAACTTGAAATACTTTGTGCCAATCCCCCAAAATAGCCATACAAAATATATAGATTAAGGTAAGTTGTCTCCACATGTTTTCCATGATGCATAAGATGATGACAAAGATCGTATCTCTGCATAGTAGTATGTAGATATTCATGTTGACAAGTGCAATTACATTCAAATAAATTTAAACATCAGCGAAAAACAAAAAAAAATCTGACAAAAATTCTTGACATCAATAAATATTACGGTCATCTTATAGTAAATGTTGTATTTAAAGTAAAAACAAAAAAAAAATCTACGAAATTAACAAAATACCGACAAGTTTTTGCAAAGTTGGCAATGCTGGTTTTTGCCAATGCATTTTATTTGACATGCTTTACTTCTCTGCTCTCTTTGGATATCTCTCATTTATATACAATATTTACATTTTTAAGCAAAATTGCAAGAGTTTTATGTGCTGCTGCTATCTCTTCTTACCTCTTATCCCAAATGCAATACTATATTAACTTGATAGTATTGCTGTGGGTGGCAACCATTAGAAAACCCCCCTTAGTCTAAGTTCAAAGTAATTGTGAACAATAATAAAAGCTCTTCATATGAATCAGCTGCTGCGCGTAGAGCGAGAGAGTAAGAGGGCAAATACTCTTCCGCCTTAAGGGAGCATATAACGAAAATTGTATACTTACAACAGTGTTGTCAATTTCGCAGTTTTATACACTAAATAAATGAATTCAATTGGGAAACTATTAAACAAAAAGGTTTCATGATTTTAGTGATGATAAAATAAATTTTATTCTATCTTAGCTCAATTCGGATGGGCAACTTCCCAAACAATAAATCTCAAAGATAAGAACTAACAAAAATTTCACAAATGCTTTGTGATATATTTCGACTCTTTTTAATATAATTATATAAAATATATTTCCAGTTTATTATTTAATCATTTAAAATTTGTTAATTTATTCTTAATTAGCGAAACTTTTTGGAAATGTTTGAATCGAAATTTCTTTTAATGCGTCTGCCGAAAATTATTTTATATAGAATAAAAAATATTGATCTAATATGAAAGATTTCGCAACCTAAATTTTAGGTCAAGTAATTTACAGGGGAGCCACCGTGTTGCAATGGTTAGCATGCCCGCCTTGCATACACAAGGTCGTGGGTTCGATTCCTGCTTCGACCGAACACCAAAAAAGTTTTTCAGCGGTGGATTATCCCACCTCAGTTATGCTGGTAACATTTCTGAGGGTTTCAAAGCTTCTCTAAGTGGTTTCACTGCAATGTGGAACGCCGTTCGGACTCGGCTATAAAAAGTAGGTCCCTTGTCATTGAGCTTAACATGGAATCGGGCAGCACTCAGTGATAAGAGAGATGTTCACCAATGTGGTATCACAATGGACTGAATAGTCTATTTGAGCCTGATACATCGGGCTGCCACCTAACCTAACCTACAAAGTGAATAAAAAGAGATCTGCTCTTTTGGTGGTTGATGAAAATATTGATTTTATTTTAAAATTTTCTTTCTTACTTGCTATCTTACAAACTATTTTTTAACCTATTCTCACAACAACTTATCTTCTAACTCAGCTTAAATGGAAAAATGTTTGGAATATGTTGATCAATAGATTATTCTGTATTGTATTTCAGTAAATCTTTAGATTCCATAAGATTTTAATATCAGGAGAGTATAAAAAATCAATAAATTATAGGGAAATTTAAAAATTGCCACAAACATGAGCACCGCTACCAATTCTGTCATAACAGTTTGGCTGATAAGTCCCCGGTTTAACAAAGAAAAACACATTTTTTTGTCCAAATTCGTTTTTATTATTCAACATAGTTCCCTTCAAGAGCGATACAACGATTATAACGACCTTCCAATTTTTTGATACCATTTTGGTAGTACTCCTTCGGTTTTGCCTCAAAATAGGCCTCAGTTTCGGCGATCACCTCTTCATTGCAGCCCAATTTTTTCCCTGCGAGCAACCTTTTGAGGTCTGAGAACAAGAAAAAGTCGCTGAGGCCAGATCTGGTGAATACGGTGGGTGGGGAAGCAATTCGAAGCCCAATTTATGAATATTTGCCATCGTTCTCAATGACTTGTGTCGCGGTGCGTTGTCTTGGTGGAACAACACTTTTCTCTTCTTCATATGGGGCCGTTTTGCCGCGATTTCGACCTTCAAACGCTCCAATAACGCCATATAATAGTCACTGTAGATGGTTTTTCCTTTCTCAAGATAATCTATAAAAATTATTCCATGCGCATCCCAAAAAACAGAGGCCATTACTTTGCCAGCGGACTTTTGAGTCTTTCCACGCTTTTGAGACGGTTCACCGGTCGCTGTATACTCAGCCGACTGTCGATTGGACTCAGGAGTGTAGTGCTGGAGCCATATTTCATCCATTGTCACATATCACATGCTATATCTTACAAACTAATTGACTTACAGACGTCAAATTTTGACACGAATCATTTGAAGGTTGGTACTATATAAAAATAATATGCATTTAATACTAGCGACGCCATCTATGTGTCAGACCGGGGACTTATCAGCCAACCTGTTACATCAGTCAGTGGTCATTTGAACCAATTTCTCTTAGGGTAGTTGTAGGATATGTTATTTTATTTTTAACTTTATTTCATTTGATTATGACAAAATTCAACCAAATTATGATTTTTTGCTTTAAATAAAATACCTGAGAACCCGTTTTTTTTGTTTACTTTCTTAAATCTTGTAAAAAATCAGGAAAAATTCATTTGTTCGTTTTGTATATGTTGGCCACACTGGACCCCAGTCGTTGGTCAACTATAGACGACAACAGTCGAGAGCAAACTCACCGTACAACTAAAGAGAAAAACTAGAAGAAACAAGAAATACAACAAGAACGCAATAATAATACTATACGACGATTTTTCAGTCACTACGGACGTAACGTTCGATGAAATCGTCGGGAAATTCTACCCTTTGGAAAAAGCAAGGCTAAGGATAATTTTTACAAAATTATTTTAGAGGCCAATGAAAATATTTCAGAATATCGACATATTAAGTACGCACGACGTAAAGATTAATTTTCTCAAAAACTCATTTGTTTAATGGTCGCGACGGCGTTAAGCGTTTCATGAAAATTTGCTAAGAAATCGTTTTTTTTTTGCAAAACGGCGGTGACGGTTGGTGGCTAAGTGTAACGCGACCTTATTATATGTAACAAAAAAAAATATTACATCGACCATTCAAATCCTATAGTATAATGATAGTGATGAAAAGATAAAATTCTTCTTGTGTAAAATCTTTTGAAAATTTCATTAAATACAACCACAACAACAACAAAACGAAGCAAAACGTATGCCAGAGTTACTCCACTAAGATGTCATTTAGAAAAAAAAAGTTCTATTGAAAATCAAGTCCACTCACACACATTCATACATTCAAGTATTTGCTCTCTTA